>NC_133515.1:96757500-98007500 GCF_049354715.1 Callithrix jacchus
GAATAGGAACAGGGCCCTTAAAAACTTACAAGATATGAGATAAGCCGTTTCAATGTTGAGCCTGTTTCTCGATTAAAAAAAGAGATGGCAATAATACCTGCCTGAAGATTTTTATGAACATTAGATGCAAATAAGTCTGGCAGCGTCATTCAGTAAAAATGATAGTTTCCTTTCTTTCCTTTTTTTTTCTTTTGAGACAGAGTCTCCCTCTGTTGCCGAGTCTGGAGTGCAGTGTCATGATCTCAACTCACTGTAACCTCTGCTTCCTGGGTTCAAGCAATTCTCCTGTCTCAGCCTCCCGAGTAGCTGGCACTACAGGTGCCCACCATCATGCCCAGCTAATTTCTGTATTTTTAGTAGAGATGAGGTTTCACCATATTGGTCAGGCTGCTCTCGAACTCCTGACCTCAGGATCCATCTGCCTCAGCCTCCCAAATTGCTGGGATTACAGGCGTGAGCCACTGCACCTGGTCTCTTTTTCTTTAAAGGGGTTTTTCTTTTTCAAAATATTTGCAATCCTAGGAAATGGAGGGTCTCTTTAAAAAAAAGAGGGGAAGTAACTCAACTACAAAAACTCTGTGCTGACCTGGATTTGAGGAAGCCTCCATAACTAACAGCTCAAATTTCCTTCTCTCTTGGCTGACAGAATTGGAGGCAAGATCTGATACTTATCTCCTTCCATCTGTTTCTATGTGCCCACTTATTATAACGAGATGTTTCTATTCCAAAACAGTGGCCCCTTCTATACAAGTGTGCAAAACATTTCTCTAAATTTCCTAGTGTTTTGCTCTTGGGCTTCCAACTGCAAGATCAAGACGTGCTGAAAAGGTGGCTTTTTCCTGATTTATTTGCTGTGGAGCAGCCCCTGAAGAAAGCAGAGCTGAGCAACAAACCTGGAGTAGAAATGTGATCTAGAGAGCCCTTCCTTAGTGTTCAAGACTTCCAATATCCTGGACCCTTCCCTGAGCACATGCTCGGCTTGAGCCAGGAGCTTCCTCCATATTCCCTAAACATAGCCTCTTTTCCCATCTGTGTGGCTTGGGGTTGTCTCTCTTTTCTTTCTCCCCATCATCTTTTATTGAAGTCTTCGGTCCAATTCAAATGCTCTCTTCTGAATTTCTCTGACTTCCTGACTGCCTAACTATACTCCCACACCTTGAAGACACCACAGTCCTTTCTTTGGCCTCCTAAAGGGTATGAGTTACTTGCTCCCTGATTCCTGATATCCATAGCTGATGTGCTGGATGCTTCTCACTTTGGGGGTTAGGAGAAGCCATGGAGAGATCCTCTGGTGGGAGAATGGATTTGTGCCTATAGGTTATCCTATGCTTCTGCTTCTTCCTCTATGAGGGAAGAGGTTATATGAGTTGTTTATTGAGACTCTATTGCCATCAGGGCTTTGTAAATAAAATTTCTGCTGAGATACTCTTTGGCCACTATTTAAGTAAACTATTTTTTTTTTGTAATGCAAGAGTAACCTCCCTCTGTGCAACAGGGGTCCCAACCTCAACACCCACACAAAGCCCTGCTTCCTATTTGTAGCTCCTGCCCCTCACTCCCGACCCCATCTCCAAGTTTAAGCTGTGCTATGCTCTGCAACTGGGCATAATAGAAGGGTGAATCATAGGATCATCTGGACAGACTGAAGTCTTGAGCATTGCTCTGAGGGGAAGAGCTTTCTACCAGCACAGGCAGGTACTGTGGAAGATTTGTTGACATCTGATAAAAGAAATTTGATGGATACGGCTTTCCTCTGACCCCTCTGGTTTCCAGGAGCCTCCATTCCTACAGGTCCTAACCTCTATTTAGAAACAGAGTATTAGAAACTAAATGTTTGTGTCCTCCCTAGATTCTTATGATGAAGCCCTAATCACCAATATGAGGATATTTAGAGGTGGGGCATTTGGCAGGTAATGCTGTTTAGATGAGGTCATGAGGGTGGAGCCCCCATGATAGGATTTGTTCTCTCCTAAGAAGATGAAGAGGCCAGAGCCCCCTCTCTCTCTGCCAAGTAAAGATACAGTGAGGAGGTGCCATCTGCAAACAAGGAAGAAGGCCCTCACCAGACGCTAATTTCGAAGCACCTTGGCCTTAGATGTCCCAGCCTTCAGAACTATAAGAAATAAATGTCTCTTGTTTAAGCCACCCAGTCTATGGCATTTTGTGATAGCAGCCCCAACTGGTTAAGATACTGAGGAAGCCTAGAGGCTGATAGATATATCTACCCCAAGTTGCTTTTAGGGAATGTATATCTTGGCCTAGAAGCCTATGCATCCTGGTTGGTGTAGCCTGACCTTCAATTATTGCTCACAGGCATGGAACCCAAGATGTTAGATTCCAGGCTTTGGAATCTTACATTATGGGTTCCATGCCTGTGAGCAATAAACTCATAGGAATGGCTCCTATACTAGAGTGAGCTGACAATCTTATTTTACAGAATACTTTTTCTTTTTTGTAATTGTTCTCACTTCAAGAACAAATGCAACTGATATGCAATGAGCATGAGTTTATAGATGAACCTGTAATTTAAACCTCAAAAGAGCCCAGTGAAATAAATATTATGATCCTCATTTTACTGATGAGAAACCTGATGCTTACAGGAGTTATTTTCTCCAGCACCATACAGCAAAATTAAGTGACAGATGGAACTGGGATATAAATGCAAGTTTGTGTTCATCTAAATTCCTTGTTATTTCTAGTGTGATCCATGTCTGATTTTCGGTTTGGAGTGCTGATATTTCTACAGACACCTGGTTCACACAACAAATCCGACAAAAGAACTTCCCAAATCATTTTTAAATGACAACCAGGGACCATAAATATCCAGCTTCAAAATCATGTAAGTATATTTTTATTTATTTATTTATTTATCTTTAGGTTGATCAAATACTGACCAATTTTTCTTTTGACTTTCTATTACACCATACATGTATCTTTATCATGGCATCTATAACACTTGAGCACATTGTATTACATGGCAGGTAGAGTTAGAAGAACATTCCACAGAATAGGAGATTCCCTGAGAGCCGAGATTATGATTTAGTCACTGATATCCACACCTTCAGACGCAGGTAAGGGGTAGCCACCCCAGGCCTTAAACATCAGGCAACCTCTCACTTTGCAGAAGATTCCTGGGAATTTTCTAAGTTCTCTTCTAGTGCCAACGATCAGTCTAGGGTGGCAGTTTCATTTGAGTTAATGGAGTTCTGGGATCAGAACAACTGATGTGGCCTGACCTTGGTTTTAGAATTCTAGGAGGAGATTTGAGAAGAGGATAGCTCCTGCTGGCCAGCATAATATTTCGTTGATGGAATGGCATAAAATTAGTTTCCAGATGCTTCTACATACCGATTTTTGGTGACTTAGTTTTTTTTAATTTTTATTTTTTTGAGATGGAGTTTCGCTCTTGTTACCCAGGCTGGAGTGCAATGGCGCAATCTGGGCTCACTGCAACCTCCGCCTCCTGGGTTCAGGCAATTCTCCTGTCTCAGCCTCCTGAGTAGCTGGGATTACAGGCACGCGCCACCATGCCCAGCTAATTTTTTGTATTTTTAGTAGAGACGGGGTTTCACCATGTTGATCAGGATGGTCTCGATCTCTTGACCTCATGATCCACCTGCTGGTGACTTAGTTTTTATAGAAAATTACTTTCCCAGAGGCCTGCAGACCTAAGGACATCTCCAACCCGCACACACCAAGTATCTGTTCAGTAAATTCTTCTTAAATCAATTAATAAATGGTTAAATGATCTGGGAATACTTCAGAATAAATTGAAGGATGATTCTGGTATTTTGCTTATTGTGAAACTGGCATAATTTAAGAGTCATTTTCCAAAGAAAAACTGTATAAAACTCATCCCACTAATTAGACTCAGTCTGGTGAATTGCTCCCAGAGTTACATAATGACAACATTGATACCAATTGGTTTGCTCAGAAAGTCATGAACTCTTGTCAGTGTTGGCTAAATTCTCCTTTGGACATCAATGTTCTTGTATCCTAGACACATTCATTAAATGTATCCATGCTCCTCATTCATGGGAAACCCAGCATCTTTTGATAATTGCCTTCCCTCCAGGACCACCACTCCAGGGTCATCAGGGAAGGTCAGGTAAGTCCAAAGATGCAAAAAACAAGGACACACACACAAAGGAGGCTGATTTATCTCAATTTTGTTCAGGAACAAAATGGCTTTTTAGAAATTATTATTCCTACACTGATGTTAGAAATGAAATCTTCAAGAAAAATGACTTCTGGGCAGTGGAAATTCAGGTCCCAAGAGAGAGGAAGAAAATGAGATTTCTGTGCTGAGGGCTGAAGCCACCAAGATTGTGGTATCTGATTGGCCAGTGTGTTATGTTTTGAGTGAGGCCTGACGAGAGCCGTATGTGAAACCATCATGTGATTCCATGGAAGATACCTCCCTATTTCTTACTACGTGATTTCCAAAGGAATTGGGCCTCTTCTCAAAAATAACATGCTTCATATGAAATACAGATTTATTGGGACTTGGGAAAGTTATTTATGATCTTGGGTTTATGGCTTTAATAACTGATTCTCCGAGAGGGTGTCTGAAGAAGGAAAGCCCTATGGCTGAGGGCCAGCAAATGACACACCATGATGGGGGAGGAGGCTGCCGGTTCCTCTCTTGTAGAGAGAAGGCTTGTCCTTACAGATGGCCTGAGCAACCAGCTTGTGTGTAGCCCCACATTAAGCACTAAGTGTAGACAGACAAGACATAGATCCTAATCTTAAGACCTTATAATAAAATTGCTATAACATGAGAACATCATGTGCCGTTTAAATTAGTATTTAATTCACACCATAAGAATTCAGTTCTCAAGAGACTGAGAGCCTCAGAAAGATCTGGATTTAGGCAGGGTATTTTGGTCAGGATGCTGAAGACTGAATTTGTTTGTTAGGAATTTAGAATAGAATTAAGGAGGGCATTTGAATAAACAATATGAATGAAAAAACAGGTGGGAGAGTTCAAGTCATTTTTAAGCATGAAAAGGAGGCAACATGGGTTGGATGGTAAAGATTTGGAGTGGATCAGTATTAACTAAGGTCAAAAGGAGAGGTTTGCTCATTTTATTCTGCTTCAATATTTATGTTTTAAAAATTCCTTGACCGTAGCAGTCTATATTTGCATTCTTAATTATTGAGAATGTATCTCAAAAATATCAGAGTTTATTCCACTCCCAGTGTGTATACATGTGCAACATACATTGTATTTTCTGTGAGCAGGTGGCAAGGGTCTGGTGTGTGATGTGTATATGAGGTAACATTACATATCCACATATAACATGTCACATAACTGCATCTTACCAGGTACACATATGGTAGGATGTGTAACATTGACTAATTTACTTCCATGGACTCAATTGATCTTTGAGCTTTCTGGAGCAAATATTTTATATTTACTTCTGATTCATGTCCTTTTGCTCACACATTAAGAATGACATTTATTTATATAAAAGTTTTCCTTTCTTACATGTAAATGTAGGAGTGCAGCCTCCTTGTCCAGACAATCCCACATCTGAAAATTCCTTGTTTTGTTTTGTTTGAGACAGGCTTTCACTCTGTTGCCCAGGCTGGAGTGCAGTAGTGGTGTGATCATGGCTCACAGCAGCCTGGAACTCCTGGGCTGAAGCCATCCTTAAGCCTCAGCCTCTTGGGTATCTGGGATTACAGGTGTGTGCCACCGTAATAGGCTAATTAAAAAAAAATTTTTGTAGACATGGGGTCTCACTATGTTTCCCAGGCCAGTCTTGAACTCCTGGCCTCAAGAAATCCTTCAGTCTTAACCTCTCAAAACTCTGGTGTTATAGGTGTGTGAGTCATTGTACCTGGTCCTGAAGATTTTTGCAGCTCTGTCTCAGCTAAAATGCCCTTTTTATCTGGACATGGATTGCATTCTTGTCCTTAAATTTATAAACAATATGCTCTGAGAAGTGTATTTTTAATAAGTATATTCCTCTCATATTTTCTAATTTTAAATGAAACAAAAATAAAGAGATATCTTACAATAACATGTGTTTTGACCCAATGAATTATCAAAAGCTCAGCACACTTTAGTCGAGACCCTTCTGTTTTCTTTGATTCAAGGCATATACTTATTGAAAGAATCCTAAAAACAGGCTCACTAATATCCTTCAATCTAGTATTAAATGCATTTTTAATGTGAAGTGCATTTAATATTGAGAGATAATACATATTTAATGTCTTACCTGTGGCAACTGGTAAAATTGTATCTATTTTTAAATGTATTTTTTATTCAATGTTTCATTTAAAGCAATTTCTTTCTAGATCAGTAAAGACATTGCTTTAGCTAACTTTACAACTGCAAAATTTTCTACAAGAGTGTCATTGATTACATTAAAAATGCTCTAGAAACTTGCTACTCAAAAAAAGATGTGAAGACCAGGAGCATCAGCATCATTTGATGTCTTGTTAGGAATACATAATCCCAGGCTTATCTCCAGAAATCAAAATTGATATTTTAATAAGATCTCTGGGTTATGTATATGCACATGAAAATTCTAGAACTACTTCTTTACAGTACCCTGTCTGCTGTGTCAAATATTACAAAACTTCAAATGTAGAGATTCAAAAGAATGAAAGGAAATATAAAAGGCTTGAGATTTGGAATTGGGAAGAACTGGGTTCAAACTCTGACTCAGTGGCTTTGAGTAAGTTACTGAGCCTCTTTAATACAAATTAACATTAATCAATTTCGGGAGCATACCAGGTGCTTAGTTAATGTTAGCTTTGCTTTTCCTCATTCTCACCTAAATCCAGAAACAGTCATCCAGTACGCCTTGAATTGCACATTCTATACAATATTTAACTACCAGTTAGTTAACAGTATTTATCATGAGCAGAGAAACAGGCATTTGGTGTATCAAGCTACTAAAATTATCGAGTTAATTTGTCATTGCAGCATAACTTAATCTAATATTGTTAGCACAAAATTGCTACCAAGAATGAGGATCAGCCCAAAAAATATAAATTATGTAGCGCTGGCTTACATGTCAGATGGTAGGCAGAGGCTTCTGAGGATTATAT
Source organism: Callithrix jacchus (assembly GCF_049354715.1). Lineage (NCBI taxonomy): Eukaryota > Metazoa > Chordata > Mammalia > Primates > Cebidae > Callithrix > Callithrix jacchus. Next base: position 96,764,566 of record NC_133515.1, read on the forward strand.
TCAAGGTGGGGAAAAATGGAGATTCATGGCATGCAGTGCAAAAATGTTTGGTAAAATAATTACCAATAGTGGTGTGGGAGGGAGATCAGAAATTTAATGAAGTTTTGACTCTAGGAGATGGGGTGAGAAATGAAGATGTTAATAGTGTGCTAACAGTTGTGGGATTTAGCAAAGTATTGTAATAAAGAGATGAGGTCAGGAAAGAATTGGCTGATTTGAATGCAAGAATAATGGGAAGAAAAGTCTGAGTGAGACACTCAGCTCCTAAAGACGGTATGCCACCCCACGCTTATATCTAAAGTGGTCAAGAAGGATAATAATGGGGAAGAAAGAACCACTCTAAAGGGAAATCCATGGGCTTAAAATAACAAATTAGGGAGCTGATCCCAGAAAGCAGAATCAGGGTCTAATAAAGGAACAGAACTCCTGGCTGTGGGGAACCCATAGCATCTCCCAGATTTCAGAATTGTCAGTTCGGTGACTAATGAGTGCTCCCACCCTCCCTTCACCTGCATAGCATATTTGTTATGAGGATCTTATTTCATTATAGAATATGCTCATTTCATTCTCACATGTTTCCTTTTTAGGATATGAATCTTTGGAATGAGAGGAAAAAAAATCCCAAACTTAATGTATGGGCTACCATTTATGCCCCTGACGTCCTGGATGTTGACCTACTTGCGATGAATGGAAGAAACTTTGCATTTTCTACTGTGACCAGGAGGATGGGTGTTTTCTGTGTGGGAAGAAAAGTGAAGCAGTCATTCAGTGACCGAAAGGGCAGACGTTGTTGACATTGCAAGTATTCACCAGTTTGTGTTTTTTTCCCTTTCCAGCACACAGGGAATTGCATGTACACTCTCATAACTGACGAGGGCCATGAGACTGGCTCTGACCAAAAAAATAAGAGCAGAAGTAACAAGTGTCATTTCTTAGCTGAAACAGTGAAAAGCCCTTGCGAAATCATTTAATCTCTCTCCTTTGTTGCCGCAAAGACCAGAGAAGGTAGCCTTGTTCTGCCTGGGTTCTTGGGCTGGTTAGAAACCATCTCGACTTGTGTTCGATGTGACGCGTAAGCCGATAAATACGTTAATTCCTGAAACTTCTGGATTAACTTGTTACTACTGCACAAATCAAGATGATTTTCATAAGCACAATGACCACTCCACAGACTCTAACAAAGTGTAATGACTCACCCAGCTCAGGCTAAGCTGTCAAAACTCTAGTGGATTAAACTCTTTTCTTCTAGGTCCCTCCGCCTTTCAGATTTGCTTGTGGCACCACAGATTACAGAGACTGTCACTAACCATGAAGGATTGGCTTTACTTTCCCAGCCCTCTTCGATTTAACAAATCCAATCTGTTGTGCTAATTTTAAATCAGGAGATGCTGCAATATGAATCATTAGGTTGTAATTGAGATATATCAACCAGGATTTGCCAAAACTGAGAAAACTGGGCCGATTGAAACATAATTCTTTGGCAACAAAGTAAATACCACTCTAATCAGAGTGGACAACAAAGAATACCTTATCTTCACTCCCTGGCAATAGAGGTGACGCGGATGACAGGCAGGGGGGCCTCAGAGTGCAGTGAAGTGGCCCTGTCAGCAAGGTAGGCGACTGGGGCCCTTAGAATGCTGATGTGATTTTGAGAAGAATGGAAAACAAACTCCGGGACAACTCCATTGTCCCATCAGTTGAGCAATCACTTAACAGGCATGTATTTATTACCTGTTATGTGTCAGTATTAGTAATATCAATGGGTGGGAAAACATGATGTAAAGTTGTAAGGATGTTTTCAGACTGAATCACACTCCATTTTCAACCAGAGGACAGAATTGTCTGCAAAGACCTCCTTGATTATTTATTCAAAGAACAGCAAATTTCTCCAGGGAAAAGAAATGAGGCAGTTCCCTTCCAAGCTCACAGCTCACACACCCTAAACATTTGGAAAGTGACTTCAAGAATCTATCAGAGAAAAAAAGAACAAGAGAATCAGGTTCAATACTTGGATCGTAAATATGTAAGGAAAGGTCTGGACTTGCTCTACTCAGTAACCATCCGACTGGGAAAAGTCTGTGTGAAAGTGTGGTGACTTCAAGTTCTGCTTTCATGTCCAAGACCCAAAGTAAACTGAACAGTAGAGGCTCACTGCATCAACATCAATGGACTGATATTATAATAGACACAGGGCAGCTGTGACGTTTTCCCCTAGAGTTTTGTGCCACATTGTGACCCATCCCTTTTGACACTGGGATACTGTCCTAGGAAAATATCTTGCTTAGAGCAGTCCCAGGCTGGCTGAAGTCATTTCTGCTTTTTCTTCTGCAGACTCTGAATATCCATGCACAGATCAGGCCTTACTGAGCACCAGCTAAGGGCCCATTCCTGCTCCAGGTAGTACAGAGGGACACCAGCTTCTTGCCCCATGGGGCAAATGGGAGAAGAGTTCCAAGTAGACATGCAACCTCCGGGGACCATGGTAAAATAAAGTAGGAGTGAGTGAGTGAAAAGTTTGCTAGTACAATTCATATTTCCAGAGCCACAGCCTGTTGATATCAGTTTCTTTGATTTTATTTCATGTCTCCTGATTCTGGACATGCTAGTACCTAAGCACGAATTGACTTCCCTCTGCCCTCACCTGTCGTTTATTGTCCCACTCAATGCCACCGCTTCTATGACAGTTTCCTTCATTTTCCTAGTCAGAACTATCTGACCCTTTGCTTGCCTGCCTTCCATTTTTAACTTGCTTTGTGTACCTCTGTCTAACTCCATTAGAATGTGAGCTTCTTTGAAGAGCACTCTCTGGGGCCTATATTTCTGTGTTCAAATGCTTAATCAGTGCTCGTGTGAGGCGGAGCCTCCCCCGACTGCACCTGGCACACCAGGCACTCCACCAGCATGCTCTTTTAGGTCAGCATACTCTGCTTTATCTCCGCATCTGCAGACCTTCTTGTGGTGCGCTGTTCTCATTCATACCTGGTTATGATTTATGATGGTAAGGTGACTGCCCAAAGATTTTAATTATGTTCTTCCATAAACTTAAAAAAATACATAGGGTATTTATGTGTTCATGGCTACATTTCATATGGCATCTGTTTACTCCTCCATTAAAGGCAGTTCACCATGTTCACCAAGTAAAGGCAGTTCACTGTGACTATTTCAATGGAAAATGCATGAGAGCATGAAGGATAAGTGGTGGGTAGAGATAGAAACACAAGCAGCTGTATTATATGTATGAAGAAGCTAGTCCTCCTGGCCATGACCTCCCCAAACCATCCTGTCTGCTGTCCTGGGCTGTGTCCTAGCAGACAATCATAGGAAAGTGTCCTCCAAGTCTCCTCTCCAATTATTCCTCCTTGGTATGACAGCCTGATTAACCCACAGGTTATTCTCATATTTCCTACCTAGAAGGTAGGCTGACACCAACCCAGTGTCCCCATGGGAATCCTGACATGCGGATCATGAGTAAATCAATTCTATTTGTCAAACCAAGCAGTGGCCAGCTGTGAAAGTCATCAATAGCAACAACATTCTCTGGGGACACCAACTCACCCAGGCCACCCCTGGGTGTTCAACACCCACAATAAGTGTTGAATAAATACGGAAACAATATTGGTTTGATGAGGAGCCAACCTATTGGTCTGCCTAGAGAACCCATGTATCTCAATCTGGCCCTGGATTGTGTCTCCTTTGATTGAAAGGATACAAAAGGCCATGGGTGGCTGACTTTTTCTAGATGCCCTGTTCTCTACCCCCATCTAGTTATTTCTCTTGCTGCTTCTCACTGCCTCTGACTGTCTCCAGACCCCTCCCCTTGCTGCCTTTCTCCCTTCTTCTCCCCTCTGTTCTTCTCCAGCTGAATTCTGACTTGAAAGCAGGTGGTGGCTGACAGTTTCCAAAGGGTTGACATTCTCAGCCATTTCAACCTGTCATTAAGAAGCACAGGTAATCTTAACGAGCTTGTAGTAAAACTAGTGATTTTTGTATTCTTAGTTGTGGTCAACAAATCATTTACTGCATGTCTATAATGTTCCAGGCACTATTACGCCTTTTTGAAAACTATACCCTTATTTCTGGACCTGGACTCTCTCACTTTCTTGTTTCTACAGTTTCATTCAAAAAATATTGATTGACTGCCTGTTCCATGCCTGGGTTTGTTTCATATCATCCTACATTTCATTCCATTCTAAGGTAAAATCAACCTCAGTTTACAGGACTAACGTATAAAACCAGTCTATTAGAAACAGATTCTATTATTGAAAATTATTTCAGGTAGAAGCGACAGAAACCTAATTCAACCAACTTAAGTCAAAAAATTAGTTAAAGGCAGGGGATATAGTGGGAGAATTCTGGAGTAGATTTTAGACTCAAAGGAAAAACTGCTGGAATCTGGGAAGCTCAGTGAGCCCCTAGCCAGGATTCTGGACCCTAGCCATTGCTCCTCCTTCTCTCTGACCATTGGCTTCCTTGTCTCGGTCTCTTCTCTGTGGTAAGAAGTCTGGTTATCAGAAGTTCTCTGTTCATACCCTGAGCCCATCTTCAACAGGAAGGAGAGGACTCTTTCTCTAAATGTCAGTGTGCCATGCCCCATGGAAGGACTCTGATGAACTGGTTTTTGTCCCATGGCCACTTTTGACCAGGAATATGAACACAGTAATTAGTCTGACCTGATGCCCATGCCCACCTGTAAGCAACAGAATGAGGTGGCAGGATGTGTATGTGATGGTCTCACCATTAGCTCATGTTTGCAGTTGGGAAAGAGCAATAAGGTGATTGGATTTCTAAGGGAATTGAATAAGAAAGGGGGAAATGTACGAAGCAGTCAAAAAATAACGTACATTCACTTACTGTGTCAGCTCAGGTGCTCTGAGAAGGAGATACCAAAATGGAGTTTTGTGTGCATGAGATTTACGGGGGAAAACTCCTGTGAAGAAAAAAAGGAAAAGGAGCAGGAACAGGCAGGGGGAGTCTGCGGAGCAGCATGCAAGTCTGATACCTGAAAAGGTGGAGTAGGAAGGAAGGAGGGTGGTATAGGGAGAATTTTAGATTCCAGTGCAGCACTGGAGTACCAGCCAGATGATGGAGAGCCCAAGAGCACATGTTACTCATTAGAGAAGCCCTGTGTCAGGCAGGACTGCTGGGCTTGGCTCTATACCCATGCTGTGCTCAGTTGTTGGGAGCATCTCAGAAAGGATATGGCCTTGGCAAGCATGCCGTGGTGGGCATGGGGGTGTGGCAGCTTGGAGATATCAGCTTGTCAAGTCTCACAAGTTTCTTCCTTAAGGAAGATCTGAGTGGTGTGCTTCCATGGTTACCACACTGATCCCCAAAGAGGTCCAGGCATATGCTTAAGGCACATCTCATGGTTAGCTCAGTGATGGAGCTGAGTCCTGAAGCCAGAATTTATAGCTTCTAGTCCCACAAACTTTCCACTGTACCATACTTCCCCAAAGCAGATGCTCCTGTTTCCATGAGATCTGCTTCTTGTCTGGCCATGCTGCTGATATGCAGGAAGAAGATCAAGTCTCATCCTAGGAAGGCTTACATTCTTAAGACACAGCCCTGTTCAGGAGGCCAGAAGGGAAACTGGCCCAGCCAAAGCAGTAGGAACCATGAGAAGCCTCCCTCATCTGGAAAGTGACATGCGAGTATGTTAAAAATATACCATTCTTTAGCTGGATGTCACCATAAATCCTGAAATCTAGTCCAGCTAGAACAGACTATCCAGAGCCATAAAACAGTGACACAAACAACTCAATCCTGGACTGTTTAAAAGTCCCTTAGGCATATTCTTCCTAAACACACAGTCTTCCATCCAACTTGTCTCCACCTTGGAGTTAAATTTATAAACTTTATATTACTGACTGGTTAGACAGCAGGAAATACATGAAGAATGACACATACACACCTGCAGAGCTAAACATCCTGGTATTTGCTCCTTCGCTGAACCAGGTGGGGCTATGTAGCCATAGTCACACCCACCAGTGGGGCTGAGCCAAAGCCCTGCCTCTGCCCACTAGCAGGAGCCAGCTGTCACACTGAGCATGGCAATGCACTGACAAGGAAAAACATCATTCTTTGTTATATGAATTGGAATTCAAAGTATAAGAAGAAATGCCACCATAGTGTCTGGATAGTGTCCCTCATCTCTAAATATACCCGAGATCTGGAATTGTTCACATACATAAATCATAGACTACTGAAGTGGCTCCTGCCCCCTGAAATCACTCAGTTCTCTGTTTTCCAATCATGGCCTTGTGGTGCTTTGAGCGGGTTTGTTGCCTGATGACCAGGAGTGAGGATGGGAAATGCAGTCAAGATAACGAGAGTAAAAGGAAAGTGATGCTAGTACACACACAGACATAAAGCTATAACACACGTCACAGGGATATTCATCATCGATCCAGAAAACGATTATTTCCAGATACCGAGATGTCCAGAAAATAGATGCTTAAAAAAAAAATTAAAAACAGAGTCTCGCTCTGTTGCCTAGGCTGGGGTGCAATGGCACAATCACAGCTCACTGTAACCCTGGATCCTAGGCCCAAGTGATCTTCTTGCCTCAGCCTCCTGAGTAGCTATACTACAGGTGCACACCATCACATCTGGATAATTTTTCTTATTTTTGATTTTTTATTTGTAGAGATTGGCTCTTGCTATGCTGCCCAGGCTTATCTTGAACTGCTGGGTCTCAAGTGTTCCTCCTTGCCTCCCAAAGTGCTGGGATTATAGGTGTGGACCACCATGCCTGACCTTCTTGCATTATCTTGATTCCAAGTTCATAATCAAATTAGAAATTTCAATTTAAAGGGGACCTTTGGGAACAGGACACCTTACAGTAACTTAGTGATAGCTGGTTGACAGGCAAAGAAGATGGAAGACAAGGTGAACTCAGATTCATACACAAGAGTTTAAGAAGCACTCCGGTCTAGAATTTATTGAAGAACAAGTAGCCCTGAGCACTTTAGTACCTCTTGGCACTTCTTATAGTGATGAAGTGAATACTGTGAAATACCTACTATGAATACCACTACTTCTACTGATAATTACAATAGCTAAACTTTGCAGAGTACCTGCTATGTGACAAGTGTCATTCTCTGAACATTTCCTGTGCTATCTCATTTAATCCTCACAATTCTAAGGGTCAGGCATTATCATTCCCATTTCACCAATGGGGTAAGTGAGGCACAGACGGCTTAACTAATTTTCCAAGGTTACAGGATTACTGAAAGTCTCTATTATATTCGACTAACCTTATTTCAGTTATAAACTAATTGTGCCAGTTATTTTAGATATTTGCCAGACCAAGATATTTTGAAATCATCCCTAACCTAACAGGCTATAGTTCACTTTAAGAAGCATTTACTGAGTACACACTCTGTGTACTGTGTATATTGAGCCTGGTACCAGGGATCCAGAGACATGTAAGACTCAAATCTACTCTTTTTGTAGCTCATGATCTTGCGAATGTCTAATGTGAGAAATCTGATCTGCTGATAATGCCAAGTTTCTGTCTAAGTGTGTGTGTGTGTGTGTGTGTGTGTGTGTGTGTACTAAAACTAATGCTTAAGTTAACTATTTTTACTAAGAAGGACACACAGGGTAAACATTTGTACTTGTTTGCATTTTCGTGTCCATATAAGTTAATTCCACTTCATTTTATATAGTTGTCTTTATTTCTATAGCATTCAAATACAATTTAAGGAAAAAAATCTTTCAAGGAAGAAATGGGATAAGAAGCAACTTGAAGGGGGTCTCCATTCCCATTGTTGAACAGTGAGAAAGAGAAAGGCTGATGCTGGCAAGACTAGTGTGTATGTGGCCTGGCCTGGGTCCTAGCAGTTTATTCCTTTGGTAGGAGCTTCTGCCATGGGATAAACATCAGGAAAAAAGTAGAAGAGGCCATTTGAGCTAGAAGAAGAGAAAGAGTGAAGTGTTTCCACATTTCAAGACACATGCCTAGCCACACAAAAGCCACATCCCATGCACAGCCTGCAGCATGGTCAAGAAGAGCTTTCCGTTTCAGCAAAATGCTATTTCCAGGGCTAGAGCAAAGGTTTCTACCATGAGCCCCCATACTCCTCCCCAAGGGATCCATGAATAAAATTCAGTGGGTCCTTGGACTTGGGAGAGAAACAATATTATACCTTTATTTTCTATAGTTTAACTAAAATTTAGCATTTCGTCTTCTTATAAATGGAGACAATAAGCCATGGGAGTATTAGCAGTACTTGTGACTTCACCAGTAGAATATATTATCCTATTGCATTACAATTGTTGCAGATATTTCAAAATATTTTAGCTTTATTGAGATACAATTGATGCAAAAATTGCAAATATTTTATGTATATATTTTGATGAGTTTAGGCATATTTTTACACCTGTGATACCATAACCACAATCTAGGTATTAAACATATCCATTATTTCCAAAAATTTCCTTGTGTTGTTTTGGCTTGTGGTGAGAACACAACATGGGATCCATCCTCCAATCCCATTTGTAGGTATATATCCAAAAGCATCAGAATCAGAATCTCAAAGATACCTTTGCACTCCCATGTTAATTGAAGAATTATTCACACTGGCCAAGATATGAAAACAACCAAACTATTCACAGAAAGATGAATGAACAAAGAAAGCGTGATCTATAAATAAAATGTAATATTCTTCAGCTGAAAAAAAAAATAAGAAAACTCTACTACTTGAGACACACAGATGAACCTAGAGGACATTATGTGACATGAAATAAGCCAGTCACAGAAGGATAAATATCACATCACTCCACTTATATGAGGTCTCTAAAATTGTCAAACTCTTTGCAAAATCTCTAAACTGTTTTCTACAGTTGCTGAACTAATTTATATTACCACAAACCATGTATAAGCATTTCTTTTTCTCTACTGCTTTGCCTGCATCTATTGTTTTTTGACATTTTCATAACAGCTGTTCTGACTTGTGTGAGATGGTATCACATCGTGGTTTTGATTTTCATTTCTCTAATGATTAGTAATGTTAAGCAATTTTTTGTATATTTGGTGGTTATGAGTTTATCTTCTTTTTAGAATTGTCCATGTCCTTTGGCCATTTTTTAACGGGGCTGTTTGATTTTTTTGTTTGTTGATTTAAGTTCCTTATAGATTCTGGATATTAGACCTTTGTCAGATGCATAGCTTGCAAATGTTTTCTCCCATTCCACAGGTTGTCTGTTTACTCCATTAACAGTTTCTTTTGCTCTGCAGAAGTCTCTTTACTTGATTAGGTTCCACTTGCCTATTTCATTTTTGTTGCAATTGCTTTTGGAGACTTTGTCATGAAATCTTTGCCAAGGTCTGTATCTGGAATGGTATGTCCTAGGTCTTTTAGGATTTTTAGAATCTTAGGTCTTACATCTAAGTCTTTAATCTCTCTTGAGTTGATGTTTGTGTATGGTGAAAGGTAGGGGTCTAGTTTCACCCTTCTGCATGTGGCTATTTATCTCAACACCATTTATTGAATAGGCAGTCCTTTTCTCTTGTTTGTGATTACTGACTTTGTCACAGATCAGATGGTTGTAGGTGTACAGCTTTATTTCTCTAACTTGTTCTATTGGTCTATATGTCTGTTTTCTATCAGTAACATATCATTTTGGTTACTGTAGCCTTATAGTATAACTTGAAATCAGGTAGTAGAGATTTCTCAAATACCTTAAAACAGAACTACCATTTGACCCAGCAATTCCATTACTGAGTATATATCCAAAGGAATATAAATTGTTCTATTAAAAAAAACAAAGCACATGCACGTATATGTTCATCACAACACTACTCAGAGTAGCAAAGACACAAAATTAACCTAGGTGTTCATCAACAGGGGAGCGAATGAAGAAAATGTGGCACATACAACATGGAATAACATTCAGCCATAAAAACAAATGAAATCATGTTCTTTGCAGCAACATGGATGCAGCTGGAGGCCATTATCCTAAGCAAATTAATGCAAAAACAGAAACCCAAACACTGCATGTTCTAACTTATTAGTGGGAGCTGAACATTGAATACACATGGACATAAAGAGGGGAACAATAGACACTGTGACCTACTTGAGGGCAGAAGGTGAGAGTAGAATGAGAGTCAAAAAAACTACCTATTGGGTACTACGATCACTATCTAGGTGATGAAATTATTTGCACACAAACCCCCATTACATGCAATTTACCCATGTAACAAACCCACACATGTAACCCCTGAACCTAAAATAGAAGTTGATAAAGGGAAAAAATTGAAGGAAGTTAAGCGATAAAGCAATAAATAAACTAAAGAGCTTCTGGATGGCAAAAGGAACAATCAGCAGAGTAAACAGACAACCCACAGAGTGGGAGAAAATCTTCACAGTCTATACATCTGACAGAAGACTGATAACCAGAATCTACAATGAACTCAAAAAAATCAAAAATCAGTTAGAAAAAACAATCCTATCAAAAAGTGGGCTAAGGACATGAATAGACAATTCTCAAAAGAAGATATGCAAATGGCCAACAAACAAATGAAAAAATGCTCAACATCACTAATAATTAGGGAAATGCAAATCAAAACAACAATGCAACACCTCCTTACTCCTGCAAGAATGGCCATGATTGAAAAGTCAAAAAACAGTAGATGTTGGCGTGGATGCGATGAACAAGGAACACTTCTGTACTGCAGGTAGGAATATAAACTAGTACAGCTACTATGGAAACAGTGTGGTAATTCCTTAGAGAATTAAAAGTAGAACTACCATTTGATCCAGCAATCCCACTACTGGGTATCTACCCAGAGGAAAAGAAGTCATTATTTTAAAAAAATACTTGCACATACATGTTTATAGCAGCACAATTCACAATTGCAAAATTGTGGAACCAATCTAAATGCCCAACAATCAACAAAAGAATAAAGAAACTGTGAAATATATATATATATATATATATATATATATATATATATATACACACACACACACACACATGTGTGTATTTATATGTGTGTGTGTATATATATATATGTGTATGTACGTCTGTGTGTATGTATGTGTGTGTGTGTGTGTGTATATATATATATATGATGGGATATTATGCAGCCATAAAATAGAATGAATTAACAGCATTTGCAGTGACCTGGATGAGACTGGAGAATATTATTCTCAGTGATGTAACTCAGGAATGGAAAACCAAATATCATATTTTCTCACTGATAAGTGAGAGCAAAGCTATGAGGAGGCAAAGGCATAAGAGTGATACAATGGACTTGGGGGACTTGGGGGAAGAATGGGAGGGGGATGAGGGATAAAAGACCACAAAAATGGTGCAGTGTATACATGGGTGATGGGTTTACAAAATTATACAAATCACCATTAAAACACTCACTCATGTAACTAAATATCACCTTTCCCCCATAGCTACAGGGAAAATTTAATTAATTAATTAAAACTAATCAATTAATTAAACTCATAGAAGCAGAAAATAGAATGGTGGTTTACAGAGACTAGGAGGAGGGGAAATGAATGAGGAATTGTTGCTCAATAAGTATAAAGTTTTAGTTACACAAATGAATAAGTTCTCGAAATCTGCTGTACACCATAGTACCTATAGTTAAAAGTATTGTATTAAGCACTTTAAAATATGTTAAGAAGGCTGAGTGTGGTGGCTCACATCTGTAATCTGAGCACTTTGGGAGGCTGAAATGGGTAGATTGCTTGAGTCTGGGAATTCTAGACCAGCCTAGGAAACATGGTGAAAACTCTTCTCTACTAAAAGCACAAAAAATTAGCTGGGTATAGTGAAATGCACCTGTAGTCCCAGCTACTCAAAAGGCTGAGGTGGGAGAATAACCTGAGCCCAGAAAGTTGAGGCTGCAGTGAACCATAATCACTCCATTGTACTCCAGCATGGGACTGAGACCCTGCTTCAAAAGAAAACATGTTAAGAAGCTAGCTCTCAGAATTCTTTTAAACTACAGTGGCTATTAAACCTAAGAGTTGATCATAGTCTCATTATGCAAGGTAGTCAGCCAACTTCCAAGCAATCCAAGGCCAGATATTTTTTAATTACCAACTACTGGTTACCCAGACATCTGCAATACATTCTCTCTCTAAAATTGTTTGCTGATCAATATAGGGAAGGAAGTGATTCATTTTCATTATGTGTTGCTGAACAGTTTCTGATACAAACTGTATCTGAAAGGTATTAATTCAGCCAAATATGAGCTCATTGATCTTAAAACTAAAATCTTACTACATTGGAGTGAAACTCAAAAATCCTTGGAGAATTCTGGCATTTCTTGAGAGAAGGCTTTCCTTGTCTTATAATACCATTTATAGAAGCTTTTGTTTCAAATGCCTCAATATACCTTTGTGACTTGGGATTTCTGCACTTGCAGCCATCAAAACAAAACAAAAAAAACTCAACATTGACTAAATGCCCAATATGACATGTGTGTTGCCTTGACAAAGACCATCTTGTGGTTGAGTATTCTTATTCAATGCAAGCAACACTAGCCAGCCTTCATATTAAAATGTCGGTAAAAAATAACATCCCCTTCTAACCTGGCTTATACTTTAAATGTATTGTTTTTCTACTTAATGTGTTAATAGCTATTAATAATTTAACTTTTAAAGATTGTGATAACTATTTCAATCAAATTAGATTTTTTACAATCCTGTATGGTTTAATCATTTAAAAACATTTTCTCTTCTTGGCTTTACCAAGCTTCCAGAGGTATCTGTGAGACAAAATCAATTAATAATGCTTAGACAAAGCAATTTTATAATGACTAACAATCCAGGAGGCATGTGTGTTAGTCAGTGTTCTCTAAAGGGACAGAACTAATGGGATAGAAGTATATATAAAAGGGAGTTTATTAGGAGAATTGACTCACATGATTACAAGGTGAAGTCCCACAATAGGCCCTCTGCAAGCTGAGGAGCAAGAAAGCCAGTCTGAGTCCTCACACCTCAAAAGTAGGGAGGCCAACAGTGCAGCCTTCAGTCTGTGGCCAAAGGCCCGAGAGCCCCTAGAAAACCACTGGCGTAGGTCCAAGAGTCCAAAAGCTGAAGAACTTGGAGTCTGATGTTTGAGGACCGGAAGCATCCTGGGAGCACAGGAGAAAGATGGAGGCCAGAAGACTTAACAAGTGCAGTCCTTCCACATTTCTCTACCCGCTTTTATCCTAGCTATGCTGGCAGCTGATTAGATGGTGAGTCTTCCTTTCCTAGTCTGCTGACTCAAGTGTTAATCTCCTTTGGCAACACCCTCACAAACACACCCAGGAACAACACTTTGCATCCTTCAATCCAATCAAGTTGACACTCAATATTAACCATCATAGCAGGGAAGATCAGAAAGTAGTCTGATATTCTCAAAATACACCAAGGGAATGGCAGATTTACTGTTACCTTTCATCTACTGTTATCTTTCATCTACCATTAGTGAAATATAAACTGCTATAGCAAATAATACCAAAATTTCAATGGTTTAGAATAATATGTTGGTTTCTTGGTCATTAAATAATGCTAGGAGAAGTGAACAGGGCAGCAGGGAACTCTTCCCCATGCAGTATTTTAATGATTTAAGGTGACAAAGCTTCTATCATTTTCAATATATTACTTCCCAGTTTTCCATGGATATGGATTCCATTCCAGGCAGCTAGAAGAGAAAAAGAGCCTGGAGGCACATATATGAAAGGTTTCTATGGGTGTATTACTTCCACTCAGAGGCTAGAACTCAGTTACATGCCCCAGGGACTACACAGGAGCTGCATGTCTTAGAAGAATAGGAAGTAGGTTTGTTGAACATCTAGACAGTCTCTGTCACTCAGCTCTGCTAGGAGAAATATAGATTGCAGGCATATTATAGTCTGCATACTGTTTATAAATATACTACTATCTTGCAATTGTTCATCTCACAAACTGTATATAAAATAGCATTGCACACTACTTGAATTAGAATCCCAGAGCTTGGCAAAAATACAAATCTCAGATCTACTAAATAAGAAGCTCCCAGTATATTTCTTAGGCACGCTAAATAAAGTGACAAGGGAGATTAGATAATACCTTTATTAGGGAAGAATATTACTAATGGGAATAAGGAGAAAGAGCCAAAGCAAGAAACTTTCAAAGAGAATAAAGAAATAGAAGGTTACAGGAATTAAGGAAGACGTTCCAAGAAGGGGGTAGTCGTCAAAGGCATTGAATGCCTCAGAGAGTGCAAATAAGATAAAAACGACAATCTGCATAGTTCTGAGACTTTGGGATGCTATCATTCCAAGCTGAGATGTGTATTTTGTCCTTTTTCAATAAGGCCTGCTATGATCAAGGCCTTAGAACAATAATTCTGTAGTAATGTAGACATTGTTTTGAGTTTGAAAGGCTGAACACATGGTAACCATTGACCAAGATATCAGGAGGAGATACTGGCTTTGGGTGAAATGATGGGTTTGATTTAGAATCCATTGTGTTTAAGTTATTTTTGAGATAACTGGGCATGGCTTTACAGAAATAATTAGTGCCCAGAAAGAAGGTTGAGTCTGCAACGCACAAATGAGGTTTCATCCTCCAACATGTGGTGTTGGGCTTCACAGATGAATGAGATTGTCCAGAGAGACTGTGTGACTGGAGAAGAAATAAGGAATTATTTGTGTGATTCAGACAAGAAATGTTTTTCATATGATTAGAGAAAAGGTCCAGGCTGATGCCCAGACAAAGGAACACAATGCAACCGTCACTGAGCTGGGCTGGTGCTGCTGAAATCTCTGTTTGGGATGCCTGTGGGTTTTGCACAACTCCTGCCTGCTTTGCCTGCCCTTACTTACTTCACAGGATCCACTGGAGAGAGCTCTGGGAAAAACTGGCTTGAGCATCACTCCCCCAGCCTCTCCCACTGATGGTTAATTATTTCCCCCTGTGATTTCATTTCTTGGTAAAAGGCATCAGTTACACTTCAGGCAATCCCTGCAGTGTTATTTTGCTTCTTTTCTTGGCTGTCTTATCTCCAGATAAGGGACAGTATTCGCCCATAGACAATGGTGCTGCCTTCAGCCTGTCAGCGGACACCTCCCTTTCCACCAGTCCTGAGATGGAGACTTCATGGAGAAGGAGAGATTCTTGCACAATCATGATCAAATGTATGATTTATTTTAAACTAACAAACAATTGTCTGAATCCCCCCAGGGGACAAATTCTAATATTTCCAAAAGAAAATAGAGCCAACACCATGGATGGGCTCCTTGAGATGTCTTGTATATCGCGTCCAAATCGGGAGTAAAAAATGCAGCTCAGTTGGAAGGAGAGAAGACAAGGCCCGGAGCAATGGCCACGTTGGCTCATTACTTTTTTTTGAAGATGTCCATGTTGGCACTGCTCAGCCAGATGTCAGCAGAACACATTTATTGCCTCACACAGCCAGTCTTGGTCATGTGGAATCAGTTGACATCTGGGGGCTGTTTCATGTTTCTCTTCTTCATCTGCCCTCACTCAAGCATTTGGAGACATCAGTTACTAAACCAAGCATGAAGAAAGCAGTGCTAATTAGGTCATCCTCTAGAGTGCAGTGCACATGGTAAAGCTCTATTAAAATAAATAATGGGATAATTAATGAATCCATTAACAAATTCATGTCCTGTCAGTGTGAATCTCAGGTGGGCGCTCACTGCAGAGATTGCTCCTAATTGCATTAAAGACAAGGATTTAAACAGATCTGTGAAAACGTTCAGGCTATCACATATTGGAAAAAATGATAATACAAATTTTCCTGTATCCCTTTCTCATGTCAAGGCAGGGATTAGGAGGGAGTTGTTGTTAACCAACTCCTAATGTGAATATGTAGGGACAAGGGGCTGGCAGGTAGATGGGTAGGTCTTCTAGCTAACAAAAGAGAAGGAAGGAGCATCCCAGGATGCTTCCAACATAAGTCAAGAGCCAAGCACGATGGGATCTGTATGGCAGCCAACATCAATTGTTGTATCATCTTGGCAATTCTTGGTGCAAAGGACTTGTTTGTCCAAGGACTTGAAGTTTAAGAACAAGGCTGCAAAGCTCTAAAGGACTATGTCCATTATTAGTAACTGTTCAAGCTTAACCCTGAGTCAAACTTATTCCCGTCTCTCTGAATATAACCTCAGCTGGACCTTAATGGCTGTTCTTTTACTCACACCTAGAAAATTACTCACGGAATTTCCCCCAACAGCTATTTAAAAGTATCTCCATTCTTTCCGAATTCTTTACCAAACTCTGTCCTTATCAGTTCCCAGAAGTATTTTAGATTACATTTTTGGTAAGATTGAGGCCATCCGAGGGTGAGGTCCTTTTCCTCTCCACATAGCAGAAGTTTTTCTGCCTTCTAGCACCTTCTCTTCAACCTTAGAGAAAGTACTCCCCCTCCAGACCATGGTGACACACCTCATTTATCCTCAGAATCCCATCATGTCTGCTTCCTCAGGGGCCTGACCCCAACAACTATTCCCCTTCTTTCTCCTTATTCCTCTATCCTGTATTAATCCAAATTTCTAAACATATTTATGATGCTTTGACATTTTGGGGGGCCTAACTGGACAGGGAGAGACTGCCCCTCCAAGGGCCACCTAAACCCCTGAGACAATAAGCAATTTGCCTGCCAACATACCTTTCCCATGCAAACCAACCAGTCCTAAGGGTCCAGGCCTTAACCTCCTTCTTTATCTGGCTTTCACATACCAACCCAGTATTTCCCCTGCCCTAAATCAATTCAGGAACCAACCATCCTATAGCCCAGAGCCTGCCAACATTATTCAAAAGAGCCAATCCTAAGCTGTTTTCCTACCCTGCTTGCCATTCCCAAAGAAAACACAATAAAAGCACTTGAGCCAAGCTTTCCCCCACAGACCAAACCTGGTATGGGAACCATGGCCCTGTGTGGCATGGCCTGCTCCCTTCTCTTGAAAACCTTAAGTAACAGACTTTTCTTTCAGTAGCAATGACCTCTCTGTGTCATCACTCAGTTGTCTCCATAGGCTACAGCCTTGTGGGTGCCTCTTAACATACCTACCTCCCTTTTCTCTCCCTCTTTTTTTCTTTCTCTCCCTTCTTTTCTCTCACCCTCTTCGGTTCTTTCTCTTAATTTGTTTTATATATTTCATTTGAAAATGTGATTTTTTTGGCAAAAAAAACTTTTAAAATTTTATTTCAAAACTGAAATAATATAGAAAACAGAATATTTTTACATGCACCAGAAGGTTTATGATCCAGATAAAAACACTGATAATATTCTGGTGAAAATACCTCTAGACATCTCTCTCTCTCTCTCTCTCTCTCTCTCTATATATATATATATATATATATACACACACACACACACATATAAACATATATATACACACACACATATATACACACTGCATATATGTACATATGTATGTATATTTCTAATAAAAGGGATAATGCCACACATTTCTCAAAAACATGTGGTTTACAGTTTTACATTTCAATAAATTAAAGTCTACTTCACTAATTTTAGAAGCTAAAGAAGATTTCAGGTATACCAAAATGTATTTACCTAAATTATTCTATATTTTATTGTTTTTATTTTTCATTAACCTAAGCAATAATGCAATAAACATATTTATTCATTTCTATTTTCACATGTATATGTATATTTACCTTCTTAGAGTAAATTTCTTAAAGGGAACTTGACAGGTCAAAGGGTATATGCCTTTTACCTACTGATATACACCATAAAACTGAACCTGGGTGGGGCGCGGTGGCTCACGCCTGTAATCCCAGCACTTTGGGAGGCCGAAGCGGGTGGATCACAAGGTCAAGAGATCGAGACCATTCCTGGTCAACAAGGTGAAACCCCGTCTCCACTAAAAATACAAAAAATTAGCTGGGCATGGTGGCGCGTGCCTGTAATCCCAGCTACTCAGGAGGCGGAAGCAGGAGAATTGCCTGAACCCAGGAGGCAGAGGTTACAGTGAGCCGAGATCACGCCATTGCACTCCAGCCTGGGTAACAAGAGCGAAACTCTGTCTCAAAAAAAAAAAAACTGAAACTGAAAGATTATTGTATTTTGTATTTCATCCCCACCTCAATGGTACGTTCAAGTAATTGTTTCCCAACCCTTCATAAAAATAGCATTTTCAATCTTCTTAAATTACCAAATATAGTTGGTTAAAAATACCTCATTTTATTTAAATTTCTTAATTAAGTTTTAATAGGTTTTACTTTGCATATTGATCATTTCTGTTTCTTCTTTTATAAATTACTAATTCACATTACTTTTCTACTAGACTATTTATTTGTATGTTTATTTGTACCATAAAAGTCTTAATGTACTCAGAAATTAACTATGTCAATCATATGATTGACAAACATTTCCCTATCTGTCATTTTTCTTTCAAACTTACTATCATTTCTCATATATAAATTGTAACTTCCAATGCAGCCAAATTGATCAATATTTCCCTTTTTGGTTTCTAGCTTTCTTGGAATTATAATTTCTCCACTGCTACATTATAAAATATCTTCAGTGTTTCTATGGTTTCAAGTTTATAGTTAAGCCTTTGATCCACCTAGAGTTTAATTTGAGGTACTGGGTGAGCGCTGACTCTCTTCCTTTACTTCTTCCTTTCATTTTTCAGCATGGTGATTCTTTACCTTCAGAGTCATGTTGGCTCAAAACCTACGGTCCATCTGAGATCCGTCCCTTCTGTTTGTCCCAGATCCAGGTAGTAACTTAACCGCAACAAACTTCTTAGGATTTTTCAGAGTTTATGAAGTGTTTTCACATATATTTTCACAACCCTCCCTTCCCACCATGCTTTCAATATTACACGCTCACAAACCTTGGCAACAAGATGGAGAGGGAGGCCTGGAGTAATTGCGACTTACTCCAAGTAGTTCTAAGAATGAGGAAAAAATAAAGCTCATCTTACAGTCTCTCTTGACACCAAAAGCTATACTCCTCTTTTAACAACACATAACTTCTGAAGCCTGATCAGTGCCTCTGTTGTAATCTCCTCTATGTGCCACCCTTCTCCAAAACAAAATCTCACCTGCATTTTTTACAGGAGTCTCTACCGTCAATTTATTCTACTCATGGTCTCAGACTAATATTCCTAAATTACAGTTATGTTTTCCTACTCGGAATCCTTCTGCCTCCTGAATCTGAGGGCCTTGCCTTGCACTGGGAACCTGCAGGATGTGACCTCAGCATGTCTTTCACCTTCTCCCATTATTTCTCTACATGAACTGTGCCTTTCAGGGAAGCCAAACATTCGCCAACACTCAGACATGCCCCATGCCGTTCTATAGCCCCTGCTTCGTTTAACAATCACCATTGCTGCTCCTTTCTCTCTTCAACATCCTGCCCTTTAAGGCACAGCCCAAATTCTACATCCTTCATTACACCCTTCCTGGAAACGTCCAGTGAACATTTTATTCCTTTCCCCTTTAACTTTCCACAGACCTTTCTCTGTGACTCTCTTATGACTCATAATTTTCTACTTTATAGTTGGTGCCAGTGTCTTACTTTCCTTATCAAACTGTCATAGAGTTAATGGATTGTCTCTTCTTTATGTTTTTATCTCGCATTTCTCAATACTTAGAACAATGACTGGCACAGGTAAATATTTGAAAAATAATTCGTGAATTAATGTGTAAATAAAAGAATGATGAAGCAAAAGAATAAAATGAGTGAATAAATTGAGTCTTTGGGGAGATCTCCATTTTCCAAAAGATCTTATCATTTTATCTCTGTTGCTTATTCTAATGCCACCAACACATACCCAGAGGAGGAATCCCACCAGTAAAATGTCACGGTTTCCATTTATTACTTTAAGTTCTGTAAAATGTTGATGACACAAGGATCAGTGGCCTACTTTTCTGAAAGAAATGCTCTATCATTTACGATAAATAAAGAGTCAGAAAAGGGAAATTTTTTCTTCAAGTTGCATGTGGGATAGACCACATGCCACATATGGCTACAGAATTGGTAGCTAAAGGAAAAAACAGGCCAACTGTGGGAAGTTGGTCATTGACACATGAACCCCCCTGCCCTCGGAGGTCTGCATATAAACCTTTCCTTATTGATGTCCTGCTCCCCACTCATGACACTCCAGCTGCCCTTCCAGGGAGATGTGGGTCTGGGTCGGTGGACTGCCCTGGAGATAGCAGAGCATATGACACATTCCAACCAGCTCTCTGTCCAGGAAAGTCCTTCCTTGTCTGCTATAAGGACAACATCTCTCAGAGAGCAGAAGCATAGTCACTTGACACGTGGAAAGGATTGTAAGCTCAAAGGAAAACTGGTCAGTAACACCTTCTTGCCCCAAAGACGAGGCATTACTTTGGAGAGGGCTGAGTGCCAGTTTCTGAATAAACTGAATAAATCAGATTTCTAATGTTTAATAACAGATGTTCTGGCTACAACTCATGACATCATTTAATATTACTTTATGCTGTAGTAATAAAAAAAAAAGTCATCTGGCTCCACTCTGCCCAGGTTACATGTCTTCTCAAAGGGTCAAAATGATTTGATGCAGTTCTTGGATCAAAAGGACTGATGCTTTCTGTGTGTTACAGGCTGTGGGCAGAGGTTGCTTTGAGAATGGGGCAGATGCTTTTCTAATACACACGTTGCATCCAATGGCCTGAGATGTGCCTCTGACTCCCCAGACTTGCCCAAACTTGGGTCCTAGGAGAAGACAAATGCTCTCCAGGAGACTCACTTTTTCCACCCCTCCCAAATCTCACATCTGGCAGTGTGAACTTTTGAGAAAGGCTAAAATAGGCTGATTGACCATGTTAGACGTGGCTGGCACAGTGCCAGCGCTTTATCTCTACAGCCCTGAAGAGGAGCAAAATAGTGGGAATGATTTGGCCTCTCGAACAAGCCTTGCAGATGAATTTGGATTAATCTACTGAGGTAGGGACCAAGGGAAAAGATGCCTGATGAAGTCTCATAATAAATCAAGGGGACTTACAACATGGATAGATGGTGCAATTGCCAAGATGACTCAAATGCTGAAATAACCAAGTTCATCAAGAAAAGTCTTCTAAAGAAGATAATTAAAAAGTGAAGTCCTTCCTTATCCTCAGAGAAAATCTAAATGGAAAATTAAGCAAAGGCAAGCTCAGAGGGCCGAAGAGATACTAGGATAACTGAAGCTTCCTTCCAGAAGCACATTGACAGGCAATAAAAGGGAATCCATGGGGTACAAATAAAGGAACCATTGTTGCAACTTCTCAAAAAGAGTCAGAATTCCTTCCCAGCAAACACTGTCAGTACTTACTAAAATAGCGGGCAAACATTGAACAGTAACATAAATACGACAAAGGATAGTGAATTCTAGAGTGGTCACTACATGGACTCATAGAAACCTGGAGGCAAGAGTGCTAGGTAAACCTCACGGTTAAAATATGTAAATAAATAACAACAATATCCATACCGGCAAGGTTAAAAATGTCTGAGAATCAGAATGCCTGGCCAAGAAAGATCAGAAAGAATATTCAATTCAACTCTCTTGATTACAAACTGAGGCTCAGCAAGGAGAACCAGCTTACCAAGATCATGTTGCTGGCCAGTGGTAGAATGGGAAGTTAGATGTAATCTAGTTTTATGTTCTCTGAGAGGCAGTATAATTTTATACTTACTTTTCAACTTCAGTAAAATTTGTAAATGTTAGATGAAATGCAACTGTACAACTTGTTCTGCTACTGTAAGCACATAATTTTGGAGTAATAAAATGTTAATTTTTTTAGATCTTCGGACATTCTATTTTGGAACTTGCAACCCAAGTTCTAACTATCTTTGGGTCATTTTATCAAAAGCAAAAAGAGAATTGAGCAACTTGTTTCATAGAAGAACAAAAGTCAAGAAAGAAAACCACTATCTGAGACAGAAGACCGAGAATAAAGTTAAATCTGAGAGTACTAAAAACTCCAGATACTCAAGGAAAAAAGGGAAAGACAGGCCTATGTCTGCCAGAGGAAAAGGGGATCTCATCATGCTCAAAATCAACTTAAATCAAAATCTAATCTCACTGCAGGCATGTGAACTGATGATACCACCAATGTTATCATGATGGTGTTTGTTGAATACTCACCGTCCTTCAAGGACTGCAGTCAGCTCTCACACTCAATAGCCTCTGCCTTCTACTCTCCTCTAAAATGACCAGCCACTAGGTGCAAGAGCTAGAGTGGGACACCAGTGCTGGTGAGCTAAGCTTGAATCTGCCTGGCTTTCCATGTTCCGGAAGCTCAGAGCTGGAGGTGATGGGAGTGGCCTGAGCTGTGATACAAATTAGCAGACTATAAGGGCTGCCTCAGGTAGAACAGCAGAACTTCCAGAAAAGGTCAGAGGTGTTCCAGAGACTGGAACTTGGTGTTTGACAGAGGCTGATATAACTAATGTGCACTGACTTTGAAACAGAGTTCCCTGAATTAAAATTCTGGTTCTGCCACAAACTCCATATGAGGTCAAGGAAATGCCTTACTCTATTTCATTGACTTTAAGGGACCATTCTTTTCCCTATATTTTAAAATCTCTGAAATTCTGATATGCCTTATAAACAGTGGCACCTTACAGTTGTAATTGGTAGGTGTTTTTATTTCCTTAGGTGGCAGTACATAAGATGACACTATCTTAGTCAACTCAGATTACTATAACAAAATGTCATAAACTGGAAGGCTTATAAACAATAGGAATTTACTTTTCACAGTTCTGGAAGCCGGAAATCTGAGATCAGGGTGTCAATACGGTTGGGTTCTGGTGAGGGCTCTATTCCAGGTTGCACACAGCTGACTTCTGCTTATATCCTCACATGACAGAAAGAGCATGAGCTCTGGCCTCTTCTTATAAGGGCACTAATCCTATTCATCAGTGCTACACCCTTTTGATCCAATTACCTGCTGGAGATTCTCACCTCCCATCACATCGGGACTGGAATTTCAACATATGAATTTGTAAGAACACAAACATTCAGTCCATAGTACATACCTTACAACTGTTAAATCCACTTAAGTTTAGCCTGAGGCTGCCTCCATAACTTGGTCCCTACATAACAAACTGCAATGTTATTTGGGAGTAAAACAAACAGTTCAGTTTCAGCCAATCACAGGCAGTGAGCTCATCACATCATGCCCAAATAAGGCAGATACCTATACCGAATAGTAGCCAGTCAAGTGATTTCTCTACTTGGCTTCTGTGGCTAGCCTATAAAACTTTCCTGTTCACATTGCTGAATGCTCTCTGAACGTCTTCTAGTTCTCAGTGTCGCGTAATTCACAAATCATTCTTTGCTCAAATAATAGACTGCTAAATTTAATTTGTTAGCTGGGTGGTTCACACCTGTGATCCTCCCACTTTGGGAGGCTGAGACAAGAGGATTATTTGAGGTCAGGAGTTTGAAAGCGGCCTGGGCAACACAGGGAGAGACCCCATCTCCACAAATAATACAAGAATTAGGCAGATGTGGTGATGTAGGAGACCTGTTTGAGCATGGGAGGTTGAAGCTGCCGTGAGCCATCATCATGGCGCCCACTCCATCCTAAGGGATACCGTAAAACCCTGTCACAAACAACAACAAAAAAGGAATTCCATTTGCTAAAGCTTTTCTATTAATACAACCAATGGCATTTTAAGTTTGGCAACATTATTGGCATATATGATATTTTGTTTAGATGGACATATAGAAACCTTCTCAGAAGTTTACTGCAAAGGTTAAATTAGATGACATTTTTTAAAACTTAGAAATGTATCAGATATATAAGAATCACCTCAGATGGTAAATGTAGATATTGAATGATAACCCCCCTCCTGGCCACCTGACCCAGGCAGGATTGTCCCCAGTTCTTGGCTCACAAGGATTACCTGGGAAAGAAGAATAATAAAAATAGCTACTATTTGCAATGGCTTATTTGTTGCCAGGCAGTGTGCCAGTTGACTTTATGAATTTTATTTCACTTTGCCTTCACAAACCTCTTAGGGTACAATTATCTGCTTACCTGTCTAAGATCACACAGTTGACAGGAACACTCAGTCTTGAATTATTTCTTCATGACACCAAATTCATGCTTTTCACTGTCAACTAGATGAGCACAAGTCGATTATCGCAAGCCCTGAAAACCCCAGGAATACTTCTATAGTTAGTATAGCAGGCCTCTTCCTCTGGGCTCTACTGTGTATGGATAATGGACTTTTCTAGCCATCCTAGGAAACTGGATTAATATATTGGAGGAAAATCTCAGAAGCTATATGAGAATTACCCAGGTATTATAGCAAAGAATCTGCAAAGATGCCTAACTCTGACTCAACCCCAGATCATTCCTGGCTCCCGGTGCAAAGCTGCAACTATGACAACTTCAAGTAGAAGAAAAGCGGGGTGGAGAAACGCCATCAGGGTCTTGTTACAATTGTTTGAACTCAAGAAATCTCATGATGGCTTCTCTGGGCCAAGGCCAACTGCAATGGTGTGTTCCTCACAAGTAGTCTTTTCCCATTTCTGGGACTCCCTGAGGTGTATTCAATAATGCACTCCTCATTCTGAAGCAGATGGAAAAGCGTTTAAAAAGGTGCCAGGTTTATTTATGGAAGCATGAGATTGAATTTAAGAGATGCTCTTTGCCAATATGAAATGTGAACTCTCAAAACAGGAAGTGTGCTTTACTGCCTATTTATTTTACTGCCGTATCAGCTGCCCAGAGCTGAAGAATCCTTCCTCTCAGGAATTATTTATTTTCTAACTTCTGAACCAAAACCTCTTGACCATCAGAACTCAAACTCCTTCCTGCCAGATTCCCAACTACAAACATGTGCCTCTCTGTCTTCCAGAGTGGATCTATCGAGGGTTTTAGTGAAAAATATTTGAACTCATATTTTGTCCTGAATCTTCATTTTATGTCAATGGAGAAGTTTAAAACAAATTAAGTCAAATTATAAAACATAATACAATGTTTAAATACCTTTTAGAATAATGCAGGGATTCTTGCATGTGCTCAGATATCCTGAGATACTCAATAGTTACTATTCTGTCATCATTTAATTGGTAAGAAGACATTAGCTGTTAAGAAAATGATTACTCATTTGAACTTATCACTATTACTTATGGTAACAAGGAAGAAGCCAATCATAATTTAGTGTGTTGTGCACTACCCAGTTCTCCTGCACTGATATTTTCACAGCTTTGCAGAGTTGAAAGTTACTACTCTAGCCTTCATTAAATAGGCCAAAAAGAATTTGCTACAAGCAGTTTTTAAGATAAAGAGAAATAGCCTAACATGTCTGAAGGCACTAAACTGGAACTCAAGAAACTTGTTCTTATTCCAGCCTCTATAGATTTCAGCCCTGGCATGCACATTTGTGCAAACTTCCCCTCCAAATGCCAGGTCTTCAAGGAGGCACCAGAGATATACATAAATAAAAACAGGCTATGGGGAGAAATGAATACTATAACAAAGGACAGAGCTGCTGTGTTAGAGATCCTTTAGCTTTGAGAAGGAACCATCCCAGTCCAGTCCACAGTGAATACTTCTAAATAGAGGTTTTCACACACGGGCTTTACCTACAAACCTCAAATTCTTGAAACTTTAGGCAGAAGACATGTTACAATGGCGCCACCTTCAGGATACTCTCTAAAACACATATTTTCTTAATATTTTTCTCCTCTTCAAAATTCCTCAATGGTTTCTATAGTTGACAGAAAAGCCTAAAATCTTACCATTCAAGGCCTTTTATAAACTAGCACACACACAATGTACATAATAAAAATAATCATAAGGAAACAGATGGCTAAATTCACAGATGATCAAAAATGCACGGTAAATTCAAGCAATCTTATGTTTATCCATCAAACTTGAAAAGATTCTTTTCATCCTGATGGTGACTCCATGCTGGGAAGGGCCCAGGAAATAAGCAACGTCATCAACTTTTGCAAGGCAGCATTGCTGAAGGGCAATTTGCAAATATTTAGCACAAGCTGAGAATTGTGTTTACATTGTAATCCTGAAATTCTATTTTAAAACTTTAGGATATTATCACAGTTTTGTACTAAGAAATATCTACTGGAATGGTAATTATCACTGCAACATTAATTATTACAGAGAAAAAGTTGAAATAAGTTGCATTATTAACCATATGAGTTTTAATATGTTCAATTCATAAATTTAAATAGTCATTAAACTTGTTATTATGGCAAAAGTGTCTGTTACATGTCTATTGCTCATATCATGCTATTAAATAAAAACTAGATTAAAATCCAACATATTCTGTTTGACTCTATTTTTCTTTTTAAAATGTGTGCATAAAACAGTATTCAGAATTACTTCACAAGGTCAGTGGTGTCTTATTCAGGTGGTAGCAGTATAAATTATTTTTGTTTCATTCTTTCCCAAATTTTAAAATGTTTTATATTGTCATATTTTTTAATAATCATCATACTAGTTTTAAGAAAGAAAATGATAATAAAAACCCAATAAAAGCAAGATATCTATTAAGTGATATTAATAGTCAATTTGACTGAATTATTCTTGTCAAGATTTTTGGTTTTGATCAGTATCTTCTACAGCTCAAAGTCTCTGGGATACCTAATATTTCCTTCTTCACCACATTCAATGTTGGTGTGAACGTGGTAAAATGATACCTGAACAATGGCAAGTAAACGCTGTAAACCAACATACATGCTTATATAGAGAGCCTGAAAATAGTTATATGTTTCCACTTGATAATTCTATTACGAGAGGATTCCATTCTGACATAATTACCTTGAAAGGAGACAAATATCCATGCTAAAAAATATGTATTGCTGAGTTATTATTAAAAGTGAAAAATTTGGACACAATCTAAATCTCCAGTACTAGGTAAATGTTTAAGGAAAATTTAAGATATGCATTCAGTAGAAACTGAAGTACTAATTAAAATAACTCTTGTGGAAATCACATAACAGGGTGAAAATGCCCACGGCATGATGTTAAGTGAAAAATAAGGAGAACAAAATGCAGTTGGCTTCCTCCCATTATGAGTACAGAAACGTAAGTCTGCATGCAAAGACAGAGGAGACAAAAATATGTAAAGAGAAGACACAGCAATCAAAATCGTCTTGAATTTCATTGTTTCTTGAAATGGAAGTCACTTATGTTCTTTTCTGGTTCTAAATCCCTGTCTCAAATAAGTGGTTAGGACGAAAATCCACGGTTGCCCAGTGCTATGAAAAATTATGAAAATCTGAAGGTTCAAGCCATAGCAGAAACACTTTGTGTCCACGACAGCTTCCTAGACAAGTCTGCTCAAGGAAAAACTCTATTCTCTGGTGGGTTTTTCAAAGGATGAGATTTGTCTGCTCAAACAGACTATTTTTGACTCTGATGTCACAGAACAATATATAGGGCTCTAACCTTTATTCTACACCCGAATTGGCTCAATGACTAGAGATTTTATAGCAGGAACTTGGATCTTCACTTTATATAACTTAATTCCTTTGTAATTTTCCCTTATACAGAGACACCCTATTTTGGAGAGCAATGGACATACCCCTCCCTAAGTGACCCAGGGCATCCAGATCCAAACAAGGAAAGAGATTTAAAGAAAGAGACAAATTAGCCTTTAATAGAAGGAGGAATGAGCCAACTCAGTGCCGCATTCTCTGGAACAGCAGATCCTCTAAGGACATGGCTCTGCTCTCAACAAGGTTGGCCTGGCAACTCATTTACACACTCCACTTGGGGAAAATTCTTTTCAGCACTAGCCAACATCCGACCCAGGCTCCTTTGCCGAGCAGCCTTGAAAGCTTGCACACATTTAGAGAAAATACTTTCAAATGACTCTGGAGTTCTGCTTTATGTTTCATATTCCTTTGAACTTATTACCTCTTTACAATGTCTTGGACTATTAGTTTGGGAACATTTAAAGTTAATGACTATATGGAAAGTAAAACAACACTTTGATGTTGCCCAAGTCATTCATTTCTCTTTCATACACAGGAGGTTATAGAAGGGTTGGGTGATGCCAGACTAAGTCATTTAAGGAATAAATAACGTATTTGGGGGTCTATATAGATTGTTGCTCACGGGAAAATGAGAATAGATCAGCTCTGGAACGTCTAAGGGAACCAAGGCCATGATTAATGAGGGTCAACTTTAAAACCACAGCACACACAGATAGGATTACTTCACACAGAGAGCAGAGTCTGTCTGACCCAGGCTACCCCAACACAATCTCCTGAGGCACATCACTCACAAATCTTGCTGGTTTCAGGGATACACTGATGGTAAAAGAGATACAGAGAGGACTTCCTTTGGTCATAAGGAGACAGGACCAAAGTGCCCTTAATGCAGTGAGGAAGGCTACTGAGAAAAGTTGGCAAGTTATTCTAGAAGTGCAAAGTTGAAGTCTTGGCAAAGCACAGTATACTCTTGCAGATACTGGTCATTGCTGTTACATTTTGTTTTTTACTTGTTTGTTTCTTATTTCTATAGATAAGAGCTTAGAAGCTATTGTGGTATGGAGTTTCCTGTGGTAACTTCTAAGATACTTAGAAGTGGAAGTAGAGCCAGAGGACCAGAGAGACAAAAGAAGAGGGAGACCTGCTCTTACTAGATTTCTTAGATGGTCCAGTATGAGTTTACCAAAGGAGAAACAGGAAACCACTCACAAGAAATGGCCTTAGTCTCATCAAATAAACAACAGAGGAAAGCTGACCAAGGACAGAGTCTCTAAAACACAAGAGGGACCCAAATGGTATTCAGCAGAAATCCTAGAACACCACTCCTTGTTGCCCTTTCCAAAACAGCTAAATGTTTGTTTGTTTGAGGCAACTACATGTATGGAGAACAATAAAATGATGTCTTCTTTCATAGAGCTTATGGTGTTAAAAGACCACAATTAATATATTTAAGTGATTAAGAACAAGAGACAACATTGAATCTGGGCAAGGTGACTCACATCTGTAATCCCAGCCCTTTAAGAGGCCAAGGCAGGAAGACCACTTGAAGCTGGAGTTCAAGGCCAAGGTGGGCAAGAAAGTGAGATCCTTTCTCTACAGATATATAGAAATACATATACATGTACATATACATATACATATACATATACATATACATACACATATACATATATATATATACATGAAAATTAGCCAGCAATGGTGACATGTGCCTGTAGTCCTAGCTGCTCAAGAGGCTGAGGCTGGAGGATCACTTGAGTCCAGGAGTTCAAGGCTCTAGTAAGCTATGATCACACCATTGCACTCAGACTGGGTGACAGGGAGTGAGATGCTGTTTCCAAAAAAAAGAGAAAACACTGCATTTGTTATACAGTCATTGAACAATATTTGTTAGGCATCTATTGTGTGCTTCATATTGATTTAGACACTGGGGCACAATGGTGAAAACACAGACAAGATCCAGTTCTCATGACATGTATATTCTATTATCTGTATGAGGAAGAGATACATAATAAACAATTAACAATAAATGAAGATGATTTTAGTTGTTAAGAGCAATAAAGAAAAGGAGCAGAGAGTCATGACTGGGTGAATGGTAGAGGATGAGTGAGGATGGAGTAATTTAGACTAAAGGGTTAGAGGAATTCTCACTGAGAATGAGATGCATGAGCGGAGACTACAAAGACAGACCTGTTAAGACAAATGAGAATGTTTACAGGCAGGAAAACCATACGCAAGAGCCCAAAGACGAAAACCAACTTTATTTGTTCAGAAACCACAAAGAAAGCCACTGTGGCTGGGGCTTATATTGCACGGAGGAGAAGGATAGAAGAAATTTTCGGAGAGGTCTATAGGGACTTGGTTGTATAAAGCCTTTTAGGTCAAGGTAAGGAGGCTCAATTTCATTTCAAATGCAATGGTAAGCCACTGGAGAGTTTCAAGCAGATGATTAACATAGTTGATGTTTGCAAGAGATCATAATTACTGTTCTGCAGAAAATACATGATGGAAGGAAGGGGATAGAAGGAGGGGGACTAGTTAAGAGACATCACAATTCTTCAAGCAATAAATCATGGTGTTTTGGACAAGGTGATACTCGTGATGTGGAGAGAATCCAGATATGTTTGGCAGTCAGGCCTGCAGAACTTGCTGCAGAATTGAATAGTGGTGCCTTATACTGAGACAAGAGGCCCAGGCAGAAACTGGCTTAGCAATGCCAATATGGTTTGGGGGGGGGTTATGACATCAGAATTGTGTGACTCTTACGGGTTCTGGTTGTTTGGAAGAGTTTCCAGAGAAACTCCAGCCTGAATCTGACCGGTAAGAATGGGTGGAATTTGAATGCTTAGTGATGTGGTGCTGAGATTGATTTTAGTGTGACTAAAATTTGTTGCTTCATTACTTTACCAGCTTCGGTTACTAGTGTTTTATTTTGCCACATCAGATGTACTTAACATATTTTTAAAAATTGAATCCACTTTTTGTTCTTAAATAATATATTTAAAAAAATACAAATCATACCAAGTGACTGATTGGGCTGGAGCTCCTTGAACACTGCATTGAGTTATTGAAACACCAGCAGTCACACCCCATTCTTAAACCAATGCAGTGTGCGTTTGTTAGCACTCACCACCCGGAGTCAAACGTTCTGGTGACTTGTCTTTCTCTTTTTCTCCCAAAAGACTGTAAGTTCCTTGAGAGAATGTGACTAAAATCTTTTTGTTTTGTTTTGTTTTGGTATTGTTTTAAGGAGATGGGAGACAAAACCATGTCAGTTTCATCACTGCCATCTTCAACCTTGTTTTACTTGGGGGCTGTAACTGCCGGTGGATCCAGGGGCCCGGCAGGAATCTCAATTCTTGCCTCCTCAGAAGAAAGAATTGAACAGAGAGGAATAAGGCAGAGAGTCTGAGGCCAGTTTCAGAGCAAGAATGAAAGTTTATTAAAAAGCTTTAGATCAGGAAGGAAAGTGCGCTGTCTGACCTTTGACTTGGGGTTTTACACGTTGGCATACTTCTGGGGTCTTTGGTTGGGGTGGGCTGTCTGCACTCGCAGTGGCCTGCTAGCATTTGGGAGAGGAGTATGCTCAGTGTGCTTACTGGAGTTGTACAAATGCTCCTTTGAAGCATTCTTCCCTGACAAGTCAAATGTTTTTAGGAGGTGATATACCTGTTAAATGCTGTCATTTTGCCTCTTGGCACACATGCGTGAGTCCACTCACCCAACTCCTGAGATCTTATTGGGAAGCTGCTGATTGCCAGTTTCAGATGTTTCCTATCTATTGAAACACTGCCTTTCCCTGGCACCAACTGCTACCAATTATTATTTTAGAGAGGCAGTAACCCCCGACCATCACTTAATGGTTTCCTGACATTCCTGGTGTGTGTGTCGGGGCGGGGGGTAAGGGGAGGCCTCTCCTGCCCTGCTCATGTTTGACTAGCCACCTACTATAACAAGACCATAGTATTTGGGACAAAACCAGCACTGGACAAAGACGTGTTGAATAAATAATCCTGCACAGATCATCCCATGGTCTGAAGTTCTGGATTTCAATCTCTTGGTTCCAATCTGTCTTGAGGTGAATGGTGAGTCCCCAAAAGCTGTGTTAACCTCAAGTCTGTGTAACCTGCTCTGTAAAAAGCCTTGCAGATGTAAATAAGGATCTTAGGATGAGATCATTCTAAATTACCTGGATAGGCCCTAAATATTGTCTTGGTGCAAAAGTAATTGTGGTCTTTGCCATTGAAAGAAATGGCAAAACCACAATTATTTTGCACCAACCTAATACAATGTTGTCCTTATGAGACAAGGAGAAGACATAGACAGAGAAGTTCATTTGAAGTCTGAGAAAGATGTTGGGTTTACATTGTCACAAAGCAGAGGACACCTGGGACCACCTGATGCTGAGATGGGAAAGGAAAAATTCTGACCGAGAGTCTTTGGGCAAAGCATGGCCCTGCCAACACCTTGATTTTGAACTTCTAGCCTCCAGAACAACTGGATGATGAATTTCTGTTGCTGAAGCCTCCACATTTTTAGGAATTTGTTATGGCAGCCCTTGGAAGCTAATATACAATCTTCATGCCCAGCTCATTTTAGATCTCAGTGAGGAGCTTCCTGCCCTATTTAGCAAGAGGAGGATGGGGGAAAAAACGGGTGAGGCACCTGGATGAAACATTCATGAGGTACTCAATCAAGCCCATGCATGTCTCCAACTCCTGCAGTATCCATGATTATCTATGCAGGCTTTAAGAAATCAGACAGGGGGCTGCAGTGGCTCCAGCCAGATGTCCTGGTGCTTGAGGAGGCGAGGCCATGAGTTCAAGGCCAACCTGAGCAACCTTACAAGCTCTCATTGATTAACAAAAAGAAAGAAAGAAAGAAAGAAAGAAAGAAAGAAAGAAAGAAAGAAAGAAAGAAATCAGACAAAGAGAATACACCTCTAGGTGTAACTTTCTCTTGACTTCCAAGGTCAGGTTGCACCTACACGTCTATTTTCAAGCTGATAGACATAAGACATTCTGATTGCAGTCGGAATACATCAGAATGCCTCAGAAATGTTCATAGTGGCCTCGTAAGTGACAATAAACTGCAAGAGTGTCTATCCAAACAGTTGGCTAAATTTTTCAAACACTCGGTCACCTCATTTTGAGAAGAAAAAAGAAACAGCCTCAGCCTGAAGGGTAATTCTATTACTATTACCCCTCATTCTTCTGCATGTGCCAGACATAGATGGCAAGGAAGAGAGGTGGAGAGAAAGCATGTGAATGTGAGAAATGGAAATCCAGAAAAGAGTTGGATAGAGAGAAAAATCATAGCTCGAGTCCAGGAAGCTGAGTGCATCCTCAGCCAGCGCGGTTATCAGTCCAAGTGGTGACTTGATCCTCCTTTGTTTTTCTCCCCTGTCTGCTCCTTGATGACATATAGTAACTGACTCCCATCTTAAGCCAATTAACCAGAAATGTAAATTTCTATCGCTAGATTTTAAAGTGTTAGAAATTCCTCTCTCTTTGTTGCAGTGAAGCTGGAGTTGTTGTTTAAATTGAAGTTATGTTTTGTAAGCAGTTACTCAAAGAAAAAGAAAGCCAAACTTCTCTCTCTGAAGATTCCAACCAGTTAGGAAGACAGCTCTATATAAAATGAGCCAGATGATCTAATCTCTAAGTGTTCCATACAAAGTTTTAAACGGCTAATCTTTTCATATCCAACTTTCAAAATATCTCCAACTGGCTGACCAAGGAGAATTACATTTTTTTGCCCTTAAGTCCATGATTATGTGGCAGGAGGAAAGACCCTTATCTTTTGCCTTCAGTTTATTTTTTCACATTTTTTTTTTTTAACATGAGGAGACTGTACAAGTCACTGTTGGGTCAAGTCATTGCTGTCCAGTGATGTGACTTTTCAAGTTGGTAGTGACCAATGGAATACCTTCTGGAGCTAACACTCTCATTTACAGATGAGCCAGCTGAGCCCCAGCATGAAGAAAAAACCTGTCAAGGCCATCAGCAAATTAGAGAAAAGAAAGACTTATTGCATACCTCCTTTTGCTAGCATTTTATTAGCTAGCAAATAAAACGTCTGCATTGTCTGCATTTTCTATTCAAATCTCCTGATAGTCTTTTGAGGTGCACATAATTCCTGTCGTGTTATAGGTGATATTCAGTAATAAGATTCCAGGTTTGAAAAATTTGCAAAGTATTATGTTGCCTCAATTTTTAGTCCCCTATATGTGGTCCTTTCCTCATCAGTTCATCTATTCATTAAATTAAAACATCTTCTGTAGAAGACAGACTTTAAAGTGACCCCTATGGTTCCTGGCCTCTGATATTCACACTTTGCATAGTTCCCTTCACTCAATATGGATGGGATCTGCGACTTGCTTGTAACCAATAGAATATGGTCAAAGTGATGGGATATCACTCAATCGTGATGTGATTATGTCACATTATATGACTGTCTTGCTAGAAGACTGGCTCTAGAAACTTTCTCCCTTACTGACTTAAGTAAGTAAACTGCCTGTTGTAGAGGGTCTGTGAAGAAGGCCACATGACAAGAGACTGCAGGTGGCTTCTCAGAGACGAGAGTGGTCCCTGGGTGACAGCCAGCAAGAGGCCTAGGCCAAACTCTCACAACCATACAAGATGAACGCTGGTAACAACGTGAGTGAGCTGAAAAACAGATTTTTCTCCAGTTGAGCCTTCACATGGCAACACCGCCTGACCTGCGTATTAAATTAAGCCTGTAGCAGAGAACTCAGTTAAGCTGTGTCTTCACTTGACCTACGCCAATTGTGAGAGAGTAAACGGGCACGGTCCTAAAATGCCATGTGTGTGGTAACTTGTTACTCAGCATGGAAAAATAACATAACATCTATTATAACTCAGGTCCTGGGGTGGGTGCTGGAGATTCAAAACTTGATAGCAAGTTTCCTTTACCTTCAAGCTGGGGGCAGAAGAGATAAATAGGTAATCATAATATAGTTACAATGCAGAGTAACAAATTGTATAAGCATTTGTATTAAAGTTTGTGTCAGTGGACAGGAAAGATGACATGAGAAAGTTTTCTACCAGTACTTCTTTCTTCTTGCCCTCGTCCCTGAGGTCTCATTTCTTCTTATCTCAACCTCTTAAATTCTTCATCCCCATGGATAGGCAAGGACTAATGACTCAAACTGACCCTTTTATTCTTTGTGAGATATAGCAGAGAATGTGCTCATCAGCCTCCTTGAGTTTCCTATCTGGCATTCAGTATAGTAAATTTTGTAGATTTTCTTAAATTTGGTGGGGGGGCACGGGCATGGGATAGAGTCCTAGACAATGTGATTTTGGTATAGTAAGGTGGACTATGTTTGTGCCTGGCTCCTCACCTCTCGTACAAGTTCCTTCAGACCAAATGAAGAGGATGTGGTGGAAGACTTCATGGCCCTGGAAATGGAAGGATCCTGGGTTCCTAAACCTCCTGGTGGAAGCATGCCCATTATACAATCACCTTACCGTAGTATGAGCAAGAAATAAACATTTAGAGCATTTATCCACTGGGATTTAAGTTGTTTTCTGCATTAGTTAATCAGTAAGGAACACCAGTTAATTTCAAATGCTCTCAAAGATCATTAAAGGGAAAGGACCAATGGATAAAACTTTTTCATTGTGTTTAGCTATCTTTCAGGTCTCCAGTATCCTACAGTTAAAGCTCAGTTAATATATTTACTTTTGTATGCCTCTGAGAGTGGGGACAAAGGTATGGAAGGGCTTTGGTATTTATAATTTTGATCAAGGCAAGTAGGAAGCCCAGTGATCCAGCCTTTCCATCAGCATGGGCTCTCCCTCACTAGCAAATCTGTGGTCCAGACTTCCCAGTTTATTTCTAGCTGGTTTCTAGGACTATACTTCAGGGGAAAAAGCTTTTCCAAGGGTTATTATAAGCTCTGGGAAAAGGGCCAGGATGTTTCATACTGTAATGGAAAATAATCCTTCTACCTTCAATCTGCACATTTTATTTAAGGTGTGAAAAATGCTTTCCCAGCTTCAGCCAAGAGCATTCAGGTCTCCATGGGGATATGGGCTAAGGAGGTGGAGGGCAATGATTAGGTGAGGGAGAGAATACTCCCTGCAGCAGTTTCCAGGGGAGCAGCAAGCATGTAGTCAAAGGAAAACAATACTTGACCTCCAGTCTTGTTCATATTGCATGTTTCTGCCTCACCCTTGTGCCCAGAAGTTTCAGCTCACACTTGGCCTGGAACCAAGGGGGATTGAGTGAGGGGCAGATCCTCTAAGGACTTGGAGTTTAGAAACCTGCATTGCTGCCTCTAGAGGCTGATGTTATCACCAGCCCATGGTTCGGCTGGTCAGGATTAGTCCCTGAAGAAAGTAGACCAGCATTTACAGATCCCCATCTTTGACAGTTATTGGAGAAACTAGAATTATATCATTTTTCAAAAGGACAAAGTAACAAGAGATCTGGCTAATTGATGTGTGCAGTAGGAAAGTTAACATCTTTAATAATTCTGGATCCTCATTCAATGAATTCATTTTTTAGATACTCGCCATCAATATCACACCATTTCCCAACAGTGGTTTCCGGGTGAGTAGATAATTATACAAGAGTTAAAATTATAAAGTCCATCAGACACAGTGATGTGGTGTATTGGGGGGTATTCATACGGTAATCTTTCTCTAGATCATGTTTAATATTCTTCAAAAATGTAAATGAATCATTAACAATGCTCTAAGAAATATATATTTTAAAAGTGTGATTCCTCTTAGGATCATTAACCTATATTTTTTAATCTCATGAAGTAAGATCGAATTTTTCTAAAATTTTAAAAGTCAATTGAAGATATAGCTCCAGGTTACAGAACTATTTTACTTAGAAGAAACTAGCTGAGAGTGGTTACTTCAGAAGTCCATGGTCTTCTGCGGGCAGCAGGGTTGGGATTCTTTAATTTAGGACAAACTACTTTTTGACTTGGATGAACCAGTTAAAACATCAGGTCTTCTTGTTCTTCAGTGAAATGAAGTTGTATTGGAGTATTTCACAATCAGTCCAACACCCATCCCACAGAGGGAGTTTCTCCTCCTGGTCTTTTGATTATTTCTAAGATGAGGTGGGCAGCTCATATCTGAACATTTAATCAGATGCTACCTAGCTGCTTCATAAATATATCTTTATCTAGATATGGACTGGCACTTAATATGTCCACTGACAACTTATTTTGCCAAGCACACTGCAAGGCATTTTGCAGGCACTATTTTAGTTGATCCTTACAACTAACTTGGTAAGAAAATATTATTAGCTCCACCTTAAATGTGACAGACTCATAGAGATTTAGTTACTTGCTAGAGTTCATAACTAGAAAGAGTCTATGCTGAAATCCACTGACTAAATCCACTGACTCCGTAGCTAAAAATCATTTGTGTCCTTCTTAATTCCTTTCTTCCTACTAATCTCATCTAATTCATTAGCTAATTCTGCTGACTCTCTCTTAAAATAGATCCTGCATCTGGGCAACTCTTGCCATCTTCTCTATCACCCTAATTCAAATTACCTACATTTATTGATTATTCAGAGAATTCATTCTCCACACAGCAACCAGACTAATTTTTAAAAAAACAATACCATGACAAAAATCCGATAGTTTCTCATTTCTCTTAAAAATCTTTATTTTCGCCTAGCCTATCATATGCTTATGACCCAGCCCTTGGCTAAATGCATCATTTTATAATAGAAAATAATCCTCCTGCTCTCACTCTATACACATTTAATTTAAGGTATGTGTTATGGGCTGAATTGTGCCTCCTTAAAATTCATGTTCAAGTCCTAACCCTCAGAGCCTTAGCATGTGACACTAATTGGAAATAAGGCTTTTAATGGGGTAATGAAAGCAAAATATGGTCATGTTGGTATTCCCTAGTCCAATAAGGCTGGTTTTCTTATAAGAAGAGGAAATGAGGATACAGAAAACATAGAGGAATGGCTGTGGAGACACAGGGAGAAGAAAGCCATCTGCAAACCAAGGAGAGAGGCCTCCGAAGAAATCAGCCCTGCTGACACTTTGATGTTGAACTTCTAGTCTCCAGAACTGTGAGAAAATACCCTTCTACTATTTAAGCCACTTTATCTGTGGTACTTTGTTATGGCAGCCCCTGCAAACTAGATAGTGTTAAAAATTGTTAACCCAGCTTCCACCAGGAGCACTCAGATCTCCATGGAGACCTGGTCTAAGTGGGTGGTGAGCAATGATGGGGATGAGAACCCTCCCTGACACAGCCCTTCCCTCGGCCATGAATGTCCTGCCTTCCTGGCCTACATTCTTTTCTTGAACTTAATCCACTTCTGCCTGTCTTTACACTGGATGGTCACCCTAGCTACAGAGCTTGGCATAGGTGTCTTTCTCTTTTAACTCAAGTACTGGAGGGTCTTCCCGCCCATTCTCAATCAGTCAGCATCCCACCACTATTGTAAGCTTGATTTTCTTCCTAGCACTTGTCACCCACCAATGTGACTGTTGTGTTTATTTGCTTTAGTCTCTCCCCTGAACAATTTTATAAGAGCAGTACCTGACTCCTATGTAGCAGCTCATTGAATCTTTGTTGAATGACTAAATGAATTTTCCTGGATTGGGCTTTAAGTTCCTCAAAGGCATATTTACAGCTTATTTATCTTTGTACTCCCATTTCCCAACATAAAACCTGTCACAAAGTAAGTTCTCAATAAAAGCAACATAAATTAAATGAAGTCACTAAAAACACTGCTTGAAGGTTGAATGAATGAAATGAAGATGTTTTATGTACATATACACACACACACACATATATATGGCATGCTTATAAGTCTCTTCCTTTTAGGCTTTGAAGTCAGAAAGAAATACGTACAGAAAGGAAAAATCTGTTCTTAATAAACCACAATATTGAATTTTTGCCCGGAGTGTCAGTAGATGTGGAGTGAGGAAGTGATCTGGAAGGTCAGGGAGCCTGTCTCAGCCCTTTCCTAGTCACCAGCATCATTTCAGAATATTTCTACAACAATTTGCCAATCTCTCTTTAAAATTGGAAATTGATTAATTCCTTATTTCTAGTATAAAAAAGGAATCTGAACTCTAGAGAAGGCCATCATTATGTTCACATGTCTTAAAACACCATGAACACAAGAACACATGGCTGACTTCTTGACTGTATCCATATCACTCAGCCATTGTAACTTCTATGAGACTCACTTAGTTGCTACTAACTTCAACCTTTTGTTCATTTAAACCTCTTTTATATTTAGATACAGTCTTGATATACTCAGGCCTGTGGTATAAAAAAAATAGGTTTAATGGCTATGGCAGAGACTAGATAGATGATTGCCAATCCTGTTTCCCTTTTCTCGGCACACAGCTAAATCATATTTTCTAGCTGTAGTCTAAAGATAATTAGGTCATATCATAGTTTTTGAGCAAAAAATACGATTAGAACTGTTACGTGTCACTTCTCAGCTAAGACAAGAGCTTCACAATATTCTGTTTCTTACTTCTTTTTCTATGCAGATCATGGAGGCCAAGTGTCAATGATGGTAGTTCTATCAGATAGAATGGGCCTTGGTCCCCATTTGCGGGAACAGAAATTACAGCCTACAAGCCTTGGACTATGACACACCAGCAAGAGAACAAAGCATTTTAAGCCGCTGATATTTTAGTGTTATTTGTTATATCAGCTTTGCGATACTTGTTTTTACTAATACAATGGCCTTAACAGAATTGCTTAGGTTGATTCAATTTAATGTCAGGAATTATGGATGTTTTTATTTCAGTCTGTATTAAGAATCAATGGGAAGTTCCAATGCAAGTGTCTTCCTATCATAAGTAATAGTAGCATACTAAATGGTGATGATAAATGTCTTAGAATATAATAAAAGCATGTACTCTTAAAAATTTAATATTTTAAATATTTTTTATATTTATAATGCATATGCAATTTTAGATTAAGTATGAATGGGATCCTGATTATTTTTAAATTATTAAGAAAACTCATTTACTGGTTGGAACAGGAGATGCAGCAATGCTAGGATTTTTTAACTGTTAGTAGCATAGTAAAATCAGACAGGAAATGCGATCTTAGTGTAATAGAGCTCCTGAAGTGTTTCGTAGCCCTTGCTACATTCTGTTACTGATGCCAACAACGTGATAAATGCTCATGATTGTAGGTCACCCATACACTTCTGTTTTCCATTAATGAGTTATAAGATTACCTGGATTCAGTTGTTTTTATTCTTAAACTTGCTTATGATAGTTTAATTTGCCATTATATAGAGAAAGATTGAAAGTTATATAAGTGATAACTTATTTCTAGTATAAAAAAAGGAATCTGAACTCTAGATATTTCAAAATATGAATGAAAATAATTATTGTTTAAATGAAACCAGATAAAGGCAAGCTACTAAAAATAAATTTCAGTTAAATGGAATATGGGCAATACAAATTTAAAAGATGTGGGGGTGGGGCAGGTGTATCAGTTCTCTTTGCCTTAGTAACTAACCAACAAAAATAGTTATGGCTTAAAACAATAACTATTTATTTTCTTGATTATTCTGCAAGTCAATAATTTGGGCTGTGCTAAGCAGCAATTATTTCTGGGTCAGGTTTGGCCGATCTTAGGTGGGCAGGCTTGCTAACATGTCTACAATAAGCTGGTGGGTTGGCTGAGATCGTGTGGTCTCTCTCCACATGATCTTTTATCCTCCAAAGGATGGCCCAAGCTTTCAAATGAGAGGTCTCAGAGCTCTAAGAACAGCAAAAATACAAGCTCTAATCCACTAGTGCATTTCAAGTCTATCAACATGATATTTCATGCTAATTGCACCATTAATCAAAGAAAATTACATGATTTAGGCCTGTTGTTGGTATGAGAGAGGACTACCAAACTGCATGAATATTGAGAAATGAGAACCAATTTTGTTAATAACTACAAGCTGCCCACCAAAAAAGAACAACCAAATAGTTCTTCACTTGAGTGACTTCACTTAAGTGTCTTTAATTTCTTGTCTCTTTTTAGAAAACAAAAAAAGCCCCAACCCTGAATATCATAGATTATATGAACTACTTTGTGCCATATATATATATATATATATGTATATGTATATATATATACATATACACACACACACACATAATTCCTTAGTCAAATACACTTTTGTGACTAAGTAAAAAGCTGCTGATCCTGATTATGCAAAGCTTGTCTGCCATATTTATACTCTTGATGTTCCATGGCAAAACTTCCCTAAACAAAGTTGAATAAACAGATGACAGAGAATACCTTATGTACCATTACACAAGTAAAAGGCATACCTCAAACTTGGAATATACATTCACGAAATGTCAAAGACAATGGTTTACAAAGCTTACTATATAATGTAGCCTTACCAAAATCATTCATTTTTTTACATTTCCTCTATTTAATTTTAAAAATTATGATAGTAATGTATGGTTGTTGAAACAACTGCTATAATGTATAAGCATATTCAACATAAATTATCCCTTTTACCACCTTTCTATTTACAGATATATTGGAATATTCCCAGTTACATTTTATTAAAATATAATTTTACCATACATATTAGCCTACAAATTACTTTTTATACTTGGAAATATATCACAGATATTCCTGTAAGTTTGTATCATGAAACTGTGACTTCTTTCTAAAGTTTTATACTCATACATACATTTTATATAAATGGCATCATATACATGCTGGGCTTTTTTGTTCATTTTATTTCTATTTTTCTTGTGGTAAAATATATATAACATTACATTTACTATCAGCTATTTTTAGATATTTAAAATTTTTAGATTGTCATGAATACATGATAGTACATACTCATGAGGTACATGTGATGTTTTGATACAAGCATATAATGTGTAATGATCAAATCAGAGTAATTGGGATATCCATCACCTCAGCCATATATCATTTCTTTGTGTTAGGATCATCCCAGTTCCACCCTTTTCCTTATTTTGAAATAAACAATAAATTATTGTTAACCGTGGTTACCCTATTGTGCTACAAATACTAGATCTTATTCCCTCTATCTAACTGTATTTTTGTACTAATTATCCATTCTATATCCCACCCCCTGACTACTTTTCCTAGTTGCTGATAAACATTATTTTAGTCTCTAGTTCCATGAGTTCTTTATTTAGCTGTCACATATGGGTGAGAACATACAATATTTGTCTTCCTGTGCCTGGCTCATTTCACTTAACATAATGTCCTTCAGTTCCATATATATTGTTGAAAATGACAGGATTTCATTCTTTTCCAGGTTGAATAATATTCCTGTGTGTGTGTGTCACATTTTCCTTATGATGGACACTGAGATTGATTCCATATTTTGCCTATTGTGAATAGCGCTTCAATAAACATAGGAATGTAGATGTCTCTTCAATATAGATTTTCTTTCTTTTGGATACATGCCCAGCAGTGGGATGGCTGGATCATGTGGTAGATATATTTTTAGTTTTTGAGGAACCTCTATACTATTCTTTATAATGGCTGAAAAAACAATCCTGAGAAAACTGAACAAAGCTGTAGGTATTATACTATCAGACTTACAAATGATACTACAAAGCCAGAGTAACCAAAATAGCACGTACTGGCATAAAAAGAAAACACACATAGACCAAGGGAACAGAATAGATAATCCAGAAATAAATTCATGCATTTACAGTCATCTCCTTTTCGACAAAGACAGCAATAATATATACTGGGGAAAAGGCAATCTCTTTAATAAATGCTGCTGGAAAAACTGGATAGCCACATGCAAATAAAACTAGACCCTTTCTCTCACCGTATACAAACAAATAAAATCAAAATGGACTAAAGGCTTAAATCTAAAACCAGAAACGATAAAACTAGACATAAAACTACTAGAAGAAAACATTGGCAAAACTCTCCAGGACATTTGTATGGGCAACAATTTTTTTTTTTTTTTTTTTTTTGGTAAGACTTCATAGCATGGACAAATGGGATCACAACAAGTTGAAAAGCTTCTGCATAGCAAACAGTCAACAAAATGAAGAGACTACCCACAGAATGGGAGAAAAGATTTGCAAACTACCCTTCTGACAAGGGATTAATAACCAGGATATATAAGGAGTTTAAACAACTCTACAGGAAAAATAATCTAATTTAAAGATGGGTCAAAGGTCTGAACAGACATTTCTTAAAACATACAAAGACCATAGAGTACATGAAAAAATGCTTAACATCAGTAAATCATCAGAGAACTGCAAATCAAAACTATAATGAGATACATTTCATCCTACTTAAAATGGGTTATTCTATTTCTGAAAAAAAAAAAAAAAAAAAAACTTTGGAATTTTGGTAGAAATTGCACTAAACCTGCAGATCACTTTGGGTAGTATTGACATCTTGCCAATATTAATTATGTCTTCCAATCCATGAGTATGGGCTTTCTTTCCATTTACTTATGTTTAATTTCTTTCCAAAATGTTTTATAGTCTTCATTGTAAAAGTTATTCACCTCCTAGGTTAATTTAATTGCTAAGTATTTTATACTTTTTGATGTTTTTGTAAATGAAATTTTTTTCTTAATTTTCTTTTTGGATTTTTCGATATTATTGTATAGAAAGAAGTTAATTTTTGCTTATTGGCTTTGGATGCTGCACATTGCCAAATTCACTTGTCAGTCTTAACAGTATTGTGTATGCATGTGTGTGTATATGGGTGTGTGTAAGAGATCTTTAGGATTTTTCACATACAAGATTATATTATCTGTGAAGGGAAATATTTTTACTGCTTTCTTTCCAAGCTAGATATGTTTTATTTCCTTTTATGGCCTAATTGCTCTGGCTGGGACTTCCAGTGCTACATCAACTAGAGGTAGTGAAAGTGAGCCCGTGTGCCTTGTTCCCAATTGTAGAGGAAAGCTTCCAATCTTTCAATATTGAGTATGATGTTCTCATTGCTGAGAGTTGTAGCTGATTTGTTTTATCTTTCTCACTGTTTCTAAGATGTTCTCTTTGTCTTTTAGGTTTTGAAGTTTTACCAAAATGTGTCTTATGTAAATTTTAAAATGTATGTTACTTGCCATATAATATTTCCTACATCTATGAATCCATATACTTCATTACTTACGGATAATTCTTAGCTATTAAACATTCAAAAATTATATTATTTGATATTTCGACTGATCCTTCTGGGACTCACAGGTTATTTTAATTTTTAAAATATTCTATTTATATTTTCCAATTCCTAATCTAGCTACATCAGATTAATATCATCAGATTGTCTTCATTTCACTAATTCTTTCTTTATTTATCAATAAAGTCACCAAATTTTTAACTTTGATCATAGATAGAGGTAGATATTCAGTGCATATATTTATCATATTACGTATATATCTATATGTATCATGTAATGTGTATTCATAAGTATTATGTCTTCAAATTTGAATTAGTTCATTTTCAGATATATCTAACATTTTGATAGTGTTTTGATAGCTACCCATCTTTATGACTCCATCACTTGTCAATATTTTATAAGCAGTTATTTACTTTTATATCTGAAAATTTTAATACTTTCCTTGGTAGCTATGGTTTGTCTTGTCCCATGTTGAATACAAGGCATTTGCTTATTTGTTTTCAATCACTAGGATATAGGCAGATGTGTAAATTGAGTTTTAGTTCCAAAAGAAGTGCTAATGGATGCGATTGGAGTGCTTAATCCTGTAAACTGCAAAGAAACATTGCTACAGCTGTTTATCTTCCTGCTTACTACTCAAAGATCTATTTAGTAAAGAAGAAAAGATTGGGCTGGAGTTGGGATTAGAATAGAGGCAAAGCATCCTTCCAGAATCTCTGAAATATAATAATTTGTCTAAATGGCTTTTAAAGTCACTTATACCAGATATAATGGATAAAGATCATGAAGTAATAAAATACAAAGGAGAAATAAATATCTAAAATAATCACACTAAAAATCAAAGTAATATAAGTATTATGAGTAATATAAATTTTAAAACAATGAAATACCCCTTTGTCTATTAAGCTAATACATTTTTAAAAGCTAAACATTTCTAGTGGTATTAAAAACAGTGGGGAAGACTTATATATACAATGATATGAAAAGATGCCCAAGATAG
Organism: Callithrix jacchus; assembly: GCF_049354715.1. Lineage (NCBI taxonomy): Eukaryota > Metazoa > Chordata > Mammalia > Primates > Cebidae > Callithrix > Callithrix jacchus. The sequence goes on from NC_133515.1 coordinate 96,809,120, forward strand.
TATATGAATAGAGCAAAGTGCAGAGAAGTTTGTATCATAAGAACATATTTGTGTAAGTTTTGAAAAGGGATCCCCATATATATACAGATATGTCCTTTTTTTCTGAAGGATACTTAAGAAACTATTCACAGTGATTATCATAGGGAAGAAGAAATAGTGATGAGAGAATGATAAAAGGGAGATATTTTCTTTTTTTTTTTTTGAGATGGAGTTTCGCTCCTGTTACCGAGGCTGGAGTGCAATGGCGCGATCTCGGCTCACCGCAACCTTCGCCTCCTGGGTTCAGGCAATTCTCCTGCCTCAACCTCCTGTGTAGCTGGGATTATAGGCACGCGCCACCGTGCCCAGCTAATTTTTTGTATTTTTAGTAGAGACGTGGTTTCACCATGTTGACCAGGATGGTCTCCATCTTTTGACCTTGTGATCCACCCGCCTCAGCCTCCCAAAGTGCTGGGATTACAGGCTTGAGTCACTGTGCCCGGCCGATATTTTCTTTTTTATATACATTTTCTAGTGTGCATAAATTTTGTTTGATGTTATGTTTTGCATTTTTGCTCAACTAATTTTTAAGAAAAAAAAATACAAATAAACAACATGGGAACCAAAAGTCTATTTATAATCATAGTTGTGAAAGTTTTCTTCTAATTACAAGTAAGTACTATATATTTTCATAACTTTAAGCTTAAATTTTTTAAAAAATAATTAATATATTTTAATATTTAATATTGGTAGAGGTGCTCTCTCTGCTGGTAGAAATAAAGACTTTTATCCATTTCCCTGAAGTTCAATTTGGTGATACATAGTAAGAACATGAACAGTGTTCCTAAGTATCTAATTGATGGAAATAGTCATAAATTCATACAAATATAATGTCAAATGAAATACGTATTTTAAAGTTAATTATATATAATAAAAGTCAGATCTGACCAAAAAGTCTAAACTAGGAAGGTGGTTAAATTAACAATGCTATCTCTAAATAATAGCACAGTATGAAATACTAATACCCTTTAATGACATGGTAAAACATTCAGTATTTACCACTAATTGACAAAATATACAGGATGAAGTTTGTTTATTTGTTTGTTTGTATTTGAGACGGAGTCTCGCCCCTTTGCCCAGGCTGGAGTGCAATGATACCATCTTGGCACACTGCAACCTCCAACTCCCGTGTTCAAGTGAGTCTCCTGCCTCAGCCTCCCAAGTAGCTGAAACTATAAGCATGTGCCACCATGCCTGGCTAATTTTTTGTGTCTTTATACAGATAGGGTTTCACCATGTTGGTGAGGCTAGGCTTAAACTCCTGACCTTATGATCCCCTCACCTTGGCCTCCCAAAGTGCTGGGATTACACGTGTGAGCCACCATGCCTGGCCAAGGATGGAGTTTTATATACGATATAACACTGATTTTAATTTAACATGTAAAATAAAATATGGAAGAAAATATATTCAATATTAACAGTAATTTTCTCTATGTCTATATGTTTATTTCTGTTTGGTTTTTGTTTTTGTGTCTTTTAAAACTAGTTTTTCACATTTTACATTTTTAATAATGAATTTCTTTTATAATTAAAAAATATAACAGTTAAAAAATCTAAGAGGATCTCAATATGTATCACATGCACACACACAGATTAAGTTGTACATTTCACTGTTGCTATCCATATGGTACAGAATATTTATTTTTGCAGTGTTACCAATTACTGCTCAGCAATTTCTCATTATCCCTTTAACTATGTTTACAATTGTTTGTGTCTGTAGTTATTTAATATAAATATTTTTACAAAAAATGCAGGAATATACCTCATAAGAATAGTGGTAGAAATGCTATTAAGATGTTCAATTATGTATGTTTTCTCTATTTAAAAATCTTACTATATGTTGCCATAGCATTTATAACAAGTCATATTTTATTAGAATAGAGAAATGATAGTATTTTAAAAGGTAAATAGCATTTAACCCAAAGATTACATTAATAAGAAATTTTCTATCTTAACAAAATTCAGAATTTAACACTAGAAGTCTAGAATCAAATTAATATCATAAATTATCCTTTCTTTATTAATAAGTACCTCATTAATGAATTCAAGTTTTCAATATTGCTCCAATATTAACTGCTGTCTCTGTGGCAGTCCCAGTAGTACTAAGGATTAATTTTTTTAAATATGCATGAAATAGTCTACATCTTTAGAAGTCTCATAGTTCAGAGGAGAGAGACAGACAAATTGAAAAATGACTACCACCTTGTGTGATCAAACGCAAATATATCCTAACTAGAGAGGCAACAAAGACAGTGCAGGGAAATTCTGAGGGGAGAAGAGATGTTAAATAATTACTTTCAGGGGGCTGAAGTTAGGATGGGACTGGAAGCTGCTTTTTGTTAAAGCTGCAATTGATATCAGTGTTTGGGTGGTATTTGTTGGACAGTCATTATTTCCAGAACTAGACCTCAAAATAAAGAGTTTGAAAAACAACAGAATTTTCTCATCTTTCTTAATTCCATGAATACAGCTCAGCACTTATTTTGAAAGAGATACAGAAACATGAGCCACCTGGAAAAAGATCCACAGAGTGGACGTACCCTCAATACCCCTTTGCATTTCATTCTATGTTCTAATTTAGAAAAGAAAACTCTCAAAATTCTATGATAAAAGACATTTAAACAGTGTCAACCTCAGAAGACATCAGGAGGAAGCTGTGTCTCTCTTTTCCTAAACTGGAGGAAACTCACAAGACCCATGACTCATCTCACAGTGAAAGCTTCCTGGCAAACACACTTGCATAGAACATGGGAGTGAGAGATGTTGGGACCCCTTGGCTTCCCTTCCCCTCAGTGACAAGTTATCCTCTTGAAGTTATTGCATTTAAAGATGTTCTTTCTTATCGTTCATAGAAAATTTTATAACAGCCAAAGAGAAAATGTCTTAGACTCTACATTCATCAATAGTTTGCTTACATGGAAAATTGTATTTTATAAAAGGTGACTCATGTGTTTATGTAAGCATATCTTAGCATTCATACTGTCCAATGTGGCAGCTAATTATAAATCCTTTGAACAAATGTGCTTTTGCATTTCTACACGTGTAACACATAGAATTGCAACTGAACTAATACTTTATATTTTCAGATGTTTAATCTTTCCAAGCTAATTGACTTCTTAGGCTGGGACTAGGCTGAAACCGTCAGAGCCAAATTCTCCTCTTGCCAAAACTACTCCCTAGTAGGGTTAGATACTTTTGGAAGCTGCATTACAATTTCTTAGGTTTCCAGACTGACTATTTCGAGAAGGGCTCATAGCTATGTTAGACAAGGCAATACATCTTGAAATAAGAATATTTTTTGACTTGAAATGAAAACATGCATTAAGTTTCTTAAATAATGAACTGAAAATTCTCCTTTAAAAAATAAGTTTAAAAAACTCTATTCTCATTTCATTGCTTTGAAATTTAAATCTTTTTTTTTTTCAAAACAAGCAAATTCCTTTATAGTACCAAGTTACTCACTACGTTCCATAATGACTCATATTGACCATAGAATCCGGAAAAAGCAATATGGGATAGTAAAAATGTGCATATTTTATATATTTCTATGTCAAATTCCATTTTTATCACTTACCAACTATGCACTTTTAGGGAAATTTTTTAACCTTTCTGTGCCTCAACTTCCAAACCAAGAAACTAGAATAAATAACTTATTGCATAGCAAATACTCAATAGGCAGTAACTATTTTGACTTCTACTGATAGTTAAAATGTCATGTATTAAGCTAATTGGAAAAATCTCAGGTACCAGAAACCCATTAGAGAATGAGTTGTGTTATAGGATTTGAACTTAAAAAAAAATCATTATTTCAAATATAAATATTTCTAAAACTGCTTTATATATGTTTGGCCCTTCATTAGAATAATCGGATTCATTATAATCTAGTATTTTCTTAATAATGTAGAATTTTAGATTCTGCTGTTTTCTAGGCTCTTCTGAGGTTAGCAAGTGCCCTCACACTAATAACGTTACGTTGAAATGTAGCACTGTGTTTGCTTTACATTATTTTTTAAAAGTTTTTATTAGTGGTAACGAGACCTGAAAGAGCTATTTTTCTTCCTAAAGCAGACAATCTTTCTTTGAGAGAGTGGAGTGGGCATAGGGAAAAGCCTAGTTATCATATGATGAAATTTTAAAAAATGTTCTAATTGAAAATACTTTGGGGAAAAGCAAGTTATGTAACGACAGAACAGCTGGAATTTAAAGTTTCCAAAGTTTAAATTACACTCAAATATTTCAATTTAGAGAAAGATTTTAAGCAAATGGTAATTTCCCTAATTGAGTTACCATATATATTCCTCCAAAATTGACAATATTTGACATTAATATGCATGTTTATAAGCAATACATTAAGTTCTTGCTCTATTTATCCTATCAAGTTTCTATCTGAAAAATATTTTCTAGTGTTTTCTATACAACCATTTCTAAAGATTACAAAGAACGATACACTTAGATTTTAAAGAGAGAGCAAAACAACTTTTCCGTTTTTCTGTTTTGCTTTTCTAAATTTCTTAGCAATAAATTTCTTATGATGAGAATCTGACCCAATACAATTATTTCCAAAAAAAGAAATTTTCTCTACATTTTCCAATGATTTAATCAGAGTACACTGGCATATTCACTACTGTAAAAGCCAAGAAATTCTATATGGATTATTTCAGTGCCATAGAAATGAAAAACTAGAAGATATTTAGTGCATTATTTCTAGTGATTTACTTACTCAGTATGATAATATTTTCCAATTCAAGCTTAGTTAAAAGTAACTTAATTTCAACATTTTACTGAAATACAAAGCCAGATTTTCTCAGTGGCCAAAAGACATGGCCAGCTGGAATTATGGATCCCATAGAGGACACTTTAATACCATTGGGCCAGAGATTTTGTTTAGAAAGTTTCTTCATCTATAAAGTTAGCTGCCTCAGGACCTTCCTTCTAACAAAAAAATAGATGAATCTAAGTATTGAAACATACATTAGACAAAGAACATTTCAATCACCCTGAGAAAGAGAACTAAATTCACTCCTTCTGTAAAGGTGGAATGTCAGTGTTTGGACCCAGAAAGTCATAGAAGCTTCCGGTGATGTCATGGATTCACTTGCTTTGTGGCTTTGCTTTGAGCCTAAAGTCTTTGCTATTGGCACAAGAGTCAGTCCTTACCTTTAACCACTACCTAGGTAAGGACAATAGTGAGCATCTGCATCAGTCAAGGTCCAATCACAAGACAGGAGCCACATAGAAATTTGAACATGGAAAGTTTAATACAAAACTTATTAGCTATAACGGTGCATTGGAGTAGTAAGGAATTGGCTAAAAAGAGGTAAAGTGTGTGCTACAGAACACAGGCGTAGAAGGACTAAGGAGCAACCACTATCTCCAGGGCTGAAATAGAGAACCCTAGCAAGAGCTTCACACTCATTGCCCCAGGGCTGAGGTCCAGACCTCAGTGGAGGACACAGTTATGGATGGCTCACAGTATGGCAGAGAAGTTCTACCAGGCATACTCTCCCATCCTCTAGGGTTCTGGGAAAAGGTGGGTTGCCTGAGACTGTGCCACAAAATCACTTGGTGCTGAGTACTGATGATAGCTGTGCAAGTGCGAGTGTCATACTCCAGGAGCCTGGTGCTGGGCAAGCTGTGCACTGCAGGACCCTGGTGCTGGGCAAGCTGTACATGCTTCAGGACCCTAATGCTGGGGAATGTGCACTGCAAGAGCCTGGTGCTGGGGAAACTGTGCATACTCCAGGAGCCTGTTGCTGGAGAATCCATGCACTGCAGAAGCCAAGCACTAAGGAAGCTGTGTACACTACATGACCTAGGCATGCTGCGGAAATCTGCTGAGAGAGCACAATAGAACCAGACAGGAATATTGCTTCCTCCTGGAAGGACTTTTCAGTGTCTCCTACTGACAAAACTCAACATCGTGCCAGACAGCAGGGAGAATATTTATTTAAGGGACCTATTCATATTTTTGCAAAACAGATAACAAAGGGTAAGTTTGGAGCTGATAGGTAATAAATTGGTAACTGACAAAGAACCTCAGAGAAAAAGCACCTTCTGATGTTATGCTGAGAGCCAGGTTACCATCACCATGGGCATGAGACCCTTTCTATATCCTGGATGCAGCCTCAATAGTTGATGCTCTGTGACTCTCCTCTTCCCCATGTGCCACCGAGTTATTCTTATCTTCCTAGGCTTCTCCTTTTTCCCTTTTATGTAAATGCTGGAACCTCTATCAGGAATAATGTGTTCAATGTCCGCCACTGTAAAAAAAATCTCTATTCTCTCTGGATTTATATTAATTGAGGGAGAAACAGTGTACATGTATCATGCTTCTATTATATGTCAGGTACTCTCAAAGGTACTTCTCTATCTTGTGTTAGTTAATCATTAAAGAATGTAGGTATTTCATCGCATTAAATAGAAGTTAATTAACATGGTCCAGATTACTACATGCATAATATTTTATATAAACTTAATTACTCACAAACTATGTAAGTTTTGGAAATTTACTTAAGGCTTTGATGCCTCTGTTTCCTTGTTTGTATGGTAGGGATAAGGATAACACTGATCTCATACAATTGTTGTAAGGATTAAATTAGACAATGGTACAAAGTCCTTAAAACTATGCATTGCACATTATATGAGTTCAATAAACATAAAGAAGTAGTAGTATTAATGGTAGTGGTGAGATAAGTTGCAATAGTATTGGGGCCCAGATCCGTAGACTTCTGAAGCTCATCATCCTTTTCTCATGCATTACTGCTAACTTTTTCTTTTCCTTTTTCACACCATCAGTTTCTACAGAGTAGAGCTCTAATTCTAGAGGTCTGAAGCGCATAAAGGACTCAGTGGATGGATGTTATGAGAAAACTGCCTTAAATCTACTAGGATAAGCATTTCAGAAATAGACATCATGAGAAATTGTGATGTCAATGAAGTTTGTATTCTAATATATCCCTATTCACTCCTCTCATCTCCAATACATGCTCTCCATCTTTAAACCAGCTCTCAGGCTCTTGTTAGGCTGTGGGTCTCACGAATGGTAAGAGCCAAGCTTATGAGCTTATCTTGGAGACAGGCACAGTGGAACCAGAACCTATACTAAAAAAAAAAAAAGTTCTGAGAAGCCCACTGCCTTTCCAGTAACAGTGAGACAGTTCAAACCTTTGGCCACATTTATCTCCTTCTTTCTTTATTACCCTATACAAATAAGGTGAGGTTTTTAGTTTGAAAGTTTATTACTGGCAGGAGGGTTAAGCAAACTTCTCAGATCTGCCCTTGGCAGGAATTATCTTATAATGTTAATATGATCAGCTTTCAAAATGGTTGGTTCCAGTAAGTTTTATTACTACTGAAGCTCTAAGTTCAGTAGATTAACTCATAAAGATGTGTCCTATCTCTGCCACTTAGCAGGTGTCTAGCCAAAGGGGTTACTTAATCCCTTGGAGCTTCATTTGTTTATACCATATGAATAATAATGGTAACTATCTTAAAGGGTTTTGTGGACAAGGATTTATAAACTATTTACATTCACAGATACTTGCAACTGTGCCTAGACCATCATAAAGTATTCATGATAGAGGCCAGTTGTTATTTTACAAACTATTTTCCTCCTCTGGAACATAAATCTAAACTACCTTTCCAGTCTTCCTTTATGTGTGGCCAAGGACTGAGCCTACAAACTTAACAGAAGTAACATATAGCATATCCAACACTGAGTTGTGAAACCTCTTGTGTAATTTTCCATTCTCTTCCTCCATCTGCTAGCTGAATGTAGACATCCAGCAGAGGACTCCAAGGCCCTGGGATTGGTAGATACACAGATGAAAAGATGCAGGGTTCTGAATCACTGCATGAAGGCTGCCTGCCAAATCCCCATATTGAAAATCATTTGAGTGAGTACAGAAAACTCTACTGTATTAAGCTACTTCAGTTTGGGGCTTGTTTCTTAGAGCAATAATCAATAACATTCTGGAAAATATTTAGGAGGCCGCAATCTCAAAAATGATTCCTGATTTGCAGTGTTTGCCAATTTCCATGGTGTAAATACTCCCACCAGGGCCAATTTCAAGTTACCAATGTGACATTACTGAATGTGGAGTTGCAAAAAGACGTGCATAATCAGTCCTCATGAGCTGGTGTGCGCCAACTCCAGGATACCATACTTGAAGTAATCATTTCCTGACTAATATAGGACTCAATAAACAGCAATGCATGTTGCAGAGTTGTTATATAAGTTAAATATTACAATAAATCTTAAGCCAGTAATAACTGATAGAATATAGGGGTTTTTTTGTGTGTGTGTTTACAAAAAATTGAAGTCTTTGACTTGTAACCTGAATTCCTAATTTGGCTTGTTGCTGCTGTTTTGTGGTTGTTTGATTGTTTTTCCTTATAAGTAATAATATTACAAAAGAAAGTGAAAGAGAGAATTCAAATTCTGTCCAATATATTCTGGCTCCTCAGAACACATAGAATGTCATTTTCTCATATATATTTCTCATGTATATTTATCCTGAAAATATGCCAAAAATTACCTACAAGGCAAATCAAATAAATGAAGACTTTAAAATCTTAAGACAATAAGGAAACAATTAGCCTACATTTTGCTGTCTTTCTGAATTAGCCTTTAGGATGTCTTCTTTTGTTTATCCTTCCTTCTGGTATTAAAAATTGCTCAAGGATAAACAAGCTTCATCCATAGGGCATTATATCCTCTCTATTGGTGCACAGGCCCTGGTCAGATAGTAGATCTCCTTACAAATTTATCTTTTCATGGGTTTAACATAGGAAATTATCTTTTTGAATTATTTTTTTATAAAATATGATTTTCAAAATGTTTAAATGCTGGTATTGTTATGTTAAATAGAACACTCTTATCTATTTGCACTTTTATGTTGGAAATGACCTGCATTGGTAGATTTTATTTTATATTTTTGGGAGCCAAAGATAACCCTAAAGAGAAAACCATATAATTTTTGTTTTATAATCGTTCAATAAAAATCACCTTTCATCTGGTAAAGTTTGTGATTTGCCTTGTATTTAAGAAAACAAATAAACTACAAATATACCCTATTGATCTATTCTCTTTTCCACTAACAACACATCGTTCACGTAGGCTGTTAGTGGATTCTTCAGAAGGGGTGTGTGAATGTTAAATGAACATCCAGGCTGCTTTGGGATGAGCTGCACTGAGATTCTTCCCCACATCTGGGTTTCTGTAGAGTCCACAAGTGTTTAAAAGAAGAGAGGATGAGCACTTAAAGGAGTGCCCGCAGCAGACACCACCCCATGTGTAGTGTAACTCATTCCTCATGACAGTCTTATGTGAATAATAGCATTATTGCTATCTTATAAATGGAAGACTGAGATGAGAAAAAAATAATATATCCCATGGTGGCAGAACTAAAGTATCGAGCAGGGATTTCAATGCAATTTTGTTAGATGTAAGGCCCATTCTCTTTATACCATACTACTCTTCCATTCTCTAAAGCTAAAAAATATCAATTAAGAAAATTAATTCCAAAGAAAAGAGATGCAAATTTCCTTTGACCAAACAATTATGAGAAAAATGTTATACACTTCTGTGTAGATGGAAGTATACTTTAATATGCAAAGAGTTTTTCCTTAATAGATAATTTAGAGAAACATGAAATACTTAAATTTTTTCAAAGCATACCAAAATTCTGATCATTATTTTATTTTAAAACAGATTCTTAGCTTTATAGAATACTAAGGTTTTCCTTAAATAACCAAATCTATTAGCATGTTGAAAACACTATTGTTGGCACAACTTTGATTAGCACAGTTTTAATGAATACCCTTATATATATGCATCCTTGTGTATTAAATCACTTTATTAATTTGAATAGTACGAGCTAGTAAGCAATTTTTTTGTTTTGAGGCAGAGTCTCACCCTGTTTCCTAGGATGGAGTGCAATTAATAGGCAATTTTTAAATGCCATTTATGATCAATTGTAAAAACAGACAACAAAATGAAAATTCAGAGAGTTTAGGAAGGTTTTTCAGTCACACAGTTCATATGTACTGTGCTTAGCTTAGAAGCCAAATTCATTCAATACCAGAGTCCTTTTGCTTTGCCATAGGGCATTTCCCAAACGTAACAGCATCATCATTATTTTAATAATCTTCTTAATGATAGGACAAGAGTATTAGCATCTTAACAAGACTCCACCACCTTAAACTATCAAGTTTCCATTTCTCAGAACTGTCCATTGACACTTGGTCAAACTGCAAATGTCAGCCCTGACCATGGCTTCAACAGAGCATAAGGACCCTCACTGTAACAGAAGAGCCAGTACTTTCCCAGTCCCTCCGGAACAGAATCTTGCTTCAAAGCACACTTCTCCACCTGGCCCTTTAAAAAAGGCTCAGGTTGTAATAAAAGTTTTCCCCTGACCCTGAGGGTCAGAAGCCCTTCTCAGGCTTACTCTCAATAAACTGTCTCAACTGTAAAGCCACCTTCTTGCCTCTTCTTTCCTTAATCTTTCTGTCCCAACATTCAACATACATGTTTCCACTGCTCCATTTTACTAATGGTGCCGGCAGTAAATCCTCTGTCTTCATGCTCTGGCTGAAGCCAGTGTCCTCAGAGGACCTGCTGTTCCTACCACTCTTCACCAAGGCACATCTTTCCTCTACAGCCTGCCTCCTCCACAGAAGCTTCCTTGAATACATTAAACTAAAAGAAACTCTTATCTCTGGACTACCTTGGTTTTATTTACCCAAAATTTAATTTGTGATTCAAATTATTGCTTATATTAGTCATTCTTCTATTTTTTTCCATTTTATATTCTTAACATGGGTCATATGTTTAAATGTGCACAGGATTAGACACTGTATGAAATTCTTTACACCTTCTACAGAGAAGCATATAACACGGGGCAGGTGAGAGAGCGGGTATTTACTCAGGTGCTCAATAAACAAGTGTTGAATGAATATTATCTCATTATTGGTGAATATTCTGGGTTGTGTAATCATCAAGGGTACAACTGTCAATGCAAACAGCATGTATTTAGTTGCTGGTTCAAACAACAATTGAATTCCAGTGATGTGCCAGCCATTAAGCATAGACACTGCTATGTATAAGTCATAAGAAGATTGGAGAATTCCAGGCATTTATCCAAGCTAGGCAAAACACAATGCAGGCCTCAACTAAGGCAATGGCTAGTAGGGTGGAGCAGAAAGCATAGACATGAAAAATTTCCTAGGCCTAATGACTGATCAGATGGTCAGAGTACAGGGGAGAAAATGGCTTAGGAAAACTCCCAAGTTTTTAGTCTGGGTCTCTAGACTAAACTAAACTGATGATGAAGTACAGGTGAAAAGCAGGGTTAATGGGATTGAACATTGGTTTAATTTAGGAAATACTGAGGATAGGACTCAAGGAATTTCCAGGTAGCCCTAGATATCCTTGATGCTTGTAGAGCTGAACTTTGTTGGAGAGGTAAGCCTGAAATAAATGTTTGAAGTCATCAATAGTTAGTAGTTAAAATTGTACAGGTGAATGAGATTGTATAGAACAAATATGAAGGACCAGAGAAAAGTGAGTCTGGTAAGGGATCCAAGAGAACACCAATATTTAAGGAACAGGTAAAGAAAGAACTGTCACAGAAAGAAACTAAGTAAAAACTTAAAAACAAATAGTGGCAGAAGTAAGAAAAAGATGTCTTCCTCCACCTACATCTTTCTTATTCCGCTCAATAGATTTTTAAAATTGTTTGCCTTCTTCTCAACAAGGACACTAGATTTGTACACCTCTAGGGTGTGCCATTTACATGGAATGAAATGTAAATGGCCCCTTCAGGGAGTTGGGCAGCTCTCTGACAGTGTTTCCCTCAACCCCTTTACCACTCAATTTCATGCTCATGAACAAGCATTTGTCTTAATTTACAGGCATTGAGAACATGCCTTTTGCTCCCACTTCCTTCCCACTATCACCTCAAACTCTTCATCCACTTTAGAGAGGTTTCTTTAGGTCCTCTGCACATCATGGTGGCCAACTACCCTATTAATGCTATCCGGATGATGCAGCCCTGTTCTGTATATAGTTTGTACAGAAATGCTATGTTTATGGAAACAGTTGAAGAATGAAATGCCAATATACCCAACAGTCATTTCCACAAAGGTGCGTTGTCAGTTCATTTGGGACTTGTCATGATTGTACAGTATTCCTTCTACCATAATGATAAAATGTTTAAAAGTATCATCAAATAGAGAACTCTGTACGTGCTGAATATGAAAAGATGTTCCCTTAAAGATGCTGCTCTTAAGGCACAGTGTAAAATGCTTGCAGCTTTTATTATGTCTTAGATGGGAAACATGTTTTACTGCATACCAGAGTAGCAGACGTCAACTCACTTTTCAAATTGGGAACAGCTTTTCATTTTGTTCTGTTCAACAATTTCTGGGTCCTAATTCAACCCTTTCCTCCCTCCATCCTACCTCCCACTACCATGAATTTGCAATAGCAAAACAATGTCACAAGCCCCTTCTTCTAAGGACAATGTGCGCAAGGTGATGGGAGGAAGATTTTGGAGACAGGAATCTACCGTGCTCTCTCTCCTTTTATATACTGACAATAAAAAAGTAGAACTGGAAGGTGAAATATTTATTACCTCAACATTGCTGATTGAACACAATCCACAGGAAACCCAGATGTCCAGAGAAGTAGATCAGGCAGGGAATATCATGGGCCTGTAGAGCCAAATTTTGATTTCTAGCCTCCTGTGTAAGAAAAAAAATAAAAAGACCATCTGTGAGACTATTAAAACCCAATATGGGAGCATCTCTCACAGTTTTCTTCCAAGTGCTACTTCCTTATTTTCCGATGACTAGTAAAACAAATTTATTCCTTATGAAGTTTAAATATCACTGAAAGTTTCAATTTGATTTCAGATGGTAAGTAACTTATTAAAATTTTTATGTATTAAAATAAATTGGTAGGTTTGTACTTTTTGTTGAAAAAAAATCAGATCTCATTCCATTTTATAGTTGAACACAAACTTTGAACCAAATACTATTAATATATGTTAAACACAAAGTTGATGGAGACTAGCAGGGTATAACACAGACATTCTCTTCATAAATGTTCTCTGCTAGTGAAGGAGATATTTTTGGTTTTGTTTTCAAAGAGAAGAGAGCCCACACTCTAAATGTAATTCTCAAAATTAGGAGACCCACGTTCTAATCCCAATCCCAAATCTGAATGAATCTGTAACTTTCTGTACACCGTGCAATTTCCCCAAATGCAAAATAGGAAAGATATATTAAGTCTGCTCCAAAAACCTATTACAAGCAGAGTCGAAGTAATTGGTGTGAATGCCCATTAGCCTCCTCAAAGAATGGTAAGAAATGGAAGACAATGAATCCTTTTTTGCAACAATGTATGATTATTTTCCTTCAGTTTTTTTAGATAACCAAGTTTAAAGTCAGTGATGCCCATTTAAGAAGCAAAATCACAGAAACATGCAGGAAAATTTGGAATCAATTTATTTAAAGACATGTTCTTGGCAGCTGTTGTTCATTAGGATACTTTTATTGACGTGTCCAGAAATCTTTCCTAGTAGTTTAAGCACGCGGGGACTTTGAGCCCTATGAAGTATAGCAAATTGCAGATGAATTGGTCCAGAAGTGTAGGTTTTCTTTAAAAAAATGCTTTGTAAAATAGAATATTCTCAAGGGAGTAACCGGTGGGGTGCGGGAAGTATGTACTGACACTTAAAAGATCCTTGACCTTCTGGAATGCACATCTAAACTTCTGCAACAGTAGCCCAAAAGGACTGAAAGTCAGTGTTCAAAACCACTTTTAATAAAGCCAGGTTTCTCCAAGAATCCCAAACCAAATGATCCAGGGATAATTCGCTTTTAATAAGGCAATAATTTTTAAGGGACTTTTCTTTTTTAGCAGGCTTAGTTTTGATGTATTACAAATTTTGGGGGTCTCAAGAAGTACAGAAGTTTGCCAGGTGAACTTGGAAAAAGATGGAGAAGGGAAAAGAGTAATTTATTAGATGGACTAGCATATTCAAGGACACAGAGGCTCTGAACAGAGAGCTAGTTTGGAAGAACTGTAAGCATTAATTTGTTGATTTATTTATTTGCTCACTTATTCTTTATTCTTCATGCATATATTGAGCTCCTTCTACATGCCGGGTATCATATCAGGTGATTCATACAACACATAACTGGCATCAAGCAACTGCCAATATAGTGGGAGAGAAGGACATACAAATAATTTGAATATAGTGGCTTAAGATTCAGACAGAGAAAAGAGTAAGTTCTGTAGGGTTCACTGGTGGAGAAAAAAGAAAAGAGATGGGGAAGGGAGTGGTATCAGCAAGAAAACACTTCCCAGGAAAATGTAGCACCTGAACTGCATCCCGAAGGACAAAGAAAATGTAGCTTTGTGGAAACTGGGAGGAAAGGGTCTTCCAGGTAGAAAATCAATATGAGGAAATGGCCCAAAGCTAGAGAAAATTTGGTGGAATGCAAAAATTACAAGTAGTCCTGGTTGGAGGTTGAATTATGTGGGAAGGGGTGATGGTGGAGGCAGTAGGTGAGGGAAGAAATGTGAAGATAAAGCAAATAGAAGAGACAGATGAAAAGGGGTGAAATCTCATAGAGGGCCTTGAATGCCATGCTCAGTTACATAATTTGGGTTTGAGACCAGGTGCAGTGGCTCACATCTGTAATCCCAGCACTTTGGGAGGCCGAGGCAGGCAGAGCACAAGGTCAGGAGATGGAGACCATCCTGGCCAACATGGTGCAACCCTGTCTCTACTACTAAAAAAAATACAAAAATTAGCCATGAATGGTGGTGTGTGCCTATAGTCCCAGCTACTGGGGAGGTTGAGGCAGAAGGATCGCGTGAACCCAGGACGCTGAAGTTGCAGTGAGCTAAGATTATGCCTGGTGACAGAGCAAGACTCCATCTCAAAAAAAAAAAAAAAATGGAATTTGGGTTTGAAATTCTATTGAAAAGTCTTTGGCAGGGGAGTATGTTGATTGAATTAGCTTTCAGGAAAGTCTCTTCTTTTAGGATGGGGTAGGAACATCAGTGGGGAATCCCAGGGAAGGGTGGTGCTGAGCCTCTACATATGGGCTGCAAAGTTAGTAGAAAGTTGGTGAGGCCCAAGCATTCATAGGACTTAGAGCTTAGCAGTATTTTCCTCTGGCCACCCCCACTGACTCTCCATCGAGGCTCTGTCCACCATTCCTGGAGCTCACCATGATTACAGCACACACTTCTGCCTATTCACTTAATTTGAATTCTTTGAAAGGAGGAGCTGTGTCCTAGCGGCTGCTTTGTTTCTGGAGCTTTGAGTCTTCAAGAGCAGTTAGCAACAAGAGAAGCAGAGATCACAGGAGGAACAGAGGTAGGCTGTGCACATGTCTGGTGTTTGGAAATGCCTGCTGAAGTGAATCGGTAACTTTCACTGGCATTCTCACTTGATAATGAGGCTTCAGAAAAGCGGGACCTTGAAAAGGATAAGATCTGGCTGTCATTTGATCCTGCTGAAGTGAAGGTTAACAACTGCCTTTTTGGATCATGATTGAAGGATTAGATGTAATACATGAAAAGGACAAGGCAGGTTTTTAGATCTTGAATACATGGTTGATTTTATTTGTAAAGAAACAATGAGAAGAGATGGTCAATCCCTTTAATCTCTCAGTTTCTGAGATGGGCTCTCCTCAACTCTCTTCTTCTAGTAGCCCTTCTTTCCCACCTACTTATCCACAGCTAATTACTTGTTTCCTGATCTTCTAAAATATGAAAATTTTTACAGCAGAACTAATTTATCTCCCCACAACCCAGACCACCCAGCCTCCTGTATCAGTGCCCATCCTCCCAATCTTCCTCCCATCACTGGGGAAGAAGTGTGCTTGTCTCTGTCTGAGGGCAACATCCTGACTTGTGTACTGGATCACATCTCCATCGACCATGTGAGGGTCCTGTACTTAGTCTCTTTCCTGCACCATCACCTTTTCTTTCTTGACAACATCATTTCCATCATCCTACAGTCACACTGTAATATCTCTATCTTAAAAAAAAAAAAAAAAAGCCAAAACTGTCTTTCATCTTTAAATCCCTGTGGAGCTAACACCTCATATTTGCTGTAATTCTTGAAAGTTTTTCTTTTCTTTTTTTTTTTTTTTTTTTTGAGACGCAGTTTCATTCTTGTTACCCAGGCTGGAGTGCAATGGTGCAATCTCGGCTCACTGCAACCTCCACCTCCTGGGTTCAGGCAATTCTCCTGCCTCAGCATCCTGAGTAGGTGGGATTACAGGTACGTGCCACCATGCCCAGCTAATTTTTTGTGTTTTTGGTAGAGACGGGGTTTCACCATGTTGACCAAGTGATCCACCTGCCTCAGCCTCCCAAAGTGCTGGGATTACAGGAAAGTTTTTCTTAACTGCTTTCTCTACATGCCTTCTCATCTCACTTTCTGTCCTTCATCTAGTCTAACTGGGATCCTGTCTTGCCCTACCACTAACATTGTGTTTTTCAGTCACCAATTCCCTCTCGGCTGTCAAATCCAATGGCTTCTTCACCGTTTTTTCCTTGACTTCTCAGAAGCATTCAGAATAAATAAATCTTTGAATCTTTTTTCCATTCTTACTTTCGTAAAGCCACTCTTCACTGATTTTGCCCCCACCCCATACCTTGCTCCTTGTCAGTGACCTTTGCCGGATTATTCTCCTCTACCAAATCTTTAAACGAACAAGTACCAAATGCAAATAAACTGGTTCTCTTCTCTATTTGAGTTCTGGTGATGATATCCAGACTATAGTTGTATTTAAATTCTAGGTAATCTCATTCAATCAATAGTTTGATAACTATCCCTTTGCAGATGGCTTCTACACTTATCTCTCTAGCAATGAAATCTCTTAATTGCCTACTCACATTTGTACTTACAGGTGTAATGGGTATCTCAAAATTTACATGTAAAAAAAGAAAGAACTCTTTATTCCTTCTCTTCAACCCTGACATTATTATTTCAGTAAGTGACCTTTCCATATCTAGTTGACACCCTTGGCCATTGTTTTACTCATCTCTGCAAACATTCCATGAGCAGGTTTCATATTTGTTCATTTTCTTCTCCATCCACAGATGTCATTCTAGTTCCTGTCCCTCCATCTCTCTCCTGGGCCGCTGTAATAACCTCCTAAATAGGCTCTCCTTCTATTCCCACTCCATCATAATCCATACTCCATTCAATTCCAAGAGTGATATTTTGAAAACTTAAATAAGCTCTGTCTATCCAACCTTAAAATCCTTTAGAGACTCTGATAGCCCTTAGGATGAATCTCTTACCCTGGTATAAATATCCTACTTCATCTGGCCCTGGACCAATCCTTCCCTCCTTTAGGACTATTTGTACCCTTACTTTATACTCTAAGTGTCTTTAATTTTGTGAAACATACAAAGCTCAGTATTTCTGTTTTTTCTGCATGCCTGATCTTGACATGGCTACCTCTTAGCCTAGATGTCACCCAGAGACAACCCATTGTGTTGATCACACCATCCTCTAATAATTCTCTACATGGCAGCCATTGCTATCTGATTGGTTTCATGTTATTTGCCTGTATTTATGTTTATCTGACCACCCAACTCTCACCTAGGTTTTTTGTCCATCTTTTTACAACAATGTATCTTCAACATATAGAATAGTCTGGGTACACATCAGGGACTCAGAAATAAGTATCAAATGGGCCAACTGATCTTCTTATGTTGCTAGAATGGACATTTGAGATCAACTCAGCCCCACAACCTCATTTGGCAGATGAGGAAACTGAGGCCTAAAGAGGAATAGCTGTTTACTTAGAATCACTTGTTAGCAGTAAGGAGGATCTTTCAAATAGAACCCTCTTAATTTGAAATAATACCAGAGCCCTGTATGTAAAACAACCATATACATAAACCCTATTTCATTTTCCGTGAGAGTGCCTCATGGGACAGGTCAGGTCTACACCCTGGCCTCAGCAATGAACTCTGATGTCTCCTAATAGATAATCTCTAAAATTCCAAAAAGACCTAAACAATGAAAAGCCAGGCTTCTGGAAGCCCTGGGAAACCACAGGTCTCAAAATAGGTAGATTCCATATTTATGTCAAGAGAGGACAAATGCTGAACTTCGTCGGCGTGATTGAAAACACATGTGTTGTCTTGTTTCATGTCCCGGGGAAGTTAGCTGTCTAAGACTTAGCTTTTAGTTTCCATTTCTTCCACTTTAAAAGACCAAACACGTGCCATCCTGGCTGCACCCCAAACATTTGAGTAATATAGGACTGGAGAATTAGGGTCAAAAAGAAAAGCCCTGAATGTCAATAGAAGGTGTTTGGCATTTTGAATTTCTTTTCTGTGAAGTCAGCAGTCTGCCGTTTAAAATTTAAAGCAGAAGAGATGTGATCGGGTCTGTATTTCGAAAGGATTACTCTGGCTATATTTGTGGAGGATGGATTGGAGGAAGATAAGAGTGACAATAAGGGGCCAACTAGAAAGTAGTTACACTCATCTAAGCGAGAGCTAAGAGGGTCTGAGGGGAGAAATGGCAACTGGAATACAGGTAAGTGGATGGATTTCAGGTATAACTGTACTCAGTACATCTGATAATAGGACTTGATCATTCTTTTCCTTGTTTCCAGATGCACCGATGAATTAATTTCAGGCCAGTGAAAAGAAAGCAGATACAATGTGTGCAACTTTTAGATCATCTTTTCATGGATTTCTGTCCTGGGTTCTCTAGCCTTTTCTATGATCTACAGTTTTGTAGCAGTTAGGGCATTCTTAGAAGCCACATTTACAGAATGGTAATCCTCCTTTTTATTTTCAGATTTTTACTTGAAAAGGAAACATCTTTCTCTCTTATTTAAATCCCTGTAGTTTTAGATTTTCTTGTAACTTTTGTGTTTCTTGTCTGTACCCTAACTTATCCTCTCATTAATCCAACCTAGGCATAGGAAAAAGAGCATCTGCAAATCCTGAAGGGACAGTGGTAAGAAGGTTTCCTGCAAGAGCCTTAAAGAGCCAATGAACACAGGAGACAGCAACTAAAGGCTCTCCATTGAAACCTTGTTTTATAATTTCTTCAAGGAAAGTTGGAGAGGATGTTGTGAATTTTTGAAAGCTTAATAACATTCATATCCTTTGCTACACTTGTATCATTTAAGCCCAAATAATGAACCAGAGGTGTATGCAAAGAGAATAATAAAAGGGCATTTATTACCCTCTTGTTTTAATTAGCAAAAAAACCTCAAATCAATATATACACCTAACAACATGCAATGACATAATTAAATAAATGTCATATATTTTAAAAGTGCGGCACTCATCACTCGTGAGAATCATAATCCAGAAGAACATACAAGACTGTATTAGTCCATTCTCACATTGCTATAAAGAGCTACCTCAGACTGGATAATTTGTAAAGAAAAGAGGTTTAATTGTCTCACAGTTACACAGGCTATACAGGAAGCCTGCCTGGGGAGGCCTCAGAAAACTTACATTCATAGCAGAAGGCAAAGAGGAAGCAGACGCATCCTACGTGGCCACAGAAGGAGGAAGAGGGTGAAAGGGAAGGTGCTACACACTTTAAAACAACCAGGTCTCATGAGAACTCACTCATTATCATTAGAGTAGCCTGCAGTGTGGGGCTTTTGGCCAGAGGCTCTAGGAAACAATGTAATGGTACATTACATTGGTGTAATGTGGTGATTACCACATTAAATAAATAATCATTAACCATGATTCTCAGGGATGGTTTCCATTCTGGAAAATTACTTTCTTCATTCATTCAGCAAATGTGCATGGAATGCCAGCTGTATACCAAGAATGTTATAAGTGAGACAGAACAGTGATAAAAATGGCCAAAACCTCTGTCTTCATGGAGCTCATGTTCTTGGAGTCTGGAGCAGATAATAGAAAGGTGAATATATAAAATATTCAGAATATAAGAAAGTAAGTGTTATGGAGAAAAATGGAAGAGGGCAGGTAAGGAAGGGAGATAAGAAATGCCATGTTGGGAAACAGAAGTTGGGAGTATAGGAGGGCTGTATTATTTAAATAGCAGAGTCGTAGAAGGCTTTGCTGATAAAGTGATAATTACCCAGAGAACTGGAAGAAGCAATTCTTGTTGGAGCCTCATTACAAAAAATAAAAGCCTTTTAGAAGTCCAGGTGTCACAGGAAACAAGGTATTACTCATATGATACTAACTTGCAATTTCATTAGTTTGCTGGGGACTGTATGCATTCTCTGATAGTTTCCCCATCTTTGCATAAGTGCTTGGCCTAGATGATGTCTGAGGACACTTCTGGCTCTTAAAGTTTCCGGTTTAAGCACAGAGGTTGAGAGGGGGAATCATTCTGTGTTCCAGCTATTAGAATCATAATCGTACATTCATCCAACAAACATTAACTGAGAGCCAAATGTGTGCTAGACTTGTAGACAGTACCGTTAACAAGGTTAGGAAGCTGATTTCACCTTCCAGGAGCTCCCAGTGGAATGAGGCAAACATGTTCATTGTGACTTGGAGGCTGTGCCTGCATTTCTCTGCTGCTGGCTAAGAAATGAGGACTCTCTGCCCTCTGCGCCTCCAGCCATTCTGCACGCTCATCCTAGTGAAGCCCAGGGCCATCCATCACCCAGAAGCTAGGGCTGGGCACCACAGCCTCCCCAGGGGCCAGCCTCTCCCTTCAAGAGAAATGTGTCCTGGACGGGAGAACTGTCTCCGAGGCTGATGATGATGATGGATGGGCCAAGGAAATCATTTTTCATCCTCAAGCAGTACACGTGTGCATTTTCGCTCTGGGGCCAGGTTCTGGCTGAGATGCCTGCAGTTCTACGTTTTCTTAGCTGTTGTCACCTTCCCTCTTTCCTGACAAATGGACCCATTTCACAGCCTTAGTGACTCATGACTGCTTTAGGAAGTCTAAATTAACCCAGTGTGGCATAGGAGGAGGAAAATAAAGACAATTATTTTTAACTTGACATCTTAAACCTCCATCTTCATCTTATCATGCCCCTGTGAAAAAAACCTACAATGATTCTTTCTCATGCTTGAGATATGATCTAGGGCTCATTTCCATCTGGCTTAGACAATTCCAACCTTCTCTCCCACTACTAAACTGTGCAGGCAGAGCTCTCTCTTAAACATGCCATGGATTTTTCTACTTTCACACCATATTCAAATGGTTTATTCCTGCCAACCCCTTGCCCAACTCTGAGACCTTCTCTGGGAAGCTCTCTCTGACCGTCCCAGGCCACTGCAGTGTGTCCTTTGGGGGGTGGACGGTCATTCTGCACCAGTTGCACAAAGCCTGGGGCGGAGAGTACTTTTGTTCATAGATGAAAGTCTTAAATTGTCTGTGACTTCTGGGTCAGAGGAACCTTATCCTATCCATCCCCTCCAGGCCAACCACATCAGGCTGGGTGCCCAGCACATGGAATTTCTTGTATAAAATCTCATTAGCTGATTGATTCTTTCAGTGACTTTCTCTAATTCCATCAGCAAACTGGCAGAGGACCAGTTTTCATAGTTTAAGTCTTTATCAGCCTAAAATGAGACTATGGTTTACCAGCCCAAGAACATGATATAGGAACAGCTGCGTCTGAACTCCTAGGTCAATGCTGACCAATGACTCCCTGAATCAGGCATTTCTGATGCAGAAAGAACAACTTTCTAAACCAAAAGCACTTCAAATTACTAGCTTGACCACCAACTCCATTTTTCATGTATAGATTTGCCTTAAATAACAGATGGGTCTTTTTTAAGAAAAGTATGCCTATAACTTTGCAAGCATTGTTTAAAAAACTGTATTTATAACTATATAATTATAAAAAGTTAAAGAATTTTCAGCTTTTTTTTCAAAACAGTGGTTTTCAAACTTCAGGGTGAATCTGAGTAACCTGCAGGACTTGTTAAAGCACTGGTGTTCATCCCTCTCTCCAGTTTTGGACTCAGTATTTCTGAGATGAGGCCTGATAATTTATATTTCTAATGAGTCTCCAGGCATTGAGAATGCTGCTGGTTACACTTTGAAAATCACTGCCCTATCCTAACACTTTTACTTAAAAATTTTTTTCCCCAAGCATTTGCCTGCATGTCATCATTTTCCATAATTATTATCCTAATACATGACATTTGTGCATTTTAATTATTTTTCTGAATTATAGTCTACTCCCGTCACCAACTAAAAGACCTGTTGGAGTTTGGGGATAAGAAGATGTCCTAAGAGACACAATAAGAGTTATTTAACTCTTCTACAAGACTGGAATAGTATTAAGAAGATTTTTTTTTTAACTTTTAGGTTCAGGAAGGGTGCAGGTGAAGGTTTTGTTATATAGGTAAACTTATGTCATGGGAGTTTGATGTACAAATTATTTTGTCACCCAAATAATAAGCCTACAATCCAGTAGTTATTTTTTTCTGCTCCTTTTTCTCCACCCATCCTTCATCTTCAGGTAGGCAACAGTGTCTGTTGTTCCCCTCTGTGTGTCCATGTGGTCTCATCATTTAGCTCCCACTTATGAGAACATGCAGTATTTGGTTTTCCGTTCCTGCATTAGTTTGCTAAGAATAATGGCCTCTAGCTCCATCCATGTTTCTGCAAAGGACATGATTACATTCTTTTTTATGACTGCATCATATTCCATGTTGTATATGAACCATGCTTTCTTTATCCAACCTGCCATTGATGGGCATTTAGCTTGATTCCATATCTTTGCTATTGTGAATAGTGCAGTAACATATGTGTGCATGGGTCTTTATAGTAGAATGATTTATATTCCAAAGAGAATGCTGAGTTGAATGGTAGTTCTGTTTTTGGGTCTTTAAGGAAAATACTGCTTTTCACAATGGTTGAACTAATTTACACTTCCGCCAACAGTGTAGAAGTGTTTTCTTTTCTCCACAACTTCTCTAGCATCTGTTATTTTTTGACTTTTTCAATAATAATCATTCTGACTGATGTGAGATGATAGCTCATTGTGGTTTTTGCATTTCTCTAATGATCAGTGATGTTGAGATTTTAGTCATATGATTGTTGGCCACATGTATGTCTTCTATTGAGAAGAGTCTGTTCATGCCCTTTGCCCACTTTTTAATGGGGCTATTTTTTCCCTTTAAAATTTGTTTAATTTCCTTACAGACGTGGGATATCAGACCTTTGTCAGGTGCACAGTTTGCAAAAATTTTCTCCCATTCTGTAGGCTTTATGTTTCCTCTTTTGAAAGCTTCTTTTGCTGTGTAAAAGCTCTTTAGTTTATTACATCTCCATTCATCAATTTTTATTTTTGTTGCATTGCTTTTAGCATCTTCACAATGAAATCTTTGCTAGTTCCTATGTTGAGAATGGTATTCGCTAGTCTTCCAGAGTTTTTATAGGTTTTGGTTTTACATATAAGTATTTAATCCTCCTTGAGTTGATTTTGTATATGGTATAAGGAAGAGGTCCAGTTTCAATCTTCTGCACATAGCTAGCCAGTTAACCCAGCGGCATTTATTAAATAGGGAGTCCTTTCCCCATTGTTTGTTTTTGTCAGCTTTAATCTAAGATCAGATCGTTGTAGTTGTGTGGCTTTATTTCTTGGATCTCTATTCTGTTCCATTGATTTATTTGTCTGTTTTTGTACTAGTACCATGCTGCTTTGGTTACTGTAGCCCTGTAGTATAGTTTGAAGTTGGGTAGCATAATGCCTTCTGCTTTGTTCTTTTTGCTTAGGATAGCATGGATTATTTGGGTTCTTTTTTTAGTTTCATATTAATTTTGAAGTAGTCTTTTTCTAATTCTGTGAAGAATATCATTGGTAGTTTGACAGGAATGGCACTGAATCTACAAGCTGCTTTGGGCAATATGGCCATTTTAATGATATTCATTCTTCCTATCTATAAGCATGGTATTTTTTTTATTTGTTTGTGTCATCTCTGATTTCTTTAAGCAGTGGTTTGTAATTCTCATTGTAGAGAGCTTTCACCTTCCAAGTTAGCTGTATTCCTAGGTATTTAATTCTTTTTGTGGCAATTGTGAGTGGGCTTGTGTTCCTAATTTGGCTCTCAGCTCGGTAGTTGTTGGTATATAGAAATGCTAGTAACTTTTGTATGTTGATTTTGTATCCTGAAA
Organism: Callithrix jacchus; assembly: GCF_049354715.1. Lineage (NCBI taxonomy): Eukaryota > Metazoa > Chordata > Mammalia > Primates > Cebidae > Callithrix > Callithrix jacchus. The sequence continues at coordinate 96,833,302 of NC_133515.1, forward strand.
CTTTGCTGAAGTTGCTTATGAGCTTAAGGAGATTTGGGGCTGAGGCTACGGTATTTTCTAGATACAGAATCATGTTATCTGCAGAGACAGTTTGACTTCCTCTGTTCCTATTTGGATGCATTTTATTTCTTTCTCTATCCTGATTGTGCTGCTCAGGGTTTCCAATACTATGTTGAATAGTAGTGATAAGAGAGGACATCCTTGTCTTGTGCTGATTTTCAAGGGGAATGTTTCCAGCTTTTGCCTGTTCAGTATGGTGTTGGCTGTGAATTTGTCATAGATCTTATTGTTTCAAGGTTTCTTTTTTCAATACCTAGTTTGTTGAGAGTTTATAACATGAAGAGACTGAATTTTATCGAAATTCTTTTCTGTATCTATTGAAATGATCATGTGATTTTTGTCTTTAGTTCTGTTATGTGATGAATCATATTTATTGATCTGCATATTAAGTAGATATTTAGCCCAAAGTGATTAAGTCAGAAAATCAAGTTGATCTGGTATTAAACTTGCCTGTTTCTTCATTTGTGTAGCTCCAGCTTCTGGAAAAGTAGTTGTCACTAGAAAGTATTCATTAGATATTCTTTGACTAAATTAATGGATGAATTAAACAAACATTGTCTTCTTATACTCTAGGTAATTTAGAGGTCTCTAGGAGCGGTGTTAAGTGCAGGCAATCGGGGCAGGTTCCTGCAGCACTTGATGAATACTTTGCTTCAAAACAAGCTACTTCACAAGGAAGAATCATTAACAAGCTGCAACTGGTTTTCAGGTACTGCAAAAGAATTTTTGTCTGTGGTGGGTACACAAGAGGCCCATGTCCAGCTCTCTCCTTTGCAAAGTCACATAAGCAACCTGCATCCACAGAGATGCTCCCTGTAGTTGCATTCACTCATACTCTGTTACACAAGGTTTAGTATTTTAAGTTAGAAACGCTTGTGTGCATAGATCAGCTCAAAATCAGAAATTAAATGCAACATGGGAAGCACTGGTGGGGACCCAGCTTCCTACCATGTATTACATAAAAATATGAAGACTTTTCTTTAATGTCAATTTAATTAAAGCAAATAAATTATGCAGCGTGATTGGCTTATTCTACTGCCCTCTTACCAAAACAGAGTTCTCCATGCACATAATTTTTAACATTTAATAAATAAGCCAGAGTGATCTGAGCATCTGGATCCCTCAATAAGGGGACTTTGGAAACCCAGGGCAGTTAATTAGATTTAAGAACATTTCCGAAACGAGAGAAAATTACATTATAAAGGTGACGTTAATATCCCACGGCACCAGAACCTTAAGACTGCAGAGTCCCTGAGCCAGGTAGTGATCTATACAGAGCACTGCAAATACTTAGATCACTGTTGAGAGGTGTATGGTCAAACCCGTCAGGAATAGTAGCTTCATGCCAAACCCACAGGAGCCCCTTTCCTTCTCCACCACTGGGCAGCTTCTTCGACAAACACCTTCTAGGGATTGTGAGAACATTTCACCCCCTTCCATCTCTTGGCAAAGCACAGCTGGATGTTTAAGGCATATTTTCTCGAAGTGCTTGTTAATGACCCAACTGTGGAATTACTTGCTGGGCCGCTTCTCTGGAGTGGTCATTACAATATTTCATTCTTCTTGCTTAATTTCAGGCTGTGCTTCCTCTGTACATAAATACATCAAGCCATATAAAAACCAGAACTTTTATCTGCATGCAGGGGTTTAGAGAGTTCATTTCTCCTGCTCTGTAGGACAAGAAAAATCATTGTTTCCCGCTTTGATTTGGAGATTTGATTTATGCAGGTTTGCCTTTCAAGCTTCTGTTTCAGATGTGCTAACTCTCAGGTTTCTGTGCATTTGCTTGGATTTACTGACACGAGTTTAATTCCTGATTTACAGTCTGCAGGCTTGAGATGAAGAATAAATTTTGATTTAGGATAACACATTCTATACAGCTTCTATTTTCCGCTCGGAGTCAACTATTAGTTGGTTTTAGCACAAACTGAGTTATGGCCTTTCCTGAAAGGCCGTTTTTTGATGAAATTAAGATGGATTGAAAACCAAATCTTTCCCATATAACTACACGAAATAAAGGCCCTTCCTACAAGTCTGACTGACACCAAGTGGGGCCTCCAGAGAGAAGCTCCCCGGCTTCTGCACAGTTCTGCTGATTCGTGGTTGAGTATTTAAATCTTCTGGTTCTTCTCTCACGCTCATAGGTGGGTTTCTTCATTTATCATCCATTTTCAAAACGTTTTGCAAAGATCTTTTACACTCATGTGTCACAGGATAAGCAGAAAAGGTTCTATTCCTTCTAATGTGTTGATGAGCATCCAACGTTCTGAATCATCCCGGACACACAAGTAAAACAACAGCAAAAGAAACCCAGCAACGCATGTAAGTCTTAACGCGCATGTAATTTAGTATATTCTTTTATTTGGATCTTTGAGATCTGCTCCTTAAAAGGTGGACAGATCTTGATGTACAATCAATAAAAGTGGTCTTTTCTCCAATCTCACGTGGGTAACAGTTTCTTGAACTGATCAACCTTTAATCTGCCAAGGGTATCTATTTGCCTCAAAGCTATTTATAACCATTATAGCAAAAATATGAAGTGAAAGGAAAAGGTAACTTCTGATTCTATCTCAAAACTGCAACTTGGTATGGGTGATTTAAATATACAGGTTTTTGTTTGTTTGTTTGTTTTTTAAGATGGATTCTCTTTGTTGTCCAGGCTGGAGTACAGTGGCACAATCTTGGCTCACGGCAACCTCTGCAATTTTCCTGCCTCACCCTCCCAAATAGCTGGGAATACAGGCACATATCACCACATCTGGCTAATTTTTGTATTTTTAGTCGAGACAGGGTTTTGCTGTGTTGGCCACTCTGGTCTCGAACTCCTGACCTCAATTAATCTGCCTGCCTGGGTCTCTCAAAGTGCTAGGTTTACAGGCATGAGCCACTACGCCTGGCCAATACAGTTTTACATAAGGGGACTGAGTGGCCTAGAAGAAGATGTGAGAACCTGCCCTTTGTGGCCAGCGATTATTGGACAAAAAGAAGAGAAAGAAGAAGAGCAAAGTGATCAAGTGCTGGATGTTCTGAAGAAGGAACATAGACACATCCAGAGAGGGCCAGTGTACCAGCAACGGTCTGGGGTCAGAGAAAAGGCTAGTGTCGGGCCTTTGAGACTTGAGGCAAGCAGCTCGGACCCAGACTCCAGCAAAGAAATTACTTTACAATCAGGAAGAACAGAGGGTCAATATCACACCTCGCAGATACCCTGCTCCCATAGCCATTGACACAAGATCACAAAGACAGCTCTGCCATAAACTCAGCTGCCAACTTGGAGAAAAACAGAGGAAGAAAGAAAATATCCAAAAACTGAGAGTTTATTAGGATTATTGACCAGAAACAGATGAAGAATTTAATTATGCAAATGAAGAGAATTGACCAGAGAAGGGCATATACAAGAGATGAAATCAGTTAACAAAAAATAGTAAATACACATTTTCTTTGAATTTAATTTTAATTCTAAGTATGTCTGTGGCTTATTATTATTGAAATACACTAATCATTGTATCTATGTATTAAATGGCTTATTAAAATTACCAAGGGCTAGCACAGCCTCCTGCAGATCCTCAGGAATATTTTAATATATTGGTATAGACATTATTTATGTAATACACTATTTAATTACTTTGTTTCTTTTAATGGTTATTTTAGGCTCACCTTTTATGTTTTGCACGTGATACTAATTTTCCAGTTATAAAAATGATATAAAGTTTCCCTTTATTTTTAAAGTTGTTTTAAAATATTTAACAATTAATAATACAAATGGATAGCACTCATAGCAGCAATTATAAAGTTGGTATCAAAATGTCTGAAGTTTGAGAGGTGATGGTCTAATGAAAATGAAAGGATCTTCATCCACATGGAAACTTGAAATGTGCACAAACACCTAATAATCCTTTCGATACCTGGAAGGAATGGCACCAGGTTGGACCCATTAAGGGAAGGCTGATTGGTTATAAAAATCATTCAGAGAATGAAGGGCACTCACATTGGTGCTGTTTTTATGTGCTGATGCTTTACGTATATGGTTCTAACTTCGTCTTCACAGCAGCTCCGTGGTTTATATTTTATTTATTTATTTATTTATATTGAGATGGAGTTTCGCTCTTGTTACCCAGGCTGGAGTGCAATGGCGCGATCTCGGCTCACTGCAACCTCCCCCTCCTGGGTTCAGGCAATTCTCCTGCCTCAGCCTCCTGAGTGGCTGGGATTACAGGCAAGTGCCACCGTGCCCAGCTAAGTTTTTGTATTTTTAGTAGAGAGGGGGTTTCACCATGTTGACCAAGATGGTCTCGATCTCTTGACCTCGTGATCCACCCGCCTCGGCCTCCCAAAGTGCTGGGATTACAGGCTTGAGCCACCGCGCCCGCCCGGTTTATATTTTAAATGAGTACACCAAAGGCCCGAAAGTTAAGAGATGGATCCAAGTTCATGTAGCTAGTAAACAGCAAAGCTGGAATGTGAACCCTACCCCCAAAGAGCCAAGATAAGGACTAAATCAAAGAGTTGAAGTCTGTCATTGAGATTTACTAAACAACTGTCCAAAAAGGCCCAACGACTACTGGACCCGTGTCTGTCTCCTTTCAGATTTCTCAAACAACAACCAAATGTTGCTGCCCCACGGGAGGAAAAGGAAGAAGAGAGTCCCTTAGCCGATAAGTAAAGAAGATGGCTCAGAGACCTTGACCTCTGAGACCGTGCCCAGGATGCACCTCAAATCACCAGGGTGTGAACATTCATGGGCAAATAGCATGCGAGGCTTCTCTGTGTGGTCATCCTGCGGCTAAACTAGAATCCTGACTTGGTGAGAGTCAGCAGTAGTGTCTCTTAGTTTACATTCATTAGAAAATTTAAATCCCCACTTCTTGGGATAGTTCAAGGACATAATGACAGGAATCTGAGTCTGTTACTGGTTGGTCAGGTCATTGGTTTCATGAGCAAATGCTTCCCCCTAGTGGCCATTAATGGTCATTGCATGTACCTCCTCTGAGGACTTGTAGAAAACTTTAAGGAGGCTGTGCAGTTTGGGACACAAACAATTCTCTCACCTCCTACCCCCAGTAACTGGCCCACCCACTTATTCCACAGCAGTCCCTCTGTGTTTGCTGGTCTGGCTTCGTGCCTCCTGCACACCCTTCCCAAGTTATACTGGCTGCTTTCTAGACTTCCCATTGTACAGGGTCTGGTTTCAGGGGTCCAGTTTCAGGGTCTCCTCACCTAGGACATCGGTTCTTCTCTCCTGTGTCTGGACCAAGCTGACAGCTCTTTCTAAGCATCTGCAGATCCTGAAGCTTTGGTTACAGCCCCCTCTCCTGCTCACTTCAGTTTCACAAATGCAACTGACTTGCTCCAGAATCCACTTGGAAAGTCTTTTCCAGACTTTCTACCCCTTAATGCAACCAGCAGAGATCTAGGCCAGTGGATCAGAGGGATTTTCTTAAATGCTGAAATCTTTTAGGAAGATGACTGAATCAGTCAGCATTCTTTAGAGAGAGAGAACCAACAAACTAGAGAGAGACACAGAGAGAGCGGGGGGAAGTATTTATTAAGGAAATTGACTCACTTCGTAATGGAGGCTGAGAGGTGTCACAACAGGCCGTCTACAAGCTGGAGAACCAGAAAAGGCAGTTGCACAGCTCAGTCCAGGTCTGAAGGCCTCAGAACCAAGGAGGCCGATGGTGTAACTCTCAGTGTGAGGCCAAAGGCCTGAGAGCCGGTGGGTAGTGGAGATAGTAGGAGCAGGGAATGCTGGTGTGAGTCCCACAGTCCAAAAGCCAGAGAATCAGGAGTTCTGACATCTAAGAGCGGAAGGAGAAGGGCACCCAAGCTATGGAAAAGAGAGAGAGAAACTCACCATTACTTTGCCTTATTTTCTATTGGAGCCCTCAGTGGACTGAATGGTGCCTCCACATTAGGTGAGGACAGCTCTTCCTTATTCAATCCATTGATGCAAATGCCAGTCTTTCCAGAAACATCCTGAGACACACCTGGGAATAAAGTTTTACCAGCTAGCTAGGCGTTCCTGAATCTACTCAAGCTGACAACTACAATTAACTGTCACAATGACTAAGAATAACTTGATTTCAGTAAGTTATCTTCTCGGATTCCTTTTGCAGCCTTACCCTAGGATCCTACAGGAAATGGACGGGACAATTCTGTTTCTCTGAAACTCATCACTTCTGCAATATGACCCTGGCCCCTGGCCTACACTTCCAGGTAAATCTTCCACAAACTATCAGCACTTACTCCATGAACTCCAACCTAAAGGAGCCAATCACTGCTTCCCACTTCACTGACGTCCACCACCCTCTTTACCTAATTTCCCAAACTTCTACTCATGCATCAAAGTTCAACTGAAATGCTTCCCGGTCTACAAAACCGCCGGTATTCCTTAAGGCTTCAGCCTGAGACAGTTCCCTCCTCCCATCTTTCCATTTGTTCTGAGGCTCTCTTTAGAACAACTGTCACTTCATTACCACCGCTGCTGCTATTGCTGCTAGGGCTAATTGCACTCTTCTTTCTTTTAAAATTTTATTTTAGGTTCAAGGGGTACACATGCAGGTTTGTTATCTGGGTATACTGCATGATACTGAGATTCGAGGTATATGAATGATCCTGTCACCAAGGTATTGAGTATAGTACCCAATTTTTTTTGAGCCTTTGCCCCCTTCTTCCCAACCCCACCCCCTCCAGTTTCTACTGTTGCTATCTTTTTTTTTTAGACAGAGTCTCGCTCCATCACCAGGCGCCAGTAGCGCCAGGCTGGAGTGCAGTGGTATGATCTCGGCTCACTGCCACCTCTGCCTCTCAGGTTCAAGCAATTCTCCTGCCTCAGCCTCCCAAGTAGCTGGGACTATAGGCACACGCCACCGTGCCCAGCTAATTTTTTGTGTTTTTAGTAGAGACAGGGTTTCACCATGTTTGCCAGGATGGTCTCAATCTCTTGACCTTGTGATCCACCCGCCTCGGCCTCCCAAAGTGCTGGGACTGCAGGCGTGAGCCACCACACCTGGCCTACTGTTGCTATTTTTATGTCCATGAGTACTCAGTGGTTAGCTCCTGGTTATAAGTGAAAACGTGGTGTTTGGTTTTCTGCAATGGACATGATTTTATTCTTTTTTGTGGCTGCATAGTTGTTTTCTTTATCCAACCCAAGTGAAGTCTACTCTTAGTGGCTTTCCAGTGGTTGATTGGAACACACAGAAAGGCTATGAAGGAGTCAACAGTTCTGAGCGGGCATTAACCCTCTCATAAAGTTCATGAGAACACTGGGCAGAATATGATTCATATTAGGAAAAAGAACATTGCCATAATAAGAATACATTCATGCTTATTTTGTACCAAATGTTAAGCAAAAATGGCCTATTTAGTGGCTTCTTAGAGTCCCCAAAACCCAGTAGAACAAGTGTACAAGACTCACTTTCTAGGTAAGAAAGCTCAGGGCCCTAGAGATAAAGTAACTACTAGCTAACTGTGGCCACAGTAATGTAGAGTTACAGTGACAGAACTTTACTGGCCTACAAAGACCCACATTTGTTTCCTCATGGGACACAAGGCTGCAGCTGGGCTGATCTCAGCTGGGTTTCGGTGTTAGTTTGCTGGGCTGCTGTAACACACCACGGGTTGGGTGGCTGAAACAACAGTAGTTTATCTTCTCACAGTTCCGGAGTCTGGGAGTTTAAGATTAAGGCCTGGCTGCTTCCTGTGTCCTCGCATAGTCCTTTCCCCGTGTGTCCAAATATCCTCTTACAAGGACACCAGGTATATGGGACATCAGGCATATGGAATTAGGGCTGCTATTGGCCTCACTTCCTTCCTCCCTCCCTCCCTCCCTCCCTCCCTCCCTCTCTCCCTCCCTCCCTCCTTCCCTCCTTCCCTCCTTCCCTCCCTCCCTCCTTCCTTCCCTCCTTCCCTCCTTCCCTTTTTTGCTTTTTTTTTTTTGCAGACAGAGTCTTGCTCACCCGGGCTGGAGAGTGCACTGGGACAATCTCAGCTCACTGCAACCTCTGCCTCCCAGGTTCGAGCAATTCTCTTGCCTTAGCCTCCCGAGTAGCTGGGACTACCGGCATATGCCACCACACCCTGCTACTTTTCTGTATTTTTGGTAGAGACGGGGTTTCACCGTGTTAGCCAGGATGGTCTCAATCTCCTGACCTCGTGATCTGCCCACCTTGGCTGCCCAAAGTGCTGGGATTACATGCGTGAGCCACCATGCCTGACCCTCTTTTTCACTTAATCACCTTGTTAAGGATTCTATGTCCGAATATAGTCACATGCTGAGGTGTGGCGTCAGGGCTTCTACAGATGAAGTTGTGGGGTGGTGGGGGAGCGGGGGGCGGAGGCGGATGTAATTCAGTTGTTTCTGGAGAAGCAGATCCTTCATCTGCCTGTGAGCCAGCTGGAGGCCCCGCACCTACTCACTAATTCATTCAACACAGACTGAGGCCGATTGTGTGGGAGGAGTTCACGAGGCACGGGAGATACAATCGTAAATTACACAAACTCTCTAGACTCTTACCGTCTTGTGGGGGACACAGACAATTGCAAAAGGTTAACTTAATAAATAATCGAGTAATAAACACAAGCAGTGGCTGTTAGAGTCTAAGATTTGGCTTCCTACAGGAAGCGACACATTGGAGCTAGCATCTCACTCCCCACGCAGCGAGCAGAACACACCTTCCTAGTATGAGGTAATGTGCTTGGGAAAATGTCTCATTCGTGCTTATACCAGTATGATGCTTAGCATATGGACTAACACATAGTAAGCAGTGCTCAAAAAATTGGCTAAAAAGACCACAGAATAAGCTTGGGAGGGATCAGGGACCCTGTTTTAAGTTTTTTTTTCTCTCTCTCTCTTGTTTATCTAGGTATCAAAGAAGAGGTAAGCACAAAAAAGAAGTTAACCAGAAAAATTGAGCCTTTTATCTACCACACTAAGATTAAATAAATAAAACTGATTTGAAAAATAACTGAAAGTTATCAGATAAAAGTAGACACATGAAAATAAATACTGTAACACTATCGGCACATGTGGAAGACAGGCCTGATTTTTGTCTAAGAATCTGGCGTTTTTCAAAAGTGACTCAAAATTAGGAAAATCAGAATCATAAATAAAAAGGCGGATAAACTTGTCTACATATTTTTTAAACTTTTGCATGGTAGCATACACATACATACACACACACACCCCTGTGAGGTTGACATTTAATAATTTTTTTTTAAAAATTGCAACATATATAAAAAAGAGTTATATCCCTAATCAAAGAGGTTTCAGAAAATGGCAAACACTCAATAGAAAAGTAGAAGACTCAGACCATACTAAAAAGAATTACGATAAAAGGCAAATGTATGATAAATTAAAAAAGTTATAGCTCACTATGAATCCAAGATATGTTAATTAAGCACAAATGACAGAATTTATCATCTGCTGGGAAAAATTTAAAACATTGGAAATTACCTCTTCCAGTAGGAGTTGGTGGGAGTGTAAGTTGGTACAGCTTTCTAGAGGAGCATTTGATAATATGTATCAATATGTGAAATATTAATCACCTTGACAATTCTAGGATGTTAAGAGATAACTTGCCAAATTATCTTGCCAGATTTTGTGCAGAATCTTCTGCACAAAAAGATTCATTGAATGTTTATTTATTGCAAAAATTAATACAACTTTTATTTGCAAGAGAACCTTTATGAAATTCTTTAATAGGTACAAAGCAAATCATATTTTCTATTTATCCTTATGACAGTTTCTAAAATGTGTATCATTTAAGGAATTCGTCAAATTCATCTAAGTTGTCAATTTTTTTGTCACACAACACATTTGCTTGTAATATTCTCTGGTCATTTCAGTAATTCCTGTAGGGTCTGTAGCCTTGCCCTCTCTTTATTCCTAATATTGGTAATTTCTATCTTCTCTCCTGATCAGTCCAGGTTTCAGTTTCATTGTTTTTCCTCTATTAAATCTCTGTACTCGATTGCATTGATTTTCCTATAATCTGTATCATTTCTTCCTTTCTAATTATTTTGGGTTTAATTTCCTCATCTGTTGCTGGCTTCTTAAGGGAGAAGCTTAGATCAATGAATACAGACCTTTCTTTTTTTCTAATGTGAATATTTAATGCTATAAATTTCTCTCTAGACACTATTTTTTGTATCCCACAAATTTTGATATGTATATTTTCATTAGTGTTCAAATCAAAACAGTTTCTAGTTTCTCTTATGATTTTCATTTTGACCCATAGATTGTTTAGATGTATATTGTGTTTTTTTAAATAATATTTGGGGATTTTCTAGATATCTTCTTGTTACTGGTTTCTAATCAAGCTCCATTGAAGTCACACTATGATTTTAAGCATTTAAAATTTATAGTTACTTGCATATGATCTTTCTCAATTATTTTATATTTTCTCAAAAAGAACGTGTATCTCATTGTTGGTGTATCATCCTCTAATGTTGATAAATACAGAGTGTTTGATACTGATCTTCAGGTGTTTGAGAACCTCATCAATTTTGTGTCTACTAGTTTTATCAGTTACTGAGAGGTAGCACCTTGAACATTTCCCAGCAGTCCTGTGTAGAGTCATTTATTCAGCTTACAACCTGGTATTTCTTCTTTGCCTAGCCTCAGGGAGTGTAATCCTATGTGTTTATAGCTTAATATTTAGCAATAACTCAAGGAAGCCCCTTTGCAGATATCTGGACCTCTTTCTCTGCATAGCTTCCTCCTGTGCTGTATTCAGCCCCAGAAATTACCACCAGCTCAGACTCCCAGATTTCAAATACCTGTTTCAGCATCTCAGCAAGTCCGCTGTGCTCCTGGAGTCACTCCCACCTTGTGCTGCTGCCCAGAAAGTGCCTCCGTACAGAAAGGTGGGGCCATCAGGGCTCCCTTTGCTTATTTCCCTTGTCTCCGTGATCCCAGTTTTATTCTGCCAGTTCTCTAATGTGTGAATGTAGTTACTCCATATATTTAAAAGCTTAGTTGTCTGATTGTTTGCAGTGGAGGGTAAGTCTGGAACCAGACACTCCCTCACAGCCAAAAGCTGAAGTCCTCGATCGCCCAATATTAGTATAGGAACACCAGTTTTACTCAGGTTAGTATTATTAGTATATTTGTTTTTCCAAATTTTTAATTTAAACCTTTCTCTGCCCTTATATTTCAGGGATATTTTATTTAAACAGCACATAGTTGAGGTTTTAAAGACACAGGCTAAAAGCCATTTTCTTTTAACTAAAGATGATCATTAATATTGCTATTTGAATTTTTCAGTTTTGTTTGGAAACAGATATTTTCCCTCTTTTATATTTCTCTTTAATTTTTTCTTCTTATTATTATACCTTTACTCCCTAAGTTAATATGGTAGTTACGTTTTTTTTAGCTATTTTTAGATAATTTCATATGCATATTTACAAACTCTTAAATATGAGTGAAACCAGTTTACTAGATTTTTCTTTGACTAGTCTTTGACTAATCTTCTGGTTTAATTAATCTAACATATGTTAAGTTTCAATTATTTTTCTAGAAATTCTATTTGTTTTCCAAATGTGCTTAAATATTATCTTGTTCCATGCTCATATTTTCAAGCCTTTTTAATTACCGAAACATATTAAATATACTTATTTTATAACTTGTGTCTGATATTCCAATTCAGTTTCACAATCCCTGATGTGAGATTCTTCCATTTAAAAGTTCTGAAAATACAATTTCATTTTCATCAGGAGAGTGGACAATATTTGTTCAGAATATTTGTTCACGGGCAGAATTCTAGCTGCGCTGCCATAGGCTGTTTTTAACCACTTTGTATATTCTGCTCTGATGTTTTTGAATATGTAGTATTGCTACAGACCCCAAGCAGGCTCTTCTGGAACCTACCATAAATAAACTCTATTACATTTCTGTAATCCCAGAAAGATTTGCATTCTGAACCATATCCAGTTCCAAAGGTTTTTGTTAAAGAAATGTAAACTGGCTGCTGGAATTCTTGTGGATCTCATACTACTATCTGTTGCTGCTGGCTCTTATTCATGATAGATTATTTTATTTTCACCGTGAGTTCACATTCTTTATAATTTCATCTTTGGGAATTTTTAAGGCTTGGGCTGAAGTTGCATTTCTTCCAGAGAAAATTTGTGTTTGTTTCTTCCAGTTTCCTGGAACGCTATCAATCAAGGCTAATTTTAATTCAAATTATCTGCTTGTGAGAAATGGTTTATGATTATAAATTCTCAGGTTAAACAATTTTTTCCTGCAATGCTAACATTGAAATGTGTGGGTTTTTTTTTGCCATCTTCTCGTGTTGTAGGTTTGTTTTTGTTTACTCTGTCACACAAAAAAAGTGTGTCTTTGAGGTCTCAACTTTGTGTGGGCGATCCCTGGTTGACTCACCACCTTGAACAGGCTTTGGGTTTATTTCCCATTTCATGAACCACAGGCAACCACAAAAATGCAAATTTAAAGGCAACGGGGCCTGACAGATTCCCTGAAATAAAAGCTAGGATCAGCATTCACTTATCTCACTTATTTGTAGGTTTCTAAGGAATTCTTTTTTTTTTTTTTTTTTTCGTGTCGGAGTTTCGCTCTTGTTACCCAGGCTGGAGTGCAATGGCGCGATCTCGGCTCACCACAACCTCCGCCTCCTGGGTTCAGGCAATTCTCCTGCCTCAACCTCCTGAGCAGCTGGGATTACAGGCACGCGCCACCATGCCCAGCTAAGTTTTTGTATTTTTAGTAGAGACAGGGTTTCACCATGTTGACCAGGATGGTTTCGATCTCTTGACCTCATGATCCACCTGCCTCGGCCTCCCAAAATGCTGGGATTACAGGCATGAGCCACCGCGCCAGGCCAGGAATTCTTTAATATGTTCGAAAAAAGAGATCTTTGTTTTGAACTTATTACATGGATTTTTTAAGAGTTATTTTTTTCTGGGGGTGGTGCCTTTGGGATACCTAGTACACAAGATTGCAAGAAACAGAATCCTCCCCTCCCAACACATGGTTTTTTTTTCTCTTTCTGCTCTGTTGGTCCTACTGTTTGACTTTTACCTGCATTATTTTAAGGTGGCTGCTATACCTCTAGCAGTCACATGGGCATTGCAGGCTGGAAGACATGGAAAGGATAATGGAAAGAAAAAAAGTGTATTATTTCAGTATCTTCCTTCTTGTCAGGAAAATATTAGCTTTCCTAGAAGACTTCTACTAACAGTTCATTATCCATGATTGGGCAGTGTGACCACCCTTGGTGCAAGAAAACTACGAAATGAGCTGGACATGTTGCATTATGAAAAATGGGCTCTGTTAATAAGGAAGAATTGGGGAAATGGACATTGCAGTAGGAACTAAAAGTGTCTTCTACTCCCTTGAATCATCAGAATAGTAATTACACATAGAGTTATTTTTTACTCTTGGTTATACACAGTGACAAATTAGATAGAATGTCAAACAGCAGTCCCCAATCATTTCTGTACCAGGGACTGGTTTTGTGGAAGACAGTTTTTCCACAAATTTGAGGTGAGTAGTTTCAGGATGAAACTGTTCCACCTCAGATCATCAGGCATTATTAGTTAGAGTCTTATAAGGAGCAGGTAACCTTGATCCCCCGCACGTACAGTTTACAATAGGATTCGCGGTCCTATGAGAATCTAATGCTTCCACTGATCTGACAGGAGGCGGAGCTCAGGTGGTTATGTGAAAGATCGGGAGTGGCTGTAATTACAGATTACGCTTTCCTCCCTCCCTGCCACTCACCTCTTGCTGTGCAGCCTGGTTCCTAACAGGCCACCAACTGGTGGTACTGGTTCCTGACCTGGGGGTTAGAGATCCCTGATGTGAAATATAGACAGATGATATAGACACAGATCAGAATCTCAACATTAACACTACTGACATTTTGGGTCGGATCATTTTTTTCTTGACAAGGACCGACCTGTTGCACCACAGGGTGTTTAGCAGCATCACCTGCGGTCTCTACCCACTAGACACCAGCAACACCGCCAGTCTGTGACCACCAAATATGCCTCCAGACATTGCCAAATATCTTCACGGGAGAAAATTACCCCCAATTGAAAACCACTGACATATACAGATGAACACGGCATAGATGTAGATATGCATATGTAAATATGTGCACACATAACATGCGCACGCACGCGCACACACACACATGCGCGCACACACACACAGTGAGATTTACCTACTATTCATCCCTAACACTGAGGTGGTAGCCTTTGGAGTTCCAGCTTTATGTAGGTTTCTAATTTTCAGTGAAACTGTCTGAGGAAGGTATATTATTATTCCTTGTTGACACTGATGAGCGAACTGAAGCTCTCAGAGGTTAAACAACTTGCCTAATTGCACACAGCTAGTCCTACTGTGGTGACGTGAGGCTGTGGTCTCTAGTCAGCTATGAACCATCTCCAAAACTTATTTTCTATCTTTGATTTGGCTGAATCTTACCAACATTACCACCTTCCTGTTCCTCTTCACAATAGTTACCTGTTTGTTCAGAATCTGCTGTTGCAGAGACTTCTGTAATGTTCTGCCTCTACCCCTTTAAGTCACTTACAGCAAAGGCTTGACATTCTCTAATGTATCCTCTTATGCAAAGACTTCTATTTCTCCAGGCTCAGCTCACGTAACACCAAATCTATGTAGGCAAGATTCAAACCTAACACTGGGAGGTAGACGCCCTTCAACTAGAGATTTCATGAATGTTTAGACCCCATAATTTCCTAACAAGACCCACTGAATGGATCCTGTGGTACAGTCTCTAGATCCTCACTTCAGGGCCAATGTATCCTGGTCTCACTGTCTGGAAATATCAGCGGCTGATAATTTATAATGTGGCCCTGCCAGAAAATTGTGCTTAGCTTCAGGTAACTGATTTGCCCAAGGTTATAACCACACAGGAGCCCACCCATAGACAACAACTGGAAAAAACAGGGACACAAAGGCCCAGTCTCCCTTGTCTTCATTCGGGACAATTCTAAAACGCCATCCAGCTCCAGAGCTCCCCATGGGACTGGCTGAGGCATCAGTTCTAGCTTCGTTGTTGGTAAGCTTTCCTTTCTGCCCAGTTCTGCCCATGTAACTTCTTTATAGGGCATCTTCTGAGAATAATCACCCCTAAACCATCTCTATGCTACTTTTTATTTCATAACGGTCTCCAGATAATCCAATCAATCCAGCTGGTGTCAGAAGTGAATGTAAGATGTGGATGAAAGAGAAATGGAGGGAGCCTCTGATAGTATGTGACACAGAAAAAAAAACCACAACTATTAATAAGCATATTGGAATTACATATTTTAAAATTATGTTGTACTTTCTAGTTAGAAATATATTCTGCAAAATTTCCTATCGAACCCCCGTGAAGTCCTTGAAAGTTTGCAGAAATGTCTCCTCATTCCATGGAAGGGATGTACGTGGCTGCATCACCTATGTCAGTGTCTACAACAAGACCCAATCTCCTCCTCCTGACTCCTCATCCTTGGCCTTTGCCTCCTTTGAGGGTCTCCTGAGTCTACTGCCTTCTTCAGTGAAGAGCCACCCCAAACCAACAGCAGAGGGCACCAAAGCCTATATTCTGACAACAGATTTTTTTTTTTTTTTTTTCTCCTAGGGATTTTCAGTCCCAGGGCAAATAATTTCAAAGAACTTTGTTACTGAAGACTAAAGTTAATTAAATTATCACTCTGGAGTGAAGATTATTAAGAATTAGTAAAAACAAAATTTGCATGTATTAAGTATACTAACTCCTGGAATAAACCCTAAAACACAAGGGTAAATCAAACCTAGGATATGCTCTAACCTCAGTGCTTCATCTTCTGAAATCTCTGAGCCCAGGAGTGAAAGGAATTTGAGGCAAGGCTGTGGCTCCATGGGCTTTTCATCTCCCTTCAATTCAGTCCCTTTTTGCTCCTCCTCAACTGACTGGACAAAGCCCGTTAGGAAGCAAAGGTGACAAGTCACAGTCATGGCTCCAAATGACCTCAGGAAAGAAGGAAAGTGTTCCTATCCATAAACATATGTCTCTCAATTTATTTACAATTTAGCATTTTTTAAAAGTCTTTGAAAAATGTCTTACAAATTTCCCACACATGCCTTGCACAGATTGATTAGGTTTAGTCCTGAATACCATGTATTTTCTTCTCTTGCAAACGATGTATTTTATTGAAACTGCATGTTTTTAAACTACGGCTGGTGTATAAAATACAGCTGTCATTTATTAATATTGGATAATGTTAATGATATAAATTATCAATTTAAACATTTTTATAGGTGTTGTTGGCTTTTCTGTGAAAACAATTATATTACTTGAAATTAATGATAGTTTACTTTCCTCTTTCCAAATCTCATACTCCTGCTTTGTCTTATGCTAGTTTATTGGCTAGAACAACCAGTAAATGGTTAAGAGTGGATAGCTGGTATCCTTGTCTTTCTTCATATCTTTGGGGAAATACTTTTAATATTCGATCATTGAGCATGATATTTTTGGAGTTAATTCTTTCAAATATATATGAGATACTAATAATGATAAAATGTTTAATGTCTTCAAATATTACTTTAAAATGCACTGTGATTATTCCAGAGTTTTCCTCCCGCCATCTGTTAGTGTGATGCAGTAGGCACATTGTCCATGATCTCATCCCTGGCACCTGTGACTTTGTTAGCCCACGTGGCAAAAGGAACTCTGTAGAAGGGATTAATTTTAAGGATGCTGAGGTGGGATATTTAAGGATGCTGAGGTGAGCCCATCTAATTACATGATCCTTAAAAATGGAAGACAGGGGAAAAGAGTAGGTCAGAGAAATGCAGTATTGGACTCACCCACCATTGTTGACTGGGAACATGGAGAAGGAAACCATGAGCCAAGGAATCCCATGGCCTCCCAAAGCTGGCATCTGCACACAGTTTATGGCCAGCAAGAGAAGAGAGACCTCGGTGCTACAACCACAGGGTACTGGATTCTGCCAACAACCAGAATGATCAAGGAAACAAACTGTTCACTGGAACCTCCAGAAAAGAACTCAGCCTTGTGGGCACCCTCATTTTAGTGCAGTGAGGCCTGCATCTGACTTCTGAGCTTCAGAACTACATTATGATAAAATATGAAGATTTATTACATCAGTAATGGAAAACTAATACATTTGGCAAATCACATGAAAAGATTTTCTATTTTGAACCAAGCTTACATTCTTGGAGTAAAGACAGCTTATCATAAAGTATTAATTATCAATCTGTTATATGTTCTCCCGTTCAGTTTGCCAAGAGTTTGTTTTGAATTTTCCTCCATTATTAGAAGTGGCCTGACACCTTCTTTCCTTATACTGTTCTTTTCAGAAGTTTCTATCAGAGCGATTCTAATCTCATAGAGTTAGGTAGTGTTTTGTGTTACACATCCTGAAATTGTTGCTATGGGATTGGAATTCTTTCTTCTACCAAAGTTTTGTAGAATGAACCTGTTTATTCATTTGTACCGTGTTTGATCCTCATGGGAAGACCTTAGGCACTGATTTAATTTTTTAATAGTTATAAAACCATTCAGTTTTTCTATTTATTCATAAGCCAGTTTTGATTATTTATATTAGTATTAGTTTGAGCTGGCTATAAATGACAAAAAAAAAAAAAAAAACACCAACTTTTAAAAACAGGGCCCTGCTCTTCAATGGACATAGTTTCACTTATGCAAGGTAAATGCATTCTAGAGCTCTGCTCACAATATTGTGCCTACAGTTAACAACACAGCAGTGTGCACGTAAACATTTGTTACTAGAGTCAATCTCATGTTAAATGTTCTTGTCATGATCAAAAAAATAAGGCTTAAATAAAATAGGAATTAATTCCTCTTTCACATAAATGTAAAGTATCCAGGACTGGCATAGCAGCTCTGTGATGAGTAGAGCCCTATGCTGCTGCTTTCATGTTTGCCTTAGAGTTTCCAGTATATTCTCACAACTAATCTTAGTCCATTATAAGCATCACTCTAGCACTTCTGGTAGTGCCAGTACTTTGCAGCAGAGAAGTCTCAGTGTCTTTCTTTCATCCCTAATATCCTTATTGTCACTTCTGTCATGTATTCATATGCTATAATGATGCCACATATTGTTAGCTATTAATACTCTAAAGAATTCTCTATTACATTAATAAAGAATAAGTAGAATAAAATATTTTATTTTACCTTCATTTATTCCGTCTCTGATGCTTTTTTATTCTTTATGCGGACCCAGGCTTTTAACTTCTATAATTTCCCTTCTTTCTGAAGAACTTCTTTTAACATTCCTTTCAAGACAAGTCTATTGGAAACAAATTCTTTCAATTTTTTTTTGTCCGAGAAAGTCTTTATCTCTCCTTTACATTTGAAGGATAATTTCTATGGATAATAATGATAGCTTGGTGGGTTTTTGTACACTTTAAATATTTCACTCCACACTTTCCTTCCTTGCGTGGCTCTTGAATAGAAGATTTATGCAATTTGTATCCTAGTTTCTTTTAAACATTGTGTTTTTATTTTATGGCCACTTTCAAGACTTTTCTGTCTTTGGTTTTCTGTAATTTGTATATGGTATACCCAGCTATAGATCTTTCAGCATTTACCGTGCTTGGTTGTCTGTGAACTTTCTAGATTAGGAATTGGGTGTCTGGCATTAATTTTGGAAAATTCTCAGACATTAGTAACTCAAATATTTTTCGGCTTCTTTTACTCTTTCTGGTATTCCCATCGCATGTTCGTGTAATACCTTCTGTAATTATTCCACAGTTATTGGATATTCTGTTCCATTTTTCATTTCTTTCTCCTCTTTGCATTTCAGTTGGACATCTTTTCAAGCTCACTGCCTTCTTCAGCCATGTTCAGCCTACTGATGAGCCTCTCAAAGGAATTTGTAAAAGTTTTCTGTTACAGTGTTTATTTCTAGCACTTCCTTCTGATTCTTTCTGAAAGTGTCAATCTTGCTTCTTAGATTAACCATCTGTTCTTGCATATTGTCTGTTTTTTCATTAAAGCGCTTAGCATATGAGGGGACTTCAAAAGTTTATGGAAAAATTAAACAATCAAAATAAAATATATAAACTTTGTTTTCTGACATAAACTCCATCAAAGTTCAGACAGTTTTGTAAGCAATGATACCAGCCATTTAGTCTCTCACTGAAACACTAAGGGCCCTGGGAATTTAATTATGCCAGTGGAGTCTATTTACTCTTATCATTGAGGAGAAATCAGTGCCCTTTACATATATTTTAAGATTAGGAAAGAAAAATATGTCAGAAGGAGCCAAATAGAACTATAAAGTGGATACAGAATAATTTCTTATCAGAACCTTTGCAAAACTGCCCTTGTGTGATGAGAGGAATGAGCAGTTCCTGGTGAAGCTTTCCCGCTTTTTTATTTTTGCTAAAGCTTTGGTTAGCTTTTTCAAAACATTCTCATAAGTATGCTAGATAAAGTACTAAGTATGTTTATCTAAGCTAGATATATTAAGCAGTAAGTTATTATATGATTATATAGAAAGATTACATAAAGGAAATAGCTGAGTAATAACAGTATAAACTAAGATATTCTTCAGGCACTAATTGTGCCTGGGTTTGCACAGCTCTCCTTCCTAAGTGCCCGTGTCGGGGGTTACCCACAAGGATTTTGATCTCATTGAAGAAAATCCATTGAATGCTCTGCTGGTATCTGCAGCTGATTCGGGTGCAGTGGTTTTGGCAACCATCAAAAGGAAAATTTGCTCAACTTTAATTTTTCAATCAGAATTGTGTAAGCTGAATCATTTGAGATGTCTGTGGTGTCAGCTATTGTTTCTGCTGTTAATTGTCGGTCCTCTTCAATTAGGGTATGAATAAGATTAATTGTTTCCTTTCAAATTGATGTGGATGGTCTGCTGTGGGTTTCATCTTCAACACTATCTCATCCCTTTTTAAAATGAGTTTTCCATTTGTAAACTGTTTTCTTTGGACTATTGTTCCCATAAACATTTTGTGAAGCATCAGTGACTTCACCATTCTTCCACCCAAGCTTCACCATAGATTTGATGTTTATTCTTGGTTCAACTTTAGCAGAATTCATGTTGCTGTGATAGGGGCTCTTTTCAAACTGGCATCTTATCCTTCTTGGAGTGCTTCAGGTTAGATCCTGTTCTGATATACGTTTACTTTGGTACAGACAACTTTAGGAATCCATGCATAGTTTTCTCATAATGTGCATTTTTAATGAGCTTTTTAAGGTCCCCTCATATTAATCATAGTTATCATAATTTTCTTATATAATGATTCCAAAAGTTGTCTCATCTTTTAAGTCTGCTTCTTGCTTTCCCTCTTCTTGTGTTTTTCCTTGTCTTTCAGCATGTCTTGCGATTTTTAACTGAAAGTGGGCATGATGTACTGGGTAACAGAAAATGAGGTTAATTAGGCTTCTAGTGTAAGGTTTTATGTTAATCTGGCAAGGAGCTGCAGTGTGTTTATTTGTTGTGGTTTCAGGCTCCAGAGGTTTTGGTGTCCTCTAGTTTCCTTATATATTTTGGACTTTTTCTCCTCTGTTGTCTGGGTTTCCCTAAGGACTTCATAAATACAGTCCATAGCTTGCTGCTCTCTGTTGTAATTCATTTTTTATTATACTGAGGTCCTGTTCATGTTGTGGTAAGCTGTTATGAAATAGAAGCATTGTATATTCTTATGATCAAATCTCAGTTTTTTAGTGGGCCTGAGTTCCTGGGCTGTGAGCTTTAGAAGCATTTCTTGGGCGTTTTTTCCTCCCTTGCAAGAGATACGAAGGCTGGAGATGTCTGAAATTGTCTAATTGCCTTTCCCCAAGGTCTAAAACAGTATATTGCCCTAAAGTACAGTCTACTGTAACAGAGAATTCTCTGATACTATTTCAAAATGGTTTATTTCTTTTGGATGTATTTCAGAATGTTTTTAATCCACTCCTCCTACCTGCAACACAGATTTTTCTCTGATCCTCACCTTAAAAACCTGGTGGCAAACCAGCCTAAGTGTTGGGGACCACCTAAGACTGGGTTGTTTAGGAGCATTCAAGTATCAAGCTAGTATACATTCTACCTTTAGCAATTCATGAAAATTATTGTGTAGGTGGTCATACCAGTTACTGTGCGCAGTTCCTTCCGCTCTTGCGTTAATCTTGGCCGTGGTTCTTCATATGTACCAGTCTCTCCAAACATCAGGGTAGTAGTTTGCCCTGTGCTTTTATCTTCTAATCGATCATAGAAATGACATGGATTTTTAGTTTGTTTGGCTTTTCTTCCTCTTGTGATGACTAGACTGATGACGTCCAAGCTGTTTACATGCTGAAGTTGAAACCAGAGGTCATACTTTTCCTATTCAATCTGACAATCTCTGTCTTTTAATTGGAGTGTTCAAACCATTTATATTTAATGTGTTTATGAATGTGATTGGCTTTAAATCTATCATATATAAATTTAAAAAATTTAAACCATGTGTTCTTTGCTCCTTTTTCTCCTTTTCTGCCTTCTTTTGAATAGATTATTTTTGTAATCAATTGTATCTCTGTCTTGGTTTATTAACTAAATCTTATTGTTTATTATTTAGTTGTTGCTCTAGGGATTACAGTATAGATATATAATTTATCACATGCTAGCTTATAATAATAGTTTACCACTTCATTTACCCTGTAAGAGTATTACCACAATATAGTTTCATTTTCCCCTTTCCTTATCTTCTGCGCTATTGTCATTTATTTTACTTTCACATATATTTTAAATGCTATAATATACTGTTATTATTTTTACTTTAAGAAATTATCTTTTAAATAATTTTAAATAAGAAAATATTTCTTATATTATCAGTCTACTCAATATCTCTAGTACTCTTTATTCTTTTATATAGTTTCCTTTGATATAATATTTCTTCTTCCTAAAAATTTTCTTATATATTTCCTATGTGTATGTCTGCTAAAGTTGAATTTGCTAACCTTTTCCTTTCCTGAAAATAATTTTTCACCCTTATTTTTGAAGAATAGTTTTCACTAGATATTGAATTCCATGTTGTAAATATTTTTTCTTTCAGCAGAAATATGTTGTTCTATTCTTTTCTAGGTTTCATAGTTTCTGGTGAGAGGACCGTGATTATTTTCAATTTTGTTCCTCTTTACATGTCACTCTTCTAGTAACTTTTAAGATTTTCTCCTTATTGCTACTTGCTTTTAGCAGTGTGATTACAGAAGCTCCTTGACTTACAATGGGGTTACATCCTGATAAATGCATTGAAAGTTGAAAATATTGAAAATTGAGAATTCATTTAATATATATTCATTCTTCAGTATTTGCAGAGATTTGGTTCTGGGATTTCCTTGCAAATATCAAAATCTACCATGCCCAAGTCCCTTCTATAAAATGGCCCAGCAGTTGCCTACAACCTATGTTCATCCTCCTGTATACTTCAAATCATCTCTAAATGACTTATAATACCTAATACAATTTAAAGGCTGGTAAAATAGTTGATATGTTGTTTTTATTTGTATTATTTTTGTTGTTGTATTGTTATTTTTTATTGTTTTTATATTTTTCCTAATATTTTTAATTCATGGTTGGTTGGATCTGTGATACAAATAATCACGGTTTAGCTTAGCCTTTCTTAAACGTGCTCAGAAACTTACATCAAGTCACAGTTGAGCAAAATCATGTGGAAAGACAGTACACTAAAGAGCAGGAGGGGTCAGTTGCTCTCCCGGTCACATGGCTGACTGGAAGCTGCTGCTGCCCCTGCCCTATATGATGAGAGGGTGCCGTACTGCATATATCTAGCCCAGAAAAGATCAAAATTCAGAATTCAAAGTAGTTTCCATTGACTGAATATCACTTTTGCACTATCATAAAGTTGAAAAAATCATTGCAAATGGAACTATCGTAAGTCAATGACTAACTGCATTTTCAAAATATCTTGTTTATGGCAGAAGGTACATCTGTTCCCAGTTAGTGCATTACTGCATGGCAGTTATTGTCCCTTTCTAAACACATACTGATGTGTTTTTGCTCAATTATCTTCAAGTGTAGCAGTTCTCACCCAGCCTGTTATTTTCTTAAAATAGAATAGGGTGGATATTCTTGACATTCCTTCCTATTTACTCAAGAGGTCATTAGTGGCTCCTCAATTAGGGTGAAAAGCTGGATGGTCACAATTCTTTTATTTCCTGAGGCCATTAATTTAGGCTGAGGGGAGACTCTTGGCATATGAAAAAATATTGAACCAGGGAATTCTGTTTCTGAGTTCTCTGTAAATAAAAAAATCTTTACTGTTTTCAGTACATACCTTATTTCAAGAATGAGGATCTTCTAGGCTTTTGGGTTTCATTCCATAGCCATGAATCAGTTGCCCAGTTTGGTAAGATGTGAAGGCAGCAATACTTTTATCAGTTCCTGCTTCTGTCTGAATATATGTCTAGTTTACCCTGGATGGGCCCATTAATGGAAGGTTGAGTCATGTCCTTATTTCCTCTGTTCTGTTTGGAAGTTGGACCCGAGAAAACAACAGTAAAGAATAGTCATTCAGTCTCTTCTCTCACTGACCATCTCTGCTCGTCTACAGAAGTTGAAATGCACTGCATATTATGATTTTTTTTCCCCTGAGCTTTATGTGGTCTACCTAACCTAGTCTACCTACCTAGGGTTATTACCTCCAAGCATAGGAACATAGAGATATTAATAGTAGCCTTCAGAACTCTTTTTTAATTCACATTTAATTCAACTTTGAATTTAAGGAGAATTGTTCTTTGTTAGCTTCAGGTCACTCTCAATTTGATGATAAAGATAAAATAAGATCACATCTGACACATACTTTTCAGAACTTGTAGTATGAGATTAGGGATCTTTCCCAGTTTCAGCATAGGAAAGGTTTTCTTTCTATTTCATGTTTATGTGCTGTACAGTGGAATCTTTTGTAAATGTATAGTTACCTTACTACATTCGCTGGACAAAAAACAAAGCCTTTCAAAATTCTTTAAAAAAAGAAATCAAATTCTTTTATTTTCCTATTTTCTTCTCTTATCAATGCAGCAAAGTGAGACTCAAGACACTTCTTGTCCCTCTCAAGTCTGTAGCTCTGAGTTCCTTTGGGGTAATTTGCCTTTTTCTGTAATTAAGTCAACACGATTACCCACCAGCAGCCTTTTCAAGGTTATCACTGCTGTAACATTGGTATTTCCAAAGAGACTGTAATGTGAGGAAAAAATGGTCTTTAAGCAGACTCAAAAGAGATTTAATTGAGATTCATTGTGCACATTAACATGCAAATGTTTGTGATATTCATTGTAAAAAAAAGTACACTACTATGTAATGCAATATTTAACACAACTGATAGCAATGCCCTCAGCACAGTGCAATTAAGAGCACATTCCAGATGAATAGGTTCTTTCTTTTCACAAGGATAGAAACTTTCAGATTAGATACGGAGGGTAAACGAAATCAGTTTAGTGTGGTCAATTATAATGCATTCCTTAAAAAAAAAACACTTTGTTGAGATATGATTGACATACAAAAAGCTGTACCTATTTAAGTATACAACTGGATGAGTTTGGAGATAAGCATCCACCATGAAGCTATCTTCACAAGCTATGCTGTAAACATATCTATCACTTCCAAAAGTTTTCTTCTGGCCCACTTCACAAATACGTTCTTATAATTGATTCATTATGGGATGTTGACATGAAGAGAAAAGTTTCCCTGGGTGACCTGAAAATTTATTCTCTTCCTGTTAGATAGCATGGATAGGGTATTAAAACATGATTCTTCTCGCTGCAATTCCATAGGGTCCAAGGACCCTATGCTCCTACTTATCACATTATTGCATTGCATTTATGGTCCCTTTAGATACATAAGGAGAGACATATATAGAGAGATAGAGAGAGAGATACAGAGATAGAGATAGAGAGACAGACAGACAGATAGCTTTAGCTTTACCCCTAATGTACAGACTATGCTGATAGTTCTTCCATCATCATTTAAAATCTAATCTTCTAAAAAAAAAGATAATTTAGAAATGGGTATGCTTATTTCACCTTAGTTTAAAAGTTAAGCAGATCTTGAACAAAGGTAGGTAGTGTCACTGATCTGCACTCTGGAAATCCACTCTGAGAAAGCAGCTGGAGAACACAGGTGCCAAATCCGACTCATTTCTGAAGCTATAGATGTCAGGTGTACTTGAGGTTTCTTGTTCGTTTTGATGATTCCAGAGGAACTGGTCATCTGAGAGAACTACTTATCTATATTGTTTGCCTTTTAAATTTTCTGATTCAAATTGAAGTTTAATTTTTTTAGACCCTATAAGAATCATTTTACATATCTCAACTAACAACTCCTTTAAAACAGAAAATATATCTTATACAGCTTTATATCTCTAATGCCCAGAAATGGACTTGGACTACTGTGGAGCCTTTTCTGCCTATGTAATTAATCAATTATTTTCTGTATATTTTGTCCTCCCTAAATCTCATTGTAAAGATGGATTCTTAGCCATTAAGAAGTATCAGCCCATTATTTGTGGAAAAAGCCAAAGTTGGAGAAATATGCTGCTTTAGGAGTAGGTTTTTCTCCTAAAATGGATGCCCAGCATTTTCTCCTAAAATCTCCTAAGATGGAGAATGCCCAGCAGAGAATATACCATGAGAGTCACCAAGGCAGTAGTAGCGTGCCTACTGAAAGGACCTCAGAAAGGCATTTTCTAAGTTAGGCATGCTAAACAAACACAGAAACAGTTGCTACAGAGGCAGATTGAGAAGGCAGACAATATTCTCTATAACAGAATTAATGTAGTTCCAAAGTAGAATTGACAGATCACAGATTCTTACTGCTGCAAGTCTCAGAGGTCACTGAGTCCATGAGGATTCATTAACTTATCAGTGAGATGTTAATCTGTGCCAGGCATCTCACAAGAATCAGAGATATCGGGATGAAGCAGAAATTATCCTTACATTCAATGATCAGGGCAGTGTTATGGAAGGAACAATGCATGGATCTAAACTAGATAATGCTGCACATTGATGGTCAATGATGTGGCCAAAGGATCGGGCCTAAATTCCATCAACAGCAAAAGATGAATTCTTAGATTTGTCTTGTAATTCCTTTGAAACATATTTACTTATTTGATGAAGAAACAATTTTAAAGAGGCTACAGAGACGACTGAAGGTCAAAAACCAGGCATGTGAGTATGCTTCCTTCTTCCTGAGATCCCACGGAAACAAAAATAAACAAATAAAAGAACAAAAAGGAATGAGCCAATAGTGACAAACAGAAAGAAGTGGGGGACTGAAATGGCATTTATATACAGTTGTAAGAATTCTAAAGAAAATGAGATACAAAAATGAGTTGACAAATAAAATGGATGGAGAATGCCCAGCAGAGAATATACCATGAGAGTCACCAAGGCAGTAGTAGCGTGCCTACTGAAAGGACCTCAGAAAGGCATTGCATTCAGAGTCAGCATGTATATGTATTGATGGAGGGAGGACATAGGTAGGAATAAAAAGTTGAGTAGAGGACAGAAGGGACAACTGAAGGTCAGCATATTAAACAGCTGAACAAAATGTTAGGTGGCTTTTCCTGCCCCTCCACAAGCCACACCCACTCCAGCCCACGGAAAACAGCAACAAATATCTAGCAAAAGGTAATACATGAGGTGGATATTTCTATTTCTTCTTCCTTCTTCTTTCTTCTTTCTTCTTTTTTTTGAGATGGAGTCTCGCTCTGTTACCCAGGTTGGAGTGCAGCACCACGATCTCAGCTCACTTCAACCTCTGCCTCCTGGGTTCAAGTGATTCTCCTGCCTCAGCCTCTCAAGTAGCTGGGACTACAGGTACATGCCACCAAGCTCAGCTAATTTTTGTATTTTTAGTAGAGGCGGGGTTTCCCCATGTTGGCCAGGAGAGTCTCAATGTCCTGATCTTGTGATCCGCCCACCTTGGCCTCCCAAAATGGAGGTGGGTATTTCTAACAAAATAGTCTTCAAATAATCAAATTTTTCTACCAAGACTGTACAGAACCTAGACTAACATCTTTTTCTCTCTGATATGATGGTAGAATGGAATCTGATAACCAGATTTCAGCCCTTTCAACCTTAATAATCATTAACATGTTCTACCTTGAGATCCTAGTTGCAACTCCCATCCAGGTGAAAGCCCAAGCCAGGGAACTAACTTTAATGTTGCTGGAAGAAACTCATCTAACAAAAGCAAAAGAAATATGACAGCAGATTTCATGCTGGAAAAATTGCAAGCTAGAAGACAGTTGAACAACATGATTAAAATTCTAAAAAGAAAAACCTAGAATTCTTTACCCAATGAAAATACTTTCAAAAATGGAGGCAAATGAAAGCCTTTATAAATGCAAAGGCTGAAAGAACTAATCACTAGCATAAATATAATAAATATTAAACTAAGTCTTTCAAACAGAAGAAAAATAATATCAAATGGAAATTTGGTTCTACACATAGGAGTAAAAAGCGCCAGAAATGATAACTATGTGAATAAATATAAATACTATTTATCTTATTACTTAAATATGTTCCAAAGATAATTGACCACTTAAAACATAAGGAATAACAGTATATTTGGATTTTTTACTTAATCTATGTACAGGTAAAATATATGACAGTAATAGCATGAAAAAGCAAGAAAGGAGAAATGAAGGCATGGTGTCCTCATACTAAGAGGTAAGCGGGATAATATCACTGGAAGGTAGCTGTAAATTAAAGATAGTGCCTTTGCCCATTCATGCTGCTATAACAAAAATGTCACAGAGTGGGTGTCTTATAAATAGTAGAAATTTATTGCTCATAGTTCTGGAGTCTGGGAAGTCCTAGATCAAATCGTTGGCAAATTTGATGTCTGATGAGGACCTACTTTCTGGTTCATAGCTGGACATCCTTTTCACTGCATCCTCACATGGCAGAAGGCGTGAGAGAGCTCTCCAGGGTCTTTTATTATAATAAAGGGCACTAATTCCGTTCATGAGGGCTCTGTGTTCATAACTTAACCTTCTCCTAAAAGCCACACCTCCAAACACCATTACACTAGGGGTTAAAATTTCAACAAACGGATTTTGAGTGGGCACCAACATTCAGCTAATAACACACAACTAACAGATCTGCTCATGGATGCTTCACACGTCCTCCTCCTGCTCTGGCCTTTACTTTAGGACCATGAGTTATTGACTTTCCCCAGAACCACAGATAGGAGAGCAGCAATTCATCCGCCTTGCTGGCAGCTTGCACTGAAAGCAATGGCTGCCTCCACATTCTCTGGGTGACAGGTTATTACACATGGCTTTCATTTGATTCTTCTGCAAGATTTGGGCAGTGGAGAGATAGAATCTTTTAGCCAGATATTTTAGTGCATAGAATTATATGTGATGAGATCACTTATCCAGTGCTTGTATCTGAAGCTGGCCCCGAAAGGAACCTAAACTTGTATTCTCAGCCACCCCACATTCACCACACAGGGGTCTGATAGTCTCACCACACAGGGGTCTGATAGTCCCACCACAGGGGACTACTTTCTTTTTCATCATGCCCATGGGTTCTTTGAAATCAAAAGTAGAATGTTGGCCAGGCACAATAGCTTGTACCTGTAATCCCAGCACTTTGGGAGGCCGAGGTGGGTAGATCACGAGATCAGGAATTCGAGACCAGCCTAGTCAACATGGTGAAATCCTGTCTCTACTAAAAATACAAAAAATTATCCAGGCATGGTGGCACACACCTGTAATCTCAGCTATCTGGGAGGCTGAGGCAGGAGAATGCTTGAACCCAGGAGGTGGAGTTACAGTGAGCAGAGATTTTGCCATTGCACTCCAGCCCCAGTGACAGAACAACACTCAGTCTTAAAAAAAATGGAAAATGTCAGCCCTGGCTGGGGCTTTAGAGATCTAGCATTATCCCCCCTCCCACTTTTTTTATAGCTACATAATATTTGTACATATTTATGGGGTACAAGTTATATGGAAGGGGGGCAGGAAAGTACTGAGTGAGAAGGGTGTGGTCCCTGGCCTGTGCCCAAGGCACTCCTGTTTTTGCACTCAAATGTTGCATTTTCTAAGACCACCCTGACCTGCCACACCCCCATCCTGTGCCTATAAAAATCCTGAGGCCCTATCAGGCACAGACACGAGCAGCTGGACATGAAGAGGAACACAGCAGTGGAAGACCACACAAGTGGCTGGATGTCGAGAGAAGCAGAAGGGCAGAAGAACACCCTGGCAGACACCAGGAGACACTGGCAGACACCAGCAGATGCTGGCAGGCCACCTATGGTGGGACAACACAAAGTTCAGATGAGGACGGTGGGAGAAGAGCCCGGCCACTATTCCAGGGGAAGACCACCCCACCTCTGACTCCTATTCATTTGCTGAGAGCTACTTCCTCCATTCAATTAAACCTTGCACTTATTCTCTAAGCCCACATGTAATCTGATTTTTCCAGTACACTAAGTCAAGAACCCAGGAATACAGAAAGCCCTCTGTCCTTGTGATAAGGCAGAGGGTCTCACTGAGCTGATTAAGACAAGCTGCCTATAGATGGCAAAACTAAAAGTACACAAAGTAGCACAGCCTCCAGGAGCTGTAAGCATTCACTTCTAGATGCTGCCATGAGGTCAGAGCCCACATGTCCCATTACCTGCCCCCCTGCATGCTCCCTTTAGAGGTTTGAGCAGTGGGGCACCAAAGAAGCGAGCCACACCCCCACTGCATGCCCTGTGAGGGGGATAAGGGAACCTTTCCCATTTTACATGTAATATTTTGTTACATGCATAGAATGTGCAGTGACCAAGTCAGGGTATTTAGGATATCTATCACTGAGTGCATTTACCATTTCCGTGTGTTAGGAACATTCTAAGTCCTCTCTTCTAGCTATTTTGAAATATCAAATAGATTGTTGTTAACTCTAGTCACCCTACTCTGCTATTGAAAATTAGATCTCATTCCTTCTATCTAACTTTATATTTATACCCATTAATCAGCCTCTCTCATCCTCCAGACACACCCGTCTTCACCTAATTTTCCAAATGAATTAGAGGAACAGCAGAGTTAAGGGTCTTGCTCAATGCTAAAGGTGAATGAATGTCAGATTAGAACCACTGATCCCTGATCAGTGGGCTGATGCTATGTCCACTCTCCCTGACATTTACCGGCCCCGATGACCGTGAACTCAGGACTATGAACCTCATCCAGAGACTCTCCCAATAGGCCCCGGCCCCATATAAATGACCCCCTTTCATTCAGTTTCTTCTAGTTCAAAGTACTTCTGGAGATTACTTAGGAGTTCTGTGAGTTGAGCTGTGTTATGGCTTCAAATTCTAACTGTACCAGACATAGTTCTCACTATGGTAAAAAGCAAACAGACATTTCCTATTATTGGTCTCCATAACCTTTCAGGAATCCAGACTGATAAATGTCCCTGGCTGTGGGAGGTGACTGACAGGCAGGAGCCTGGCAGCGCGCTGTCATAGGATGAATGACAGCTGAGGGCCTGTAACCTTTTCCCATCATAATAGGGAGACAGAAATAAAAATGTTATGTGGAGCATATCAGATTGTCTGTGATTCAGAGCAGGGAGTTCAGGACTGGGAGTCTATGGACTTGCAGAGGGAGATGAATAAACATGGGTGCATTCACAGGGCAGCAATTTAAGGCCCACCCCATGCTGGGCATCCTAAAGAGATGAGATGGGAAGACATGCATTTCTGTGAAGAGCTGACTGTCCCAGAGAAGTGGCGTCAGCATCTCTGTAGAGCTCAGCGATGGCACTGGTTGTTCATGCATTTGTCATGTGATTTCCTTTAGGAGAGGGACTATCCTGTGTGTAAAACTGACCTACTGTGAACTCTGTAAGGAATGTGGATGATGTAATCTGTCATATCATAAATCATTTCAAAATATTAGTTTCAGGCTTTGTGCTAAGTGTTAGGGAGCAACGATGGTTGAGATAGATTCAAGTATGTTCTTCACCCTCAGAGTTTACTTAAGCAAGTATGTGCATATGTGTGTGTACACATATATACATATGTTTACATGCATAAATGTGAGCTTAGTAAGTGTGTAGCTTTCAACCAAGTGATGCCTTGGGAGATCAGCCTAAAGATTTCAGTCAAGCAGCATAATACAGTGTGATGGAATGAGCAAGGACTTTGAAATGTGAGGTTTGTCACTAACTGTTCATATGATGAGCAGAATTACTTAACTTTTCAGATATCCCCCGCTCTGTCCAACTTCCACACTTATCTATCCTATTGCAGGAATATTGTGAAGGCACTGGGTGGGGTGTACCCTGGGACATTTCAAGTATTAGTCATGGAGCAGTGATGATTCTGTGGCTCCATGAAACCAAGACAATGTAGAAAGTAAGTGCCATAGACACTGGCATATGGTAAACCCCAATAGCTTGGAAATGAGACAATTATAATTATCTCTGGGACTTACAATGTGAAACCAATACACAATGGGTCATAGGACGGTCATGCCTGGCCTCCTTAAGAAAACAAAATACCTCCCGGGTGTGAAAAATTCCAAAGGCACCAACATTTTATCAGAAGGTGCTGGTAAGCCTCCAAAGCATAACAAAAGTAAGGTCACCCAGGGACTGCCCATAGAAGAAGGGACTAGAGGTAACTAACATGGCTGTGGGCATCTCCACTCTGCCGGGAGGTAAACCCCCAACACAGAGGGGGCCACTTCAGAGCTTGGTGCTATTGCATTTCCTGATAATTTGCCTGAGTTTCCATGTTATGAGTTCACTTATCTGATCTTTGATCAATTCTGCCTTCTACATTCCTCAGATGTATCCACTTCTACGATCCCCATTGCTCCCACCATAGTTCACATCACCAGCATTTCTTACTGCATCAGCTTCCTCACTTCTGTCTGTCCTTCCAGGCCCACCCCGCCTCCATTTCCCTTCCAATCATCCTATGCACCACAGCCAGAGAGATCTTTCTAAATCATGAATTTCATCTTATTTTCCTGATAAATCCCTTCATATAGGTTTCCTATTATGTTCAGAGTGCAATCGGAATACCCTGACACGGTTCAAGGGCTTAATAGGCTGGCTCTGCCACACTCTGCAGTATCTGTTCCAACCTGCTTTCCCCTCCAGATATAATCTCCTGCCACACTGCACAAAGGCCTGCCTCCTCTGTGGTGTACTCACCTGCCCCACTTCTCAGGCAATCTGTTACACCATCTTTAATTCTTCCTGTGAACATCGCTTTCCTGAACTGAGGGCCCCTTCTGTGTGCTCTCAGCTCCAGTACCGGCCTTCACCGCTGCCTTCTACACATCAGATGGACTGCTTGCTAGCTTCTGTGACTCATTGGCAAGGTGACTATAATTCTTTTAAATGGAGAAGAATTATGACTCCCTACTCCCCAAGCTCCAGGTTCCCTATCCAAGAACAGGGATGAAGACAGCAGTGAGTTCACAGAGCTGTGATGAGACTCAAAAGAGCTAATGATCACAAGACACTTCGTTTCTGACAGAGAATAACTATCTGTGTATTTATTTATATATAACCTAAGAAATCACATACATAGACTATAAACTCATACTTATGCATATGGTTATGTTATGATGACTATTACACCTCTTTTCTTGCTATAATTTTAGAATATAGTACAGTGCATGGCAAGAAGTCTCAATAAATATTTGTTAAATGAGAAAATTAGTTTCATACATTCCAAGCAGTCATCTGATTTTTATTTGATTTCTTACATCACTTGATTACTAGGGGAACAAAAACAAAGCAAAATAAATAAACCAAAAAGAAAATCATCTTGTACAACCAACAACTATACTTTTCTAAATGCCACTAAATGGTCATTTTTGCTCTTATGTAGTAGTCTGAGATTTGTTAGGGGGTCAGTCTCTCTAAGGCAGCTCAACCCTGGGAGTATTGAACTTGAAGGGCTGGGGACGCAATCACGTGTGCTGGTGAAATCACTAAAGGGAAGAACACTTTTTCAAGTTTTGGTTTTCTGAACTCTCAAGTCACCCCTCCTTCCAAATATCCCATTGTAAGCCTTCCTCAAACTTATTCCACAATTCTCTCTGGCTCCCCTGTTAGAAGGGGGAAAATGGAGAAAAACACAAAACAGATAAAAGCTTCACTTTCTATGCTATTCATTAGCTGAGATGGTTTGGAACACAGGAGAGTGCAGTGTTGGGCAGTGGGAGGTGCAGGCCACAAGGTGGATCTGAGGGAGTCTGGCAGGAAGGTAGGAGCATGGCCATTGGCCAGTGTAACCGAGCCCCAAATCCCAAACAAACTGGCTGGTGGCACTGGGCAATGATTATAGCCAACCTTATTGATCATGTCTCATCCCCTCGTGCAGTGTTAAGAACACTAAGCAGGGAGCTGGGGGGCTCATTTTTTTATTGCATTTATTTTTTCTTTAAATAAATCTCATTGTGTATATTTGAGAATTCCAGCGTGATATTATGGGATACATGTAGATACACAGACACTAAACATAAGAAGTAAATGAGACATGGGAACGTAATCACTGTTCTTGAAATCAAAGAGCCAGCAAGAAGCAGAGCTGGGATTCAAACCCAGGCATTTTGACTACAAACCCAAGCAGTTTGACTATTCAAACCGAGGCAGCTTGTACTCTTTACTCACAGTCTCTCAGTTTTCCTCTCTCAAAAATGGTCCCATTACCCACATGTTACAGGATTATCATGATCATTATAGAAAATGAATATGGCAGCCACATAATAAACAGTAACTACACTGACCAACCGACTCTGGGATCTCCAGCAAGTTCCTTTGCTTCTGTGGTCTTCAGGTTTCCCAAGAACTTAATGAAGAGGATAGAGAAGTAATCCAGAATGCTCAGGTTACAGCTTGCATCTACCCAAGAACAATATGTTTCCCTCTTACCGAGGTGTCAGTCTACTACCCTCATCCTCTGAGGCATTTAAGCCTCTAAAGGCCAAACCTCCCCCATGGCCACCTACGTCTCCAATTATAACTTGACAAGCTTGAATAGAGCCACTGCATGCTCATCATTTTGATGGTCCCTTTGTTTTCTAAGCTGTCTTTTAAGGTGTGAAAGGAGCGTAGAAAGAGGAATAAAACAAGAATTACAGGATAGAGAGATGAAGAACAATCTTTAGCCATAGATTGATTAACGATTCAATCTAAACTTGGAATTAGACAACCCACTACACAGGCAAAAGAACTCAGCTCCGAAGTATCTTCTAGCAAATCTAATTAAGGAACACCGATAACAAGTCAAGCCATTTGGATTTCATCAGGCCCTGACTCATGCTTGGGACTTCAAAAATGTCCTAACATCACTGGATGTAAAGGTTACACAAGTTATTGTATGAATTTCTCGGCAGATAGTATTGAATCTGGGAAAAAAACAAAAAACAGAAAAAATCTCAGAGTAGAACATTGTCCCAACCAGCTGGTAACCTGAGTTGGCCCCGTCTCAGAGAAAACAGAGGAGATGAAGTCTGGGGCAAGATGCCATTTATCTGTGGTATTCTCAACTTCACTTCACCTACCCACCTAAGAGTGTCCTTGAATGGTTTCAACCCAGACAAGACCGATTAAACTTTCTTCCCATGGGAAGGACAGCCATACCTTCAAGAGAGGCATATTCTCACTTTGTAGGCAGGCATTTTTTTTCCCAGAAAAGAAGGAGTCCCTTTAATTTTTGTGACAATTTTATGAATTTTTATGCTTCAGAGTTAAGGATCATTTCACTGTGACTTTCAGCAATATAATCTAATGATTTGGGGAATAATTGTTGCAGTTACTGGCAAAGAGTATAAGCCTTTTTTTTTTTGGCTTATTGATGGACAACAAAGTTTCTCCCCTATGTATGTATTTTCTCCTTTTTGGATACTTTGAATAAAACTCAAAAAAAGAACCCAGGTTTATAGCAGTAATTTCTCAGGTTTGCACAGAATTTCACCATATCCTACTTATCTTTTTCCTCAGTAAAACAACACTAACTATGGGGTGTTAGGTGAATGCAAGATGCATATATCTAAAAGTAATAATGACAATTAATATCCACTGAACGCTGGCTGGCCTCAGTGGCTCATGCCTATAATCCCAGCACTTTGGGAGGCTGAAGCAGGTGGATCACCTGAGGTTAGGAGTTCGAGATCAGCCTGACCAATATGGTGAGACCCCGTCTCTACTAAAATACAAAAATTAGCTGGGCATGGTGGCCTGTGCCTGTAGTCCCAGCTAGTTGGGAGGCTGAGATGGGAGAATTGCTTGAATCTGGGAGGCGGAGGTTACAGTGAGCCTAGATTGTGCCACTGTACTCCCGCCTGGGCCACAGGGCGAGACAGTCTCAAAAAATGTATGTATTTACATGCATATACATATTGGAATTCTCAAATATATATATATTGACTGCATGTCTACCACATGTTGGTGCATCAATAAAGCCTCATCTAATCTTTAATAATGGTGTAGAAGTGGTAAAAACTGCTACTTTTCTTTCATAGATAGGAGAACTGAGACTCAAAGCAGTGAGTTGACTTGTTCAAGGTCACAAAAGTTTGGGGCAAATTCCGGCTTGGAACCAAGGTCTATCTGTTACCTGGAAAGACCATGCCCTTTTCCTTGACCCAGTGAATGAAAATAAGATGTGCATTCTAAGGCCTAGGGAAATTGTTGAGATTATGCCTCAGTGGAAAAAATAAAGGCTTGCCTGTGGTGGGTTGGTAGTTGGTCAGGGAAATGGAGGTGGATGGACCACTAGGATGAGGGATACAGGGATGGTCGCAGCAGGTCATAAATAAATGTGTACATGTCCCTCAAGAACTTAACAGTTATGATCCTAGGGAAAGCCTGTGACTGAAGTCACATTTCTCCAGTGTTTTGTGGTTTCGTTTCTTTTCTTTTCTTTCTTTTTTTTTTTTTTTTTTAACATCAAGTGTTTATCAAGGATTTATAAGAGTTAGAGAAAGTAGCTTTACTTCTCTTTCCCACACATTTCCCTGAAGATCTCCAATTTAGGCTTGGTTTAGTGGCCCCTGGAAGGAAAGCACTTAGGAAGGGTGTTGGAAAGGGCATGAATTGCTGGAAACAGGTGAATTTTATCTGATTTGATGAGCCCTGTGATTCCACTGTTTTCTAAGCTTGCTAAATTGACAACAAGACTTACCCGCTCCATAGAGGCAGAAATAATTTATAACATCAATTTTACTATCTGGAAGGAGCTCCACATATCTTTATATAATGGCTCATATTGTCTTTATAGATATTTTTTTTTCCTATGGAACATTTTAATCTAGCTAGAGTAAATCATATCAATCACATTGTTCATATAACTATTATTGGTTTGGATCTTCTCTTTGATTAATTTTCAAATACTATTTTTATGCTGGAGGCAGCACAGAGGAGTAGAAATGACACTGGCCTAAAGGGAAATGTAAGGTTAGAAGTCTGATTTCTTCAACAGTAGGCTCACTGTCCCTGCGAACTTAGCATTCAGTACCACAGCTTTGGGTCAGCATTCTGCATAAAGCGCTTTACTCTCAGAAAAGGCAGAGCAGAGACATGAACTCAAGTGTGGCCCTGGGGCAACCATCAGGGTTAGATGTCTCTATCACCACTTCCCAGCTCTGTGACCTTGGGTACAACAGGTAACCTCTCCCTGCCTCTGTTCCCTAATCCACAAAACGCTAACTGTAAGGAAACATATCTCCTGGCTTATTGTAAGGATTTAATCAGAGAATTCATCAAAAAGTACATTGAAGAGGACCTGAATCATAGTAGAGCTCACAAATGTTAACTTTTATTGTAATTACTTTGATCTTTCCATTCAAAAACGCTCCTCACACACACTTAGCAAACTCCTGAAAATCTTTCAAGTCTCAGATAAAATGCCCTTTCTTCTAAAGAGCCTTTCACAACCATTCCCTGCTTCTTCCCCAAAAGAAGTGATACTTTCCTCTCTCTGATCCCTCCGATGGTAGTTTATTTATCCTTTCAGTCAGGAAATATTAACAGAGCTAAGTGTGCCACAAAGTTGTTGATGAAGAGGTCACAGTCTCCGAGGAGCTCACAGCCTAGGAAGACATCACAGGCACAAAGGAGGTTTCTTGCTCAGAGATGAGTCTTTTCCCCAGCTGTATAAGATCCAGGGGCAGTCTCTGAGACCACATTACCCGCGGTTAGTTTTTCCTGTCTTTTTTCTTCATTCTTTTTCCTTTTCCAACTTTTCATTTTACTTTCTAGTTTTCCCTCCTCTCTCTTCTCTTACCATTCTCTATTTTGTCTTATTTATTGCAGTTTCTTCCCCAGTCTTTCTCTCTTTTTCTTTCTCTCTTTCAACATGTGCCGTATGTGGGAGCAGAAGAACCCTCAGGGAAGTCTTCCTAGAAGAGATGGTCTAGGAAGGACCTTCCCCACCTTTGAGGCAGGATGGGATTTAGATAATAAGTGGAGGAGTAGGTGTGATACAGACGGAAAGAAAGAAACGGTCAGAAGGAATAGCAAATGTGAGGTCCCTGAGAAGAAAGAATGAGAGGGAAAATGTATACATGCATGGCAAAACGCATCAGGTTTAGTAAGGTTGACAAAACCCCAAAGGTGTAGTGGGATTGGTAGGGGAGGTAGATTGTGAAACCCAGGTCATGGGAATTCAGGCTTTCTACACTATGGTTAGATTCTCTTCTTGATGGGATGAGCTATAAGGAATGGTGTTATAAGGAATAAGGTGACATGACAAGATTTGCATGTTAGAAAGACCACTATTTCTGGGTGTAGGATGGGTTTCAGGAGGCCAGATGGACATAAGGTGTTAAGGTATGCTACTAAAACAGTCCATGCAACAGATGCTGATGCTTCAGGGATGCAGGCAGGATGGGACCGTGGATAGACGTGTAAGTTCCACTAAATCACTGGGTCCTAATTCTGGTGCAGCCATTCACAGATGCCAAGGGAAAAGACAACAGCCAATGTTCTATACTTTCAGCCAAACATCTTAGCATTTGAAAAAGGCTTTTGGTCCAGGTGGCCAACTGTTTAAAATAAAGATAAAAAGAATCCAAGATCTGCACAACAGTCTACCATCAGATTCCATAGGTAAGAAACACAAGGCCTGGATATTTATTCATTTATTCTTTAAATATTGTACTGAAACACTATTATTTGGCAGACCCTAGAAAAGAAAAGTAATTTAAAGGGATAGAGCTTGTTCAGGGTACATGTTTACATAGAATGGACGGAGAAGTTCCCTATAAATAGAATAGATTTGATATTAATGGAGTGAAGAAGACAGTAAGGCTAATGCTTGGAAGAAAACTGCCCCAAACTGAAGGAACAACTAGTGCAAAAGACCTGAGACAGGAGCATGTGGGATTCTTTGAGCATCAGTGAGGAGGCCAGCATGAGCTGTCGAGAATAGAAGAAGATGACTCAATGAAAGAGATGACAGGTTGTGAAGGGCATTAGAGACCAATGTCTTGGATTTGCTTTCTACACGTGACGGGAAGCCATTATAACAAAAAAAAAATCAGATAACTTGATGTATGTTCACGAATTGTTTTGCCAGCGGTGTGGAAAACAGATCATAGCAAAGCAGGATGAAAAGAGGGACCTCACCTAGATTATTATAGTGGTCCATGGAAAAATTACATTAGATTGATATCAACTACAGTTATGTGTGGAAATAGTGAGAAGTCGTAGAATTCCAGATCTGTATTGAAGCTACAACTGACAAAATTGGCTAATAGCATTGACATGGACTAGGGAAAAAAGAAAGAGAGGAGTCAAGGATAATTCTAAGGTTGAGCCTGAGCGACTAGGTGAAATTGCTCTAAGTTGGGTAGGGTTCAGCTTACTTTTGGACATGATAAATAATTGACGAAGTTGAGTGGGCAGATGGGTATGTGACTCTGGGAGTCAACGAAGAGGCTGAGAAAGCAAATGCGAATTTGGGGGTTATCGGCACGTATTGAGCTCCAGAACCCCATGTGAACAAAGATGAAGAAAAGTTCTAAGGACTGAATCCTGGACTATCCCAGCAGTTAGAGATTAGAAAAATACATAAAATCTATCAATAGTGACTGAGAAGCAGCAGTCAGTAGCAAGTGAAGACACGAAGGAGAGGGAAGAAAGTGCATTAGGAAGAAAGTAGGGTTGGAAAATGTTGTTATAAAATAGCCTTTTCCCTTACCTCCCATAAATCACATAAAATCAAAAAAAGGAGAATGAAAAGAAAGCCATAAACCACATATTTAATGCAACCAGCAGAGAGTTATAACCACAAAATATGCAACAGTGTGCCACAAGCAGTCAGGTATTGAATAGGGTTATGGGAGAAAGCAGAAAGGTAAAACCTTGGTAGCGTATCTTGGAAAGAGCCATCACAGTGCGCTTTTCGTGCTTTTCTGGGATGCATAGCATGGTCCCCAGATGCAGATCCAGCAGTGGGAGCACTGCTGGTGGTGTTTCATCGAGAAACAGGTGGTAGGACCAAATGAGAAATGACACCAGGGGCATAAGGTAAAAGAGAAACTTTACGTTTTCAACAGTTCTACAGATGCCTGTCTCTAATGAGTGGAAAGAGATCAAAGCTAAAAAAACTAACAAGCAATGGGCCCTAGGAAAATTTTGGTTAACCTGGATTACTTCTGTGTTTCTTCACCATAAACAGGTCATCCAAGTAACTGATCCCGGAAAGAGTCAACTGCTTAAGATACATACGGAACCATTATCACTATGTACTGCACCATTCCTTTCACCCTAACTGGACTCCACAAACACATTTTAAAGACCAATTATTCGGAGTCATTTAAGCCTCATAGAGGTCTCTCCACTCACACCCCTTCATCTGGATAATGTCTATTTCCCCTTCAGGTCTTGAGACCGACCCTATATCATATTGAAAGCTATGCCTAGCCAGTCAAGACTGTTTTAGGTATTCTGACACACAATGTTTTTAATTATTTAACTGTTTGTCGCTCATAATAGACTTTGCGCTCATCAAGGCAAGATCAAGTATGTTCAACTGTGGTGCCCTGGTGCTCAGCATAGAGCTAGTGCTCAATGAAACAACTGAAGGTTAGAATAATACAGAGATGGAGAAAGAAAACCAACTGAAAGAGGACATGAAAAAGTGAAAATAGTTTAATCTTGCGAGATTGGGGTTGTAATGAGATTTTTCTTTCTTTTGTTTCCCATATACATTAATATATTTGCCCACTACAAGCAAATGAAAAACACAAGGAAAGGCACTAATGCATAGATGCATAAACAAATCTATTCCAAAACCAGTTTATCTCCCAGTGAGCCCCAAATCATATGTGATGTAAGTACTTTTACAGGTCATCAGGAGGAAACAAGAAAACATATACAATCAAGACTAAGAAGAGACAGTAGGGTAAAGAGCAGTCATAATAAATAAAGAAAATGTGGTACATTTAAACCATGTAATACTATGCAGCCATAAAAAAGAACATGATTATGTCCTTTGCAGGATGGAACTGGAGGCCACTAACCTTAGCAAACTAACACAGAAACACAGAAACAGCAAACCAACTACCACATGTTCTCCCTTATAAGTGCGAGCTAAATGATGAGAACACATGAACACACAGAGGGGAACTATAGATACAGGGCCTTTCAGAGGGCGGACGGTGAGAGGGTGCAGAGGATCAGGAAAAGAAACTAATGGGTACTAAACTTAATACCTGGGTGAGAAACTAATCTGTACAATTTCCATGACACAAGTTTACCTATGTAACAAACCTGTGCTTGTACAGTCAGTAAAAGACAAAGCTAATGTTTATCAAATAGAAGTAACTAGCAGAAGACATCTTTTCAGAGCACACTGGAATGAATAAAAGCCTCCCTTAAAAACAGTGGACAGGGAGCATTTATTTAACACATTAATTTTGGGCTATTACAGATGAAGGATTAAAGTTTTCAAAAGCTTGGTAATAATGTCCCTTATGCAATCAGGAAACAACTTAATATAGAATGATGCAAAACAAAAACAGCATGAGGAAGATCAGCAGATACCAGATGACACTAGAAATAAATCTTAGCTGGATTATAGAAGTCACACAGAGCAAGATTCTTTAAAAAAAAAAAAACATTTTTCCATAGGTTATTGGGGTACAGGTGGTGTTCAGTTACATGAGTAAGTTCTTTAGTGGTGATTTGTGAGATTTTGGTGTACCCATCACCCGAATAGCATAAAGTCTTCAGCTAAGATGAACTGAAAATTAGCATCAGAGTTCTACCATATACCAACAGTTTGTATGGCATATAGTTATATTGCTGTGAAATGTTTTTCTATTTTCCAAAGCATGACTCTAAAAAAACAAAACAAAACAAAACCCCATGTTGTATACAAATGTCCCAAGTCAGATAATCCATTTAAATAACTTAATTGGATCCACTTACCTATGAATGGGCCTCATTGACTCTATCAAGACTCTGGTACCCATACAGAGTAGAACAGTAAACACTCCTGTCCTGAATCACGACCTAGCTCGACCTCCTGTTTGAATGTCCTGTTTGATGTACTCAGATG
This sequence comes from Callithrix jacchus, assembly GCF_049354715.1. Lineage (NCBI taxonomy): Eukaryota > Metazoa > Chordata > Mammalia > Primates > Cebidae > Callithrix > Callithrix jacchus. Next base: position 96,874,891 of record NC_133515.1, read on the forward strand.
TGGAGCAGAATTTTAATTCATCCACTTATCATCTTTGACAAGTCACTCAACAACTCTGAAATCTCAAATTCCTCATCTGTAAATTCAGCATAATGATATCTACCTCATAGGTGGTTTTGAGGTTTAATTACGGTGCTATGTAGCATGCCTAACATACAGAGAAAGCCAGATAAATGATAGCTACTATTCAGACCCAATCATCCAATAATTGCATAGGCTCTGTTAAAATATCTTTATTAGACTGTGCATTTCAACATGGCCAGTGCCTGACAAGTGATATTCACATTGATGACTCTGAGTCTAGCTTGTTTGAATGTACTACAAGTTCCATGAGGAAAGAAATTTGTGTTTGTTTTATTCATTGTTGTATTTGCATCATTTAGAATGGTGTTTGGCACAAAGTAGATTTCACATATCACTGATTGGACAGTGATTCTCTGAATGAAGGCTTATAAGATATCTGCACATTCTCTGTGACACTCCTTCTCTGCTTCAACAAATCTGGCAATTTCATCAATGTTATCCATCATCCTATGTTCAATTTACATTATATAAACCCAGGAAGATGGCAGTCTTCTTAAAGGCTGACATACTTAAAAACATTCCTAATCAGTTTTATTCTGAATACTTCCAATGCTTCCAGAGGTACAAGAGTTATTTTTATTTCAATAGCCTAACTTGTTAATTTTTAAATAATCTCTACAACTTTTGCAAATGAAGAAAGATATGCCATAAAAGTATTAATCAAAAGAAAGCTGGTATAATTCTATTAATTTTGGAAAACATAGAATCCAGAATAAGAAATATTAGAGATAAAAAACCCATTACATAACCACAAATGTGTCAATTCTCCAAGAAGAAATAAACCTAAATGTGTATACTTCTAACAGCTAAACTTCAAAAACTGATTTTAAAAAGATGTACAGATTTGTAAAATTAGAGTTCAAACTTGTTCTCTCAATAATTTATAGACCAAATAGGAATAAAGTTAGTAAGGTTATAGACAAACTATCAATCAATTTGATCTGATATTTATAGAATACTCTAATCCAACAATAGTGGAATATACATTTTTCTCCAGTGAGCATGGAATCTTCTCCAAAAAGAGTTCATCTGAATCATAAAACAATTTAACACATGTAAAAGAATAGAGACCATATATTTTCTTGAATTACAATGCAATAAAACTGGAAAAAAAAACAAGAAAGATAGCTGGGAAATTCCAAAATATTTACAAATTAAACAAGACCAATTCTTTTGTTTTATTGTATTTTTATTTTTTTATTGCATTTTAGGTTTAGGGGTACATGTGCAGAACATGCAAGACAGTTGCATAGGTACACACATGGCAGTGTTTTGCTGCCTTCCTCCCCTTCACCCACATTAGGCATTTCTCCCCAGGCTATCCCTCCCCAGCTCCCCCCCACCGCTGTCCCTCCACTATTCCCCCCAATAGACCCCAGTGTTTACTACTCCTTTCCCTGTGTCCATGTGTTCTCATTTTTCATTACCCGTCTATGAGTGAGAATATGCGGTATTTCATTTTCTGTTCTTGTGTCAGTTTGCTGAGAATGATGTTCTCCAGATTCATCCATGTCCCTACAAACGACACGAACTCATCATTTCTGATTGCTGCATAATATTCCATGGTGTATATGTGCCACATTTTCCCAATCCAGTCTATCATCGATGGGCATTTGGGTTGGTTCCAGGTCTTTGCTATTGTAAACAGTGCTGCAGTGAACATTCGTGTGCATGTGTCCTTATAGTAGAACAATTTATGTTCCTTTGGATATATACCCAGTAATGGGATTGCTGGGTCAAATGGAATTTCTATTTCTAAGGCCTTGAGGAATCACCACACTGTCTTCCACAATGGTTGAACTAATTTACACTCCCACCAACAGTGTAAAAGTGTTCCTATTTCTCCACATCCTCTCCAGCAGCTGTTGTCTCCATATTTTTTAATGATCGCCATTCTAACTGGCGTGAGATGATATCTCAATGTAGTTTTGATTTGCATCTCTCTAATGACCAGTGATGATGAGCATTTTTTCATATGTTTGTTGGCCTCATGTATGTCTTCTTTTGTAAAGTGTCTGTTCATATCCTTTGCCCATTTTTGAATGGGCTTTTTTTTTCCTGCAAATCTGTTTGAGTTCTTTGTAAATTCTGGATATCAGCCCTTTGTCAGATGGGTAAATTGCAAAAATTTTTTCCCATTATGTTGGTTGCCGATTCACTCTGATGACTGTTTCTTTTGCCGTGCAGAAGCTGTGGAGTTTGATTAGGTCCCATTTGTCTATTTTGGCTTTTGTTGCCAATGCTTTTGATGTTTTGGTCATGAAGTCCTTGCCTACTCCTATGTCCTGATTGGTTTTGCCTAGATTTTCTTCTAGGGTTTTTATGGTGCCAGGTCTTATGTTTAAGTCTTTAATCCATCTGGAGTTAATTTTAGTGTAAGGTGTCAGGAAGGGGTCCAGTTTCTGCTTTCTGCACATGACTAGTCAGTTTTCCCAACACCATTTATTAAATAGGGAGTCCTTTCCCTGTTGCTTTTGTCAGGTTTATCAAAGATTGTATGGTTGTAGATATGTTGTGTTGCCTCCACTGCCTCTGTATTGTTCCATTGGTCTATATCTCTGTTTTGGTACCAGTACCATGCTGTTTTGATTACTGTATAGTCTTGTAGTATTGTTTGAAAGCTGGTAGTGTGATGCCCCCCACTGTGTTCTTTTTGCTTAGAATTGATGTGGCTATGCGGGCTCTCTTTTGGTTCCATATGAAGTTCATGGTGGTTTTTTCCAGTTCTGTGAAGAAAGTCAACAGTAGCTTGATGGGGATAGCGTTGATTCTGTAAATTACTTTGGGCAGTATAGACATTTTCACGATATTAATTCTTCCTAACCATGAACATGGAATGTTTCTCCATCTGTTTGTGTCCTCTCTGATTTCGTTGAGCAGTGGTTTGTAGTTTTCCTTGAAGAGGTCCCTTACGTTCCTTGTAAGTTGTATTCCTAGGTATTTTATTCTAGGTTCAAAAAGAACCTAGGGAAATTTTTAAATATTTTAAATTAAATTTTAAAATATCAAAATTTGTGGCATGCAGCTAAAGCAGTTATTAGAGAGATATTTTATATCATTAAATGTTTATTTTAAAACACATGACTCAATGGTAAAAATTATACAAAAAGGTGCGTGCATTCAGAGAAGTCCTTTTTTCACACCTAACCTTTCCATCCATTATTTTTCCATATCACCACTGCCATCACCACTTTGCTCATAAAAGTAATGGTTTTTATTACTTTCTGGCTTATTTTTCCCAGTGTTTCTTTTGCAAAATAATCAAATATATATAATTATACTTACATTTTCTCATTTTTTATATAAAATGTACCATCCTGTATACCCTTCTCTATACAAGAAGATCATTTTTAAAATTCAGTCTTGCTAGGAAAATATTTATTTAAATAACTTCAAGAAATTTGTAACTGGAGTATTATCTCACTGAAATCTCTGTGTTCCTTTGGGATTAACCATGTTTAATTTAAATATAAGAAAAGTACATAGTTGAGATTTTGGTAAATATTAAAAGAAATGTTAATATAGAAGCATAATTCTAAATTATGAAATACTACTAAAATATATAATACAGTTAAGCCAGTGGCATAAGAATAACTGATTTTTTAACAGAATGAACATTAAAAATAGAAAAAGTAATTATCTGTGTTGATCTAGTTTAAGGAATGGAAGGGTATATATCTACCCATGTAATTGTCTGATAGGTCAATTCTAGAACCTTTCTCCAAATTCTAAACAGGAGCTGGGGCCATAAATATTCTCCCCATACATCATATTAATAAATTCAGGACCTGTCCCTAGTACAGATAATATGTTGGAGAGGAAAGTTAAGATCCAGTGTTCCTGAAGAATTTGGTTGTAGTTAAAAATTTACAACATTTTAAGATTCTATTTGTTCTTCTTGACTTCTAACTTGGTAGACCAGTAATTTAAAATCCACCCTTTGATATATAGACCGATAACACATTCTTGATTTAAGGACAATAATCACTGCAGTTGTGAAAATAAACACCACTACTTAGACTGCGTGGCAGGGTCTGCATTGTAAAACAAGCCCAAGTTTTGTTTATACTGAATTTGGATTGATGGAGAATGTGGCATTCATCTGCCAGGGGTCATTTCAGGCTTCCACAGCAGGAGGCCATATAATTAAAAATAAATAAATAAATATAAAATATAAAATAAGAAAGCCCTTGAAATTATTAGCTGGTACTGCTTGATACTCAAGAATTCAGGGATTGAATACAATAGGGTAAAGGGTGCTTTCAACAGAATTTTAGGGTTCTGCAGGCACAAAGAGGAAGAGCGCAGGCCATGGAATAATCAGATGTGAAGTAGAATTTTAATTCATCCACCTATCACTATGCATCTTTAGCCAGTAACTCAACAACTTTGAAATCTCAAATTTCTCATCTGTAAAATCAGCATAATGATATCTACCTCATAGGGTGGCTTTGAGGTTTAATTAAGGTGCTGTGTAGGGTCTCTAACATACAAAGAAAGTTAGATAAATGATAGCTACTCTTCAGACTCAGTCGACCAATAATTGCATAGTTTATGTTAATATGTCTTTATTAGACTGTGCATTTCAACATGACCAGTGCCTGTCAAGTGATATTCATATTGATGACTCCAAGGTTAGCCTGTTAAGACCCTAAAGGATTCTTAATCCACCAGTAATAAATGGTGATCAGAAGGGTTTTAGTGCTAATGTATTTAATCAGTTTTTATTAGCATCACACTGATAAATTCAATGGAAACATCTCACAGTCTTATTTTACTGGCATTCTCAGCAGCTTTTGACACTGTTTGAACTCTTTCTTGAATATTAGGTTTTTTTAATTTTAGTATTAAACATTTTCCCCAAGCTCCCTAACTGGTTTTTCCTTAGGCACCTTTCAGAAGACATCCCTTCTCACCCTAACTACTCTTTTGTTTTTTTGAGATGGAGTCCCACTCTGTCACCCAGGCTGGAGTGCAGTCACACAATCTTGGCTCATTGCAACCTTCACTTCCTGGGTTCAAGTGATTCTCCTGCCTCAGCCTCCTAAGCAGCTGGGACTACAGGCATGTGGCACCAGGCCTGGCTAATTTTTTTATATTTTTAGTAGAGATGGGGTTTCACCATGTAAGCCAGGATGGTCTTGATCTCCTGACCTCGTGATCCATCCACCTTGGCCTTCCAAAGTTCTGGGATTACAGGCATGAGCCATTGCGCCTAGCCTCTAACTACTCTTTTTAGACAATGTCTTTCATTCCTATGACTTCATTTGTCATTTAACTCATGGCCACTGAGTAAGGCTGTGCAGTCTGTACACTGCCCAAATGTGCTGGGCTGAGAGAGAGGGTGAGTGCTGGCAGAAATTCAGTCTGTATTCTGCTTGCCAGAATGTGTACTCCAGGGACAGCATTTACCTAGAGGAGGGCTTCTCCTAATTTATACAAAATTATTCCATATGTAAGCAATTGCCCTTCTCTAGATGACACTTACAAATTTATGAATGCACACACACATATACACATATGCACAGTGCAAATCTTTATACTAATAACAGGCTTTACAAATTTAACTCCCAGTGTGAATCTCCATCTGTGTGAATCAAACTCCACATGACCTAAATTGAGCCAGTCCCTTCTTCATCCAACTTAACAGTTTCACCCATGTCCTATCTCTCTGGATAGGATTAACATCCACCAAATGCCTCATCCAGAAACTTACAACTACATTTCATCCCTCCTACTCCCTTACTCTCAATATTGAATAGTAGCGAACACTCTGCTGTCTATACTGCCCAGATTGCCCTTCAGCACTTAAGCATGTATTTCTCTAGCTGGTGAGAATGCTGCCCGCTGAGAGCTTGCAGCCATCTGCCCTCTCTCGGAGTTCCCCAACCTTAGGGAACTACCTCATTCACGAGGACAGTGCATGCCCAGTGACTAGTTCATGGAGAATTTAAAGGCCCAACTCCAGACAACTCTAAGGGGCCGCCCCAGTTCCTGAGCTCCCCAGTGAATGCCTTATGTCTTCATTACAGCCCCATTTCTTCCTCTCCACAGTTCTGCTTCTCTTTCCCCTCAGATATTGATCCCGAGAGCACTTTCAAATGACATTCTACACCCTCATGATCTACACCATCAACCATTCTCCAAGTATCACTGACACTCTCTCCTAAGTATCAGTGGGATATATTCAGTCTCTCCATCCCTGCTGTTACCTCCCTATTTATGTCATCCTAATTCCTCACCTGGATGATAGCTATTGCCTTTGTCTTCTCGTCTGTAATTTTCCCTGCTTGTAATCCACTGTCTGCCCTTTCAGAGTAATGCTTTGATCATACACTCACTACTTAATTCCTTAATTCTTTTCTGGAAGAGTAAAGTCCAAACTAACATGGCTTGAAAGAGCCCTTCTGTTCTGCTTTCTACTATTTACCAACCTAATCTTTCATTACTTCATTTTGTTCTTATCTCTGACCATGCTAAACCATTTCTGGTATTATCCACATGCTTATTGTGTCAAAATTTATGTTGCCTTTCAGACCTTGTACTTGAACTTAGTGCCCTTTGCTTGCCACATCTCCCACCATCTCTATTCCCTAAGCCACCCTCTTGCCTCCACTGAAACCCCTGAGAACCTAAAGCCCAGCTGAATCTTATTAAAACCCTTTAAGTATCAGAATTAATGCTACTTATTGTAGAAAATATTTTCTAAATATTAAGATACTAGGTATATCATGTTCTCTCTGTGTTTCCACAGCACCCTATATGTAGTCCTAGGCAGCACTATTGATGTTGTACTCCAATAGACTTTTATATCTCTTAAATAATTTTTCATGTTTTATCTCTCAATCCATTAAACTGGTGAATTATATTTACATTAATAGGGTGTCTAATAAAGCATTCTAGTACTTATAGACTAAATATAAGTAAGTCATAGGATATATTTCAATGTGCTATTGAATTTAGGTTAATTTTTTTTTCAAATTTTTATGTTGCTTCTCTTCAAACAGCATTATCTATTATTTTCTTTCCTTACATATTCTTTGATTTTAAAATCAAGATCATATCAGTCATTTTAAAAAGATAGAAGCTATTCTGTTTGTATTTTGTACAATTGTACAAGAAAAGCTAAGTATTTTGTATTCCTTGAGTGATATAATTCTCTAATCTGGATATAGAAATGCTTGTGTAATTTTAATAGTGAGTTCAATTTACCTTAATGTACACAGGCTTATTCATATTTTCAATTTTCCTTTGAATTAGTTTTAAATTATAGTTTTTTCAAAAATTGTTTCACCTATCATTTGAAATTTAATGGCACTACATGTTTACCTGTGTAACAAATCTGCCCATCCTGTACATGAACCACAAACGTAAAAGGAAAGTTGGAAATTAAAAAAAGAAATTTAATGGCATTAATAATAATCTCTAATTTTTCAAAAGTAAATCTTTGTTCTATCCAAGATTACATTCTCCTTTTTAATTATAATTTTGTTCATTTGTGCTTTCTGTTTCATAATCAGTCTTGCCAGCATTTTGCCCATTTATTATTTGTCTTTATAAAACATATTTTTTTGTTTTTGTTGTTTGTGCCATCATTTTTTGTTTTCTATCAATTTCTGTACTTTCATATTCTATTTTCCTTTTTTGCATTTTCTCTATTTTTATTATTAAAATTTTTAATGGAATATTTATTACTTTTCAGCCATTATTTTCTTACATCAGCATTTATAGCTATAAGTTTTCATTTAAATACTGCTGTAGTTGTATCCTACAAGCTTTTTATTTAGTATTTTCTAATTGCCATTATGATTTCTTATTTGACCTACATATAATTTCAGTCTGTTTTAATGTTTACATATGTAATTTTTAATATCAATAATTATTGGTTTAATATTTAAAATTTAATGTTATTGCATTCGTTACAGGAAAGAAGAGCAATCCAGACCCCAAGAGAGGGTTCTTGGATCTTATGCAAGAAAGAATTCAGGGCACGTCCATAGAGTAAAGTGAAAGCAAGTTTATTAAGAAAGTAAAGAAATAACAGAATGGCTACTCCATAGACAGAGTAATCCTGAGGGCTGCTGGTTGCTCTTTTCATGGTTATTTCATGATGACATGCTAAATAAGGGGTGGATGATTCATGGCACCCCCTTTTTAGATCATGTAGGGTAACTTCCTAACGTTGCCATGGCATTTGTAAACCGTCATGATACTGACAGAAGCATAGCAGTGGGACAACCAGAGGTCACTCTCTTCACCATCTTGGTTTTGGTGGGTTTTAGCTGGTGTCTTTACTGCAACTTGTTTTATCAGCAAGGCCTTTATGATCTGCATCTCATGCTGACCTCCTACCTCATCCTGTGCCTTAGAATGCCTTCACGGTCTGGGAATGAAGCCCAGCAGGACTCAGCTTCATTTTACCCAGCTCCTATTTAAGATGGAGTTGCTCTGGTTCACATGCCTCTGATACATTCAGAGAATATGATAATAGATTTTAATTTGTATTAATTTGCTGCATTTTTCTTAGAGAATAAAAATCTGGTCAATTTTTGTTAATCCCCATGTGGACCTGAGAAGAATGTATATTCTCAAATTGCAGAATGCAGACTTTTATAAATGTCTATTGAATATGGCTTATTAATCTTGTGGTTTAAATTTTGTTTGTATCCTTCCTATTTTTCTATCTGCTTCATTAGATAGAAGTGTTAAAACTCTCCCATGTTGGTAGTTAATTTATCAAATTTCTTTAGATATAGTGAGGTGCTTTATGGGTTTAAAATTATGTTTTTTTTGTGAATTGTTCCTTTTAATATTAGGCTGGGATCATCGAGAGTCACGTGTTACTTAACAATGAGGATACAGTCTGAGAAGTGTATCCTTAGGAGATTTTATTGTGTGAACGTCATGGAGTGAATTTACACAAGTCAAGGTGGTATAGCCTACTACACATTCAAACTATATGTTACAGCCTATTGCTCTTAGGTTATAAACTTATACAGCATGTTACTGTACTGAGTACTGTAGGCAATTATAACATGATGGTAAGTATTTGTGTATCTAAATAAATCTAAATATAGAACAAATACAGTACAAATATGGAATAAAAGATAAAAAATGCTTCATTTGTAGGGCAATTACCATGAATGGAGCTGGGAGGGCTGGAGGCTAGAAGTTGCTCTGGGTAAAGTTAGAAGTGATTGGTGAGTAAACGCGAAGACCTGGGACATTACCGTATACTACTGTAATCTTTGTAAACACTGCACACTTATTTAGGCTACACTAAATTTGTTCAATAACATTCTTCATTAATAAATTAACCTTACCAGAAGGTGACTTTTTTACTTTATACCTTTTTAATTTTTTAGCTTTTTGACTTTTGCAATAACACTTAGCTTAAAACACAAACACGTTGTAAAGCTGGAAACATATTTTTGTTTCTATTCTTATTATACAAGCTTTTTTATACTTTAAATTTTTTTAACTTTTATGAAAATTTAGTACACCAACATACACATTGGCCTAAAACTACACAGGGTCAGTATAATCAACTTTAGCATATTCTACCTCCACATCAGCTCCATTATAATTTTATGAAACCACCATTATATATGTGATTTATCATTGACTGAAATGTCATTATAGGTTTCATGACTGTATAGCTCTAATTAAAATTTTACCTGTTTTATCTATTGTATGCCATTAATAGTGAAATTGTTTGGATATGGTTTGGTTTCGTTAGTATTTGCCCAGCATATATTTTTTATTAGCTTATAATTCTTAGAACATTCTTTTTTGCATTCGCTGTTTTTATCTTTAATATATGCCTCTTTTAAACAACATATAGGTCATTCTTTTATTCCTAATTGGCACTCACTGTTTTTTAACTGGTAAGTATAGTCCATTTATCTTTATTGTGATAAATTTCTATATATATTCCATCTCATTCTGTACAGTTTATTCTGTTTTTCCTGTGTTCCCCCATTCTTAAATTTTCTTAAATTGTTCTGAACTTTAGTACCTTCTAGTTAGGCATACACCTATAAATAAAACAATACTTTTAAAAATAAGCAATGAACAGAACAAAAGTTATTCCTTGGCTCGCATTATCTAGAAGTATAACAGTAATGAAAATATCTTTTTGAAGAAAATATAGAAAACTTTTAAATATGTGTGTTTAATCAGATAATCTAGGTATGCTATACTAACAAATGAATTCTTAAATATTATTGACTTAGAACTTGCTCACACAAAGTCCACTGTGGGTCAGTGAGGGCTCTCCTTCATTTCAGGTGGTAATAAAGGCTTTTCCATTCTGTGACATGCTATCTTAATACCTAAATGTGGACACTGTTACACAGGTGAAGACTGAGTTCGATATGACTCAGTTGAAGAACATGCTCCAGCTTGTAATTGCGTTGGCTTGGACACACATCACTTCTACTCTCAGTCTACTGGCCATAACTAGTCATGAGCCACCCACCAAACTATGAAGGAAGTTGAGAATATAGTGGAGCATATGTAATATTTGCAAGGCCTAAGTTTCTCTGTCATAAATGTAGCACGAATGGCTGAGATTATGGGGGGGATGCTTGTTCATTATAATCTTTGTATCTCATTAACTTCTAGAAAAATTTGTTACAGGTAGAAGGCCCCCAATTAAGGATATAAATAACCGATTGATAGAATGAATAGATAATGAATGATTGCTATATCAGAAAGAGCCCAACCTTTGAATGTGGAGCTGTGATCTCAAGTTCCAGTTCCATCACCACTGGATCCCTCTGGTCAGATTATTTAACTTTGCTCTTTTCTTGCCTATCAGATAAGAGAAGTTATAATACTTTTATTTTACTGGAAAGGCTATTATAAAAATTCATTCATTGATTCATACACTCATTCATTCAACAAATATGCCTTAAGTTCCAATTGTTGGCCACACTTCAGAGTAGGAAATAGAGCGTACAACAGTGTGCATTGAGAATAACAGCATTTGGTAGATTTGTTGTACAGATTTAACAGAAAATAAAAAATTATCTTAGCATTGTTTTTAAGAAGACTAAGTAAATGTTCATTTACTTAGTTCTCTGAGCTTCCAGAAATTTCTGCCATCTAACAGTAGTAGGAGATTATGGGTAAACTGCAGAATCAATTTATTCTATCTCAAAGTCAGATGAATTACAAGAAATAAGCTAAACCAATTGTGGCCAAGAAGCAATGTGATGTTTTTTTTCATATTCTTAAAATATATTGAGTTATTCAGAAATTAAACATCATCATTTTCTGGGGTCATGATTGACCAGGAAATGTTAATTTGATCCTTAAAAGGAGCCACCATACATTCCATCTGAAGTCTGAGAAAACAATCCCTTCAGCATTGTCACAAATTGAGAATCATGGGAGGGCCACGTCAGACATTGAGAGCATTGAGTCAAATTTTCCTTCTAAACAGCTTCCAATGTTTTAGTTAAGTAGCCAAGTTCAAATTTAGGATAATTCTTTTTAATTGAAGAAAGTGGGTATTCATAAACTCTGCTTCAGTAATTGCAAGCAGAATGAACTGCCATAAAAACATAAGTGTTCCTGTCATTTTGTATGAATCTTAGGTCTCCCTCAATATATCAGTAAATTCAATATGAAATTTAAACTTGAAACCATCTACTAAGTTTCTCAGAGAACTTTATTACTACTTTAAAGAAACTAAATTAAACTGCTACTGTAGAATATTCTCCAATTTCCCACAATAACACCACTTTTCCAAAATCATAATAAAGATACATTCCCATGGCTTTTTAAAATGTCTTTGTGAGTTATATAGAAGGCCTGTAAATTTACTTTATGCTTTAGATAATTCAAAAGGAGTCATACAAAAAGTAGTCTTTTTCTCCATGAATATAATAATTTTACTTGTAAATATTGACATTGCTTTCATCTCCAGTAATATCTGGAAACACCTGGGCAGGATGTTAAAGGGATCTCTAAGCACCTTTCTATACTTTGTCTTAAAATGCAGAAAATGCCAAAGGAACTTGTTTTTCTTTCAGAGGAAAACTAAAGTTTGATATTCTGATAACAAAAAGAATAGACTTATTTTTAAAAATTAAGTGGTACAGAATGCTATAAAATAATTTCCTGCCTGTAATTCCAGTGTCACTAGATGTAGCCACTGTCCTCATGTTTTGTATAAAATAACCAAGTGTAAACATGTTTTCATGCATTGCGTAATTTGCTTTTTTCACATAATCATACATGCTCAACTTTTAAAAGTCAGCATTTATACATTTACAGCAATCTTTTAATGGGTTTGAATTACTCCGCTTAACAGTAATATTGTCACTTATTTAATTAATTTAGTGGTGAACATTTGGATAGTTTCCAGATATTTTTATTACTACAAAGAATGCTGACCTCATCTTTTAATTTTTACAGATTATGGCTAATTGTGCTGTACAAACGGGCAAGGAATCACAAATCTAATGCTGGCTCTTACTTGTTTATAACCAGTTCTGGCATCTCAAGCTATCACTGAATGATCAAAAATTTTTAATTAATTTTGCATAAACATTTATTACATAATTGTTTTAATTGATTTTGTGAAGATTTGTCACACATCTCATGGAAGTTTCCCTCTGTACTCTATTCCAAAAAATAAAAATAAAATCAAGACAGTTAATGTACATGGCCAGCCTGGAAGTTCCAAGTTATTGAGATCATCAGAATGCAAATGAAATGTTTTTTTTTTTTAATCTTTTTGTCACGTTGGTTTGTAAAGAGAAGTGGTTAAAGTAATCAGTTTTTGGAGTGTGAAACACTGCAGTCAAGCCATGGTTCTGCTGTTAATTGGCTATGTGGTTTAAAAAATTACTTAACATTCTGAAACCTTGTTTCCTTCATTTCAAAATGTGGATGATTACAAAAACTAGTTTTATATGGACATAGGGATAGTGATGGATTATAGAAGATATATAAGTAAATCTGTACACAGTTTAGGACATAGTAAGTGAATACTGAATCTTATCATCATCATCACCATCATTTTTCTTTAATATTTAAGACTCTTATCTGATAAACCCATAATTTACTCTTCACCATCTACAAGATAAATTAGCCTTAATGCGTCTCATCAGGACCTATCTGGTCTTTAATGACACGTTTCCACTGTCTACCTCTAGCTTCATTTTCTGCATATCACCGTCATTTCCTGAACACAAATCATTCTCCCTCATATACACGCTCCTGTTTTATCCAAACTGTCCTCCTTTTCTTATGGTGAATGCATATTTAGACTTGCTGTTTTCTCTCAATCATTTACTTGTTCTATTAGTATGTGGGACCCTCAAGATGTAAAGTGAAAGAGAAGGCAGATGTGTAAATTGGTGAGTACAGTGAGGTGTACAAGTGATGCAATGCAAGTCTGCTCTTGGACCAATGGATTCACTGAATTTGGAGTGGTCCTTGTGCTTGCTGTGGTGGCCAGAAAAAGTCTTTATGGTAGCGATACCTTTTGCATAGCAATAGTCATTAGCGTAAACATAATATTTCTATTGTAAAGATTTCCACAGACATATCTCAGAAAGGATTTTTTGGAAGAAAAATAAGGGATAGAAAATATTCTAAGGAGAGAGGTCTAAGTCAGTAAAATTATAAAAGCACAAACATTGGGTGCATGAAAGAATCTCAATAGATGATGTGAGCAGTAGATGAGGCGGAAAGTAGGGCCCAGATTTCAAGGGACTATGTTTAAATCATGAATTTTTCCTTTGGGCAATGAAAAATAAGTGATAGATTTTATGTAAGAAAGTAACTATTCAATGCTTAGGATTCTAATCACTCATCTCTCCCTACCTTTTACACGTTGGGCACAAATCATTTGAACAGACATAACCAAATGAGGATGAAAGTAAAGTGTCAGGTTTCCCCAGGGAACTACGGTAATGATTAAATTAAGAAAGGCTTTGGGCCTCCTCCCACTACCCCCCATGTGGGATATGAAATATGGGATGTGCACTGCTAAGTACTCTATTGTAAAGAACATGTACCCAGTCATCTCCCTGAAACATGGAAAGCCTCCTTCTTGACTTCAGTTACCAGCAGAACAAAACCTACAGAAGAACATCAGGCTTCTGTTCTGCTTCTTGACTTTTGGCCCTGAGCTCTGGTTCAGGGGTGCTCACTGCATGGGGGCAGGAAACAGAAAAGAGCCCACTGCCCTATTGCAATCACCCATGAATCATCAAGAGGCACATTTCAGCCTGATTCCTCTGGCTTTGAAGCAAAACAGTTCTGCCTACAAGCAAGCATATTTCAGTATGTGTCACGCATTTACCATGTAACCAGTAAGAATAAGAGGCTCCTACCATGGGGAAGCATCAGTAAGTTAGAAAAGGAGTGAGGTATCAGTCCTCAGATCTTCCCTGCTGGAACTGTCATCTCTGTGGAAGTTCTCCTCTCCATGGACTGAAGAGGACAGGGATGGGAGAGGTGACTGCTCCCTCTGTGAAGTGACACAGATAGATTTGCTCCCCCTTCCTTTCTGATGTCTTGCCTGACTCACCCAGAAACTTACAAGGTTCCTTTCTTCTCTGTACAAAGGGCATCTTGTACATACCACCTTTTAAAATCCTATCGTAAGATGCCTTAGTTCTCCAAGGGGAGCAGGGGAGGGATAGCCTGGGGAGAAAAGCCAAATGTGGGTGAAGGGGAGGAAGGCAGCAAAACACACTACCATGTGTGTACCTATGCAACTATCTTGCATGTTCTGCACATGTACCCCCAAACCTAAAATGCAATAAAAAAAAAAGATGCCTTAGTTTTTTATTTGATGATCTGGCTTTTTAATTGCATGATCTTACACCAACAGTTCTTAATCCTTTGCAGGGAGGGGAGGAAGGGGCTGAAGATTTCTTTCATATGTAATAAAAGAGGCCAAATTCCTCTTTTTCTCTCTTTCCTTCAGAGTCCATCCCCTAAAAAGCAAACAAAAGCACTTTAGAAAGTCCATTGAAAACTCTGAAACACCTCCTTACATTCATGTTAACCACACCCAAACTAGGCTGTAGCTTTAAAAAGAAAAGGCAGAGTTAACTATTTAAACTCTAATCACCTAGTACCATGTTTGACTCAGAGTAAGAGTTAAAGTAATATCCTTCAAACAAATGTTAGCACACAAGCAAAAGAAAGTGCAAGTAATTCACTAGCTTCTATTGCCTGATACATTTCAATTTGAGGAACATTTTTTGAACTTCTGGTACTTATCCAATGCTGTTTAAGTTTCACCCCATGCTCCACTCCATTTTCTCCTAAATAAATCAGAAAAAATGAAATACAATCAGAGTAAGAATCTCCTACTCTAACCCTTTTATAAAAAGCAAGAATTTAGTTTAGAATGTGCTCTCCAGGGTTTTCAACACGAGCCATATGACAAACAAATAGAAGGAAGAGACTAGCAAAAGCCAACTGGGCAACTATTTTCATGTGCCTACATTTTCTGAGATTTAAAAGAGGAAAATCTTACTCTCTACATGCTATTGTGACAAAATACTGCCATCATGATGATACTATGGAGTTGAAACAGATTTCAAAATGTGTATGCCACTTTATGATGCACAATATTATTTTAAAAGGTATCAGTCTATGCTATGTAATCAAAACATGAGTACATGAAGGGAATTTTAATTACAAACCCAAGGTCTTCAATTAGAAGAGATGAAAGGCAAGGGAGCCTGGGAGTTGGTTTCAGTGCTCAGCGCAGTGCAACTGAGAGGCAGTGAGCAGGGAGACTGAGACGCAGTCACTGTCAGCCAGGGAGCAATACAAGGAGGCTTGTATTCATCACTTATTTTCTGTAGCTTCCTTGTACCAAATGAGACAGAACAGTTTTTCTGGACATCCAGCCTCCCACTGATCCAAGCAAGTTCCCAAGCCCAAACCCAGTAAGCCTCAAAGAGAGAAAAGATACTACTGACAGTGAAGGTATAAGGTAACAAGTGAAAGATATCCTAGAGCCCAAAAGAGGAGGATTTGCAGAAGAGTCCAGATGTTTAAGAGAGGCAGCACAGGCTCCCTATGCTTGACTGCAAACCTGCTCTGCAAAGGAAGCCCTACCCAGCAAGTCCTTCTACAGAAGCTACAGAATATAAGCCTTCTTGTGCATAGGTAGCTTTTGGGAGGCATGGAATTACAACAATCTTTATACTTCATCTTTATTTCTTACATATCAGCAAATACTTCAATGATAACCTACTATGTGCTTGCACTAAGTACTAAGCACTGTGGTGCACAAAACCCAGACTTGTACTCTCATGAAGCTTACAGTCAAGTCAAGTAGACAGCTCTTAATCAGATAGCCCCATGAATGAATCTATTATTCCAAATTAAGATAAAAAAATAATTCTTTGAGTGTATAAGTAAAGGAATATTACTTAGACTAGGGGTTCTGAAACATTACTCTCAGGAGTGACACTTAATCTGAGAGCTGAAGGAGGAACAGGAGGTAACCAGGAGAAGAGGGAGACAGGTTTTACAGACAGAAAACAGCTTGTATGAGAACCCTGTGGTGTGAGACGAGGTGAACAGTTCCAGGACTTAAAGCACTGGTAAGCCAGCCCTGCCACAGCACAAAATGAAGGCAAAATGTGCACTGAAAATTTAATAGAATTACTACAACTCATCAGTATAACCAATAACACGAATACTGATTTAGCCAAAAATTATTTGCCAAGGCCAATATCAATAAGGGTATATTCTAGCTCTTCCTCTAGGATTTTTACAGTTTGAGGTGTTACATTTAAGTCTTTAAGTCATCCTGAGTTAATTTTTGTATGTTGAAAGGAAGGAACCCAGTTTCATTCTTCTGCATATGGCTAGCCAGTTATCCCAGCCCCATTTATTGAAGAGAATCCTTTCCCCATTGCTGGCTTTTCTCAGTTTTGTAAAAGATCATATGATTGTAGGTATGTGGATCTATTTTTGGGTTCTCGATTCTGTTCCATTGATCTGTTTTTGTACCAATTCATTGTCTGTCTGTTTTTGTACCAATACTGTTGGCAGTAGTGCACTGCTGGAAGTGGCCGCTGTCATCGCACAGGCTGCTGCAGGGAGGGCTTGGGGAGGAGATGAACAGACCCCTGGAGCTACTGCAATGGGGCCAGGCCAGGTCACCTGCTGGTAGGGGAGCACCCTGGCGGGGCAGCAGAGAGGGGCCTGGAGGTGGAGCTGGGCCCCAGGTGAGGCTGCACTTGAACACACAGTACAGGGCCCAGGCCCAGGATGTGGAGCTGGGACCATGCTCTGGGCCCGGGTGGAAAGTGGGAATGGCATCCACTTCAGGAAGCCAGCCAGCAGTGCAGGCAGGAGCCATGACTCCCCAGGCTTGGAGGTGCCTGCTCCCACTCACTGGCCTCTCCCCACTTCCAGCACCCGCTCCAATCTCAGACTGGGGTTGGGGCCAAGCCTGGGTGCTGTCACAGCCTGGTCCTGTGTGTGTATGCTTGGGCCCTGCCTCCTCGGCTCCCTCCAGACGTTGGGCACTAGCAAATGCAGGGGTGAGAGAAGCTAGTGAGGGGGCTGAGGGTGGCTTGGTGCTTGCCTGAAGGTGCCCCTTGGTATGAACAGCCTGGGCACTATGAATGATGGCAGAAGGCAGACAGACTCCTGGGCCAAAGAGGGCAGGTCCCCTCTGAGCTCTCAACTTCAGGCCAGGGAGGGCCCAAAGACTGGAAGCCAGGCTGCCAGTCCCGCAGTCCAGACTGGGGACTTGTGATGCCTTTTCCAGCCTGCCCATGGCCACCCATGGATCAGTCAGCAGGCATTTCCTCCCCTCTGAGGCCCATAGAAACCCCTGGCTCAGCCAGAGCAGAACAAAATATGGAGAGATGATGGGATGCTCAGCTGTTCATGAGGAGCCACCCACCCTCTTTGCTGAGAGCTGCAGGGATGATGGGATGACCTGCCTGCAGAGAAGAGCCAACCACTCTAGGGAGGCTCTGCTGAGAACTGAACACTTGTTGGGTTGACCTGTCTGCAGAGAGGAGCTACCCTCTCTGCTAGAAGCTGAACACTCATCGGGCCACCCTGGTTATGGAGAGGACCTGCCCACTACTAGTCTTCTCTGAACTGTTCTATTGCCTAATAAAGCTTCTCTTTACCTTGCTCACCCTCCACTTGTCTGCATAACTCATTCTTCTTGGTCACAGGACCAGGACTCAGAACCCACCAAATGGCGAGTCTAAAAGAGCTGCTATAACACAAACAGGGCTGAAACATGCCCCCTGCTCACCACATTGCAGGCAAAGAGGAGGAGAGAAGAGCTGTGGCCCTAGCAGCTGGACGTGGTGACTCACGCCTATAATCTTAGCACTTTGGTACCCTGAGGTGGGAGGATCACTGGAGGTCAGAAGTTAGAGACCAGCCTAGGCAACATAGCAATGGCTCTACAAAACATTTAAAAATTAGCCAGGTGTGGTGGCATACTCTTGTAGTCCCAGCTACTCAGGAGGCTGAGGTGGGAGGACTGCTTGAGCACAAGAATTTGAGGTTACAGTAAGCCATGTTTACATCACTGCACTCCAGCCTGGGTGACAGAGCAAGACCTTGTCTCTAATAAATGAGAAATCCTCCCCAGCTATAAATCCAGACTAATCATTTACAAACCCTGCCTCTGCCTAACTGCATAGGTCAATTTTGTTATGCTTCTGCCACTACATAACAAGTATACTTCTTTCTCCAGTTTCCAGTAACTTGTTCTTCACTTCTTTCTGAGCCCTCATCATCAGTGTCCTCCAAATCTAGATTTCTACTAATAGTCTGTTCAAAATGCTTTAATCTTTTTCATATTTCTCAACATTTTTTTCAGTCTCTACCTACTACCCAATTCCAAAACCACTCCCCCATTTTTAGGTATTTGTTACAACAGTATCCCACTTTCAGGTACCAGAATCTATATTCATTTTCTATTGCTGTGTTATATATTGCCACAAACTGAATAGTTTTAAAACATACATTTACTATCTCATGCTTTCCATGCATCTCGACTCTGGGCATGACTTCACTGGGTTCCACCACAAAGTTGTAATCAAGACATTCATTGGGCTGCATTCTCATCTGGAGGCTTGACTGAGGAAGTATCTGCTTCCCAAATCATTTAAGGTTTTGGCAGAATTCAGTTCCTTGTAACTACCTAAGGGTCCAGGCTTTTTGCTTACTGAAGGGTAGAGGCCCCCTTTAAGTCCTAGAGGCTGTCTATAATTCTTTGCTATGTGTGTCTCTCCAACATGACCAATTACTTCATCACGACTGGAAGGGGAATCTCTAGCTCTAGCCTGCTAAAGAAAGACTTGCACAACATAATGCAATCACAAGAGTGACATCCCTTCATCTATCATTTTCTACTGGTTAGAAACAAATGTGTGTGTGTATGTGTGTGTGTGTGTGTGTTTTATTTTTGAAAAAAGAGGTAAAATTTACATAACTTGAATCAAGTATGTACATTCAGCACTCAAGAAGAAAGGATTATGAAAGGCACAAATGCCAGGAGGTAGGGATTACTGGGAGTTATTTTAGGATCTGTTTGCTACTGGTAGGGTTCCTATCTTGGTTCCAATACTTTCCTTCTGTGTGACCTTGAAAAAGTTCTTAATTATACTGTGACTCAGTTTTCTTACTTATAGAATGAGAAATATGTGTGTGTGTGTGTGTGTACACACACACACACAATAATTAAACGTGTATTTATGTAAACAGTAAGGAAAATGTCTGGTGCAACCCTAGACTTTAATAGATTATATCTATCATTATTATTTTAATTGACAAATAAGTAATAGAGAATCATTAACAGATATAAAGTAAGGGGTGATATGATCAAAAGTGAGATTTAGGAAGGTAGGAAACCAGAGTAGTTGTCATGCATTTGAGATAAGATGTGACAAAGCTTCTGGTTAGGAATAGAGTCCCTGTGTTGGACAACCCCAGGGAACATTATTCACAAAGAATATGAAGTGAACATTGTTCCTTGTGGTTAAGCAGTATAGAAGCCCTGGCAGGAGACTCTACCAATAGCCAAGGTAAGGGTTAAAAATGGAAAACCAACTAATGAATGGATTTTTATAAATGTGCTACATCCATACAATTTAAAAAGGAAGGAAGTACTTGATACAAGCTGCAACACGGATGAACCTTGAAAACAGAATACTAAATGAAAGAAGCCAAACACGGAAATCACATATTATATAATTCCATTTGTATAAAATATCTGGAATAAATAAACCCACAGAGACAGAAGGTGGATTAGTCATTACCTGGGGCTCGGGGAAAGAAGGTAAGGGGAGTGGCTGTTTAATAGGTATGGAATTTTAGGGGGGGATGATGAAATGTTTTTAAAGTAGATAGAGATTATAACTATACAACATTGTGTATGTACTGAATGCAACTGAATTGTATGCTTTCAAGTGATTCAAGTTATGTAAAATTTACCTCTTTTTTCAAAAATAAAACACACACACACACACACACACACAAAGAAGCATCAGCAACGAGGGCTTGAACTTGGGTATTAGCCATAGGAATAGATGGAGGAAATGCATGAAATATATAGGGTAGGCACAGAAACAAGAAAATATTCAACAAGAAGTTATTTGACAGAGTAGCAGATGCAGGCAAGAAAGAGATGCTAGAGTTGACTTTGGGGCTTGGAGCCATGTAACTCAGAACATGGATCAATGTCTCAACCTTTAACAAGGCCTCAGGTCAGAGAGTTCTCGGGTTGAAGAAAAGAAACCTTTAAGGCTTCAACCCACTGTTATCTGATATTTGAAATCAGAACCGAGTAGTCTTCTAATATACACCAAGGGAGATGATTTAAAAAAAATGGGGCTGAGGCCAAATACCACATAACAAAAAGAAATGTGATGGAAGAAAAATGTAAGGATACCTGTTAATTGTATGTATTCTTATAAGCTAGCTACTTTACTCAGCAATTTGTATGTGTCATCTCCTGGAAACCTTACAGCAACTTGTAAGTCATGTGAGCTAGACACCTGCTCTTTCTCTTCTCCTATTTTTCTCTTGCTATTGAGGATCTAACCATTTTAATTCCAATTTAACTCCATGTGATTTAAGTGGGACTAAGTTTTCTCAAACCCACTTTCAGACCTAAAGAAAGAACCCATATCAGACCAGAGTACCCAATCACCACGGATCCTGGCCATAGTAACAGATTCATAGATGGTCATGGCATATGGCCAGAATGAAGCCATTTATAGGTGTCGTGCTTGTCTGCTGAGTAGAAGGTATGTACTATTTCTCTAGGATGAATAGCTAAAAATATAAAACTATATATGCCAATGGCCATCTTACCTGCTATGTCTGGAAAGTCTACCTCAGAGTAAAATTAACCCACAGGAAAGCTCAGTGAAAAGATAAAAGGTCTCTATAGAATTATCTTGACAGCAGTTTATAATGTCATGAACCATCACCTGAAACCAGACTATGCCTTGATTCTTTAGTTATAAAACAAACACATCAACTCTCTCTCCTCTCCTGATTTTGCTTGAATTCTATTTTTGTCACTTGCTGATCTGGTCTGAAAAACTGGAGTTCTGGCCAGGTCCTTGAGGTAGAAATGCAGTGAGAACTAAAAAAGACACAGCGCTTCTCCCAGCCAGAAATCCATTAAACTCATTCTTATTAGCAATTGTTGCTCTTCCTACTACTTCCTATTACAAATGCTATAGTACTTTTACTACTCAAATACTACTGTTATTGCTACAGCTATTACTACTAAAATTCTATAACTATTTTTACTAATAACACTTCTACTTCAATTAATCATAGAGTTCTTGATTGAAAATATAAAACGCTGTGCTACTTACATCTGCAATCCTTACAAAAGCCCTGAGACATTGTCACTAGCCTACTTACAGATGAGGAAAATTGCACTCAATAGGCCAAATTCACAATGGTAAGTATTTCTATCCTGTGTTGAATGGCTCAGTGTGCTTCTTGTTGCTGACAACATATTGATCTTTCTTTTTTTTTTTCTTTTTGAGACTGAGTTTCGCTCTTGTTACCCAGGCTGGAGTGCAATGGTGCGATCTCGGCTCACCACAACCTCCGCCTCCTGGGTTCAGGCAATTCTCCTGCCTCAGCCTGCTGAGTAGCTGGGATTACAGGCACGCGCCACCATGCCCAGCTAATTTTTTGTATTTTTAGTAGAGACGGGGTTTCACCATGTTGACCAGGATGGTCTCGATCTCTTGACCTCGTGATTCACCCACCTCAGCCTCCCAAAGTGCAGGGATTACAGGCGTGAGCCACCGCGCCTGGCCCATATTGATCTTTCTAAGGGAACTGGCTGCCCACATCCCTGCCAAGTGATAGAGATGGACTGAATCACCATGGCTAGTACCACAAGGCCTTTGTTCCATCATCCAACCATGATTGAATCAAGGATGGACACCTCGTTCAAGGATAAAAATTTAGCAACTACCTAGAAACCTGGGGCCTTGTACATAAAAAGGTAACAGGGTCTTTATCAGAAACTTATAGAAACAAAAGGCTGAAAAGTATTTGGCTATTGGTGGAGTTGGAGGCAGAAATGATGCTCAGAGGTAAAGTTAAGACAAGCCATTTGCAGGGAGAAGTTATAAGGAAGTAAAAAATATGAATAACTAGAGGATACTCACTAGTCAACAGAGAGTAGAGAATGAAATAGATTCACAGATAGCAGAGACGCCATTAGAAACAGAAATCAGGCGGCCCCTGAGGGAGCACAGAAGAATAGCTGGCTACTGAAGTTGCTGTGATTTCTGATGACTGCAGTTTTGAATAATTCACTTTTATTTGTACAACTTGAGGTGTCTGAAGGAGATCGCTGTTTCTTACAACTAAACAAATTGGTTAGAATTCCCAGCGATGAGATGGAACACTGAGCACAGAAAAAGCAAATCATAGTGACATTAATAAAGATTTCCCCTCACTGTTAGCTGGAACTCCACCCACCTCCACCCACCAATAGCTATCGCAGGGAATAGTGTTAGCAGCAAAGCCCGCTGTAGGCCAAGTGGCTAAGTACGCAGGTATGAAGTAGGGGGTCTTAGCTCTGGAAGCAGCCGGGAAAGAGAGCCAAGCAAGTGACATGTGAGCTTCCACAACCTTCCAACTACTGTCCTCGGTTGTCTTATGTAATAAGAATGTCCTTAATGTTCATAAAAAAAATTCTACCAAATATTTTTTTTCTTTTTCTTTTTTTTTTTGAGACAGAGTTTCGCTGTTACCCAGGCTGGAGTGCAATGGCGCAATCTCGGCTCACCGCAACCTCCACCTCCTGGGTTCAGGCAATTCTCCTGCCTCAGCCTCCTGAGTAGCTGGGATTACAGGAACATGCCACCATGCCCAGCTAAGTTTTTTGTATTTTTAGTAGAGATTGGGTTTCACCATGTTGACCAGGATAGTCTTGATCTCTTGACCTCGTGAACCACCCACCTCGGCCTCCCAAAGTGCCAAATCTTAACCTAGGAAATGTATACCAGACTCTCTATAAAACAGAAAATGAACATTTAAAAAATTCAATAAATAGGGTCTGAAGGTTATTATCCCATCAGTAATTCAAAACCACCAAACATCCTAAATGTCCACAGAACTTCAAATTCTGCTTTTCAATGGAGTTTTCCTTGAGCGTGGGCCAAAAGAACAACCTGAAATCATTCAGAGGGTGACATTGTGGAAGGGCAGGAGCAAATTTATTCCAAAGGGACTCTAACTCTAAAAGGCACCAATGCCTCAGGTTATTAACCTCAGCTAAATCATTTATATGCCACGTTTTTTATTCTAAATTCCCTAAGGGGAAACCTTTCCATTAGTACTCAAATGTCTTTTACCTCTTTTGCCTTTCCCTTTACAGACACTTACCCCAGGGGAAGAGTTACTTAAAAATGTCCTTGCTCCCTAGGCACATGCAGGGAAAATATGTAGGGTGGGAGTATTGAACAGCTTAGTGCTCTACTATAACACAAAGGCTATCTGGATGAAACATAGGTTGGTGTTCTTGAGACTGGATCCTTCCCTAAACAGAATTTCACTGTATGAAAACAGCAATGCATTCTCCTGTGATAGTCTAGACTGGGCAATAATATACTCTGTCACCATGGTTTCAAAAATACTAGTGAAAGAAAGGAATAAGTATTTTTTGATGGATACAACACCTGCAAGTCAAACAAATATGTCAAAATTATTTGTGCAACTTGAGCATCAAGTTATAAGAGGAGAAAAATTAATAAAGCAAAAAGAATTCTCTTTCTATAATTGAAATGTTTTTCATAAGTTTTTTTTCAACAAAATGTCATTGTGTGGTATATTTTTTTATCTAGCTCTTCTTTCTGTACGTCTCTTTTAACTAGTTCTAAGTACTTAAATATGTATACTCTAAAATGACGCAATAAGATCCACGAAATTGAATTATCATATTCTCCAAAAGAGTTGAGGTAAAGTTGAATTAAAGTGATTACAAGTACTAAATATGCTGCTTTCCATGGCAAAGTTATTTCGATATACTCCTAAACTTCAAATACACAGAGGAAAAGCAATCCAGTTAAAGATTCCAGAGAACATCTCCTGGTCAGAAACAGGACCTTGCAAAGTCTCATTCCCAGTGAGGGTGGAGGGTAAGATGGGAGGTGGTACTTAAAGTTCTGCTTAAGGGAAGTTTCATGCACTAGAAAACATTGTCCTCATCAAGAAGCAAAGTAGCAAGTCCCAAATATGTCAGCGACTCAAATCAGAGTGGGGAAAGAATCCTGCTTTTAGGAGGAAGCAAATTAAGTGCCTTTGATTAGCCAATTTATGTGATGCTGACATAACACACCAGGGCTTATAGTAGCAGGGAGTGGAGAAAATATAAGAACATCATCCGTGGAAATGTTTGCTTTATAGTCCCCTCCTTTGTGCCTTCCTAATTTCTGCTATTTTCTTAAAAGCTCTTGAGAAGGATGACTAAATGAAGGGGGGCAAACCTTCAGTATGTAGTTGGCACACTCAGTAATTATACTAACAACAATAATAACAGTAAATTTATTCACTGAACTGCTAAGCACCAAGGTAAATGTTGACATTTCAAGGTCATTCATACCTCTGAAACATTCTACTAGGTAGAAATAATTATACCTGCCGTAAAGTTTTCAATATCATTCTGTCTACACTAAAACTGTGAACAATACATAAAACTGCTCATATTATCCCTGATCTCAAAGAATATAAGCTAAAGATGATATGTATACATAGGATAACTAAAAAGTACAATCAATAATAAAATTCTGGATCATAAAACATAATTGTAGGACAATAAGTATGAATATTCTGTAGATCTTCATCTGCTCTTGAGTCAGCAAAACTCCAGCTGAGGCCGATCAGGCAGGCATGTGTCTGTTCAGCAATGCTGACCAACTTGTTCTTCCCCTTCACATCTCATTAAAGATGGCTAATGAATCAGAATACCCTTCTCAGCATCTTGGATCATTTCTTTCAGAAGCATACATTATCTACATTTTGTTTTACATCCATCAGATGCATAGGTTTTTTTTAAAATTAATATAGTTGGTGACCTCAAATTCACTCTTGAAAAGTCATTATGTTTTCTCTTGCCTTTAAATAGATAATCAAAGGAAAGAGAATTGGTTTTACATGATGTTCTAAATGTCTCTTGTTTGGCTTCAATGTGCTTAGTTGATGCTCACAATACCTCATGAGTTTCAATTGAAGAACTCAATGTTCCATCTTATATGTTAAGAACTTTGTAGATTTTCTGGCCCCAGTTTCTATTTTGTACATTTTGAAATTGATGAGTGCCTAATAAAATCCTAGGTCGTATACCTAGGTGTCATAAACTACTGCTCATCCTCAATTCGATCCAGCCAATATTTACTAAGGTACTGTGCTAAGGGCTGAAAATACATTGGTAGACAGCACAGTTTTGGCTCTGTGTCCAGGTGCTTGTAGCCTAGTGTGAAATAGGAACAATTTGAACTGTATTTGAATACTAGTTATCTGTACACATTATATATATTTAAAGCTTCTATATTGATAACAAGATGGTAATAGCCCTAATATAAGGTCTGTTACTTAAAGCATATCTCAATGTGTCAGATTCTGTGATCTTATGTTTATTATGTTTATTATCTTGTCTAATTCTTATAATAGTCATGTAAGACATTTACCACTGCTCCCATTTTCTATATGAAGAACGTGAGTTAGGTGGATCAAGCAACATGCTTATGGTCAAATAGATAACAACGGGAATGAATGCATATCTAATTCCAAAGCCTGAATCTTTCCACTGCACTATGCTTCCGAGATATTTTTCTTAATGCTATATTTCTAATCTTACCATGGATATTGATAAATAAAAAATATAGGCTATGCATATGGTAAAAAATAGTGACACCATTGCTTCAGCAATTTAAAAATCACAACAATTTAAAAATGCATTTTGATATGTTTGGGTCACTTCGCCAATTTTTCAAAGTGCAAGCACTATAGAGTTGGGTTAAAGCAGTGAACATGCAGACACCTTAGTTCTTCCCAAAAGCAAATGGCAGTATTATATAATGGAAAGAATCATAGGCTTGGCTTTAAATCTCAACTTTTTCCTTCTTTCATTACATAGTCTTGGCCATACTTCTTGCAACCTCACATATTTGGTTTTCTCAGATATAAAAATGCATTTTATGCCACGTCTTTTAAAAAAATTGTGGTAGATATTGAATGAGATTAGAAATGTATCATGCCTAATGCCAGGTATAGTGACCATTTAATAAATGTTCATTCTCTAAACTGGGTCAATTTATAAAATGAGGAGGCTCCTAAAGACGGCTTGTACTAGACTAAATGCTGCCAGTGGTGCTGGGAGACATGACTTCTTAATGATGGCTTTATTCCTTTGAAGAACAATGGGCATAAAAAGAACAAGTTGGAATAGAATTTAAATTTTTAGTCGGATGAAACCATTTACATCCTTGCTTCTAACTAAGGAAGAAAAGCCCTGCTCTCCCTTTAAAGGTAACAAGGCAATATTAAAGGTGATAGACAGAGGAGAGAGGATAGTCTTAATGGTGACAGAGGGCCTTTACCAGGACTCTTGACATCACCATTTGCCTATAAATCTCATCTCTACCTCATCACAAACCTAAGACTGGCCTTCCGATCAGAGTGTGCAAGCAGCATGTGCTATATCCAGTCCAGTTAGGGGCTAGAGAGGGGCCACAGCAACATTCATGTCCAAGAATGTCTCTTTGCACAGAATCTGCTCTTGAAAGGGAAGGTGAGTCCACTTTAGTAGTACAGAGTGCAGTTATCTCACTCATTGTTCACAGGCAAATTAGCCTCTTCCTTTTTCAGAATCTCAAAATATCTGCACTTTAAGAACAGCTATAGGGCTGTTCCCTTACATATATAATGGGCATTTAGACACTAAAACCAGGAAATGAAATATATGAAGGATAACTGAGGTTCCCTTCAGTCCACACAGCATCTCCTTACTTTGGGGGTCTCATTCTCATGAGAAATTGACTTTTTCAAGTGTGACACTTTACCAAGGAACTTGTATAAGCAAAATATGTATTATCTCTGTGCCACATATCAACTCTGCAGAGTAAACATTATTTTAGATGAAGAAATTGAATCTCAAAGAAGTTAAATAACTACTCGAGTCACAGGGCTAATAAATGGGAGAGCTGAATTTGGAACCCAAGCCTGTTTGAAGCCCATGCCAAGTCAACCTGGACCCCTCATCTGACTGGAAGCAAAGATACTTGTTAGACCCTATCCACTGATAGGTCTTCAGAGCACAGTATATTCGAAGTAAATTACTGCAGATTAATTTTACTGCTTGTGAGAATAGCAAATGCCAGACAATGAAGTTGGGTTGAGCCAAAGCACAAAGCTGGAACAGTAACTTCACCCATGATTTCACTGAATGCTAAATGTCAAGGCACCTGTATCCTTCTGTGTCCAACCCAGTAGTAACTGAGCCTCTTCACAAGCACATCAAAGCAGGACTCATTTGTACCTTTTATGAAATTCAAAAGCAAACTGGAAGCTGAAAAATACATTTCCCAGGTTGAAAAATCCATTTGTCCTACAACAACCTGTTAATAAAAATGCACATTGTCTGGTCTCAAAAGCCCCTATGTGGACCTACTCCAGTCTGATTAAAAGAAATTTGGAGAATGCAGGCAACATCTTTAAATATTTAAATGATTAAAATAAAAATTAAAAATAGATTTGGTTTCAATGAAAGGTTTTAAATTGAATCCATAAACCATGTTTGATTTCTAAAGCTAGCAGGAATGCATGTTAACTATTAAAGAGATTTAATGTGAAAATGTGTATGCAATAAAAAATATATGACTCATTTTTATATATGGTTTTCAATTTGTTTTGCTGGATCCAATCTCCTATTGGAAATGCAAGCAAATTCCCTTAAGTTTTCAAAATCAATGAGTAATAGTAAGTCCTATCAATTTTAAAAGAGAAAGAAACCTGTTTCAATATGTTATCTACCTGAATACAATAACTTTTAAGAATCAGCAAATAAATAATTTTTAGCAGTTACTCTGCATTTAGTTCCTTGTCAGTTGTTTCACATACTGCAGAAAAAAAAGGATGATATGGATCCCTGAAGGAGCCTGCACTTTAAATAAGTAGAGAAGTCACAGGCTATGATCTGAATCCTGAGTAGAATAAACACAATTTCGGGAGCCCAAGAAAAAGTCTGCCATGAAAGATGATCTTGTTAAGAAGACACTGTGATGTAAGAAAGTCTTGGATAGAGAAACCAGATTGAGAGAGCTGATGGCTTCAGAAAGGTCATTTTTGTGCTACCTGGTCCTCCTGGGTAGAGACAGTTTAACGTGGGACAGATATTTAATCCTCTATAAACCATAGGAGACAGAGCAGAAGCTGAGATATGTAAACACTGCTCATAGAAGTCTGCCTTCTGCTGGGCTTGGTGGCTCACGCCTGTAATCCCAGCACTTTGGGAGGCCAAGGCTGGCAGATCATCTGAGGTCAGGAGTTTGAGACCAGCCTAGCCAACATGGTGAAACTCTGTCTCTACTAAAATACAAAAATTAGCTGGGCATGATGGTGAGTGCCTGTAATCCCAGCTACTTGGGAGGCTGAGGCAGCAGAATTGCTTGAACTCAGGAGGTGGAGTTTACAACAAGCCAAGTGTGTGCCACTATGCTCTAGCCTGGGCAACAGAGTGAGACTCCATCCATCTCCAGAAAAAAAAAGTTTGTATTTCTCCCAAAGATCCTTCAGCAGTGTGATGGACTCACGTTGCTGTAGTAAGGATGTGCCACTCCTCGATGTAAGACAATTTTGCACCATGAGAGAACACAGAAGAAGCATTGTTTAAACTGTAAATGCATAAAATTGTTTCCCTTTGGAAGAACTGGAAGAAAACTTGGAATTGTTTATATTTCATGGCTCACTCGTATGTAAACATATGTGTGCATGCACACACACACAAAATTCACAGGTACACATCCAACCAAAATGTAAAACTTCCTAAATTATGATTTCCAAAACTGTTCCATGGCCTGTGCCAATATGGTGATATAAATTTCACTAAGGAAAAAAAAAAAATATATATATATATGTTTTATATGTATGTTATATATATATATGTGTGTGTGTGTGTGTGTGTGTATGTAATGTTCCTGAATATTCCTGGTCCAAAAGCTGTAGAGCTGTAGAGTGGTGCTTCAGAGTTTGCATTTTTTAAATTGAAGATCCTGGGTTTGTTTGGCTTTAGCAAAGTTTAGGAGTCACTGCTCTATCTCTTGTTGAGTAGATAACCCTCCATTTTTGTGTAAGCAATTCTATTAATAGCGTGGTAACTACAGCACAAGGTATTAGTATTGACCATTCCAAATACATCAGAGTGTTTCTGTATATACCAATGAATTCTGCAACTTTTACCTGGTGGCTTCATTTTAAGTCTATGAAATAAGCCTGTCATTTGTTTCATGAAAGTATTCATATATTTCTTACAATCAGATATTTTTGTAATCACTTGATTCTTCTCTTCTTAAGCTAAACAGCCTCAGTTATTTTTAAATTTTCCTGTGTTAAATAGTTTCCAAGGACTTCATCATCCTAGACACCTGACTGAGGGTAGCTGTGATTTATTGGTATCTTTCTTCTCACTCTATACTCTCCCCCAGGGTGATTTCATGCACATGACTTATTTATCACTAACTATGATGCACAAATATGTATGTCTACCATAGGTCTCTTATACCCCAAATGCCTACTAGAATTCCTCTCAGATGTATTTAATTCATCATGTCTAAAATCGAACTCATTGTTTTTCCCCAAACTTACTCTCTCCCTCCTCTTCTTTCTGCTCCACCACCTCCCCCGGCTTCTGCTTCTTCTCACCTCCTCTTGTCATTTTTCTGTTTCCTACCCAAAAACTAGAACCACCATCCACCTTGTTACATATTGGGTCCTAGGAGATCTCTGGGTCATTTCCCTCTCTCTCACCCTCTTTATGAAATAGGTGATCAAATCCCACTTAGTCTATCAACTAAATACCCTGAGTCATACTTACCTTCATCCCTGTTATTCCTGCTTAACTTTAGGACTCAAAGAGAACAACATATTAAATGTCCTTCCTAGCCCTTGATAGTCACTCTATAATCAATTTCCCACACCGATACCAGAGATATTCCCAAAATGCAATGCAATCATGGCACTCTTCTGTTTACAACTAATTGAGAGATCTCAGTTGCCAGACAAAGCCCAAGCTTCCTGGCATGGCAAGTAAGATCCTCATTCGCTGGCTTCATCTTTCCCCAGGCTGCATATATTCTGGGCTTTAGATACACCTTTTCTAATTTTTCTACTTTACATCTATTTTCTCTCTCCCTTTTGTCACACTGTTTCTTCTATGCCCTCCCCATCTACGGTTTGCTCAAGAAACTTCTACTCTCCCTTCAGAGCTCAACTCAGGCTTGTCCTCTCTCAGAAATCCTCCCTTTGCTTCCCTCCACTCTGAGTCGGGTTCTTCTTCAGGTTCCTAGGAAACCCTGGGCTCCATCATGGCTTTTATCTTCACACCTGTCTCACCCACTAAGTGGCTAATTCCCTGAAGTCAAGGACCATTTGACATTCATGTTTGTATTTCCATTTATAGAGATTAATCAAAGAGGAAAACTAAAGTTTGTCTCTTCAATCCCAGGCCAACATTTTTGGTTCTATTCTTCATGGTGCCTAGTTCTTCCACCACCAGCAGCTTGGGAAGATTTTTAAGATAAATATCCACATCCACTGAAATACCAACAGCTGACAGTTACAAGACAGAACCTAGAGGAGTTTCCAAAAGCTTAAACAATGTAAACACCAGGAAATTTGTACACAGAGAGGAATATACAATATAAATAGTAATTTCAAAAGCATCTCTTCACCTCGAGCCATAACTGCCACATACTGATTGCTGATAGGTAAGGAGGCCCATCCCCACCATGAATGTTACTCGGGCCCAAGGGTGTGCAAGCTGTTGCTATTGATAGATTGCTGACAAAGGGATGCTAAACTGGTATCTCTAGCCAGGCAGCATGTTGCCCAGATGATGCCACAGAAGCATCACAAAAAGCTTGGTCTAGGGTCTTAAATACAGTAAAATTAATTAAAACATGTTTTTAAGAAGTTCCGAAACAGTAAGTTATGACAATTCATTAAAAAATTTTTAACTCACCTATATGGAAAAACAGATGGTAAATTGAAAAGGCAATTAAATTTGTTTTTTAAACTCACTAAATTTAAAGATTATGGACAGGAATTAACTTGTTTCTTCTTTTATTTTGTATTTATTTTAAATTCTGAATAAATAAAAGTAAATATTACAAAATAAAACTAGTTCTGTAATAGGCATTAAACATTAATTTTTCATGTGACTTTAAACAAGTCACTTCCCCTGTCTATGTCTCAATTTCCTCATTTATGACATGAAAAGTCTGAGCTACAGTACCTCTCACATTGACACTAAGCTTATGTTTATAT
Organism: Callithrix jacchus; assembly: GCF_049354715.1. Taxonomy (NCBI): domain Eukaryota; kingdom Metazoa; phylum Chordata; class Mammalia; order Primates; family Cebidae; genus Callithrix; species Callithrix jacchus. Next base: position 96,907,030 of record NC_133515.1, read on the forward strand.
ATTCCAAGCAAACTTGATTGTAATAGCAAGGATTTATTCTATTGTGTCCTTTGTGCCAGAAACTGTTCCAAGTATTCAAATGCACTGTTTTAATTAATCCCACTAATAGCTATTATCATCATAATTTCACAGATGAGTAAACTGAGGCAGAGAGAAAACATATTACATATGCTATCCCAACTATTAAGTGACTGAGTAGGGATTTGACCACAGAATTTTTAATAGGAGAGCATGAAATCTTAGCCCTCTCTTACCCTAAGCCCTTGTTTCTGATAACTCTAGAAACCAAAGCTAGCTGGTATGTGGTAGTTCTTATTGATCACTCTGCTTACAACCTGTCCAACAGAAAGTTGGCCTATGCAAGAGCCACAACACCCAAAACACATCAGCCTGAGCTCTCAGGCATGATTTTTTTCCATCTTCTTCCACAATTTGTACTCACACTGTGAAACTGACACAGGTAGTTCACCTACTTCTCTGCTCTATTGTCTAGATGTTGGTGAGAATAATTATTTTGGGGGGGGGGGAGTAACATTTTAAAGCCTGATTTCTATCTCCTTTGGGAGGTTATTGATTTTTTAGAGCATTAGTAATTTATAAATCCTGAGCAAACTAGCAGAATTGAAGAAAAAATTTATTTTGATGTTCTTAGAAGAATCGATGAAATAGTTTAAGACATTGGAACGCAAATTTAAATTTAATCACTTTACCCCTGAGTAGCCCATACCTTTAAGGGAGATATAAATTTAAGGAAATACACATTTCCTGATGAGTAAAACAAATATGTTTTCCTCATCTTTGCAGCTTCTCTGTGTTAAATGAATTCACCAAGAATCTTCTGAATATCAACTGCACTTGACAATAAGAAAGACACAGAAATGTTACACCCACCCTCCATGAGGCTGCCAGTGGAGGTGACCTCCTGTGATAATTTGTACATAAAGGCTACCTTATAGTGTGGTGAAAAGGACATCAGATTAGGAGTTCTGAAATTTGGGGTCTATTTACTATTTCTATAAAGATTTTTGTAAACATGTAGACAGTGTAAATCTGACTGGCATTGCCTTACCAGCTCCAGGGACATGTTTGCAGTGGAACTTACTAGCATGGCTGGATTTTATTGAACACTTATGTCATGCCATCCTCATCGTCTGCCCCACCCAATAATCAAAACAAGGAAAATGTGGCACTTATACACCATGGAATACTATGCAGCCATAAAAAACGATGAGTTTGTGTCCTTTGTAGGGACATGGATGAATCTGGAAACCGTAATTCTTAACAAACTGACACAAGAACAGAAAATCAAATACCACATGTTCTCACTCATAGGTGGGTGATGAACAATGAGAACACATGGACACAGGGAGGGGAGCATCACACACTGGGGTCTGTTGGGGGGGCAAGGGAGGGACAGCAGAGGGGTGGGGAGATCAGGGAGGGATAACATGGGAAGAAATGCCAGATGTAGGTGATGGGGGGATGGAGGCAGCAAACCACATTGCCATGTATGTACGTATGCAACAATCCTGCATAATCTGCACATGTACCCCAGAACCTAAAGTACAAAGAAAACAAAACCTTGATACCAAAATGGCATTATGGAAGGTCAAGCAGAAACTTTTTCAGCTAGTGAGAAGAAAAATATCCAAAGGCATCAATATGGATCTTATTCCCCTCTGACTGTGAGATTTTAGGACTTGTGCACACAGTACTTATGTTCTTCTGAGATGTTCTGTGACACAGTAACCGTAGCTACATGCTTCATACAGAGAAAGTTATTCAAGTGGCAGGATCCTCCTGTGAAAAATTACCAAATGCTCATATCATTTTGAAAATCTATGAGAGTCTACTACAGGATATGTAGGAGTGAAATCCCTTTAGAAGATTTCAGAACCGGTGGGATAATAATGAGGAGAGATAGAGTCTAAAGCTGGCTAAGTCACTGAGTGAATAGCATGAGAAGCCATTAGAAATTGTCTCTTTTATCTAAGAGGAGTAACAACCTCAGGCCCACCTGCTTCATGAGCTGTAGGCAAATCCTACGGAGAGCCTCTTAATGTTCTTCGCTGATTGTAGACTCCTCTCCTTCGGGTCCACTCTACACTTGCTGCCAGAGGAAGCATTTTGAAATGCACATTTACTATGACTTACTCTTGACTTTTTTTTCTGGTTCGTTTGTGCTTCCATCGTATCCCATTCAGGGCATACAACCCACAATATTGGGTATATTCATTTTTACAGCATGGAGAGAGTCCAGCTTCTATGAACTCCATGCTTGTGGTGGGCAGAGATGGCACCTTTCTCTACTTGTCACCAGAACTGGTCAGACATGAGGTTTATAGCTAACAATGTATGGATGTTCATAAGTCTGGAACTATTCTAAGTGCTTTACATATATTTTCTTAAATTAATCTTATAATTTTTGTATTGCATTTTAGGTTTTGGGATGCATGTGAAGAACATGCAAGATTTTTGCATAGGTACACATGTGATAGTGTGATTTGCTGCCTTCCTCTCCATCACCTATATCTGGCATTTCTCCCCATGCTCTCTCTCCCCAACTCCCCATCCCCTCATTCCACCCCCATTTCCCTCTGACAGACCCCAGTGTGTGATGTTCCCCTCCCTGTGTCCATGTGTTCTCATTGTTCAACACCCACCTATGAGTGAGAACATGTGGTGTTTGATTTTCTGTTCTTGTGTCAGTTTGCTGAGAATGATGGTTTCCAGGTTCATCCGTGTCCCTATAAAGGACACAAACTCATTGTTTTTGATGGCTGCATAATATTCCATGGTGTATAATCTTACAATATTTTAATGAGAGTGCTATTCTTATGTCCAATGTACAAATGAGAAAACTGGAGCAATGGGAGGTTAAAAAACTGATCTATTGGTTACAGCACTTGCAAGTAACAGAAAAGAAATTTGAGCCCAAGCAGTTTGGATACAGGTTCTTCCTCCTAACATCTACTCTGTGTCAAATGCAGAGTAGGGGTACAGAGGAAGGATCCATGCTCAAATATTGGCAAATGAAAGAATGAAGAATGAAATAAATCAATTAATTAAAAGCCTTCAATGGCATCTTATTATATTCAGAATAATTGAACCACTATCATGCCAAACACAATTCTGTGAAATCTTGCCTCACTCATTCTCCAACCTCAGTTCTTGTCAGATCTTGAGCCCCAGACAATTATACACATCTTGCCTGTATGAATTTTTTGATGTAAATTCTATTACCAGGATGCCCTTGTGACATCTTGGTCAACCTCACTTACTCGGTCTTACCTCTTTGAAGGAAGTCTGGGTTAGAATGCCATCTCTTGCACACCCACTCTCATGCTGCACCTAATTCTATGCTGACATTTACTAGAATGTTTGCAAATGTCTTTTTATTTATCTGCCTCTTACAGAAGACTATGAGCTTCTCTGGGGCAGGCACTGGGTTTGACTAGTTTCTCTATCCTAGTTTCCACCTTGATGTCTGGGATTCAAAGGCTCCAAAGAAATGCCTGCTTTGTGAATGAACTAAATGTTCTTTATATATCTGCCTTCAAACTACTCAATGTCCCTCTCTAATCATTAAATAGTTGTGATGAAATCCTTAAAGATGCATTCTCTAGTCCCCCAGCTCTCCGTCCAATGCCTACTGCCCATTAGGAGAGAACCAGGAAGCAAGAAATACCCTTGCTCCTGAGAAAAGGTAGAAAACCAGCACTGTTCTTAGGGAACACAGGAGATGGATGTCAAGAGTTTCACTGGAGTGATACTTGGTAAAAGAACAACCAAACATTTCCTTGAGTATCTATGTCCTTCAGGAACAAGGAGAAGGTCACTCTGCCCTTGAACAATTAATTCTGTGGCCTGCCTATGGTGATGCAAATAGCCCTAAGTGAGAACAAAACATTTCTTACAAAGATGAAAAGTAAAGCTGAATAGATAGTGTGAAAGGTAATTCAATTGCTTACTAATTCATAGTAAATAGGAAGGTCTCTGGGGGAAAATTGTCAACTATAGGCTAATTATAAAAGCACAAGAAGGTGCCAATTTACCAACTGAATGTTATTTAATCATATTGTATTCCTCAATATAGGTGCTATGAACCTTTTACAGGTGAGGACATGAAACTCAGAAAGACTTAGCCTAGGTCATACTGCAAGTCCAAGGCTGTCCACCTCAAAATCCCATGCTCTTTTCACTGCACCATGCTGTAAGATGCTGTGGAAAGGCATTTGTGAGAAGGACTAGTGAGTCAGGGAGGGAGAAGAGAACATGAGGCCACCAATCCATGGGAAGCCATGGAAGATGAGGGGAAATACTGCTAGCAGTGGAGGAAGAAAAAGACATGTTAGTTGGGACATTGACTCCAAATTGTACTAAGTTCAGAGTTTAACCCGGGAAGTATACTACATCCAGGCTCTTTTCCCATATGTGGTTCCTATGTAAGGCTGAGCCAAGGAAGCATCTCATACAGGGCACAGGGAAAGATACCCTGCTTCTTCACAAAGGCCCTGATTGACAGGCACTGTCAGCAAAAGCAGGAGGCTGATTCTGAGTGTCTGTCCTCTTTGCCTAGTGATGCCTTCAGGTTAAATTTGCTTCAGATACTTGTCTTCAGAGTCTTAAAGGACTCTGAAACAGTCCTGACAGCAGCACATTACCCGGTTAGGACCATGTTGCAAGGAATGGCACTTCTATTGCTATGATGACTGGTCTACCAATGTGCGCATGGGAAAGGCCAAGGGTAAGCAGGAGATATCTTAGCAGATCTTCAGCTATATTGGGGTCCTGAACTCATGCCTGCTACAGGGGCTGGGTATTGCAGGACTCTCACACCACATTTCCAAACCATGCAATAAAGGAGAAAAATGCATGGGCTCTTGAACTAAACATTTGCTTCTATCTAAGTTTTTATGCTTACTATTATGATCTGAGGAACATCACCTAACCTCACTCTGACTTAGCTACTCAACTATAAAATGATTATTGGCAGGACTGTTGCAAACAGAAATTGTAGGTATACAACATGCTTTCAACATTGTATCTTGTTCCCCAGCCCCAGAAAAACTCCATGGAATAGAAATGCACAGTTACAAAGCCTGTAAGACAAGAGCTGAGGAAATGAAGTGCATACATGTGTCTCTCATCTCAGATCCGCCAAATGATGCTGTAATTAATTGCATGCAAGCCTCTCCCACCCACCGAACTGGAAGTTCTTTAAGGTTATAAGCTGTGCATATCTGTGTTCTAGGTCCTAGCACTAAGTCTGGCATGATGTGGATGCCAAATGTTTGATATATGAAGGCACAAATGAATGGAAGAACCAGTGATGCCTTCTGGACCAGAGCAGGTCTGCCTCGGACTCGGATCCCACACTGAGCACAACAAACTTTGCCCTTCTGAAGGATAAATTGGGTGAGTACCAATTAGCTCACTAAACAAATATTTCTCTAGTGAAGCACATGTTTGCTCTCCCATTTCATTTTGTGTTTACTTATTCATAGCCCATAAAAAGTGGTTAGCTGGAAACATTCATGTTTCCTTGTTACATTCCCCAAAGTGAGAAGTTGTTTTCCTCTCATGTAGCATTTTTTCCAGTGTGTGAAAATCTCTGGCCTCAAAACACACTCGTGGGAACCCATAATTGAGTCTGAAATCATCCAACAGCAGCAGAAAGTTCTTACATCTCTGAGAGCCTCAGGGAACCAGGGAGCTCACAGAGCCTTGCTGAAAAACACGGGATCTACAGCTAAAGCCAGAAAGCCCCCAGAGACCATTTGGACCAATCCCTCCTCCCACAGGTGATTAGAAAAAAGAAAAGGGAAGCAGCCTTCCAAATCCTCTTTTAAATGACAAGATTTCAAACACTGTTTGCAACTGGCTTTCGTTTTTCATTGTTCATGCCAAACCTGCAACTTTTCCCATTTTCAAATCACATTTTCCACTTACACCCATACTCTACTCCAGTTGGAGACAGGGAAATTTCCTTAGAATCTTTCCACTTCTCCTTCCTACCTACTTCATCATCCAGTCCTGACCGTCCTTCTCCTTCATTGTCTCTTGTATCTTCCATTGCTCTTGAATTTGCTATCTTTCTCCTACATCCAGGAAGTGATGGGAGGGACTAAAGATTTGATTTTACAAATATTCTATCCCGTATTCTTTTTTTTTTTTTTTTTTTGGAGACACAGTTTTGCTCTTGTTACCCAGGCTGGAGTGCAATGGCGTGATCTCGGCTCACCTCAACCTCTGCCTCCTGGGATCAGGCAATTCTCCTGCCTCAGCCTCCTGAGTAGCTGGGATTACAGGCACGCACCACCGTGCCCAGCTGATTTTTTGTATTTTTAGTAGAGACGGGGTTTCACCATGTTGACCAGGATGGTCTCGATCTCTTGACCTCGTGATCCACCTGCCTCAGCCTCCCAAAGTGCTGGTCTATCCAGTATTCTTTACAGTCCCTCATGTATCCATTCTTTTCTGGACTCTTGAAACATCCCCCAGACACGATTGTCTGACCTCACCTCATATCACCCCCAAAAATCCCTTTAAAAACTACTCAGGGGCCAGGTGCGGTGGCTCACACCTATAATCCCAGCACTTTGGGAGGCCGAGGCGGGTGGATCACGAGGTCAAGAGATCGAGACCATCCTTGTCAACATGGTGAAACCCCGTCTCTACTAAAAATACAAAAAATTAGCTGGGCACGGTGGCACACACCTGTAGTCCCAGCTACTTGGGAGGCTGAGGCAGGAGAATTGCCTGAACCCATGAGGCAGAGGTTGCGGTGAGCTGAGGTCATGCCATTGCACTCCAGCCTGCGTAACAAGAGTGAAACTCCGTCTCAAAAAAAAAAAAAAAAACTACTCAGGAACCTCTAATGCCTTCCTATGACCTATAGCTAAGTCTTAAACTTTTTCTCAACATGGCATCTGGCACTTTTAAACCTAGCTTAATCTAATTTTTTATTTAACTCCCACCACTTCCCTCTATGGGCACACACCAGCATTTTCATGTTTCACACTTTCGTGTGCTCTGCCCCTTCCCCAGGTTACCAATCAACTTAGCCTTCCAAGCCCAGGTCAAATACCATCTCCTGTTTTGTTTCGTTTTTAATCTTCATGCAGTTTGTAAATTGAGAAGATACTATCTGAACCAAATCATTTAATTTCAAATCCTGTATTCTTTGTACTATTCCACAGTTATCTCTGAGCAGTGACTTTGATAGCAAAGTGTAGACTTCAGTAAAGAAATTCACTTCCTTCTAAGATGGATTTATCGCAAAACAAAAGTGTTGATTAGACTAACACATGCCATATTAGGATCAAATTCTTATATTTGGAGGGAAGCATTTGATATTAGTTACTTAAAAGGTGTAAGTAGCAATATGCTGTTTTATCTAGTCAAGAATCCAGGAAAGCCAGCCAAGACTAATTCGCCTTCAGACTGTGGCTTTTCAATTCAAATTTGATTATTCACTTTTGTAATAGAAGTTGCCAGCTATGGATGCTCTGGGAGGGAAGAATGGATGGCTTAGTCAGATTCTCCACCAGGCGAGTGACTCTCCAACAAGATCACTGCTTATTCTCGTCCTTAAAGAAATGTGAACCCAGTAGGCGATACAAAGAACACTCAAATGTTATCCCAGCTTCATAAGCCTTCTTCCTGCTGTGTCTTCTATTGACTTAGGAGCAGTGAACTCTTGGGTAAAATGTGTCCCTGACCATTGAACACAGCATGGCCAGGTTTGTTTGGGAAAGTATGGCTGCTCCTTCAGGGGAATTCCAGCATGGCACACTATGCTAGATACTGTGAAAGGAAAAGAGAGACTAGGAAGAAAAAGTCAGCACTTATAAACAGAGAAAATATGCTTTAGATATTTAAACACTATAAATCACATACAGTACCTAAAAGCTATATGGATGTTTATTATTCATTTTGGAAACTTATGCATAGTTGTATTTACATTCAACTTGAAATTCAGTTTTTATTACTCCAATTCTTGGTCTAAACATATGCCACGGCTCATAAATATTTATTCTATGAACGTATAGTACTGTTGTAGAAATGAATAAACATTCAGATCAGAATTCAGTTAATCTAAGCAGCCTCCACCAGAGAGTTGGTTTTATTTTTCATTTGTTTATTATTGAGTTTCACATATCCCAGCTAAGGTGCTGCTTCAGGTACATAATTCAGATTAGTCCCTTAGCCACCATCTCAACCTCTGGTGATTTTGAAATAAAGTTGGCACAGCCAAAATGGCTAGCTTTGGATTGAGTTTACTTCCTGTATAGAATTTTTATTTTATAGAATGTCCCTTATATTCAGCCATTCTTGTACTGCTCTAAAGAAGTAACTGAGACTGGGTAACTTTAAGAAAAGAAGTTCAATTGCCTCACAGTTCTACAGGCTATACAGGAAACATAGTGGCATCTGCTCCTGGGGAGGCCTCAGGAGGCTTCCAGTCATGGTGGAATGTGAAGGAGTGCAGGTGTCTCACATGGCAGAGCAGAAGCAAGACAGAGAGAGTCAAGTCTGGAGTTGCCACAAACTCTTAAATGACCAGATCTCACAGGAACTCACTATTGGGATGACAGCAACAACCCATGAGGGTTGCCCATGTGACCCAAACACCTCCTACCAGGCCCCAGCTCCAGCACCGGGGATTGCAATTCAACATGAGATGTGGGTGGGGACAAATATTCAATCTATATCATCCCCTAATTGATGGTCAGTCTGTACAATACCATCAAATACCTAAGGGATGTGTTTTGTTTTTGTTTTTGTTTTTTGGGACGCTTCAAGTAACTGAAAAAAAAAAGTGTATCTTGAGCTGAGTTGCTGAAATCTTCATGATGTTTCTTCTTTATAGTTCCTTCTTAGTGACTAATAACTTCTGTTAGATTTTCACAGAGAAAAAAGCAGAATTATTATTACTATTTTTACATTGAATAGCTGTATTGATCCTTACTCTTTGGAGTAGGATGAGTAGAGCTAATTATGATGAGTAGAGCTAATTTCCTTTCGTTTGTGGGAGCAGAACTTAGTGACTTGTACCTAATGAATAGAGTACAGAAAGGAAAAAATAGTAACTTTACAGTTACTCTAGTTATAGTTACTAAGAAATTTGGTAGATATCACCTTAACTAAGAAAAGTTACAATGTCCAGTGATAAGTCATGTTAATATCATGTATGCCTTGATATGATATGATGAGAGGTACATCTCACCACAGTGGTATTCTTTCCAAAAGTTATAAACCCTGGTAAAACAATGAGTAAACAACAGACAAACCACAAATGAGAGACATTCTAAAATATATCAAACCAGTACCTTTCAAAAGTAACAAGGTCATGAAAAACAAGGTTAAGAAACAATCAAACTTGGGTAGACTGTCCAGACACAATAACTAAATGCAACATGGTAGCCTTGAATGAGAAATTAGGACATTGGTGGAACTAACTGGCGACATTGAATAAAGAGTAATGACATCGAATAAAGTTTATAATTTAGTTAATATTGTTAAGCTAATGTTAATTTATTTGTTTTTATGAAACTCTGTCCTATCTTTACAACTCTTTTTTATTGTTTTTTTAGTTTTTGGTCAAGAAAGGCAGATTTATTGGAGAAAATATGAAGATAGGTTGTAGGAAAGCAACGGGCACATCAGCAAGAGAGGAACTGACTGGCAGGAGATGAAGCCTTACTTATATTGATCTATTTCAAAATTAAAATTTTAAAATTATTTCAAAATGAAAAGTTAAAATGTCACAGTGGGTAATTATAATTATTTTCCCCATTTTATAAATATAAAAATATGCCTGCTCAAGACAATGAAAAGCAAGCCACAGATTGGTAGAAAATATTTGTAAACTACTTATCTGATAATGGACTGTTATCCAAAATATATAAAGAACTCCTAAAATTCAACATTGAAAATCAAAAATCCTTATTCAAAAATGAAAATAGGTAACGATGTGACAGATGCTTTACCAATAAAAACAGAGATGGCGAATAGGAATATAAAAAGATGTTCCACATCATGTGTCATCAAAGAATTGTAAATTAAAACAACAATGAGATCCGACTACACACACCAATTATAATAGCCTATATTTAGAACACTGACAGCACCAAATGCTGGCAAGAATTGAAGCAACGGGAACCCTCATTCATTGCTATTGTGAATGCAAAATGGTACAGCATTTTGGCAGCTTTTTTTTTACAATATTAACCACATTTCTACCATATAACCAAGCAATTGTACTCCTTGGTATTTACCCAAATGAGTTGAAAACAGGTCCATAGAAAAACTGCACACAGGTGTTTAGAGCAGCTTTACTCACAATTTTCAAGATTTGGAAGCAACCAATATGACTTTCAGTAGATGAACAGATAAACTGTGGCACATCCAGGTAATAAAATATTATCCAGCCCTAAAAAGATATGAGCTATCAGGATATGAAGATATGGAGGGACCTACAGTGCATATTATTAAGGAAAGGAAGGAATTCGAAAAGGCTACATACTGTATGATTCTAATTCTGTAACACTGTGGAAAAGGCAAAACTCGTGACAATAAAAAGATAAGTGATTTCCAGAGATTAGGGGCTAGAAAGGGATACATAGAGCACAGAGGATTACTAACGTCATGAACTGATTCAGTATGATAGGATGATGGTGGATGCATGTCATTATACATTTGTTGAAACCCATAGGATGTACAACATCAAGAGTAAACCATAATGTAAACGATTGACTTTGGGTGACAATGATGTGTCAATGTAGGTCCCTCGATTGTGGAGGATGTTGGTAGTTGGGGAGGCTGTATGTGTGGGAAGGAGGTGTATTAGTCCATTGGCAATTTACAAAAGAAGGAGGTTTAATTGGACTCACAGTTCCATGTGACTGAGGAAGTGTCACAATCATGGCAGTAAGCAAGAAGTGAGTCACATCTTATGTGGATGGTGGTGGGCAAAGAGAGAATGAGCTTGTGCAGGGGAACTCCTCTTTTTAAAACCATCAGATCACGTGAGACTTATGCACTATCAGGAGAACCGCATAGGAAAGACTTGCCCTCATGATTCAGCTACCTCCGTCTGGGTCCCTCCCACAACATGTTGGAATTCAAGATGGGATTTTGATGGGAACACAGTCAAACCATATCAGGAGGGTACAGGGGATATATGAGAACTCTCTGTACTTGTCACTCATTTTTGCTATGAACTAAATATGCTTAAAAAATTAAAGTTAAAAAAAAACTGCTCACTAGATATCTCTGAATCTTATATGTATACCTGAATGCCATAAGGAATTCAAATGCAATATGTCCTACGCTGAACTCATCATCTACTATGTCTCTACCACTCTTCAATTTCTGATTTGCATTAATGGCCTTATAATCTACCCAGGGTTCAAAATTAATTCTCCACTCCTCCCATTCTGTGCCTCGAATCTATCAGTCACAATATCCTGTTGAATTCAACCTTGTATATCATTTTCAAATTAGACTTTCTCTTTTCATTTTCCTGGCACTATACTAAAAACAATTCTTCCCTCCAGCCCTGCTATCTTCCAATCTGCCCCTCCATCTTGTTTTCAAAGTAGCCTTCCAGAAAGCAGTATGACTAGGTTCCTCCCTGCATCATAACCTCCAGACCCATTCCACTACCCACAGAATAGGACCAGGGTAGTCCTACAACTGCCACCAACCCTTTGTCCTATCCCTGTGGAGCTTAATAGTGATTCTTGCCAATGCCAGACCCTTTCCTACCTTATGCCTCTATGCCTGCTGGCCTCTCAGTTCTGAGTTCTTTTCCTTCCTCCCACAGGCACAGCCCTCTCTATCCTTCAAGCCAATACTCAGATCTCATCTCCTCTGAGAAGCTTCCCCTACTGACCCCTAACTCCTTGCAGTGTGAGATGATGTCTTCTTTGAATGCACAGAGCATTTTGCTGGCACTTGCAAAAACATCGTGTTTGAATTATTGTGCTCAGTTATGTGCCTGTCCAATGACATGATGAGATCTTTACCAGCAAAACCCTGTCTTATTCAACGTCATGTAGTCCAATGCCTGGCGTTCATCTAGGCCTAATGCTTCAAGATTTACACCCAACTTTTTATTACTGAGAAATTGAATGCCTTCACACAGGGCATCATCATTCTGTGTAGAGAGCAAGCTGGTGTCCATGTGACTGTGAGTGAATGTACAGTATAAGATACCCTTATTGACAGACAGATGTGTTTTTATTTCAGTTTCCCCATGTAAATGCTGGTTTGTATCACTCTTCCTTTAATGATTAATGATTCATTTATTCATCCATCCATTTGTTCATATTTGTATTAGACAGATAATGGTGGTCCTTGAGTGAGGCATACTTTTTTTTCAGAAACTATAGGTAAAGTAAATTTTACTCTTTCTTTAGGTTTCTCCCTGGATGCAATTCATAGATAAATGATCGCACAATCTTTACTTGTGAAAGCAATGATAATATTCAAGATTTGACTGTCAGCTAGTTCTTGGTTGACAACAACAGCCTAAAAATTCTCTTCCATGAAGAATGAATGCAGTGTTTATGGCAGATAACCATCTTAGCCAAGAAAAATTTGAATAATGCAAGTGTTGCATAATCATGTTATTTGTAATCCTTGACAGCAGAATTTACAAAGCCTCATTTAATGAGAAATTGAATGGAAGATGTGTTTGAAAAATTAATCCATTTTAATAATATATGGCACTGGTATTAGCCAACTCTGTCAGGTTTTGTACCTATAAACTAAGAGCCCATGAATATCAATTACAGTGAAAAATAATGAGATATGTATTATTTCCCTAAGGAAATTACTTTTAAAAATATGCATTCTGACACTCTCAAGATTAATCACACAATTATGCAGTTACAAAATGTAATCAGTGAAATTCTAAGCAGCAGTGAGAATGAGTATTTATATTTACTAAAAACTCAAAAGCCTCACTTCTGATGAAACTTTACAAAGTCACTGAAGTTTAAAGGCTATAGCATTTCAATAAAAATATTTATCAATCTTCCATCTAGCAAAGTCTGGGGACTGGGGGTAATTTAACGGTAGCAAAAAAATAATGATTAGAACATTGCAAAATACACGGAGTCAAAACAAAGACTAAATATTAAAGAACTAAAAGAAACAAGGTTGTTCACCAAAGGGAGGCTAGAAAAATAGATTTAAGAAAATTCATTTAGGGAAATGTTTTTACAATGCTTAACAGAAGTGCTACTTTAGAAAGGCAGACACTGAGGTGAATAAACAGGGATAGAAATCATAAGTGAGAAATTAGCTTTGAGGCTCAGGAGTATCCTACTCAGTCCTTGTGGTTCTGAGAACCCAGTCCAAAAAGTTATACAACACACAGCCTAAGTAAATTAATAGCATCCTGGGGCCCCACTGACACCCTTGAGATCCCCATAATGTCTCAGTGAGGAATCACCCCTTCTGCAGAGATGAAGCTCACTTCATCGCATTGGAGCTAATTTCAAAGCAAAGCAACTCTGATTATTAGAAAGGCCTTCAATACATTAAGCAGAATCAAAATTATCTGCTTTTATTAATCACCATTGCTAGCCCCTTTGTCTAAGACTATTCAGCCATTATTTGGACAGTCACCATGCTCCCCTTCCCTCCTCTGCCCCCAGGCTTTTATTCTCCAGGCCAAAACACTTCAGTTTCTTATTTCAATAAGAAATAAGTAATTTTTTTCACTTATTTTCCCCAAAATCTACAATTTTTAGAGAGCAAAGGCCTTGTCCTATTCATCCAGCTATCACCAGACCAATTTCTGGCATCCAGTATTCTTTCTGTAAATGTTACTCAAACAGCTTTGTTTCCTCTCAGCAACCAGGTCTACCTCCTGTAATTTTGTCCTTCATAACATTACATAAAAATCATAAAATACAAGGTTCATAGACATTGTCCTGTCTGTACATCAACTTCAGGCTTATATAAAAGGACAATAAGACATAAAGAATTCACATAAAATCCTTGAAATTAGGATGAAAGAGGTGCAGCGGTTTGGGGAAGAGAGCAGTCAATATCACCCTCAGGAGAATCAAAACAAACATTTACTTCTTAGAAGGAGTCAGGCTGAAGAAAGAGAGCAAGAGAACTTGTTAAGTCCTTGGGAAGAACTTGGGAGCACACTTTTGTATGTTTCTATTTCTTTACCATATGTTCTCCCACACGGGTAAACCATTTGAACAAAATTATCATGTAGGGCAGCAAGAAAGAACATGTGTAGAGGATCACATCTCTTTAGGTTTATCTTAGAGAGGTAAAAAACCTCTGATCAGGAAGAGAGGAAGTTGGAGCAGTCAATAGAAATGAAGGAAAGGCTTCCCAGGCCTAAGCATAGGGAGGGTGACTTGCATGTGGAAGGAACCCTAACACTTAGAAAAGGAAATCCTAGTGTGAGAGTTCCTGACCAAAAAAAAATCCATATGGTATAGAAAACATGTATTATATTATATTATTAGTTTCATGTTTCATGTATATGTAATTGGGATCATAGGGCTTGCTTTAGATCAGTTTAATATAGCCAATAGTCTCGACCTTCTAGAAGGATCAATGGAGGCTGGTAGCCAAAAACTCCAGGCCATATTTTTGACTTCTCTCTTAGCTGACCCTGCTTTTGAATAAGACTATTCTGTCCCTCAACCTTCTCCGTAGGTCAGCCAATGATAAAGAGACTTTTCTGTACCAATAACAATGTCATGGAGGCCTAAACGATGAAATCCCCTGTGTATAATGTTCCTCCCAACGTTAGGTCTGGAGCTCAACGGCGTTGACCTGTTCTTGGTTTATCACCCTATGTAGGTGACAAGTACCTTAAAAGTAGAGAATGACTTTTTTATTCTATTCTTGTGCCATTCTGAAAACCTAGAATACCAATTCGCATTCAGCTTCTGACTCAAATTTTTTAAGATTTTGTAGTTGGTTAAAGTAAAATGACAGTAACGGAAGCACACAAAATATTATAAACATTGGTCATAATCACATAAACATACTGAATTATCTATCTATATAATTAAATACATTATATAACACAGATACTTGCTTATAAGGAACTTAGAATACCTGCTTATATATATTAGTATTACATATTTATTAAAATCCTCAGAATCCATTTTGTGCACTACTAAGAAATAGGAAGGAGTAAGAAAAATAAGTCTTACCTTAATAAATGTATTATATAGATGTTCACAAAAGTGATGCAATCCAGGCTGCTACAAAGAAGATGGTTTTATTTCATACATTCTTTGAATGTATAAGTATGCTTCTGAATAAGTCTACTCAGAAATATATATTTCTAAGATTCTGGAAAACCAGTCATATGTAAGATATCACATGTTCAGTTGAGATCAAACATTAACCAGAGTCTATAATCAGCGTATGCAGACAAAATATTTTACATATTTCTAGACTGGTAAAAATAACTTAATTTTTAAGTTTTTATTTATGACATGGTTATACGCAAGAGCTAGTGATTAGAAGACAGTGAATGGTGTACTTGCCATCCATTCTAGATCAAAGTCCTGAACATCTGTATAAAGCCACATTTGGTCTGAAAATGAATCAGAGAATGTTAAAGTATCCAAAATGTTTACTTATTCACATCTGTTATTTTATGGGGAAATTTAATTGCTGATGCTAGCATTATAATTCTGGGATTTATGAAAATATGAAAAGATGAGCTGTCAGAATAGAGACTACAATGGCTGGAGTCTTCTCTAAGAAGATATTTTAAATGTAGCATTATTAAAGATCCCAACCTCACAAAAATTTTATGTATCTATGTTTTTAGAAGATGCAGAATGCCAAACATTCCAATCTAAGGATGGCCCTGAGAATAACAGATCCTTGGATGTCTTTAGAATGGTAATCATATGCCAATGTCCATGCTGAGAGACGGTATAACCTCATGTTGAACAGCTGCTGTTAGAGTTGTAAGAACATAATTCCCTAATGGCTTATCATCTATCTTGTGTGTTTTTTCTGGAAGTAAACCAAGACATCAAACTGAAACTCAGGAGACTGAGAAGGTAATTAAATAGCTTTAGTCATGGGTTATAATGTGAAGTCAAACGTGGACACTGGATATGGTCTCTAATTGATCTGAAGGATCTATGTCACATGAACCAGTCTTTCCTTTCAAGTCCAAGGTACTGAGGCGGGAAAGAACCACAATGAGGTCTGGGAACTGAGCATCGTTTATTTTGTCTTGGTTCTGATACTAAGCAGCCTTTTGACATTGGGAAATCAATTCATTTTACTGAGTTTGTCTTCGCAAAATGTAAAGAATCTCCTTATTTGAATCACTGTTTTTCTGAAGTTCAGGCAATACTGTGGGTGAAAGTGTTGTGCCCTTGTGAGACAGCATTGTATAACAGAGAAAGATGACATGGTACTGATTCTAAATAAGGGAAACAACTTTCCATATTTATAAATCAATCAGAGACACTCATACATGAAGGCAGAAAAACAGATGAGAAGCTCACATGCAATATTTCTGCAGGAAAACAAAAAATGCTGCAGCATTGTGAGGTTTCAACATTCAGATTCTAGGGCTAGTATTCTGGTTGCTGTTATTCAACCTACAAAGGTCTTATTTCCCTTTACGGATATCACATGTAAGGCCATATAAGTCAGATCTGCTTCTCTTAAGAAGACTCTGGTCCAAACCTGTTAATTTACATAATGCCTTATGTGATGTTTCCCCTAAGATAGCCTCACATGCAATGATTCACCACAGAACAAACTGTGCAGTATGCAGAGCAAGGATTATTGTTTCTACTCCACACAGGAGAACAATAAAATCCAATTAATTTAAATCAATTAAAGTGAAATATCTTAGTATCTTCTGGGTACCTCGCACTGCTGGGTGTTGTTGGACATAAAAGATGCACAATGCCTGTTGACCGCAGTCTAGCTGAAAAGGCAAGAAGCTAAATGTGCTGTATAGTAAGCAACTTACTCTGTAAGTTAAGCTGCACTCCCTGCGCAGCTTTTAATAAGGCATCTTTTTTGATTAAGTCATACAAATAGAAACAACAGGAAAGATGCCTATTAAAAGTTGCGCAGGGAGTCACCGATGAGTTGGGATAACGACCAATATCTCCTAACTACTAGGCTTGTATTCTTTTCTCTACTTCACGTAGAGTTCGTGTTCAGTATGTCTTTAACAGATGGCTCTGCAGCTATTTCTTTTTACATTTAGATTGTTCTTTTACAACAGAAAAGACCTGTTGCCGTTCACAAAATTGGATAATCCAAAAAGTATTTATCAGTAGTACTAGAAGTATGCAAAATTTAATTTTTAAAATTTAAATCAGTAATTCATTTATTACCACCTACCAACAAGGCTATGTCTAATTCTTTAGGGATGAGTAGACTTTTCAACAGGAAGAAAAAAAATGTAGGGAAAAGCATATTGAGAAAGCATGGGGTGCATTTGTAGATCAGATTTGCACTGATATTAAATGCAAAAGTGAGTGCTTTGGCTGCTGTTCATTCCTAAGTGTGCACATGCCTAGACAGGGTGATGTACAGGCTTCATGAAATATGCATAAGCTATCACCTAATTTCCTAACAATGATTATGCAACTATTTCAAAGATATTGTTCAGGCGTTCTAACAGCATTTATTCCTGCAAAGCCTGTATTTGTTTCATGAGCTTTTATGCATAATTCTTTTGATGGACTTACCCTAGAGTTAGTTCCCTTTATATTATTTTACTATTGTACTCATTTTTCATTTACCCCACAACATTGTCCTCATTTAGTCTTTGTGAATTCAGGAAGTTTAGGTTGTATTATTTTCCCTTTCTTTTAGAAAAGTACAGTCTTAAGGACAAGACACTCCTTGAGTAGCACTAAAGGCATCCCAGGCACCAGCATTCCAGAAATTTCTGCAGGCTGATTACACATTGACAGAAGCAAACAGACTTCCACTTGCCCTGGCTCATAACTTTTTGGCCTCAGGAGGTAACCTAAACTGCATCAGGCTCATTTGAGAAAATAAAGATTCAATGTATAGGCTGGGCATTGTGACTCAAGCCTGTATTCCCAGAATTTTGGGAGGCCAATGTGGGAAGATGGCTTAAGGCCAGGAATTTGAGATCAGCCTGGGCAACGCAACAAGACCCCGCTCTACAAAAAATTTTTGAAAAAATTAGCTGAATGTGATGATATGCACCTGTACTCCCAGCTACTTGGGAGGCTGGGGCAGAAGGATCGCTTTAGCACCAGAGTTTGAGATTGCGGTGGGCAGTGCTCATTCCACTGCACTCCAGCCAGGGCAACAGAGTAAAACTTTGTCTTCAAAAAAAAAAAGAAAAAAAATTCAATTTATATATAAATATAAATTTTATTATAAGGCAAAGTGTTTTAAACAACCAAATATAGCTGGTAATAAGTTACTTTTCTCTGTAATGTCTTTCCTCTATTCTCTAAAAAGTACACTTTTTTCCTTTTTCAATTCAGTCAAATTGCATGATTATTTTTGTCTATGCAGATACAACCTTTCCTATTTTTGTGTTTATCTTCTATGGGTAGAAAGGCAATGAGATTTGAAATCATAAGTGCGACTGAATACTAATAACGTGAACACGAAAAAATTATTTTGAGCCTTCACTTCCTTACTCATAAACATATAATCAACATATAATCAAACATATGATACTTGTAAAAGTATTATGTATATACATTTATACAAACACACATCATATATATGTATGAATAAAAATATTAACCACACATTTTTGGTGGAGTATGGAATGAGAGAGTATAGTGGGTTGCTTAATATATGTTAGTCTTTCTCCTCAACTCTGAAACTTGAGAGAGATCAATTGGGGATGTTATGTAATCTCTGCAGATAGTATTTTCATTACTGCAGATAGTCTTTTTAGTACCAAATCAACATCCATGTTACTGTGGATGAAAATCACTGTCATTGGTCCTGAATGTTCAACACATCATCAAAGTCATGACTTGTTAGAATTATGTCCAAAGAGAGAATAAAAGGTTAAGATGATTAAGTAAATATTTGTAAAGATTTTCTTATAGCCCCTACCCACAACTTTGTAGCTATATCAACCCAAAGTTAATATGATTCCACATTAATAGAATTATGGTATTACTTAAATAGTTATGAAGTTAGAGACCTTAGTACTTTGTACAGAAGCCTATTACATTGTTGAATATCTCTTATTATTACAAAAATATTTACTTTCACTGAGACCTATAACCTTACTATAAACCTGTGCTATTCCTTTTGGAGGCACATTAGCTGAATTCATGCTTCATGGAATCATTTAGATATGGCAGTTTTGGCAAAATTTATTAATAAGATTATCAATAAGAACATATGCAAAGCAGATGTGGAAAGATTAAAGATAAAATTATGACTATGAAGAATTTTAAAAGGGCTACATAATTTTACCATGTGTGTTATAGAGCAAAAGAAAAAGAGAAACAGAGAGAGCAAAATGGGAGAATTTAATAGATACCTGTACCAATACCTATGTTAACTTTTTAGTCCAATCTTCTCACAATACTTCAGAGTCCATCACTTTCCCCTCTGATTTCATCTGGAATTTTCTAGTTTTTCCAACTATAGGCTTATTGCCTGGTGTACTAATAAGCTGTTTCTATTTCTTTCATCTCACTGGACTGTTACAGCTTCAGGACAGAGGCAGGTTCTTATTTTCCCCTTTTTAGGCACTCAGTGTTGATTGAGTAAATTTGACATCTAGGGAGGAAACTGTCAGTACAGGGAGGGAGGTGCTTCTCCATCATCATGTATACTTCACATGCTGGATGTGTCAGGGAGATTTACATCTAAAGAGGGAGGATGAATGCATGCCTTTTCTGGCCCTTTTGATTCTAATATGCTCAGGATACTATTATAATCATCAAGTATTTCTAATTCCTCAATAAATATTATAATAATTTTATTTTATGAAATGGAAGGGAATGTATATTTAAGCAGCAAATTATATTGCAGGAAGATCAGAACCCAGGAAATATATATATATTTCTTCTCTGGATTTGGCTACATTTTCCTGTTTAACACTACCATTTCTTGGTGGTAGTCAAATGCACTCTTCATTTTTCTATGATTCTTTCTAGATTAACAGTATCAGTATTGACATAGTTTCTAGTTGTTAACAGATATCTTGGTTAAATATATTTTCTCTTCTTTGGATATTTGTCTCAAAATCTCTGTGTTTGCAAGAAGTCTGTGCTTGCTTTTTTACTTCTGACACTCTGAAGTGCGTGTGTGTGTGTATATATGTGTGTGTGTGTGTATATATATATACACACATATATATACATATATATACATATACACACATCATAATATATATCCATTATATATAAAATATATCTATATATACATATTTCCATTATATATACATATATTAGTATATATGTTATTATAGATATAACATATATACTAATATATATAAGATTATCAATAAGAACATAAGCAAAGCAGATGCAGAAAGATTAAATATAAAATTATGACTATGAAGAATTTTAAAAGGGCTACATAATTTTACCATGTATGTTATAGAGCAAGAAAAAAAAAGAGAGAGAAACAGAGAGAGAGCAAAATAGGAGAATTTAATAGATACCTGTACCAATACCTATGTCAACTTTTTAGTTACTTATATAATACATAATGTATGTGTGTATATATTATATATATAATGAATATGCATCTATATAATATATAATGTATGTGTATAATATATATTATATATAATGAATATGTGTATATATAATATATAATGTATGTGTATAACATATTATATATAATGAAAGTCTGTATAATATATATTACATATAATGAATGTCTATATAATATATAATATGTGTGTATATAATATATATAATGAATATGTGTATATATAATATATAATGTATGTGTGTATATACATATATCTATATACACACATACATTATATATTATATATACACATATTCATTATATATATATAATACATAATGGGTTTATGTACAGTATGTATGGAGACATATATGTAGATATACATACATACATACATACAACATACCTATTCCAAACCTAAAAGACCAAATAAATGAAAACAAAATATATTAATATATTTGTAATTTTCAAATCTTACTATTTTATTCAAGAAAAGATAAATAGAACTGATTAAAAATTATAATGAGTCAAGAGTGGCAATAATAAAAGCAAAGAGCAAATTATAATAATTCCACTTTTAAATGCAAAAAGGGATATCTGAGCAATTAATTCTCATGTAGAAGGACCAGGACCTTTTATTAAAATTAGTTTTTTTCATTCCAAGCATGATACTCTTCTTACATTTATGAATAGACTACTGCTAATTGCAACATTTCTATGTTGTGTGTTACACAGACACTTACCTTTATAATCACATTTCAGGAGAAACTGATAGCTTGAAAAATGGTATGTACTTCAGGGGGTAGTAATTCTGGTGAGGCAGACACGAAAGCAAAACAAACTTACATATGCTCTTAATGTTTTTCTCATATACAAATGATTAATTTCTTAACACACAGAAATTCTTTCCTTATATATCATTCCTTTTCTATACATGGTAGAAAGTTTGTAAAAGACACAACATTTTGGAGCAAGAATAGTGTGTTTCATATATATGAGGGTCCTAAATGCTTTGCATAAATCGAATTCGGCTTTCTATGAACTTGCATTGTCATCTCAAGGCTTTGTGAATCTCACTGAAGCCCACTCTTCAGGAGCACAGCCAACCAGCCTTAAGCTACAGTGGGTGGTTGTGTGGGGGCAGGATCAGCTTAAAATTAATCAGCAAAACATTTATCATGAGCACAAAAAGCCCATGGTCCTCTAGGAGTTAACAGTGTTTGTATTTTGGGAGAGATGTTAGTGTAGGCCCAGAATTCACAAACAATGGAAGATAGAGATTAGAGCCAACTTATTTCTCACTTTGGTAAGTAAAACAGCTGCTGCTATACAAGAAGATTCTGTTAATGCAAAGGAAATAAGAACCCAAGAAAGTAAGACAATAGTCTGTTAAAAGATCTGGGTACTCCTGGAACCTTTACTACCTGGCTGTGTGACCATGGGCAAGTCACTTCCTCTCTCTGGGGTTCTTTTTCGAAGCCTTAAAACAAACAAACAGCTGTTTGCTCTGGCTGGTCCCCAAGATGCCTTTCAATTCCTCATAACTCCTTGTACACATTATAAATAGCAAAGCCCACTTCTATCCTGGTCTGTGGTAGTGGAGTGCTAAGAAGTGAGTCTATGTAGACAATTTTACTTGTAATAATTAGTTATACCAAAAATGGGAGCTTCTCTTTTGAAAATGTATTACGGTCAATTTTACTAAAACTAAAAATGGAGGCAAGGGCACCAAATAGAATTAGCTGATGGTAAGGAGTCTTGAGAAACAAAGTTCAAGCAAAGGGTAAGGAAACAGGAAGGAAAGCCGCCATTCTCCACATGGCAGCAGCCATTCTCCCAGCCACTGAAGAAAAGGACAACTTTTCTCACCCTTAGCGTGTTGGTAGATCTCTCCTAGGGTTTTGCATTTTATTTTGTAATCTAATAACAACATTCTGCTGTTGGGATTTGGTCAAACGCTTGACACATCAGCAAGAGTATGTCCTGGCAAATGAATCCTGACCCTGCATGGCAAGAATTCTAGGGCCTGAACTAGTCATTGTCTCTGAGCCTCCATTGACTCATTGTTAATGCTTAGTTATCAGTTGCTTGCAGAGATTTGGTAAGAAATAGAAATAATATGTGTTAAGCCCCAGCCACAGTGGTAGGCACTTTACTGGCAATGATAGGTGCTCATATTAACACTTATTACCAGTAACCTCAAAGTCAGCAAATAATTACCTGTTATTATTATTTAAAAGAAATGATTAATAAAAATATCCACCTATGATAAATTTCACTGATAAACTTTCCACTGACAAAGGGATACTCTGACATTAACAGTTATTTGATTATTGGCTTGCCTTCCGGCCAAAAATAATTTAGCTTAATTTTAAAATAATTTCACCTCATATTTGTGCAGTACTTCGGAAATGCCAAGAGTACTATGTCACATGACAACCCAATAAGATAGAATAGGTATTTATAGCTCTAAATTACAGATAAGTAAATAATGGCTCAGACTGATTTGTTCAAAGTCACGTGAGTAGCAAAGGCAAGGATGGGGCTAACATCAAGATCTCTGGACTCTGATATAACATTTATTTATTCACACTAAGATGTCTTGCTTTTGTGGCCTAATGTCTGCTTTCCTTGTTTTTGTCTACATGCAGAAAAACAAAGATTAAATATAATAACCATCTTCCCTGAACTAAAAATAAAGTGACTCTGTACACAACAGTTTAATTCACAACAATAAATCACCATGTGATTTATTACGTGTGTAATCACACACACACACACACACTTTAATATCAGAAGATACTAAGTTATTTTATCTAGGTTTTTTTTTGTTGAAATAAAGATGATTTCTTATTCGACGGCTTACTCTAATGTCAAATGACAGGGTGTTTATTAGTGACATTTTATAAGACATTTAACCGTTTGCATTAGAAGCTGCTTCAGCCCAAGCAAAATTGGAAATAGAATACATCTTCCATAAAAAGAAAGGTCACAATTGGATATTCACCAGAGTGATTTAAATTTTTTAATACCATGCCACAGCTAAGGTGACAGCAGAAAGTTGTAGGTGTAAGAAAAAAATAATTCCTTTACCCTGCAGAATTCAGAAGAAAATGAGCAAATAGCTCAGTGGAAAATTGAGGGGGGATTATCATCCCTCCACATCATATAAAATAATTATTCATGTAGAATTACATAGTTCTCACCATCTAGCACACAGTACTGTTGATGATAGAGTAGAAAAAGACTAAAGGTAATTAGAAGCTACCATATAAATCATTTTCCAGCATAGATGAATTATCCCTCCTCTTTTGTTTCTTAAGTTATTGGTCAGGGTTCAATGTATCATGATAAGTTTATACTTTATCTTTTTTATTTAGATATAATATTTTATTCAGGGAGTAAGTTATTTTCCTTAAGAAAATGGTCCTGGATTTTTTCCCCCATGGCTGTTCTTTTGTTTTTGCTTTTGAGTTACACAACATACTGCAAACAATGATACTGTGATTTACAGTAAGATATACATATAGATGCACATATATGTATGGTCTTCTCCATATTTCCTGGCACAGAGCCCCAAAACCCTTGGAATCTCTAAAGTGTGAGTGCCTTTTTTATGCTAGTGAGATGGCTAATGGCTGGTAGCTTCAGCATGGGGGTCATAGTCAGGAAAAACTAAGGCATGATTAGGGGACTGGGACTTCCATTTCCACTCTCCAGCCTCTAGAAAGGAGCTGAGGTTTAACTTAATCACCAATGACCAATGATTTAATCCATCATGACTAAGAATTAATGCTTCCTAAAAACTTAAATAACTGGATTTGGAGAGCTTCCGGATAGTTGAACATGCAGAAGTTCCTGGAGAGTGGTGCACCCAGAGAGGGTATGGAAGCTTTGCATCCTCCATCTCACACCTTGCCCTGTGTATCTCTTCATGTGGGTGCCCAAGTGTGTACACTGTAATATCCTATTAATAAACTAGTAAACAAACCTAAGTATTTCCTTGTGAATCCTGTAAGCTTTTCCAGCAAATTAATTGAACCCAAGGAGAGGGCAATGGGAGCCCTAATTTACAGTTGTTCAGTCAGAAGTATAAGTGACAATCTACTACTTGCATTTGGCATCTGAAGTGGGGGAAAGCCTTGTGGGGCTGAGCCTTTAGCCTGTGGGATCTGACACTATGTCCACATAGATAGTGCCAGAATGTAATTAAATTATAAGACACTGAGTGGGTGTCCTGGAGAATTGGAATAAATCTCCATATACATTTTGTTGACCAGAAGTGGAATGTTGTGTTGAATGTTGCGATAAGTGTGTGTGAGAATAGGAAAGACACGTTGGTTGTTCTTTTATCTCTTTCACAAGTATGTGGTCAAAAGCATTATGCATGGATTATAGCAAGATGTTTAGGTGCTAACAACCAAATCTGCAGGCACATGAGTTCCTCAGCAGAGTCACCACATAGACTTGGGTGTACAGAATTGGACTCAACGTAAAGTCCAGTCTGTAATGACCAATGTCTGCTACGAAAAAGAGAAAAGCAAAGCCTTATAAAAGAACAAATTTCTATCTAACCCACATAGAAATTAATCAAAAATAACCCATGGTGGTTAAGGATCATTGGCTACCTTAGAAATTCAAAGTCACTGTTCTCTGTATTTGGGGCTTATAATAAAGTCTGCTAAGAAGGTTACTTTGCTCCTTATCTAGAGCAAAGTAAAGATAATGTGCATCTATAAATGTACACATATACATGCTCATAATTGCATCCCATGAAACAAGAGGAGCAAATTTTTAGTAACTGTGATTTGTAGATATATTTTCTCTATGAGCTTATGGTAACAGATGGTGAAAGGAAACAGAAAATCAGTGTTCATATTCTTTCTTTAAAGGAAAAATGACATTAAATCCAGAAAGTCAGAATAAGTGACCCATTTTAAATGTACTCATCTAGATTTCTATAGGAGTATCTTAATCATGATTATATATTCTTCCTAAGAGATTTTTTTAAAGAATGAGTGTGAGTTAAGTGAGGTCTTCAGTGGTAAGATTATTTACATTTAACTGGTGGAAATATAAACTCGAGGAGCCAACCTGAAACACCTTCCAGCATCTCTCCACCTTATTCTTACCTGCCTCTAGTTTCCTATGTGACCATGGACTCTTGCATAAGTCCAAACACACCAGCAGCTCAACTAAAACCTGAGAATTACTGGTCTCTCACCATCGACAAGGCTGCAGCTCCTTAGAATGACTAACTGCTTCACAGTGCTCAGATCCCAACTCCTCGATAGGTATCAGCTCTTCTGGAAATACTATATCATATTCTGTAGAATTGTACAGTAAATAAGATGCATTGTAAATCCCACACATAGTCTCTGTTTTACTAAAATTTAACAATATATTTTTACTTGTTAATAAACGACATTTGTTCTTACAAATCTACCCATTTCAAGTCAGGAAAAGTTCAAAAACACATGGAACCTGAGCTACTGAATCTTTTTCACTACACTTGCAATTTCATACAAATGATTTAAGAATCCAAATAATATAATCTACAAAAGGAGAAAATGTTGAATACACATTAAGGAACTATTGACAAAAGTATTTTTTTTTAGAACATGTCAATCTGAAAATTAGATGCACCAATAAGGTCAGTTGTCTGAAAAGAAATTAGGTTGAGCAAGAGCTGCATATAAGAGGGAAGTGACCCTACTGTGAAATGGCCACAGTGAGGAAGGAATCCTAGGATCACACGCTAACAGGGCAATGGGTCACCATGACAAGGTCCAATATATGCAGCAGATGGAACTCTTTCTTTCTCTCTCTCTCTCTTTTTCCCCCTCCCCTCCTTCACTCTCAATTATGGAAATGCATAAATAAAATATTTTCCTCTCCTAATTCCAAGAGAATAGAAGATGAGATAGAGATAAAGCCACTAAGACAAAAAGTACATAATGTGATAAAAGAAATGAGAAATATCAAGTAGAAAAATTCCTCCTACTGGCCCAGGAATTAAAATTCCTAAACATGAACTGCACAAAGTCTTCCCAGATATTAGCAGCACTACCTGACCATATCTCAAAGCTCGACTCACTACTGTTGTAGAGAAGATTAAATCTTCATTTTGGGAGTCACCGGGAGTCACTGCGAAAGAGAAACATGAAAGTCAACGTGTTTAATTTTATAAATGATAGGAACATGATAAACCATAACTGCTTTTGGTCTGTCCCTCTCTGTCTCCTCAAAGAATCCCTACCTTCACTGAGCTTCTGAACACAGTAGAAATGGTTGCATACAGCCACTCAGTGAGCACCCTTGACAGACAGCTTCAGCTTCCCCTGATATGCTAAGACTAATCTAGTCCACATGGAGGGAAGGTTCTATCCCAGCTTCCAACACTACTGCCTGATAATCTGAAATATTCTTTCCCCCCTTTAACCCTTGGAATTGCTGATGGCAATGTTGTTGGTGTGCCACTAATGGAGTCTCTCCTTGACCAAATTTTAGTTGGGCTTCTCTGAATCTTCTTCCTAACTCAGCCCTAACTTTTGAACTTCTATGTCCTACTTGCATAACTTAATTTTAGCAAGATGCCTGTTGGTCAGTTCAGCCAGAATCTCCCCTTACCTCTGATGTTTCTTTTTAATAATTTTCTACTCACTGACCTCACTCTGCTCTTTGACTATAAATTCTCACTTTTTCTTGTTATATTCAGAGTTGAGCCCAATCTTCCTCTCCTATTGCAAAACTCCATTGCAGTAGTCCCTATACCTATTATAACAATCCTGAATGAAGCTTGCTTTACTGTTTTAACAAGTGTCAAAAATAATTTTTTTCTTTAACATCTTTTCTGGGTTAAAACCCTGACCCCTGCCATTTACCATGGGAGAAGACAGCAATGGCTTTTCTGCCCCACTGGTGTTCTCAATGGTTTTCTGACCCAAGTCCTCATCAGTGCAGTCCCTAGCCTTGAGTCCAGCAACCCTAGGATCAAGACCTTTAAAGACAAGATTTTTGGATCTCCCAGAGGTAATTAGGATGGTTTGCATTGTTTACTTATTAGTCTAGAAAACCTCACATAGATCACTTGCTCCAGCACAGACTATACTTTTTTAAAAAGACCCCCCCTCAATCAGAATGTTAAAATATAAATTGCAACACAATTGCACATAAATTTATGTGCTCAGGGGAACATAGTGAAAATTAATGTTGTGATCTTTCTGAGCACATGTCTTTTGTCAACAATATTTTTTCAACCACTGTTAACTAAATCCAAGGAGCTATTATCTCCCAAATGGTAGATTAAAGAGATTTCTTTCTAAACAGATGTGTTGTACTCTTGCAAGGAAATCTCTTGCTCAACAGAATTGTTTATCTATGGAAAAATATTTTAATTTAAGCAAAGCTCCCTCAAAGACTGGAACATAACTACTTGCTGATAGCCCATTTTAGAGACACGTTGAGCAAAAGATTCACAGTAATAGGAAGTTATTCCTTTAGCACAATAAATTGTTTAAATGAAATTATTCCTTTAGCACAATAAATTGTTTAAAACAATTCTAATATATTGAATAGTTAACCTTCCTCAAATATTACAACTATAAAGATGATAGAAAAGTATTACATATATATATATATTTATCTAAGATTCTTTCTGGGGGTAGAGGGAGAAGTGGTATCAATTTGTACTTGTGTATAGATACATTCAAGATTTGAGCATCTTCTAATTTTATTTAACAAACTAGTCAATATTGATGTAGTCTTATGACAGGATTAGGTTGCACTGCTTAAAATAAAAAGGAAAAATTCTTGAAAACTAGAGAAACCCTTCAGAATCATTCTATTTCGCTCCAAGAGCAGTGCCAAGTACCACATGGAAGGAGAGCCCTCTTGCATATTATTAATAGCTACTCAAGTAGCAGAAGAACATCTGAGCTGTGCACAGCACTGAGTGGAAGCAACAGATTCACAAACAGCACAAAGAATCACTCATTATCCAAGAACGCACTCCACAAGGGGGTTTGGAACCTTAGGCAGGCAGAGGCCGATCCAGGTGATGTGGCACTGCAGCGTATTATATTTTGAAGAGTTTTTTTTTTTTTAGAACAAAAAAACTAGATATAAGAAAGAATAGTTATTGAGATAAAAAGAAAAATAACAAATTACAAATTTTAAATGAGCTGACAAATACTATAAATATCACAGCATCAGAAATATAACATACTAGTTTTATTAAATAACTGCCTAGTGACTCTATTATTTTTTTCCTTACATTCTCTGGCTACATGTGTTTTTATCACCTCTTTCTGTAGAGTTTGTAAAATAATTTTACATGAAGAGAATAGAATTATTTCATTTTGTATAATTGAACAAAAATTTAGTTGATAAATGAATTATATAAATACGACTTCATATATACATGCATTTGCTGTTTGTAGAACTGCAGCAGGTTTGTGCCATACAAACACAGGAATTCTAGTCTATTCCGATAAATGTAGACTATTCTCATCAAAGAAAAGCAATTTATCTTCCATCTATAATTGTGTGTGTTATGTTATTGAGAATATTCTTGACAGAGGAGAATTCAAATCCATTTGACTAAGGCATCAAGGTAAATGGATAACTACTTGAAACTTCATACATCTGGTTATAGGAAATATTTTCCACTGACTCACTTCTGGTTTCATCATTTGCAATTTTTTAAATTCTCTACCAATGTCTGGCACCTCCAGACAAGTGCATACCACAAAGCAACCCTGGCTCTGCCCCATTTGCCATGAGAGAGAGAACACTAAGCAATTCAGCATACAGGTTAGGGGGAGAATTTCTAGAAACCACTGATAAACTGTATGACGAGCATGTAAACATGTCCCACTAAATCCAAACTACACATATCCCCAACTTTTCTCCTCAGCCAAAACCCAATGATGTTCAGCCAACACTTACAATGCCACCCAGGATAGAGAAGATATCAGAGTGAAAAAGAATGGTAGTCTTACCTGGTTGCAGTTAATAATTCTGTTTTTTTTTTTTTTTTTTTTTTTTTTTTTTCACTCTTCTGCCCAGAATGGAATGCAGTGGCACAGTCAGCTCACTGCAACCTCTGCCTCCCAGGTTCAAGCTATTCTCATCCCTCAGCCTCCTGAGTAGCTGGAATTACAGGCACCTGCCATCATGCCCAGCTAATTTTTTTTTTGTATTTTTCCCTCAGGTGCTCTACTAGGAAAGGGAACATGAGCCAGCCTTACTGCTTGAGACCAGGGACTCCACTCAGGTTTCCCCACTCACAGAAGAAGACTGAAAAAACTGCTGCCAACTATAGGCAAGGATATACCTTTATGGAGGCTACCTGGTGATCAGTAATTGAACCAAACCTCTTACACATGACCTTCTGTGGTATCCTCTATGTCACTAAAATGGCAGTTCAGACAGGACTAGAGGATTAAAGACTCAGTAAAAGCAAATGTAAAATTACTAGGAAGTGAGAATTGAGCACTGAAAAAAAGAAGAACATATGTATTTCTATTAAAGTTACCTCACAAGTCAAAATTCTACAACAATGTAAACAAAATTTAAAGATAGGCAAGCATCAACAATTAGAACATTGATTTACCCCAGAGATAGTACATTTTGTGGAATAATCTAAGTAATACCATAAAATAAATAAGTTTAGAACGTTCGCTTAAACAGAATAAGAAGTATGAAAGAATGACTGGCAGAAATAAAACAAGAACATGCAGATAAATTAGGAAAATAAAAATGCGTATATAAAGAAAACCCAATAAATGGGTTGAACTCTAGACCGAACACAAATAGAGCATTAGTGATTCAGAAGTGTGCTAATGAATGTACCCAGGTCGGGCCATGGAGACACAGGAAATAAGATTAAAGTTGTTTCCCTGCGTTTAATGACAACTCCCACCTGACTTCTCTACCTTACCACCTTCACAGCTTTCACCCTGTCCCTGATAATCCCACCTCTAATCTTGGAACACTAAAGAGCTGAAAAGAACGAAAGAAACAAACATGGCTTTTCATGCACGCTCCATTAACTAGAAGGCTTTGTTGAAGGGAGTAAGTGCAGATACCCAGGCTGAACACAGGAGCAGAAAGCAGACCCTGCAGACCCTATCAAGGGAGGCAGCATAGAAGAGAACCCTGAGTGCCTTGGGAATGGGTGGGAGTGAGAGTGTCTGAGGACACTATGCTCAGAATCTAGCACTTGCACCTTCTTATTTGGGGTTTTAAAGTTAAGGCAGGCAAAGCTGTTGCTAGACCATGGGAGGTAAGAGATGAGACTGGAGCTGAAGAGGAAAGTATTTTTCTAATTTTTAACATACTTTGCTCTGTATGTCCTTTATTTGATGTGCTTTTACAAATGTCCTATTTCTTATCCTGTAGCTGAGCTAATCATTGCTTGTTTCTGTCCTCAGGCCTCTCTCTGACAGAAGGGCCTGAAAGGAGAGAAGGGGCCTAAGTGCCACGACAAAGATGGGGTCTCTAAATCCAGAATAGGTAAGTACAGCTCCTGAAAGCCTTTCTCCCTTTCTTG
Organism: Callithrix jacchus; assembly: GCF_049354715.1. Lineage (NCBI taxonomy): Eukaryota > Metazoa > Chordata > Mammalia > Primates > Cebidae > Callithrix > Callithrix jacchus. The sequence continues at coordinate 96,938,291 of NC_133515.1, forward strand.
GTCCAGCTTGCAGGGAGTCTCACTGACATTGTTGGAATATCAGCAGTTACAGCTGGCCATTCTGCAATCCATTGGTCATTCTATTTTCCGAAGGAGGCTGATTTCACCCAAAGGACCATGTACTGGTAGCCAGAAGTCCTGAGTTCTGTTCCCAGCTCCAAAACACATCGCAGCAAGACCATGGTCAAATCACTTTCTATTTCTGAGACTCATTTTCCAGCTCTGTAAAAATGAATCAGTGAGCTAAATCATCTGAAGTGATCTCCCCTGATCAGCTCCCTCATCCTTCACCAACCAAAAACTAATGCCCGTAATATAACACCATTGCTATTACATTATTCAGTTAATCTCAGTGTGCTAAACTGAAAGACAATAACAATTTCCTCTTAAAACTGGGGCAAAAGCTGCATTAGGTAATTAACTAAACTTCTGCCTAGAACATAGCAGGTGTTCAATATGATGGTATGTTTTTACTATTTGCACATATTTGTTAATGAGAAAGAGAACTAAAAACTTCTATTAAAAAACTGTGCTTTACCTTTCCAGAAACTCTGAAATTGAAGCTTGATTACAAGAGGAGTCCAAAAGCAGTGACAGCCTTGTTAAGGGGTGGGCCTAGGCCAGGCAAGATGCTCAATGTGGTTTGGATTCATGAAACAAGTCTCAGGCTAGAGGCCAAAGTACCTTAGAGATACTGTTACATTCTGGAGGGTGGGGGTAAAAGTCAAGTTTTTAGACTTCTGATATGGCTTGGTTGTGTCCCCATCCATATCTCATCTTGAATTGTAGCTCCTATAATTCCCACATGTCATGGGGGCAGGTCTTTCCCATACTGTTCTTAGATAGTAAGTAAGCCTCAGAAGATCTGATAGTGTTATAGAGGGGAGTTCCCCTGCACATACCCTCTTGCCTGCTGCCATGTAAGATGTGACTTTGCTCCTCCTTTGCCTTCCACCATGATTATGAGGCCTCCCCAGCCATGCAGAACTATGAGTCAATTAAACTTCTTTTCTATATAAATTACCCAGTCTCAGGTATGTCTTCATTAGCATTGTAAGAACAGGCTAATACAGCTTCCCAAGAAAGAATGCTTTTGTATTGTCTGATATCTATCTAGCCATTGTATCTATATTTCTAGCAGTATGTTTCTGTATAACCTATATATTGGTATTTATTATATATAATATATAAAATATTTATTATAAACATATAATTTTCCCATCTCTCTATCTTCAAAAGGCCCAAATTTCTACCCATCTTCCAAGTTTCTAAATCCACTCCCCACAGCACTGACAAGGTTGAGCTTTTTAGCTACAATCAGTGGGTGTGAGTGAAGTAAATTAGCATTGTTATATTAAGAAAAAAATAATTTTACAATTATAGAGCAACGCTATTCTCTCAAAACTCTCCTTATTTCCCCATCTCCTACCAAAACCAAAAACAGCATAAACACATCCAAAACCTCATGCCTCACTTTAACAAAAATAGAAATAGACTTCACAATGATTACACATAGCCCATTTACTTGGGTTTACCATTTTCTTTTATTATGCTAGAAATGTTCTTTTTATAGTCAAATGTAGATAATTTTTGCAGTATCCTCTATTTCCCCAAAAAACAAGACTGATTGAGTCTGTATTACAAAACAGAACCTGTGGGCTGTCTCATTTTGTTTGTAAGCTTAACATAAAAAATAAAGGCCATGTGATATGCTCACACATCTTAGGTTAGGATTCTTTGATCTGTGTATGTTGGATTTTATATACTCACACTACAAATAAAGTATCTTCTAAATAAATATCAAGAAATTTCAGTCTCCTTGAATATTTATTATACTGCTTTCTCTGTCTGCCCTCTGAATTTTCAAGAAGGAAAGTGGCTATTTCTCTAGCATCCTCTATGGTATTTTCTCAAACCTAAGGCATAAGATTTTCCTTTCACATTTTCATGTTTTTAAAATCATAAAAAATCTTTATAGTCAATCTATAAAGTTTACCTATACAAAGTCTTTTTTCTGCCTTCTCCATCCTCTTGCAAATTAATTAATTCTGAGACTTGTATAAAATATGATACTCTCAAATGTTGAAAACACAACAAAATGATTGCATATTTTTTATTTGACTTTATGAAGCAGGTCTATGCATTCTCATTCTACAGAAAGAGAAACTGAGATACATTGTGCTTTATTAACTTACCCAAGATAATTTACTCAAAGGCACACAACCTATGTGAGGACATTCATAATTGGAATTCACTTCTGTCTGGTTTCTGTTATAGTTTGGCCACATTAAAATGTAGAAAAGGGCAGAGAGTAGATGTCTTCCAGAAAGATTACAGCTGGGATGTTTGTCCTCCGGAATAAGAGATCCTATTTGCTCTCCTTGTTTTTTGCTGTCCCCAATATCAATTAGCTAGAATAATTATAAAATGTATACAAAGTGATTTCAATTTATTTTTTATTATTCCACAATAAGAAAGTTATATTTATCGACCAGTTTTTGTATATTTTTTAACTGATTAATAAGACATATGAGAGACTAATGACTAAACACTTTCTTGAGAATAAATGCTGCCATGTTGCCATGGAATCCTATGGCAGACCTGTGATAGTTTTCTGTAACTATAGTTTAGACTTTCCTGGTAGAAAATCAGGGGACAACATCACACCACATTCCAGGCACTAAAAAGATGGTATAACAGCTGTTCAGTCTTATGGTTCATTCCTATTTGGGTGCAAACTGTTTCCCCTAGGCAGCTGCTCATATCAGTCAACTCTTTTTCCAGAAATAAACAAAACCTGTAAACATCTCTCTGAAAAGCTAATTTAGTTCCTGCTGACACTACTGCAAAGCACAGTGCATTAATTGATTTCATTAATTGAGCAATCAGGGAAATTGAGTGTCAATAACTCAAGCACAGATTTATGTAATGAAATTATTGTTTAATTGTGTAGACCTCAGTTTTTCTGTCCTCATTGCAGAAGGATGTGAGTACATTTATAGTCTGGAATCTAGGTTTATAAGCTGTCCCAGAAGAACCCATTTTGACTGAAAATTGACCTTCTCCCTGCAAACATTAGCCTTTATCTAAAAAAGAAAATAAAAAATAAAAGATTGATAGACTGGAGGCCAATTATCCTGATAAATAATTATCTAATTGATGTAAATTTACTCACCCTAAGTGTATAATAACAAAATATCACTTAAATATTTTGAAAGATCTTGTGTAATTTCATTATTTACAGAATAACCTAAGGAGGAAAAGTAATTAAATGTTTATAAGTCCTAGACATATATTGTCAGTGAATGGGGGTGGAAGTCCAGGCAGAAATTGAGGGCATTAAGTATTTCAAGGCCCCAGAGCACAGATCTGTTCATTCCCGGTGAGATCCAACATTCAACGTTGAAAATCTTCTTGGGAGAGGGATTATAATATTAACTCGCAATAAGAGAAATATCTTCTCCTGGGCTGTGATGTAGAGAACAGAGCACTGAGCACTTGGAATAGGTTAGCACAGGGGAAGAAAGGCACAGAGAGGGAAAACAGTAAAAGGGGTCAGTCAGAGCCACCATATGAGGGTGGACTGGAAGGGACAAACACAGTCATGTTACCTGCCATCCTTCAGGCAGAGACAAGGGGGCAGTTACCACCTTCTCTTTTCTCCATTGAAACCAACCCTGCAGCAATCCATCAGTGGTTCAGAATTGAGGTCTGAAGAATGGCATGAATGAAGGGTCAGAGAACAGGTCTGTCAACACAGCCAGACCACTGGCTACAATGTACTCTTCCATTTGGACATTTTGATGACTAATGTGCGTATTCAACATTCATCAATCAATGAACACCCAGGATGCTGAGCTAGTGCTGAGTGTTTTCTGTTCAGTTTCCTAAAACCAGATGCTCAGGCATATGAAGATTAATCAGCATTACTGTCATTAGGCCTGCTTGTCACAGTCACTGTGGCTATTGCCTTAGTTTAATAAAAAGCATGATAGACCCATGTTTACACTAGGGATCGTGATTGCTTTTCTCTATTAACAGCAATTATCCCACAGAAAATTCAAATTAATCAAGAGTCAGAGATGTATAAATAGTAGTATTATTAGCATTATATAAATACACTTTTCAAAGAAAATGATTTGTGCCTGTAGAATCGGAGATGGGAGAGTTGCTGATCAAAACAACAAAGTCCAACATAGGCTGGCATCATACTCCATTTCATTGAAAAAATAAAATAAAATATAGCTAAAGGAGATTAATTTTACCCAGACAATCTAGCTACTAAATTGCTTAAATAGAATTTTAAAACAGATCTGTTTAATCCATGAAATAACTAAAAATCCAATATCCTATCATTAGAGTCCTATATTGGAATGAATAAAGGCTAAAAACTTCCCAACTTTGAAGAAAGATATATATCTAAGAATTTAATAAGCTGAGAGAAACTCAAGTAAGATAAGTCTAAAAAAATCCATGCTAAGACATATCACAGCTAAATTTCTGAACACTAAAAACAAAGATAATAGCTTGAAAGCAGCCAGACAGAAATAAGGCATTATCTATAGAGAAATACAAATCTGAATGACAGTAGATTTTTCATCTGAAACAATAAAGGACAAAGGAAATAGCACAATGTTTTTCAAGTACTGAAAGAAAAGAACTGTCAACTATAAATCCTATAACTGGCAAAACTATTTTTCAAGAATGAAGGGAGGATAAAGGCATTCTCAATGAAGGAAAGCTAGAATAATTTGTCACTTAACAGACATACCCTTACAGAATGGCTAAAGAAAATTCTTTAAACTAAAGTCATAAAACAGAGAAATCTTGGAGTATAAAAATAGTCAAATATGAGACATGAGGAAAAAAACAGTACTAAACAAAATACTGCTTGACATGGTTTGGCTCTGTGTCACACCCAAATCTCACCTTGAATTATAATCCCCATGTGTCAGAGGAAGGGCCTGTAGAAGGTGATTGGATTATGGGAACAGATTTCTCTTTTACTGTTCTCATGCTAGTGTGTAAGTTCTCATGAGATCTGATGATTTTAACGTGCCCTGCTTTTCCTTTGCCTTCTGCCATGATTGTAAGTTTCCTGAGGCTTCCCCAGCTATGCAAAACTGTGAGTCAATTAAACCTCTTTTCTTCATAAATTACTCAGTTTCAGGTAGTTCTTTATAGTAGTGTGAAAATGAACAAATACATTGCTAGTCACAAGAGACTATTCTCTTGATGAGATTTCTCAATCTAATTTGAGGAATTAAACAAAAATCATAACCCTATTTGTATTCATCAGCTCAGGCTACCATAAAAAAATACCATAAACTGGATAACAAAACAATAGGAATCTATTTTCAAACAGTTCTGGTGGCTGGAAAATTCAAGATTGAGTTTATGGCAAGGTTCAGTTTTTGGTGAGGGCTCTCTTCCTGGCTTACCAATGGCCAACTTCTCCCTGTGTCCTCACTTGGCCTTTCCATGGTGTGCACTTGCAGAGGAAGACGAAGCACTCATTGGTGTCTTTCCTTGTAAAGACACTAAGCCTATTAGATTGAGGCCCCACCATGATGACCTCATTTAAACTTAATTATAGATACTATCTCCAAATAGAGTTGACCTTTGAATAATATCAGGGTTAGGCTGCCAGAACTCTCATGCAGTTGAAAGTCCATGTACGACTTTTAGATCGCCAAAAAGTTAGTTCCTAACCGCCTACTGACCCTTATCCTTACCAGTAACATAAAGAGTGTGATTAATGTATATTTTGTATGTTATATGCATTATATATGTTTTATAATAAACTAGAGAAAAGAAAAAATGTTACTAAGAAAATCATAAGAAAGAGCAAATACATTTACTATTTATTAAGTGGAAGTGAATTATCATGAAGGTCTTCATCTTTGTCATCTTCACATTGAGTAGGCTGAGAAAGAAGAGAAAGAGGAAGAGTCGGTCTTGCTATCTTGGGGTATTTTATGATAAAAATAATAAAATATACTACTATCTACATACATTTTGTACATTCATGATATCTTTTTCTTAAAAAGGCTATGGGATTTATATGCAATTTTCTCAAATTTTTGCAAATCTCCTGAAAATATTTAAAAATATTTACAGAAAAACATCTGCATGTAAGCGGATGCAGGTGGTTCTAACTCATGTTCTTCAAGAGTCAACTGTGTAGCCATACTGGGCTTCAACATGTGAATTTGGAGGGAAACACAAGCATTCAGTCCATAACACTATTTGAAACTCAAGACAATGGTATTTCCATAGTGAGGGTTTTCATGCTACACTCAAAGTGATAAAATGTTGATATCAATAGACTATAAGAAGACATATTTATAGCTATATATAGATATATATATAGTAATACCAAGAGTAACCACTTAAAAAATTATACAAAGCTATGTACTAAAAGATATGTTAGATAAATCAAAATAAATTCCTTAAAAATATTCAAGTAGCTCACAGGAATAAAAGAAAAATAAAACAGAAACAACAAATAGTAAAATAGCTTATTTAAGTCTTAACAAATTTAAATGTACATGATCTAAACACACCAATTAAAAAGCAAAGATTGGCAGAGAGAATAAAAAAATAAAAGCTTCAAATATGAAGTTGCCCTTAAAAAGGGGAAGGGAGATTATGAAGGTAGTTAAAAAACAAACAAACAAGAATCTAATTAAATCTATGCCCTAACCTCTACCTTCTATTACTTCTCCGGAACCAAGCTGAGTATGCCAAAATATCTAAAATATCTAAGTCAAATAAGGACTTAGACTACAACTCAAACAACTTGTACTCTGCTGCATTAATTGGTAAAGTTGCTCTAACAAATAAAGATTTTATGCCCATGTTGTTCAAATAAGACATTAAAGCACTCCACTCAAAAACAGTTGATTGGTTGGCTTGATATTTGTGATGGTTAATTTTTTTAACTCTACTGGGTTAAGATATATCTGGATAGGTAATAATATGTTATTTCCGGGTATGTCTGTGAGAGTATTTCTATAAAACGTTGGCATTTCAGTCAGTATACTGAATAAAGAAGATCTGCCCTCACCAATGTGGACAAGCATCATCGAATTCAAGAGGACCAAGAAAGAATACAAAGGCAGAGGAGGGGAAAATTGACTCTCCTCTCCCCTAGAGCTTGAACACCTATCTTCTCCTGCCCTGGGATGTCAGAATTCCTGGTTCTCCAGCCTTGGGATTCCAGGACTTAAACTAGCACCCTCCCTCCATCCACACCCAACCAATTACATCACTGGCTTTCCCAGTTCTCTAGCTTGCAGATAGCATATCCTGGGACTTCTTGGCCTTCATAATTACATGAGGCAGTTCCCATGAAACAATCTCTTTTTATATATCTAGTTATGAAGGAGCTTCACAAAGTCTGTGAAAAAATGAGGATAAAAAATAAAAATAATGTATAAACTTTATTTCTCAACATAAGCTTCATCGAGGTCAAAACACTTTTATAAGCAATGACCAGACATTTAGTCCATACCTAAGGAACTTAACGGTCCTAGAATTTTAATCATGTAAATAATATCTTTTTTGCATTATTAACTGAAGAAAAATGGTTTTCCTTTACAGATTTCTTAGGATTAGGAAACAAAAGGAAGTCAGAAAGAGCCAAATCAGAACAGTAAGGTGAATGTCTAACAATTTCCCATCGAAATCCTTGCAAAATTGACCTTATTTGATGAAAAGCAGGAGCAGGAGCATTGCCACTCTAGTGAAGCTTTCCTGTGCATTTTTCTAATAAAGCTTTGGCTAACTTTGTTGAAGCACTATCATAAAATGTCAATGTTCTTGTTCTTTGACCCTCCATAAAGTCAACAAGCAAAATGGCTTGTGCATCCTCCAAAAATCTGTTGCCATGGCATTTGCTCATGACTGGTCCATTTCTGCTTTGACTGGATCACTTCCACTCCTTGGTGGTTATTGTTTTGATTGTGCTTTATCTTCAGGATTGTACTGGTAAAGCCACGTTTCATTTCTTGTTACAGTTTTTCAACGAAATGCTTTAGAATCTTCATCCTGATGGCAGCAGAGGGCTGTTTGGTTCTGCCACTGCCATCATGCCAGCCACTGCAGGGAGGGCACAGTGGGGAGGCAGACAGCACCACCCCCACCCCACAGCTAGTGACCCAGAGGGCTGCCATAATGGGGCTTGGCCAAGCACCAGGGTCACAGGGGAAGCTCATGGCAACGTCACCCCTGCCCTGGATGCAAGGACCTGGAGCCCTAGCCCCAGACTGTGAGGGGGTATGGCTGGGTGCTGTGCTCCATTGAGCCCCCAGGAGCCAGGGACAAGCAGAAGCCCTGACTTTTCCAAGTTGGCAGGGTGGAAGCTCCCCAGGGAAACTGCAGATGCCCAAGCTGCCCAAGTCAGTGGCTGCAGACTGGATCAGGGCTTCTTGCTATACAGAGCAGGCAGGAGCGTGGCCCCTACCCCAGCAGCTGCAGTCACCCAAACTGGAGCTGCAGACCCAGGCATCCCTACACTATTAGAGTACTGGGGAAGGCACCCCTGCCCTTCCAGGCTCAGAGATGCCTGCTCCCACTTCCTGGCCTCTCCTGGCTCCTGGCACCTACTCCAATCTCAGAGTGGAGGTCTAGCCAAGTCTGGGTACTATCACAGTCCAACTGGGTGGGCACACACTTGGGGTAGTGCTGACATGCTGGCCCCTTGCCACCTCAGCCCCCTCCAATCTTTGGTCACTGAGGAGCACTGGAAGGGAAGCTGATGGGGGCTGAGGGTAGCTGGGTGCTGGCCTGAAGGTATCCCTTGGTGCCAGCAGCCTGAATGCCATGATGACTGCAGGAGGCAGACAGGCTCCTGGGCAAAAGGGGATGGGAGCCCAGTGATGCCCCACCTTCAGGTTGGGCAGGTAACCAATAGACCAGTCAGCAGGTCCAGGGCAGCTGTCCATGGACCAATCATCATGCACATCTCCCCCAACTCCATGGTCCATAAAAACCCTGAGCTCAGCCCAAGCAGGGCAGAAGAGGGATGGAGACACATTGGGATGACTAGTTGCAGAGAGGAGCTACCCTCTCAAGAACCTCCTCTCTGCTAAGAGCCAAACACTGGATAAGATGACCAGAGTGGAGCTACCCACTGCTTGTCACCTCTGAGCTGTTGTAACACTCAACAAAGCTCCTCTTCATTTTGTTCACCTTCCTCTTGTCTAGGTACCTTATTCTTCCTGGACACAGGACAAGAACTTGAGCACAGAGGCCACCAGCCACAGAAGTTTCTGGTGAGAAGAGCAGCACCCCAAAGATCCTGTAACAATCCCACTTGACTGAAGTTTTCATTGAAAGCTCTGCTCTTCTCTGCCACTGATCTGGGTGCAATTGTTTTGGCATTCATCAAGTGGAAAGCTTCCTCAACTTTAATTTTTCTCAGAATTGTACAAGCTGAACCAATTGAGATGTTATAGTGCTACTGTTTCTGCTATTAATCATTAGTTCTCTTCAATTAGGACATTAACAAGATTCTTTCCTCTCAAAGTGATGTGGATGGTGTGCTGCTGTAGAATTCAGCATCATCTCATCCCTTCTTAAAATGAGCTATCCATTTGAAAACTGCTGATTTTGGTGGGGGGAAGCCATGGTTCTCATTAACTTTTTATAAAGCATCAGTGTTTTCACCATTCTTCCAGCCCACTTCACCACAAATATGATGTTTGTCCTTGCTTCAATTTTAGCAGAAATCATGTTGCTCTAAGAGGGGCTCTTTTCAAACCAGTATCTTAACCTTCTTACTGCCTTAAACTAGATCCTATTCAGGCATAACATGTTAATATAATCTTATTGTAGTCAAAAAATGTTGACATTCATGCATAGTTTTTTATATATAACATGTATTTTCCATGAACTTTTTGAAGATGTCGTGTGTGTGTGTGTGTGTGTGTGTGTATCTTATTGGTTCTGTTTTTTTCCAATGGCAGGGAAGAACCCTAAGAAAATATCCAAACACAACTGATATGACATGTTTCTCAATTGCCCTTAATAATTATTTCAGAGCCTACTGATACAACTTTCAATATTTTCATTCCTCTCTTGACTCAAATAAGGTAATGCATATCTAAGAAGGCACACCATAGCACACTGGGATCAACAACATCAGCCCTTGAGGCACCTCAGTGTCAGCATGCCCACAAGGGGAAAATATTAAAGTCACACCACAGATCATCTCAGTGGGATGACTGCACTGTAGACACCTACCAAGGTGCAAGTAAATTTGTCAGAATTTGAAATTAAAAGATTACTATTATTATCCAAGCAGGCAAAAAAGAAATTCAATAATTATTTAATTACTTTATTCCCTTAGATGATTTAACAGCTTTGCAAAGAAAGCTTAAAATATTCACACAAACGTGAAGTATTCCAAGGGTAATAAGGAGAGTTTCTCATGTCATTTACGAATACTATTCCGGAAGAAAAGTGTAACTTTGGACATTTTTAAGAAATAAAGTGGTGACCTAGGAGCTGAAAGGAGGCATCTGAACCTAAAGGTTACATAAAGTAGTAATTTAATACACTAGAGGAAAAAATAAAATTAATTATCACAGAAACTCAGGATTCGATCTTAACTCTGCCTCTAAATCACTGTGAAACACTGGTCAAGTCACTCAATCTCTCCATACCATGAATAAAAGTAGCAATGAGGGCCTTCCAAAAATCAGTGGATGGAAGTGACTTCTCATACATTAGGAGAAAATGCCTACCAAAGCATTTGTTTTTATGGCAAAAACAAAACAAATATAGGCATTTTTCTCTCCACAGATCTCAGAATCAAAAAATAAAAATTCCTATTTGACTATGGCAAGGCAGTTTGTAATGTGTAGTAATAGGTATCCAGATGGACACTTTGGCAGTGAGCTGAGAAATGGCCCAGAAACGGAGCCCCTAGACGGTCCCCACTGGAGTACTGCAGCCACTGTGAATGTCATAGGAGGTGCATTTCCAGGAGGTTGTATTGTCTGAGAAGACAGAGAGCGGTTCTCACAATCAAAAATGAGTTAACGTGACAATATTTAAATACAGAGATCATTTACTGCTTTCTCCTTTAGACCTATCTAACCTCAAGTTTCCTCTCTGTGAGACTGTTGATAGCTTTCTAAATACTAAGGGGAAAACTGGTGTCTAAAATCAGATTTAAAAGGCTTGAGTATAGCTTTCTGACTATTCATTTTTCCATTCCCCAGTTAGACCAGTTATATCATGTTCAGAAGTGGAATATGAAAGGCTAATGATTTCAGCAAATAAAAATGCTCTTTTTATTTATTTATTTTTAAAAATCTATTTATTTTTATTGAGATGGGGGTCTCACTATGTTGCCCAGGCTGGTCTCAAACTCTTGAGTTCAAGGGATCTACCTGCCTTGGCCTACCAAACTGTTAGGATTATAGATGTGAGCCTCCTTCCCCAGCCAAGGCTAAAGTACCTATGATCTGTCAGTGACAAATTTTATCTTTCATGCTTCTCTTCATCAAACAATTTTCCTTCCTTCCTAAGAAATCAGAGATATTTATTTTGGTATTGATCAAATATTTTAAAAGCAAAAATTAATGCCTGGTAACTTCCACCATTTTTTTAGAGGTCATTTTTGGACTTGAGTGTTTTGGTCAAATCTACATCCTAAGATTGGTCAATGTCACTTCATCTCTCAAGACTATGTTCAGCACAGTCAGAAAAAGGTGATTCTGGTTACACCTCTACTGTATACCAGCTGAGTGACCTGGACTAATCCCTTAGCTTCTTACTGTAAAACCTGCTATATTGTTTATGGTTACATATGAGCTGTTGGAGAAGTCGAAAGTCACAGGTTAAACCGAGACATGAGAAATAAAAACACCGAAGTTTCCTCAATGTCCTGTTAATGTGGGATGACTCAAATCTTCACCAGCTTGTCCTGGTCCTTAGGGACTAAAGTCACTAATAAAAACTGTTCGTCTATAGGAATTTCTGATGGTGGAGTGGAAGGAAGAGGATGAATATTACTCAGAAACATGTTTAGAAATTAGCTATTATCCCCCATTTTACAGATAAGAAAAGTTGTGCTGAAAGAAATTAAATGACTATTTCAAGACTACTCTGCTGGCAAGTGGCAGATGAAGAGTAAATTACAAACAAGAGTGACCACATTATTTTCTGAGTATCATACTGCTTCTTTCTGCTTAGGTACAATCAGTACCACAAATTCACTCATTATTCTTGGAAAAATATTAATAAAAATTCATATTCTGGCCAAAGGAATATAGAGTTAAATAAATATGGTGAGAAAAAAATTGCACTTGTAAAGTAAGGGAACTAATCATTGAATTCATAATTATAATAATTTTCATTATTATTTTTTAGGCAGTCTTACTCTATCACCCTGGCTGGAGTGCAATGGTGCAATCACAGCTCCTCCAGAGTAGCTGGGACTATAGGCATGCACCACCAGCATGCCCAAATAATTTCTCTCTCTCTCTCTCTCTCTTTTTTTTGTTCGGTCTCTACCCAAAACAAAACAAAACAAAAACCTCTTTTTTATGTTGCCCAGTGAGCCTAAGTGATCCTCCCACTTCAGCCTACCAAAGTGAATTAGAGTTGTGAGCCACCACTCCTGGCCAACAATTATTGTTTAGTATCTTTTAATATATAAGAAAGTGACTACAGTACTTAAAACACACAAATTACACTGGGTGCAGTGACTCATGCCTGTAATCCCAACACTTTGGGCAGCCAGGACAGGATGATCACTTGAGTCCAGGAGTTTAAGACCAGCTTGAGCTAAATAGTGGGAACCCATCTCTACAAAAAATTTAAAATTAGCCAGGCATGGTGGTGCACATCTGTGGTCCCAGCTACTTAGGAGCTTGAGGTGAGATGATAGCTAGAGCCCAGGAAGTTGGGAACTGCATTAAGTTGTGATTGCACCACTGCACTCCATCCTGGGCAACAGAGTGAGGCTCTGACACACACACACACACACACATCACATCACTGCAGATAACAAACACTTATAGTCTGAAAGAAAAATCCAGAATATGCATACACTTAATTCTTTTAAACGACGAGGAAGGCAGAGGATCTAGACTTGAATCAATTCCATTAATTCAAGTCTTATTCAAATGTCACCTCTTCAGAGTCATCATATAAATACCTTCATTATGCTGTATTTGCTGTATTGCATTACCTGCTGTTTTTCTCCAGAGTGTGTATCTCTGTAGGTGTCTATGTGTTTATTTGTCTGTCTCTCTCATTGTGATGGTTAGTATTGAGTGTCAACTTGATTGGATTGAAGGATGCAAAGTATTGTTCCTGGGTGTATCTGTGAGGATGTTGCCAAAGGAGATTAAGATTTGAGTCAGTGGACTGGGAGAGGCAGACCCACCTTCAAGCTGGGGCAGGGGCAGCTGCAAGCATGCTAGAATGAAGCAGTCAGAAGAACGTGGAAGGACTTGACTTGCTGAGTCTTCTGGCTTTTATCTTTCTCCCATGCTGAATGCTTCCTGCCCTCCAGACTCCAAGTTCTTCAGTTTTTGGACTCTTGAACTTACACCAGTGATTTGCCAAGGGCTCTCAGGTCTTCGGCCACAGACGGAAGGCTGCACTCTCAGCTTCCCTGCTGTTGAGGTTTTGGAACTCAGACTGGCTTCCTTGCTTCTCAGCTGGCAGACGGCCTATTTGGGACTTCACCTTGTGATCCTGTGACTCAATTCTCCTTAATAAACTCCCTTTCATATATACATCTATCCTATTAGTTCTGTCCCTCTAGGGAACACTGACTAATATACTCACTAAAATGGAAGCTCCATGAGGGCAAGCTCTTTGTTTTGTCTTGCTCTCTATTATTGTCTTAGTCCTAGAAAAGAATCTGGCAGTGTAGTTGGCACTTAATGAGTATTAGTGGACTGAATAATTGAGTAAATGAACAAGACTCACTTTCTTTCTAGGAGTCCTACAGATCATGGCTGGAACTTCCCTGCTGGCCTCCAGGGGTACTGACCCCCTCCTTTAAACTTTTACCCCAGAAGAAATTCTGGCCAATGTTTAATTCTCTGCAGCACAGCTGAGATCAGCCAGGAACAATTAAATAATCCTCTACTAAATGCTTTAGAATAAAACAAGGGAATTAAATATTCTGGCATGTGACTGGATAACTAAATAATCAATCTGACTGACTCCCTCCAAAAGCCACAAGCCCAGCACCATCCTCAGGAGGCTCAGAAAAGATGAGAGAGATCTAAAATTCTGCTATGTCATACTTGTGCTTTTTTCTCTTCCTCTAGCTTCTCTCTGTCCTCCTGCCCCACTCTGCTCACACACCCACAGATGCAGACACACTTTCAGAGAAGAAAAGCCACTATGGGAGCCACCACCAGATACATGTTCATGAAGGCACCTTAGCTTGGATTTAGAAGAATTCAGCGTGGTGTGATTTTAGGTGTGATTCATGATGTGAAAGACTCACCTGAGTCCCTGTTCTTAAAATAGTTATAATAAGGGACAATCTCTAGACCTCATGTGAAAACTGCATCTCAGAGGAGAAGTTTGTTGTAAGGAGAGAACATAGCAAGCACAGCCAAACAGAGGCAGCAGTGACTGGTGATAGCAGCCTTTCACAAGTGGCATGGTGATGACTGCGGCAGATTGCAACCTTCCAACAATGCTTTCCACACTAACTCCAACCCCATGTGCTTTTCTAGAATATTTCCTTCTCCTTTATGAACAGGTAGAGTCTCATACTCCTCTCTCTCAATCTGAGTGTGTTCATGCCTTGCTTTTAACCAATCAAATGCACCAGAAATTATACTGAGTAACTTGTGAAGCAAGATCATAAAAGGCAATGTAGCTTCTACCTTGGTAGACAGGACAATCACTTTGAAAGACTTCAGCCTCCATGTAAGAAATCCACTTGACCTGAAACCACCATGCTGTGAAGAAGTCCAAGTTAGACCACAGATGGGGAGGCTCTGAGATGAACTGAACAGAGAGAGATGCTTGACCAGCACCAGACAGCTCCAGTCCCTCCCTGCTGCATCTAGTCACTATCAGACTGAAGCTGCAGGAGTCAGAATTACCCAGCCAGATCTTTCCTGAATACCTGGCATATAGAAACCAAGACAGATAACAAAATGATATCATTGTGTCAGACTGAATTTAGGATTGATCTATTGCCCAGCAATAGCTAATAAAAATTATGACCTACTTAATCCAAATCCAAGCTGTGACGTATTATTTTTCTGCATGACAACTCTGTGAGGTAGGTGAGATAGACAGTTTTATTGCTTTATTTTACATACAGTTAAGGAACATACAGTTGAGGAAATTGCAAAGCAAGGATACGAGTCTTCATAACCAAACTTGATGGAGCCAAAAAGCAAAGCACACCTAGTCTTCAAAATTTGAGTTACTCATTTCACACTCCAACCAAATCTATAACTTGGATACAGAAATTACAGATAATATTTCTGCTGCTTTAATCCATTGTGGATTGCATTTTTTTCCCTTGGCATGAGAAGAAAACTTTATTTGAAAAATAATTTATTTAATTGGTTTCTTTTTTGAGACAGAGTTTTGCTCTTGTTACCTAGGCTGGAGTGCAATGGCGCGATCTCAGCTCACCACAACCTCCACCTCTTGGGTTCAGGCAATTCTTCTGCCTCAGCCTCCTGAGTAGCTGGGACTACAGGCACGTGCCACCATGCCCAGCTAATTTTTTGTATCTTTAGTAGAGACAGGGTTTCACCATGTTGACCAGGATGGTCTTGATATCTTGACCTCGTGATCCACCCTCCTCGGCCTCCCAAAGTGCTGGGATTACAGGCTTGAGCCACCACACCCGGCCTGAATTGGTTTCTAATAGCAATTTGAAAATTCAGCATAGCTATCCTGCCTTAAGTCTGTAGAATTCATGCTCCCCTTAAAATCTCTAAATTGCTTTTATTCTTGGCACTTTAGGAGTGGGAGCTGGTATAGGCATCACCAATTTTATTTCTAATAAGCTTTGCCTGAGATGGAAGACTGCAGAGCTAGAAACAAGGGGTGTGTAGTCTAGGATGGACCCCACTCACAGGAGAACATTCCCAGCTTCCTTTGGTGCCAGCTTCTTGCTGGCAGTGAGACCAACAGCACTGATCCTCGAAGCCACAGCTAGAAGACACACCCTTTGTGGTACTCTTCACTGTGAGACCAAGTCATTCCCCACCTCCCACAATTTCACACGATGCTCACTTTATCCCTGAGGAAATACACTTATGTTCTCATCTGCTGGTACATGGTTAGTTAAGGTTCCACAGGCCGTGTTTTTAATCTTCAGATTGACCATATTTGGAAGCTGCCACAGAATAGGTTTACTTTAACAAAAGTAACAATTCAATGTAATTTTTTTTTTTTTGCCAATCAGTTTGAGCTTATAAGGTTGCTCTGGTTAGCCTTGAACTCATGACCTCACCTTCACAAGCGCCATGACCTCCGGCGGGAGCCACTTTGGACCCCGTAATTTTTTTTTTTAATGAACACAAAGGAAAAAGCTAATGGGACTCAATGTCTTAAGATAATCTGGCTGAAATCCAGTTAGAAGTTGGAATGTTCATAATTTTTCCTTGGCACTTGTATGTATTTTTCAAAATAAAGTTGGATATTTTTTCATTTTCCCAGAGCCTCCCAGCTCCATTTTCCTGACTCTTTTCTCACAGCCTCTTACATCTCAGTAGACAAGCTTTACCATGCATAGCACAGTTAGCAAATGAATAAGTGCATATAAACACCTCTTGTACACAAGTGACTGATTCAATGATGTCTTTTGCTTTTGCCATTTTTTAAAAAAAAACAAATATAAATGTAGCTAATGCTTACAGATCTCCCTGTTAGATATAATTTACCTATATGGTATTTACTTCAATGGACACCCCTGGCCACCCCATTCACACACCTATCAATCCTTCCTTATCTACTTTTGTCACTGTGTCCTATGCTAAAAGAAAAATATACTGATGGTAATATGCCTTCTCTTTTAAAAATGGTAAGTCCTCTGAAAGCATATTTGGTTTTAATTCATAAAGGTGAAATAATCATCTTATGACTATTCCAACAAGAGTTGACCATACTGAAGAGATGAGAATTTTAATTTAGGGAGGTAAGAAGAGAGAAATTTGAAAGCATGAAGTGGTTGGAGGTAGAGACAAGCCCAGACATGGCATAGCACAGCCCAGGGTATAGCACTCTGTGTGCACCAGAAAATGGGTGAGAATCCAAATAGCTGGAATGAGAAGAGGTTAAAAAAATAAACATTTCCTACTGAAAAGTAGACCTGATAAAGAAGGAGGACCCTTCCTTTCTTCCACTTACAGATTTATGCCTCCCACTACACTGTAAGCCTATACAACATGGCTCCAACCTCCAGGACCCAGGTCTTAGCACATCCCTACTATGAGGAAAGTTCAGTTATATATTGTGGGCTACTGAGATCTGTATATGTAACCCTGGACACCCAATCATCATCTACATCGTTTCTAACAGAATATACTTTATGAATCCCAGTTTACTGAGAAAAACAGGGCACTTTGAAATCATTTTGAAATTATTTACACATTTCCCTATTCAGTCCTCAAAAGTTACCAAACCAAAGGCAAAGGCAAAGGCAAAAGGCCAAAAAACATGGCATGTGACAATATATAAATAAAACAGGCATGAAAACATACCTACTTCAAATGTTACACAACTCATAAGTCAAGAGAAGAAATATTTTATATTATCAGTCAACTTAGTCTCTTTTTTTTATTTTTGTAGAGATGGGGTCATGCTTTGTTGCTCAGGCTGGTCTTGAACTCCTGGCTTCAAGTAATCCTCCTGTCTCAGCCTCCCAAAGTGCTGGGATTACAGTTGTGAACCACCACACCTGGCCTCTAATCTTAATCAGAATTTCTACATGCCAAATTTGTACTCAAATTTAGATGACATGCAAAGTTCTATTTAAAAAATAATTTCTGAATAAGTCACTGACTAAACAGAAGAGATTGGCCAAAAACCAAAGAAACAGTAACTTTCACTGTAAATCAGCAATCTTTACTTTATCAATGGCATAAGTTTTAGCAAAACAGTTTTGAGGAAGCTGAATTGCCAACATAAAGAAAGTGCTCTGTTTTTCTGCTCTAAGTTTATTACCAAACTAATTATTCAGTCTGATCCTAAAGAAAAAACAATCTTACTCCATCATGTTAATCCAAATTTAAATTTACATAAAAAGTATGTTGGAGGTTAGAATCCATTTGGTGTTACGTTTTTGTGTCTTTATAACATGGCATAAATACAAAAGCTGTAAGATCAAGATGTTTTTGTGTCTTTATAACATGGCATAAATACAAAAGGTGTAAGATCAAGTTTATAAAAACAGCAATGTTGCTGATGTTTGAAATTTAATATGTTAATAAAACAGGGTAATTTGCAATCTCTAAGGCACATAAAAGATGCAGTTTTCTGAATGTTTCTTCCTCTCTCTGCTCCCACTCAAATACACACTCCAAGATAGTGTTCTCATTTTTCTGATGAGATAATTAAAAACAGAGCTTATGGGTTGAAGTGGTCTATCACTTTACAGGCCCTGATAAAGTGCCTTTCCCACTTTCCTATTAAAATGCCCATCATAGGTTGGATGTGGTAGCTCAGCCTATAATTCCACACTTTGGGAGGTTGAGGCAGGTGGATCACTTGAGCCCTGGAGTCCGAGACCAGCCTGACCATGGCCAATATGGCAAAACCCCATTTCTACTAAAAATGCAAATATTAGCCTGGTGTGGTGGTGCACCACCTATAATCCCAGCTACTTGGGAGGCTGAGGCACAAAAATTGCTTCAACTCCAGAGGCAGAGGTTGCAGTGAGCAGAGATTGTTCTACTGCACTCCAGCCTGGACAACAGAGAGAGACTGTCAAGGAAAAAAAAAAGCCCATTGTAGACAAAGTTATAACTCTGAATACTGAGGATAGTAGGCAACCAATCACGAAAACCATTAATTCAGACATTGGCACGTATTCGTGAAAGTTGACTATGTGCCAGGCACTATGGAGGTGAGGGGAATACAGAGTCAAAGAGACATAGTTGCTGCCCTCAGGGAATTTGCCATCTAGGAAAGGAGGGCAAATCCTTGTGCCTTGGGGGAAGGCCCATTAAATGAAGCTATAAGACAACTGCTTGAGGGAAACTCATGTTCTGAAACAGCCCAGTTAGGCCAGCCAGGAATTAGCTGTGAATATAATTCCAATCCACTCCATTGGCCCAGCTCTTTATAAAACCAGAAATCAGGAAACTGTTCCCTTATTATGCAGATTCTTTTTTTCTAAGTAGGGTCTATTCTTTCTTCTCTCAATCCATTGCCATCTACATCCTCTTGTAGATTGCAATTCAGCTGTGCGAGAAGGTTTGTGGTAGAATAAATATTATCAGGTGTGTTCATGGCCAAGAAAGTGCTGTAGGTGAACTCCGGATATAAGACCAGCTGATGTTATAGGTGAAAGCAGAGCTCTACATTGTCACAGATGCATTTAATTATTCTTCAGTATGGGATTGTTCACCAGCTGCATCACAATTACTTGGGAAACCTTTAAGAAATGCCATTCAAGTCCTACCTCCAGAGATTAACATTCAGTAAAGATGAGATGGGATCTGAGAAATCACTTCTTAGGTTCTTCAAGGGATTCCGAGGAGCAGTCCGATTTGGAAAGTGCTCCCTGGAGAAGGACATTTCCTACCCGAGTAAGGAAACAAGGCCATGTCAGCAGTCTATCAGAGCTGCACACAATGAGGAATGGTAAGAAACTAAAACGTGGTTAGGGATTTAGTATGTTAATTCAGACACAAGACTTAAAACTATTCTGGGATCTATTAGCATGCAAGTGGGTGGAGAAGGTCAAGGGAAATCTGTCTTTTTAAATTGGCAGACACCAGGTCTTGAGAGATTGCTCCTCATTGACAGATGAAAAAACAAAGAATTATTGCCAACCCAGTGTGTGTGTGTGCACACACACACACACATACACACGCACACACACATACATTCTGTCACGTAAGGAGAGAAATACCCTGCAAATGGAGAGGCAAACTCATCCTCAAAAAAACAAAGACTTTTCTATAAAAAACAGAATATGTCATAAAATATAGGCTTTGACTCAATGGAATATAAGGAAACAGGACTTCCGTAAAGCATAGATAGAAAATCATAAGAGGTTGAGTTGTTAAACTGAAAGTTGAGTTAAAAAAGGGACCAAGGAAAATTAGATTAAAAAATAACTAAAAAGGTGTACAAAATTGAAATTTGTTTTGAAAATCGGGCAAAGCAGAATCTACACCCTCCAAAGCTGAAAACATTATGGAAGGAACGTTTTAGAGGTTTTTGGTCCAAGAATGTAGATCAAGGAGCAAAGATGATGATGATGATAAAAGAAGAGGGGATAAACAGCAAATAGAGTATGCTGAGATCAATTTGTAATATTGGAAACTGAAAATATATTAAAGAAATGAAAACATAATAGAAAAAAATATTACTTTATCTGAAAAAAGACCACTGCCTATTGAAAGGTATCTTACTTTTAGAGAGCAAAAGACCAAAAGACGGGAAAAATACCCTATGCTTAGACTTGGCATAGTAATGAGGCTAAATAGAGATGATGGTGTCAAAATATCATATTTAAAAAGCAAAAACCATAATTCATATTATAGAATAAACACATGTCAACTAACTAATGAGGAATTTGGCAAGATAATAAATTTGGTTCATAGAATTCAAGAAAATGAACATATACAGTCTCTGAAAAATGCTGGACAATAACTGCTGGGATAGAAATATAACTACTTCATAACTGATAGAACAGTAAAGCTTCAATGTTTGGGTCTTTTATAATGTACAGAAATGTTTTCATGTCTACAGGACATAAATCTACAATGTGCGCTATAATTTCATAATACTGTGGCCCTAATCAATCATATATGAGAAGTCAAACAAATGATTATACTCATAAAGATGAAACGCTCCTTGGGTATGTCTGTTAAACAATGCTCTAGTATTTTGAAAAGACATGCAGTAAGCTTTTTCACTTATTTCCCAGTGTTGGATAATGTTTTCTTAACCCTAGTAATTATAAATAATCTCTAAAGGTTCTTGTTGATCCCAAAAAGGCTAACTTCCCTGTGTTTGGGCCTGACTAATTTATCAACGAAAAGTGTGGCAGCACATTAGTATCCATGTCATAAATCCAGCATCCTCTTGTGTTGAGTGACTACTAAGGACAGAAGATTAACTTCTGACTGGAGGCTGCATAGTGATAAGAGTGGACTTTTAAAAGCCTCTGTTGGACTATATAGAGGTCTGAAAATACGACATGTCTCCTGGTGTTATGGGACAATTGTCTAAGCAATATCAGTTTTAAACCTATATCCCCCATCTATTCTTTGAAGTATAAATAGTTAAGAGTACATGACATGGTTCTTACCACAAGACTCTAAAACTGTCCATCTTTGGACAACTAAAAATTTAAGTCCTATTCTATAGCTTACAAGAGAGCCTCAGATAAGCATGAGAGGAAAGTTAAACTACTTAATAAGAATAAATAGCAAAGTAATCAACAATATCAGAATGAGAGTAAAATTATCTTTCAGAATATATCATATGTAACTATTTTATAAGAATTTGATTAATATTTATCCTGTAGAAAAGTACATATTATGATCCCTGCATGACTTGACAAATCTCCAGGACCTTTTGATTCTTCCCCAAAACAGTCTCTAATATATTAATTAACTTTTATCTGACCAAATTAACCAGCAATTATGTATGGAGAGAGAATCTTCACTTTTTTTTTTTTAATTTTTTATTGGATTTTAGGTTTTGGGGTACATGAGCAGAGCATGCAAGACAGTTGCGTAGGTACACACATGGCAGTGTGCTTTGCTTTCCTTCTCCCCTTCACCCACATTTGGCATTTCTCCCCAGGCTATCCCTCCCCACCTCCCCCTCCCACTGGCGCTCCCCTTTTCCCCCCAATAGACCCCAGTGTTTAGTACTCCCCTCTCTGTGTCCATGTGTTCTCATTTTTCATCACCCGCCTATGAGTGAGAATATGCGGTGTTTCATTTTCTGTTCTTGTGTCAGTTTGCTGAGGATGATGTTCTCCAGATTCATCCATGTCCCTACAAACGACACAAACTCATCATTTCTGATTGCTGCATAATATTCCATGGTGTATATGTGCCACATTTTTCCAATCCAGTCTATTATCAATGGGCATTTTGGTTGATTCCAGGTCTTTGCTATTGTAAACAGTGCTGCAATGAACATTCGTGTACATGTGTCCTTATAGTAGAACAATTTATAGTCTTTTGGATATATACCCAGTAATGGGATGGCTGGGTCAAATGGAATTTCTATTTCTAAGGCCTTGAGGAATCGCCACACTGTCTTCCACAATGGTTGAACTAATTTACACTCCCACCAACAGTGTAAAAGTGTTCCCTTTTCTCCACATCCTCTCCAGCATCTGTTGTCTCCAGATTTTTTAATGATCGCCATTCTAACTGGCGTGAGATGATATCTCAATGTGGTTTTGATTTGCATCTCTCTGATGACCAGTGACGATGAGCATTTTTTCATATGATTGTTGGCCTCATATATGTCTTCTTTCGTAAAGTGTCTGTTCATATCCTTTGCCCACTTTTGAATGGGCTTGTTTTTTTCCTGTAAATCTGCTTGAGTTGTTTGTAAATTCTGGATATCAGCCCTTTGTCAGATGGGTAGACTGCAAAAATTTTTTCCCATTCTGTTGGTTGCCGATCCACTCTAGTGACTGTTTCTTTTGCTGTGCAGAAGCTGTGGAGTTTCATTAGGTCCCATTTGTCTATTTTGGCTTTTGTTGCCAATGCTTTTGGTGTTTTGTTCATGAAGTCCTTGCCTACTCCTATGTCCTGGATAGTTTTGCCTAGATTTCCTTCTAGGGTTTTTATGGTGCCAGGTCTTATGTTTAAGTCTTTAATCCATCTGGAGTTAATTTTAGTGTAAGGTGTCAGGAAGGGGTCCAGTTTTTGCTTTCTGCACATGGCTAGCCAGTTTTCCCAACACCATTTGTTAAACATGGAATCCTTGCCCCATTGCTTGTTTTTGTAGGGTTTATCAAAGATTGTATAGTTGTAGATATGTTGTGTTGCCTCCGGTGCCTCTGTTTTGTTCCATTGGTCTATATCTCTGTTTTGGTACCAGTACCATGCTGTTTTGATTACTGTAGCCTTGTAGTATAGCTTGAAATCCGGTAGTATGATGCCCCCTGCTGTGTTCTTTTTGCTTAGAATTGACTTGGCTATGCGGGCTCTCTTTTGGTTCCATATGAAGTTCATGAAACTGATAAGCAACTTCAGCAAAGTCTCAGGATATAAAATCAATGTGCAAAAATCACAAGCCTTCCTCTACACCAATAACAGACTTAAAGAAAGCCAAATCAAGAACAAACTGCCATTCACAATTGCTACAAAAAGCATAAAATACCTTGGAATACAACTCACAAGGAACGTAAGGGACCTCTTCAAGGAGAACTACAAACCACTGCTCAACGAAATCAGAGAGGACATAAACAGGTGGAGAAACATTCCATGTTCATGGTTAGGAAGAATTAATATCGTGAAAATGGCTATACTGCCCAAAGTAATTTACAGAATCAACGCTATCCCCATCAAGCTACCATTGAATTTCTTCACAGAACTGGAATCTTCACTTTTTCATTTGACATTCACCCTGCAGGACTTCCACAATGTTGAGCCATCTTAAAAACATGAAGCATGTATAATAAACACAATTCTAAGGTAAAACAACAAGTTTCTGTGTTCCAGGGGCTCTCTGGGAAATCTGAAAGATGGTTCAGTTGTAAAAGACACCTCAGTTTTTTTCTGAATTTAGTTTTGGACCATGGAAAAATAAGATCAACATGGTTATTAGAAGAGAGACTTAATCACTTATTTATTTGGTCACTTATTATTTGGTTGCTTAAAATTTGTCCTTGAATTGATGAATAGATGAACAAAATGTGGTATATTTACACAATGGAATATTGGTTGGCCACAAAGAAGAATAAGTACTGATACATGCTCCAATATGAGTGAACCCTAAAAATTTATGCTAAGTGAAAGAAGTCAGTTACAAAAGATCACATATTGTATGATTTCATTTGAATAAAATGTTCATAACAAGCAAATACATAGAGACAAAGATTAGATTAGTGGTCGCTAGGGTGTGGAATGAGGGAGGAATAAGGAGTGACTGCTATTGGCAATGGGGTTTTTTTCTGTGGTGAAGAGACATTCTGAAATTAAGTCGTGGTAAATTGCAGAGCTCTCTCAATATACTAAAAATCACTCCACTGTACACTTTAAAAGGCTAAATTTTATGATATATGAATTATATATAAAACTTTTTTTAAAAATGTAATAAATAAATATTCGTTTTACTATTTCTTTCATTTTCCTGTACATTAAATAGCTAACAATGAGAGAGTTATATATGTCTTGTCAAAAAAAGATTATGGAAGAATCATAAGATCATTTTGTAGAGTTTTAGATAGATAGTAATCTTTTACAGTCCCATATTAACATGCAAAAACTGCCTGTATGTGTGTATGGTGGGTGTGATGTGTGGCATGTGTGGTATGTTTGTGTGTGTTTATTACCAAGTCAAATTTTTACCACTTTTTAATTTTCATGAACAATATCTGGATGCCAAATTATAAAATTCTGAAATCAGTTTTTAAAAAAAGGAGGTGAGGAAGCAGAGCAGAATGTAAAAGTGGCATTCATTTCCCTGGTTACAAAGTTATTTATTTTCCAGATTCATTAATAAGCTTAATATTGCAAAATGGCATATCCAATTACATTTTAGAAACTTAAAAATTACTTTTTTTAAAATTAATAGACACAGGGTTTCACCATGTTTCCCAGGCTGATCTTGGACACCTGAGCTTAAGCAATCTGCCTGCCTCAGCCACCAAAAGTGCTGGCATTACAGGTGTGAGCCACCATGTCTGGCCTAAATTATTTTTAGTCTGAAATACTATTCTGTCATTCACATCATTAAATTTAAAAAGAACAAACCAAGAAAAAAAAATCAAGAAAGACAAGAATTACAAAGAAAAACTAAAAATCTGAAAGCCAGGGCAGGATGATTAAAATGAGATCAAACATCTCAGCAATTACAGTAACTTAAATAGTTTAAACTCTATTTTAAAAATCAAATATCTTACATCGAATTTTAAAAATACATATTACTTACATATACACTTCATAAGAGAAAGCTAAAGCAAAAGTACAAATAGGCAAAGGCGATTATAAAGACAATAGCAGTGGTAATCTTAAACAGGCTCAATATATTTAAGATATTAGGCTATAGAGCATAGAGAGTTAATTAATACTAATTAATATGTCTGTTCACAACTAAAACATGAGTCATAAACTTCTATGTGAGAAATAGCATAGTTTTGAAATAATGTATCTTCCTAAATTTAAAAGATAAAAACTAACTGAAACACACACATTGAGGAAGATTTTGTATGCTACTCATAGTCCATACCATGGCCATCAATAATGTGAAGTACATAATAAAATGCAATCAATAGGCACCTACTGGATGCTGCGTTTTACAAAAAATATGCATCGCTTTCAAGTGTCCATGAAATATTAATAAAAATGGATTGCACACTAGCTGGAATAAAACAAACCAATCCAATTATCAATAAACTCTGAAAGAAAGATATGGTAGAGAATACATTCTAACAATGCAGTCAAACAAATTTTAAATAAAAAGTTCAAGTGCTGAGGAATACTAAAATACTCCTATAAATTATTATTAGGAAAAAGAGGAAAATCAATACAAAATAATTTAGAAAATAAAAGACATGTTAATTTTCTAATTTTATAAACTGGAACTTAAGCTATGCTCAGAAATAAATTTTTTATTAGAAAGAGTGAAAGAGAGAGAAGAAGGGAGAAGAGGAAGGGAGGTGTACTAGCCTGTTTTCCTGTGACTGATAAAGACATACCTAATTGGGCAATTTACAAAAGAAAGAGGTTCAATGGACTTAAGAGTCCCACATGGCTGGGAAGGCCTCACGATCATGGCAGAAGGTGAACAGGCATGTCTCACATGGCAGCAGACAAGAGAAGAGAACTTGTGCAGGGAACCTCCCCTTTCTAAAACCATCAGATCTCATGGACTCATTCACTATCATCAGAACAGCACCAAAAAGACCTACCCCCAATTCAGTCACCTCCCACTGAGTTTCTCCCACAACACATGGGAATTGTGAGATTTAGAATTGAAGATAATATTTGAGTGGGGACACAGCCAAACCATATTATTCCACCCTGGCCCCTCTCAAATCTCATGTCCTCACATTTCAAAACCAACCATTCTTTCCCCAAAGTACCCAATACCAAATGAGAGAAATTGGCCAAAACAAAGAGGCTATAGACCCCATGCAAGTCCAGTATCCAGTGGGGCAGTCAAATCTTAAAGATCCAAAATCATCTCCTTTGACTCCATGTCTCACATCCAAGTCACGCTCATGCAAGGGATGGGTTCCCATGGTCTTGGGCAGCTTCACCCCTGTGGCTTTGCAGGGTACAGCTTCCCTTCTGGCTCCCTTCATTGTCTGGCATTGAGTATCTGCAACTTTTCCAGGCTCACTGTGCAACCTGTAGGTGGATCTACCATTCTGGGGTCTAGAGGACAGAGGCCTTCTTCTCACAGCTCCATGAGGTGGTGTTCCAGTAGAGACTCTGTGTGGGGTCTCTGACGCCACATTTCCCTTCTGCACTGCCCTAGCAGAGGTTCTCCATGAGGGTCCCACCCCTCTAGTGAACTTCTGCATAGACATCCAGCCATTTCATACATCTTCTGAAATATAGAGGGAGGTCCCCAAGTCCCAATTCTTAACTTCTGTGTACTTGCAGGTTCAACACCACATGGAAGCTGTCAAGTATTGGTGCTTGCACCCTCTGAAGCTAAGGCCTAAACTCTACGTTGGCCCCTTCCAGCCATGGGTGGAATTGTGGGATGTAGGGCATCAAGTTCCTAGGCTGCATACAGCACAGGGACCTTGGGCCTGGCCCAGAAACCACTTTTTCCCACTAGGCCTCTGGGCCTGTGATAAAAGGAGCTGCTGCGAAGACCTCTGACATGTCCTGGAGACATTTTCCCAATTGTCTTGGGGATTGCATTCAGCTTCTCATTACTTATGCAAATCCCTGCAGCCCTGACATGTCCCGGAGACATTTTCCCAATTGTCTTGGGGATTGCATTCAACTTCTCATTACTTATGCAAATCCCTGCAGCCAGCTTGAATTTCTCCTCAGAAAATGTCATTTTCTTTTCTATTGCAATGTCAGGCTGCAAATTTTCCAAATTCTTATGCTCTGCTTCCCGTTTAAACTGAATGCCTTTAACAGCACCCATGTCACCTCGTGAATGCTTTGCTGCTTAGAAATTTTATCTACTAGATATCCTAAATCATCTCCCTCAATTTCAAAGTTCCACAAATCTCTAGGGAAGGGGCAAAAATGCCACCAGTCTCTTCGCTAAAACATAACAAGAGTCACCTTTGCTCCAGTCCCCAACAAGTTCCTTATCTCCATCTGAGACCACCTCAGCCTGGATTTCATTGTCAATATCCTTACTAGCATTTTGGCCAAAGCCATTCAACAAGTCTCTAGGGAGTTCCAAACTTTCTCACATTTTCCTTCTTCTGAGCCCTCCAATCTTTTCCAACTTCTGCCTGTTACCCAGTTCCAAAGTCACTTCCACATTTTCAGGTATCTTTTCAGCAGTGCCCCACTCTAATGGTACCAATTTACTATATTAGTCCATTTTCATGCTGCTGATAAAGACATACCTGGGACTGGCAAATTACAAAAGAAAGAGGTTTAATGGGCTTACATTTCCATGTGGCTGGGAATGTCTCAAAATCATGGTAGAAGGTGAAAGACAGTCTCACATGGCAGCAGACAAGATAATAGAGCTTGTGCAGGGAAACTCTTTTTTTAAACCATCAAATTTCATGAGACTTCTTCACTATCATGAGAACAATGAAGGAAAGAACTGTGCTTATAATTCAATCATCTTCCACTGGGGTCCTCTCACAACATGTAGGAATTGTGGGAGTTACAATTCAAGGTGAGATTTGGGTGGGGACACAGCCAAACCATATTACGAGGGAAGGAGGGAAGGAAAGAAAATGAAAAGAGAGGCTAGATGATAAATTTAAGAAGTCATAATCACTACCACTGCCACCACTAAGTTAAATGAGTACATAAGTGACGTCCTAAGAAAAACAGAAGTGAAAAATAAAAATAAGTTAAAATTAATAAATTTAAAATAATATAGTTTATTTTTAAAACTCAGGAGCTTATGAGAGAGAAGGAAGAAAGAAACCCATCAGGCAGGGAATTAGGGTGAGTCCTCCAAACTCAAGAACAAAACTCCAAACCCAGAACTGCCTGATAATCAAGCTGCAGGCCCCGGATAAAAAAGAGCTTATGTCCTTGAATGGTAAATGCCTACTCTGTAAACCCAGATGAACAAATTCCACTCCTCTTTTGGACACGTTTCTTTCTCCTTGGTGCACCTTTGTTATATTTCACATGCTTCCTCCTGATACCTTTCACCTATTTTATATATACCTATTTTTCTGTAATTGGCCACTGGCCAAATTTTTGTTTACGTAAAGTGAAACATCACTCCAGCCCCTGATTGGTTGCAGGCCAAGTCTTCACTTCAGCCCCTGATTGGTCCTGGGCCAAGATCCTGGATCAAGCCTTCACCTCTGCCTCCTGTTGGTTCTTTCTACTATCATATCTCTTTCTCAGTGGTGCTTTCTCCAAATTGGCCTGGAGACAAGTCTGTACTCGCCTTCCTCTTCAGCCTATAAAAAACCCCCAAAAGCTCTGCAGTCCACAGCCCTCATTCGAGTCCCTTCTTCTTGCTGAGAGCTTTCTTATTTCCTAATAAATCCAAATCTGTCTTATTCACTCTCCAGTTTCTGTGTGCCTAATTCTTGTTGGTTATTGAACAAGAACCCAGAGCTCACTAGCGGTGGGAGTAAAAGAGCTGTAACACTCCGTCCTACTTCCCAAATAAGAAGAGTGAAAAAGCTGCAACATTTTTTTCTTTGAGTAAACAACAAAAGTAGAAGTATGGCTCTGGCAAATCTAATTCAGAAAACAAATGTTCATTAAAACAAAATTTGGTGAAAGTCACAGAGCAAAATGTGGAAGTAAAATGAGGCACTGTGACATAAGCTGCATGTCCAGCTGGATTATGGGCTCTTAGAGGACAGCCCTTTCTAATTTCTTTCTTAGTTTTCCACATGATATGGTTTGGCTCTGTGTCCGAGCCCAAATCTCATCTCAAATTATGATCCCTATGTGTTGAGACAGGGACCTGGAGGGAGGTAACTGGATCATGGGGGCAGTTTCCTCCATGGGGTTCTCTTGATAGTGAGTGAGTTCACACAACAGCTGATGGTTTTAGAGTGTGGCACATCCCTGCTCACCCTTGCTCACATTCTCTTTCTCTTTCCTGCTGCCTTGTGAGGAAGGTACTTGCTTTCCCTTCACTGTCTGCCATGATTGTAAGTCTCCTGAGGCCTCTCTAGCCATGTGGAAATGTTAGTCAATTAAACCTCTTTTATTCATAAATTACTCATTCACAGGTAGTTCTTTACAGCAGTGTGAAAATGGACTAAAACACCACATAATCACTGAATAGTTTAAAAATAAATTCAAATCTGTTTTGCACATGACCTCCTTTTAGATAGAACACAAAAAGAAGTGTTTACCAATATCTTCTTTTTTGATAATAACAAAGATAATTCTTAGCTTTTATTAATATGTTTAGCAATTGGGAAATCTTTTGGTTTTCTATAGTTATCAATTCTGTTGAGTCCTTAAGAGTATCATCTGCTAATTGCCTTATTTGGCAAGCTGAGACTCTGCCTTGTTCTTCCTAGAGGAGATAGATTACGATGAATAATGGATCAATTTTTTGCATAATACATCATCGATATTCACTAAAGAAGAGCTTTTCAGAAGAAATACAATCAGAAGCAAGTTATTCAGCAGGTATGGAACATAAGTATTTTCAGTCCCATGGTAATATATTTCAACCTGTCTTGAAACACTAGGTCTGGTGAAAAGTCAAATGGTAGGGCCTCCTAATCACACTTCTATTGAGGTAGATTTGTTTAAAATTAAAATCCAGTATAATCTTTACAAAGAAAAGGGCAAGATTGCAAAATATCAGCCTGCACTTTTAGAGGAAAGTGGGAAGATGGGTTTCAAACCAGGCCAATCTTGACTATTGGCTTAACCAAGTCATATGACCTCTTTTAAAACCTGTGTCAGGTGAACCATGGAATGGTTTTTCAAACACAGGTCCTGATTCTACTTCTCTCAAAAACTGGGCAACTCAACACTATGGGAAAAGCAAATGGTCCCCACCTTAGGACAGAACATCAGAACTTAGTTAAGCATGTGAGGGGACTGCAAGTCTTCATGTACATATCTTGAATACTTTAATGAATAAACAACACTTCCATGACTAAATTAATGGACAGTATGAAAATAAAATGCTACAAATCATTCCATTACTAATAGGAATTTAGATCCTGAGGGGGAAAAAAAAACAGAAATAAGTGCTCAAAATGATCACCTGTATCAACTGATAGCATCTAAGCAACTTGGCCACTATTTTGAAAGTTTATTTTATTTGTTTGGTTTTTGTTTTTAGTTTATTTGCTTTACTCAAGAATTCCCATCAGGTGTAGCCAGACGTTAGAAATTGGAAACATTCTGTCCTAAAGAGCTCTGAACTTGGCAGTTTTAATATTTTCAAACTCTAAAATGTTTAATTCTATTTTTAAAATATAAAGGCTACTTGTAATGCTTGCTAAGGTGATAAACAAGCATGGGCTGCCAGTTCTTTCCTCCAGTATCAACTCCAGAAAAACAACACAGGACAGGGAAATTTTATCTGCAAAATCAATACTGATGTAAAAACCTTAATCAACCAAAGGCTTCCATGAGCTGATGTGTTTGTGTGTTTGTGTGTGTGTGTGTGTGTGTGTGTGTCTAGGTGGGTGAAGGCACACACATACGTGGAGGTAGGAAACAGGTGTGGCAGGGGCAAGCCTGAGAAAGGAGCCTCCTGATAGGGCAGGAGGGGTAGAGATTGGAGGGGAGCCATCTGCTGTCCCTCCACTGCATTACTGCATTGCCTTGATGTGAGAGTCAGTCTCCCAACTCATTTACCCATATACTCTAAAGTGAAGCCAGTATAGAGAACCATTGCTCTAGACTTACAGTGGGCCCCCACATCCCAAGTAAATGTCAAGCTCACACATCCCCATCAGGACCAAGAAACCAGAGGCTGCATTATTACAATCAGAAGCAAGAAAAGAACACTCTTTTAAAGAGAGACCTCTTTATCGCCTCGTCTCTTTTCCCTCCACATTCCGTAAAGCTCATCTGTGTAACCAATATTATAATGTAGAAATTATATGTGTGGAATGATGGTAATTTTCTGTTACTAAAATCAATATTGCAGTGACTATTACAACTACACAAATATCTTCGTCAACTTTTATAAATATTTTGGTAAGAAAAATGTCCTGAAAATTGATTTGTTGAATCAAAGAACATAGAAGTTTTTAATTTTAATGTACACTGCCCTGCTGGAAAATTTAATCAATTATAATCTTGCTATTAGCATAGAAGATGCCTATTTTCTCATATACCTACTGATTAAAATTTGGTATTACCAGCCTCCAAGCTTTGCTATTTTGGTAAGCAAGACATCATATTTGAAGTACTCATTCCTCCGATAATGATGTTGTTGAGCTGTTTTTTAATATAAAATATATATATATATTCATATATTTTGCCCATTTTCTATTTGGCCACTTTAAAAACTGAATCTGTAGGTAGATTTCATACATTATACATACTGTCCCTTTATCTACAACCTAGTTTTAGAAAATTTTCCCTGTTTGAAATTAGCCTTTCTTTACTATGGTACCCCCTGTCATACCCAGGGTGCTGAGACAACCATTTGAGTGGTTTGTCTCTCCATCCTTCCCTTCCCTCAGGACATGTATGGTTGTATGGCTCTTGTTCCCTGTCCCTATCATCCTCCTGAACGACTTTTATTGTTCATTCACCTGCAGGCAAGCTTGAAGATGAATCTCTGCTTAAGTCATGGAACAGATGCAGGCCCAGCTGTTCCAGTGGAGATTTTCTGTTAAGAGCTGATTCCAGAAGCTACTGGACAGCATGTTATGTTGAACTCATTCTAAGAAATAGTGCCAAAGATGTTTAGATGGAAGCATCTAAAATACAGCCACTAGCTGTCAGGCACAGACTACACAGATTTTTCAGGCAGACTCCTACGGGGCTCTAATAGAATAGATTCAATATAATTTTTGTATACATTAGCACTACTGCTATTTATGTAAGCCTGGAATTTTCTCTAGAGCAAGAACGTTAATAAGTCCTAATGCCTCAAGGAAAGATGGTATTTGACAAGATTTTACCACTTAGCACATTTAAATACTATTAATTGTAATAGTCCATGAATAAGCCTGTAAATCTTAAAGAGAAGCTGACAATTGTGGAAAGTAAAAAAGACCTCATTAAAGCTGATTCTTTTAGCGACTCACATAATCTGGCAAAAATGAATTAGATAACTGATATTGAAATAAAGGATTCAAATAATCCAGTGACACTTCAGAAGATGTATTAGTCCAATCTTGCATTTCTGTAAAGAAATACCTGAGGCTGGGCATGGTGGCTCACACCTGTAATCCCAGTACTTTGGAAGGCTGAGGGCAGGCAGATTATGAGGACAGGAGTTTGAGACCAGCCTGATCAACATGGTGAAACCCTGACTCTACTAAAAATACAAAAGTTAGCTGGCTGCAGTGGTGCACACCTGTAATCTCAGCTACTGAGGAGGCTGAGACAGGAGAATCACTTGAACCCTGGAGGTGGAGGTTGCAGTGAGCTGACATTGCGCCACTGCACTCCAGCCAGGGTGACAGAGCAATACTCCATCTCAAGAACAAAAACAAAAAAATACCCAAAACTGGATAATTCATAAGAAAAGATGGATTGCCTCACGGTTCTGTAAGCTTTACAGGAAGCATGGCAGCATTTACTTCCGGGAAGGCTTTGAGGAATTTTCACTCATGGCGGAAGGCGAAGTGTGGCATCTTACATGGCAGGAGCAAGAGACAGCATGCAGGGGAGGTGCCACACACATTTAAACACCAGATCTCATGAGAACCCACTCATTATTGAAAGGACAGTACCAAGAGAATGGTACTCAACCATTCATGAGAAATCCGTCCCCATGATCCAATCACCAGGCCCCACCTCCAACACTGTCGGATTACAATTCAACATGAGATTTGGTGGGGACTCAAATCCAAACCATATTAGAAGGTAAAGGTCAATGTTTGTCACAAAGAGGCTAAAAACCCAGTTATATAACAGTAAATCAGATGACAAATAAGGTTTCCACTGTCAAAATCAACTTAAAAGAGATTCCTATAAGTTTTAAGCACACACATACATATATATATAAAACACATGAATGTGACCGCTGCATAACAATATCATGACAGACTTCACAACTTAAAACAACACATATTTATATCTCAGCTTTTGTGGGTCAAGAATCCTGGTAGGCTTAACTGAGACCTCTGTTTCAGGTTTTCTCTAAGATCAGCTTGGTCAGGTCTGGGTTTCTTCTGAAAGCTCAACTTCGAAAGAAACTGCTTCCATGCTCACTCAAGGTTCTGGCCGAATTTGTTTCTTGGGGGTTGTTGGACTGAGGCCTGAGTTCCTCACTGGCTATTGGATGCACAGCTCTCATATTTTCTTGTCATATTGAGCTCTCCAACATGGCAGCTCACTCATCAAAGCAATAGAGAGACTGCTACCAAGACAGAAGTTACAAATTTCTTAAAATCTGATCATGAAAGTAGCATCCTATCACCTTTTCCAATTTCAGTTGATAAGAAGAAATTGATGAGAAGTTGCTAGGAGAGCTCATAAGGTCTTGAGTCCTTAAATACAGATCTTGAGATAGGTCATTAGGGGCCATGATGCCAGCTACCATAATCCCAAATAATCATAATCTATTACCTGTTTTTCTTCTTCATTACTTTAATAACCACCAAGAATTATGTGATTTATGTGTCCATTTATTTACTGTCTATCTTTCACCACTACCCAGTTAATACCTTAGAGTTAAGAATCTCAAACTTAGAGATTACTGCTATATCTCCTGTGCCTAGAAGAATACTGGATACTTGGTTGGCACTCAAGTTGTAAAATGTATAACTGAATGAAGAAATGAATACTACTAATGAACGCATGGCTTCTTTCAGAAATTGCTTATTATACAACACTGGAATGAAAGCCTATAGTACGTGTCAATGCCATAAGCTTTACTCTGGCAGAATGTCAAGCTCCCTTGCATCTTTTTGCTCCTTTCACTTTGGGGTTAACATGACCTACCTACAAAACCTTCTTGGTCATCTCTTTTCTCGCATGGCTTCATATATTTGTATGTCTAGAATTTTACAAGGTGAAAATAAAGTAAAACTTGGTTTTACTAGTTCATATGAATTTTACAAAGTCAGAATGAAGTAAACCTTCACTCTGATGGACGCTTCCACTGCTGAAACTAAAGGAGAACTTTCAATCCATCAGCAGCATGGAAAACAGAAATAAAATTGGACTAGATGCTGGAGGCCTAGGTTATCACTTATGGACAAGTCAGCTTTGAATTATGATAGTGGACACTCAGAAATCAGAAGAAAGGAGAGCAAAAATACCAGTGGATAAAAACAACAGATGTAATCCCAGCTCTTTGGGAAGCTGATGCAGGTGGTTCACAAGGTCAGGAGATTGAGACCATCCTGGCTAACACTGTAAAACCTCATCTCTACTAAAAATAATAAATAAAATAAAATTAGCTGGGCATGGTGGTAGGTGCCTGTAGTCTCAGCTACTTGGGAGGCTGAAGCAGGAGAATATCTTGAACCCAGGACGTGGAGGTTGCAGTGAGCCGAGATTGTGCCACTGTACTCCAGTCTGGGTGACAGAGTAAAACTGTCTCAAAAAAAAAAAAAAAAGAAAGAAAGAAAGGAAAAGAAAAAAGAAATCCAGCCAAACTCCTTAAAACAAACAAACAAACAAAATGATGAATTTTGTAAGAGAGGCAAGGTAGCCTTTTAGGAAAATTGAATTTACGGTCAATTTCTTCCTCTACCCCTCTTGGGCTGATATAACATTGGGAAAACTTGTCAAATTGTAGTCTCCTTTCCTCATCTGTCACATAAGGATTGTCATATGTAACAGGGAGAAGTGCGAAGGTTAGAGTAAAGAATCAGAGACACATTACATTAATGATGTGAGTCCAATTCTTTTTAAAAATAGCGAGCAATGCAGAGAGGAGGGAAAATATCACTTCGTACTGAGTTGGAAATAGTTCCTTAATAGCAAACATCAAAAAAGAGCATGATACCTGGCCAGGTGCAGTAGCTCATGCCTAGAATCCCAGCACTTTGGGAGGCCAAGGCAGGTGGATGACCTGAGATCAGGAGCTCAAGACCAGCCTGGCCAACATAGTGAAACTCTACTAAAGGTACAAAATTATATACTTTTGTACTTTTTTTTATGGGTATGGTGGTGCATGCCTGTAATCCCAGATACATGGAAGGCCGAGGGAGTAGAATCACTTGAACCCAAGAGGCAGAGGTTGCAGTGGGCCGAGATCATGCCATTGCACTCCAGCCTGGGCAACAAGAGCGAACTCAGTCTCAAAAGAAAAAACAAAGACAAAAACAAACAGAAAAGGAGCATGATATCAGAGGAAAGAAGAACTCCCTCCCACCAAAATGGGTCTGAAACTAGGTCCTAGCTGAGTATCCCAAAGAAAGGTAAGTGAGCTTCACTAGGAGAAGCTGGGAAGCAGAAATGATAGGAGGTGGGCAGAATTTGACCCCTGTCACCTTACTGAGTGTAGGGACTATGCCTGGTCCACTCCCCTATTCTTTTCAGTGCCTCATATATAAAAGACCCTAGCAACTGAATGGTTTAAAGGATTCCTTCCACCTAGAACATCCTTCAGGCCAAACGACTTCTATATAGTGCATCCTATTCCCATCATAAGTGATCTCTGTATAGATCATTATAGATATCTATTAACTCATTGAGTTAGTATCTCTGAGTCATTTTTTAGTTTTAGATATGTAGTCAATATAAAAGTTGGTTTAAGGGAAAGGCCATTTTTTTCTGGCTACTTCTTTGTCCTCTTCTAAACAGTAAGTTCCATGAGGGCAGGGACTACATATGCCTTGTTCACTAACATTTCCCCCAACACAAGGACTAGCATATGGTAGGTACTCCATAAATGTTTGTTAAATGAATGAGTTAATTAATGAATGAACAGCATGTGTTAAAAACATATTTGACACTTATCACGATTTAGAATGTCAAAGGATTTAGCAGATTCACTATAGCTCTGCCATCTTAGGCCAAAAAAGTCACAGAAAGAGTATTCAATAAAAGCACCAGGATTTTTACTCTCTTCATGCTGCTTTTGTCTTCTAAAAATGACTTCTCACTTTCCTTTGCCTGGCTAACTCCTATTTGTTTTTTAAGCATCTTTTGTGAAGAATAAAACAAATAAAAATGAGTTGTTAATCTCACAGATATCCACATGGCCTTATTAAGTTGCATTTCTAGAAAGGAAAAACTTTAACCAGGTTAGTAGGTTCTGACATATTTAAGTCGTTACAGTAAAGCCTGTTTGAACCTAATGTCTGAAGTGATTTAGGAATTCTGCTGTTATTACTTTAAGTAATGTTACATTAATTAAGGTTACATTAATTTCTTACATAAATCTTGGCCATTGTTCTTTTAAAGCCATTAAAATGTTATGTTACTATTTCTTTTTAAAATTATGTTACACATACACAAAGTACTGCATATAGTAAAATGAATATGAATACTTGCACTTCTACGCCTTAACCTATTTTATGAATGTGCCACGGCTGACTTACTCATTCTTCATCTAATAGACATTTGTATCATTTTGAGGGTTTTGCTACAACAGGCGGTACTTCTTTCCATGAATATTCTTTTATATCTCTTCTGAGGTTATATGTAAGAGCTTCCCCAATGTGCATGCCTGTGTGTAGAATTCCTTGGTTGTAGGAAATGAACATACTCTAATAATGAGAAAATGCCAGATGATTATCAAAAGTAGTTTCAATGTCCAACAGAATATGTGAATTTCCACATTTCCACATCTTTACCAAGACTTGGCATTTTCTATTTCATTTTTGCCAAACTGGTAGGGGTAATATTTTATCCTTAAATACTTAAAAGGGCAAGTATCAAAGGAAAAAAACTAACAAAATATCTAAATATTTTTGTGAAATTATTTAATCTGTAATTATCAAAATTATTTAGAATTCAATAAAGTTCTTTTGAATTTGTTTTCATATATAGCCACATCGACTTTAGTTGAATATCAAATATTTTCTTAAACAGTCATAGCTTAAGAACTTTGGCCCATGCTGGGAATGGTTTTCCCAAAAGATTATCAATAAAAGATCAAAAATCCTATGAATTCCTTCCTCCCATAGAAACAAAACAAAAACCGAAGAAAGTGTTCAGGGCATCACCTCCAACTCTATCAGGGGTCTGACTTCTGCGCTCTGTTTGTTTATCCCATCCTCCTCTCGAGAAACAGTGCAGCCAGTGGCAAAGAGCTCCGTATCTGAGCCAGACTTTCTGGATTTGATTTCTGGCTTTATGACTTAGCAGCTGTCAGTCCATGGGCAAATGCCTCAGTGGCCTCATTTGCAAAATGGAGAAGAGAATAAAGCCTGTATCAAAAGTTTCTTGTGAATATTAGTTAGATAATAAATGTAAAGCATTTGTTGAAGACCCAGCACATAGTAAGCACTTGACACATTTAGCTCTATACAAGCTTACTGTTACTATTAGTTGGCATTTTCTATTTTGCAGTAAAATTATCTCTTTTATTTTTCCCAACTTCACTAGACCGTGAGTCCAGTCACTACGTGTTTCCTTTGTTGTTGTTTTTTAACCTATCCCTGGCACTATATTCAGGGGTCTGACACAGTGGCGACGTTCAGTCATTATTCGACTATGTAATTATGAGAAACAGAGTTAAATGACTATAATTGCACCTAGTCTTAAGTACCCCAGGAAATTGATATTAAACAGATTTGTTCACATCTGGTAGTTTTCCCAAATAAGCACCATAGAATTTAGGAAAGTCTAGAATCTTTATAACGTCTTAGAGAATTAAAATTCTATTCACTGAAAGTCAATTCAGTTATGTAATTTTCCTACTTAAAGTCAAATGAAAGTCAAGAAAAGACTTTAGATTTAAGAAAGAGTACAGAACAGTGTTTCTCTTAGGACCACGCTAACACTAAAGGAATAAAAGATCCAACTCAGCACTACAACTGAAAGAATGAGGGGAGTCCTAACAAAAGAGATAAGCTGATGTACTTCTGGCACACAGAAATCAGGTTAAGCATATTGACTGACAAAACAGAGTGGCACAAACCGAGGTGCTGAAAGTCTGCAGAGACGATGTCAGTGAAGACCAAAGGGGCACCCTACCCTACAGAGCAAAACTCTGCAGAAGAAGTAGACATAAAAATCGAGAGCACAGGAGGAACAAAAGGCTAAAAAGTGGAGTTGACTCACTCTTAACCCACCTTCCTACACCTCTTAAACATACAAGTGAAAAATAGCCCTCTGTTTACCCCAAGACACAAAGAAAATTCTTTTTAAAAGCTTTAAATATCTTCATATAATGTCTTAGGCCAGTCTCCAAGAGAAACAGACTTGCGAGAAATTTGCCTGGTCCCAAATGATGGGAGTGAACAAGTGGGAGAAGCAGGATTGAGCAGAAAAAGAAGTTGACAAATAATACAATTGCAACAGACACTTCGGGTAACCCTAGAGGTGCTCAGGGATTTGAACGGTCCTTCAGATATTTCTAGAATTAAAGCAAGAAGCCAGCTCTATACCAAACCCAACCACACCCCCACCCACATCGATCAGTTATTGGATTCAGGCTGCCCATGGAGGAGGTTCGTATGATTCCCAAAGAAGGACTCAATAAGCAACACTGAGCAGCAGGGTGTGGAGGAATGAGTGCACCCCACTATTGGAAGAGGAATCTGGGTGGCAGAATAGAGTATCCACTACACACATAAATTTTAAAAGCTACTATAAAATAAGAAAGTTATGACATTGTTGTATGAAAAAAGCAATGAGAAAGAAGAAAAAAGTCAATTAAAAAATAATTTAGTTTAAAAGAATAAAGTGCTTGCTGAGTAAAACCTATGCTACAGAAGCATGTACGTGTAAAGTCAAGAAATCTCAAATGAAATGAAGAATATAAGCAAAAGTACAAAAGACAAAAGTTTAAATCAGCCGGGCATGGTAGCTCACAACTGTAATCCCAGCAGTTTGGGAGGCAGAGGAGGGCAGACCACTTGAGGTCAGGAGTTCAAGACCAGCCTAGGCAACATGGCAAAACCCCATCTCTACTAACAACACAAGAATAAGCCAGGCATGGTGGTTCATGCCTGTAATCCCAACTACTCAAGATGCTGAGGCATGAGAATCACTTGAATCCAGAAAGTGGAGGTTGCAGTGAGCTGAGATCATGCCACTGCACTCTAGTATGGGCAACAGGGTGAGTCTCCATCTCAAAAAAAAAAAAAAAGTTTAAATCAAGAGCACTAAGATTTTATTCCATTCAATATAGGAAAGTGAGCTCAGAATAAAAATGTTTTCAGATATGAAGGGGTACAGAAAATTTTCCTCTCAGAAATTCCTTATTAGGAAGTTACTTAAATATATCCTCCAGGTAAGTAAGGGGGTAAGAGAAGGCAGGCCTAAAAGGAAGTAGTACAGTCTGGAATAGGATAGCATCAGAACCAGGACCTCCCACCAAGAGGGGAGTCCTAGGTTAGAGAGTTTTACTGAGATGTTGGCAAAATGTAATATTGTTATGACATCAGACAATGCTAGACTTTTTTTTAAGGCAATTGAAAACAGGAGGAGAAAACTAAATGGACAAACAAGAAGTAAATTAAGTCACAGTACTCAGGCTCTGTAGTGAATAGTTTTATTTAGTCAATAAAATAAATGCACTTTATTGATTTTAAGCTTTTAGAATGACCCTCTGGACAAAGCACAGAAGACTTAATTAAGCTTACAAAGCAGAATGTAAAAGTTGAAAATTTAAAAGTAACGGTGAAGATAAGAGAAGTGTGTCAGCGTGAGTGGGAAGAACAGATGAAATATGGGCTTTTCATATCCTCATCTACCAAGGGGACAGTGAAGATGCATTATCAATAAGTGATTAAACAAGAAACAGAATTTTAAAGATATTAAAATAAAAAGTTAACTAATGAAAATACTAAAAATATTGATATATGTAAATGGGAATGAAGGGGGGTGTGTCTCAGATTATTGCAATAGATAAATCCGCATTAGAAAGTCAACAGTGAATGTCTAAGGTTAATATATCAATTAATGACTACATATGCATATTGTTTTAAAACATGGCAGAAACTCCAGAAGAACTCAAAACAGAAGTGCTTTAAAGTATTTATTTCTTCAGTGTACAAGTGGTAATGGGTCAAAATGTAGAAGTGGATTATTACCTATAAGGTCAAATGTACCTATTTGACCATGAAAATATACTACTTTCATAAAGTTGCAAATAGGTGATTGAGATAATAATAATTATAAATAGGAGAGAGATAATAGATCAATGGATAGGTAATAGATAATAGGTAGATAAGAGAATAGAAAGCTAGGAGAATAATTAATTTATAGAGTCATTCTACTTTTTTCCATCAGTTTAAAATTATTGTGAGTTACTTTCAATTGAAAAAAGACAGAATCCGAAAAAATAAAATAAAAACCCACTGGTTTAACTGTTATATTTTTAACCAGAAGACAATGCAATACAATAAATATTTATGGAACACTTCCTGTGAGCTAAAAACAGAGCTAATTTCTGTAAGGATATGAATATAAATAAGGCATAGGTCCTGCCCTCAAATTCACTTATTAGTTGTTTGGAAAGAGAATAGCAGGTTTACAGATAAGTAAAGTAAAATGTAGAATTGAAACTCTTATAAATAATGACACAATAACAAGACACTGGTGGGAATTCAAAAAAAAGAACATTCATTCACAAGTGAAAAGCAGTGACATTCTCAGGGAAGGCTCAGTCTTAGAAACTGAAAGACAGGACAGAGAATATAGTTTTATTGGAAAACAAAATGCATTAATCAACCTAAGAAAAGAAAGAGTAGAATGAATCCAAATTTAAGAGAGTCTTGAATGCCAGATAGTTCATACTTCATCCTGTGTCTCACTAAACGGAAGAGTGTCAGAAAATGCACCAGTTAGAATAGGCTTGGTTATGCTGCAGTTACAGACAGGTCCCACACTTTTGTAGTTTACAAAAATAAAGGCTTATTTTATGTGCATGCTAAATGTTCATTATGGTTTGGCAGAGAGGATTTGGTTAACTGCAATCACCCAGGGTCTGAGTCTAAGAAGCAGTCACATCTCAAACAATCAAGTTGAGGAAACCAGCTCTTCCAGGTTTTGCACTGTCAAGTAAAATTTCAACCCAGAAAGGATACATGTTACTCCTACTCTCATCTCATTGGCCAGAAATAATTAGAGGCTCCCATCCAGCGACAAGGGGCCAAAAAGAGCAATCCTACCTGCAGTGGAAGACAAATGGAAATTTTTAGGGGAATATCACTAATGACTACCTCAGTGAGTGTGGGAATGGGAAGAATTATGATCAAGGTCATGCCTTAGTATGGCAACTGTATTAGTCAAGATATATTCTATTGCATAGTTTTGTATTCATTAGGCCAAAGTTTTTTATTCAATTAAATTAGGTGGGTTATTTATGCTAGCTAGCTGACTCAATATGAAGTACTGCCCTTCATACAGCAAAGAATGTTATCAGCCTAGGGATTTAGAGTAAACACCCACCAGGACTTAAGAGAGAGAGACTACAAAGCCAGAGAAGTTTTTTCTGTTTGTTTGTTTTTATTTATTTAGTCTAGTTTCCCAAAACTTTGATGGTCAGCCCCACTAAGGAGATCTGCAGATTTTTAAAATAGTCTTTGCCATCAAGTAATTTAACAAGTAACTTAGAGATAAAGAACATGTGTTTAGAACTAGCTTACAAAGAAAAAATCAAAATATTAAGGAAAAAAATACCAATTTTCAGCCAGAGCTGATTTGTCTCTCTCAGGGTCAAAAGGACTTAGAAACTATAATATGTTTTGCTTGGATTTTGTCAAAATTGTCTCTGTCACTTTGCCCTGTTTTCCTGAAGCAAGGTCCGTGGATCACTGCAGAAGTT
This sequence comes from Callithrix jacchus, assembly GCF_049354715.1. Classification (NCBI taxonomy): domain Eukaryota; kingdom Metazoa; phylum Chordata; class Mammalia; order Primates; family Cebidae; genus Callithrix; species Callithrix jacchus. Next base: position 96,980,858 of record NC_133515.1, read on the forward strand.
TTAAACCATTATTTGAATCGAGACAGACTTCCACAAAGTGCGTTCTTATCTGTAACTCACTAGTGCAGATGGCCACAGGAAGACATGGCAAAGACACAATGGATCATTACATTCAATAAAGAAAAGAAAACCATTTAAGGAGTCTTATTTGAGAAAAACTCTTTTGATTAAAAAGATAAGTCCTAACTTCTTCCTATAAGTGATTTTTAAAAGGACGAACATTACTCATTTTTCAGTATCTGTGTCACGGTTTCTTTATTTTATATTAAGAACAACAAGACGAGCTATGTATCACAAAGAAATGTTAATTTATATGTTTGAAATTATGCTTCACTTCTTACATTATTTTTGACATAAATAACTCCCTGTACTTATGACATGAAAGCAGATTTGGCTAGAATTGCTCGTTAAGACAATTATAAATACCACCCATCACTGAAAACAATAAATGCCAAGGATGCACAAACAGACTGATGAAGCCATCAGTGTTAATACAGTAAGGATTCTAAAAATTAGACTGTTCATGCTGTCAGCATCTATTTTTTCCACTCTCATTGCAACAAATTCATAAAATGGTAAAGAATTTCACAATCAAACACTTCAAGATTATATCATTTAATTACTTTATAATACTATGCACTTACTGTATAATGGTAATCCAAAACACTTTAGTATATATTTTATTACTATGGAAAATGCTTTCCATATTTTTTGAGATAAGATCACAGAATTTTTGGATTCAAAAGAAAAACTGGTATATCAAGTAAACAATATATTCGAATAAAACTATTATGGAATAAGCATTTTTTTCTTCAAAGCTTACAAATAAATTAAGACATAAAATATACAAATCTGTGGCCAACTGATGGATATTAAGAACAAATAGCATTTAAGACTACAGGTCTTAGGGCCAGCAAAGTATCTCACCCATGGTTTAGGAGCTATTAAATTACTTAACATTTCCAAGCCTTAAGTTTTTCATTTGTAAGATAGAGACAATAACATCTATTTAACAATTAACTAAAATAAATGAAAAGTTTTATATACAGCATGTATTACAGGGCTTAGACATGGTAGGTAGACAATAATGTATTAATAATTTTGTAAATGAAGTGGCTTTATAAGGAAAAACTACCCCCTGTAAAGTATGAGAAAATGTTGATATAAAGTAATCCCAAGTCACATAACCCTCAGAGAAGTTAATGCCACTTGGTAATTAATGCAAAATGTACAAAATGTTCTGGATAGAAATAAAATAGATGAGATATTCTTCCTTCTGTATCAAACATAGGAGTGGACACCAAAAAAAAAAAAACAGTAAATTTTGAGGCAGAGGGATGTGTGGTGATATTAACCAACTTGTGAGACTTATAAAGAAAGTGATAGTGTGCAGAGGGGCTATACACAGAAATTATTGTCAGGAAAGATATACATGGGGAAAGAAACATTTTATTTAGAAGATGTACTGTACCCAAAGTTGTTGCTTAAATATAAATGAAACCAATGTTTCCAACAAAGCCAGTAATTTTTCTTGAACAATTTAATTTGAATAGGTAAAATGTATTTAAAATGGGGAAATAAGTCAATTTTTAATATTTTTGGGTTCTACCCAGTTTTACCCTAAAGCTGCTTGGTGTTCTATTCCTACAGCAAAAATAAACTGGACATAAATTGGACTTCACCAAAATAAAATAATTAGTCAAAGATGGCTCTTACGATTTTAAGGAAAGTTGCTTCAATGCCTAGTTTGTTGAGGATTTTTAACATGAAGAGATGTTGAATTTTATCTAAGGTCTGTCTTTTCTGTATCTATACAGATGATCATGTTCTTTTGTTTGTTTTTGTTTATAAGGTAAATCACATTTATTGATTTATGTTTGTTAAACTAATCTTACATCCTTGGGATAAAAACTACTTGATTGTGCTGGATTACCTTTTGCATGTGCTTCTGAATTCAGTTTTCTAGTATTTCCTTGAAGAATATTCCATCTTCATTCATCAGCGATACTGGCCTGAAGTTTTCTTTTCTTTTGTGTCTTTGCCAAATTTTGGTATCACGATGATGCTGATCTCACAGAACGAGTTAGGGAGAAGTTCTTCCCTTAAATTTTTTGGAATAGTTTCAATAAGAATGGTACCAGCTCTTCTTTATACATCTAATATAATTTGGCTGTGAGCTATAAGTGAATTCACCTTTTTCTTATTTGTAGGCTTTTTACTACTGATTCAATTCTGAGGCCCTTTATTGGTTTGTTCAGGGATTCAATTCTTCCTGATGCAGTCTTGGAAAGTTGTGTGTTTCCAGGAATTTATCCTTTCTTCTAGGTATTCTACTTTGTGTGCATAGAGGTATTCACAGAATTCTCTAAAGAGCTTTCTTCTATTTCTGTGGGGCCAGTGGTAATGTCCCGTTCGTCATTTCTGATTGTATTTATGTGGTTCTTCTCCCTCTTTTTTCTTTATTAGTCCATCTTATTTATTTTTTCAAAAAACCAACTCCTGGATTTGTTGACCTTGGTTTTGTGTATCACATTTTCCTTTAGTTCAGCTCTGATTTTTGATTATTTCTTGTCTTCTGTTAGCCTTAGGGTTGGTTTTTCTCCTGGTATGTAGTTCCTCTAGGTATGTTGTTAATTTTAGATATTTCTAACTTTTTGACATGTGTGTTCAGCACTATAAACTTCCCTGTTCACACTCATTTAGCTTTGTCCCAGAGATTCTAGTATATTGTATCTTTGTTCTCATCAGTTTCAAAGAATTTTTTTATTTCAAAAAATGTAGAGCCCATCTATGGCAAACTGACAGCCAACATCACACTGAATAAGCAAAAGCTGGAAGCATTCCCCTTGAGAACAGGAATAAAACAAGGATGCCCACTCTCACCACTCCTTTTGGGGGGTTGGGAACAAAATCTCACTCTGTCACCCAGGCTGGAATGCAGTGGCACAATCTCAATCACTGTAGCCTCCACTTCCCATATTCAAGTGATTCCCCTGCCTCAGCCTCCTGAGTAACTGGGGTTACAGGCATGTGCCCCTACGCCTGGCTAATTTTTGTATTTTTAGTTGAAACAAGGTTTCACCATATTATCCAGGCTGGTCTCAAACTCCTGACCTCAAATTATCTGTCCACCATGGCCTCCGAAAGTGCTGGAACAGCAGGTGGAAGCCACTGCACCCAGCCTCATCACTTCTATTTAATATAGTACTAAAAGTCCTAGCCAGAGCAATCAGCTGAGAGAAAGAAATAAAAAGCCTCCAAATAGAAAGAAAGGAAATCAAACTCTCTCTGTTTGCAGACAATATGATTCTCTATCTAGAAAACCCCATAAATTATGCACCAAAGCTCAGAGATTGGATGAAGAACTTCAGCAAGGTTTCAGGATATAAAAATCGAAATACAGAAGTCAGTAGCAGTTCTATGCAGGAACAACATTCAATCTGAGAGCCAAATCAGCAATGTAATTCCATTCAGAATAGCAAAAAAATAATAATAATAATAAAATACCTTAGAATACAGCTAAACAGGGAAGTGAAAGATCTCTACAACAAAAATTATAAAACAATGCTCAGGCCGGGCATGGTGGCTCATGCCTGTAATCCCAGCACTTTGGGAGGCTGAGGCAGACAGACTGCCTGAGGTCAGGTGTTCAATACTAGTCTGGCCAACATGGTGAAACCCTGTTTCTACTAAAAATCCAAAAAAAATTAGCTGGGTGTGTGGGGTGCACCAGTAATTCCAGCTTCTTGGGAGACTGAGGCAGGGGAATTGCTTGAACCAGAGAAGTGGAGGTTGCAGTGAGCAGAGATCACACCATTTAACTCCAGCCTGGGCAGCAGAGCGAGACTCCATTTCAAAACAAAAAACAGTGCTCAAAAAAATCAGAGATGACACAAATGAATGGAAAAACATTCTATGTTCATGCATAGGAAAAGCTGACAGAAAGAAGTAATGGAGAAAGGACTCCCTATTCAATAAATGGTGCTGGGATATTGTCTGGCCATATGCAGAAGACTGAAGCTGGACCCCTATCTAACACCATATACAAAGATCAACTAAGGACAGATTAGAGTCTAAGATATAAAACCTGAAACTATAAAAACCCTGGAAGATAACCTTGGAAATGTCATTCTTGACATAGGCTTTGGGAAAGATTTGATGATGGAAATGGCAACAGCAATTGCAATGAAAATAAAATTGACAAATGCAATCTAATTAAACTAAATAACTCCTGCACAGCAAAAGAAACTATCAACAGAGTAAACAGACAACCTATAGAATGGGAGAAAATATTCACAAACTATGCATCCAACAAAGGTATAAAATCCAGAATCTATAAGCAACTTAAACAATTCAGTAGGCAAAAAACAACCACATTAAAAAGTTGACAAATAGGGGCCAGGCATGGTGGTTCATGCCTGTAAGCCCAGCACTTTGGGAGGCTGAGGCAGGCATATCACCTGAGGACAGGAGTTCAAGACCAGCTTGGCCAACATGGTGAGACCTCATCTCTACTAAAACTACAAAATTAGCTGGGCACGGTGGCATGTGCCTGTAATCCCAGCTACTGGGGAGGCTGAGGTAGGAGAATCACCTGAACCTGGGAGGTAGAGGCTGCAGTGAGCCAAGATCACATTATTGCCCTCCTGTCCAGGTGACAGCTCAAGACTCCATCTCAAGAAAAGAAAAAGGCCAGGGTCGGGGTGGAAGCAGGCAAAGGACATGAATAGACACTTTTCAAAAGAAGACACACACACAGCCAAAAAGCATATGAAAAACTGTTCAACATCACAAAACATTAAAGATTCATTTTCAATGCAGATAGAAACCACAATGATATACTATTTTACACCAGTCAGAATGTCTATTATCAAAAAGTCAATGCATTTAATATGAGTCCATTTTCACAGTGCTATAAAGATACTACTCAAGACTGGGTAATTTATAAAGCAAAGAGGTTTAAATGACTCACAGTTTCACATGGCTGGGGAGGCCTCAGTAAACTTACAATCATGATAGAGGGGAAGCAGGCATATCTTAGATGGCAAGGCAGCCAGCAAGAGAGTGTGTAAAAAAAGCAAAAGCAGAAGAGCCCCTTATGAGACCATCAGATCTCATGAGAACCCATTCACTATTACATAAGAACAGCATGAAGAAAACTCCATGATCCAAAAACCTCCCACCAGCTCCCTCCCTTAACATGTGGGGATTATGGGGTTTACAATTCAAGGTAAGATTTGGCTGAAGACACTAAGCCAAACCATATCATTCCACACTTGCTTCCTTCCAAATCTCATGTCCTCACATTTCAAAACACAACCATGCCTTCCCAATAGTCCCCCAAAGTTTTAACTCATGCCAGCATTAACTCAGAAGTCCAAATCCAGGCAAGTCCCTTCCACCAAGAAACCTGTAAAATCAAAAGCAGGTTAGTTACTTCCAAGAAATAATGGGGTATATACAATGAAAACACAGGCATTGGGTAGATAGACCCATCCAAATAGGAGAAATGGGCCAAAACAAAGGAGCTACAGGCTCCATGCAAGTTTGAAATCCAGTGGGGCATTCATTATATCTTAAAGCTCCAAAATAATCTCTTTTGACTCCATGTCTCACTACCAGGTCACACTGATGCAAGAGGTAGTCCCTCACCATCTTTAGCACCTCCATGCATGTGACTCTGCAAAATTCATCTCAACTCCCAGCGGCTTTCATGGGCTGGCATTGTTTGTGGCTTTTCCAGGTGCATGGTGCAAGCTGTCGGTGACTCTATCATTCTGGGATCTGGAGGAGGATGGCCCTCTTCTCACAGATCTATTAAGCAGTGCCCCAGTGGGGACTCTGTGTGGTGATTCTGAGCCTACATTTCCCTTCTCCACTGCCCTAGTAGAGACTATTCATGAAGGCTCTGCTCCTGCAGCAAACTTCTGCCTGGACATTAGGCATTTCCATACATCCTCTGAAATATAGGTGAAGGTTCCAAAACCTCAATTCTTGACTTATGTGAACCCCAAAGCCCAACCCCACATGGAAGCTGCCAAGGATTTGAGTTTGCACTGTCTGAAGCAATGGTCTGAGCTGTATGTTGGTGCCTTTTAGCTATGGCTGAGATGCAGGGCACCAAGTTTTGAGGCTGCACAGAGCCTAGCCCATTAAACCATTTTTCTCTCCTAAGCCTCAGGTTTCTGTTGGCAGCAGCTGCCATAAAGATCTCACAGAGACCCCAGAGACATTTTCCCCATTTTTTGGTGATTAACATTTGGCTCCTCATTACTTATGCAAATTCCTCCCCCAAGAAAATGGGTTTTTCTTATCTATCACATGATTAGGCTGCAAGATTTCCAAACTTCCACTCTCTACTTCCCTTTTAAACATAAGTTCCAATTTCAGACCATCTCTTTGTGAATGCATAACATTGAATGCTTTCAGAATAATCCAGATCACATCTTGAATGCTTTGTTGCTTAGAAATCTCTTCTGCTAGAGACTCTAAATCACCTCTCTCAAGTTCAAAGTTCCACAGATCTCTAGGGCAGGGGCAAAATGCCACAAGTCTCTTTGCTAAAATATAGCAAAAGGGACCTTTGCTCCATGTCCAAATAAGTTCCTCCTCTCCATCTGAGACCACTCAGCCTGGACTTCATTGTCCACATCATTATCAGCATTTTGGTCTAAATCATTAAATAAGTCTCTAGGGAGTTATAAACTATCCCACATCTTCCTATCTTCTTCTGAGCCCTCCAAACTGTTCCCATCTCTGCCTCTTACCCAGTTCCAAAGTCACTTCCATATTTTCAAATATCTTTATAGCAGTGCCTCACTCTCCATGGTACCAATTTCCTTTACTAGTTTGTTTTCACACTGCTATAAAGAAATACGCAAGACTGGGTAATTTATAACTGAAAGAGGTTTAATTGACTCACAGTTTTGCATGGCTGGGGAGTCCTCAGGAAGCTTACAATTATGGTGGAAAGGGAGGTAGGCATGTTTTATATGGCAGCAAGTGGGAGAGTGTGTGAAGGAACCGAAGCAGGGAGAGGCCCTTATAAAACCATCAGATCTTGTAAGAACTCACTCACTATCATGAGAACGGTATGAGGGAAACTACCTCCATAATCCAATGACCTCCCACTGGGTTCCTCCCTCTACACATGGGGATAATAAGGGGTATAATTCAAGATGAGATTTGGGTGTGGATTCAGCCAAACCATATCATTAAAAAATAATAAATGCTGGTCATGTTGCAGAAAAAAGAAAACACATACATACTGCTGATAGAATGAAATTAGTTCAGCTATTGTGGAAACTTTTGTAGCAATTTTTTCAAAGAACTTAAAACAGGAGTACCATTTGACCCAACAATTCCATTATTGGGTATATACCCAAAGGAATATCAGTTGTTCTATCATAAAGACTCAGGTATACATTAAGTTCATTGTAGCACTATTCAGAATAGCAAAGGCATGGAATCAATGTTAATGCCCATCAACAGAAGACTAGATCAAGAAAATATGGTACATATACACCATGGAATACTATGCAGCCAGCCATAAAAAAGGATGAGATCATGTCCCTTGCAGGAACATGGATTATGGCTGGGGGCTATAATCCCAAGCAAACTAATGCAGGAATAGAAAACCAAATGTTACATTTTCTCATGTATAAATAGGAGTTAAACATTGACTACACAAGGAGGAGAACAACAGATACCAGGGCTACTTGAGGGTGGATGGTGGGAGGAGGGAGAGGACTGAAAAACTACCTATGGGGTACTATGCTTATTACCTGCGTGACAAAATAATCTGTACACCAAACTCCCATGACACAAAATTTACTTATATAACAAACCTGCTCATGTCAATAAAATAACATAAATCTGAACTTAAAAGTTTTTTAAAAGGGTTAATTACATCAGAGTAAAATTGACACTGTATGAAAATGCATTATTTTATTCCAGAAGCCTCAACTACCCCTGGAATCCGCTCTCTCCCCAAGTCAATAAACCAAAGCATGAACATATTCTCTCAACTGTCAGAAGAATCTTAAATATTGTTCTGAAATTCACAAAACAGAGTGTAAATGTTTTAACTTAAAATCAGGGATAGAAGAAACTTTCTTTATGTATACCCCTTTCTTAAACAGAAAGCAGACGCATGTTCTTTTTCTAAAATTCACTAAATGTATAGAAAAAAATTAGCAGATGAATTTGACATGGAAGCAAAATTCTGGGACAATTTGCACTTTCACAATAGCACATAAATTACCTGCTGAGTTCTTATCTGTAAAATAAATAAATGATTTTGAAATTCAAAAAACATTATCAAGAAAATGAAAGTACAAGCCACAGACCATAAGAAAATATTTGCAAATTATATGCCTGATAAAGGACTTGTTTTAGAACATATAAAAATCTCTCATAAGCCAATACTAAAAGGACAAATGCCCTAAGTTCAAAATTGGCAAAATATTTTAATAAATATTTCATTAAAGAAGATACACAAATGTCTAATAAGCACATACAAGATGCTCAACATCACTAGTTATTAGAGAAATGCAAATTAAAACCATGAGATGTCATATTATTAATATGTATCATAATAAAATCACAGGCCATAATAAGTGTTGGTAAAGATATGGGAGAGGGTGGAAAAATGGGAACAACATATATTATTCATAGAAAGGTAAATGGTGCAGCCACTTTAGGAAATGGTCAGTTTTTTTAAATACTAAATACAGATTTATCATATAATCCAGGAGTTCTACTCTTAGGTATATATCCAAGAGAAATAAAAACATATGCCCACACAAAGACATTCTATTCAAATAGCCATTGCAGCATTATTTGTAACAACCAAGAAACAGAAACAATCCAAATATCCATCAACAGGTGAATAAAGAAAATGTGGTACTTCCATGAAATAAAATATTACTTGGCAATAAAAAGGAATGAAATAATGACACATGCTACAAACATGTATAAATCCCAAAGACATTAAGCTAATTTAAAGAAGCCAGACACAAAAGATTATTGTACAACACCACTTATGTGTTGTGTCTAGAAAACACATTCACTTATGTGAAGTGTGTAGAAAAGCAATCTATAGAAATGGAACATAGATAAGTGGTTGCCTGGGACTGGAGTGTGAATGGGGAAGGACTGCAAAATGGCACATGGGATGTTTGGGGTGATGGAAATGCTCTAAAATTAGATTGTGGTGACAGCTGCACAACTCTGTAAATTCACTAAAAATCATACACTCAAAATAGATGAATTATATGGCATGTAACATACCTCAATAAAGCTGTTAATGAACAGATAATTTAGTTAACTAACTACTTTTATGAGGCTAGTAGATCCATACAACCAATGAAAGTTGTTTGTTTGTTTTTGGTCCAGGAGGTGCCATCTTAGATATCTGAACAATGCAAATACCTCCCCAGAATCACAGACAACCCTGGGCAGGAAAAGCAAACACGGGGATTGGAGCAGATGAAAGCAGGGACTGTTAGCTCAGAAATTAGGTTTTGGAAACTTGAAATTACCATGCACCGGAAGAATAGTGTTCAGTGGAACTCTGTGATGACGGAAATGTTCTGCTGCTTGCTGTCTCCAGTATGGTAGTGCCTAGGCGCATGAGGCTACTAAGCACTTCAAATGCGGATTAGTGAGTTTGAAGAACTAATTTTTTAAATTATTTTATCTCAATTTAAAACTAAATAGTGATATATACCTAATGGATGCCATATTTAACATCACAATTCTAGACTAATGCAAAACACTGATGGTAACAAGATGATCCTTCTTACATTCACTCAGCAAACGTTTATGAAGCTCCTCCTATATGGAAGATGCACTTGATAATACAAAGATAACTTGGACAAGATACCTCTTTTCAAGGAACTTAGAGTGTAGTAAGGAAAATAATCATGCACAAGTAGATAAATTATAAAGAAGGAAATAGTACCTCAAAAGAGGACCTAGACATGGGGTAATAATCCAAGGTAGGGAAAAATCATTTCCAGCTTACAAGGTGAAAAATAATGAAAGGTTTGGAAGACATACAGTTGACTAGGGTCTTAAAGATGGGTTGCAGGGGGTCTCAATGAGGAAGGAAGGGCATTTATGGTTAGGGGACTTCCTGAAAGAGAGAAGGGCACAGATAGGGCTCGCTGAAGATCAGTCACTTTAGATTATTTAAAAGTTGGCACCAAAAACCTCACTCATTCCCCCAAGTTCTTCAAACCCTGACACTGAAAGTAGTTACAGATATTGTATCCTTCTCAGTGCATCATATTAAGAGATATGTGACATAGTTTTGTCCCATTAGTGGTAATGTTATGTTTGATCACTTGGCTAAGGAAGTGTCCACCAGGTTTCTCCACTCTAAAGTCACTATTTTCCCTTTATAATTAATAGTACATTTAAGAGATACTTTTAGACTATCCAAATATTCTGTTCCTTAACAAATGGTCACCTAATAGTTTTAATGTTAATTAATGAATCTTTCCTAAATCAGTTATCATGATTGCAAAGTAATGATTTTTTTAAATCTCAATCGTTGTGTCCATATTTAATAGTATTTTGTTAGGACCACACAGGTTCATGGTAAGAAAGGGTTTTTTTCTCTCTCTCTCTCATTCATTTTTATACTCATTTTTATTACAATATATAGACTCATGGACCCTTTGCAATAGATTATAGTCCATTGTTATCATCAATTTTGATGCTCAAATTGTCTCAGATTTGGCCAGAAGAGGCATCTCGAAGTTGGCTTTTGATTTTTTTCTGACATGTCTTCATTCATTTTTGAACTCTTCATTATCTTCTGGCATGAAACATTTCTTTTTCATATTCTATTCGCTCTGCCTTGGAATAAGCCATTTTTCCAAAGACCCCTGGTTACATTTAGTGAGAAAAGATATCTAAAAACATATTTTTAAAAACTCAGTGTCTAGACTTGATGTTTTTAATGTGTGCCATGTCCTACTTTTTAATGGAGAGTTTCTGCTAACAGTCCCCTTAATCCCCACTCTTCTGATAAAGGAAAGAGTGCTACTCTGAACTTTGGGGAGACACAACTCCCTCCAAGCCACCAGCTCAAGAGGAGAGGAGAAAGACCATTGATAATGCTATAGCAGGTATCCCCAAATCATTTCTGGTTAGTTCTTGGTGATATAAATGTGATGTTATAAACTGAGGGCTACTTTATCCCGTCGCTCAGAAGAGAAATGGGAGATCAGAAAAAAATGTGCCAGAAGCAAGTGCTACCATCTGGGTGGCTAAAAACAGAGCCACTATCCTCTAATGAGCTGGTCCCTCCATTGTGACAGGGTCAGAAGGAGTGAAGTGCCCCTTGGTACAATTAACGTCATGCTCATGGTCAAACTCATATTGAGAACAAATATACAGCATTCTCATTTGTAACAAGACTGTTACCTACAAGAGAACATAAATGTTCCTCCAAATAAAATATGTTGCTTTTAACTATATGGTAAGAGGAAATCAGCCTCAAATCTCCAGAGTGGAGAGACTCGATGGGATCTGAAATCCCTGTTACCTTCCCCAGGTGAAGCAACAGAACTGAAGACTTCACCTGCCAAATGTAGGCAGGAGAAAGCTCCTATTTACATCTTAGTTGACCTCAGAGGACTTACATTCACAAGACCTCTAAGGGGACTTTTTCAGTGGGGAGTGGGGACAGACTCTGAAGAACGGCTGAGGTACTGCACAAGGAAGATGAAGGAGTTAAATTGGGAAAGATTTAAATCTGGAACCCTGCAACCTACTGAAGACCTGGAGGAGTGAGGCCTTTCCCTACTAGAACAAAGTTTAAGAATCAGTTTCCAGTTTGCTTCCATTGCTCTTGAAAAGCTCAGTTAAACAAGTGCTTGAACATTTATTGTATTTCAATATATTTTGGGTCTGAATGAGACTATCCAAGAGGCAACCTGTGTACTCCAAAGGGCCCTCTCCTGTACAGTCCTAGGTGGAGCCATTGACAGCAGAACCTTCTCCAAGCACAGAAAATCAAAAGAACAACTTCTCCAATTTCTCACAAACAGTAAGAAATACTACTGGGACCCTATTTCACCTGGATTACATATGTCCGTTTCTCCCAAAATAGCCTCTGATGTGAAGTGTGTAGATATCTGCAGGTGACTGCCTACGCTTTTACTCCCATTTTCCCTGTGTTCCATCCCCCTTTTCTTTAACCCTACAAAGGATTCACGGGACCACAAGCTCGCAGAGCTGGGGAGCTTAGAACATTATTGATACAGTTGGAGGTAGCAGGGACTACTGCTGCAGGGTATTTGATATTCTTCTCTCATTTATATACTTTGCATTAAACTTTCCCCTAACGTCCAACCCCACATGCCAACTTCCTACCTTGACCGTTTCTTTTAGAACTTCGGAATCTCCCAAGCTGAGCTTATTCCTTGCTTCCTAAATCTAGTCATATTCCTGTTTGCCCAAGTTGTTCATCCAAAACAAAACAAAACAAAAACACCAAAAATATCTTAAGTTTGCCTTAATCAGCCACCAGTCTAATCAGCCATCAAGTCTCCTTTACATCTCTGGAATTTCTTCTTTCCTCCCTGTCCTCGATGGTGACACTGGTGGTTCATGCCCTCATCATTTCTCATCTGGTCTGCCTATTTGGACCTAGCCCATTTGAATAAACCTGCTCAAGGAATAGATTCTGGAACAAAAACAAATACAATACTAATAACAATCCTTCTGTCAGCCTCTCTGTGCTGGAATTTGTCCATACCTCTTCTTCTTTCTGCTAGTCCTGCTGATATTTTTCACACTATTCTCTGTGATTTACTCACTGACATGTGTTGGTTCAAATTTTGTCTCCCAATTTACTGGTGACATGCTTCCAGTTTTGACTATCCATCTATAGCATATTATGCAGTCAAATCAGAAATCACCCTTGGACATGACCTGAAAGTCTTCCTCTAGCACCATGAGGTTTACTGGGTAACAGGCCCTGTGTGGTCTCCATTCCATCTCTGTAGGACCTACCAGTAAGCCCCAGTCTTTGCCAAGGAAAAAAATCAAAAATTCTCTATCTCCACCTCTAGTCTCTCTCGTCCTCAAAACATTGATGGTAGTATCTATAACTAATATCTGTGTCATGCTTTGTAGTTTAAATCTAACTTAAACTCATTGCAAATCCTCCCAACAGTCTCCTATACTGCTATAAGAATCTTTCCAAAATACAAATCTGATCACATCATGTGACTGCTGGCTCCTAGTGGCAAGGGAGATGAAAGACAAATGCTAAGCTTGTCATTTAGGGTTGTCCATTATCAAATTGTCTTTGGGCTGTATCTCTTCTTAATTCTAATCACACTAAATTATGATGTCTTATTTCCTAAACTCACAAGGCTCCCTTGTACCTCTTTCTATGCCTGCCATTCCTTCTTGAATTTTCAGGTTGGAGCAAATGTAATTGTGGTTTTTGTCATAACTTTTAATGGCAAACAGTGCAATTACATTTGCAACATTCAACAAAACAACATTCCCTTCCCTTTGTCCCAGTAACTGCTTAAGATGAGCTTCAAAGACCACCTCCTAAAACCATAAACATCTTCCTTCTCTACATTTAGTGTCTGCCAGTTCTGAGTTGCTCATTAGGCTCCTTGTTCTCAATAGCCTCCTTCGGCAGAGAGACAAGGTCTCTTTCATTCCCGTCTCCAGCATTTGGCACGCACTAGATGCTCAGTAATCATACTGGTAGGAGGGTTGAGGGGAACTTTGTTAATAAAATAGAACAATAAAGAAAAGAAAACTATTAACAGATCAATGCACATAGTATTTTCACTTCTAAGTTCAAATTATAATTGTATTTTAAGTGTTCCCAATCGCTCCTTAAGCAGCATAGGAACGGGCTACTGCCTTACTGCGTGTTCCATGAAATACAACTGTTCTACCTGAAAGATTCTTTTGATTGGTTGAAAATTAGTTTTATTTAAAGTGAGGAATAAGAAGTGATTTCCTAAGAGAAGTATTATCCAATCCACTTGTTTAGGTTTAATCCAGAACTCATTTTCCTCTGAAAGGTATGACAACAAGATTGAAGATTTGCTGCATCGAAACACTGGTGCAACACTTTCTTTCCTTAGTCATATTGATGTAGACGGACCACATTGAAATACCCTTGGAAAATCATTTCAGGTTCTTTGATATGAAAAAAGTCATTGTACCACTAAATTATTTATCTACATCACTGCAGCTCTGGTTTTAAAGATAATAACTATGCCAGAAGGTAGCAAGCATACTCATTTCCAGCCATTTTTCTCAAAAGAAGTAAAGAACCTTTCTTTTTCAAGTTTAGAAACTTGGCAAAATCTGCGGATGATTGTCATACCCGTTCAAGACATCATAACCAGGTGATGAGGTCATCAGATTGATGTCCATCAATCTAGGTGCAGTTTGAGCTCAGAAGGTCTAAAGATTGATCACAACAAAACACTGTACAAATTGCCTCCCTACTGTTTCATGGAAAGCTGAGAATTGATAAAGAATAATTTCTACCTAAGACCATAAATCTAATCTCAAAATGTAGATTCAGAATATTGCCTCTTAAGCAAGAAAGTAAGGGCACTCATTACATGGCCTTGCCCCTCATATGTATACTCAGAGACATCCCAAATCACAGAATGACAGTATGAAAAAATAATTTTGGAGTAACCATTGGAGTAACTATTTTGTGCTGGACACAGTGATAAATATCGTTTTCAGTTGTGACTAATCATCATAGAAACAACGAGGTAGGCATGATTATATTTATTTTATAAAGTTACAAGCTCTGGAGAGGTTAAATAATCTGAGAAGATTCACACTATTAGCAAAAGTGGGAAATCAGGAATCAATCCCAGATTTGTCTGATCTCAAAGCCTTAGCTCCAATATCAGCAGACCTTCAAAATACCCTTCATCTGGGTCTTCCGGAAGAAATATACAGTGTTGTCAACATGAAGACTCAGGCCTTGGTTTCCACATTCCAAGTTTTGGTTACAAGGGTTTAGAAGAGATTTGGGCCTATGTTGAATCATTGAACTTAAACTTGAACCCAGCTGCCAGACTGTCATGCTGTCAATTTTATCAGTAAAGAAGAATCTAAAGAAACTATCATTTCTGGCAATGTGGCAGATTAGTGACCCTGAAAAAAAAACTTTCCCATTGAAAACACCCAAAAATTCTGAGACAGAGACAGAGACAGAGAGAGAGAGAGAGAGAGAGAGAGAATATCAGGGAAATTAGGACTCCACAAGCCATAATATGACTGTAGAAATCTAAGAGACAAGACCTTGTCAAAGTCAGCTTACACCTGGTCGTAATCTTGAACTTTATATTTATTATATAAGTCAATAAATGTGTACACACACACACACACACACACACACACACACACACACACACAGAGTCACTTCTTGATATCCCTGGGGAATTAGGTTCCAAGACTCTCCCTCCACCTCTGCAAATATCACAATCCATGAATTCTCAAATCCCTTGTAAAAAATGGCTAGATATTTGCATATAATCTGAGAACATTTTCCCATGTACTTTACTCTCGATTACCTGTAATATCTAATATAATGTAAATGTTGTGTAGTTGTTATACTGTGTTATTTACAGAATGACAAGAAGAAAAAATGTCTGCACATGTTCGGTACAGGCACAACCATCCTTTTTAAAAAAATATTTTGACATATCTGTGGGTTCAGCAATACAGAACTCATAGATATGGAGAGCCAGCTGTACATACTAATTTACATAAATATATGAATTTTTATATATTTGAAGTGTAACAAGAATAATAAAAAGACAATCTCAGAGTTGAGTTCAGTGGCAGCCTAGCTATTATCATCAAAATAACAATTTGGGCTTACACACAGCAGACTGAACATATTCATTTACCTCCGCTTCCTCCTGAAGCAACTACCAAATGGCATTGAATGAGTAAGAATAAACACTATATAATTTTTATCTTTGAAACAGAATCTCACTCTGACACCCAGGCTGGAGTGCAGTGGCAGGATCTTGGCTCACTGCAACCTCTGCCTCCTGGGTTCAAGCAATTCTCCTGCCTCAGCCTCCCAAGTAGCTGGGACTACAGGTGCATGCCACCACTCCTGGCTAATTTTTGTATTTTTAAGTAGAGAAGAGATTTCGCCATGTTGGCCATGCTGGTCTTGAACTTCTGACCTCAGGTGATCCACCCGCCTTGGCCTCCCAACGTGCCAGGATTACAGGTGTGAGCCCCCGTGTCTGGCCAGATTTTTTTTAATTGGAAGAAGGAAGTACACAAGTGAATGGTAAATAATATAACCAGTAGGTAAGAAGAGAAACTTAGGTGCCAGTAAAGAGCACAGAACAAGAACCAGTGACGTGTTCTGGAAGCTCTCAGTATTTGGAGGCAGCAGGTGCATCTGAAGGGTTACTTGTGAGGCTAAAACCAGAAGGGTTTTTCTTAATTGTGGGTACTTGCTTCTTGTTTCATCTTATATCTCATAACCTTTTTATTTTATAGCAAATACTGTGTGTTGAAAAACAGTGGCATCTGAAGAATACTAAAGTTTTGAGAATTTTTATTAATATGCTTCTTTTATGTCATTTTATCTTCTCCCAAATAATACAAACTCTTTCCTGTTTTGGCAGCTGAAATAATTAGGTAGTCATCTGGATTTTGCCAGAAGTCAATTTGATCTGGAACTGGATTTCAGCTTTAATAATATTAAACTCATCACTTTTTAGCCCAGTCCCACTTCTAGTGCACAGAGTGTGTGTGTGGCAGGGAGAGAAGGGAGTTGGGGTTTTGAATCTCTTTGATATTATTCATGTTTGAGGCAGGAGGAGGTGAGCTGAGATTCCACCTTTAGACTTAACATAGGAAGTCCCCACTTCCAGACACAATGAGAATATGCGAGACTTCATGAATTCTTTCTGTCTCAGCCTTACTTTCACTGCCCTGCTAAAGTAACCCTTAGAGGAGAGCAGGGAGAGATTTTAGGCCACAAAAATATTACTGTGTTTGAGGTACTCAAGTTTCAATCCATCTTGGGTACATCAACCATCACCCACAGTGCAGCTGGCCTCTTTCAGCCAGGCAAAGCCTCTGGCAGGCTTCCCTTCTGCCTGACAGTACCCAGAGTCCATGTTCCTCCAGCCCCCCGGCAGCTGCCGCAGCTCACTACTCACCTTGAAAGGGTTTCTCTCTGTGCAAGTCAATTCATTTAAGTTTCCTCTTGTCCACTAATTCTCAATTGTCTCATAGGCAAGCATAATTATTATTTTTTCTTTTCTTTTTTTCTTAGTATCACCGTAAGAGTGAAGATCTTTTCTGTTTATGTACATGCAAACAAAAATCAAAACCTACTTTTTCAGGTTACATTTTCACCTAACCTTGATAAAATATTTGCTCTAAGACAGACTACTTTTAGGTCACATGAACATTAGTTGATTACATAGTAAAGATTTTGTTCTCAATCATAAAGAACACATTATTTTGAGTCCATAGTTTATTTGATTCCTCTTTTAAAGAATAATGTGATTGACCAGTATTTTTTTCTATTACTTATATCTGAAAGAAACCTGGTTCAATTGTTTTACCATGCAAAGAATTGAGTCATGCAACCACTGATTTCCTTAACTACTATAAGAAGTATCTTTCTGTCAGCCTTCCAGAACAGAGGATTTATATATGGTGAGCCAATTTATTAATCTATGTCAACAACAAAAGAAAATTTATTTATGAGTTTTATTTCTTCCATTCAACAATATCTGGCATAATACAAAACACTGTTGAGTAGTAATAGAAATGGAAAATCAGTTTAAACTTTGAAAAATTATAAGTCAAGCAACTTTTTAAATAATAAGCAAGTCCAGATTATTCATGGCATGAACAGATTTTCAATAGATATTAATAATATATTGACAAATAGAGATGTTACTATGCTTTTCTTCATTAATAAACATAAAAAATGAGTTGTGGCATGCCGTTGACACAAATTGTTCTCTTTTGCACATATGTCTATTATTAGTCTATTTCTCAAACCTGCTTTTTATTGACTATGCTAAATGACTCAAATTCAGTTTACTGGGCTCATTGTATTTCCTACACAGACCGGAGCACTGCATATTATTCTTTAAAAGAAATAAATATCCTCAATACACCTAGTTGATGAAAATGGTGATTTTGCTAGAAAACACTGAGTTTTACCCATAAATTTTGGCTCTGGTATATTTAATCAATATGAACAATCATTCTATCAATAAAAAGCTTTTTAACTGAGAGATGTTTTGCTATACCATGAATGCAGGGCACTATTCAAAAGACATAAAATGTTTCCAGTCTCTTTGACTTCAGATTATTTTAAATTTTGTGCTCCAACAATAATCAAATTAGCTTTTTGTTGCTTTTTGCAGAAAAAGTACTAAGATCACTATATTTTCCCTCTTCCTCATCACAGCTTTTTTCTATCTCAAAATAGTCCCCTCTTTAGCAAACTGGGTAAAAACTGCAACAATAGGGCCTAGGGGCTACGGGCATAGGAGTGAGAGTGCAAGAACCGGCATCCTTCCTGTTCTCACAGTGGCTCGTGCCTTCTGCTGTTTCTCTTTCGGGTATTCCTCCCTCTCCCAACCCAGTCTTTTGGCACTGAGCAGTACTATATGGTTACTGCAACAGATTAGGCTAAAAGGAGCACTGAAGAGAGAGGTAAAGTTTGAAAAATAGATTGCTGGATAGGTGGATGGAGGCAATCCATTTATCCTTTATTTCCTCTAGCACCTTGGATCCATCAGCACAAAGCTACCTTTCCTGTCCTTACCTCCTACCACTTCTCTTTATGCATCAGGGGTTCCAAAGAAGCTGAACAGCTTTAATTAGGGATAATCCATAATTACCCATCCTTCCTGTGTATTTTGACTACAAAGCATTTGTTTCACTACTTTCAGTAAACAGTTAAGGTTCAATCAAACAGTGCCCTATTCCTATATTTTCCTATGTCATGTTGTTTCTGATTTTTAAATAATTTGAGTCATATCTTAATAATTTTAGTCACTTCCTACAAGCTCTTTCAGAGCAGGAACCATAGGATAGATGCATCTATATTCCAGGACATCTATAAGATGCTCAGAAAGTATCCATAGAATGAAAGAGTGAAGGAACACAGTATTTTTTAAAACTTATATTTAGCATCTTAGAAAACTAAGGCAGTTAAAGATTTTATTATTTAAATATAGTTTATTTAATCTCACCAAAGTCTTGAAGTCTGAAGAGAGAAAAAAATGATTTTAATATCAACCTTTAATGTCTCCAAAAAAAAAAAAAAAGGATAAGGCAGTGGAGGAGGAAGAGAAAGAAGGTAGGATATGAGCAGGAGGAGGTAGTGGAGAAATCAAATAAACTGAAAGATTTTAGTTGTGTAGAGTCACATCTGATGCACTTCTTTGGGATATGGAGGTGGGTCTTAGGGTGAAGCAGAAGAATTTAACACCAAATAAATGTATTCAACTAACTGGAATGGTGATGAAATGCTTTCTCTTTGCCTGGCAATCATCTGAGAATGGTATTATAGTGAGTAGCTTAAGGAATGGGATGCCCAGTCACTGATTCTCTAATTGCACTTATTGATTACAACCAAGACTGCTTACTTACTGATGGGAATAGAGCTGTTTGGAAATACTGTAACTCCAGTGTAGTTTTGCAGAGCAGAGCTATGCCTTGGTATCATTGTCCAAGGAAATAGAAACTTCACATTAGAGTTTGAAAGGACCCATGAACCCTCACATTTTCATGACATTTTAGAGTTTATGGCAGAGAATTTCCCCTTTGCTTTCTTTAGAACATCTCTTTGGACTCAACTCCTCCATTCCTTTTCCTGTTGGTGCTTAGAAGTGTCACAGATTAGAAACCACACGTTCCAAGAAAAATTCTCCCTTCTGGAGTAACAAACACGTCCTTAGCAAAATATTTAACATTTGAATTTCCTTGAAAAGCAGAAGCCAGTGAAAGGTCAGGCTTGGTGTTCAGCTATCCTTTTGAGAAAGAAAATCTAGTTTGGAGTGTGATTGTATGAAAATACAAAGAGTGATGTAAAAACCTTCCTGAGAGCAAAGGAGATACTGCACTGGCTGAGCACATGCTACACTGCAGGTGCTGAGCTTCATAGGTCATTTTCACCCATTTTCTTTCCTTTTAGTCTTTTAATCTCAAAATATGCTTGTGAGGTCAATAGTAATATCCTCATTTGTATAAACCCCTATTTGTATAATTTATTGTTTGTATGACAATAAAATTAAGTTCAGAGGTGAAGTTATGTGCTCAAAATGATCAAACTTGCAAATCATGGAGCAGAGATTTGAACTTGTATCTTTCTGACAGCAAATTCCCTGTTCCTGGTTCTACAATGTAGTGACAAGAACACTGTCTTCAGGGGGACAGGTGGAAAGAGGTCTTCAGTAAGGGAGAAAGTGTTTTAGGACGAGGAGCTGGGATTCTAAAAATACCCTTTAATTTAACTCAGTGCCACCCAGGGTGGCTTTGTGTTGGAACATTCCTCCTCACCCTCATGGCCAGCACTTGTGAAACAGGGCTGTCACGTAAGTTGTTCTCAAGTGAACACTTTCCCACCAGCTGCCTTACCTTCTGGTCAAAGGCAGGTGATGCCTTCTCTTGATACCAGAGAACACTACATGATACTCTTTCATATAAAAATCATACATTGTGCCTCCATATAGCAGGGTCATATGATGGTTACATGTCAGAGCCCTATAATTACACTAATTCGTTCAAATCCGAATTCCAAAAAATTTCTAGATACATTATCTCAGTAAAGTCATTTGAGACATTTGAAACCTCTGTTTTCTCATCTTTAAAAGAGAAGTAATCTCAGTATCAATTATTAGGACAATTATCAGAATTAAATGAAAGAGTTCATGTCTAGTACCAGTGAAATGTCCAGCACAGTCAGTACTTAAGAAATGTTTGTGTATTATGTAGAAGGCTGTGTGCACACTGAGGATAGCAATATTAATCTGGTCTTCTCTTTATAGGCTTGGTATGTATGTAAAGAACAGCCAGTGGCAATTTGTAAAGTGCCTATTTATCTCAAGACATGACATTATTTTTGTATAAAAGACTAATAAGATGTTTTCTCAAGGGTCTCTTTATTACCTGTCACATGGGATTTGCTGGTAATTAACTCTGTGTATAGCTACATGATTATGGAAATGCAGGGATTAGAAATCATTAAATAAGACTAAAATCAAAATGGGAATCAAAACAGGCTCAGAAACAAAGGTACACCTAAGTTAAGAGCATATTATAAAAATATTAATTTGCAAACAGATTTTTGATGGTTAGGAATCCATCTTACAGGTATCTAGACACTCTGGACTTTTCTCTAATGACTAAGGAATTAGGAAAGCTTTTAAGGAATTGTTCGCTGAGTTGTCAAAAATTTTAATAGATACCACTACCAATATGTTAGCTCATAGGACACAGTATACTTAGTATGCTTTTGATTGACAGTGTTTTCAAGCATAAAATGTGATGCATTGTATCTAAATATCTTAATCAGCTGAAATGAAATTACTTAAGATTCCCCCAGGATCTCATGTCTTAATGGCTTTGGAACTAAAATTAGCTTTAATTCAATAGTTGTTCATCAATTTCCCAAAGAGACTGTGGAGAGAGGTGGAGGAAAAGAGAAGGAACAGACCAACTTTATGATCTGCTGCCACATGACTTTGAGATAAAGTGTCTGATGCTAAGACCAACTCTGTTTCCACTAAACCTGATGACTTCCCCAGGCTAGGGTGCTGAAGCTCTTTAAGCTTTAGGATTACAGAAAGCTTATCATTACAGCCATAAATCATAGCAGTAAGAGAATGAAAAGATGTCCTAGTGGAATTCAATTGGATTAAAGAAACAAATAGATCTGAGGCATGTTTGTACAGCTGTATGAGTTACTCATAACAAAGGACTTTCTAGCCTTGGATCGGCCTGGACTAATTTGGATGTGGAATTGAGATGCTGTTGAGTTTGCACTGCTCCAGCCACTCTATGAGATTAATGAGTAGTCATGATAAGTCACATCTGTTTATTCAATCATTTAAATACAATGCATTTGAGCTTATTGGAATTCTCAATCTCCCCAAGTCTGAAGCAGCCATGTTGTAAAGTCTTAATAGGAAAGTTGTCATAGTACTGACTGCCCTCTTGGTCAGGACAGCTCAGCCAAGGCTGGTTCTTCGCAGTTCTGAAAAGAAGTCATATCAAAAACTGGACTTCACAGTGCATTCTGCATTAGGCATTTCTAAGATCCTGCCATAGCCTTGATGCAAAATAGGGCTGCAGGAATACTGAGAATACTAGAACTAGGAGGAACCTATTCCAGGTACCAGACCTGGAAAGGACAGCCAGGATACTCAGGTGACAATAGGAGTGTGGGAGGAGAGATGGTCACAATCTCAATTATGCCTTTGCTCGTGTAAACTGGAAATAATCTGGACTTCGGGCAGATGCTCCAGTGTTAGATTGTTGTTGCCCATTGTCCTGGGAAACCAATACATGTATAATAATAAGTCTCTTGAGTAGTGGGCAAGGGATGAAACGGGACCCAAGACAAGTAAAGGGGGACTGACAAAAACATGGATGGGGCTGGGGATGGTGATTCAGGCCCATAATTTCAGCACTTTGGGAGGCTGAGGCAGGCAGACCACTTGAGGTCAGGAGTTTGAAGCCAGCCTGAAGAGCATAGCGAAACTCCATCTCTACTAAAAACACAAAAATTAGCCAGGTATGGTGGCACATGCCTGTAATCCCATCTACTCAGGTGTCTGAGGCATGAGAATTGCTTGAACCTGGGAGGCAGAGATTGCAGTGAGCTGAGATCACGCCCCTGCACTCCAGCCTGGGTGACAGAGCAAGACCCTGTCTCAAAAAACATAAAAACAAACAAACAAACAAAAATAATACTTGGCTGGACAACATGGCCCCACGGTGGGCTGAGTATCTGTTTACAACTACATAAGTGATCCAAAGCAGACAACCTGCCTTATGAACAGCCACCTACAGGGTGAAGACTCATTGGTCCATGGTTCACCCTTGAAACAGACACTCCCTAAAGTCCAGTTGAAAGAAAAGAGGTATTATTAATACCACATGGCAGGTTATATTTGTGACTGAATGATTGGAACAATGACTGTCAGATTTTAAATCCTTGCCTCTAGATGGGGAAGTCGGCTGGGGTGGGAAAATCTTGTTCGCATACATTCTTCTTTTAGGAAACACTGAGGTTACAGCAGATGGCCTGAAGCCTTCAGAAGGATTAAGCTCAGGCAGAGTCTTACATCTACTGTTGGATAAATCCTGATGACTTTCTCCAATCTCAGCATCACTTCCAAGGATGATAGTCCTTATTAAAATAAACTGCCCTCCACATGCTATAGTAGAAAGAACATAAACTTTGTAATCAGGTAGACCTCAGTTGAAGTATTGGCTTTGCTACTTCCTGGATAAGTACTGAAGTTGAATCTAATTATTTTCTACAATGTATGCTGTGTACAAATAAAATGCATTGATGATTAAATGAAGGGAGAACTATTTTCTAATCTGAAAAAGAAAATAGCACTTCTACATTACTTACGAGAATATAGTTAGTATGAATCACCAATAAATATTCACTTTTTCTCATCATCTTGTACTCTCTATACAAGAACATCATAATTGTGATATTTTTATTGGATTCAACAATAGAAAATATTTTTACTTAATCTGAATCACAGGATAATTGATGCAATAAGAACAAGTGGTAAAATGCAAAAATCCTCAATAAAATATTAGCAAACAGAATCCAACAGTGTAGAAAAAGAATTCTAAATGATGGCCAAATAAGATTTATCTTACAGGATGCAAGATTGATTCAACGTTTGAAAATTTATTAATGTAATCTATCACTTCAATGGGCTAAAGAAGAAAAATTATACAACTATGCTAATACATGCCAAAAAAAAGCATTTAACAAAATCCAACATCCATTTATGATGAAAATGATTGCCTAACTAGAAATAGATGGGAGTTTTTGCAATTCAATAAAGAATATATACAATAAAACTTTCACCTACCATTATCCTTAATGGTGAGAAACTTGAAGCTTTCCCAATAAGATCAGCAATAAGGCAAGAATGTCCCCTCTCACCATTATTTTTCAACATCATACTGGAAGCCTTAATTACTGCAGTAAGACAAGAAAAGGAAATAAAAGGTATATAGACTGGAAAGGAAGAAATAAAACTGTCTTTGTTCATAGAAGACATAAAAATCTATGTAGAAAATCTCAAATAATTAACAAAAATAATTTCTGGAATAGCAATGTTTCATGATACAAGGTTAATATACAAAAGTAAACCATTTTGATATAGACCAACAATGAACGAGTAGAATTTAAAATTAAAAACATAATGCCATTTACTTTAGCACCTCCAAAAATGAAATAGTTGGGTTGAAGCCTAACATAATGTTGGGGTTTTGGGGTTCAGGGACGCCCTCAGCTCCCCTGAGAGGGCATTTCTCCAAGGTTCTTGGTCCCTTGCTCTCTCAAGAAGGAGAGAGGAGACCATCGTGCAGTGCACTTGTAAAGTAAATACCGGACTCAAAAAGCTTTTGTGGAAAAGTGATTTATTTAGGTAGAGAAAGAAAAAGGAGAAGAAGAGAGAAAGAAACAGCTAACTCTCACACCGAGTGAGAGAAAGAAAAGCTGCTCTCACACTGAGTGAGAAGGGTTCCCAGAAGGGGGAAAACCAGAGAAGGAAAGCTCCTCTCACCCGAGTGAGAGAATCCAGAAAGATAGAATCCAGGAGAGGAAAGCAGCTTCCACGCTGAGTGGAAGGGAATAGAGAGAGACAAAGATGGAGATTAGGAGGGGAAGGAAGACAGGCTTCCATCAGAGACTGTGGAAGGGGACTCCAGAGGGAATATCTGCCCAGATGAGTGAGACAGGGACTTTTAACCTGGAAGGAATTCCCTCCTTCTCCAAGTTCCCTTGGCCAATGAAGAGAGTTCCCTTAAACTTCTGCTGGAGTAATTGACTTTTTGATTCTTCCCGTGCCGGCGAAAATTAAAACAGAGACCATTAAATCTCCTGGATGGAGAGAGATGGGAGGGGGGCATGGTGCTTGGAAGTTCTTACTCTTAAAACTATGCCCCCTTGTGGACCTGGAACGAGAACACCGTCCCTCAATAACATACAAGATCTATTTTTCTCTTAAGGAAAATTCCGAAACTCTGATGAAAGAAACCAGAGAAGAACTACATAAATAAATAGCTATTTTATGTTCATGGATAGGAAGATTCAATATCATCAAGATGTCAGTTTTCAATTTTATCAATAAACTCAATGCAATCTCAATCAATATCTCAGCAAGATATTTTGTGGATATTGACAAAGTGTCTATAGTTATATAGAAAGCAAAAGACTCAAAATAGCTAACACAATATTGAAGCAGCGGAAGAAAGTGGAAGAACTGATACTATCAACCTTGAGACTTACCTTATAAGTTACAGTAATCTAGACAGTATGGCATTAATGAAAGAATAAATACTTCAATATAAATGAATGAAGAGTATAGAAGTAAATCCACATGAATATAGTCAATTGATCTTTGGCAAAGGAGCAAAGACAATGTAATGGAGAAAAGATTGTCTTTTTGACAAATTGTGCTTCAACAACTAGATATCCACATTCAAAAGAGAGAAACCAGACACAGGCCATCCATTATTTATAAAAACTAATCCCAAATGGATTGTAGGCCTAAATGTAAAACACAAAACTATAAAACTTTCAGAAGGTAACATCATAAAATCTAGATGACCTGAGTATGGCAATCACATGTTAGATACAGCATTAAGGATACAATCCATGAAAGAAGTAACTTATTAGCTTGACTTTATTGAAGTTTACAATTTCTACTTGGCAGAAGACACTGTCAAGAGAATAAGGAGGCAAGCCACAGACTGAGAGAAAATATTTGCAAAAGACATGGCTGATTAACTGTTATACAAAATATACAAAGAATTCTTAAAACTCAACAAGATGAAAAATGTAACTTTAAAAAAAAAATAGGACAAAAGACCTGAACAGATACCTCACCAAAGAAGATATACAAATGGCAAGTAAGTCTATGAAAAGATGATTCACATTATGAAATACAAATCAAACAATGAGATACCACCACATCCCTACTGGAATGGCCAAAAGCTAGAAAACTGACACCACCACATGCTATAGAACAATAGGAACTCTCGTTTGTTGCTGGTGGGAATGCAAAATGGTACAGCCACTTTGGAAGACAGTTTGGCAGTTCCTCACAAAACTAAGCATAGTTTAGTTACCATATAATTCAGCAATGGTACTCTGTAGTTTTTATCCAAATGAATTGAGAACACAAAAAAACAACCTGCACATAGGTGTTTATAGAATCTTTATTTATAATTGCCAAAAATTGACAGTATCCAAAATCCCCTTCAGTAGATAAATGAATAAACTGTGTCAGTTTTCAGCCAAATGAATTGAGTACATATGTCTACAAAAAAACCAGCACATCAGTATTTATAGAATCTTGATTTATAATTGCCAAAAAAATTGACAGCATCCAAACTCCCCTTCAGTAGGTAAAAGAATAAACTGTGACACATCCAAATTCTGGAATATTATTTAGTACTAAAAAGAAATGAGGACCAGGTGAGGTGGCTCATGCCTACAATCGGGTCTTTGGGAGGCCAAGGTGGGAGGATTGCTTGAGTCCAGGAGTTCAAGACCAGCCTGGCCAACATAGCGATACCTGACCTCTACCAAAATAAACAAAATTAGCCAGACAGACATAGTGGTAAACACTTGTAGTCACAGCTACTCGGGAGGCTGAGACGGAAAAATGGCTTGAGTCTAGGAATTCAGTGAGGGCCACGGTTCTCTATTATTAATAAGTGATGCAAAAGATCCATCCATCCATCCACTCATTTAGTCCCAAAGTAAAAAAAAAAAAAACCATAAAGTTGAGTACCTTTCTAGTGTCTAATTTTTTAGTATAAGAGCAACACCTGAATATTAGTGGAATCAAATAAGAACATTTATAGGGAAGTGGAATCAAATAAGAACATTTATAGGGAAAATAGCTGGGGATGGAATTAATCCAATACTGAGATCAAGGATAAATATTGGAGCAGTGATGGGGACTTATTATATAATTTGCATGAGTGACTACCATATTTCAACTTAGACCAGACTCCAGCACCACCCACATACCAGTGTTTATGCCAAATGCAAACAAAGTTATTGGTGATCAGGTTGTGCTATAATTTAGCTCTGCTAAACTAGACATGTGGAAAATGAATATCTAAATAGGCTACAGTGACCCAATATCACACCACTGCACTCCCTCCAGCCTGGGCAACACAGTGACAAAATGAGACTCTGTTAAGGAAGGAAGGAAGGGAGGGAAGGCAGGAGGGAGGGAGGGAGGGAGGAGGGAGAAGCTGTTCAGACATGAGACAATATTGAAAAATCTTACATGCACATTGCTAAGTAAAAAAGTCAAGCTGAAAAGGCAACATACTGGGTAATTCCAATCATATGACATTCTGGAACAGGCAAAACTATAGAGATAGTAAGACAATCAGTACTAGCAAGGGAATGGGAGGAGAAAGGCATGAATAGGTAAAGAATAGAAAGACTTTCTTTGCAGTAAAACTATTCTGCGTGATACTATATTGGTAGATACAGATCATCATACATTTATCCAAACTCGTAGAATGTACAACTCCAAGAATTAACTCCAATGTAAGTATAAACTTTGGGTGATAATGATGTATCATAGGTTTATCAGTTGCAAGAAATGTATGACTTTGAGGCAGGATGTTGATAGTGGAGGAAGCTGTTCTTGTGTGGGGAAAAGTGGTATATGAGAATTGTCTGTCCCTTCTTCTAAATTTTGCTGAGAATCTATAATTGTTCTAAAATAACAAAGTCTGTTAAGCATTTTAACTTTAATTTAATAAGATGAAATAAATGATGTTATTCACCATTACTGCCCTGGACATTCATCCTAACTGCAAAGTATGAGGGCAATGTTGAATCACAGATTTTCTTGACTTGTTATTTTACAACTCTAACTTGGTTTCAATATTAACAGTCAGCATCCAAAACAGTCTTAACCATCAGAAATATGACATAGCCCTACAATTCAGGGACCACGAAGAAAACATTTTCAAGTTGTGTAAATGTAGTTCTCACTACAATGAATCTCTTAGACCAATATGTTCAAGTTGCTTGAACATTGTTTGAAAATGTTTTTTCAGAGACTCCAAAGAAATAAAGTAGACATATGTGACAAATACTGGAGAGAAGACCCATTCAATTAGTCTCTAATGGTTGATGCATGGCTGCATCCTTGCTCTCTGCCTCATCAGCTGAAGATGCCAGGAATGTAGTCCAGATGCTAAGAATGTGGGCTCTGTAGTCAGATACACTAGTGTTCCAAACCTTTGGGTATATTGCTTTGTTTTTCTAATCTAAATCTCAGTTTCTTTATCTTTAGAAAGGGAATAATGCCTACTTTACATAATTGTTGTGACATTCGGTGAGACCATATATATAAAGTGTTTAGCATCATGCCTCAAAGAGCTATTATGCTGAAGCATATTAAGTTTAGAGACACTATATCAATCTGTCTATTCCCATATTCCTCATACAGCATTTATTCATTCATGTGTATATTTCTTCATTTATTCAGTCAGCCAGACAGTTACTGATTGACTTAATTATTATACCACAAAGCACTAAACAAATATTCATTGTGTGCCAACCACTGTGTTAGGATCTAAGAGAGACATAGAATGTTGTTTTAGTCCATTTTCACACTGCTAATAAAGACATACCCAAGACTGGGAAGAAAAACTGATTTAATTGGACTTATAGTTCCATGTGCCGGGGGAGGCCTTGGAATCATGGCATGAAGTGAAAGGCACTTCTTACATGGTGGTGGCAAGAGAAAATGAGGAAGATGCAAATGCAGAAACCCCTGATAAAACCATCATGAGACGTGTTCATCACCACAAGAATAATATGGGGTAAACTGCCCCCCATTATTCAAATTACCTCCCAGCAGGTGGCTCCCACAACATGTGGGAATACAAGTACAAGTCTCCCAGATACCCTAAATAGCATCTCTCTCAATTTCAAAGTTCCACAAATCTCTAGGGCAGGGGCAAAATGCTGCCAGTCTCTTTGCTAAAACATAACAAGGGTTACCTTTGCTCCAGTCCCCAACAAGTTTTTCATCTCCATCTGAGACCACCTCAGCCTGGATTTCATTATCCATATCATTATCAGTATTTTTGTCGAAGCCATTCAACAAGGCTCTAGGAAGTTCCATATTTTCCCACATTTTCCTGTCTTCTTCTGAGCCCTCCAAACTGTTTCAACCTTTGCCTGTTACCCAGTTCCAAAGTCACTTCCACATTTTCAGGTATCTTTTCAGTAATGCCCCTTTCTACTGGTACCGATTACAGTATTAGTCTATTTTCATGCTGCTGATAAAGACATACCTGAGACTGGGGAAAAAAGTGAGGTTTATTTTGACTTACCGTCCCACATGGTTGTGGAGACCTCAGAATCATGGAAGAAGGCAAAAGGCACTTCTTATATAATGGCAGCAAGAGAAAATGAGGAAGAGGAAAAAGAAGAAACTCCTGATAAAACCATCAGATCTCATGAGACTTGTTCATTACCATGAGAACAGTATGAGGAAAACCACCCCCATGATTCAAATTATCTCCCACTGGGCCCCTCCCACAATGCATGGGAATTCTGGGAGTACAATTCAAGATGAGATTTGGGTGGGAACATACAGCCAAACAATATCAAATGTCTACCCTCTCATTAAGGATTTCTATAAGCTTAAAAGAAGGCTGGGATATGAGCACAAATAAGAATAACACAAAGTGCAAGGTATTAAATGACACAAACTGCACTAACTGAAATCCGTTGGAGGGTTGAAAGACAGAAGTCACTTTAGCAGGGTAATCAGAACAAGCTTCACAGAGAAGATGCTAATTTAGCAAAAGCTTGAAGGAGGAGTTGAAATTGGACTTTCAGCGACAAAGAGAACAAGGGCTTATCAGACAATCTGCTGCTCTTCCTCTTGCAAAAAACCCACTGCCATGAAATTCTAGATCCACAGCTTTGAAGAGCTGCCCTCCTCTCATCTTACTGTGAACAAACTGAGACCCAGAAAGAGGAGTTAGCCCCAGCTCATAAGGTTAGTTAGTGGCAAGTCCAAACTCAAAATCCAGATAGCCTGACTCCCATCCCAGAAATCATTTGCTTCCTTATTAATACTCACTGAATAGCAAGTACCTGCTTAATGTCCTATTTAGATATTCATTTTCCACATGTCTAGTTTAGTAGAGCTAAATTATAGCAGACTGATCACCAATAACTTTGTTTGCATTTGGCATAAACACTGGCATGTGGATGGTGCTGGAGTCTGGTCTAAGTTGAAATATGGTAGTCACTCATGCAAATTATATAACTCCCTATCACTCCTCCAATATTTATCCTTGATCTTAGTATTGGATTAATTCCACCCCCAACTATTTTCCCTATAAATGTTCTTATTTGATTCCATTAATATTCAGGTGTTGCTCTTATACTAACAAAATCAGACACTGCAAAGGTACTCAACTTTATGGCTTTTTTTTTAGCCTCATTAGGACTAAATGAGTGGATGGATGGATGGATCTTTTGCATCACTTATTAATAATAGAGAACCATGGCCCTCAAAGAAACAAAAGGATCAACAGCCAGGCCTGGGAAAAAAACAGACCTCTGCCATCCTGGAAGTTTTGACAAGAATCCAATAGATGAGCAGGCAACAGGTGAAGTGTCCTGGTCATCCAACAAATTACAAAGAGAGCGAATTTGGAGAGAAAGGCAGATAAAGGTCCAGATCCAACAATCTTAGGAATCTGAAGAAGGAAGAGGCAACATGCGAGTTTGCCCTTCAACTCCAGATATGAATAAAGACAAATAAATTTAATTTCCTCACATTTTCCCTCTGTTCCCTTTTCCATTCTGGTCAAAGCTAAACTAATAATTGCAGGCCAACATGCATTAACAGTCAGAGCCTGGTTGCAGTTCTTTGATTCCATTTTGGGGGTCGTTCCATTCAAAGGACCACATTGGGGTCAAATCCAAGATGCATGCTGAGCTTGGTAATGAACCAGAGCAGCTGGCCTCATGGCCTGCTTTAGGCTGAGGCCCAATTTCTTAATAACAAGTGTTTCACATAATTCAGATGGTCAGAATTCTCTGCATGTGGCTTTTATGCCAAATCTCATCTGATAATAATGTGCTCTTCACTTCTGTTTTCCCTAACTCCCCGAAAGCATGTCTCTCTGGGGAACCCATGAAGAGCAGTGGATGTGATCCAGGCATAATGCAGGTATTCCTGGAATCACAGATCATGACAACATCAATGTACTCAAAACTCCATTCATTTTGTTTTCAAATTTAAGAGATATCTAGATATCTGACTTAAATGTTCTGCCACTTTCTAGAAATATAAATTTGAACCATTTCCTAATGTATAAAATAAAAATCATTAGGAAAACTAGGTTATGGGGTTGTTTTAAAAGTCCAATGAGTTAGCAGAAGTGAATCCAGTTTATAAGTTGTAATGTAATGTGCAAATATGTTATGCTGTATAAGACACAATGACTGAAGGGCCAAAGAGGGATGTTTTAAGTACATTTGGCCCTTGGTAGCAACTTAATTCCCTGCGCTAAATTTCAAGGCCCACATCTGTGAAATGGTTGCATAATACCTTCCTAGAAAGATTGTGCTAAGTTTAGATAAAATAATATCTGTAAGGTATATGAAGCCCATTCTCATTTCCCTATGATTCTTTTTATTACTGTATATGCCATTCTTTTCATTATTTCTGTTGTATTAGCATTGGAAAAGTAAGGATGATCAGCAGTAACTACAGAACTATGCTTCTTTGACAGGGGCTGTCTTTAGAACAGGCTGTCTTCTAACTTAATTGCACCAACCTGGGGGCACTGACAGTATCAGACTCATATCTGTCAGATACAAAAAAGAAACGAGGCCCACAGTAGAGTCCAATTTTGCACCAGCATCAACAGAAATCTTTCCCCACTGTTCTGGATCTCCCTTGAGGTCTTTGCATGGAAGTAGCCCTCTCGCACAGACACATTCAGCAAATCATAGGACTTCTGGAAGGCTGGAATCCTCTGTCACAGCTCCAGCACATGACCATGCGGCTGTGCTTGGGCCCTACCACAGACACAGTATTATTTAGCTTTAAATGCATCACTGTCCTCAGCCAGGCACTGGCTCTGAAGTGAGAAATGTCCAATATTTATAAAACACAGCCAGGGCCCAGCAAAGCCAAATATACCCTTTACAGTAATTATGCTTCAGCAAAAAGAGCTCTATGGCTAAGGATTTTACCTCTCAGCTTGCAAAGGCAGGAGCAGATCAGAAACTTCAACCTGTGAATTAGAGTCCTGACATGGATAAGCAGGTAGACCGGTATCCTCCCTCCCTCTCTGGCCTAGCCCAAGTAATAAAAAAGACAATTACTGCTCAAGAAATAAAATGACAGCTAATCTCAGAACTTTTTCAGTTGATCGTTCACTCACTCCCATACGTACTTAGTGCTCAGCACAGTGCTACAAGGGTAAAAGGCCTATGTTCACAGAGATGACTATCGAGCTTATATTTTGCTTGAAGAGTATTCAACAGGCAGCATTTTTTCTGGTGCGATTTAATTTTTGCTCATGAACTTAACTATCTAAATTCAAGTTGCTAGGCAATGTTTTACCTTACTTTTCTACGTCTGTCCGTGGATTCTAAAAAACAAAAACAAAGTATGCATACGTTCTGTATATTGTCTTACAAACCAGGAGATTTAGTCCCTGTTCTTTCACTATCTGGTTATGTAACCTAGAGCAAATTACATCCTTTCTCTGGGCCTTATTTTCCTTATACGAAAATCCAGGGATGTGTATTAGCAACTTTTAAGGTCCTATTCAAGACCACAGTACTAGAATTCTTCCAACAGAACCTCTCCTATAGACTTAGACCTCTCCGACCTCCTCCCCCACCAAAGGCTAGTTTTCTGATTGGTGGACTAAAATGGTATTTCAAAGAATAATTCTGGTTGCTAAGCTGCTGAAAATTTTAAGAATCAAGCTAGAAATACTAATAAGACCAATGACATTTCATACAAAGCCTTTGAACAGTGCTTTATCTCCTTCAAAGTATTACAACATTCATTGATCCATTCTAGCCATGGTGAACCAGAGTAATACATTTAATTAGTGACATACAGGAGAAGCCAGTCTGCTGCAGACTGAGGGTTATAAAACCACTGTTAAGTGTATATTAAAATCCTAACTGCGCCAGCTGCTGTAGACAGCCATAATTGGACTTTACTTTCCTTCTGTGCCAAATGTGGCCCCTGCACATATGAGGCCAGGCAAGGCAGAACAGACAAATCCATAAATACTTGGGCTTTGCTGCAATCCAAAAAGGTTTATAGAAAGTCACTAAGAGAAAAGAAAGGCTGTTGATTTCTAGCCAATCCTCCCCTCTCTGGGCCTCAGTCTCTTCACCTGTGAATTGAGGCAGGCATACACCTCTCAGGCCTTGCTCTGTTTACCATCTAAGATCTCTCACCACAGCACACCATCCATAATTTAGGTGAACTTCTTTTCTCTCTTCTTACCTCCCACCCAGATAAAGAGAGAAGCTGATGGCAGCCCACATTTCGACCGAAGCCAGGAAGGGGTCAGCAAAGGCATTTTATGAAGTAGAAAGAGCGTTAGACTTTGGTCAGGAGTGCTGGGTATCTTCATGCAGCCCTGACCTGGACTGAATAACAAGCATCCATTATTGAACAATGATGAATGGTTCCTGTGTGTCTGCACTGCACTGGTTGCTTTAACTCTCACAACAGCTTTGAGAGGGAGGTGTTCTAACCTCATTTTACAAATGAGCAAACCAAAGCACAGAAATGCTAAATAACTTGTTCAAGAACTCAGAACTGGTAAGCAGCAACAACAAAACTGTAAACACCCCATCCTCTTCACTTGTTATTGCTTTCTGTACCTCAATTTCTCCCTGATAGAATGAATTCATTTGAATCTATTTTATTAGCTAGGTTAATAATTAAATAAGCAAAAAATAGAAAAAGATTTTGAGGAAACATAAATCCAAAGAGAAAAGCTATGTCTTCTAAGAGAAAAGTAAGTCCTCAAACAGGTTGATAAATTCCCTAAAGCCTTCATTCACTGTCAGAGCTCTAATGAAAATCATCCCTTCAAGGCTAGGGTACAGTATGGGACCAGAGCTGCTGGAGAACTCTTCCGGATGCCCTCTGGTTCCTCTGCGTCTGGTTTTCCCGCTCCCTCCAAGTGACCAAGGCAGCAAGACGTGATGCTCCTCTTGAGTTGTTTGGTCTCAGCCCTCATGTGTTTTCTCAGCCTCTTTCATTCTGAACACAAACTAGAATAAAGCTGGATTTCACTTTTTTACTCTAAGAAGCATCCATAGAAAGAGGTACATTTTGATCTTTCCTGTGGAACAATATAACCTAGAAGAACTCTAAAGTGAAAGGTGAAAAGAAATCCACACATTTGTTAAGGGAAGTGATGTGCAGCTGTGAATCCTTGAAAAATCTTCTACCTTCTGGCTTTTGAAATCATTATTTGACTTGACTAACAGTGTAATGTAACTGAACCTTCAGCTCCACCCATAACTAATTAGTATGGTACTTTATGGTTTGCAGTGGTTTTCACATATACTCTGTCATTTAATTATTACAAAGCTCTTTCATACTGGAGATTATTTTTTCCCAGTGACAAATCTAGCATGTACAGAACTGAGTGATTTGCTCCAAATCCCATCTCTAGTATATGATTGAGCTGCCCAAGAAACCAGGTCTTCTAACTCAATGCGTTGCCACATCACTCCCTGGGCCCCTAGTTCTTTACCTGCAAAGTTCCATGACAGACTGCTAATTCTCTACCAAAGAGGAATTATTGTATGAGACATTCACAAGTCTCCTTGAAAGAAAGAGTGTCCTTCCTTCTCCTCCAAGCTCAAACATTCATTATCAGCCTTGCTGACATGAGGGCCA
Source organism: Callithrix jacchus (assembly GCF_049354715.1). Taxonomy (NCBI): domain Eukaryota; kingdom Metazoa; phylum Chordata; class Mammalia; order Primates; family Cebidae; genus Callithrix; species Callithrix jacchus. The sequence continues at coordinate 97,016,098 of NC_133515.1, forward strand.
CAATCTAGACACTCCATGGAGGAAAGCCATAAGGACTCTGCCTCCTCCATGGCCGTAGAATTACCATTATATAGTCTTTGAGCATCTCTTTCTGGGTTTTATTTTACTTGGAAACAATTAAGTATATATCTTGTGTAAGTCTCCAATTTGTGGATTTGTATCATTCACTGTTAAATACAAACCTAACTGATATAACTGCCTCACAAGATTCTTATCAAGATTAGAAGATAATCCATGTCAATCGATTTCAAATATAGACAGAATGTATTTCCCTATCAGCTGAGTCCTACTGTATATCTACATTTGTGGGTGTGTGTGCATGCACGCGTGCCAGAGCTCTAATAAAAAGCTACTCGGGAGGCTGAGGCAGGAGAATCTCTTGAACCCAGGGGATGGAGGTTGCAGTGTGTGTATTTATAAGCTGTTATAAAGTATTTTACACAACCTCACTGTGACTTCTAAAAGTCAAGGACTTTGTATTATTATTCTCTGTGTCACAGGTGCCAAGCATACTGCCTGCAACCAAGCATCTTCATGAATTGAAACTGTATCCTGTAGGGAGTATATGGAGAGTGTAAGAGTTGGTGCAAATGCAAGGACTTAGAAGATCATTATTATTTTAGGATACAGCAAATCAGAAGCAACAAAAATCTAAAATAAACAAAGTATCACATTCTCCATGATTTCTGTAATATAGGAAGAGTTATTTTGACTGCATGGATAAATGTTACAAATTTCATCTTAGTCATTGAGCTGATTCTATTTCAAATGTAAATGTGTTATCTAATACAAAGTAATTTGAGACTAATTACTCTTTCTTCTCAATGCAAAGCAGAGAAGTAGCTCCATGATCCAAAATATAAACTGAGAGAACATCCCAGTAACTATTTAAGGCCCATGGATAGCAAAGAAAAGAAGCAGGTAACACTCACTTTAAAGAATGTCTCCACATATCTGGATGACTAAGCATTAGGATCTGAATTATAGCAAATCTTCCATATTAAAGAGATACATATATTGGCCAGGTGTAGTGACTCATGCTGTAATCTCAGCATTTGAGAGGCAGAGGCAGGTAGATAGCTTGAGTTCAGGGGTTTGAGACCAACCTGGCCAACATGGCGAAACCCTGCCTCTACCAAAAATATAAAAATTAGCTGGGCATCATGGCACATGCCTGTAATCGCAGCTACTTGGGAGACCTGGGAGGCAGGAGAATCTCTTGAACCCAGAATACGGAGGTTGCAGTGAGCCAAGATCATGCCACTGCACTGCAGCCTGGATGACAGAGCAAGATTTCATTAAAAAAAAAAAACATATGTCCCTGTACTCAAGAAAATTAAAGTCGTGTATATATCAGCATGTAAATAACCACATCCAATAAGATTACTATTGTATTGAGCATATAGACAAAATAAAAAAGTGGAAAATGTATTTACCTGGTAAAGAAAGAGAAACTTCACAGAGAAGCATTTGAATTGAGATTTGATAGGGACTAAAGCTTTCCTTGTAGACAGAGTAGGGAGTCATTCCAGGAAAACAGAATGCTATGGGCAAGGTTTGGATTAGAAAAGGGATAAGACTTTAACTAAAGGGTTTGAGAAATCCTGGTATATTTAGGGAAACAAGTTATCAAGTTAGATATATAATCTTCCTCCCCTGGTACAGGTGAAGTTTTTTCTTTCGGTTAAAGCAATTTCCTAGAGATCATAAAGTTGGGAGTTGATGGGTTTCTTGCTTATGTTAGCCACGTGCTGATAAAGGGAAGTGAGAAAACTGAAATATTTGCATATCATCAAGTTTTCCTCCTAAACCTATGATGGAGAAATAAAAGTAACCAAGAAGCTCCGGTATGCTCACAGAAGCTTAATCTTCTCTGCTTCTTCAGACATTTATGATGTATTCTCCTTCCCATTCCCAATGTTTACCAGGTGTATAAAGTCAGGAAAATCTACATGCTCAGAGCCCAGAACAAACAGGGAAATGGCACCCTCAGAAAATGGTTAACTTTCCAGTAAGTAATTATTTTATTTTTAGACTTTCAGTGGGATTTTTTATTGTCTTTCTGTATTGAAAAATTGTGGCTACATGTTATGATAAACTTAAAAACAGAAGTAAATAATAGATAAAACCACCAAAGGCTCCCTGAGACGAATAAGAAATCTAATCATCAGGCCAGAGAATTCCTCATTTTGACATCAATAACTTATCCCAACTATACTTATCCCACACCATATTTTAAACATAGTGGAAATCTCTAATCTTCAGGTTTCAATAATTTAGATTTTATTCATTAGTCTACAGAATATATTCAATATAAAATGTTGACCAAAAAACAGTTGTACACACAAGCACTTTAGAAGGATAGAAAGTTATGGGAAGAAACCTTTCCCCCCATTTCTTACAGAGTTGATGAATACGCACAGAAAATAAGATAGAGTTCTGGGAAAACATTACAGAGTAGAAGTTAGAGTATCCTTTCCCTTTTCTCTGTGATCAGACTTCTATCTATATTCCAACATCTATGAATAATTTATGTATATAAAAATATATAAGCAATGTATTGTATATATACATACATATATATGTGCATATAAATAAGAGAGGAGGACTCCACACATAGCAAAGTGATCTTTCTGAGTTGAGAACATAACTGTCCAATGTGTTCTTCTTGCCCACTGCCTAGATATAGCTGATTCATCAAGACAGGGGAATTGCAATAAGAATACTGTACATATCAAACAAAGCAGTGCAATGGGTAAACCATTAGGACCTCTGTACAGTCACAGGGCAGCCAACCAACCCCAAAGGTGGAACAAGGCAGGGGAAGTCTGAGTCTGGTGCTCTGCCATTGAGTCATATGCTGACCTTGAATTTCTGATCTCAGATATTCAACCAGTACCTTTATTTAGGACAGTTTTATTTTTTCTCAGAAACTAGGTTAACCCACAAATCAGACCCTAGCTACTCAGTTATTGTGATCAATTGTATCATTGGCTGCTTCAGTGGCACTTTCAATTGCTGTCAACTAAGAAGGGAATGTAAAGCCCAATATCGACTAGACATCAGTCATCAGAGAAAATCGGGAATTGGCTTCTTGGGTTGCAATGTCCATGGCCATTCCACTAATAGATACTACGAAGAGAGATACTAGAGCTGAAATTACATATATTGCCTTAGGAAATCATAGATCCAGGAGAAAAGAGCAATTCTGTTTTATATCTATGACAGACATCTCAATATCTGTTGACTGAGGATGCACCATTTATCCAGTTCTAACAGCCTACTTTCGTCAGAACAGAGTAAGACAGTGGTGTCATTCTGAGAATGAAAGACTTTCAGACTTCTGCAAACATCTACCAAATATATCTGAAGCACAAAGGGAAAACATGTAATTTCCTTTCGATTCCTCTGAAGAAAACTTGTACAGGATACAAGATTTATCTTCAACTTCTTGAAAGGCTGTAATTTGCAATAAAAAAATTGTATATTGGTGAGGTGGAATTAAGGACAAGCGGACAAAAGAAGCGAGACAAATTTTGACTCAATATAAGAAGCTTCTAACCTGCAAGCTGCCTACCAATGAGATGGAGATGCAGTCAATGTGCATGTTCACACGGAAGCAGATTGACCTTTCAGGGGTGATTTGTCCCAATCACAGTCATTCCCAAGTGTGATTCAGTAATGTTTTCTTCCAGTCTTTAAGACTATATAATTTTCTTAAATTCCTTTGAGAAGGATCAGGTAATAAACATAAAATATTGCTCATGCCTAAATGATTGCAATTTCCATTTTCACTCTGTCTCCCCTATAAATTTATTTGACATCTTTTACCATGTAGATTTAACAACATTTTATTTAATAAATAAGAACCCCACTTCCTCATCATTCTATGACCCTAATGATATGCATAATACAGAAACTAACAAATTTAGTTTATTTTTTAAATGAGCTTGGGTTTAGTTTCAAGAGAGTCCTTGAAGTGTACTGTTGGCAGATTTGGTTCTGCAAACTCTCATCTCTCAGAGGAAGGTGAACAGTAGATCGTGTTTCTCAAGAGACCCTGCTGATTTTTTTCATCTGAAGAATATAAATTCTTTTCATTCAGCTCTTAGAAATTTTTTGAATTCTTCTATTTCTCACAGATAGTCCCAAACTCATTTCTTTCAGGAGAGACTTGAGAAAAAGACAATCACAGGGTACATATTTTTTGTGAGGACTAATGAGACATTGTCAATAAAGTAGATTGTAGTCCCAGAAGGAATAGCATGAGAGAAAAATCGAAGATCAACATCATTCATTATCTTCAAAATGGTCTCTCTTCCAAACAAAAGGAACACAATTATGTAGAATAAAGTATAATATTTTCAAGTGCTGTTCAAATTTTCGAATGTAAAAATATACTTGTATTAATCCATTCTTACACTGCTAATAAAAACAGACCCAAGACTGGGTAATTTATAAAAGAAAGAGGTTTAATTGTCTCACAGTTCAGCATGGCTGGGGGGGCCTCAGGAAACTTACAATCATGGTGGAAGGCGAAGCAAACACATCCTTCTTCACATGGCAGCAGCAAGAAGAATGAGTGCCCAGTGAAAGAACACTTATAAAATATAAGGTTTTATAAAACCATCAGATCTTGTGAGAACTAACTCATTATCACAAGAACAAGATGGGGGAAACTACCCCCATGATTCATTTATCTTTACCTGATTCCTCCCAAGACACATGGGAATTATGGGAACTACAAGTCAAGATGAGATTTGGGTGGGCACACAGCCAAACCACATCGCTTGTTTACAAATCTGAGTTTATAGGCTGGAGTACAAACTGAAGCACAAAGTCTGCCAACGCCAGTAGATTTTCCCTTTTGGGTTCATGTTATGCTCCCTGAATTCGGATAATCACAAACGCCTCTCCCAGGAGGAATATTTATGGTAAAGACCTTGTCTGCTGACAGTTTACATCATCCTACTCTCCCTCCCATTCAAGGAAAGAGAAAAAAAAATGGTGGGTAATGATTTCTATTTATTCATTTGGTGCAATTTTTAAATGAGAAAATCTATATTCCCCTGTAAAATGCATGCTCTTTCCAAAAAACTTTTTTGTCAAAGCAATGCCCTGATAGACCCAGTCACTCCTATGTCTTGGTCAATTCAGACTGTTATAGCAAAGTAGCATAAACTGGGTGGCATATAAACAACAGAAATTAATTTCTTAGAGTTCTTCAGGCTAGAAGTCCAAGATCAGGGTACCAGCATGGTCAGGTTCTGGTGAGAATCCTCTGTTGAGTTGCAGACTGCTGAATTCTCATTGAATCCCTACAGGTGGGAAAAAGTCAAGAGGGCTCTCTGGGGCCTCTTTAATCAGGGCACTAATTATGAGGGCTCCACGCTCTCTCATGACCTCATCAACTCCCAAAGGTTCCCCTTCCTTATACCATCACCTCGAGGGTGAGGATTTCAATGTAGGAATATCAGGGGATAGAAACATGCAGTCATAATACCTTATTTGCAGAAAGTGTGTTTGTCCCTTTCCATTTTAATAGTGGCAGCCTAAATATGTAAAAGAAATAAATTTAGACCTAAAAATACTCATAGTTTGTGGTTTAATGATATCCCTCTATACTCATTTATTTAATTTTCAAAACAATTCTAGAAGTAGCTTTTATGAAATTGCCAGTGACAAAAAAGGACTTGAGGACTTGCCTAAGATTTAATAGCTATGATATGGCATCACCAGAACCAGTCTCTGACTCCCTAATCCACACTATTTTCCTTCTAGCCCTGGGTACAATCAGTGTTCGGAATTAGACAAGGAGACTTTCTTGCCCATGTATTAATTTAGCTGATCTGAATGTTCTCCTTTGGGAAGATTTTCAGCATTTCTCTAGACTTGAAGGCTTTTTATAAGGGTAAGAAACTCAAAAAGTAATGAAACAGACTCCTTTCACACTAAAAATGATTTCTGATACCATCTAGTGTTCCTGCCATATTTCTCAATGTGTCCTAAGAAGTGACCAGCATGTAAGTTAATGGTTATTTGTTTCATAGGGAAGTTGGTCCCTAGCAGCCAAGTAAATTGAATCCAAGTGAAAGCTCGTCTATTCATTATTCATAAATTCGAATGGTATCTTTTATGGCTGGCAGCCTATGAAACTAATTCTGGTCTCATTTTTTAGATTTTTGTTCATTTTATTTTCATTTCCCAAAATAAATCAGTAACTTTGGAGTTATCAGATACACAATAGCTTAGCTAATGACTAACTGATTTGAGAACTACAACTGCCCTCATCCTAAGTATTCACTTGAAATGGAAATGGATTTAACTTGAGGTTTCCGGATCTTAGAAAACTTTAGGAGACCTCACTATCTTCCAGCAAAGAATGAGCTACAGCCTGCAATCTGCAACACCTTTAAGGGAATTTTGTGAGGTGTAATCTGCACAGATGACAATTTCACACTGGTGGACCTGGCCGATGATATACTTATTAATATCATTAACACTGAGCAGCCAACTCTCCCAGTTCTTCCTAAAGAATTCAGGAGTGCTCAAAATTCTGAACCCCTCTGAAACAATGGTATTTAGAGATGACTTTTCTAAGTATACAGGTATTGAATGGCTCATTCAAAACCTTGACCTCACATTCTTGGAAGCTGCAACTAGTTGATTTCCACTTCAGCCTGCCCTGGATTCTGAGGTCAACGCTGGAGGCAGTTGGAAGGGTGTGCAGAGTCCGTAACATGTAGTGGCATTTGCTATGGAGTATGATGGGAATAGCTCATGGGTCCAACTTTTTTTTGACCATCTTCTTTATTCTGCTCCAAAGCAATGCATGTAAACGTTCATTTTCTACTTTCTGTTCTTCTCTCACTAACATCCTGAACTCCAATTTCTTTCTAAACCCTTCCCTGCCTTATCCACCAACTCCCTCTCTACAATAATGATGTTTTCTGTCCCCAAACAAAATATTTTTATGGCTACATCTCATATATCAATTACTCTCTGGTACAACCTCTGCAAAATTCCTAATTAGTGGCATTTCCACTTTGTTCAGCTGCCCCACCTGCCTTGTTTCTCACTACACTAATCACCTAATTTGTGACAAAACTTCACGCTCTTGTCCTTTCATGCCTGAATGTAGAAAAAAAAGAAAGAAAGAAAGAAATCGCCTCTGAGACATGACTTCTTTCTTTTTCAGAGCTCCTCACACGTCAGCATAAGATTTAAGTGAAAATTCTAGGCCGAATTGTAGGGAGATATTCAGAGGACAAACATCTTATAGTAGCATTGGGCTCCCCACTCAGAGACTCCAACATCTTCAGTTTGAACAAACAGTCCTTCTTATTGAACTATGGATATGTTTAGGAAATAAGTGACAGTGTGTGGTCCTTTTTTACCAGATAAATCACATATTGCCAAGAAGCATTGCACCTGTTCAATACTTAGACAGAAGAGGGATGCAATATCCCATTGCCATCATTGACCTCTGTGAATCAACTATGAAAAATTTCATAAGTTATCCTCAGGCTTCTAATTCTAGTTTTCTTCCAAATTCAAGAAGCAGTATGATTACCACCCTCTTTTTCGTCTGTTTTAATGTTCCAAATAACTCCATAAACAACAAGTACTGAAAAAAATTCTGTTGAGTGTCACAGGGATATAGATCCCCTTAATGGAAATGTATCTTTAACCTTGAATATTTTATCTCAAACTGTTCAATCAGCCACAAATTCTACACTGTAAAATGCATTGGCCTTTGAGTTTATCTGATTTCAGTTTACACTATAAGCTGATGCTATACATACCCTCCAGAGAACTGACCTTTCCCTCCTGGGTACTGCCAGCCTCCCTCAGCCTCTTTTCTCTCTGAGCGGATGGATTTTTTGGGGGGAGGGGTTGGGGATGCTTTGTATATTTTGGTTGACTCAGAGAATATCAAAGTAGAAAGAATCCTTCGAGATCTTTCAAATATGACCCCTCATTTCTTAGCTAAGGAAACGAAGATAAGGAAAAAGTGACGGATCCAGTGCTACTCAGCCAGAGCCACATATCACTCCACTCCCAACTCATTAGACCAGCAGTATGTGCTGAGTTTTTTTACTTTACCAGGCATTGACCTAGGTTCTGTGAATATAAAAAAACACTTGCCTTCCAGCAGCCTGTGTACCCCGCTGCCTCCTCCTTGAAGCTCAGATGCATCATTTAAGGTATTTGTCTTAACTCAAAGCACCATTTAAAGTATTTGCCTTAACTTAAATTATACTTTCTTAAGAAGCTTCTGGAGGCTTTTCATTTTATCAGCCTCAGAGGACAATCTCACTGGACTGACTAAATGCCTGTTTACTAAGCCAAGTGGTTGAGACCTTGAGGAAGAGCAAAAGGACAACCCACCTGATTATGCACATTGACCTTGTCCTCCCAGCAGCCCTGCAGTCAACAGCTGTGGTTTATACTGGAGCATCTGCCAGATCCAGACCAGGGAGACCCTCCTTTTCACTTCCATAACACCCCCTGTGCTTACTTGGTGTGTGGGTGTATGTATATATCTCCTCCATTAGACTTGAGCTTCTCTAGGATGTAATTACGCATTCTACCCATCATGTTTAGCATGGTAAATAATTTTCAGATCCATTATTAATATTCATATATTTAAATTAGTCTGGCATGGGTTGCCTAAGAAACAAGTGCTGGGAAAAGAGATTTAGGGGCCATGAATTTGTTTTCTAGCCTGTAGTTCCAAAAGTGCTTTTGGCCCTGTCACTTTTCAGTTCCTACAATCAGCACATGCAGGACAGGTACCTTTTGGCAAGGAAGGCAAATTGTCCCTCACCTGGGAACCCTGCCCCTCTGAACTTAGAGTACCCAGCTGCAGCTGTGTTTCTGTGCCTGTGAAATCCAAAGCTGTGTGTACAGTCTCAGAGCAATGCAGGCAAAGTCGCACAGGAAAGAAAGGTTAACACATTCTGTAGGCTTTCACTTTACATTCATGGTGGGAAAAAGTAATAGAAAGATTTTCAAGCATAAAAGGATCTTCTACTTCAACTGCTAAAAAAAAAGAAGGAAAAAAATGCCTCATAAGCAGCATCTTCCCTTGTACATCAAATTGCTCTGTTGACAGGATTTTTAATCAAAAAGCCCAGAGAAGAAAGATGAGTGGAATTCACAAAGACTCACCCAGAGAGAACAAATGAAGACATTTGTTGTGCTTCTGTAGGAGAAAAGAGACGGCAGAGATGCGTGCCTCTGCTCTGGAGGCTCTGGAACTTGTTCTTGGATCAATTACTCCGAGTCCCCAGACACACTGACCTGAGCAGCATCAGCCTTCCCCTGGACAGGGGCTGTCACCAGTAGGATTTCCACTTGGAGAATTGGAGGAAATGGTGACTAAGAGGCCCTGAACTGTGGACAGCAGCCCCCTCTGCCTGGAAGCCTTCAATGCCATGAAGCATCATCTAAGTTCTGCATTCTCAATTATAACCAAGTTAAGTTACCTTCTGTATTATTAAATCACTATTTAGAAACCCAAATAGTCACACTTCACTTCAAACACATCTGCTTGCCATGAGAAAATTCTGAGCATGAAGAAAATTTTTATTTACTATAAAACTTTGGCATTTTAGGCTGCAGACATCTGTTGCCAGGAAGGATAAAGAAAGATAATGATGGAGGAAGGAAGGGAAAATTCAGTAACTTCTTGAGCTGGTATGATCACCCAACCCTGTGAAGGAATAGCAGGTATTCAATGTGAGGCTCAAAATAAGAGCAAATGCATTTTGTTTCTGCTCATGTTCTTTTGTGAACATTTCAAAATTCTGATGCAAAAGTCATGGCACCCTACTAGGACAAACATAGCTTTTAGCACATAGGTTTTTTCTTTTTTATTGATGCATAAAAATGTGCATATTACATAGCATATTTTTAATTCACAGTGGTTGTTATGTCATGACTTGGTTGGATTTACAAAGCATAATTTTCCTTCCAAGTCTCATCACATAAGCTCACTTCCTCTGGCTCCCTGATTACAGAAATATCATTATGTCAAGACTCTCAATAGGGCCGAAAAACCAACACACATAGCCCTATATATATTAACTGTCACAAGCCCCAACAAAAAAGATGATGTAACTGATAAAAAGCCATGGTGGTTCTGGCCAGCTCTTCATGGTTGGGCCTCAGCAAACTCACAGAAGGAGCAGGCAGCAAGCACAACACTAGGGACAGGAAGATGAGTGGGACCCACGCCTGACTTGGAGAGCTCATAACCTGGTGGGGAGAAGGGAAGGGTGAACTCGCCATGCAACAGATAACTTCATAAAACCCGATACGAAGCATAACAGAGGGGGCATGTTGCGGGAAGTCCAAGTACAGGCTAAGTAACCTTGCGTAGTGGTCAACTACAGGCTAAGTAACCTTGCGTAGTGGTGAGGTGGGGCAGTAGGAAGTGCTCTAGAAGGCAGGCAGCATTTCAGTTAGAACCTGAAATACGTGTTGAGGTTCACATTAAGGAAAGAAGTGGAAGGGTGTTTCTATCAGTCAGACTCTCAGCAGGAAGCAAATGGCACTCTCGAAATGGGATTATTTGAGAGAATTTATTGCAAAAAGACAAATTCAAAAATTATGAGTGAAAGAAACCACAGTAATTCATGTTAAAAATGCAGTAACCCATGGCTGGTGGAATGCTGGAAAGAATGCAGTCATCAAAACCCAAAAAGAGGGAATCACGTAGAATTGGACACCTAGAAGGCAACAGTGACCACTGGTCAAGGGACAAGGCAGCCTGAGGTGACCTTCGGGTGAGGGCTGGAGAGGCATACTACGACCTCAGTCTCTTCCTTCTAATCACCTACATGGGTCACCCCACTGGCCAAGCCAAAGAACAAGGGAACGAATTGACATCATTCAGGCCAGCCAGCCTCTCCATGTGGAACACAGAGTGGAGAAAGCTAGAGAGTGAGTCTGAGGGACCAAGAGAGATTTCTGCCCAGGGTTGACCAAAGTCACAAGATGAGCAAAGACCTGACTCAGGAGAGGTTGGCATCCCTCTAACCCACAGAGCTGTAAAATGGGAGGTGAATGAAACACCTCTCCTTCCCCAGACTGGAGCCAGCTGTGAAAGTCCTTACTCCAGCCTTAGGGAAGTGAAGTCACCTCGTCAGGTGCAATCCTTGAGACTCTGCTCCTTGAAGCTCAGTTCCCACTGTGAGCCTCACCACAACGGCATAGCTTCCTCCTCCTACCCCTCAGCCCCTCCTGCCTTGGCCCCCTTTCCCTGCTCCAAGACCTATGTCAGAGATCTGTGGAGAGAGCCAGGCAGGTTGCGGATCTTAGTGTCAGTTTCCTGAACCTGCTTTCCACAGCCTGGGTTGAGAGTATCCCTGGGGGCTGACCCAGGCCTGGAAGTATCATTGATAACAGTAATCATATTACCAGACTTTGTTGTGTCTCATCCCTTATGTGCGGCCTCTACCCCAAGCTAGAGCCACTACATCCCAACTTTAGCTCAACCATACCTCAGAATCCATCCTGATGTCAAAAATGTGGATTTATTCTGTGAGTTTCTTCTCTGATAGTCAGCTTCCTTATCCAGTCCCCTCCTAGCTCTAGAGACTGCCTTGCTCAGGAATCTACCCAATGAGATCCCGTATCAGGGGAATGAGACCAAAGAGAGATGCTTTCAGGAGAAAGAACACATAATAATGAAAGTGCCCTCTAGATTCTATGTCTGGGCCAATTCTAAGCACTAAACTACTACTTATTTTGCATTTCAGCTTCAGCAGCATTTCCTTGCAGAATCAAATTGCAGGTCTAACTTAATTATCCAACTTACCCACCAAAATCAATTATCTTTTTCATATTCTTTAACAGAGCCAGTTTCCTTTCTTTCAGAGCCGTTATCTCAGAATGGACTACCATGCACTGCTGTACAGTTTATGCACTGTGTGACTTCAGAGAGCACCATTTTCACAGACTATGATATAAATAAATGGCTCCCCTTGGAGCTGGGCAGTGCACAACTTGCACAGCCACAGGCACTGGTCCCTCTCACAATGCAATCACACAGTCATTAGCATGATTTTTGAAAATTAATGTCTAGCTTTCTTACTAGTCTGTGAACTCTATGAGAATCGTGGCTCTTAGTACTCATGAGACAGTGTCTGGTACTTAGTACGCACTCTATTAATGGTTAATTCATATTTAGCAAAACCTCTGAAACAAAAATTTTACAGATTAAAAGTTAAGGTTCAGACAGTGTGAGTCCCATGCCCAAGTTCAGTGTTTGAATTAGACTTCAAGTTCAAAACTCTATAGTGCATGTGTTTTCCATTGTTCCGTGCACTCTCTGAAATATGGTAGAATGGCATAGCGTGAAATATGGCTTGAAAAAAAATGGTGGTGAGTTAATATGACATCAAGACAGACTGCTGCCCTACCTGACCTTCAGCTAGCACTAGCTCAGCATGAGCCACTGGGGTAGTTTTTGAGATCCCCAACAATCACAGCATCCTGGCCAGCCTTCCTGCCCTGTCAATAAAGAGGAAATAGGCAGACACTGAGAGAATTAAGTCAGAGTCTTGTAGACCAATGATTTCAATGCAGCAACAGTCTCTGGCCTGCTTTCCTCATCACCTTCCCACCATGACCAAAGAAGGCACTGCCAGCCTGGACCCCTCTGTCTTGCCTGAACGCAGCCTCCCACCCTGCTTTGCCTGCTGCCTCTGTGGATGCACTGGAGCTGGCCTGCCTCTGGCTTCTCTGCCTTTCTCTGCAGTGAGGAGGATGGAAGGCTTCCTGTTCCTCAAAATTACAGAACTCCCCAAAAGCCCAGTTAGAGTTTACGGGCTGCCAGTAGATCCTTACAAAGCCCATTTTCCACATATCACTGACGGGAGATTCAGACTTGTAGCCACAGTGAAATTGATATACATGATGTCAAAATTTCTTCATTTGTTTTGGGGTTTTCCATGATGAAGTGAAAAACACAATTTTACACTAAGAATTTATGACGCAGTTTTGTCAGCCTCTGTGGTAAACAGCTTGCTTTTCAACGTGGCTGGCTGTAGACATTTTGCTCACTAATGTGCACTTGGTTTGGCAGATTTCTATGTGTGTGTGTATATATATATATATATATATATGCTTTTTTAATAAAAGCAAACAGAAACAGGGTCTACTTTGGAAATGTGCACTTAGGCAGGTACAAGTCATTCGCACGAAAGTCAACAAGCGTTTGTATCATGAGCCCCTGAAACCCCTTTCCTCCCTGCCTGCCTTTAGCTACAGCTCTTCTGAAATGAGCCATGAGCCTTGAAGCAGTGAGTCTCTGGGTGTGTGGAAAGTATGATACAGTTGATAAGCCTCCATTAATCCCCATGCAAGTACATTCCTAAGGAGCTAAATACAAAATTCATTTTTTCTTTTTAATAAGAAATATGAGCAACTTTTTCTGATTCTTACACATTCCTTCATTGAAGCCTCTGTACAAGTATTCATCAGCACAGAATTCCTTAAAATTTTGTTCCCAGGTGTACAAAAGAGGCCGCCTTCTGCCTACGTAGGCCAGGCAGTTCTGCACATTGGAGAACACTGGCATCATATACTTGGTTCATGCAGCTCTAAAGGAAACTACTTATTTAATCTCTGGAAATGTTCTACTCTAATAAAAGTTTATAGAGATAGAGTTACTCTGGACCCACTCTAATTATTGCCAAAAAATAACAGAAGGAAAAAAATCAATGATCCAGAACACAAGAGACTTTAGTTCCAGTCTTAGATTAGCGGTTTACTAATCATTATCATCTTGGGTAAGTTAAAACCTGCATTGGTTTCATTGCACTTCCCTGAACAATGACAATAATAGCACACCATACCTAACTACAGTTGTTTTAAGGATTGAGATAAAACAGGTGGAGATCTAAGAAAGGTTATAATAATCATCGATGTTGCTCTCTGAAAATTGTGGAGTTACCACCAGATGGAAAAATAGACTATGTCCTGCAGTTATGCATTCCTTTAAATATTCAGTTTTAATATGTCCTGACAACTTTCTAAAAACCCCTCAAGAATGAGGTAGCCCACTGAGGAGCACAATGGGTAGGGAAGAAGTGGTGTAAGACAGATATGACAGCTCATCATGTGGGATGTTACAAGTGTGGTGAAGAATTTGGATTTTTTTTTTTTTTTGAGACTTAGTCTTGCTCTGCTGCCTAGCCTGGAGTGCAGTAGCACAATCTTGGCTCACTGCAACCTCCACCTCCTGGGTTCAAGTGATTCTCCTGCCTCAGCCTCCTGAGTAGCTGAGGTTGCATGTGCCACAACCCCCAGCTCATTTTTGTATTTTTAATAGAGACAGGGTTTCACCATGTTGGCCTGGCTGGTCTTGAACTCCTGACCTCAGGTGATCACCCACTTTAGCCTCCTGAAGTGCAAGGATTACAAGTGTGAGCCACTGCACCTGGCCAAAAATTTGAATCTTACTCCTAGAGGAGTAGAAAGCCACCGGAAGGTTCTGGGCAGATTGGGGTCTCTGCTCTGGACTATGTGTTAAAACACCACTGGAATGACTGTGGAGAACACCTGGTGTCCTGGAAGGCTTTTGCAGAAGTGCAAGCAAAGGATGAGAATGGCTTGAAGGGAAGAGGGATTTGGAATGGGCTTTGGAGGTGAGTTGACAAAGATTTGTTGATAGAGTAGATTTAAGTTGTGAGGGAACAAAAAATTAAAAATTATCTTCAGATGTTACTGTAGCAGCCAGGTGAATACAAATGCCATTTACTGAGATGGGGAATGCGAGAGGAAGGAATCAGTTTGGGTTTGAAATCTGAAATCCTGTCTCATCATGTTAATTTTGAAGCGCCTAGTAGATTTTCAGCTGCCCTGAGCTACTCAGCAGTGTCATCCCTGCTGATCTTTGAGAATAACTGAAAACGAAAAAAAAAAAATCATGCTTCACTTCTGGGATCAGCATCAACTTAAAAAAAATATAAGTTGGTTGGAAAAAGTTAGAGCTTAAAATTAGCCACAACTTTGGTTTGGGTGTCAAAAACCAAATGGCAACCTCTTTTATTAAACAGAAAAATGGATTCGCTCTTGAAATGAAACAAGTTTAAGCAACACATTGCCGGATCCAAGCACTTAAACGACAGACATCTCACAAACCTGACTCCAAGTTTAGCTTTCCACATGTTACCTTCCTTGTCGGGCAAGATCTCCCAGGAGACAGCTCTCTCCCTCTCTAGGGCAGTGGGAAGATTGCTCAGCGTCAATTCTAACTGTACCTCTTACCAGTTTAGCAGCTCCAGAGAGAACAGGACACATGTTTCCCAATAGTATTAAAATGTCACACGCCAGTCCTGAGCTCCTTACTTTCTCTGGAGCAGACATCAGCTCCTCACAAGCCACATGAACCGAGGTGGAATTAGAGGTGCTTTGACCAGAAAAAAAAAATTACTATTGGATCAGAATAAATAACAGAAAGCCCACTAACAAGCTTGTAGAAATAACTGAAGTTTTAACAACAACAAAAAGAAAACATATTGTTTCATAGAACTTTGCTAACACTACGTGAAACTTGGGATTTATCTCACCACGTTTGTGACAGTAATCAAGCTGGAAGATTTACTTAGTTTTCTTGCTCAAGAGAAGTGATTGCTGCTGCCACATGCTAAAATGGGCTCCATCTAAGTGAATGATCCAATATGAAATTCTGGTAGAAAAACTACCACAAAACAAAGATCTGTCAGGTCTTTGAATGCACACCTTTCTAAATTTTGAAACAAGAAAAGAAAAAGAAAAATGTCAGTGTTAAGAATTTGTACCTTTTGGTAGAACCAAATAAAATTCCAAACAGTTGACTGGGGAACACAGCTGCACTCAGAATTCCTTCCTGTAACCACTCACTAACCTAACATTCACCAAGCGCCTACTCAGTTCAGGAACCGTGTGCTAGCCCAGACTCCCAAGCAAAGCAGGCTACCTCCCTTCTCCAGGTCAGACCATATTTTATTTTGATCTCCATGAAAACCTAATCTTAACACGCGCAGAGAGTGAGATGGATTAAAAGGTTTAATCCACGCTTTGTTTCTTATGAATTTCAGAGACCAAGTATAAACTACGATGCTTTAGCCCTCTGGCCAAGGGCATCTGTCTTCATCCATCAAAATAGTCTTGGGGATCCCAGAGCCAGTATGCAACCAGCTAATCTGGCAATGGTGTCAGGTGGCAAAAGGATCCTCCGTGGCCTTCAGCAACACCCTGTCATGACAACTTAGGTCATCCCCTCCAAAGAGGTGAAGGTTCTTAACTGTTTTGTTGTTTCATTCAGGGAAAAAGCAAAGAATGTACAATGAGACTCAACTACAATGTTCTTGGACTCTACTCCAAATGATGGTGGAGAAGATCTTCCCTATTCTTTTATAGATACTGCAAGGTTTTGTCCCTCATTGCAACACAGGTATCAGGTAATATCTGCTTCCCCTGACAAGAAAAAAAATACTTTTGCCTGCAGGTGTTAGGAGGTTTTAGCCCCATAAAGGAGATTTTCTCTAGGAAGTTTTATCTAGGAAGATTTCCTGTTCTCCCAACACTTTTGAGTGCTTTTAATGTGTCCCCAGTCACTTCACATTTTTCTCAAGAAATTAGTAATCCTGTACAGGAGACAGACATGTAGCATATGGAAAATATAGTGGGGTAAATTAAACAATAGAATATAATATTAGTAATAGACATGTTCTTGCTAGATAAATAGCTGGTAAGGTGACTAAGGAAATGTTAGTACTCAATTTTATAAAGAGAAATCTCTCTACCTACACTGACTCATATGGTTCATACCAAAATATCTAGATCCTGATAGACAAACCAGAAAAAATATATGAGTAGATAATTCATATCTAAGAAAGACAAATGGTAGATAAACACAGAAAATGTTCAACTTCTAATTATCAGAGAAGTAGCAAGTTTGAAATGAGGTAGTACTTGACACTTTAAAGTGTAAATATGAGATCCAAGTCTGGTGAGATTGTGTTGTAACAATTTAAAAACGCTTTTTGGATAATTTTATTTAATATAAAGAGACATATCCAACGTCCTCAAAATTCAGCTACTGAGGATTTAACCTAAGGAAGTGTTTTCAACCTATATGTGAATATATTCAATAGAGAATTATTTTAATAGTAAAAATGGAAGTAGTTTGCACATAAATAATATTAGATAAATTTTATAGTTATTTTTTCTGGTAATTAAGACTACAGAAATAAAGGCTAAATAAAAATTACGTAAACTCTTCTGTGGCTTTGACCAGATTACTTATCAACGGAGGGTAATTACGGGGGAATTCATGGAGTTACCACTAGAGGGAGTGTTAACCAATAGTTGGGGCTAAGTACAGAGGCATCTGAAGCATGCTGGTGTCTTAGGGGCCCAAACACAGGAGAAAGAAAATCAAAAGATAGCAATGATAAGTACAGAAATGAGAAAGTCACTTCCACAGGAACTCAGAGTACTCAGAGAATAACTTAATAATTATCAAAGGTATCTCTCCCCAAGGAAAGAAATGTTTCCTGTACCCTTCTCACTCAGCTTCTGAGAGCCCTTCAGGAAGGGGATTCCTGCCAGTTGAGCCTGATGTGCCATCTGCGATCTCTTTGGTTAGAGATTGTGTTGTTGGTTAGTGGTGGTTTTTTTTCCCCCTCTCAGTGAATTACTTTTTTTTTCTTATGTCACGATCATTCAATTAAAAACAATGGAATCCCTGGATAGCTAAATGTGTGCCAGAAAGAACTCTGCTAAATTATGTGGACTTTTCCAATTTGCTCCTTGGAAATTTGTGGCTGCATTGAGTGAACCAGAAGAATTATGTTTGCATAAGACAACTGCTGAGGAGGAAAAGGGTGAAATAAGGCAGGTGGAGATGGACACAGTCCACGCAAAGGGGACTGCAATAGGGAAACCTAAGAGTTTGGAACTTAGATCATTCTCTGAGAGCTAAGAAGAGCAGAAATGTTGGAGCCATGTAAAATTGCATTTAAATATCAGTGTCCCTGTGACTAATTGTCAGAGCTTGAGCAAGTCACTTTACCTCTCTCTTAGCCTTCATTTTTTCCCCTATAAAAATACTTCCTGGAACTCATGGAGATAGAAAGTAGAAGGATGGTTACCAGAAGCTAAGAAGGGCAGTAGTGGGGTGAGGGGGAGGGGAGTGGGGATGGTTAATGGGTACAGAAATATGGTTGGAAGGAATAAATAAGATCTAGTATTTGATAGCATAACAGGGTGACTACAGTCAATAGTAATTTAATTGTACATTTTTAAATAGCTGAAAGAATATGACTGGATTTTTGTAACATAAAAGACAAATGCTTGAAGTGATGGATATCCCATTTACCCTGATGTGATTATTTTGCCTTGTCTGCTTGTATCAAAATATCTCATATACCCCTAAATATATATACCTACTATGTACCACAAAAAAATTAAAAAATTTATTCCCAGGGTTTGAGAATAAAAATTAACAATAATCATTATAAAGCAATTTTTCAGATTCTTACATAGCCTCACTGATTTACAAATACTTGTTATAAACACCCAGCTACTGGTTTAATAGTTTATCTTATGTCTCTGTTATCTTCAAATTAGAGGCCAGATCTGGATGGGTCCAGTTGGTGGGACATGGACGGCAAGAAGAGAGCATCTGAGAAAGGCACATTGGCAGCCAAGTAAGATGCTGACAATGAATACACAGGACAGCTGCAGTGCAGGACTATTTAGAGTAAGAAGAAGAAAGGAAGCTGTCATGAAGAATGGGTCAAATTATATTTTCCTTGAGTTGATAATAAGAATGAGAAATGTGTGGTTAGGAATGACTTCTATCATAGTTGAGATTTTTAAAAAATTGTACTTAGCATGCTCAGTTTCTGCTTTCTGGTGTACCCATTTATGGAAATACCTATCTGTTATTGTTCCCACAAGAGGAATCATCGGAACAGATGCTGCTCTAACATTTATGAGCTGAGAGTTGGATGCTGTGTTTAACTTTTACAGTTTCATGTATCACCAAATGGAATCGCACTTTTCAGAGTTAACTTCATCCAACACAATTCATTTTAAAAGGACAGAAATTTCCATTGTCTTTACATTTGTTGCTATTGTTTTAATTAACATTTTAATTTAAATGGGCATGTTTCACATATGGAACTCAATTCTCTTTCCAGTGACCTAAGGGTTCTTAAACTAATGAGAAAAATCAAATCTATTTAATGTGGACAGGATTAAATAGGTGTTAGAATAATATTTTCCAAAGGGCTTTGGCAAATTTAAAATATTAATTCCAGGTTTTTTCTCACATATACATATTTTTAAATGTATTTGTTGAATATATAAATCTACGTTAAATAATAAATGGCAAGATGTATCTAAAAAGAGTTGTTTAGCATAAGACATATGAAATGTAATATAAATACATAAAACATAATGCTCCACATCTACTGTCCACCTACTCTGCAAACACTGCACTAGTCATCTTAAGAGAAGTGTTACACCAAATATTAAGAGGCTGATCAAATTAGTTTGAGAAGCACTAAGTTAAACAGAGTCAGGCCTTCCTTTTTTAAATTTTTTCATAAGTTATTGGGGTACAGGTGACATTTGGTTATGTTAGTAAGCTCTTTAGTGGTGATTTGTAAGATTTGGGCACAGCTATCACCTGAGCAGTATGCGCTGCACTCTATCTGTAGTCTTTTATCTCTCGCCCCTTTCCCACTCTTCCCTCCAAGTCCCCAAAGTCCATTGTATCATTCTTATGCCTTTGCCTCCTCATAGCTTAGCTCCCACATATCAGTGAGAACATACAATGGTTGGTTTTCCATTCCTGAGTTACTTTGCTTAGAATAATAGTCTCCAATCTTATTGAGGTCACTGCAAGTGCTGCTAATTCATTCCTTTTTGTGACTGAGTGAATATAATGGAATGACTGAGTGAATATATAATGGAATATTATAGACAATTCCATATATATTCCATTCCATATATATATTCCATTCCATATATATATAATATTCCATTTTATATATATGAAAGATATATAAAGAAACTGATATATGTGTAAAAAATATAAAAATATATATATATAATATATATATATATGAAACAGTTTCTTTATCCACTCATTAATTGATGGGCATTTGGGTTGGTTCCACTATTTTACAATTGTGAATTGTACTATTATAAAAATGCCTGTGCACATATCTTTTTCGAATAATGACTTCTTTCTTCTGGGTGGATAATGCAGTAGTGGGATTGCTGGATCAAATGGTAGTTCTACTTGTAGTCATTTAAGGAATCTCCACACTGTTTTCCGTAGTGGCTGTACTGGTTTACATTCCCACCAGCAGTGCAGAATTGTTCCCTGATCACTACATCCATGCCAACATCTATTTTTTTTTTTATTTTTTGATTATGGCCATTCTTGCAGGTAGTGTTGCACTGTGGTTTTGATTTGCATTTCCTTAATCATTAGTGATGCTGATCACTTTTTCATATGTTTGCTGGCCATTTGTGTATCTTCTTTTGAGAATTGTCTATTCATGTCCTTAGCCCACTTATTGATGGGATTGTTTGTCTTTTCCTTACTGATTTGAGTTCACTGTAGACTCTGGATATTAGTCCTTTGACAGATGTATAGATTGTGAAGGTTTTCTCCCACCCAGCTTTTCAGTGCATTCAGTGAGTTGGAAAGTTGGAAAGCACTTAGAGGGGGCATAGTATGTGTGCACCATTTCCCAAACTTATTGGATCATGGGCCATTTCTCCCCAGAGGTGCATATTTTGGGGTAAGGGTTTGGCAGATGATACACTGGAAATCCATGCTGCATAGGACACCACAATGGTGAAATCACAGTCTCCTTCCAAAGGAGGCTCATAAAGTAGATGACGAGACAAAGTCTCAAGTAACTACATCAAGAAGAAGAAACTGCAAATATTCTGAGATACAAAGTTCTGAGTTCATCTCCGTGCAACATTTATTTAACAAAAATATAAGATAATTGAGTTGATATTTTTCAAGTTTGGATTATAAATTGCCTTTATTAGTCTCTCATTGAGGCAGGGTACAGTGACTACATCTGTAATCCCAACACTTTGAGAGGCTAAGTTCGGAGGTTCACTTGACCCTAGGAGCTTGAGACCCTCCTGGGCAACTGAGAGACCTTGTCTCTACAAAAAATTTAAAACTTAGCCAGGCATGGTGGCATGCACCTGTGGTCCTAACTACCCCAGAAGTCGAGGCAGGAGAATCACTTGAACCTAGGAGGTCAAGGCTGCAAGAGCCATGTTCTCACCACTGCACTCCAGCCTGGGTGGCAGAGCAAGACCCCGTCTGAATGAATGAATGAATGAATGAATGAATGAATGAATGAACTGCCACTGACTGTCTCTGCTAAGCATTTTACAAATATAATCTCACGAAAGAATCTACAAAGAGGAAACTATTTTCTTTACTTTTCCTGAAACTGATGGTTAGAAAATGATAGTGTCCTAACTAATCTTATCTATCTTGTCCATACAGGACCTAGGATTTGATGCTGTCTGCCTAACTCCGGAGCTAGAGCTCTATCCACTCCCACCTGTAAAATGTTCCTACTTTTCCAATAAATTACACTTGCATAATTGAAGAATTACTGAATTATTTGAAAGTTCAAGAATACCAAGCAATAATGACCAAAAGAAAATTCCTTTGCACTAAAGTTTAATGTTTGACTGTAAAAACAAAACAGGAGAAATCCTTTAAGTTCTATTTTCCAATTAAATATCAATGAAAGGGAAAATGGAAAGCCATATTAATATAGTGATAGTCTGCTAATAGGAGAGAGAGAAGAGTAAAATGCAGATATCATTGAGAGCCTCGTTCTATGTCCAGTCACCTTTCCAAACCTTGATCGATTTCTTTTAGTGTTTTTCACTTCTATGGTCTTTTTGCTCTTTGTGAATACCAAAATCATATCTCAATTTGAAATACCTATTTCTCTTCAGCTTATTCTCAAATAGAATAATTCATGAGATAACCTCACATATAGATTTCAAGTGTGCACTATGCCCATTTGCTTCTGCTAGGTCCGAATTTCAATAACCTTGTTCATCAGGAGATTGGAACTCTAAATGTTAAATGTCTCCAACCACTCAAAGTCTATGCTTTCATTTCTATGCTGCCAGTCCTGCTTCATTTGATTAGGCACAAAGTGGACGAAGGGAGGAAAAATTAAGGAATTGAGCATGGAAAGATTAACGGTATTTCAGTAGTCTTTGCTGAATTAGAATTATAAGTGTTCATTCAAAGCTAGCTTTCTTAATATGTTTATAGCTACCCAGAGGTATTGTTTAAGATCTGCACTGGGAATGTATAAAGACTTCTATCCAAAATAACACGACTACAATAAGACCACAAATTCTAGTTCAATGTTTCACACACACACATACAAAGACACATAATTCTCTTAAACACATGAGATTTAACATTTTTGACCACAGCAAAGAATGTTTTATGGTTTTTCAAGTTGTTTAAATGCAAAACAAAATGAATATTAAAATCTTGTATAAAAACAAAACTTGAAAACCAATCAATCTGCGTCAATACCTTTTCAGTTCAATTCTTTCCTAGAACCAGGGAGGTTGTTGTTGAAAAGAAGGGGAGAAGAAAAGGAATTAATTTAGCTTGAAAATTTGCTAAGTAACGAATTACCATATTCTCCAGAAACTTCACTGACAATTAGCATTCTAGCCTTGATCCAGGGGAGGAAAAATGCACTGCAGCTGTTTTATACACATCTATATCTGTGTTCAGTAAAATATGTTAGGTACTTTAAATCTGCTTATGTAATGTTGGCAAACAGATATTTTCCCCTTATTACAAATGTAAATGCTAATATAAAATTGATGCAAAATTTAGCTGAGGTTCTATGGATCTTTGTGGTCTGCATTGCTGTCTGAATCCCTCTACATTCAGCTCCTCTGGGAGATATTTACAATCCCAGCTTCAACCAATGGGTGGCGTCATGTGGGCTGCAATTGTGCCGAGGACAATCAGCTACAAAAAATGCACTTTTTCTCCTTCTCAGTTAATTAGGAGGATAAACGCCCAAAACATTGCAAAAAGCATGCTCCAAGGCTCACCTTCAACTTCACCTTTTCTGGAAGGCTGCTTCCTTCTTTTCACTTAATCTTAGCCAGAAGGCTGAAAAACAACGCTTCCTTCTTTTCTAAAGCTTTACCATGTTTCTAAAATGCTTAAATCTATTTCCTCCAGACTCATGTATTTCTTATAGTCTACTTTCAAACCATTTCATGGGTATCAGTTGTGCCCTCCCAGCTTCAGTGAACATTCAAAGCCTCTTCACCGTATTCTTAACCAGAGTTCTCCATGCTACCCAGCACGGTCCTGGATGCATACAAGACTCTGACAGCTGCTTTTTGGTTGATTCTCTACCCCAAGTTCCCTATCAGAAAGGCAGTCTCCCTCCACCTGCAATCCCTACACAGACAAACAGGTAATCTAGCCTCCAGAAGAAGGTATTTCCCCATCACTTTTTTAAAATGTAGCACTGAAGTTAGACTTGGGGAGCATTTATGACGTGTCAGTTTTATTCATTGCCTAGGTCACAGCTGAGTTTCACATGCTTATAGTGTGTGCACAGGTGCATACACACACACACATTTCTTTTAGCATTTGTGATGTCTAGAGAGCCTATCCACATTGCCTTTGTAACTAAGCCCTGGTTTTCATCTTAAAGGAAAAGATCGTAGGAAAACACTAAACCAGAATTGTATTTTCCACCTAAAAACCACTTATGGTTTGGAAATCGCCTCTCTCATCTCCCCATTCATGCTTGTGATGCCCACAAGCTGCAAGTGCAGCCACACAGCCCACACTTAGCTCACTGACTCCATTCCAGACACCCGCTGACTCACCATACCCTCTCTGTTTGTAAGTAATTTAAGAGAAATTTATCACACTTGAAATAAACCATAGAGAGGGCCAAAATCATTTCAATGACAGTGTTCTGGTTCTATAGAAATAACAAATCTGACCCAAACAAAGATCAGGAGTTAGGAATCCAGATGCTACATATCATCAGAGCCCTAGACCTCCAATTTGCATTTCCTGTCCTAATTTGCTGACTGATCGAAGGAGAGTCCTCCACCCTGGACAGCCAGGAGGGTTCTTGCTATGCAGCTCAGCATTTCTGGTTCCACAAGTGGGTCAAGAGCCAGGTTCTTTTCTTGGATTCATTCCAGGGATCAAATGTTGGGTCCACCAGTGACTACCCAGCAAAGGGTTAAAAAAAAAAAGAAGACGACAAATCGCAGAGAATCTGAATGAAGCCTGACAAATTGGAACACGTCTCTCCTGCGGCACTCAATACCTTGCTGTAATATTTATACTGAGTTTGCTCTTTGCCAGGCACTGCTTCAAGTGCTTCACACACATTAACTCATCTAGACCTCATAACAAGTCTATGAGGAAGGTGACACTACATTTGAAGGAACAGGGATGCATAATATTGAAACCACATGGCAAGGGTCCATGGCAGAGGTAAGATTTGAATCCAGGTCCACTGGCTCCAGAGCCTGGCTCTTAACCGTCACACTTAAGTGGCAAAATAAATCCATGTGGTTTGGAGGAGAGAAGTCCAGTCAAATAGAGATCTGATCTCTATCTGTATCTAACCCTGTTGCAACCACACTATGAATTCAAGTAGCAGATAATAGAATTGCATATTTTTAAGGTCCAAGATAAAGACCCTTACTAGAGTATTCTTGGAAAATAATGAGGCCCTGCTCAGTTGTGGAGCCAGAAGTCCTGGCTTGCATAGCACCGGCATTCCAGGCTGGAAGGCTTTCTTCTGATCAGCCAGCAAACCAAGGCAAGAAATGATTATCAGAAAGCCCAGCCCATCTCACAGACTTCTTGTTCTCCACCCAGGAGCTTGCACAGCCCTAATAGGGATTGGCACCAAGCCAAGCTCAGATTCTCACCTCCTCCTCCCAATTCCATGCATGTGTGCAAATGCTGGTCAGGGCTCCTGGTACAAGTGTTGATAGTGCTGTGCTTTTTCTTTTAACACATGGCATTAAAATCCAGCGAGCAGTCCATGTGAGAAAGTACTCAGGCATCACTGAAACACCTCTTAATTACTCTTTGCCTACAACCAAAATGTTATCAAATGATGTCAATGCAATCCCTAACAATCTTTTCAACTCTTGCCCTTTTTTCACCTCCCAGGCCACTGCTCTGGTGCAGGTTCTCACCAGTTCTCACCCAAATTCCTGTAACAGACTCTTTATACCCACCTTCAAGCATCAGTTCAGCCCTCTAAGCCATTCTCCATACAGTATCAGGTGGTCCTTTTAAAATGTCAATCTCATTATGTAACTCCAAGCAAAAAATTCCTGAAGTGGCTCTCACAGACCTACAGGAAAAAAAATAAAAATAAAAATTCATTAGCATAGCATATCATGCTTTTTTTTTTCTTTTTTGAAACAGAGTTTCGCTCTTGTTACTCAGGCTGGAGTGCAATGGCGTGATCTCGGCTCACCGCAACCTCCGCCTCCTGGGTTCAGGCAATTCTCCTGTCTCAGCCTCCTGAGTAGCTGGGATTACAGGTACGTGCCACCGTGCCCAGCTAATTTTTTGTATTTTTAGTAGAGACGGGGTTTCACCATGCTGACCAGGATGGTCTTGATCTCTTGACCTCATGATCCACCCACCTCGGCCTCCCAAAGTGCTGGGATTACAGGCTTGAGCCCCTGTGCCCGGCCAGCATATCATGCTTTTAAGTTAGTTAACAATATGCTGGCATTTGTAGAGTTTAAAAAACATTTCACATCTGTTTTCTCACTGTATTAGTCCGTTTTCACACTGTTGATAAAGACATACCCAAGAGCAGAAAGAAAAAAAAGGTTTATGTGAACTTACAGTTCCACATGGCTGGGGAGGCCTCAGAATCATGGTGGGAGGTGAAAGGCACTTCTTACATGGTGGTAGCAAGATAAAATGAGGAATAAACAAAAGCAGAAACCCCTGGTAAACCCACCAGATCCTGTGAGACTTATTCACTATCACCTGAATAGCACAGGAAAGACAAGCCTCCATGATTCTGTCACCACCCACTGGATCCCTCTCACAACACATGGGAATTCTGGGAGAGAAAATTCAAGTTGAGACTTGGGTGGAGGCACAGCCAAACCATATCACTCACTTAATCCTCCCAAGAACAAGGCAGCCCCTAGTGTACCCTATGGGCACTCCTCATAGTGTTCTGTGTTTTTCCAGCTACACCAAGCTACTTGCCATTTCACCTGTTGGCCGTGTTCTTTGCATATGCTCTTTTGCATATGCTATCATAATTTTTCATCTAGAATGCTCCTTTTTATATTCTCTATCTTATGAAAAAGTGCAAATCATTTTCCCCATCTGCTGTCTCCCTTTATCCTTTGTTTCTATTAATACCTAGCACCCATTTACTACCTTTAAAGTGCTCTCCCACCCTGTACCCAGGGGCTGGAAAACTATGTGCTGAAGACCAAATCTGACCAACTGCCTGTTTTTTTAAATAAAGTTTTATTGGAACACAGCTATGCTCCTTCACTTCCTGTTGTCTATGGCTACTTTCACACTCCATCCACAGAGTAGAATAGCTGCAACAGATGTGTGGCCCTAAAAGCCTAAACTGTTTAATATCTGGGCCTTTACAGAAAACATTTGACAACCCTTGCTCTGCTTCATGCATGAAATCAACCTAATGCCCTAGGAGTTCTGGGACTCAAGCCAATGGCGTCCTACCGGGACCCTATGATGCAGCTCTGGCTCTAGGAGAGCAGCCTGAGAAGCAGACTGTCCTACTGGAAAGTGGTATATTTTTCCCATGAGATTGGGCTGGCAAAGTGATCCTGATACATTGACTTTAGGTGACTCACACACATCAGACAAAAGATGAGCTTGGGATTCTCACTTACCAGCAACCCCCTCTGTGTCCTGAGCTGCATGTGCAGGTCACATACTACCTACCATGTGGCTGTGTTTATGCTAAGGTGCTTCCTATGATCTATAACACCCAAGAGAAGTAGGTATGGTGGTGAGCAACACTTACCCTCCTCCCCAACCACTGCGCTCCCTGAACCTGGTCCCCAAAGAAGCATCCCACTCCCGCCACAGGCTTCACACATGCCAGGCAGTTCTCTGTGAGTGGCTATCCTCATTTTTTCTGAGGGCCTTCCAAACTGTGGCTCTGCCATCTTTTGATCAATGTCCCTTCTTGTCTCTATCCAACGTGGTAACATCATGCCCTCCCTGTTAGTCCTGGTTGGTCTCTCAACCAGGAAAGGTAAGAGGCAATAATTCCTGAAAGGAATAGAACCATTGCTTTCTTCTGTGTTCTTTCCACTGGTTGTAGTATGTAGAAGGCAAGGGTATGGTCAACATTGAAAGAGATCAAATTCTAAGAAGGCAGTGATTAAGACATGGTTGTAAAATGTATCATCCTATATTTGTGCTTTAAAATTCCAATAAGCAAATTTAACATGACAGAAAACAAATTACCATTGACGTTATTTGGCATTATCTGAGTAAGACTTGCATTGGTGATGGTCAACAGTGCTCAGTACCAACCTTTGCAAATTACCCTGAGCCAATCTTCAGAAACAGCACAATGGATGGATGAGGCAGTGTCTGTCATGAGTAATGATGGAACCAAGCCCTACATAGACTGTGCTAAGAAACTGCAGAGATGAAAAGTTCTATACTGTTTCAACGCAAGCAGATTCAGAAGAGTCACAGCATGGTGACTAACAACAGCATTGTTGTCTTTTTCTCAGGGTTGGAAGATAAAAAATTAGCCCAGAATGGCACATGTGACAAAGAACTTGAAGAGCCAGTTCCTGGATACAACAGAAAGAGATGCCGCCTGGAAATGAAGAGGATCTTTACATGCACTGACTGGACAATAAAAACCACATAAGTACCTCTTCTATACTGATAGTTCGAATTTTCATCAGTAAACCACGGTATCTAGCATGGGACCATGGATTTTTTAATACATTTTTTTAATCAAATTGTTTATATAGACAGAGGCTTCACAAAAAATTATTTGCATGTGCTCACTCTGAGGTGATCCTCTGGCCAGGGAAATGTCATACTCTGGTAGATCAGGGGCAGGACAAATCTCCTAAATCCAGGCCAGGCAAGTGCAGTCGACTGCATCCAAATTACAGGGACTGAGAGTGAGAAAGGAAGAGTTTCTCAAAAGAAAATGAAGCTACTATACTAGGGCTGGGAAAACAGACCCAGCACAACCTAAAATCCATAGATGTTCACGTCACTCCATGCAGGGTGGGTTAGTGTCATTTCTCTCACATGAGAAACCTCAGGAATGGATGGGTTGGGCCATTTGACTAAGGCTCTGCGGCAAGTCAGTCAAGAGACAAGATCTACATTAAATCTAACAAACTAACTCTGCAACCAGCTGAGATCATCTACATTTGGCAATCACTGATCAACTCCAGGGATTTAGATCTGGCGAGGGCTTGGTGTCGGAAGATGTGGAGTGACTCCAGCTCCTTCATTTGCTGGTTGTATATTGAACAAATTAACCTCTCTGAATCTGTCCCTTTAGGTACACAATTTGGACTAATAGTAATGCCCTTGCGGCATGGACATTATTATTAAAAACAATACTCATAAAGAATTAAGCCTAGTATACTATTAATAACTGTGGCAGATATAAAGGATACATGTTATTGTATTTTATTTATTTTAATAGACTCAAAAATAGCATGTCCTATGTGCCAGTTGCTGTTCTAAGTGTATCATGAATAGTAACTCATTTGATGAGAGAGTGCACCCTCATTTTATAAATACGAAAACTAAGGCCCAGAGATGTTTAGTGACTCATCCAAGGTCACAAGCTAATGAATGGGTACCAGGCTTCAAACCCAGGCAGCACTCCACTGTTGCTAAACTCCACTGCCTCCAAGGAAAAGGTAGTTATTACTATCATTCAATAAGTGGTGGCATTTTATTGCCATTATTATTATAGATGAGAAAACTGAAATCTAGAGGCATTAAAATAGAAGTGAAGCTAAAAATAAATCCTGGGTCTAATGCTTCTCAGTCCACTTCCCTTTGAATCTGCTGCACCACTTCCTACTGAGAGGAGAATTACATAAAGGAGAAGTAGTAGGATCATGTATCTTCTGACAAATGAGATCTTTTATGCAATATATCAGGTATATTATCAGGGAGAACAAGATTTTTTTTTCCATAATAGACTCTAATTGTGTGTAAAGCAGAAAGAGAAAGTGAGCAAACCTTTCCTTGTTTTTAGGTAGAAATAAGAAACACTACAGAAGTTCTAAGTTCCCACGGGTTTGAGAGTCACAGTGCCAGTTTATAAAAACAGCAGTATCATGATTCCATTTCAAAAGCACAAAAGTGACTCCAGAGGATTGTTAGTGTCTGCAGAGGATTAAAGAATGTGCTGTGGAGAAGCTGCAGTTTTGGAAGTTAGTGTCGGTCCTCAGATCTCCAGGGAGTTCAGTCCTAGAAGTGCAGCTGCTTCCTTGAGACTGAGATGGGACAGTCACAAACTAGATGCAAAAATCCCCAGAGCCAGCCCCGCTTTTAGTATTTTCCTAGAGTTTCACTTCTCCCTTCTCTGAAGAAACTCCTCCTCCTCTGAGGTTCGTTTAGACCATGGTATAAATCAGGAGTAGGTGAACTTTCTGTAAAGACCCAAATGTAAGTATTCCAGGCTTTGAGAGATCTGCAGTCCTGGTCCCAGCTACTCAACTCTGCCATTGTAGCAACAGCTCCTATGGACAATGCGTGATGCAATCAGAGTGACTGTGTTCCAATAATCCTTATTTAGAAATATAGATAGTGGGCTCCATTTGGCCTGTGGGTTGTCATCCCATGACTCCCGGCATGAATCCTTTTCCCATGTGGATTCTACCCACTAACTCCCAAACCTCCCTCATAGCCACCAGGAGCTTTCTCTCTGGGCTTGCAGTCATTAGTCTGAGCCTCCACTACATTCCAAGCACTGGGCTTCCCTTCTTCCCCAGCAATGGGCATCAACACCGCCCATGTCTTGACCTGCTCAGGTCCAAGAACTTTTATTCATTCCCGATTCACCTTAAACACTCACCCCACAGTACATTCAGTAGCCAGTCATTTGGCCTCTGATTCCTAAACTACCCCAGTCTTTGGTCACAAACCCTGAAGCTTCCTAATTTCCTTACTGTCCACTTCATCTTCCCCATCTCAGCATGCTGTGCTGCTCTGTCCAACACAGTAGCCACTACCACAGGGGACTGTAGAGCATTGAAAATCTCTCTAGTATCAATTGGGATGTGCTGTAAGTATAAAATACGCACCAGATTTTTAAGGCTTAGTATTAAAAAAAGGAAAGATCTGATTAAATTAATTATATGTTTAAACTATATTTTTGATATGTTAGCCAAGTATATTATTAAAATCATCATAAACTCTCTTATAATATGTTGTAGAGAATTTTAAAATAGCCACAGGGTGGGTTGCATTTGTGACTTGCATTAAATTTGTATTGGGCAGCACTGTCTTAGATGTGTCCCTTTTTCCCCAAATCATCAGACCATGCTCATTTGTCCCACTGTTTCCCCATTTAGCCTACACCTCATGACATGTTACTGCAGACCCTTCTGCGCCAGGACCTCAAAGCTCTCACCCCATTGTTCTTCTTTCGTAGTTACTGTACTTACCCCCTGCAAACCAAACAGCCGCCATCTGTGCTCTTGCAATGTGGAGCACTAGAGAATTAAAACTACCCAATTCTGCAGAGAATTGAGCCACCTCAAGTTCACAGCTTTGACGTGTATTGGACTTGTAGTATGGCCATTCTTTTTCTCTTACTCCATGTCAGCATCCAGCCTTTACTTTGGATCGTCCCTAACACCCTTTCAAATCCTATCTCTAGGTGTTTGCTCACAGCAGTTCTCTAGTCTGGGACACACTGACCACCCCTGCTGCCCTCTGCTTCAGTGCACAGCTCCAAATCCTGGATTCTTCCCACAATGCCCAGTTCAAATTTCTCTTAGGCAGTTAAGTCCTCCCTGTTGACTGCAGAACATGAATTGGCCTGTTCTGAACTGCTACGGCACCAACTGTCTGCAAGATGTATTCGGCTCCTCGTGAAGCAAGTTATTCCTTTACACATTTACATGTGTATATCTTTGAGAAAACTCAATTGCTAATCTGAGGGTAAGGGCTTCTGATTTACATATGCATTGGCTGGTCAGATTATAGGGGACAAAGTACAAGTCCAGAAAGATTAGTTTGTCAATACAGTAGGGCTGGATTCAAAATATTTTTCAGAAATGTGGTCGACATAATGTATAAATCAGAAAGCAAGTAGAAAAAAAATACAGAGCTGGGAAGTGTCTGGTTCCATTAAAAATATTGAACGTGGTCCCAGGACTGTTGGGCGTGTGAAATTAAACTTGTCATCCCACTAAAAGCTTGACCTAGAAGACAATGATGGCCTGGAGCCCTGCCACAGGAGCAACTCTTCAAACATCTCAGTCCAAGGAATCTAGTATCTCACTTCCAAAAGCACCATTCCTCTCACCCCTGCTTGCGGGAGAGTAAGTTGTTAATACCTTCCCGGAAAGTAGTGTATCCATAAGGAGCCTTACAAATGTTCAGGAGTTTTACTTCAGAGAGTCTATCTTAAAGAAATAATCAGAGATACAAAGATTTGCGTGCAAAATGTTCATCACAACAGCAGTGAAAACTGAAACAAACTAAAACTTCTATATTAGGGGAAGAGCCCAGCAAACCATAGTATATGCATGTAATGAATACTGAAGACATGCATTAAAGACTCAAATCTAGTTAGTACATACTGAAAGAAACACAGGATGCACACTAAGTTGGTTACCTGGGGAAAAGGTGATGTGAAGAGAGGAGGCAGGAATGGTGGAAACAGAAGGAAAGGAGAGGTGAGCAAAATTAACAGAGAACCCTGCATTCCCAAAAACATATAATGTATAATATATGTATATGTATAATAGCATCCTATTGATATATTTTTGATATGTATAGAAGTGTGTGTGTGTGTGTGTGTGTGTGTGTGTGTGTGTGTGTATAGAGAGAGAGAGACATTTTTAAAATAAAGGGTCACAAAACAAGAGTAAAGAAAATCATACAAAATTAAGTAGAAGTTGCCCTGTATATTGGAATTATTAGTAAATTTTTCATTCACAATTTCTGTATTTTCCAAATTTTTGACCAATGAGCATGTATCATGTTGCTAATAGAGCTAGAAATGAATAAAAGAAAAATAAGTTAAATCAGATATGAACTCAAACCATGCCTATTCTTTCAGTATACAAAGATGCTAAAATCAACCATAATTGGAATTATCTCCAAGAAAGCAAAACTTTTAAACCGTTTATAACTAGTAATCCCTAGAAATAATGTAATCTCCCAGAAGTTCTGGCATTTCATATTACCATACTGAGCAATAGATTTAAGAGAATGTATATTTTAAAATAAACAAAAACCTTTTTCATTTCCAATAAATTACAGGGGAGTCTAAGAATAGAAGAACTCCAACTCTGGGCAGTGGCTCAGCTAGAAACCAATCAGCCCCACCCTCCCCTGACTCTGAAAGTTACCAGTATTCCGTTCTCTTAGCCACAGTCAGACCCAGTGAATGAGCTGGAAATCACAGCCTGAGGTAGTTAAGGCAACTTTCTCCAGCAGATAATGGGACTTGCATACAGCTCTGTCAGAGACTCGCAAAGCCCCAAGGCTCTCAGCTTTCACTAGAGAACCTGAAGTCAGTTCCAGAAAGGGAAGACTGAGACAGCCTAAATTAGGTTCAAGTTGCTCTGATTTCATATCCTTCTTACAACTTTCGAGCCCAAGAGTTCCAAAAGTGTGGTGCCCAGACAAGCAGAATCAGTATTGCCTGTGAACTTGCTAGAAATGCAAGTGCTTGGCCCCATCCCTGACATGCAGAATCAAACACTGTGGGTGGACCTGTCAATCTGTGTTTTAACAAGCTCACCAGGGGATTCTGGTGCTCCATAAAGGCTGAGAACCACTGACCTGGTTCAGTGGCTTTGGACAGTTTCCTAACCCCCCTCTAAACCCCAGTTTTCTTCCCTGGCAAATTGAAGATAATAAAACCTGACCTCAAACTCTTGTAAGGATGATGGATGTAAAGCACACTGCACAAAAGAACACTCAGTAAATTACATCATCATGTTCTCCCTCAGGACTCTTAGGAATTCTACACCCTCTCTGCAAAGTCTTAACTTTTTTCTTTTCAATACTCTTAATTCTTTGCCTGGTGGAAACAAAGAATGGGCATCTCATTGATTGAACAAAATAATATATTGGACACAGGTAAGTAGATAGAACATTGTACTAAGAATATTTCTTTTTGTGAAAAAAAAATGGTATGATAAGGTGGAAAGGAACTTGTTTTCTAGCTCTGTGTGTGTCCCTTTCTGTATGAAGCTATGTGGAATGGCAGAGGAGTCACAAAATTTGGAATTAGGTAACCCAGGGTTCAAATTCTACCTCTGCCGTCATAGTAACGTGGGTGTATGTTTCCAGCACCTCGCATGCCCCTGAACATCACACTGCTGCTCAGAATGCATAGGGTGGCACCTCCTTCCTGCCCTTTTCCTGTTTGTTAATCTTTGTAAAGAGAAAAAAGATAATGGGAGGTATTATGCCTTATACACTCCTCTCTCATCAGGTGGTGCTTTTTATCTTAACTCTTTTCTCTGACATGCCTTCGTGTGATGTCAATTAGCTTTGCAAATGGCAGACTTGCCCAAAGTTCTTCTGCTCCCCAGATTCAAACAACAGGGAATTTCCCTGCCCAAAGGCAGCTGCACCCTATACTCAGATTAACCAGTTAAAATCATGGTCAGAGACCTTCCGTGGCAGTTTTCTGTTCTGCAGATACACTACAACTAGCCCAAATGCTGCATCGTTGAACGTTCATAACTGTGCTTATGACGAGAAATGAGCATGCTCAGTGGGACTCTGCTGTCACCAAGACCATCCCGTCTTCACTGATAGGAACAGTGGTCCTTGGTGCATTCGTTCCCTACAGCTGCTGTAACAAATTACCACATACTTGGTGGTTAAGCACAATGTTCTGGGAATCAAAAGTCTGATCAGTTTCAGGGGCCTGAAATCAAGGCACCTACAGGACCCTGCTCCCTCCAGAGGCTCTAGTGGCAAATCATTTCTGTGCCTTTCCCAGCTTCTAGAGCTGCATTTCCTGCATGACTGGCCTGTGGCTCCTCCCTCCATCTTCTAAGCCAGCAGTGTAGCATCTGACTTCAGTCTTCACATTGCCTTTTACATCTTGTGGTGGTTAATGTTGAGTGTCAACTTGATTGGATTGAAGGATGCAAAGTATTGTTCCTGGGTGTGTCTAGGGGAGTGTTGCCAAAGGAGATTAACATTTGGGTCAGTGGATTGGGAAAGACAGACCCATCCTCAGTCTGCCTGGGCACAATCTAATCAGCTATCAGTGTAGCTAGAATAAAAGCAGGCAGAAGAACATGGAAAGACTGGACTGGCTGAGTCTTCTAGCCTCATCTTTCTCCTGTGCTGGATGCTTTCTACCCTCGAACATCAGACTTCAAGTTCTTCCACTCTTAGACTCTCGGACTTACACCAGTGATTTGCCAGGGGCTCTTGAACCTTCAGCCAAAGACTGAAGGCTGAACTGCCGGTTTCCCTACTTTTGAGGTTTTGGGACTCAGACTGGCTTCCTGGCTCCTCAGCTTGCAGATGGCCTACAAGACTTCATCTTGATCATGTGAATCAGTTCTCCTAATAAACTTCCCTTCATGTATTCCTCTATCCAATTAGGTCTGTCCTTTTAGAGAACCATGACTAATACACATCTGTAATCAAAATTCTCTCTGTCTCCCTTTTATGAGGACAGTGTGGTTATATTTAGGGCCTACCTGGATAATCCAGGATAATCTTCCCATCTCAAGATCCTTGACTCAATCACATCTACAAAGTCTCTTTTGCCAAAAAGGTCACATTCAAAAGTTGCAGGAACTAGGACTTGGATATTGCTGGGGGCCATTAGTCAGCCAACTACATTTGGTAACAAATGTCTGTTCTGTTAAAATGAGAAATCTCCTTTCCATTAAGTGACAAGTAATTGAGAATGTTACTTTTACTTCCACTGAGTCCATAAAGAGGAAACTTTATACTCATGGCTTCACATGGTGAAGAACATTCCTAAACATCTGGGCAGGCTTGAGCAGGAAGGCAGGTGCAGCCTCTTCCCATTTGTGCTCTCATGCCTGGTTTTCTGCCTTGAAAACAGGATTGATGAAGCCTTGTCACAGCAAACAAAATTAGACAATGTGTCAGGAGGACCTATTCCAGGGCGCATAGACAATAAACATTGTCTCTCTCATTTTCCTTCCTGGCCTCTGATTTCTGTCTGTTGAAGAAAGAGGTTGTTCAAGATGACCTCTAGGACCTAGTAAATTCGACACCTTGTCACAATAACCCCTCAGAAGATGGGGATGCTTTTCCCCCTCTGCCCTCATTCTTGACCCATTGCCCATGATTTTTTCCTAGCCTGGCCCCTTCTATAATCCAATTTATCCTGTCATAGGGCCTGAGGCAACATCCTTCTTTCCCATATTGTAGGCTGACTTCTGTGTTAGCCTTCTTCTCTCTTTTCTTTTCCTCTTTCCTCCTCCTGATCTTCTAGTCCCAGAAATATTTGAAAGTGGGAGAGAAGAGATCTCTACATCCATTCTTATGAGGTTTTTAAAAAAATTTAAATGAAAAACCAACCAGCTTGGGTAGGTACATTGGCTGGCTAGAGATGTGTTCCAGTTCTGCTTTGTTGTTTTTATCTGCCTTTCTGCTGATGCAACTCAAGCTATTTATAATTTTGAAACTGACAGGCACATACTTCAGCAGAGAGACTACAGGGAGGAAGAAATCATTTGTATTAAGTTGTATAAACTCTGTACCTTCCAGAACATCATCCTCATCTGTTCTTACAACACTGAAGCTCAACTAACTGCTGAGTGTCTTCCAGGTGCAAGGGATGAAATTAGGGCTTACCATGTATTTCTTAACATATGAAAAAAATAACTGCGCTCTTAGGTTTATTGTAGCCCTATTCACAAAGAGCAAAGATGTAGAATCAACCTAAGTGTCCATCAACAGATGCA
Source organism: Callithrix jacchus (assembly GCF_049354715.1). Classification (NCBI taxonomy): domain Eukaryota; kingdom Metazoa; phylum Chordata; class Mammalia; order Primates; family Cebidae; genus Callithrix; species Callithrix jacchus. The sequence goes on from NC_133515.1 coordinate 97,052,362, forward strand.
TGAATAAAGGAAATCTGTATATATACACAATGGAATCCTACCCAGCAATTAAAAAAGAATGAAATCATATTCTTTTGCAGCAACATGGATGGACCTGGAGGCCTTTTTCTTAAGTGAAGCAACTCAGAACCAGAAACCCTCGTAATTGTCAATCCTGCCACCTAAATAACATGATCCTCATTTATAAATGAGAACACAAGACTAAGAGTCATTAAGAGACTTGTTCAGGGCCCTACAGCTTAGTAAATGCAACATATAAACTGCTGTGGGTGCAAAAGAAGAAGATGGAGAGTCACAAGGCCAAGGCTCCACTCAGCTTCCCCACTTAGTCAATGTGTGGCCATAGGAAGACCACTCTCCCTTTGGGACAGAACAGTTTTCTGTTCTGACTTTGATCAAGATGATCTCCAGGTCTCCTTCATAATTAGGACTCACAGTTAGAATTCTATTATGATATCATCCAAACACAGAAAGGGAAAGGAAAAAACCACAGAGCTACCCCAGGAACTCTCAGAAAACTTTTACCATGCATATCCCACCCACCTCCCAGGGGATCTAGGAAAAAAATGATTATCCAGTATCTGCCGCCTAGGCTCAAAGGTACTAGGAGTATATAAGACAATAGGAAAATTAAAAGATGCACATCTAAATTCTCCATGGGGTCAGCTCACTCTCTCCGTGGCTACAGCAGTTGCTAGTCAGACTGTGTCAAGAAAAAACCTTGGCTGTGGCAGAGTCAACCAGCTGTGCAGGCCACAAACACTCGCACCCTCCTCCCTCAGATAAGCAGGGACCTGAGACCTGCCTTCACTGACTATCATGGAGTGGAAAATGGGAGGGGAGCAACCCATCTACCACATTAGGAGTGAGACTAGCCATGTTGACCAGGGTAGGGCTCAGTTCATATTAAAAATACTGTATGAATTTGCTGGGGCTGCCCTAACAGAGTACCACAAACTGAATGACTTAAACAACAGATATTCGATGTCTAACAGTTCTAGAGGCCAGAAGTCCAAATTCAGGCTGTTGGCAGGGCTAGGCTCCCTCTGAAGGGGCTGGAGATGGATCTTCTTCAAGCCTCTTTCCAACTTTTTGGTAGTTCCTTGGCTTGTGGCAGTAGAATTCCAGTCTTCGCATGATGTTCCCTGTGTGCATGTCTTTGAGTCCAACCTTCCCTCTTTAATAAGAACACCAGTCATACTGGATCAGGAGTCCATCTCCTTAACTAATTACACCTGCAGTGAGCCTTGATATGGTTTGGATCTATGTTCCCACACAAATCTCATACTGCATTGTAATCCCCAGGGTTGGAGATAGGGCCTGGTGGAAGGTGATTGGATCATGGGGATGGATTTCTCATGAAATGGTTTAGCACCATCCTCTTGATACTGTTCACAAGAGGGTGAATGAGTTCTCATGAGATCCGGTTGTTTGAATGTGTGGCACCTCCCCCTTCACTCTTTCTCTTGCTTCTGCTTCCACCATGTGAGACATCTGTTCACCCTTTGCTTTCCACCATGACGGGAAGCTTAATGAGGCCTCCTTAGAAGCAGAAGCCACTGTGCTTCCTGTACAGCCTGTGGAACCATGAGCCTATTAAATATCTTCTTATTAAATTATCTAGTCTCAGATATTTCTTCACAGCAATGCAAGAACAGACTATTACAAGCCAGTTTTCAAATAAGTTCACATCCTGAGATACTGGGGGTTAGGACTTCAACACCATCAATTTGAGGAGGATACACTTCAACCCATAACAATTACCTTCCAAGGAATATGAACCACAACCCAGTTCTCTAACACAGGAAAAAGAAGTTGCATTGGGTGATTTCTAAGGGTCATTTCAGCAGGACCGTTTTAAAAATCTATCTGGAGGCAGAATTCTATCACAAATTCTGCACATTACAATTATGTAAACAAGCTTCTTTAAAACGCCATCTCTGTCTTAGACCAATTAACCAGGCTTTCTAGGGGTGGGTAGAGTCTGGACATTTTAAGCCCCTAAGTGATTTCAAAACATTTTGAGAATTACTCATCTATAATATTCCCCCAAAACAGGCTGAGATTACATGGTAGGAGTCCAAATTACCATCCTATATGCAAAATACACAAACTTAACCTTTTTCCACATAGGAATATGTATAATAAAAGTAGTCACAAATGCTCATTATAGATAAGAAGGTAGCTATAATTCTGAGGACAATCCCTAGAGTTTCAATCAAAATTCCTATTTTAGTGATAATGTGGAGTAGTTATCACTTTTCAAGACTCTCTGGCTGAGTTTAGTCTCCTTTCTCTTCACCTGTCTCCTGGTAACTTAGCACTGGTCCTATGTTCCTTTGATTGCATTTTAATTAGCTGTCCTCTTCACAGGCAGTGTGCTCCCTAAGGTCTGTGACTGAGGTCTGTGCCTTAGTTATCATTCTAATAATTATGCCTGATACATGATATTTTTGCATGAATGAATGAGTGAATTAATCAATGTAAAGTCTCAGGATGGAAAGTTGAAAGTAAGAAAATGTTAACAATGTCATATTGCTATAACTGTTTGGAAGAATAGCATATTTGCCATTTGCTAAAAAAAAAAAATGTTTATTTAATTTTATGACCTCGATTGAAAGAGTCTTCATTTGACACCAAAGTTAAGAACATAGTGAGCAGAACTCACTATGTTCTTACTTCTTGTAAGACTCTGGTTTCTAGCAAAAATACGCTACAAAGCAAATGACTCAAGGCTTCAGACACTTTTTCCAGAGACCAATAGCTTTCTCCTTTGGAAATAAAGTGAGACCTCTGACAGTTATGAGAAATCATGAAGGATGTAAAGCAGAATTCCGCATCAGGGAATACTGTTAAATAAATTATTCCAATCCAAGTTGTATATTGCCATGGTTCATATATCCCTGCTAAAGCTCATGTTGAAACTTAATCCTCAAGGTCGCCGTACTGAGAAGTGGGCCTTTAAGGGCTCTGCCCTCATGAAACAATTAATCCACTTAGGTATTAAGGGATTAATAGGTTAATGTATTGATGGGTTATCATCAAAGTGGAACTGGTGGCTTTACGAGAAAAAGAAGACCTGAGGTAGCACATTACATGCATAGACCCCTCATCATGTGATAACCTGCACTACCTCAGGAGAGTCCCCACAAGCAAGAAGGTGCTTGCCAGATGACCCCTCAACATTGGACTTCTCAGCTTCCAGAACAATAAGAAATAAATGCATTTTCTTATAAATTACCCAGATTCAGGTATTCTGTTATAAGCAGCAGAAAACTGACTAAGACATATATGTATGCAGAACAGGTCTTACACAGGCAGTAATACACATTCCCACTTCCTGGGAATCCAAATGAATGACTCTGTAATATGACAGAGGCCCTTACACAAATCTTTTTATGGTCTTATAGCTTTTTCTTCTAAAAACCAGGTCCCAATAACACAGGGCAATAATTATGCTCATTTTGCAGGAAACGAAAATATAGATACTTAAACATGCAAAGTTGTATCTAAGTAAATGCATATTCACTGAATACCTGCCATATCTCCTACATGGTGCTTTGGAGAGAAAATAGAAGTTAAAATAGAGCCCTTACCTGAAAGGAAACTTCTTCCTAACTTGGGAGAAAGAAGAACACTAAATAGTTATTATATCAGACAGGATATTATTTCTGCAGTAAAATGCTCTCAAAAAAGCATGATAGCAAGTTAAAATGAAGAGAATAGCCAGAAAGTGATGGCAAAGTGATATCCGAACAGATGCCTAAAAAGGATCAAGTTTTGATAAGTAGGTGTGTAGAAGAGATCCTAATAAAGAAAAATCAAGGCATGAATAAAGGTTTAGAGGTTGGAATTACCATCATCGGGAAATGGTGACCCACTCAGTTTCCCAAAGTGTGAATATAAGTGAGGGAAATAATCATGGGAAGGCAGTTTCAGAGCAAATCTCCAAGGGTCTTGAATACTTGAGAAGTTTGACATTAACTTTGAAGGCAACTGATAACCACAGAATATTTTCAGAACGTTTTCATGACTGAAACAACACTACAAGAAGATTAGTCTTTCAAGAAAAGTTTAGGATATAATTTAAAAGGAAAGATGGAAGCAAAAACCAAGTATGATAAATGAACCCAATTATAATGTTGGGGAGAAGATGGAAAACACAGGCCAGAGCCACGTGACAAAGAACAGACGAACAGTCCCTGTCCCTGATGGCGTCTGAGCACATGCGTTTGTGTCCCCATCTTCCAGAGATCCCCGGGAATAAAAGTAAGTGAATATTTCTACAGGAACAAAGGTATCTGAGGAGAAAGCTAATCTGCCAAGAACATGGAGAAAACCAACCGCCTTATGAGGCCACTACATCCGATCGCCAGTCATTAGGAAGACACTACCAGCATGAAGAATGAAGATTAAGATAAACAGAGTGAATAACTGATTCCATAAAAGTAATAATTCAGAATATTAAAAAGAAAAGCTGCTTTAAATAGTATTCTCAAAGAAATTCTAGAAGATAATACAGGATAGTATAAAATTGCAATGGAGAAAAAGAAATAATTCTAGGAATTTAAACATAAAGTCAAGAAATCTCCAGAAAAATTGCAGAAAAAAATAAAATATTTAAGAAAAATTGAGAGATATTGATGATTAATTTAGGAGGCTGTAATCAGACATTTTAATTAGGGAAGCAGGGATACTATGTATTATCGGATAAGAGAATTGATATAGGTATTACATCTTACCCAAATTACAGAAAGAACTTGTAGGGGAAATTAAGGTCTAGAAGAGGATCTTGAAGGCAAGACCAGTCACCTATCAGTCAACCTGAGAAACTAACCATCCTCAGCAATCAAAACAAGACTGCAGAGGAAAGGATCTTGGAGAGGTGTCTGGGTAACTGGGCCTCCACTTTTCTCCTTGGCTGGACTTCTGGGGATTCTGCTGCCATGTGTCTGGGTGTGGGCTTGGGGCCACTGTAGGTGACAGAGTCAACAATCAGGAGGAAGAGCTGGGGACATAGCAGAAGAGAGCAAGAACAAGCTGGAACCCACAGACAGAGAGTTTATGTGTCACCACAGCTAAGCACAGCAGCCCTCAGAGGGCAACACTACCACTTTACATCAGCCTTCCATGTCTCAAGTAACTCCTCATTTGGCCAAATCTAACCCGGAACCCACAGGAAAGGGGATTCTAAGAAACTAATTCCAACTTAACCACAGAGATCCAAAATCAGATCAATAAAAGTTTGAGGCCGGGGCTGTGCCTCACTCTTGTAAACCCAGCATTTTGGGCGGCCGAGAAGGGCAGATCACAAGGTCAGGAGTTCAAGCCCAGTCTGGCCAACATAGTTAAAACCCCGTCTCTACTAAAAATACAAAAAATTAGTAAGTGTGGTGATGTGCACCTGTAATCCCAGCTACTTGGGAAGCTGAAGCAGGAGAATTGTGTGAACCTGGGAATCAGAGGTTGCAGTGAAAAGTTTGAAAAAGAACACAGAAAACAGAATGGAGAAAGTTATCACTGGAGTAAAAGGAGAAAAGAGAGACACATGTCTTCAAATCAAAAGGGCACAGCAAAGACCAAGTTGATTGTATTTTTCAAAGATCCACTCCTAAAATACCTATGTTAAATTTTGAAATAACAGTGATAATCACAAGCTCATAAATACTTCCAGAAAAACAAATTATATACAAATATTTAATTTGTTTGAATGACTGTCACTAAATGTTTTATCAGAAATACCAAAGGCCATAAAACAAAATGACTTGGAAGCTAGAGTTCTATACTCCAAGTGCAAGGGCCAAGGAGGTCATTTTTACTTGCAAATATCAAGACATCCATAAGCTTATTTTCAATATACCCTTTCTGAAGAAGTTGCCTGGGTGGATTTTCCATTATAACAGTATTAAGTCCAAAAAAAGAGAAAGATATGAGATACTTGAAATGTGTCAGCCATGTGTCAATTTAAAAAAGCTCCAGATGACAGTTCTGCAACAGGACTAGAAAATGACCAGTTCGAATTAAAACAACAGGAAGTCAGTGAGCTCCACAAATCCATCTTCTCAAAAAGTAGACACACTCTAAGTAACAGGTGAAATGATTAAAGACGTAGATTATTCTAATGAAATGGTGTAAAAAGAATGTTCTTTTTTTTAAGAAAAAAAGGCGGGAGGGGACTCAAGATGGCGCTGTGAGAACAACCCAGGATTGGAGCCCGCGTTGAATCCGCAAACGGTGAGTCAGTGCTGCATTTCCAGACTGATCTTTGTTGCCCACAGAACGGGGAAACTCCCAAGTATAAAAAGACACGGGACGCCAGGCAGTAGGTCTGCCTGGCGAAGCCGGCAGCCGGGGCGGCGGCGGCCGGCCCTACCCAGCAATCCCCACAGGGCGCGCTTGTCCGGGTGCCTTGTTGAACCGGCAGCCTGAGACTTGCGAGGGCTGGACTTGAGACTGAACGAGACTTGCACAGTAGCCCAGCCCAGGGGATTGCAGGGACAGATCGTTTGGGATACCCAGTGGGACGAACAAAACCGCGATTTCAAACTATCCCGGGCAGACGGTCCGAGACGCTCTGTGGGGGAGGGGCGTCCGCCACTACGGAGGAAACCTGCCCCAACTGAGATACACGCCCACTGCTGACGCAGCCAGCCGTTGCCAAGGCAACCCGCCCCAACTGAGATACACACCCACTGCTGACGCAGCCAGCCATTGCCGAGGCAACCCGTCCCTACTGAGATACACGCCCACTGCTGACGCAGCCTGCCGTTGCTGAGGCAACACGCTACAACGAAGAGACTCCGCCGCAGGGCGTGGCGGAGACCACAGCAGAGCCGGCAGGAACAGCGCGAATCACACAACAGCAGGGCGGAGCCTCGGCAGCCAAACAGTGGCTAGTCTGCCTTCGAGCTGGGCAGGACACCTGATCGGACATCCAAAAATAAAGCCCAAACCCCTCAACACAGAGCATTTGAGGAAAAAAAAAAAGGGTTGTTTAATGAGCTGTGTTGCAGCAGAATCAAACATAGCAGCCTAACAGCCCTGAATGAACAACAGAGTGCACAGCTCAGCAATTAAACCCCTATAAAGTACAAACTGTCTCCTCAAGCAGCTCCCTGACCCCTCTATATCCAAAAGACTGTCATTAGGCAGGCATCATCTTGGGACAAAGAGAGCAGAAAAAGAAACTGGTAGCATCCCTCGCTGTGCCACGGCTTCTAGAGGTGCACCCCAGACAAGCAGGGTCTGGAGCGGACCTCAACAGTCGTACAGCGAAGGGGCTAGACTGGTAGAAGGAAAACCAAGCAACAGAAATACTTCATCATCAACATTCTGGGTGTCCACTCAGAGACCCAAACGAAAAGTCAGCAACTACGCAGACGACCAGCGGACAAATCCACAAAGATGGGAAGAAACCAGCGCAAAAAGGAGGAAAACACCCGAAACCAGAACACATCGCCTCCTAGAAAGGACCAAAACTCCTCACCAGCAAGGGAACAAAGCTGGACGGAGAATGACTGTGACGAAATGACGGAATTAGACTTCAGAAGATGGATAATGAGAAACTTTTGTGAGCTAAAAGATCATGTATTAAATCAATGCAAAGAAACTAAGAACCTTGAAAAAAGATTTGAAAAAAGATTCGAGGAAATGATAACAAGAATGGATACCTTAGAGAGGAATATGAATGAATTAAAGGAGCTGAAAAACACAATACGAGAACTTCGCGAAGCAAACGCAAGTTTCAATAGCCGAATTGACCAAGCAGAAGAAAGAATATCTGAAGTCGAAGACCAACTCAATGAAATAAAATGAGAAACCAAGATCAGAGAAAAAAGCGCAAAAAGGAATGAACAAAGTCTCCAAGAAATGTGGGACTATGTGAAAAGACCTAACCTACATTTGATAGGTGTACCAGAAGGGGACGAAGAGAATGAATCCAAGCTGGAAAATACTCTTCAGGACATCATCCAGGAAAATTTCCCCCACCTAGCAAGACAGGCCAACACTCAATTGCAGGAAATACAGAGAACACCACAAAGATATTCCGCAAGAAGAGCAACCCCAAGGCACATAATCGTCAGATTCAACAGGGTTGAAATAAAGGAGAGAATACTAAGGGCAGCCAGAGAGAAAGGTCGGGTCACCCACAAAGGGAAGCCCATCAGACTCACAGCAGATCTCTCGGCAGAAACACTACAAGCCAGAAGAGAGTGGGGGCCAATATTCAACATTCTTAAAGAAAAGAACTTTCAACCCAGAATTTCATATCCAGCCAAACTGAGCTTCAGAAGTGAAGGAAGAATAAAATCCTTTGCGAACAAGCAAGTACTCAGAGATTTGGTCACCACCAGGCCTGCTTTACAAGAGCTCCTAAAAGAGGCACTACACATAGAAAGGATCAATCAGTACCAGCCATTCCAAAATCACACTGAATGCTAAAGAGCTTCAACATAATGAAGAATCTACAACAACTAACAGGCAAAACAGCCACTTAGCATCAAAATGGCAGTATCAAATTCACACATAACAATATTAACCCTAAATGTAAATGGACTAAATGCACCAATCAAAAGACACAGACTGGCAAATTGGATAAAAATCCAAAACCCATCAGTGTGCTGTATCCAGGAAACCCATCTCACATGCAAGGATACACAAAGGCTCAAAATAAAGGGATGGAGGAAGATTTACCAAGCTAATGGAAAGCAAAAAAAAGCAGGAGTTGCAATTCTCATCTCTGATAAAATAGACTTTAAAGCAACAAAGATCAAAAGAGACAAAGAAGGCCATTACATAATGGTAAAAGGATCGATACAACAAGAAGAGCTAACGATCCTAAACATATATGGACCCAACACAGGAGCACCCAGATACATAAGGCAAGTTCTTAATGACTTACAGAAGGACTTAGACTCCCACACAATAATAGTGGGAGACTTTAACACTCCACTGTCAATACTAGACAGATCAACCAGACAGAAAATCAACAAGGATACCCAGGGCTTGAACTCAGACCTGGAGCAAGCAAACCTGGTGGACATATACAGAACTCTCCACCCCAAATCCACAGAATACACATTCTTCTCAGCACCACATCACACCTACTCTAAAATTGACCACATAATTGGAAGTAAAGCACTGCTCAACAAATGCAAAACAACTGAAATCATAACAAACAGCCTCTCAGACCATAGTGCAATCAAGTTAGAACTCAGAATTCAGAAACCGACCCAGAACCGCACAGCTTCATGGAAACTGAACAACTGGCTCTTGAATGTTGACTGGGTAAACAACGAAATGAAGGCAGAAATAAAGAAGTTCTTCGAAACCAATGAGAACGAAGACACAACGTGCCAGAACCTCTGGGACACATTTAAAGCAGTCTCTAGAGGAAAGTATATAGCAATAAGTGCCCATATGAGGAGAATGGAGAGATCCAAAATTGACACCCTATCGTCAAAATTGAAAGAGCTAGAGGAGCAAGATCAAAAAAACTCAAAACCCAGCAGAAGACAAGAAATTACTAAGATCAGAGCTGAGCTGAAGGAGATTGAGACACGAAAAACCCTTCAAAAAATCAATAAATCCAAGAGCTGGTGTTTTGAAAAGATCAACAAAATAGACAGACCACTAGCCAGATTGATTAAAAAGAAAAGAGAGAACAACCAAATAGATACAATAAAAAATGAGAAAGGGGAAATCACCACAGATTCCACAGAAATTCAAACCATCATCAGAGAATATTACAAACAACTCTATGCACATAAACTAGTAAACCTGGAAGAAATGGATAAATTCCTGGACTCCTGTGTCCTCCCAAGCCTAAACCAGGAGGAAGCTGAAACTATGAATAGACCAATAACAAGGTCTGAAGTTGAGGCAGCAATTAAGAGCCTACCTCACAAAAAAAGCCCAGGTCCAGACGGGTTCACAGCCGAATTCTACAAGACACACAAGGAGGAGCTGGTACCATTCCTTCTAAAACTATTTCAAACAATCCAAAAAGAGGGAATCCTTCCCAAATCATTTTATGAGACCAACATCATCCTGATACCAAAACCCGGCAGAGACCCAACGAGAAAAGAAAACTTCAGGCCAATATCCATGATGAACATAGATGCAAAAATCTTCAATAAAATATTGGCAAGCCGATTGCAACAGCAAATCAAAAAACTTATTCATCATGATCAAGTAGGATTCATCCCAGGGATGCAAGGCTGGTTCAACATACGCAAGTCTATCAACGTAATTCACCACATAAACAGAACCAAAAACAAAAACCACATGATTATCTCAATTGACGCAGAGAAGGCATTTGACAAAATTCAACAGCCCTTTATGCTAAAAACCCTTAATAAACTCGGTATCGATGGAACGTATCTCAAAGTAATAAAAGCTATTTATGACAAACCAACAGCCAATATCATACTGAATGGGCAAAAACTGGAAGCATTCCCTTTGAAATCTGGTACTAGACAAGGATGCCCTCTCTCACCACTCCTATTCAATATAGTACTGGAAGTTCTAGCCAGAGCAATCAGGCAAGAAAAAGAAATAAAGGGTATTCAAATAGGAAAGGTGGAAGCCAAATTGTCTCTATTTGCAGACGACATGATAGTATACCTAGAAGACCCCATCGCCTCAGCCCAAAAACTCCTGAAACTGATAAACAACTTCAGCAAAGTCTCAGGATATAAAATCAATGTGCAAAAATCACAAGCATTCGTCTACACCAATAACAGACTTAAAGAAAGCCAAATCAAGAGCGAACTGCCATTCGCAATTGCTACAAAAAGAATAAAATACCTTGGAATACAACTCACAAGGAACGTAAGGGACCTCTTCAAGGAGAACTACAAACCACTGCTCAACGAAATCAGAGAGGACACAAACAGATGGAGAAACATTCCATGTTCATGGTTAGGAAGAATTAATATCGTGAAAATGGCTATACTGCCCAAAGTAATTTACAGAATCAACACTATCCCCATCAAGCTACCATTGACTTTCTTCACAGAACTGGAAAAAACCACCATGAACTTCATATGGAACCAAAAGAGAGCCCGCATAGCCAAGTCAATTCTAAGCAAAAAGAACACAGCGGGGGGCATCACACTACCGGATTTCAAACTATACTACAAGGCTACAGTAATCAAAACAGCATGGTACTGGTACCAAAACAGAGATATAGACCAATGGAACAAAACAGAGGCACCAGAGGCAACACAACATACATACAACTATACAATCTTTGATAAACCTGACAAAAACAAGCAATGGGGCAAGGATTCCATGTTTAACAAATGGTGTTGGGAAAACTGGCTAGCCATGTGCAGAAAGCAGAAACTGGACCCCTTCCTGACACCTTACACTAAAATTAACTCCAGATGGATTAAAGACTTAAACATAAGACCTGGCACCATAAAAACCCTAGAAGGAAATCTAGGCAAAACTATCCAGGACATAGGAGTAGGCAAGGACTTCATGAACAAAACACCAAAAGCATTGGCAACAAAAGCCAAAATAGACAAATGGGACCTAATGAAACTCCACAGCTTCTGCACGGCAAAAGAAATAGTCACTAGAGTGGATCGGCAACCAACAGAATGGGAAAAAATTTTCGCAGTCTACCCATCTGACAAAGGGCTGATATCCAGAATTTACAAACAACTCAAGCAGATTTACAGGAAAAAAACAAACAAGCCCATTCAAAAGTGGGCAAAGGATATGAACAGATACTTTACGAAAGAAGACATATATGAGGCCAACAATCACATGAAAAAATGCTCATCGTCACTGGTCATCAGAGAGATGCAAATCAAAACCACATTGAGATACCATCTCACGCCAGTTAGAATGGCGATCATTAAAAAATCTGGAGACAACAGATGCTGGAGAGGATGTGGAGAAAAAGGAACACTTTTACACTGTTGGTGGGAGTGTAAATTAGTTCAACCATTGTGGAAGACAGTGTGGCGATTCCTCAAGGCCTTAGAAATAGAAATTCCATTTGACCCAGCAATCCCATTACTGGGTATATATCCAAAAGACTATAAATCGTTCTACTATAAGGACACATGTACACGAATGTTCATTGCAGCACTGTTTACAATAGCAAAGACCTGGAATCAACCCAAATGCCCATTGATAATAGACTGGATTGGAAAAATGTGGCACATATACACCATGGAATATTATGCAGCAATCAGAAATGATGAGTTCGTGTCGTTTGTAGGGACATGGATGAATCTGGAAAACATCATCCTCAGCAAACTGACACAAGAACAGAAAATGAAACACCGCATATTCTCACTCATAGGTGGGTGATGAAAAATGAGAACACATGGACACAGAAAGGGGAGTACTAAACACTGGGGTCTATTGGGGGGAAAAGGGGAGGGCCAGTGGGAGGGGGCGGTGGGGAGGGATAGCCTGGGGAGAAATGCCAAATGTGGGTGAAGGGGAGAAGAAAAGCAAAGCACACTGCCATGTGTGTACCTACGCAACTGTCTTGCATGCTCTGCTCATGTACCCCAAAACCTATAATCCAATAAAAAATTAAAAAAAAAAAAAAAAAAAAGAATTTAGATTACCAAAAGAATGGGTACAGGGAGGCTGAGTGAACAAAAACAACAGGCATCCAATATGGAACATCTTCACCAGCATTTTACTTTGGTTGGAGCATTTCTGATTTCAATTCCTCTCCCTCACCATCACAATTTCCTAATGATTAAGTCTACTCATCATTTGGGTTTCAGATTATCTGTTACTTCACCAGAGAGGCTTCTCTCAGTCAAAATGAAAGTTCCCATTAGAATGTCTTATAGCTTTTATCAGTCTGTAATTATATATTCATTTATCTGATTGTTAGTTCAATAAATATATTTTCAGAAAAAAAAAAAAGAAAAAGAAAAAAAGGCAATAGGAAATTATGTGAAAAGTAAAAAGGCCATTGTTCAAATATGAAACAAACTGAAATCACTAGATTATAATAAAAGAAAAAGTATTTGACCTAAGTGTTAGAATTATTCCCCTTTAAATAACAAACCAGCCATAGAGAAGAAAATATAACTCCAGTACATTATGGGGGTCTGCACTGAACAATATTTAGGTAAAAATATTAGTACATTATTTCTGTTTTTATTTAGGTATATTAAAGATACAAAGATAATCAAGTAAATTAAAATATAACTATCAAAAGTTGGGGAGGAAAGGAGAAATACAAATACACATTTATTGAGTATCCTCATAGTTTCCAACAAGGGAAAAAGATATCAATTATAGGGCCAGGGCTCAGCACATAGAAATAGGTCCACAAATACTTATTCAATGGATGACACATCTAAGAAATAGTGACATAAGTAAATGTGTTATTTAGGATTAGGGTCAAAATACTTTAAAGATGAAAAATGGAAATAATTAGTGTTTCCCAGTTCTAGTAAGTAGAACTGGAGTGGAGAGAACTGTCGTTTTCATTCTAAGCACTGTCATACTATCATATTTTCATTATGTGCATGAAATCAGACTTCACCTGCATGATGAAAATATAAACTTTCATTTAAATGAATGAAAGGAGATGATTTTTATTACCATACTATGTTTGTATAAATAATTATTTTTTTAAAATAAACACATTATTTAGGCATAAAAATGCATATATCTGCAATTTACTCTTAAATGCATCAGAAAATATAGAGTGTATGAAGAAAGAAGAGAGAGAAAAACCATGAATGCAGTAAAATGGCAACATTTTAGGATTATGTATTCAAGGCTCATTATCCAGAAGTTCTCTGAATTACTTTTGCCACTTTTCCAGAAGCCTGAAATTATATCAAAATAAATAATAATAAGAGCAAAAAATAAATAATTTTAAAATATGCTGGGAAGACATAGTGATATTTTAACTTATTGTTAAAGATATAGTTTAGAAAACTATTTAGCATTTGTGGATGCCCTTCACTCTTTAAATACAATTCAAAAACATTAAAACTTATAGTATAACCTTTAGTTAAGCATACAGGAAGGATTTTTAATATCTCTATATTTTTGTTATAGATAGGTATGATACATGTAAGGAATATTATATATACATTTATATATCAGATGTATGCAAAAATGCAAAATACTTTAAATTCTACCGACATTAATTTAAATCTCAGCAACTACCTTAAGAAAGATAGAATATTTTAATGATATCTTCATTGCTGCATTGTTTTAAATTCTGATGCAGAATGTCTAAGAACACGCAAAGTAACTAAATGCAACTCTGTGGAACAAGAGCACAAGGAAAGTTATTGTAGAAGAGTCTTTTAAGTTGAAATATTTAAAATGTAATAGTTACTCTCCAAGTGATTTGAAAGTGGCTGGGTGACTTGTATGGATCAAAGATTACACTTGTCTTCCTGAAAATAAAAATTAATTAAACCAGATGGGGTAGGGGAATCTGTGAAACGATTATAAAAGAAGAAACAGACACTGAAGACTATTGAAGGAAGAGGCAGGAAGAATGCAAAAGGCTTATGTAGTTTCATGATGGTGCTATCAGTAGACACTGGGGAGTCAAGAGGAAGAGCTAGTTTGGAAAAGAGAGAGGATAAATTAAGTTTGAGATCTGCTGTGCTTAAGCTATCAGTGAGACTTCCACGCAGAGATATAAAATAGTCAAGAGACAGTTGGGACTGGAGACAGAAATTTTAGAACCATTTGCAATCAATACACAATAATTGTAATGATGGAAGTAAAGATTGATGACAAAGAGGCCAGAAAGAGAACAAAAGCTCCAATCAGTAACTGCTTACCCGAGGGGACAGGAAAAGGAAGAAAGGAGAAGTGGGAGGGAGGAAGAAACTGAGGATGGCAAGGTTTCCCACAGGGCTTAGGCAGAGAGAGTCCAGTGTGGGAAGGAGAGGTGCTGCCAACCATGGACAACATGGAGCACAAGGACATAGTGAGGACTATTGTTTCGAGGAATAAAAGAGCCTGGCCCACTTTTGAGTTAAGGTTTCAGAGAGCAGCAGTCGGATTTTAAACTATAAAGGAATGAATAAGGATGAGGAAATGAAGGCTGTAAGAACCGCTAAGAGTGATTAGACAGGAAAGCACCTCCCAGAGTCCTCTAGGTGGAGCATCTGTGTGCGTTTGGTAGAGAACTGGGATTTGATGCTGGGTTTCTTGAACTTCCTTCTGAAGTCCATTCTACTCCTAATCCTACCCCAAGGTGGGACCCTGATAATCGTGGTTAGGACAGTGCCCTGGTGTCTGCTGATGGGCAGGAACACAGGGCCCAGTTCTGGTAGTCTTTCTTCCTCTGAGCCCAATCTGCAAACAGCTTCCAGACCTTTCAAAAATGACCCAAGGGCACAACTCCGTCAACAAATTGCTGCTGATAAGACATCAAGAATTAATGAAATTCCCAGAAAACAGCTGGGCACAGTGGCTCACACCTGTAATCCTAGCACTTTGGAAGCCCAAAGCGGGAGAATGTCTCAAAGACAGGAGTTTGAGGCCAGCCTGGCCAACAGAGGGAGGCCCTACCTCACAAAAAAATTAAAAATTAGCCAAGTACAGTGGCATGTGCCTGTAGTTTCAGGTACTTGGAAAGCTGAGGCATGAACATGGCTTGAGCCTCGCAAGTAAGATTACAGTGAGATAGGGTCGTACGCTGTACTCCGGCCTGGGCCACAGAGTAAGACCTTGTCTCAGAAACAAACAAACAAACAAAATCCCCAGAAAGCATTTCTCACTTTACTTCTCTAAATGAAAACACTCATTTAATATGGATAAAGGTTTTCACCAAACCTGTTTCTTTTGACTTTTTAATTTGAGGTCTAACTCATTTTTGTTTGTTTTCTCTGTAAAAGCTGTTAGACCTTTTTCTAAGAAAGTTTAGACTGTTAAAATATTTTTCATTAGGCAACACGAAAAAACTAAAATATATTCAGTGGAAGAGCTAAAAAAAACTTGTTGACATTATATTAAATGTTATACATTCTTTTTTTTTGTAACCATTCCCAAATAACTAGAGTTTGCTGATTAGCTTTTGTAGTAAGACATATGAGACTATTTGACAAATGACTTTGAGTCTTTGGGGCATAAAAATTGGCAAAAACAATGACGTTTTTAGAATCATGCCTAATCTGTATAGAATGTAATCTCCTCATATTGCACAGTATTTCAGCAGTGCCATCATTAAAGTCCTAGCAGAGCAACGTTTTTAAGCTATACCAAGCCGAATTAAGCTAAATCAATGTTGCTCCTAAAAAAAAAAAAAAAAAACTGTGTAATTTAAATCCTGCCTTTGAGGAGTGACTTGCACTGTTTAGAAAACATAGAAAGACAGAGAGTGATTACAAAGAATGTAACTACTAATCTCCTGGAGAAAAATTTTTGTCACACACTCCAAGCTTTGCTTTTATTCCCCCTCGTTAAGCAAAACTTTGCCCCACGTCCTCTCTCCTGGTTTTCCTCTCAAGCATCTCACCCAGCAGGAAATACAGACAAGAAAAATATGCCTTCTGAATTGCATCCTTTCCCCTCTCAGTTGTAGTCCTAAGGAAACAATATCAGACCACAGCAATATCGTTTCTAGCCAAGAGATACTTCATTTTTATTCAAATAGTTTAAGCTCCATAAAGCATATGAAGTGATACTTTCAAACTTCAAAGGCAGATGTGTCTTTTCTCAGCATCATTTAATATTCGACAACTTGCTCCTAAATGGTTTTGCTATCTAAATATACTCTTTATTGTGGAGCTTCTATTCCTCTGGGTGGGGTTTTAAAAACCTTTCTGTCACTATATAATCTTAAACTCATTTTTTAAAAGCATAGAATTATTACTTTTTGTTGCTGACAAGATATGAAATAATTCAAACATTATATTCAAGAACCATATATTTGTCCCAATGCCCAGGAGTGAGATGCTTTTGAGAAACAGTATACTTAGCAAAAGCACATTCCAGAAGTAATATGGGAAATGGCATTTGGAGCATGGTTACGTGGCTGCTTATGTCTCTTCCTTGTGTTCATGCCCACAGTTTGAAACTCTGTCCTTACATGATTCCTGCCTCTAACTGTGCCTCTTCCACCATCTTTGACCAGTCAACTAGTATTCTTCATTTGTTACCAGGTATGTGCCACTGTGGCTATATTTCCAAGGCATTAAAATTATTCTAAGATTTTGTTTAATTCATCCTGTTGTCCCAGGGACAAGTATAGTGTCTAGACTCTAGTGAGCACTTAGCACATTCTTATGGAAAAATAAAGAATAACAGGAGCTAGAAACTTCACTCTTTTCTAATTCTGAGTTTGGTGGCATCTCTAAGAGCTAAAACAAGAAAGTGAGAGTGTGGCAGTTGTGGGGACAACAACCCTCAATATTCTCCAATAGCTGTAACACACGACACAGGATGCGGTAGGATGAGCTGCTCAAATCCACATTCCCTGACGACAAGCTTTATACTCAACACTACCACATGGTGCCACTTCTTGTGGAGAGTTTAAGATGTAGACAGAGTCATCTAATGGCAGGACACAGCACATGTATTTAGACTTCGGAAGTGTGGAAAGGTCTGGGCTGTGAAGGTGAGGCGTTGAATTCTGCACAGGACTCTCCAACCAAAAGTAATATAATCTCACACACTACATTCACCCCATTGGGTTTGAAGTTATACATTCTTTTCATATCAAATCAGATAGATCACATCAAAGAAGGTGCATCTCTCTTTAAAATTCTTGATGTGATCCTTTCCTATAAGGTTTATTTTAGCAATTATACATTTGAAATCAAGTGTGTCATTTGATATCCTTACTTTACTCTAAGCAGCATATTCTTCCTCTAAAACCTCTTTCCTTGAGTTCTCTTGAATTAGAAACAGCTTCCTTCTCTGATGTTTTGATACTTAAAGGGTTTTACTCTCATTCATCTATTATTTTTAATTCACTTTTTTTTCTGATGAAATCATGAGGTTAAATCCATCTTAATTAGCATATATTGAGCAGCTACATGTTTCAGAATTCATAGTGCACCTGCATCTTCTCAGAGCTCAGCAGCATTCCTGTGGTGCCTTATTCCTTCTGCCCCTTTCCCTTGCCTCCCCTCATCCTCCCAACTCTTGCTCCTCCTTCAGGCCTTGGTGCAGATACTACTGCTTCTGAAAAGCTTCCCCCATGACTCTATTTCACCACCTACCCCAAGACCAGACTATGCTCCCATAATATGTATTTCCTTAAGACACTGTATCTACTTCTATCAAAGAAACCGTAACCATATTGAATTAGGTTGAACCATGTGAAAATATGTTTTCTAGGTCAAAACTTTAACAAATTTAGGAAGTGATTATGCCTATTTTCTATCTTATCCTCAGACCTAACTCAGTGGCTGACATGGATGCTACTGTCAATTAAGAAGATGGTGAATTGGGCCGGGCGCGGTGGCTCAAGCCTGTAATCCCAACACTTTGGGAGGCCAAGGCGGGTGGATCACGAGGTCAAGAGATTGAGACCATTCTGGTCAACATGGTAAAACCCCATCTCTACTAAAAATACAAGAAATTAGCTGGGCATGGTGGCACATGCCTGTAATCCCAGCTACGCAGGAGGCTGAAGCAGGAGAATTGCCTGAACCCAGGAGGCGGAGGTTGTGGTGAGCCAAGATCGTGCCATTGCACTCCAGCCTGGGTAACAAGAGTGAAACTCCGTCTCAAAAAAAAAAAAAAAAAAAAAAAAAAAAAAAAAAAAAAAGATGGTGAATTGAGGAATGTGAGCTCTTTAATGGTCACTTTGGGAAAAGTCACAGTTGATTAAACTGTCCAGAATTCAGAATAATTGGCTGGATGCCAGTGTTAAAGCAAGTCTCTAGTAATGCCATTGTTCCATCTGTCATCTTTATTGAGGCCTTGGATGAAGACATGGGAACCAGCAGATCACATTTTCAGGTGACATAAAGCTGGAACATACTGTGACTATATTTGACGTTGGAGAAACTAATTTTAAAAAAATCTTCACCAACAGGATGAAAGAAGTTACAAACCAGACAAGATAAAATTTAAAGGAATTAGCTGCACTCTCAGTTCCCTGTTATAAAGAAGGAATAACGTGGCTTCCCAGGGCAGTAACAGCTTTGAAGATTGAGACTGATTATGAGAGTTCTAACTGTTGACACAAATACCAAATAAAAGAAGGGTTGAGAAGAGAGGAGAGTCTGCTATTGTGAAGGAAAGGGAGGTGCCAGGGTAGGGAGCCTAAGTAGTTTCCAAGCCAGACCACATCTAGCCAGGAAAATGAGACCAGGGAGTGAGCAGGCAAATAAATTCTCAAAGATGACCCTGGTTCAGTACTTCAACCTGGAACATTACTTGTGATCACAACTCTGCAACGTGATTTCCAGTTTCCAGTAGGGCTGTGGAATTTACAGAATCACAGCAACAATAAATGTGGACACTTCCACTTAGGGTTAAAAAATGAATTGTATAAGGACATGCAAGGAAGGATAACTTAGATTGACAGAGAATTTTCAAAGTTATTTTTATTTTAAACTATGAAATATTTCAAGTATCAGCTGACCACAAACATAACCCAAGCCAACAGGATTCTGAGGCTGAAAAATCTAAAATTGTGAAGCCATCAGGCAGTGAAGGAAGACATGCAATGCTCTGCTCAAGGGAAGCCATGGCTTCCTGAGATCTGGCTGCCTCAGACACTTCTGAGATTCTGGCTCTGTTCCAGAGAGGCTTTGACACAGGGGCAATGAAGCATGTTCTAAGGACAATGGTCAGGATAGTGAGGGCATCAGCATTCATGACATGAGGGATGCTTGAAGGAGCTTAGGCCATTTGATCTGAACGAGATGAGTGAGGCCCAGGGGAGCTGACAGCGGGCCCACAATGATTGAAGGACTGTCATCAGCACAAGTGAAATTGACTTATTTGTGTGACTCCAGAGGACTGATTAAGATCAATGGATAAAGTCACAGAGAGGAAGCAGATCTTTGCTCAGTTCAGAGAACTTTCTAACATGAGCACTGTCCAGTAAAAGGGTGGGGCATTAGAGGAAGTAAATGCCTTGCCCCTGGAGGCCTCAATTAGATGTCAGACTTCATTTCCTGGAAGGGAGGATCAGCAGAGTCCTGTATCTAAGGAGAAACTTGGGATCGATAATGTCGGAGTTCTTTACAACTCTAAAGTTTCTTTGGTTCTATCTATGATGTAGAACTGAGTGATCTATCTCAGATGAACTACTCCATCTTAGGCCCCATTTTTCAAATAGGGAAACAGATGTTTGGAAATTAACAAAAAGGTCACAGGGCATGTTAGCTGTGGAGGTAAGGCAGAAGAAACTCAGATCTCCAGCCCTGCTAGTTTCACTCTCTCTCTGTCTTGGTGCTTCTTGAACTGACTCCAATCAATGGCCCCACTTATTTTTTAATGGGCTGAGCCACCTTGAAAATAAGCCTATATATTTTAAATGTGTTTAAACATTCATTTAACCACATTTCCCAGATAAATGATTAACAAAATATGTTTCTAGTGGGAAATAAATTTAAAAACTCTTTTGTTGCAACACTCTTCAGGCTATCTTTGTTCACATTCCTTCAACCCTCAACCAATATCTATGTGCCATGCCCTGACTTAGTCTGAGAAATAAAAACAAACAAATGAGACACTGCTTTCTTCCAAGATATTCATAGTCCCAGGGTGTGGGAGAGGGACCAAACAAAAGCCCCACTACAATGCAATGAATAAATGCTCAGCAGAGACATAAGCTTAATACGATGCTATGGAAGACAAAAAGGCAATCTCTATATTTGTGTGGGAAACTTAAAGAAGGCTCCACAGAGGAGGTGACATTTGATCTGCAACTTGAGGTATGTAGAAACCAAGACAAAGGAAACAGTGAGTGCACTGTTTGCAAGATGTGAAATCATATATGAGACCTATGGAGCTCATTGGTTTGAAATACCAAGTGTCAGGACAGGAAGTGGTGTAGGGTGAGACCACAACCCAGAACCATGCTTGGGAATTTGGAAGTGACCACCTACACAAATGACTGAATGTATCCATATTTTAAGAGGATGATTTTGGCAGTAGGATAAGAAAAATAGATGTTGTCTTAATTATCTTGGAAGAGCTCATACATCAGAGGCCACTAATGTAGTCCAATATCCATTTATTTAATAGTTTACGGAGCCTCAATTTCAACCTATTAACAATATGACATTCATATTGCCCAAAAACACATTAAAAAGTAAAGCAGAAACATTAGACATTTCTGATTCTGTCTTTCCTGCTTATTTCAGGGGACAGCAAACTTTTGAGAGTAGAGACAATATCATTATACTGCATGCATCCAACATAGCTCTGGGCTATATGAAGCCTCAGCGAATGTCTAATAAATTGAAATTGGAGAAAATGCATTATTTTTGAAAACCAAAGATGAGAAACTGAAGCAGAGTATACCAGTCACATTTCAACATAAAAACAATTTGGAAAAAAATCACTTTTTTGTTCTAAATTTCTAGTTGGTAAATAATATTTATATAAATTTATGGGGTACACTGTTATATTTTAATATATGCATACACCATAGAATGAAAAAAATCAGGCTAATTAACATATCTACCACCTCCCATATTTACCTGTGTGTGTATATGGCATAAGCATTTTAAATCCACTCCCTTAGCAATTTTGAAATAAACATTATGTTATTGTCAACTATAGTTTCCATGCTGTGCAATAGATCTCAAAAATGTATTCCTCCTAATTGGAACTTTGCATTCCTTGACGAAATTCTCCCCATTCTCACCTCTCCCCCAGCCTCTAGTAAACATCATTCTATTCTCTGCTGCTGTGATTTTAGATTCCACATATAAGTGACATCATGCAGTATTTGTCACTATGCCTGGCTTATTTCACATAGCATAATGTCCTCCCTCACTATTTTATTCTAATCACCACTTCTAAGACATTTTCACCAATTGCTCTGTCTGGTTAGATATAGTTCACTTTCTGCCATCCAAACTTTTTAACCCTTCTTTTGGTAAGCACACTTCAATCTTACCCCCAGCCCATGTAGTATGGTTGGAACCCACACCCAGCTCTAGAGGTAGATCCTTTTGGCAAGAGAAAATCAGCATACTGCATTCCCTGTCCTTAGTGGTTTATTTAGTGATGGTTAAAACACCCAATCCGGGTGCTAAGAAACCATGAAACCTTTTCTGGGACTTCTGGAGAAGAGGCTCTCAGCTTTTCTCATGCACTGTCAGCTTTTCTCTCCAGCTGGAGGCAGGGGATGCAAGAGCTGGAATTCCTGCAGCTATCCTCTGGTCACAGAGAAAGAGCCTCCCTTGGAAAGAGATCAACACAACAGGAGTCAAAGCCAATCAGTGTAGAGAAAAGCACTTCTGAGAGCATGGTTTGAGTAAGATCCTCCACCAGCATTTTTATTTACATTAGCCATGGATTCTTTTACTTACACTACTTCGAATTAAGCATTCTATCACTTATAGCCCAGATTTACTAATAGGGAGATGTGACTTCAGGGGTAAAATTGATGACATAAGTTCATAATTTAACTATCTGCCTATTAAGCAAGTTGACTTTGTTATTATTTTTTCCAGAAAAAAGTAATTAGGATGACATTTTTCCAGTTCCATTATGTAAAAGCTGCACAGGAAGTCCATTCTCTAGCCTCCATGCTTCCACAACACCATGAGACTTCTTTGGCCCTTACCCTATCTCATAAAGTAAACAATCGTGGGTTTATTTTGATGTTTTAATGGACTTTGGGTTTCTTGTGAGAGTAGTTTCTTGCTCATCTTTGAATTTCGCACTTTCTACACAGGGCCTGACATGTAGCAGGTGCTCAAAACATGTCTGATAAAGTAATTTGCATTTATTCTATAAATTCAATATAATCTCTTGCAGATTATACAAAATTGAATTTTGAATTATCTGGCTGTACTGTTCTTTAAAAAAAGTCAATGGAAATAAATATAAAATTGGTAAAAACATTTCCTTTTGAATCATTCATAGATTCTGTAAGATTGACCATCCCAAGTGAAATAGAACTAGTCACAAATTTTGAAGGAGAAATTTAATATTTTTCTAAATTATGTTTTAAAGAAGTAGGAAATGTTGAAGAAAGTTCTTTAGTCTTATTTTCTTGGAACTAGGAAATCATATTTTGTCAAGAGTGAAACATAAACCTGAACACAGAGAAACTCATAAGCTATTTTTGAGCTTTCAGATAAATAATAATAATTCATTAACCCTGATTTAAAATATCAAGGCAAAGGACAACTATTGAATTGCTTAACATAAGTTACCTTCTTTTCTTTCCTAACCATTTCAGTTTGCTAATGTCAATTAATGTCCTGGATTCCCATGTCATCATGGGAAATCTAGCACCTACCCACACTGTCTATAAATATTTACTGCCCAAAGAATGTTTATCGAACTAAAGTAAGGAAAAGAAACAGACTTTCTGGAGTATTTATTGTGTGTCAAGCACTTTTTGGAGATGTTTTAATTTATTATCCAACTTAATCCTTGTAACAATTATTTTATTCATTCATCCATCTATTTATTCATCCTTCAATAAATATTATTAACCTCCTACTATGTGGCAAGTATTGGATAGGCACTGAAATTGCAGTGGTAAACAAAGCAAAGCAGGAGTTTACAGGAGGGAAAATAACAGAAAGAAATAGTTAATCCATGGAAAATTTGGGGGTAGGGGAGTGGGAACTGAAGTGGTAAAAACATTAAGATAAGGCTTCTCTAAGGAACTGACATTTTAGACTATGTTGGAGGATGAAGCAAAACCAGCTATGGAAGATCAGTGGGGAAAACGGCCAGGGCAAAGGCAAGAGCATGGGCAAAGGTCCAAAGGCAGCAATGAGCCTGGTGCACCAGAGTGACTGAAATGAGGGCAGCAAAGCGATAGGAGGGAATACTACACACTTCCATTTACAGATGGGGTAACTGAAGAACATAGAGGCTCACCACATTACCTCATGTCCCACAGCTAGTGTGTTGTGGATCTAGGATTTAAATTCAGACTTCCCTGACTCAACCGTTCGTGTTTTTTCCAGGACACAGTCTACAAACCTTAAAGAACAAGTCAGGAGCATAAATCCTCATAATCCTGCCCTTTCCAAGGTTTAGGTCAGAATCATTCATGCCCCAGATTATAATTTCTCCTCTTATCTTACCCAACGGCTATGATGCAGGCTTTTTACTTAACTTCAGCATAGCACTAGTCATTTCCAAAACACTTGTCTATCATAGCATTTATGCTGACAATCAAAACAGTCACAAGTAAGGGAAATAAATTAAAGGGCAGTAAATAACATAAGGAGCAAAAACCACCCTATTTTTTCTCCAAGCTGGGCAGAAGGGGATGCCAAATTATAATAGAAAACCAAAAATATGAAAACATCAATAATAGTCTATCATTTCTACATAGAACTTTGAATAATATGTAGTTATTTCTTCAAACAACCTGAATAGGCAGAACAGAAAAAAAAAATACTATTCACATTTTTTTGTTACAAATGAAAAATGTAAAGCACAGCAAGCAGAAGAAAGTCTTTTTGCTCAAGGTCCCAAACTAGTAAGTAGCAGAATCAGATTGTATTTTAAAACTCCTGGCTCAAAAGTTTGTATCTTTTCCTCTCTACCTATTAGGCGGCTGCCCTAGAACAAGAGAAAGAATAGTAACGGACCTTATATAACAGTTGTACATATTTCAGGGGTACATGTGATAGTTTGATACATGCATACAGTTTGTAATGATCAAGTAAAATAACTGGAATATTAACCACTTCAAACATGTATATCTTCTTTATGTTGGAAACATTTTAATTCTTCTAGTTATTTTGAACTGTATAGTATATTGCTGTTAACTATAGCCACCCTACTGTACTATCAAACACTAGATCTTACTCCTTTTATAAAAATTTTTTTTTAACCTATTTACCAACCTCTCTCTCATCATTTCCCCTCTACCCTTCCGAGCTTCTGGTAAGCATCAATTAATTATCTCCATAAGATCCCAGTTTTTAACTCCCACATATAAGTGTTGGTATTTATCTTTCTATACCTGGCTAATTTCTGTACCTGGTCACTTAATATAATGACCTCCAGTTCCATCCCTATTGCTACAAATGACAAGATTTCATTCTTTTTATGGCTGTATAATATTTAATTGTGCCTCTGTACCACATTTTCTTTACCCATTGATTTATGGATGGACACAGGTTGTTTCTTTATCTTAGCTGTTGTGAATATTGCTGAAATAAACATTGGAGTGCAGATATTTCTTTGATATACCAATTTCCTTTTTTCTGGATATATACCTAGTAGAGGGATTGCTGGATCATATGACAGGACTATTTCTTAGTTCTTTGAGGAACCTCCATACTGTTTTCCATAGAGGATATACCAATTCACATTTCCACCAGCAGTGTATGAGCATTACCCTTTCATAATCCTTGCCAAAAATCCATTATTATTTGTGTTTTGTTAAAGCTATTTTGATTAAGGTGAGGTGAAATCTACCTTATTATGGCTTTGATTTTTATTTCTCTGATATTAGAGATGTTGAACATTTTTTCATATACACTTGTCTTCTTTTGAGAAATGTCTATGCAGATCCTTGCCCATTTTTAATTGGATTATTTGCTTTTATGCTATTGAGTTGTTTGAGTGCCTTATGTATTCTGGTTATTAATCCCTTGTCACATGGATTGTTTGCAAATATTTTCTCCCGTTCTTTAAATTGTCTTTTCACTTTGTTGCTTGTTTTCTCTGCTGCACAGAAGCTTTTTAGCTCGATATTATTCCATTCATCCATTTTTTGCTTTCCTTGTGTTTTTGAGGTCTTATCCAAAAAGTCTTTGCCTAGACCAATGTCCTGAAAATTTTCTCAATTTTTTTCTATTAGTTTCATAGTTTTAGGTCTCAGATTTAAGTTTCTAATCCACCGTGATTTGATTTTTTTATATGATGAGAGATAGGGGTCTAGTTTTATTCTTCTGCATATGGTTATCTGGTTTTCCCAGCACCATTTATTAAAGAGACTATCCTTTCCCTAATGCAATAATCTTAAGCACAAAGGAAATCTATCTGTGGAAATACTAACAGTGATTTTGCAAGCATTATTGATGTGAGTGGACAGGGGAAGTACCAGTAACCTTGAAGCCCAAACTTGAGAACTCTTAATGGCTTGTTATAACATCCAGGCTTCCTATAGGCATAAGTTAGTAAGGCTAATGAGTCTTTAGCTTCTTAGATCTTTAATGTGCCAACTGGAAGAAATAGAAAATAATTTGCAGTTGCTCCTTTGATTGTTTTGACGAGCATGAATATTTCAAAATAAGAGCAATGATCATCTCTTGGGGACTTATGACATACCAGAAACTGTGCAAATTATGTTGCACACAACTCATCTACCTTTACAGATCCCTGTATGGTCAATACCATGAGTCCACACAGGCCTCATAATATTAAGTGTACTTTCCTGTATACACAGCCAGTAAAAATTTGAGCTGGAGGCATTTATCCAGTGTTCTCCTTGGCCCATATATGTGTTTGCAGTGTAAGTCTGCTTACTAAACCTCCTTTCTCAAAACCTATCAAATCCTTTTTCAAGTGCTCATTTAGCTTAGCTCCTGAGTGAAGTGGCTAAAAATCTAAGTGAATGGGGTTTGAATTCCTGGCATTTTCTTATATAGATTTTTTCTTAAAGTAGTTTTGATCAGCTTCCATAAAGGTGATTTGGGTGGCTAAAAGGTACTAAAATAATCAAATATGATTAGCCAAAGATTTATTCTTCTTTATCTGAGACAGCATTCTCTTAGATGATGAGGTCAGCTTCTCACGAGGCTTAGGAATATCAGAAATAAGGAAGAATGACCTCCTTCACCAAGAATGAAATTAAGGGCCAGTGGCTTCCTATGCCTGAAACTGGCATCAGTTTCATTTCTTTCTTTCCTTGTTCTTAAGAAGAGTTCAAAAAGTAAGATCATAAAATGTAAATAAACAAGTAAGGGGGGGTTATAACAGAGATGATAAGGAAAGGTTATAACAGAGATAAGGAAAGGTTATAACAGAGATAAGGTTATAAAGAGATCAGGAAAGGTTCAGTTAATTTCAAAATTACACAGCCTCATTTGCTTCCTCTCCAACGTTATCACTTTCATCCAAAATCTCCCTCTATTCCCACCCAGACCCTTCCAACAGATTCCTGACTGGCTTCTGGGCTTTCAAGTCTCCATCTTGAACACACTTATAAATTGTAACAAGAGCAATATGTTTAAACACAAAATTAAACATCAGTTCCCCTGTTTGAAATCCCATAGTGGCTTCTAATATCTCCTTCAATAAAGAGCAAAATTCTTCACATAGAATGTTTGTCAAGGCCCAGAACCACCTGGAGTTGACTGAATCCTTAGTTAGAAGCCCCAGATCACCCTGAACTTCTTCACCACAGCATGTATTACTAATGTAATTAAATACCTGGTTGTGCAATTATTTGCCTCCCATAGATTGTAGCGTGTGAGGCCAGGGATTCTGATGACCCATAGCACAATGCTTAATAAACCCTCAATAAATATCTGATGAACAACCTATGTGGAAGGAGACTTGGCTGCCAGGTTAGCAACTTTTATCTTTTGAATATAAGAAGCCACTGAAGATTTGTGAACCTGGAAGTAACATGCATAAAATTTTTCAATGACTTGCCCCAGAACATGATTAAGAGAAGTTAGCACCACCTCTACCATTTAGTATTCTGAATGCCTCCAGAGAATTTTGGATGTCTCCAAGATGGAAGCCCCCAGAGGTCAATACAAGTCTGCTGAAAAAGTTAATGTTTCTTGGGGATGATCTTCAAGACCACTATGAGCCACATTTTCCAAGGGAGGAAGTGTAGAGGGCAGAAACCACAGAACTTAGACCACAGAGGACTTAGACCACAGAAGATGCAAAATTGCTGACATTTAAGCTGCAGAGACCATTGAGTATCAGTTGAGCCAAGGGCCATATTTCAGAAAGATTCAGCAGCAGTGAAGTTCAATCTATGTACAGTGTAAAATTTATTCCTAGGGATTGCCACAATACATAACTAGTTGGCAGATTTGCATAAACATGTATTTATAGGTTGTCAATATAAATGTAAAGGATATGTGCATAAGGGGTTGTCTCTCTCATTCATCTTAAGGGGCTCCTTGGGAGCTAAATAACATGGCACTGTTTGTATTCACAGGAGTCGGGTTAGAAAAACAAGAAAACAAACTGAATTCAGTCCAAAATACTGTTTATTTTCAAGGCCATCTGTGCACAGACATAGCCCAGAGGCAATAAAAAGTTGCATTATTCTTCATTATTGTCCTGGAAGAATACTCTGGCTTAATAAGGGAGCCCTGATTTTGTAAATGGGAAAAAGCAACCATTCACTGCAATGGAGAATTAACCTGCTTTTGAAAAATAAGTGAATTTTGTCCCTGAGTAAACTTTCGTGATTCAATTACTTTTTAAAACTTGGTACTAATAGTCTAATCCCACAGAGTTTCGTAGCTGGTTAATGCCTTCGTTTCTTTTTCTGAAGTTATGTTTTTGTTTTACTATTAGGTTGATGCAAAAGTAATTGTGATTTTTGACATGTCTAAAAGTCATGTTTGATTAGTTTGTGAAAAACTTGCTTATATATTTATTTATTTTCTTGAGACTAATTTTTCAAGATGAGGAAAATGAGTAAAGAAAGGAAGTTGTTTGTATAGCCTTGAGAAGAGCTCACAAGCTATTCATGCCTTTAGGGGTAGTATGACCTCACACAAACTCTTGAAAGTTTTACCAAATTCCTATATCCTTTGCCAGAGGATATCATATGTTAACATTTTCTTTAATTTTCAGACTGGATATTGAATACTTAATTTCTTTTTTCAGGTGTAGAGATTTTTGAGTGCTTAGATTTGCACTTCTGACATTATAGCACAATACTGGTTTTGTTTTTTACTGGACTATGTCACCAGGATAAGTGAGGACCCTATGGAACACTTTCTGTTTCTGCTGTCCATGGCTTCCAAGTTGCTCACTTGGGTGCCAAGCATGTCTTGCAGCATTCTGTGCAGCAGAGAAGCCCTAAGTTGGAGGCCTGTAGAGCAGCCAGAAGGCAATGCACGATATGAGGCATGCCTGCAAGTGACTGGGGGGCCAGGAGCAACTTGCCCAGCGAGCTCCTCTAACTGTAGTATCCATGGACGTCACAGAACCTGGCTCAAGGACTGCAGGGATAGCACAGAAGAGGCTGGGGGAGCTCTGGCAAAAAAAGCTGCATGTAGAAATGAAAGCTAGTACAAAAATGTATTGGCTATTTTTAATTCCACATGTAAGTGAGATCACACAGTATTTGTTCTTCTGTGTTTGGCATATTTCACTTAACACAATGCCCTCCAGATTGATCCATGTTGTTGAGAATGACGGGATTTTTTTTCTTTTTATGCTCTGCTAAGAGACTTATTCTTGCAAGTAATTAGTGTTTGACAAAGGTCAAACACTCCCAGCTGCATTTTAGGAAAGGTAATATGGTGGCTGGATGAGAAGGACTTGTGACGCAGGCCAGATGCCTGGGAAAAAATAGGAAATGGTTATCTATTTCCAAGATCCTGGTGGACCCCACTCAAAGGCAAGTTGCAAGAGAAGAATGGGAACAGTCAAAGCCATGGGTTCTGAAAATAGCCTTTATGTATATACATTGATAGCCTTCCTTGGAAAGTGGGTAGCTGTCAGATTTCATGAGCCTCAGTCTACATCCCAGTGAATCCTGGCAAACACAGATAGAGCCCCGGGACCAGAGACGGGCTCCAAATTCAACAGTTATGCATCAGCTGAGTCCCCAGAGGCCTGAACACAGTGGGCTGAGCCCTGTGCCAGGAGAATCCTCAGCTTTCTAGAGCGTTCCTCTCGAATCTACCCAGTTCAGAGCTCCCCTGTTATCCAAAATCTTTGTAGGAAGCTCCAAGGAGACATAGAGCAAGGAAACACCATATTGGCTGACTCAGTCCCTCATCTATAGCACAAATATTTGTGGAGTTCACTCCAATGATTAAATCCTTTCGACAAAGGGAAAGGACTTTACAGTGTTCTTTATTAGTTATTGGATTTTCCATTTCTCAGTGCGAGGGTGGAGAAGATGCAATAAAGGCAAACAGTTTGAAATTGATTGTTTGCTTCTCTCCAGGGTAATTTCCTAGTAACTGACAAAATACACAGATTATAAGCAGCATTCATGAACTTATGGTAAAACCTTTTTCTTTGCATTTTAAATTTTTAAAAATCTCTTAAGCCACAATGTTTTGTATTTAAAATGAGAATAACACAAACCTCATAAGGTAGCTGTGAGGGGGTTCACCACCATATAACAATGGAAAACAGTGAATTGCAGAGCTTTGGGGGCACCTTTGACTAAGACTACAGTGTAAATGGTGCCTGCTGCAGCTAAGCAGTGCACAACCTACACAACCATATGTGGCAGCCCTGGCTCTGAAAGATCAGGGGATTTAAGGCTAAGAAGCCACTTATTAAACTGTAACAGTTGTAGTAATTATCATAACTATTGCCAGCTACATCCAAAGGAATTCCTGAATCTCAACAGTGATCTGTCTTTAGCCAGGGGTATGACTGAGCCATGTGCAGCTTGAATTGAAGATCAGACAGCAACAAAAACCTGACCACTGCAAATGGAAAACCTTACAGACCACTTAACCTGAGAAAGAAAGTAGATTAGGGATCCCAGAAAAAATGGAGCAAATGTGAACAGTAGCAGGTGTATGTTGTATTTACTTTCCTCCAGACATTCTTCCAAGCATGTTGCATGTATTATCTCACTAAATCATCACTCCCACTCTATTAGTGGATACTGTTATCCTACCTTATCATATTAGTGGATACTGTTATTAGTGATACTCTATTAGTGGATACAGTTACCATATCTATCATATCCATTTTACAGATGACAAAACCCTACACAGAACATTAGGCATTAGACCCAGCTACCATGGTTTGTTTGAAAGCAGTGGAACAAAGAGCTGACCCCAGGCAGTTGTCTCCAGGGACTGTGGTCTCAACCACTTCCCTGGTCTCAGCGAAGACAAACCTTACCACACCGTGAGGCTTCCTTTGCAAAGTCTGAGCATCAGACATCCAGTGGGGGAAACAGACAAGGCCAACAAATCAAGCACAAGTGGTGCCTTGAGCACTTCCTAGATGCTCTGTAAACTCCACAGGCCCAAGGAGGAGAGTAAAAACAACATGACAAGACTTCTGCCTTTCAGAAGCTCACACAGTATCTAGACAATACAAAGGCAAACACAAAAACAAAACAGGAAATAATTAATCAAAAAAGCACATTCAATCATGTGGTGGGGGTTAAGCCTCTCTAATCAAAAAATCTGAAATCCAGAATGCTTCAAACTCTGAAACTTTTTGAGCACAGACATGGTGCTCAAAGAAAATACTCATTGGAGCATCTCAGATTTTGGATTTTCAGATTAAGTATGCTGAACTGGTATAATACAAACATTCCCAAATGAAAAAAAATCTGAAATCCAAAGCACTCTGATCCCAAGCATTTCATATGTTCAACCTGTACCATGGCAGAAGGATTTTTAGCAAAAGAAAAGGGTTTTCTGAAAGGTTTTCTAAAGGGTCTGGAGCCTGTTTAGGGTTTTGGAGAGAACTATTTGAAATGGGGTGGTAGAGGGACATACCTCTCTCCAACTTCTCTCTCTTTGTGTGGATCAAGTTGTGGGTGAGTCACTGAGGAAGAATCGGCCTGGCTATGCCAGATACTCCTGTAGCAATCAGTTAAAGGAAAAACGAATAATCTGAATATGGTGGCAATAGTTCCCACCACAAGCTGATTCTCACCTTGTCTTTGTTTTATATTGTTCCCTTGATAAAGGATGTGAGATTTTTACATTATCACAAAACAGATAAAACCATGAATGATGTTTCATAATATATATAGCTCATTTTATGTACTTTTAGGTAATATTATGTAATATTTATGAAGCTTTCATATTATATAATATTTATATCAGGATTCAACAGTTATAAAGTCTTCCCCTACTTTGGAACTGTATTAGTCCATTTCACACTGCTGATAAAGACATAACCAAGACTGGGTAATTTATAAGGAGAAAGAAGTTTGACGGACTC
This sequence comes from Callithrix jacchus, assembly GCF_049354715.1. Lineage (NCBI taxonomy): Eukaryota > Metazoa > Chordata > Mammalia > Primates > Cebidae > Callithrix > Callithrix jacchus. Next base: position 97,084,582 of record NC_133515.1, read on the forward strand.
ACAGTTCCATGTGGCTTGGGAGGCCTCACAATCAAGGCAGAAGGTGAAAGGCATGTCTTACCGGGTGGCAGGCAAGAGAGAAAATGAGAGCCAAGTGAAAGGAGAAACCCCTTATCAAGCTATCAGATCTCAAGACTTATTCATTACCATGAGGATAGTATGGGGAAAATTGCCCCCATGATTCAATTATCTCCCACCAGATCCCTCCAACAACACAGGGGAATTATGGGAGCTACAATTCAAGATGAGATTTGGGTGGGGACACAGCCAAACCACATCATTCTGCCCTTGGTCCCTCCCAAATTTTATGTCCTCACATTTCAAATTCAATTATGCCTTCCCAACACTACCCTGAAGTCTTAACTCATTTCAGAATTAACTCAAAGGTTCACTATCCAAAGTTTTATCTTAGACAAGGCAAGTCTCTTCCTCCAATGAGACTGTAAAATCAAAAGCAAGTAGTTACTACCTAGATACAATGGGGGTATAGGCACTGGGCAAATAAACCCACTCCAAATTGGAAAAATGGCCAAAAAAAGGAGTCACAGGCCCCATGCAAGTTTGAAATCCAATAGGGAAGTCATTAAACCTTAAAGTTCTTAAATGATCTTTTTTGGCTCCATGTCTCACAACCAGGGCATGCTGATATAAGAGGTGGTCTCCCATGGCCTTGGGCTCTGAAGGGTGCAGCACCCTCCCAGCTGATATTATGGCTGTTGAGTATCTGCAGCTTTTCCAGGTGCACAGCATAAGCTCTCAGTGGATCTACCATTCTGGGGTCTGGAGAATGGTGGCCCTTCTTCTCACAGCTTCATTAGGTGGTGCCCCAGTAGTGACTCTGTGTATGGCTCCAATCTCACATTTTCCTTCCACACTGCCCTAGCAGAGGTTCTCCAAGAGGACCCTGCCCCTGCACCAAACTTCTGCCTGGACATCCAGGCATTTCCATACATTCTCTGAAATCTAGCCAGAGGTTGTTCTCAAACCTTAATTCTTGACTTCCATGCACCAACAGGCACAATACCATGTGGAAGTTACCAATACTTGGGGCTGACACCCTCTGAAGCAACAGCCAAGCTGTATCTGGACCCATTTCAGCCATGACTGGAGTGGCTGGAATGCAGGGCACCAGGTCCCTAAGCTGCACACAGTGTGGGTGGGGAGGCCTGGTCCTGGCCCATGAAACCACTGTTTGCTCCCAGGCCTCCAGGCCTGTAATGCGAGGGGCTGCTCTGACAAGACCTGGAGACATTTTCCCCATTGCCTTGGTGATTAACATTTGGCTCCTTATTACTCATGCAAATTTCTGTAGCCAGCTTGAATTTCTCCTCAGGAAATGGATTTTTCTTTTCTATCACATTGTCATGCTGCAAATTTTACAAACTTCTATGCTCTGCTTCTTCTTGAACAATTTGCTGCTCAGAAATTTTTTCCCTCAGGTACTCTAAATCATCTCTCTCAAGTTCAAAGTTCCACAGATGTCTAGGGCAGAGCCAAAATGCTGCCAGTCTCTTTGCTTTGCAAGAATGAACTTTACTCCAGTTCCCAACAAGTTCTTCATCTCCATGTGAGACCACCTTAGCCTGGATTTATTGTCCATATCACTATCAGCATATTGGTCAAAGCAATTCAACAAGTCTTCATGACATTGCAAACTTTCCCACATATTCCTGTCTTCTGAGCCCTCCAAACTGTTCCAAACTATATCTGTTACCCAGTTCCAAAGTCACTTCCACATTTTCGGGTATCTTTACAGCAGCACCCCATTCCTGATACCAATTTCACTGTATTAATTACTTTTCATGCTGCTGATAAAGACATATCCAATACTGAATAATTTATAAAGAAAAAGAGGTTTAAGAGACTCACAGTTCCACATGGAAGGCAGCACAATCATGGTTGAAGATGAAAGGTGTGTCTTACGTGGAGGCAGTCAAGAGACAAAATGAGAGCCAAGTAAAGAAGGAAACCCCTTATCAAACCATCAGACCTTGTGAGACTTATTCACTACCAGGAAAATAATATGGGGGAAACCACTCCCATGATTAGATTATCTCCCATGAGGTCTCTCCCATAACGTGGGAATTATGGAAGCTATAATGCAAGATGAGATTTGGGTGGGGACACAGCCAAACCATATAAGAAATATTGTGATCTTACTTTGGAAGGCAATAGGCTCCACCATATGCCTTCACCCGAGTAACATGCTTATGGCTGACAGATGAAGCCAAAACTGAGTCATAAAAACAAGTGAGCATTCAGAGTTGAGAATGCAGCAAGAGGCTGGGTCCAGTAAGCCAGCAAAGGGATATAAACATGTCCAAGAATAAAGGATCCAAAGATTTGTAATAAAGGCTAAAATAGAGAACCAGTTGGGAGCTCCTAACAGAAGATGAATATCAGCTGGTGGAGAGCAGACAGGAAGTTGTCTGAGTGTCTTCTTAGGAGCAAACAGGTGTTATTACTTAAAGATGCACATCACTGCCTACAGAGGTTTGATTCTTGGAGTACTAAGTACACATACACAGCCACAGAAAGGATAGACTGTATATTCTAGATGAGTAATAAACACAAACCAATGAGCACAAGGAATTTGTTGGGCATGCATATGTTCAAAACACTTTTTCAAAGCCTTTGCTTCAAAATGTTGCTTCTCCTTCAGTCTGAAATATTCCAGGCCTTTGTTGAAACCCTGGATGTTTCATGAGAATTGTTTCGGTTTCCTACACTGTCCATTGCCCTTGTTTCCTCCGTAAATCATCCCACCTGGCTTAGGAGGTCTTGAAGCAAGACTATTCCACCTACCACCCTTCCTCAACCTTCCATAGACTCCCGTACAGTTCTTCCTCACAGTTTTAGGGAAAGGTAGTTCCTGGTTTCCTGCCATTCTCTCCAACACTACTTCTGCCCCGATTATTGATTATTTCAATAGCTATACAGGTGATCCTTCCCCTACTTAGGGCTTTCAGTTACTTGACATTATGTTCTCCAGTGATCTAATCCCCAACTCCCTTAACTTTCTCCTGTGGCCATATATTAGTCCTCATTAACACTGACAGGAGCTGACCCTTCCCCAATCTTAATTTTGGGCATTTTCTCCCTGGCCCATTTGCATGTTTTTGTACCTCACTTTCTCTAATACTTATCTGTTATTTATCACCGCAATGCTGTGACCCAAAAAAGACCTGAAGTCTTCTGGTCTTTCCCTTTGTTTGGTTCTCCTACCCCCGGCACACAGCTTGGATACTATGGTTCATCACTGTCATAATCTCTCCCTCTATTTTGTTCAGTCTAACTTTGCTGCTGGCACTGCAGGGAGCCTGGGCCTCCACCCTCCTTTCTCCTGATACCATGCTATGGCGAAGCAGGTATCAACCAAACCTGGACTGTGCTCTCCCTTAAAATTTAGGATCACAAATAACTAATTCATGACCAACACTTTGTGCTGCCTGGCAGCCCTTCTATTTTCCAAGTCTACCTGATATCCCCACACTGCTAAAAAGCTATTTTGTTCTTCTCTCTATTTGAACAACTAACAACTCCTCTGAACTACTCATGGCTGATTACTCTGCTTCTTAATTCTCTGAAGAAAGAGAAGAAATCAGAAAAAAACAGTTCACAAGCTCCTATCATCACATCTTCCAAACTACCTGCATTTGCACCTATATACCCTGCCTTCCTTCTAGTTACTATAGACACATAGTTCATGCACGTCCTGAGGCACAATGTAAAATTTAAGCCAAATCCTGTGATTACTCTGCTCAAAATTCTTCAATAGCGTCACATCATCTCACTCAGAATTCTTTAAAAAAGCCAAACCTTAATCATGATGCCCCCATCCTTCATCCTCCTCCCTACCTCTGCAGTCTCAATTGCTGTTTTTTCTCTTCATCTGCAGGCCCCACTGGCCTCTCACTATTCCTGGAACTCTACACACACACACACATATCTTAGGATATTTCCACTTGCTTCTTTGCTCAAAATATTCATCCTCCTGATATCCTAGTCTTCCTCTTTCACTTACTCCAGCTCTCTGTTCCATTGTTAACTTACTGAAGAGGCCTTTCCTAACCACCCCGCATTTGGCACCACATCAAGCTTGGCAATTTCTAACCTGACGTCCTACCTTTATCTTCTCCATGGCACATGGTTTGTTGTTGTTGCTGCTGTTGTTGTTATGTCCTCACGTTTAGGTGTAAACTCTTTGAAAACCAGTTTTTTGCTTGTTGACTGCTGTTGACAAAGTGCCTAGTATTGTGTCTGGCATTTGCTACTCAAGTACTATCTGTTGAACTAATAATTAATCTGGTTTATAACTTTAGCTTTTCCATAAGATCTTTTTCTAATTAAGGGTGCTGCTTCTTAAGCAAAATTAAAGTCTAGAAACCATTGATTTAGTTTACAGAAGCTATTGCTTAGACAAAGTTAGTCCATCACTTTGAAACATTTTGAAATAATAGCTCTATTTTAAGCATCTTGGATGCTAAAGTTGGCAGTTGCAGGATCACATTCCAAATAGAGGCCCTGATTTTCAGAAGTAAGCAATTGTTTTTCTCCCTTCACCAGTTTGGATTTTAAATTATCCTTTTCTGAAGCACAATCTGTAAGTTCCCACAGTACGGCTGAGACACAATGATAAGGGCATCCCCAAGCAGCATTGTCAACGTGACAAGATTACAGGGTGGTATTTCTCACATCATGACTGGATGCACAAAATGAGTCCCTAAAATGAATGATCCTGGGGCTGGAGCCTATCATGGAGCACTTTCAATATAGTCTCTGTCTGATTATTTTGAAGCCAGACTGACTGTCCCTTGTTGATTCAACCTGACAAACCAGGGGAAAGCTGTTTTGGAAATGATAAAGCCAGAGAGATACATTAGCTACTTGTGGGGTCTTGTTTTATTTCTCCAAATACACCTTGAGCACTGACTTTATCATGCATTCATTTCTACCTACTATATAATGTAAGCTGCATGAAAATGGAAACTTATTGGGTCTTGGTCACCACTTGCTCACAAGCTTTTATAACAGTGCGTGGCACAGAGTCAGAGCTCAAAACCAATTGCTGAATGAATCAATGTATATATAGAACCTATACACTTAATCTGCAAATATTTGCTTATTAGGGACAATGTATCATGCACAGGCAGATATGAAAAAGATACGCTCCAGTGTTCAAGTGGAAGAGGCCAACAACACAGGCTCCCTAATGGATAGAAACAAAACCTGAACCTTATCCTTGGGGGCTCTAAATTAAATGTGGAGTGAAGACAGACATGCAGACAACTATCCATAAAACAAAGCAGAATTCAATAATAGCAAATAAAGTTACAAGAAATGTAGGTGTACAAAAGAAGGAACAATTAAGTCTTACTTGGAAAAGGTGGACAGAGACGGTGTCTGTGAAGATGCAGTTGAAGCTGACATTTCAAGGACAGGCAGAAGGAATAGCAAAACGAACTGGGATGATCCTTCCCTGTGCCTTCCTCCAAAACAACAGGCTGAATGTCAAGGACTCTCTGTAATACAGGAGTATCTTTTAATCTAATCCATTGTGATCTAATACTTTTAATAAATGTAGTCAAAACGTCAAGACAATGTCAGCCTGTTTGTTATCAAAGGGTCTGAATACTTGCTGTCACTTTTGGTACTTATCTCATTGTGAACCAATCATAAATTTGAGAGGTACTAATCTTGGAGCAAGTTGACAGCATCCAAGCAAAAGTTGGGCAGCCCTCCTGTGTGATCTGGAAGCAAGTAAATATTTGTCAGATTTCAGCAGCAAGATCAAGGATGGGCCAGGCTCAGCGACAAATAGCCCCAGGTACCAAACTGTAACCCTTAGTCCTGTAGTTTTTACCATCCAGCAGCTATAAACCTCTGCTACCAAAGAAGTTGGGCTACCATAGAAATAGGAATTATGTGAGACCTTTAACGCTGACATTCTATTAATTCAGTACTCTCCCAATAATTTGTTTTAAGAAAGTAGCATAAGTGTTGAGCTTTGGATCTGTGCCTAAGTTGTAGAGCAGCTATTGCCAGGAGTCCTGTGATGGAGGAATATGCAATGTTTCTGCATAGGAAATGTGAGGATCTCACAGAAGGGGTGTAACACCAGAGAAAGGGTTTTACTGAGAGCAGGTGGTATTCTTCTGTTCAGTAGATTACTATTTTCAGCATTATTATCTTTTTCAATTATTCAAATGTAAGCCTACATTTAAGTTCAATGAAATATACCTGCCATGACTTTAGAAGCACACACAGGCTGGTCTGGTCTGCCAATTTTCTTTATACACCCACCCTATCACATTTCCTAAGGCCATAAGAGGAAGAAATTTCATTAGCAGAGGTTTCGAGGGAAATAACTCTTTCCCTTTCAGAACTCTGATGGAGGTCAAAGGAGTAAGTTAAGAAGTAAACTCTGAACTCTTCTACTCAATACTGTAATAGAGGTCTTGGTCAGTACCTGAATTAACCAAAAAGAAATCAGAGTATAAAAACTGGGGTGTAAAGAAATAAAACATATTATGTGCAGGTGATAGGATTTTCTACGTTAAAAATGCAGGACAATCTACCTATTCAGTATTTGAATTATTTAGAGGCTTTAGCAAATTTTCTAGATACAAAATTAGTATAAGAATTCACTATATTGCTACATGCCAACAATATCTAGAAATTTTAATTTCTAGAAATGCATACTTTTATACTAGGAAGAACAAAGAAAAGCCTTTGAATATCTAGGAGTAAATCTTTTTTAAAAAGATACACAAGATCTTTACGGAGAATATTATAAAATTTTATTGAAAGACTGTTGAAAAGAAATGAAAGACAGTTAAAAAAGAAACACAATGTTCTTGGAAAAGGAGATTCAATATTGTAAACTTGCCGATTCTTCCCAAATACATGCAAAGATTCAATACAATTGCAATGAAAATCCATGCAGGATTTTGTATGGAATTTGAAAAACTGACTCTAATAAAAATAAGAAAGAAAAAAAGGGCATTGTCTAAGATACTCCTGAAGAATGAAGTAAATGACTTGCCCTACAAGACTTGTTTAAAAAAAAAATTAAGGAATGAAGAAATAAGCTGCAGGAATTAAGAAAAAATTAGTAGTGGTTTGGGATCGAATATCAAGTCATTGTTATTTCATGACAAAGTTACAGATCAGTGAACATATGAGTGATAGTTCAAAAATAGATGTTAAAGTATTTGGTTATTGATATGGAAAAGCAATTGAAATTTGATTCCTACCTCACCCTAAACCCAGAATCTGATCCAAGATAACGAATTCCTTAATTGTAAAAAGTTTAGAAGATGATGTCAGAGAATTCCATTATAATCTTGTAAGAGAAAATAATTTTTAAAGAAAATTGTATAAAACATAAAGTAAATATTGACTAAATTTATCTAAGGTGAAAAACGAACTTCTATTCATCAAAGGACGCTATAAAAGTAGCAATAACACAATCCTCAAACTAGAAGATATAACTGGCAAACGTTGATATCCAGGCTGTATAAACAGCTCCACAGCTTAATTAGACAAAGATTTTTAAACAATTAAAGAAAAGAACAAAAGACATGGACAAATGTCAGGAAAAATTTTCCTGACCCCTTCCATCTTCAAAGCCATCAAGGACATGCTTCCAATTTCTCCAGCTTTTCCTTACGCCACATTTATCTGACTCCAGCATGAGAAAACTTGCTTTTAAAGACTCATGGGATTACATAGGGCCTATATGGATAATCAAGAATAATCTCCCTATCTTAAAGCCTGTAACCTTAATTATATCTGCAACACCCCTTTTACCTTGTAATGGAACACTGTCATTGGTTCCTGGGATTTGAATATAAATCTTTGGAGGGTCATCCTGACCACCCTAGAAGCTTACTGAGAAAGTACTCACCTAGGACCAGCATGACAGGTACACTACATAGGAGCCACTGCTTCCCTGTTGCAGGACCCTAGCCATGCAGACATGGCTGATTCATTGTGGTTTCTTCTTCCTTAATCTCACAAGGCCTGGAAGCTTCACTCCCAGTAATAAGTACCAATTAAGTGAAACAAATTTTATTATTCCTCCTTAGGGCACACCACAGGATCATAGAAAGCCACAGAGCCAGAATTTGAGAAATACCAACTTTCATCTATGTGACCTTATGCAAATCACTTAACAGTTTTTAGCCTCGGTTTTCCTCTGAACAATGGAGGTAATGTTATGTGCCTTAACCTTCTTCATAGGACTCTGTGAGGCTGTGAGACAGGGATATTAAAAAGACTATGGAGGCCTACTGCATGTCAGGCATTGTGGCAGATTCCTGACATTCATTTACTTAAATTCTAACACCAGCCTTATAGCATGGTACTCCTGTGCCTATTTCACAAAAGAAGAAGCTATAGCTCAAAGACGTTAAGGAAGTAATTGAAAGGAACACAGCTAGTAAATGGCAGAGCAGGGATTCCATCTCTCATTTGACTCAAAGTGGGACCCTTTCTGTCATTCCTCTGGAATGCATCACAGGTGCAAGAGATTGCCATGATTAAAAGCATAGAGTCACCCTGGCTCACACAAAGTGGCGCCAGAACTGCTGTCTTTGCCCCAACCTCTGTCTCCTTCCCCAGTATCTTAGAACCAGGTTCCATGAAGCCAGTGATAGTAGCATTTCAATTCCCTTGGTCATCACAGCTACCACGGACAAACAGACAGTTCAGCAAATGTTCTCAACTCAGGTCACAATCAGTGTCAGAATGCCTGGCTGTTCAACATCAAGCTTCTCTCTGTTACTAAATTTTATTTAGATTTTTCTGACCCTACCTCCTCGATCTCATCTCCACCCACTCAGACCACTTGTCTTCCCTTAACACTCCTTCCTCACCAGCCTGGCTCAGCCCGCTCTCCCACTCAATCCTGCAAACTCTTTCTTATGTCGGTTTACAATGATACTGACTACTACAATTATCACTGCTACGCCCACCATCATTTATTATGTGCTTATTGTGCACATTTTTGTCTTTAGTGTAATTTAAACCTCATAACTCTATGGCATAGATGCTATATACCCATTATACAGATAAGTATTGAAGAACAATAAAGGTAAATAACTTGTCCCAGGTCACACAGTTAATAAATTCCTGAGTCAGAATTTAAGCCATTTTCCAAGGTCAGGAGTCCTCAGCTCAGACCTCTGGTAATTTTGCTTTTAAAATTAACGTTTATCCGGCAAACTTCGATTCTTGGAAACACTCCAATGAAGACAAGGATTCCTTAGTGCAAACTGGATATGGGGGAGTGATCCCTGGAAGGTTATAGATTTTATAGAATCCAGCAAATCATGAATGGGTGAGATCTGTTTCATCTCTTGACCCTTCTCTTTCTTTTCAGCCTCCTCTTTAGAAGCTATGTAGCTCACTGATCAATAGCAGGTCTCTGGGGCCCAACTAAACCTGGCTGCAAATCCCTGTTCTGCCACTTAGTGGTTTCCATCAAGTTTCATTTCTCCATGTCCCAGAGTCTTCTTCTGTAAGACTGAGATAAATGTACTCATAGGTCACAGCAGCAGTGCTCAAAGCATGGTCTTCAAGCAGGAGCATCAGCAGCACTTGGGACCTTGTTAGAAATGCAAATTCTCAAGCTTGCCCCAAAACCTACCGAATCAGAAACTCAGAGGATGGGTCCAAGCAACCGGCATTCACAAGCACTCCAGGTGACTCTCATGCATACCAAAGGATGAGAACTACTGTCTTATAGGTCTATTTTGAGCATTAAATGAGGTTATGTCAATAAAATCCTAAGCCTGGAACCCCAACCCAGAAACTCTGAGAGATGAGGATAGTTCTGATTCCTTTAAAAACAAAAGGACAGTGAATTTATGAACTAGTTTAAAGTATTTCCTAGGAAATGGTTGCATTTACAAAGTAGTGTGATTTAGTAGACTTTTTTCCCTTTTTTTTTTTTTAACCAAAACACAGACAGGAGAATTGGGGCTCAAAGAGGTGAACATTTTCCCCAAGGTTATCTGGAAAGAAAGACAGAAATAGAATCCACACTACTGACTCTGCACTTGCTTCATATTCCAGCCCCCACACTCCTGTGTAGCATTAAGTGCCAACGTCTAATGGGAGCAGATTTAATCAAGAGCTTCTCAAGACCCTCACAGGGGCTCAGGCTGTCCATAGGGACCAAGGCTGTCTCTGTGCTGAGAATCAATCTCAGAAGCCCAGAGTCTCTTGCCTGGGGAATTGGACTAATTGTTCTGTCCTACTTGACGAAGGCAAGAAAATGTGACCCTGAACTGCAAGAAAGCATTCATCTCTCATTCCTGCTAAAAATAAAAGAATCATTGTAACCAAAACTCACACAAAGGCAGATTTAAACAGATATAAATAGGTCACTCACTGTAATGTGTTTACTGTATTAGCCACCTAGCATTTCAAAGGTGACAGGAAATACTTTCAGATAAATTCAACAATCTGGTTTGTGGTTAGTCTGGACTGACAAAATGTCCCTGTGTCAGGAAGACCCTGTGGTCACAGTACACGTACAACAGTGAATCTTAGGGTCGTTGTCAAGTTGATATTTTTATACCACATCAGGGACCAGACAACACTCTAGATATAGGAGGTGGGGTCTCACGTGAAAGGTGGAATTAGCCACTGAGACAGTTAACACGTCTGACAATAGCTGAGAGAAAGGCCTGCGAGGACAGGAGTTGCCTACAAGCTCACCAAGGCATTTGAGAAGATTGTGTCTGGTGGCCTTCCGGGCTGAAAGCAATGTTATTCTGCACAGAAGCCTGAAACTGTCCCAGAGTGCTGATGGTACAAGACAGAATGTGCGGGTTCAGGAACTGCATCTACCAGCCAGCTTCAGGCAGGCGTTGGGCCCTGTATCATATGATTTATTCCACTTTATGCATCTTGTCATTCGTGTCTGTTTTGGGGCTATTTGGTGCAGTGTGGTGGTTTGAGAGTCCTAGCCCACCCCAATGGGCTGGAGAGAACCAAGAGGAGCACCTGGTGTCTACAATGGTTGCTTGGTATCCTAGAGGGCACCTGGAGGGGCCACAGGTATCAGAGCAACCCTTAAGAGAGAGGAACCTCAGGAAGAATGGGCCTTAGCTTTGAAGCTCTAAGTGGAATATTCTTTAGGAAAGTGGGCTCCTTATAATAGTGAAACCTCTAAATCTGGTGTGTAGGACAAATCCTAGTAGGTATACAAATTTCAATTCTTGGGTTTTAAAAATATAATTTAATTTCCAAAAATATAAGCTAATTTCCTTGCACACAGTCCTGAGATGACTGATAAGAAGAGATGCCCTTCCTAAATCTGTCATCCTCGGGAAGCACCCAGGTTGATGGGAAGCACTGTTGGACAGGTGGAAAAATTTCCACACCAGGGTCCTTCTTTCTAGAAGCTGCCCTGTCTCGTCCCAGTCACAAGGTCTGTGGGGAGGAGGAAGAGAGGTTTCTTGCTGAGACAGAGCAGCTCCTCCTTGTGTGTCAAATAACCAGTGTAGCTTAGGTGTAGGGGACAGCAGCCAAGACCCTCCTGAAATGTTCAGCCCATGGATGCTGTTCACTTTCTAAATCTTTTCACACCCCATGAGAGGTTGGATATCTTCATGGTTTGGCATCCTAGGTCAAAGGAGGCACTGGCTGGGGCAGAGGGGATGTTATTGTTGAAGTTGGAGGATCCAGTTTAGTCTGCTGTTCTGTAGTTGCCCCCAGTCTGAAACTGAGGCCAAGAATAGGGCCTCTCTAGACCAGATCCAGTAAGCAGAGCATCCTCCATCCTCTATATAAAGGAATGACAGAAGGACAGATGTCAAGAAAGTGAGAGGCTGGAGAACAGGACAGAATAGGGACAAATGCAGTGATAGAGCCAGCACCCATGTTCCAGCCCCTCTACCCAGCTACATTGACCAAGCCAATCAGCAGCCAGATCAGGGGGCTCCTGCTCACCCAGGAAGCCTTCATTCCCTCTCCCTTGGATAAGATGCAGTGACTGCCTGTCTGCTCCTACTGCAGGCAGCCTCATCATCTTCCTGCCTGTGCATGAAGCCATCACAGTAGTCCTCAGCTCTGCCTCCAGCAGGTCTGCCCAGTGCTGCCCCTGCCTTCATTAGCAGAAGCTCCCACCAAATATCTAGTCCATGTAGTTCCTCCAGCTACAAATTCCTGAGCAGTAAGGTTCAAAGGTACACTGCTTCCAGTTCAATTTATGTTCTGATACAGCGGAGAATGCACTGAATCAGGAGTTTCATCAAGGTCAGTTGTATGACATTAGACAAATCATATACTTCCTTCAAGTTTCAATTTCCACACTGGAAAATGGGAGAATTAATAATAAATGCTCTCCCTACAGTGCTGTTGTGAAGACAAATGAGAGAATATATGGGAAAATACCTAACTGTGTCTGGCGCAGGCTAAGAGCATCTTTGGTTGGAAAATAATATCTTTGTTGTTGTCTGGTTGGGAAGATGACATTGATTCTGTAAGTACTATAATTTTCACAACTCTTTGACAAATATTACCTTTGAAAGCTTAACCCTGGATTACTATTTGGGTTCTGGTATTTTCATTTTGAGAACTGACATTAAATGCTCTAGTTCTTAGTTTACTTCCTGGGTACATGTAGTGGTAGATCAAGAGGTCAGAATTTGCATCCACATTTTGCTTCTCACCACACCCATATTCTCTAAGTGTAGGCTGATGACCACCTGCACCAGAGTCACACGGGATGCTTATAAAAAATGCAGATTCCAAAAAGAAGTGGAAGCAGGGTCTCAAAGAGACATTTATACGTCCATGTTCATGGCAGCATTATTCAAAGTAACCAAAAGCTAGGACCAACCCAGATGTCCACTGATGGATGGATGGATAAACAAAATTATGTATGATCATATAATGGGATGTTATTCAGCATTTAAAAATAAGCAAATTCTGGCATATGCTACAACATGGATGAACCTTGGGGACAGTGAAGTAAAAACACAAAAGGACAAGTACTGTATGACTTCACTTACATGAGGTACCTAGAGTTGTCATATTTGTAGAATTAGAAAATACTGCATGACTCCACTATATGGGGTACCTAGAGATGCCACATTTGTAGAAGTAGAAAATAGAATGGTGGTTGCCAGAGGCTAGTCAAGGAGAGGAGTGGGGATTGGTGTCTAATGGTACAGAGAAGCAATTATACAGCATGGAAAGATTCTAGAGCCGGATAGTGGTGAGGGGCATGCAACAATGTAGGGTGCCACTGAACTGAATGCTTAACGAAGTAGACTTTATGTTATATGTATATTACCACAGTTAAAAATAGTCATAATAATTTGTCTAAAAATAGAAGGAAATGCAGATTCCTTACCCCACTCTGGATTCTCCAAAGCAGAGTTTGTAGTGATAGACTCGGGAACAATTTTAACAAATTCTACATATGATTCTGATGCATACCTCACTGTGAGCCCTGCTGCTCTTCAATGTGGCTCACAAGTAGCATCCGCAAAACAAGAACACATGTACCGCTGCATAAGCTGGGCCACCTAAGAAACTAATTTAAAAAATACATTTTAAAAGGTTCTATTGTTTTCATGCAAACAAGAGTGATGTGATCCATTTTTCTTTTGCTTGGATTAGATAAACTAGTAGGTGCCTTTCAGTCCTAACACTTGGCAGTTCCTTCATAGGTCTAGCATTTTCTGGGAACGCATACTGACTCTTTCATCATTCTGGAAGAGAACCACTGCCTGAGGGTAAGGAAGCCCTGCTGGCTCTTAGTACTAATTAAAACCCCTTTGCCAAACAAGCACTCAGGAAGAGAGAAAAGGTATCTGACTGCTCTGGGAGGAAGGGGCCTGCAGCAAATTTCTCCAGAGTACCCACCACCCACACAGCATGTTTGGGCCTCTATTCACTCAGCCCAGCACCCCAACCTGCCAACTTTACTTTCTCTGACACCGCCTAGACCTCTGACTGCAGAAAGGAAAATGAATTGAGGAGGCAGGTAAGAGTAGCTGTGAGGTGACTGCTAAGAACACTTTGTTTGCAGAAGTACACAGGAGATTGTCATGCCTTGGCTGGTGAGAAGTGAAGTGGATTTGGGATGTATTAAGAATACAAAACAGTCAGTCTTGTCTTCACTGGACATTGGTTCCAGCAGAGCATAGTTGTGCTGTGGACAATCTTCTTTCCTTCCTAGAGGACATAAATGTTTCTCACGGACTAAATGTGGGCCACATGGGACAAAAAGAGCTGAGTGGAGCCATCTTGGGTTCTACCCAACAAGGTTACTAGAGGGGTGAAGAGGGTCCAGCAGCCAGAAGCTAGAGGGGATGCTGACATTCCTGAAGGCTGAGGAAGGTACATATGACCTCCTGGAAGAGAGATGCACCTGCTAAGACAAAGAATCACCTGGAAAGGGGTGCTCAGCAAAGGGGCCTCAAATGATCCATGACAATTTCCTATAAAATCTTTATCTTGTGATACAGAAACATCTTTAAACCCGCAATCTCAGAGACTTTTCTTTTGCCTTACCACTCCTCCCTCCATAATAATGCCCTGAAGAAGGGTTAGAAGCTGCCTAAGATAGCAGGTGGGAGAGAAGGGAAGCATGAACTAGAGAAATTGAGAAGAACCAAGTGCCACTTCCTGGATGCAGGTTGCAGAGTTGAAGCACATCCTAGAGAGGAGAAGGGAGAGGAATGAACATCAAGTCATGTTAAATTTTCATGATTACATAGGCCTGGCAATCCAACGTCTGAATGAAGACTGACAGAGACTGCAGTTACTTCTACTGTAAGTCGGGGGAAAACCATGGGATTTGTGGAGTTTGCACCCAAGGGCAGACAAAGATCACCTTTTCCTATGAATAAAATGTAAATAAGCTATGAGAGGCAAAACTAAGGAATTTAAATTTTATTTACACTGCAAAGTGAAACTTTTGTAATATTTTAAGCAGAAAAGTGATATGAAAAAATATACTTAAAAAGATCACCAGATGGCATATGAAGAATATATAATATGGGGCAAAAGCAGGAGCAGAAACATCAGGATGCTCGCACAGTAGCCTAGTTGGGGACTTTGGTGCCTTTGCAAAGAAGCTATCAAAGAAATTATCAAATTTGAAATACATACCTAATTAAGTACTAATGGATTAAACCTAGGTCCTATGATTTGAAGGTCCCTCCAAAACTCATATTGAAACAATCTTCAACCTGGCAGTATTTAGAGGTGGGGTGTTTAAGAAGTGACTGGATTGTGAGAACTCTGATGAATAAATTTATTTATTCATGGTTAATGTATTAATGGGTTATCATTAATACATTAGAATAAAAAGAAGAGAGATTTGAGCTAGCATGTGAGTACTCTCAGCCCCTCACCATGTGATACCCTGCACTGCATCAGTATTCAGTAGAGCACCTACCAGCAAGAAGGCTCTCACCAAATGCAACTCCTCAATGTTGGACTTTTTAGCCCCCATAAACGCAGAAATAAATTCCTTTTCTTTATAAATTTCTCAATTTCAGGTACTTTTCTATAAACAAGAGAAAACAAAGTAATACAATGGGAGAAGAGGAAAAAAGAAGAATCAAGAATGACTCCTAGAATAAGGGTGGAGCAACTGAGCAGATGGTGGGAACATTTGTTTTGGTGAAGACAGAGGATAACCAGAAGAGGAGGGAGAGAGTGGATCAAGAAAAACGTTTTATGCTTATTAAGTTTAAGATGTCTTATTAAAAACATCTGAGTCAAATGTGTGGCTGAGCATGACTTGTAGCTCACATCTGTGTATATAAACTTGACTACTTTTATCTTATTGATATTGCTTATATTCATGAAACAGGATGAGAGTGGAATGAATGCAGAGAGAAGGAGTCAGATAAAGAGGCAGTAGTAAAGGACAAGAAAGGAAGACCAGTGATGTAAGGACAAAACAGGAAAACATGTCATCACAGAAGCCGGGAGACAGAGGAAGTGCTCAGTTCACTGAGCTGCTTCTAGGTTAGAGGAAGGTGAGACCAGTGTAGCATTCACGCTTGGCTTCAGCTTTGGAGAGATGTAGGTGATTCCTGACCTTGAAAAGTACAATTTTAATGACATGGTAGGAATAAAAGCATGAATGACGAGAACTGAGAGTAAACTAGTAGGAAAGAAAATGGAAAGAGTGAGTATAGAGAACTCTTTTGAGTAGTTTTGCTCTTTTTCAGGCTTAAGAGAGCTCGCTTTTAATGCATGAAGGTATGCCAATGGACATAATCCAGTGAAGAGGAGATAATTCCAAGAGTTATATATTCAAGGAGGTGATGGAACCCAGGGCTTGAGCGAGGAGGTCTTTTTTTACTTTTTGAAGCCAGCCGTGCTTTATTGACAGCGCGTCACTCAGGCCTTGACCGTGTACTTCCGCCAGCGGAACAGCCGCTGCTTCCGCTGCTGTTCTTGCTCTTCGGGTTCTCTTCGTGCTTGTTGAGCCGGCGGCGCATGGCTCCGTCTTCTTCGGCCGCAGGTCCAGGGGTTTGTACTTCTTACCCTTGTAGAAGTTCCTGAGGTTTTCTTTCTGAGTCTGGTTAATAACTGAGAACACAGGCAATAGGTTTGCGGAAGACTCAGATCTTAGTGAGCTTGGAGGCCGCGCCGCCTGTCACTTTGGCGACGCGCAGCTGGGACAGCTCCACCTTCAGGTCGTCCAGCTGTTTCAGCAGCTCCTCCTCCCCGCGAAGGTCTCGAGCCTTTATCTTGGCCATTGCTACACAGGCCGCCACTGCTGCCGCCGCCGCCCACTCCGAGAGAAAGAGCGAGTGAGGAGGTCTTAAACAGAATCAAGACCACCTCTTCCATTGTAATAGAAAGTAAGGCAGAAATTGGTGCATAAAAATCCAAGTCAGTATGTGGATTTAGTGAAAGTAACTTCCCAATGGCAACTGTCTTCCAAAGAGTACGGATGTCCATGGTCACTTAGGAAAGGAAGGCTCGGGTTAATGGTGGGAGTGGAGGGCAGATTGGCATGGCACGCAGGATGAGTTTGAATAAGAAAATGGGAGCAATGAGTGTAGATAATTCTTTAGTGTCTGTGAATGAGGAAAGACAGATTTGTGCGCTCACAGGCTGGCAAAGTGGACTCATGGGAAAGGTTGTTTTTTTTTTTTTTTTTTCTTTTTCTTTTTTTCTCTTTTTTTTTTTTCTAGCTACCTGCAGTCAAGCCCAGCTAGCTCAGTCGGTAGAGCATGTGGAAAGGTTGTTTTAAGGGCTATTGTTTTGTGTTAAGATGGGAAAAGCATGGACGTGTTGAAACGTTGAAATGTTCAACTAAAGAAAGAAAGGCTTAATATATAGGAGACAATCTAAGGGTAGATTTTCCCAAAATGTCAGGGTTTGGGCTGCAGGACAGCGGTGGAGGTATTGATCATAAGAATTAGAAGGAACACTTCTATCATTAACAGGAATGCAATGGGAATGATGGAACAAATGCAGATAAGTTTCAAATTTGATGGAAAGCGGTTACAGGATCTCCCTTTAGAGTTGGTTCCAAGTGCTCTGTGAAGCAGAAAGAGTGAGTGAGGAGAAACAACAATAAAGGTTTTAGAAACTTACATTTTATAGTTCACATTAGCTAACAAAAGATATGTCAAAACTAGAATATTTGTAAAACAAAGAAAAGAAGGAAGAAGAAAGGGAGCTAAGAAGAGAGGGAGAGAGAACTGAAGAGTAGGAACTTATGAATTTCCTCTGACATTTTTTATGTTCCAGATGGGAAACTTAATGATGTTCACCAATAAAGAGATGTTATAAAATGTTGAAGACCAGTTCTCGCTGTTACGAAATAGAGTCTTGTCAAAATATCACATTTTAGTGACAGAAGAGGCCTTGGAGATTTCCTAGTCCAATAGGGGATAGACTGGGGAAGTCTCACAGACTGTTGACAGAAGAAAGAGAATTAATAATACCTTATCTCCCAACACCCAGACGATTCTGAACACCAGCCCCATGGCCAAGCCAACAAAGTTAGGGAATCATTCCAAGCCAACAGCCAACTAGTCTGAATTGAAGTGTTGACAGTGAGGCTGAAGCTGCCTGCCTGTGCCTAGGCTCAGCTCCTGACCCTTCCCGAAGGGCTTCTGTCTGAATTCAGGCAAGAGTTCCTCAAGACATCTCTGCTTTTGTCTGCAAAAGCCCACTTCACTGTTGGGTTCAAGAAAGTCCAATAGTGATTTAGTAGAATGAGGAAGTTCATTGGAGTGGGAGTCTACAGATCCCTCATTTAATGAGCTTAACTCCCTGGTGATTAAAAAGTAACTGTTAACTAGCCAGGCAGCCCAAGTTCTCTTTCTTTCTCCACTCCTTTGCTGGGTAATGTCAGCAAAGTATGACTTCTCCAGGCTAACATAGTACATCTCCAGCTGCACTCTGCTGCATTATTTTTGCTTCCAGAACACCTCAAAGGAATGCTTTGAAAGTTGAGGCTTGCTCGTGTTTTGACTATAAATAGGAAAGTCCTTAAGTCACCATGCTTTAATATCTCCATTCATCATATTTTTTACTTCCACATCATAAAGGCCCCAGTGTCATTTTACAGATGAAAACATTAAGGTGACACATGGACCAGGAACACCAAAACAGCTCTGTAATGCCCCTGAGGACGCTTACAACAAAGAAAGGTTTTAAGCTAGGGCATACAATAGGGTTCATGATTTCACATAGTGATACAAAGCCTCCTTGGAACAAAATAAAATAAAATTATGTTCATGGGCTTTTCGTGACTTGTCATTTCCTTTTCATTTAGCATAATGGCAATAATCCAGGCTCCCATCAGCCAACATGGAAGATAGTGTCTCAATAGCCACAATGTCTGACAATGACTTCAGCACATCCAAGAACAAGGTCCCGTCATTGTGTGAGAGAAGCTCTCAGACAATGGGCAAAGCCTGGATCATTGTTACCATAGCTTAATAGGGATTCTGTCTCTCTGGGAGGATGGAACATTTTGCTACCTTCTATGTAATAATAATAATAATAATACTCACACTTATTGTTCTGGGGAATGGAAGGCCTAAAATATGGGACTGAAAAAATAAAGACAGTGGAAAACTAATATATCATTAACGTGCCTTTGGGAGAGCTCCTTTGGCAACTACAGAAGCATTATCCAGCACCAGTTTGCAGATAGGAATCAATTTAATTAATTTTAAATGATTTTGCACATTGATAAAGCCAGTGACTAAAGAAAATAGGGACTTGACTCAAATATCTGTGGAAAGAGCCGTTAATAATAGAAAACAGAGCTCTGGAAATGTTCAACTTACTACCCCTGTCAGTGAGTTTAGGAATGGTTGTTAGTTCCACAATCCTTTAAGAATTAAGTACAATAAGTATGAAAAGAAGAGGGGGTTTCAAAAAACCTGAGTTCAAATCTTGGCTCTGCAATTTTTTAGTTGGGCAACTGGAACAAGTTAACATTTCTAAAGCCTCAGTTTATAAGTGATGGACAATTTTCTTAGCAGCCATTAATATATAGTGTTAGACTCTCCAAAACCCTTCCCTGAAATTCTCTTCAATTGTCATCAATATGCTTGTGGTTAACTCCAGCTTCCTTGATTACCTGTTCAGTCGTCTGATCCCATAGTACGTATTCTAATACCTGTGAGCATATGGGGAATGATTAGTGGATCCACGACAAAGCTATCTGTTTGTCCAGGCTAGGAACCCAAACATGGAACTTGAAGGATGTATAAGCTCTGTTTCTGGTCTTTGGGAGTTTTTAGCAGTGTTCAAGAGATAAAGTGTATGTACATGGTTTCCCCTCTTAATGTATTTCCATGGGTCTGTACCCACGGAAAGTTCAGTGCCACATAGGGCTCTCTGCACTTCATGCCCTGTGAATGGCACATGTACTAGTGTTGGAAAAGATCAGAGAATGAGATGAGGAAATAAGCAGCTTCCTAGGGAGGAAAGCTGATCTTGGAAGATGAGTAGAATTCAGATTATTCCTGGCCTACTTAGAATGGAGGGACAATATAAAATAATGGGAAGATGAATCTATACCTCCAGCAGATGGGAGGAGCCCAATTCTCTTGAATGAGTTCCATGTCCACTGACTTTCTAAAAACCATTCCAAACCTCTCCCATAACCAAAGAGGAATAACAGCAAAGGCCTGATCTCTGGTCTGGGAGTTTACAGTACCTGAGCTGCTGGCTGGGTCTGTTCTTGAGATAGAGCCCTCATCCTGGGCCAATGGACGTCAACACCCCCATCCTCCAGAAGTCGTATCCAATGAACTGATTTGGAATTAATTTTGTACTCACTTGCATCGAGGTCTGAGTCCTGGAAACTTTCTTACCAACCTAGAGCTTCCAGGGCCAAGAAATCAATCTGAGCCAATGCAGGATACAGTTCTTATGTGCTTATGTTCAGCAAGAAGCAGTTAATGAATAAAAAAAAAATTAAGACATTATTTCACCTCTTGAGGAGCTCATAGGCCAGCAGTATGAGTCAGACAAGTAGACCCAGAACTATTCTAAAAGACCATATGAGCTGAATGACATGAAGAAAAGAGCCTGTGCCATTGAGGCTCAGTAAAGGAAGCAATTACATCACATAGCAGTGATCAGGAGAGGTTTCCTATAGAGTTGGAGATGGCATCTCTGTTCCCCTCTCTATAAAATGAAGATAATAGTAGTATCTATGTGTGGCACCTTTATAGTCATCAAATGAGTTATTCCATGTCAAAAACTAAAGATAGCTCCTGGGACTTGGTAACTATTCAATAACTGTTAGCTACTTTTTGCTGCTGACTGAAAATGAACTTGGAGGATAGGTAGTATCATACGCATGGAAATGAAAGGGTGGGAAAGTACAATTTATAATCAAAGCAAAGGTAGTATCTATCTTTCCTCAGCTGCTTATCTCATAACCAGGGGGAAAGAAATCAGAGGCTGAAAAGCAGGAAAGTCAAGGGTGAGCCCAGGAAGCAGAAAGTATTCTGTTGAGAGTGAAACAAAACCTTCACATGGAAGAGTGGGAAATGAGACATTAAAAAAACTGGTGGGGTGAACCTTGAATGCCAGTCTGAGAATTTGCAGAAATTCTTGATACCTGCCCAAGCTTCCATTATAAGTAATAAGCCTATCATCCACATTGTCTTAATCTGGCAAGTTCTGCAGATGGACCCAATTCTGAGTGCGGTATTACCACTCAGCTATTAGAGGGAACACAGTCTTTAGAGCATCAAAATTGCAAGCTTTCAGCAGAGCAAGGCTAAGTTATCGATTAGTGTTTTCTTTTGTGCCTTTTTCTTTTGTGTCTCCTGGGCTGAACAAATATTAGCTGCATTTGTCTGAGGACCCTTACTTCAGCCTCACTCAGCAGAATAAAGACCAAGCCAACTGTGTAATTCAGGTGCCAGGGAAATGCTGAAAGCATACATATTAGCCATAAGTAGAGATGCTAGCACTTAAAACCAAATGCAAAACTCCTTTTCTGAGAAACTTTCCTTTGCTAAAGAAAAATAGTAAACAGAAGACAAAGCAGCATGTCAGAGCATTAAAGAGATGAGAGACCAGGGCCCAGGAGGGTAAGTTGAGTGTCAGTGGTCTCAGAGAAGACCTGGGAGTAGAGGGTATCAGAAAAATCAGAAAGGACACAGGAGTCAAAGAAGACTTCATAGAGATAGAATATAGACAGGTGGAGAAAGACCTTGGAAGCAATAAACATTAACATCCTAGTCCATTCATTTATTAATGAATATCTGTTGAGCACCTGCTATGTGCCAGGTACTGTCTTGGGCTTTATTACAGGAAACATAGTGAAGTGCCTGTCTTCATGGGGCTATGTGTAAGTAGGTGAGACAGAAAATAAATGAAAAGGAAAATAAATATATAATAGAATGTCAACCTACAAGAACTATGAAAGAAAATAAAGTTTGCTTAGGGGAATAGAGGCATACTATTGATTGAGCGGTCAAGGTGCATATATTAATCTGCTAGGGCTGCCATCACAAACCACCACAACTGGGTGGTTTAAACAACAGAAATTTATTTTCTCACAGTTCAGGAGGCTAGAAATCCAACATCAAAGGTTTATTCTAAGGTCTCTCTCCTTGGCTTACAGATTGCCAGCTTTTCACAGCGTCCTCATGTGGCCTTTTCTCAATGTGCTTGCATCCCTGGAGTCTCCTTGTGTATCAAATTTCTCCTTCTTCTAAACGCAACAGGCAGATCATATTAGGGCCCACAGTAACAGTCTCATTTTTTAAGTTATATTTTATTTTTTAATTGATGCATAGTAACTGTACGTATTTTTGCTATACAGTGTGATGTTTTGACACACACATATATATGGCAGCTTCATTTTAGCTTCATCACCTCTTTGAAGACCCTATCTCTAAATAAAGTCACATTCCAAAGTGCTGGGAGTTAGAGCTTCGACATATGAAGTGGGAGGGTAGAATTCAATCCATAACAGGGGGCTCTTTCTGATGAAAGTGCACTGGAACAGAGGCTTAGATGCTGGGATGGATTAAGCTATGAAGCTATCTGGGGCAAGAAAGAACAGCTTGTACAAAATATGCTCATCATGTTCTCAAAACAGCAAATGAGGTAGGTATGGCTGGAAAAAGTGAACAAAGAGAACAGCAGGAGATGACAATGAAGAGATAGCCAGGGGGTAGATCACGTGGGTCTTAGCAGCTGTATGAAGTCAGAATTTTAAAATGTTGGGCGAAAGAATTAGAGGGTTTTGAGGTCAGTGACATATTCTTTGTGCATTCTAAAAGACTGCCTCTGGCTTCTGAGTGGAAAGTAGACTACTGGAAGCAGAAGTGTAAGGATGAAGATCAGGTAGGAGGCCATTGTGGTTGTCCCAGAAAAAGAGAATGGTGGCTTGAACCAGGGATTACAGGGAGGTAGTAGTATTTCTATCCTATCCAATCTCCCACTCTCCCAGTCTCTAGAGTAGAGGCTACAGTCAGCTCTGCCACAAGACAGAGTTAGAGGCAAGATCACCATCTTTCCCGTCAAGGAGAGAAAGACAAGTCAGGGACTAACTGTAGACTTATCGCAAAGTTGAACTACAGATACCTTTCAAAAAGACTGGAATCTTAAAGAAACTACTCCACTCAATTGTCTAAAGGCTCATTGCTGTGGAATGAATATTTTTGTCCTTCCAAAATTATTATGTTGAAACTCTTATCTCCGATGTGATGGAGTTCTGAGGTAGGGCTTTTGGAAGGTAATTAAGTAATAAGAGTAAAGCCCTTTGACTGGAATTATCAGCCTCATAAGAAGAGACAGGGAAGAGATGATCATTCTCTCTCTGTGCCATACGAAGATAACAGCAAGAAGGCAGCCTTCTATAAACCAGGAAAAGGGTCCTCACCAGACACTGAATCTACCAGCACCTTAACGTTGGACTTCCAATCCCTGGAAGGGTCAAAAATAAATGTTTGTTGTTTAAAACACCCAGCCTATGCCATTTTTGTTGTAACAGCCCAAGCAAACTAAGACACCCATCAACTTACACAGTTAATGGTGAATCAGACAAGCAAATGCCAGCCTTCCCTCTAATTTATGGAAATTCTTGAAATTAAAAAGCATAGCTAAATGCAGTCATAAAAAAGGATGAGTTCATGTCCTCTGCAGGGACATGGATGAAGCTGGAAACCATCATTCTCAGCAAACTGACATAAGAACAGAAAACCAAACACTGCATGTTCTCACTCATAGGTGGGTGTTGAACAATGAGGACACATGGACACAAGGAGGGGAACATCACATACTGGGGCCTGTCAGGGGGTGGGGGCACTAAGGGAAAGATAGCAGGGGGGAGGGGAGCTAGGAGAGGAATAGCGTTAGGAGAAATACCTAATGTAGATTACGGGGTGACGGATGCAGCAAACTACCATGGCATGTGTATACCTATGTAACAAAACTGCATGTTCTCCACATGTACCGCAGAATGTAAAGTATAATAAAAATTAAAATTAAAATAAAGCATAGCTAAATAAAATTGCCATAGTCAATTCTTAATTAGCCATTCTAATGAATCAGAAAGGTTGTGGGTAATCCAAATACCTCATATTCATTGCTGTTGCATTCAACAGACTTCGCCAACCATCCAATGTATTTCTCTCTCTTAACCTCTTTTGTTTATGTCAATATGTTAAAATTGTCACTCAGTGGGCTCAGTGGCTCATGCCTGTAATCTCAACACTTTGGGAGGCTGAGGCAGGCAGATCACTTGAGGTCAGGAGTTCAAGACCAGCCTGGCCAACATGGTGAAACTTCATCTCTACTAGAAATACAAAAATTAGCCAGGCATGGGGCAGGTGCTTGTAATCCAAGCTATTCAGGAGGCTGAGGCAGGAGAATTGCTTAAATCCAGGAGGCAGAGGTTGCAGTGAGCTGAGATTATGCCACTGCACTCCAGCTTGGGTGTCAGAGCGAGATTCTGTCTCAAAAACACAAAACAAAACAAAAATTTGTGACTCAAGCATTGTGACTCAGTAAATATCTCTTGCCAGTATAATCTAACCTGAATGATTCTGCTGACACAATCCCAACATACAGAGTTCTTTAGACACAATAATTAATATAATTTGCAGTTGGGTAGAACTTTCTAATTTTCAAAACAGTTTAACAACTATTTGTCCTATATACTGCTCAGAACTTTAGAGCAATTCCAAATTCCCTGTCCCATTATTTCTATTAATGGAAATCCTATTTGGGGTAAAATTCTTGAACTTTCTGGAGAAGTATTTATCTCTTGGTAAGTATCATGTTCCTTGCCTGGGTTAAGTTGATATTAATTAACAAATAGTACCCATTTGTGGCCTTGTTCTCACCCCTGCTCTTCAGGTTCTGAAAACCTAATTCATCGACAGTTCATTCGGCAAGCATCTCCTTTTCAGTCTCTCCCTCTGATGGGTTGCCCCAAGGTCTTGAATGGCAATGAATAGGGAAGGTGAACTGGAGGAAGCATGCTACCAGCCTCAGGCTGGATTTTCCCTGATAATGGAGCTGATATTCACACTCCACCTCTCCAGTTTCGTCTCCTTCTTGATTAGTATCCAGTGCCAAAGACAATCACCTTGAAACTTGGGATTGCTAATCAGACAATGTAAAAAAAGATCAATAAAATTCAATCAAAAATAATTTTAATATCCAAAAAATATTTGGTCCTGACAACCAAGAAGAAAAATGAAAATAATTGGAATTTGGTCATAGAAGATATTTTTAATTAGACTGCAAGATGTTTAAATGTCTTGGCCAACAAGTAAAAAGTCCAACCTGGGTGGGGATGAAGATTTATTTGAGTTCTAGAATTAAGTAGAATATACTTTATTCTAAAGATACAGGCTACATGGCAAAGCCCCTTTAATTATGCAGGTTTTGTAACAGATATAATTAGAACTCAGGACTAGATTCTGTTGCCAACAAAAATCCAGTCATTCTGGGGCCAAAACTCTTCGTTGTACCAACTTAAATGGCTGGAAAATGTATCTTTCAATTAGCTTAGGGTGACGCAATTGTTTAATTAGTCGGTACACATCTTTTAGCCAAGATAACTTAGAACTAAGTATGTAAATGTATAAGAAAACCACACTTTTTTAACATTTAAAAACTCAAATTCCCGGGTGCCTCCTCAAACACTAGAATCTCCAATGGTGAGTCTGGGAATCTAGTTCTTACAAGGTGATTCTTAAGCATATTTCAGTCTGAGAACTACTACTACAGCATATAATTAGAATAGATCATTTTTAAAAATCAATTCATAGCACCATAAAAGCACAAACATTATGTATCCAGGATTAAATGAGGGTTTTTCAAAATCTGAATGGCTTTCTTTCCACCCATGGTGAAGTTGCAGGCATTTCATAAACATCTTTTGCAGCGTTGCTTGGCATCTTCAATCTTTATTTCCATATTTAGACTTTGTTTCTGTCCTTATATTTGTGACAAGATGAACTTTCTAATTGGCTCTGTTCCCAGCTTCTCCCTCTACCACCCTCTTCACAGTGAATTTCAGTTCTTCCTTGACTCTACTCTCTGCAGCCCAAGAGTGGACCCCTTCAGGCCCCTATATCTATCCCAGATCCCCAGAAAAACACTTGCTCCTTCACTCCAACTGGAGGGCACAATTTGCATGGAATGGTCTAAGTGTAGCCACTGTACTCTACCTCTAGAAGATGGCCTGATCCTGTAGCAAGGCATGAATATGCTTCGAGGCTTCATTAATTAGTCACAGTGTAGTCTATGAACCAGTAGCATCAGCACCACTGGAGCTTGTAGAATGGAAAAACACAGGCTCTACCCTAGAACTATGAAATCAGAATCTGCAGCTTCAAGACATCTCCGGGTGACCTATATGCACATTGAAGCTTGCTTTGAAACACTTTTTTTTTTTTTTTTAAGTATTAAGGCATCTAAAGGGTCTTTGAAAAAAATAATGTATATAGTGGTCCATTTCTAAAACAAAGTGCTTTGAATCTGTTTAGGTCAGCAAACAACAGAAAAAAATAGGCCTAGGTCCCTACTTGAACAGCTGATGCCTGCTTGTCGGCCCTCCCATCCCTTGGTGAGTTACTCTCACCCAAACCAAAGTTTAGTCGAAGATGGAAGTTTACTAGCCTGAAAAATAGCTCATTTTGTCTGTTCTTATCAGCCTGCCCAGCTACTTAGGTCATAAGTCAAATACTTCAAGAGCCCCTAAGCTAACTAGGATTGCAGTGTATTGTGTACTGCAACAAAATGCAGCAGGACAACCCTAAAGACACCTAAAGCCCCTATCCAACAACTGAGAGGCAATGTCCGGGAAAACTGTGACCCCATAGTACTCAGCCTATGAGGAACCAGGGGATAAATTGCTTGTGGTAACCATGCTGGGTGTGCCTGCCCACCAAACACCTGATCTTGCAAAACTGCCATTAAAAACTCTCCCTTCTATGGTTCTCCAGGTCTCTGAGTCCATTCTTTTGGTTTGGATGGGTAAAGTTTGTTTTTTACAATCTGGTGGCCCATACAGAGATCTCTACACCCGTGTGGAGTAAGACTCCAGCTGAGAGGGGAGACACATCCATTTGATTTAGGTGGCTCACTCTGTCCAGGTGTCCCTGCTCCTCACAGAAGCCATAGACAAACCCAAGAGTGTTATTCAGGAGGCAGCAAAAGTGACCCAGGGAGAAAAGCGGGCACCATGGCCATCATGCAACCTCACGCAAGAGCCACAGTAGGAAGAGGGGACTATAAATACTGCCTTGGTGGTCAGGTATTTTAGGAGGTCAAGTGTGTGTGACTGAGGCATATCTTAAGATATAAAGTGAGTGCAGAGTCCCAATCCACAGTTCCATTTTGCTTGAGGAAATGGCCAGAGATGGGTGAACCAATTCTCAGGATGTATAAGAAACCTCCAGTAGTGGGGGCTGAGTACACAGGGAAAAGGTCAGACACAGAAACTAACCAAAAATGGGAAACAAGAATTCTAGGCCTAGGGAACAAAAGAAAGAGGGAACTAAAGAGACCTCCTCTGACATTCCCCCAGATAGTCCACTGGGGAGAATGCCACAGGTTTGGGGGAATAACCCTTGAACTAGGTACAAGGAAAAGCAAAAAATAACCAAGTATTACTGTTTTATGTGGCCCAGAGAGCCCATTTATCAGCCTTTGGTCTTTTGGCCTATGTTTGGCTCAGATGAGGATTGAGCATGCAAAGCTTTAATTCTCTATGTGAATGATAAAACCCCATCCTCACAAGAGGAGATAGGTTATGATCTTCACTGGATTAGTGAATTCGCCCCATGTTCCCCCTTAAAGAGGAAGAAAAAGAGCATAGTAGAAAACCCTCACCCAGTGAAAAGCCCTGTGATCCCCTAACATGCTCCCCCAGCATACATCTCACAAGTAGAGGACAGGGAGATTGGGGGCAACCACAAGGCCAGAGGAAGAGATATCTGGGGGTCATGAAGGAGCTAAACCCAATGTTCCCTTAAATCCTTATCCAAAGTTAAGGGGAAAAATTAAACCAATGTAAGAAGGACATTGAAAATTTCCATAGTCCTTCTAAACAACAAATCTCTAACATGTACACTCTTAGAGAAATCCCCATGGGACAGGGAGGAGTTGGATTTGTAAGTGTACCTTTAACCACTAGCAAGCTTAGGGATTTTAAAAAGGAAGTAAGGCTACTCTTGGAAGATCCCCTCAGTTTAACAAAGCAGCTGGATCATTTTTAGGACCCAGTGTTTATACTTGAGCTTAAATGATGTCAATCATAAATATTCTGTTTACTGGGGAAGAGAAGGGAATGAATAGAAGGGCAGCCATGACCATTTGAGAAAGACAGCATCCTCTTGGGCAAGGAGTCCTGCCAGCTGAGCAGTAATTCCCAAATGCAAATCAATCCTGGATGGAATATTAATAACCCAAGGGACTGGGTCCAAATGTAAGACCTTAGGGAGCTAATAACCAAAGGAATTAAAGAGTCCACTCCTAGGACACAGAGTGTATCAAAAGCATTCAAGATCCAACAAGAAAAAGAGGCGACTCCCTCTGCATTTCTGCAGAGGCTCAGAGATCAAATGAGAAAATATTTAGAATTAAATCCAAAAGACCCAGTAGGGCAAGGCCTTTTAAAGGTTAATTTTGTGACTAAAAGCTGGTTTTATATTACTAAGAAACTGCAACAGATTAATGGATGAAATAAGAAACCGATTGAGGAAGCTCAGAAGGTTTTTGTAAGAAGAGAGACAAACAGAAGTCAAAGACAGTGGTTTCCACTGCAGAGGAAGTAGTCAGACGGAGATTAAATAAGGACCTCTTTCAGAGGAGATGAGGAAATACTAGTTCTCAGCAAAAAGACAGGAGGGAAATGCAGGAAAAAACTCCTACGACTGTAAGTGGCTGTTACAAATGTGGGAAACCAGCACATTTTAAGAGAGAATGTCCAGAGTAGAAAAAGGAAGCAGAGGTGAGCCCCCTTATGACTTTTGATAAAGAATAGGGAAGTCAGTGGCTCCTTCTGCACAGGTCCCACCAGGAACCCTTAGTAAACCTGAGGGTGGGACCCAAAAAGGAAGAAATAACATTTTTGGTCAACACTGCAGGGTGGCTCGCTCCTCCCTAATATACCAACCAAGGGGCATAAACTCTCCAAGGAAAAGTTAACAGTATCAGAGGTAAAGGGCAAGGAAGTTCAGGTTCTGATATTCAAGAAAATGCTAATTAGGTTGGGATCAGAACAAATTAAGAAGTCATTCCTATGTTTTCCCAAAGCAGAAACTAACCTCCTGGGTTGAGACTGGATTGTTAGATTAGGTTTCGGATTAGGAGTAAAAGGGACAAATAAAAGTAACGATGGGCCTCCTAACAGAGGAGGAAGAAAGTAAAATTAATTCCCCTGTGTGGGTTAAGGAAGGCAACAAGGGAGGATTAAAAATCACACCCTTCGCTCTAGAAGCTGTAGGGAAGCAGATGGAGCTGCTAAGGAAGCCTCCCTGGAGGAGGAAGTTAGGCTGTGTAGCCTAATCCCAGATATCCCCAATGTGGTATTAAGACCCTGGTTTTCTAAAGAGGGTCTTCCTCTAAAGAGGAGGAGGAAAAACTGGGCAAGACAGGAGCTGCTCAAACTGAGGACGGGAGGTGGTGCTCCCTGATGGGAGAGAAATGATAAGCAAACCCATAATGAGAGAACTGATGTCCACACTGCCTAAGGGAAGGCACTGGGGTCCCCAGGCCATGTGTGATGCAAGACTCAAGAATTACGGGTATAGAAGGATTTATACCCTTGCTAAACAAGTACATGGGAATTGTGTGACCTGCCATAGAATAAACAGAAAAGTAGAAAACAAACTACTAGGGTAAGACCTCCTGGGTTAAGGCCATTTCAAAGAATTCAAGTAAATTTTACAAAAATGCCCAAAATACAGAGACTAAAGTATCTACTGGTAATGGTAGATCACTTCTCCCGCTGAGTGGAGGCCTTCCCCTCCCAACTGCCACCACCAGGAATGTGGTCAAAACAGTCTCAGAACAAATTATACCCAGAATTGGCCTGATAGAAAATAATAATTCGGAAATGGGAGCTAAGGGAAATTATGGAATGTTTACACATTAGGTGGGATAACCACACCCCTTGGCATTCCCCTTCCTCTGGAAAAGCAGAAAGAATGAATCAAACTCTCCAAGAGCATATTACTAAACTCATCTTAAAAACTAAAGTGCCTTGGACCAAATGTCTCCCAATAGCACTCCTTAGGATTAGGAAAGTCTCAAGGGAAGACTTGGGACTGTCCCCTTCTGAGCTATTATATGGACTCCCATATTTAGCTAGGACTACTGACCTTCCTACTATGGAAACCAGAGACCAATTTTTAAGAGATTATATATTGTCCATATTTTCCACCCTGTCATCCCTTAGGTTGAATGGACCTCTAACTCAAACCCTGCCTCTTGAGTTCATGGTTCACCATTTCCATCCTGGCGACTCAGTGCTAACTGAGACTTGGAAAGAAAACAAGCTCCACAGCTGGGAAGGTCCCTGTCGAGTGCTCCTGATCTCTAAGATAGCTGTGCAAACAGTGAACAGGGGTGGACACATTACACTAGGGTCAGAAGACTGGTTAAATGAGTGAATGGGAAGTGTATAGATCACGTAAGGAACCCTTAAAGCTGACTCTTAGGAAAACCTAGAAGGAAGCTGTAAGTAGGCTCTGTCATTGTGAAGTGGAAATTCGGCCCAGGATTTTGTCAGCACGTTGTCAGCAACCATCCCTATTTTTAAAATTGACCCTATTTTTGTAGTAACTGCCTTTTTCTGCTTCTGTACGTCAGCTTATTGCTTACTAACTGAAAAGCCTTAAGAAAAACTGCCACATCATCTAATACCTGCTGCGTTGTCTAAAGTTCTGAGTCATTTCCCCTGCCCCTTCACCTATAAAAACGGTGTACTTTTCTTAGCTGTGGTCCAGACTTTTGGATGTGAACCCTTCTGGGCCTGCCAGCATAAAAAAGTGTGTTCCTCCGATCCTCTGGAGGGAGCTTGGGTTTCTTGTCAGGTAAAATTTTCCAGAACAATTGAGGGTGGATATGGTTAGAATTAATCCTACTACCGGAAGTGACAGGGTACACAAGCATGGCCTCCTTACTTCTGAAACAACTAGTCTGACTATACTCAGCCCATGTATTAACAGGCAAAGATATAGTTGAAGAACGTTAGCTCTTATTACTCTAAGAGAGGCATGTAGACAACACCTTTGTAAAAAAAAACTATGTTTAACACAAAGCATGTGGAAAGTGCTTCTGCATAGATGATAGGCAAATTACTTAATACATGTATTAAGTTATAATTTACATACCATTAACATTCACCTTTTAAAGGTACATTTCAACAATTTTTAGAGAAGTAACTCCGTTATGCAACCATCACCAAAATCCAGTTTTTGAACATTTTTATGTCACCATAAAATTCTTTGTGCACATCTATAGTTAATCCTTATTTTTACCCCCATCTCTGGCTACTACTAAAGCAAACTATTATTAAATACATTTATTGGGAAAATGATACTCTTCTTTCAGGGCTCAATCATTATGTGGAGGAACGTTAGAAAAATACTGCAGGAAAGCATCCGCTCTGCAAATATATCAGGATGCGTATACCTAGTACTTAAATATGTTGAGAATAACAAATATTTGGCAACCTATATGTTTAATGGTTATATTTAAACTTAAAACAGAATCCATGGGCTAGCAGCCAATCTTTGCAAGAATCACAATACCTGAAAAGACATTTACTAGTAATTAAAACCCAGATGGAGTGTAAGCAGTTTGATAAATTTAACTGAAAGCAACCTGGGCTCTGCTGAAATTTGTAACCCATTTCAAGGACCTCTTGAAAACACTGAGAAGAATATGAAGCTTTGTGGAAAAGGAAAAATATATTTTTGTAATAAATTTCTATGCTTCTATTCACTGCTTATGCCATATGATAGGCACTGGGGTAGAATGAATAATAAAAAAAAACACCTTTCCTACCTTCATGGAGCTTATAGTCTAATATTCTGTGATTTGAAGAGCTCATGCAAATCAGAAAGAAAATCACACACTCCAAATTAAAGCAAAATTGTACCATGTGCAGTTGACCAGTGGTTACATGGTCTGTATTTCATTGACCTACTTGCTGCTTTCATGTTATGGGCTGAGACTTTTAGAGACCTTAGGATAGGAAAAATGTATTTTGCAAGTGTGACAGACATGGATCTTTAGAAATCCAGAGAGTGGACTTAGAAGACAGAACAATGGCCTTTTCAACTATGTGAATCCTAACCTGTGATATGTTACCTTACATGGCAAAAGGGAATTTGCAACTGTGATTAAGATAAACCTTGAGGATGGGGAGGTTATCTGGGTAAGCCCAGCTAATCACATCAAGTCAAAAGTGAATTAAAAGCAGAGACCCTTTCCCAGCTGTGGTGAGAGAGAAGATAACGGAGGAAGGGTCAGAGAGATGCAAGGTAAGAATGCAGCAGGCAGCTGCAGGCTTGAAGATGGAGGATAGGGTCACAAGCCAAGGAATGTGGGCAGCCAATAGAAGCTAGACACGTGAAAAACAGACTATCACACAGCACCACCAGAAAGGGCACACAATGCTGCTAACTCCTTGATTTAACCCATTCAGACCAACTTGGGGATTACAAGCTATAAGACTCTAAGTTAATACATATTGTTTAAGCACTAAGTTTGTGGCAATTGTTTATGGCAGCCATAGAAAATGAATACATTATATTAGGTAACTTAAAAACATCTCCAAAATCATTTTCCTTATCTGTAAACTGAGGATTATAGCACTGATAGAACTGCGCCGAGGATGTGATGTGCTGACTGTAAAGTATTAGGCACTGTGACTGGTGTCTAATGACTACTTAGCAATAAGCTCAAACATGTATTCACCAAAGAGCTTCTAAAAAGAGGCAGAGGAAATAGTTCTTACCACAGCCCAAAGGCCCAGACTTTTATCCAGGGTCTGGTACCAACAAGATATATGTGAGCTTAGGTAACTCATATTCCGTCTCTGGGCTGCAGTTTTTCCAAATGAGGAATTTGGACTAGAAGATTTATTTTTAAGGGCACAATTTTCTCTGACATGGATGAATAACATAAAAGAAAGGCCATAAAACTTTTGCATTCAAGTATGAAGTAAAAGATTATTGTAGCAGGGATTCATTTTAATATTCAGAATGTTAAAAGATCTTTTGAGGAAAGGGGAGGGTTGAGCTAGATGGCTGCTTCCACCCTACTCTAGAAAACAGTGAGAGCTCTGAAACATCCACTCCAAAAGGCTTCAAACCCCACATCCCACAGATGTACATTCCCCTGGAATTAAGATCCCAGGCAAAGCCCTGGAAAGGCTTTCACATAATAATCCCTGGAGTTATTTCAAACATTAATCAGGACACTTAAAGCATAACAAAGAGATAAAAGACCCTTTTCTAGTACTATTTGGAAGCAGTTGCCAAATGGCAAAATACCTTTGGCTATTTTCTGTTACAGTTCTGACTCTGAAGGCTGTTGTTGGAAAAAGCAATGAGTCAATGACAGTGAGGGTGGAATTTTGAGTTGAAGGAAAAGTTGGGTCCACAGTAGCCCCTTGAATATTTATTTTCAGCCTCTCTAAAGACAGACTTTTTCCTTGACAGATGATATCAACCCCAAAGTCAGAAGCAATGATCAGGACTGAGGGGAAACAATAGCTTCCCACTGGAAACCAGGCTGTGCTAGGAACTTACAGTCTTAACAGGATAACCAGTGTTGGAGTTGGCTTTGGAAAATGTCTGGCCTCTGAAGTGGGTTCTTTGGTAGTGGTGGATGTCAGCAGAGTCTGGAATAGGGGCCCCTCTGTGGGGACCGACCTTCAGGGAACAGGCTACCATGCTGAAGAGAACAGGAGACTGGGCTTTTTCTTCTGCCGCTTTTCAGATATTTTTCTCCCTTCCTGGCTTTAGAGAGTCCTGGGCTAGGACATTCACACCAGGGATTCTTGTAACTTGTCAAGTAATTTCGTTGTTTAGTTTAGACTTGCCCTTTCCTTGCATTAGAAATATTTAACTTTTAGCTCTCCTCACTTCTTGTGTTTTTTAAAAAAAATAATAATAACTTGGATCTTTCAAGAAAATTACATGAAAGCTGAGAGGAAAGGGGTAACTTGTTCTTATACACAATTATTGTGAATATAAATTCATAAAGTTATTTGATGAGAAAACTGATGAAATTTGTTTTATAAACTGTATATCTCCTTTGGCCTAGGAGTCACCTAGCAATGCACCCTAAAAAAAAAAAAAGCATAAAAAGTATAGTAAGTAATACTTGAAAATGTATTCATTGCAACATGATTTATTCAAGCAGCAAAATGGCAATAACCTAGGTATTTATCATTAGAATGGCTAAATATATTTTAGCATAACTACACAAATAGAATATTAGATACATAAGATATGGAATATTTATGATACATACTATATGGCAAATATATTAATATTTATATAAAGAGAGAGATTTGGAAAGATATCCAGTTTATAATTTAACTTAAAAGGTATATTAGACATTAATAAATATAATAAATCATTTCCATAGGGAATACTTATATTTCTCCATTAATTAAAATAAAGCTATAAGGTGGTCTCCAAAATGTTAACCAGATCGACAAATGGTAATCATTGTATATATTGCAATTTCAATTAGCAACAATTACCATAGCAATCATAGACCAATTACATCATGTTCTCGGCCCTGGAAGAAGGTCTGGTCCTGGTTATTGGGCTGAAGAGGAGGGGGAAGGCATGGGAGAGGTGGGTATAGAAATAAGAGGATCTGCTAAAAAGGATCTGGGTAACAGAGATGTACAGCAGCCAGCTCCCAAAGGAGAGGATGTAAGATGATGCCTTAGAAACCTGCCAGGAGACGAAGAAGAGGGAAAGGAAGATGCCTACCAAGTGTACCTGCCCAGGAGCTAGTGGGTGCTGCTTCATCCCGACATGATGGAGAATGGGGCCAGGCCTGAAAGCTTTTTGAGCCAAGGGAAACCACAAATCCATGCTTTGTGTGTTGAATTATTTTTATTCTTATATCTTCCAGGTGCCTTCCCTTAATCCTTTATGATTTTTTGTGTGTAATCATGGTAAAAATGGTCACAATTCTCTGCCAATGTGCCCATCAAAGGGTGGAATCTAATTCCCCCATAATATGATATTGGGCCAGCCATGTGACTTGCTTTACCCAAAGGGCCGTGAAAAAACTTGACTCAAACAGAGATTGATAGGTGCTTGTGCATTAGGACACGTCCTCTTAGAGCTCTGCTTTGAGCCAGCCACACTGTAAGGAAGTTTCTAGCCCCCTGGAAGATAAAAAGCTATGTGGACAAGGACCAAGGAGCCCCTGCTGGTCTTTGTGCTGGTAGGGACAGCCAGCACCCCCTACCACACACGTGAGTGAGGTCATCTTAGACAATCCAGCATTCAATTCATCATCTGGCATCACAGAGGCGAGGCCAGGAGACCACAACATCCTAAGCAGCAATAAATAACTCATGTTTTAAAGCCAAAATGTGTGTATTTTTGATGCAGCCATAGATCATTGATAGAGGATTATTAATGTTCCTTTTGTAAACTCTACTCAGTCTCAGCTGTACTATGAAGTAACAACACTGGTCATAAAAGCAGAGATTAAAACAGAAAAAGTTAGTAAGGCTGAGGCCAGACTATTTAGTATTTACTACCACTTCCCCAAACCTGGAAAGGGAATACCCTTCCAGAACTCCTTTCTGCTCAAAGCTTTAAATCTTTCAAAGAAATCTTACCTTACAAACCATTTACCCTGTAAGGAGCATATGAGAAGGCTTTTTGATTCATGAGCAGAGAAAAAAAATGCTATTTAATAACAATAATAAAATTGGATGACATTTCTTAATCACTTGCAATGCCGTAGGACTGGAATAGGCACTATCATCCTCATTTTACAGATGGAGAAACTGAGCCTCGGAGAATTTGAATAACTTGACCAAGCTCACACAGGCAGCAAATTGCAGAGCCAGCCTTCAAACCCAGATTCGCTGACAATAAAACTTTTACTGTTAGCCACGATCCAACCCTTCCTCTGAAGTTGTTCACCAATTTCCTTTTATTTTCCTGCACAATCCACTCAGATGAGAAATAAGTCACTGATGTTTCTGAATCTGCTTTCTCATGTACGTAATTGAAGCAGTGACGGTACTTATCTCATAGGGTTTTGATGATTAAATGAGATGGCGAGTGAAAGCCTGTAGACACTGTACCTGGCCTGTCATTAGCAGTTAGTGGTAACTAGTTGTAGTGACAACAATGGCAGCAGCGAAGGCAGTGGAACCAGCAGCATGAATAGTCCCAAAGGGAGTGAGAACTCACTGGTCTGGTTACATCAGTTGCTGAAGGGAGACGGTGTTTCAGTCCTTGACTTAGATCCATGATTCTGTGTCTATGGCAATGTCCCTCACATGTGCCTGATGCTTGCGGTGTGAATCACCAAGACTCACACTTCAGCTTCTGAGGATGAGGGGACAGGGAGCCACCAGGAATCCCCCATAATATGATACAATGAACAAACCTGCAGTTCTCCGCTTATCAGGGCCCTTGTGAGCCTCTGCAGGATCTAAATTCAATGTTTGTCTTTGGTCGAGACAGATATGGGATCATGTGTGCAGAGTCGGTGCACTATGGGCTTTGCTGGTCATCATCTGGGCCCCAAAATTGTGTTTTGGCTCAACTGCTCACTCCCTGCCACCTTTACATTTATGCTGTTCAGATGAGCAGCCAAAAAAAATCTCTTTGTTTCAGAGATTGTGACGTGTGCATTGTCACCTTGCTTTTGTAACTGGGAACATTTTTTAATAGCAGACAGAAGCCTAGAATTTACTAAGAGGCATGCAGTGCTTCCATAGGCCTGCTCTGGAGACAAAGGCCATGCATTTTCAATACCAATGAGTTTGCTCTGAGGCGGATAATTCTCCTGTCGTCATCAAGAAAGCCTCAGCTGTCTGACACTCTCCCTCCCCCAAATACACAAGGCCTTTGGGAAACTGAAAGCTTCCATTTATTCCCTAAAACAGTATATTCCCTTTATCATCCACCTACAGCTCTTCATTCAGAAAATGTAGAGAGGGCAGCTGTCAATCTATTGCCAAGCAGTATCTTCGGGATCTAAACAAAGTTGGCTTTAACCTCTAGTCGTCATCCTAGGGAGGTTTAATGTTCGCGCCCAGGACACCTGTAAATTTCCAGGAGCTAATATTCCCAGGGCATCTTTTTCATTTCCTTGTCCTTCTGAACTTCCTCTTTGCTGGGCCCTTGAATAGTTCTCCCTCCCTTGCTCTTCCCACTCCAATCATTCTCTTCTCTCCTACCCACTGATTCAAAATAGAACATCACCACTTTTCCCTGATTTCCTCAATGTTGAACTCTTGAGACAGCTGTGTGTATTGAAATTTTCTTAAACTGCTGGGCTTGGAGTAGGGGGAGACCACATAGAAACAACACAGATGATCAACTTAATATAGAACACTTAAGCCTTCCTATTCTTCAAAAACCCATCTGCCGAACTTTCCTTGGGGGACTTTCCATGATCATATTTATGTCTAATGCCTCCCTACCTCTTAAAAAAGATAATCACCCTTTTGGGAGGCCACATACAACCAAAAATTCCCATCAGTGTCTTCTGCAAGAAAGTCCAGTTCTGTTTTGGTCTCCTTCCTTCCTCTTCCTTAACCAAGAAGATCCAAATTCAGACTTGTCCATCCATGTGTGTTTCTAAACAAAATATTTCTCCTCTGGAGAATAATCCTAATGTCATAAGTTTTGATTAATACTTTCTAGGGGAAACTGCCTTGTGGCATGAAAGAAGCTGTGAACTAGCAATCAGAAGACATCAGTTTGAATCCTGGCTCTGCTGATTCTTAAGTTTGGGTTGAGAAAAATAACAATCTCTCTGAGCTGCTTTCTTCTTTGGAAAAATGCATCTAATAAATCCCTTACAGGAAGCACTGCAGGCCTCTATAGCAAGCAAAAGAGTGGATATAGAACCTAATCACAGTACAAGTCTGAGTGTGATTCAGAAATAATTGTTATATGCTAGACAGTTTTGGTGACACATAGGAACTATTAAACAATCTTACCCCACTCTCGTGAGCTCACACTTTAGTTAAGAAGGAAAGGAGATGGAGACCCTCTGCAAAGGGGCCAGGAGCCCAGAAGACGGGGAGATCCCTGCACGGTGGGAGGGGAAGAGGAAGCTTCCCCCAGGGATGGGCAATGGCTGAAGGTTAGCCTTGAAGAGTATGATAAGGGGAACAGCCAGACCATTTCAGGGCAAGAGGAAGATGAGATGTTGGGATCACATTTCCCATTGTCAGGAGATAAACTGAAGGTCTGTGTGGGCTTCTTAAACTAAAGGGTAAACAACTCTTTTGAAACTCTGATGAAACCTCTGCATCCTGTATACAGAACATTTTGCATAGCATTTCAGGAGACTCACTGACTCTGACTCCAGGTGAAAAGTGTTGGTTTCAGAGCTTTATTCCCGCTTCCTTAACTCTCATGTTTCCCTCTTCGGATCCCAATTTTTTCAACCTTAGGATGCATCTACATTGATTTTTCCTTGATTCTTTCTATACATACAAAATATCGGGGTTTCATATAGCCTAATAAATGAGACCCCTGTTTTATGCCCAAGTTCAGAATTAATTAAGACAGAAAGGAAAAGGAACCAGGTAGATGAAGACCAAACATTATCTTTATTAATGAGAAAGCTGTTTTGGATGATGTGGCTTAGAAATGTGTCAACCATGAAGCTCCTAATACTGCCTGCCCCAAGTTAGGTCTTGGGCCACCACAGTGGAGGGAAATATTGAACCTATAGAGCACACAGGCTTATTCAGGATTGGAATCATGCACTGCATGAGGAGAAAAGAGCAAAAGGAGCGTGAATTCCTCTTTCTTAGGACATTTTATAAATTCTCTCTACCCAATCAAGGAACATATACAATCACTGTTTCTTCCTTTAAAAAGGACTCACTTGTCCTTTGCAGGGACATGGATGAAGCTAGAAACCATCATCCTCAGCAAACTAATGCAAGGACAGAAAACCAGGCACCACATGTTCTCACTCAGAAGTGGGAGTTGAACAATGAGAACGCATGGACACAGGGAGGGGAACAATACACACCGAGGCCTGTCAGTGGAGAGGGCAAGGGGAAAGGGGAGGGAGAGCATTAGAACAAACACCTAATGAATGCAAGGCTTAAAACCTAGATGACAGGTAGATAGGTGCAGCAAACCACGATGGCACATGTATACCTATGTAACAAACCTGCACGTTCAGCACATGTATCCCAGAACTTAAAAAGAACTCACTTGACTTCCTTATGAAGGAATAAGCCTGGAGCAAGACAATAAAGACTACCTGAAAGAAGGTCTGGTCCTGGTTATTGGGCTGAAGAGGAAAAAGGGGAAGGAGTAGGAGGGGTGGCTATAGAAATAAGAGGTTTGCCTAGAAAGGGTCATTAGACAAACTCATTAGACAAAGGAGTCAGTAATAAATGCATCTTCTCTAAAAATGAGCCATGTTTTTCTTTTCATCCCCTCCCCTTTCATTCATTCATCTAATCATTCCACAGGTATGCATTGAATTCCTAATATGTTGCAATCACTGTACTGGGATAAAATGGTAAGGAAGAAACATGGTTTCTGCCCTCATGGAGTATTCTGTCAGGAGGATAAGGCAGACATTAAACAATTAACCCTACCAATAATACATACTACACAAAATAATGTGAGAACAAAGGCTCAAGGCTGAAAGCTCTGAAGGTTATGTGGTGCTATGAAAGTATATAGCAGGTAGCCTGATAGAGAGAGGTTGGAAAAGACTTTCCCAAGCAACACTGCAGCAGACCGGGATTTCTGGGTCCTTCCTTTGTCTCCTTGGCTTTCTTAACCTATTACCTGCAATGGACTTGCAGTCCCAGCACTTGCCTGGGCACATCTCCAAAACACAACCTCTGACTTCTGCTCCGGCTCCAAGTAGGTGACCATCATAAGTCTCAGAGAACATATATGTCATGTCCCCTTCACAGGAAAATGTTTCTCAGATGAGATGAATGAGTTTCCCCAACTCACCTTCCAAAGATGATTTGACAGAAAGTGCCTGTTTTTGACCAGTTTCTATGGTTTATAACAGAGTAGCTAAAACTGAATAATTTATAAAGTAAATGAATTTATTTCTTACATTTATAAAGGCTGAGAAGTCTAAGGCCAAAGGGCCACAACTAGTGAGGGCCTTGTTACTGGTGGAGACTCTCTGAAGGGTCCAGCGGTGGTACAGAATACCACACAGCAAGGGGGCTGAGGATGCCTATGTGCTAGCTCAGTAGATGGTCAGGTCCTGCTTCCTCCTCTTATAAATTCACCAGGTCTTCTCCCATGATGACCCATTAATCCATTAACCCATTAACTCATTAATCCATGAGGGTAGAGCCTTCATGATTCTTTAAGGCCCCACCTCCCAATATAGCCACATTGAGGATTAAGTTTCAACATGACTTTGGAGGGTGTATTCAAACCATAGTAGTATGTAACATAGAGGTGGTAGATTATGGAGAGAGGGAATTGTGTTCTTCTTGTCCTGGATGCAACATCTTGGATTCAGAAATAAAGCCAGAAGGCAAGAGCATAGATGTACCAAAAGAATTAATGGCATTGGAAAATATGAATATTTAGTCAATACAAAGTTCACAAATGGTAATAATATGCAGCTGCTGACTAATAGATTATCAGTGATTATAGAGACCAATATATCACAAAAATAGTTGAAAATAATTTTATGCCAGTAGCTTAATAAAATATAGAATAGTGGATCAATGAATGACAAGAATATGAAGCAGAGGGTATGTGTGAAAGTGCCTACTTGGTTATGAAATCTGAACAGCATATAATTCTAAAAGAGACGCTTCCAAGGAAATATAAAAGAGATTCAGCACAAAGCTTCCCATACCTCCTCTTAATGGCAGGATCAAAGGTAAACAGAAAACTGGGAACAAAGGAGAATTGCCCAATCTGGGCTGGATAACAGGGCCAAGCTGTCCTGCATTATGAAGTCCAGGCTCAGTGAGACAAAGATAGAGTCACTCTGCAGCCCAACTGGCTGGAAAGGTAGTAGCACCCACTATGACCAGTGTGATCCAGGGCAGGACATTGAGACGTCACTCTGAAGATGAAATCACCCCACAGAGAAAATTCAAGAAGAAAGAGTATCCATGGAACAGCCTGGGTTCAAGATGAGGACAAAAAAACCCACCAAGTTTGGAGGTTAGATGCAGCTATAAACGGTCCTGTGCAGTTTCGTTTGACAGTGTTTGTTTCTATTAGCACCCTTTCAGAAACCCTTGGGCTCTTCTTTCATTTTCACGGCTGCATCTGTAACACTTTCAAAAGAAAAGCACATTGCTTCTGGAGCTTGACAGATACCATCTGATAAGACGGTGGGAGAAGACACTCCAGTGTGTCAAATAAAATGAGTGCAGATATAAACAGATTTGGGGACACAGCATAAAAGAAGATACAGGACAATGAAATGTATGGGATGCTTTTCAGTAGCCACATTGTAACCAAAGCAGTAAGAACACCATGTTCCATTTACACCTGAATAGAGAAACTAGGAATCAAATAGACAAGTGTGAGATGATGGAGGGGATGGCAGTAGATAGGGAGTAAAAATGACATCTACTGATCAAAACCACAAAGAATTAACTGAAAATATGCGTATGGCAGTAGGTCAATGAAATATAGAATTTATGATTTCATGCCCTTTGCCACACTGTCTTTAAAGTCTCCATTCATATCCCCTACTTCTCTTCCCCTCTCTCTCACCCAAGTATTCCACTGTATTGGAGAGTGACAAATCCTTAAATCAGAGGCTGAGAAAGAGAATGTGGTTCATAGCTCCTCAAAGCATCAACCCAGTCATTATTGAGAAGTAGCAACTGGAATACATTCTACTGTTGAGATAGAAAGGATTTTGAAAATAGAATAGCATTCAATGCTTAAGCAGCTGGGATGTTTTATAACTGAAGAATAAAAATATCTATTACTTCCCTCTGAGGGACTCAGTAGCTGTATACATTGCCATATATTCTTAGTATCATAACTTGAAACTGTTTCACTAACTCAAAATTCCAGTGAATTTCAGAATATATATTATAGAAATAAAAACTACTGAGTTGGAAGAGACCTCCCATATCAAACTCCTCCAGTTTAGAATGTAAAGCAATGAATTTATATGTGTAGACTTTGGTAAGCCTAG
Source organism: Callithrix jacchus (assembly GCF_049354715.1). Classification (NCBI taxonomy): domain Eukaryota; kingdom Metazoa; phylum Chordata; class Mammalia; order Primates; family Cebidae; genus Callithrix; species Callithrix jacchus. The sequence continues at coordinate 97,126,945 of NC_133515.1, forward strand.
ATAGTTTAAGATCTCCCCAGAATCTAAAAGAAATGCAATACATTTTAGTTAATGACAATTTTAGACAATTGTCTTTGGGGAAGAAAAAGAAATGAGCATAAAAGAGTAGCTTTCTCCAGTTTGTATTAAACTATGTAAGTACTTTAAGATTTCAACTTATCACCCCAATTTATTCCTAAACTAAAACAATTTTCATTAAAATGCTTTTTGTACTATCAATTTTGAAATTGAAAACTGCTTTCAAATGCTGACCAGGGTATAATAAAACCAGCACTTTGATGTGTAGCTGGTAGCAGTTTAGATTGGCACAACCCATTTTCAGGTCATGAGACAATCACCTTTGGCCTCTAACTCCCCTAGATTCAGAAGCTTCTCTTAAAGTGGATTGCCACTGGCCTGGGATTGCATTTGCAATATTCCTAATATTTCAGCAAGATAAGGTCCTCAGAATGCCATGTTAAGTAAGACCTAGCTTTGCCTTATATTCCAGAGGACTGGAGACCACACCAAAGCCAAATGAAAATGCTATATAAGAAAAGATCATCATAGAGAAAAGGACCAACTGAGAGAAAACAGAGTAAAACAAAAGCAAATAGACAACTACATTTCTTTTTTTTTTTTTTTTTTAGACAGAGTCTTATTCTGCTGCCAGGCGCCAGGCTGGAGTGTCATGGTGCAATCTTGGCTCACTGCAACCTCTGCCTCCCGAGTTCAAGCAATTCTCCTGCCTCAGCCTCCCAAGTACCTGGGCCTACAGGCACACGCCACCACACCCAGCTAAGACAACTAAATTTAAACAAGCTTGTAAATAAAATAAAATCTGATGGTATGAAGTCCTCCAAATCAACAATTTGAAAACAAATTTGCTCCAGATAAAACTGTTTATAAACTAATCTTAGAAAATATTAAAACACATACATCTAGGATGCTTGAATTTATGCACTAATGTCTTTGTTATCAAAAGTTTACCTTTTATCCAGAAAGGAGAGGAAGAGAAAAGGAGCAGGGTAGAGGCATGGAGAGGGAGGGAATAAGAAGAAAGAGAGAGAAAGTTTAGGAGAGACATCCAGAGCCCAGGCTGTTTTCACCTAAATGGCTGTCAGGATACTTATCTAGCTGAATAGTTTTGTATATTTTTGGCCAGAGATAATTCTAAAATACAAATGTCTAAGACAGATAATTGTAACAATAGGCATATGTTCTGAAATTATAGATACCATGTGTCATTATTTCATTGCATACACAGGACCCTGCATTCAAGGAGAAATATTTCTCTAAGAACCTCAAGGCATTTTATAAAATCTAATTCCAAGTAACCACTAGAGTAGGCATAATAATTCATTGTTAATAGAGAATATTCTCAGTTGGCAGGTAGAAATTTCTTTAAACTTTGAAAATAGCTATAGACTTCCCTTTCTCAAATAAATCCCTCTTTAAAATGCAAGACTGCTGAATGAGCCATATTGCAGGAAACCAGGCAGGCTTTGTTAAAATAGAAAAGGGTGAAATTCTGTCTCAAAAAAAAAAAAGGAAAGAGAAATAGGACTCTGTTTAGATTTCTTACTACTTTGGTTTTTTCAGAAATTTTGGATACAGCAAAGTGTCAAATGTCAAAGTAAACAAAATGAGAAGCAGTTTTCAAAACAACAGTGAATTTACCAAATTATCTCCTTTTTCATCCCCAGATCCATTTCCACACTCACATCCTGGTCTGTGCCCTAGGAGGGCAATCTCCAGGGATGCGTGGGATGCGTCTCTGGGCCCCTTTGCCTTCCAGCTTCCTGTTGGGTTCAGCCACACAGGAAAAGGTTTCAGCACGATATCAGGGGGCAGAAGCAGAGAGAGGTGGGATTTCATTCCCCTGTTCCCTCCCTGGGGGGTCATTGTCTGAGTGTGGCTGCTCTCCCTGCAGCCAGGGGTCCTGTCAGGTGACCCAAGTGGTGTCATGCTTCAGTTCAGATGGAGCTTTAGTTCCCCTTTAGCTTTTTTTTTTGCATGGCTTTACACTGCTGCTGGCCCTGCAGTGCTCATCATGCCTTGTTAGTATCTCTAAGACTGCCCGCTCCCTCAGAAGTGGGCTGGTTGTTAATGACTTCTGAATTACTCCTCCAAGTGGACCCTCTATTTCCTGCCGTGACACTAATTGAAAGAATGACTTTGTTGTGGGTCTAAGTCTGTTCAGTCTACTATAACACACTACCCTAGACTGTGTGGCATAAAAACAACAGAAATTTGTTTCTCACCATCCCAGAAACTGGGAAGTCCAAGATCAAAGCACTGGCAGATTCGATGTCTGGCGAGGGCCTACTTTCTGGTTCACAATCAGGGTCTTCTTGCTATGTCCTCACGTGGTGAAAGGGACAAGGGAGCCCTCTAGGGCCTCTTTCATGAATGGGCGCTAATCCCATTCATGAAAGTTTTGTCCTCATGACCTAATAACCTCCCAAAACTTCCATCTCCTAATACTATCATAGTGGGGATTAGATTTCAACACATGAATTTGGAGAAGGACTCAAACATTCAGTCTATAGCAAAGCACTTTAATGTTACCAGGGCGTGCCAAGGGACAGCAGCAGTAGTGTGCCCTGAGGGTGCTTATATTTCTGAGATCAGCTTTTTCTTTTCCAAATGAGAAAAAAAAAAAAACATCTCACTGTGCGCAAATTGACAATGATAATGTCTACATCAGAGGAGATCTGTTTGAAGTCTTGCAAACGCTGTGTGGTTGTAAGCAGTGAGAGACAGTTTGAGAGCTTGGAGGAGGCTCTGCAGAAGGAACAGAGATGAGCAGGTGCATCCAGTGTGTGGAGAACAAGAGAAAGAGCAAAGCAGGCAGGAGGGGAGGGAAATATTGGGAACTTATGAGGACCAGGAGCAATGCCCTTGAAATCTTCTGCCATGCCATACATGCTCAGCAGGGACAGAGACCCTGCCTGATTCATCCTGAGAGATCACTGGAGACAAGGAGAGAGCAACCTAAGCAGACAGAAGAGATGATAAAATTAATGTCAACAGCCCCTCTTGGCTGAAGGACAAATAAGAGAAATGACCACTTGAACTCAACTCAATATCATAAAGTTCACCTAGAGGCAAAATGTCAGACATCTGTAGTTAGTAAAATAATTGAATTTAAATGTTGAGCAAATCTAGTTATAGTGTGATCTGTAGCATCCTGACTGAGTCCTTCTCAAGCTGCATGGCTGGTCTTAATAGCTCCCTTTTTAAAACTCAGAGAGGCTATATTTTTGTACCTGAAAATATCTGTTGCCAGGTGGACCAACCCAACCATCTGTTTATTTAATGGGTGCCCAGAAAGGGACTGTTTAGCCCACTTGTCAGACAGAGGTGAGGGGACACAAAATTGGTCTCTGCATACAGAGAATTACACTTTCAGAAAAAGGAAAGTAGGAAACACAGAGAATTGTAAAAGTTTAGAGCACGGAGAAGGCACAGATATCTGCTGTGCCAGCTTCCTCACCTGCCATTTTACAGAGGAGGAAAGTAAGGTCCCTCAAAAATTAGGGACTTCTCCACTCTCACAAGACCAATGCTAGAATACAGTTTCTATATTCCCAGCACATTCCTGTCTAGGCAGGATAAATACCCAGGATAACAGCGAATTCTCTGGGTCCACCGCCTGGAACAGTTGGAAGATTCTTGGACTCTTACAAATACAAAGACCTCTAAGGTCGGTGAGGACGTCTATGTGTCTTCAGTTCACGTTGCTGCATGTACACACTTAACATTTCTTGACAGTATGTCAACTGAAGATACACCCTTTTTTCTCCAAGACAAATCACAAGTTTATTGCAAGTAATAGAGCTTCCTTTGGATTTCTACACAAGGAAAAATACCAATGGCTAGCCTCAGACCTGGACTCTTTCATGGGGCCACCTAGTCAAGTTGTTTGCTTCAGGGGGTTTGGCTGGTGGACTAGAGATTGTTTTGTGAAGTGAGATGACATTTAATAGCCACATTCTTGTTTCATGAAAACACTTTCCAAAACAGCTATTGAGAAAAGAAACCATTCTTACTGGAATGCTTACAAATCAACTTCATGATCACTTCACTGAACCTCCCTTGCCATCTGTGGGACCTCCCTTTTGTTCGAGTCTGGAAAGAGAAGGCATTTGCCTCACATGTTCCAACTGCATGCTATGACCACTGCAAACAATAGATAGGTTAAGCTGTTGAAAAAGAACATAACCCACAACATTTATGCTACAGATTCCTGGGTTTTCCTCAAATTAAAACACACACACAAACACACACACACACGGTTTTGAAGAGAGATATATCTCTTTAACCTTATCAGTGAAAGAGAAAGTCTAAAGTTTACAAATACCAGTGACTGTGCTAGCAAAAACTGGATGCCTAAACCAAGTGTCTATCAGGATCAGAATAGTAAGGTAATAGTAGTAAAAGAACCGGTCATTTGGGTTAAGTGTAGAGTCAAATATCCAGGCAGACTCTTGGGACTGGGTAAAGGCCAAGGACTTGGCTGAAGAATCAGGCCATATAGCAGGGGAATGAGTTCAGAGGTAGATGCAAAATACAAAAATAAGCCCATGAGGAAAAGAAGACACATTCCAACACAGTTATCAAAAATCCAAGTGGACTTTCCAAATGGAAAGTCCAAGCTCTATTCTGTTTCTCTAAAGGGTCAAGGTCAGGGATTGTTGAAAGCACAAAAGGACTAAGGATCACTTTATAGAGAAATGGCAGGCAGCAGGTAGAAGAGAACTGGTCGTGGGAAGGCTGTATGCTTTGTAACTTTCTGGCAAGGAAAGAGGGAAACTAGACAATTCCTAATGCCTTTTCTACTTTCAGTCTTCTTTTCCTACTTCTGTGGGTCTCAGGTTGTTCAAGCAAGTACTGATGACCAGATTCCATAGATTAGAAAATCAAGACAAAGGAGGCAGTGATTTGCTCACAGCTACTCAGCTAAGGAATGGCTCCTCCTGAACTAGAGCCAAGATCTTCTAGCGGCAGTGATCCCAAAAGAGAATAAGATAAGAAGTTTGAGAAATAAAATTGGTACTGATTCTATTGCTTAGGTTAACCCCACCATCTCCCTGATTTCCTCATTTATAAAATTGAGTTAATAAAAGCTATTTTGTGGATGGCTGTAAAAATTAAATTAGATAGTATGTGTATAAGTTATAAAGCAACAAGGTATACAAATGTAATGGATGCTTATGTCTACCTCATAATTTTTTCTGAAGTCTTTAGTGAACAAAACGAGTTTCAACCTACCATAAAAATTTTCAGATATATTACCCCAGAAATTCTCATACATGCCTCGATTCCAAAACAAGATTTTTCTTCCACTTAAAAAAAACCTACATTAACAAAAAATATATATTGACCAACTACTATGTGCAGGCCCATTATGTGCTGCACATACTCAGACAATCTGGCTCAGTATCATAAATTACCTTTTCTTTCCTAGAAACAGCTAGAGAATATGACCACTATAGGAAAGAGTATGATGGCAGGAAAGCATTTTATCACAAGAAATGTGACCCCAAAAGTCTTTGAATGTCTCTCAGAGTGGTGAGAATTAGCCTTTCAGACATTCCCAGGCTCTGAGAAGTGATCCCCATGAATGCTCCTTAGACAGAGATCCATGACATAACCCTTACATACAGCAGAGTATCTGTTGAGTTTCAAAAGGCTTAAACAAGATCTCAGTACTTCATAAATCTAAAACTTAACAGGCACTATTTTTCTTATTTGCCTCAAGCCACATCATCACTCCCATCATTATTAATCAAAGGCATCATATCAAGATAGGCTTTCTTTTGCATGGGGAACTTACATATTTCTAGTCATCAGGGAGCAAAAGATACACAGTGGTTTTGCTGTAACCCTCCACTTAGATAGCAAAATGGTTTTATTTCTAGCTTGAGGATAGAAGAGCCAGCTTGTCCAAATCCTCCAGCCTGTCATCATGGCTTAGTAGAATTAAGCAATCTCAACACTAGACCCTTAAAGCCATTTTTAAAATGTTTTATAAAGGCCAAGAAACAACTGTATACCACATCCAAAAAGGGAAAAAATAGAAGTGATGCCACTTGCCCATCTTTTTATTGACTCATCCTGAACCCTGGGTTGAAGGATGCCCTTGTTGTCGGAGCAGTTCTTCCCCACTGTGTGGAAGATGGAGGGGATACTTATGATGCCGTGAGCTGCAATTTGGTGGCTGCTGTGCTCCTCATATTTTAAGCTGCTGATTCCCCAGTTGAAGCCATTAGGGGCCCACTTGTGCCCCCGACAGCCACATGTACAGGTGGATTCTTGACTTAGTCCTCACATCACAATCTTGCCCTCAGCCCGAGCTCCTCCTTCATTGATCTCTTGCTGGATTATTTCCTTTTAAGGCTCAGTCTGAAGGGGAGAACCTAATTCCTACAGGTTCAATTGTTTTTTCTTACCTAAAAAGACAGTTTACTTTTGGTTATACTGCAAAGGAAAATGTTTATCTGGTAAGGTCCTAGGAATCACCATAAAATTATTTCTAAGTTATTGTACATTTATTTATTTTATTATTTTCTTTTCTATTTTTTTTGAGACAGAGCCTCACTCTGTCACCCAGGCTGGAGTGCAGTGGCATGATCTTGGCTCACTGCAATTGGTCACCCAGATTCAAGCAATTCTTCAGCCTTAGCCTCCCAACTAGCTGAGATTACAGGTACCTGCCACTGTGCCCTGCTAATTTTCGTAGTTTTAATAGAGATGGGGTTTCACCATCTTGGCCAGGCTGGCCTTGAACTCTTGACCTCATGATCCACCTGCCTCAGCCTTTCCAAGTGCTGGCATTATAGGTGTGAGCCACTGTGCCTGGCCCTATTTTACATTTTAAACCAAAACCGACTTAGACTATAGCCTTAAGCATTAGCAGCCTTACTTTGAACTTTCTTTCAAAAGGACTTAACCCTCACAATCATCTGTAGAAATTTTTCCTATGCAGGCTGACAAGAAATTTCCTTTTTCCCCCACCAACTCCCATCCTATGAGATAACAACAAATGGAATTTTATAAAGTCCTCTAAGCAGAGAAAAAAAAAATGTCAGTCATCACTTCTGCCTTAAACAAATGATGCATCAATGTAGCCAGATTCTGAGCCCTTTGTTGTGCGGGTCAGATCAGGGCTGCAAATGCTCAGAGCCTGGCAGTAAGTCAGCGCTCCAGCCACGATAAAGAGATTAGACTTAGGGTGCCGGAAGGGCTTTCCCAGCTGTTCCCTGTGATAGGGGTTTCTCAACAAAACACACAGAGACAGAGCTGCTGCATTCATCCAAATTGTGCCCTGCAAGAAGGTACCTGACCAGGGGGTGAAGGGGCTGAAATGAAGACCATAAGCTGCCCATCTTAAGCCCAGAAAAGCTATTTTTTAAAATTCATCCAAAGCCCCATTCACTTGGCAAAGCATTTGTCCACAGAGCTGTCAGGCCATCCTCATTTAGGACCCAGGGAGGGTCACCAGACAGAACACAAACCTCCCAGCCTCCCTCCTTGCCTGACTGTCCCTACTCATCTCAACCACCTGCTCTGATTGGCCTTTCCAGAGGAATGAAGAGTGGGTAAAGAAAAGAGGAAAGGAGGGAAAGGGAGAGAAGGGTAGAAGAGGAAGCATTTTTGCTCAAAACTAATAGAGATCATGACCAGATGCATGCAGCCCACCCTGGACAGTTTCCTAGAATGTGCCCTCTTGACTTTGGCAAACCAACCTTCAACACTATATCTGTCTCCAACCGGAGGCTGAATGGGATGCTGTAGCTCTGGCTGCCAGTTTCTAAGACCAGGCCATCAGCTCAATGCTTCATCCTCACCTGTCTCTGCCCCATTTCCATGCATATACACAGCCCTCCCTCCCTAGCTGTGGAGCCAATGCAGAAACCCAAGTTGGCTCTTGAAAAAGTTAGAGCAAGAGGGAGAGTAGAAATTATCTGATGGATGCATTAGTCTTCTCTGTCTACAGGAGGTGTTTGTAAATAAGCACTCACTTCTCTGTCTTTCAGAGAGTGACATAAAATGGGAATAGGCTTGTTTACCTTGAAAAGCCTTTCTTGGCCTGCCATGACCAGCCTAAACCTGCAGAAAAGGTTTTCAAGTACAAGGAGGAAGTCAGAGCTTCCAGTATCTCTTTTCCATAACCCTCTTTCCCTGGGTCCTTATGCCCAGGAACCACACAAAAGTTTCCTACTACGCATTTTCTGAATCAGTCATCCATTATAATTGGACTCCCCAGTTCTCAATTCTTTATTTGACATGCACCACCCTCCCTTAATATTATTTACAAGTTATTACCACCTACTGCAGTCTTTGGAATTCTGCTCCCTAACCTTCCCTACATTGCACTGATGCTCTGACAGCATTACACTGCTCTTTACTCCAGCTGTCCCATGATTGAGTCAAAACCTGCATTCTTCTCTGGTGCTCTCTTGCCTTGATCTCATTGTAATGTTTATCTCCACCTGCACATTACTTTACTGAAACTATAAGCTACTTAAGAAAAATTACCACATTTTATTCAACTCTGAATTCCCAGCACTGAGCACAGTGCCTAAGCACAATTTAGTTTTGAATGAATTTAAATGAGAAGAAAGAAGTGGTAGCCATAAGAAAATTTGCAGTCAATAATGTTTCCTTCTTTCCTTCCTTCCTTCCCTCTCTCTCTCTCCCCTTTTCTGTTCTTTTTTTCACTTTAAGGAGTCTCTAAACTGACAAAGTAGATCCCTTTAGGCTGAATGACAGTAAACATAGATGAAAACCTGAATAAAACGTTTAGGGATAAGGAATAAAAAATTGAGGGTTACTACCGTGTCTCAGTTGATGAAAACAGAGCAAGTCTACAGTGAGTAAGGAGCTTCTTTAGAGGGGCAGTAGAATCCTAAGACACCTACAAATTGTGAATCATAGTAATAGAGTTGTTCAAGTGTTCAACTACTCAGGACAGGCTTGGTAGATAAGAAAAGAAAAGGGGGAGATGATGGGCATGAAGCAAATGGATCAAGTAACTAGAGGTTTCTGGAAAAAAGAACAGGAGTTCTGACACAAAGCATTAGTTTGCTGAGAGGATGAGACTGTGACCAGATCTCTGACACAAAGTGGTTCCAAGTGATACTGAGGAATGTGTGCTAAAACAAAAGAGAAGGGTAAGGCCACTAAGTGAGGAGGTGAAGGAATATAAGGTACAGGTCACATCACTCATATGGATTGTGAAGTCATGCAGAGGCTTCCTCTTATAAGGGAGAGGAAGCCATGGTACAGGCATGAGTTCTAAAGGCCCAGTACCTACATATGGGTACCTACATATGGGTAAAGGAGAAAGGTTTTCCCAGTATGCATAAGGAAGAAGTCAGAGCTTCCAGTATCTCTTTTCCACAACCTTCTTTGAGTCTTTATGCCCAGGAACTACACAAAGGTTTTCTACCATGTCTTCTCAGAAGCACTCTCTCGGAAGTATTCATCCACTGCAACTGACTCTGCAGTTCTCAGTTTTTCCTTTAACAAAGGCTGCAGGCACCAGCCTTCTTTACTTTCATTTAGAAGTTGTTGCCATCTACTAGAGCCTTTGGAATTCTGCCCCTTAAAACTCAGCTATGGAGGATCAGGCTCTCATGCCATGCTAGCCTAGAAAGCATGTGCTCTTGTGTCACACAAGAACCCTGTTGAAATACTAGATCTCAAGCACCAACAGAGAAGAAAGGTAGAGGCATGGGAGCATGTGTTGTATAGAGCAGTTTATCAGAAAATAGCATGATACAGAGTTGGCAACATGGAGAGACGTGATAGGCCAGGGCCACAGGAGTAGCAGTAGGAGCTCACACCATTGATCACTTTATAGCAGCTCAAGGTTCTTCACTTCAACATGGGAATAAACATAGTTTACTTTTCAGAAGCCAATAATGTGATTAAAAATGGCAAACTATGTTGAGAATGTCATCTGTTTTCAACTAAACTGAAAACACTGAAATTAAACATGTCGTTGGGAAAATGTCCTCAAAAATGTCCAGATATTTTAGTTCCTAGGGGCTCCTTTCTGCATCTCTGCCAGGTCTTTGATGTGTGTGGGTTCTCAGCCAACCTGTTTTGAGATTTTGTTAACAGCATCTCCTGGCTTTTACAGATGAGGAACTAATGCCAAGAGAGGGAAAGTGGTTTGCTTCAGATCACAGAGCAGATGAGGAGCAGAATCTGAACTAGACCCTATTCTCATAATGACTAATTCAGACTTTTTCTCAACAGAGTATGATCCCACTGGAGGGGAATAAATGATTCAGTTCTGCAGAAGTGGCTTTTTCTCCCAAGTAATTTGACAACAATAATGTTTCTGTGACTATTAGACATTAGTATTAGTGTTAGTATAAAGGAATACAACAGAATAGAATGACCAGAAATAGACCAACACCTTTATAGATATTTGGTTTACTACAAAGCTGATACTGAAGACCAATCAAAGAGGGGTATTTTTAAATAAATGCTATGTTTTTCCATACGGAAAAAAGTAAAATTTGACCTTTATTACATACTATACCCAAAACTCAATTACAGGTGATTGTGGGTTGACATTTAAAACACAAAACAAAGGATCTTTGATCAAGATGGCCGAATAGGAACAGTTCCAGAGTGCAGTTCCCAGTGAGAGTGACGCGGAAGGCGAGTGATCTTCTCACTTCCAACCAAGGTACCAGGTTCATCTCAATAAGATTGGTTGGATATGTGTAGCCCAGGGAGGGCAAACCAAGGCAGAGCACAGCACTGCCTCACCCAGGAAGTACAACTGGCCAGAGGACTCCCCTCCTACCGAACAGAGGCCATGGAGGACTCGTCCCCTCTGGCACTCTGGTTCGGATACTGCATTTCTCCCAAGGTCTTTACAATCCACAACCAAGAGACCCTGCCAGGCTGACAAGCACTGCAAATTACCAGTGCAGATCTGAGCAGCTGCTCTGGCTGATGCCATGGCCTGTCAGCACAAATCTGGGTGGACGATTTGGCTGGCACATGGAGCATCTGCAAGAAAGAGCTTCCAGCTCCCCAGAAAGAGGACTACCCCCACTAAGACCAGCAAACTGAAACCCTCAGGCTTGAGAGTTTTGCAGCCAGCATATCAGTTCAAGCTCTACCCAGGACAATTGAGCTCCATGGGGCAAAGGGCGTCCACCATTGCCAAGGTAATTCTAATCTTACCTGTGTAAACAAAAGCCACAGGGCACTCACACAGCAGCTGGACTGAGCCTGTGGCAGCCCAGCAGTGCCTCTGCAGGCAGACTGTGGCTAGACTACCTTTTTTGCTGGGCAGGGTATCTCCCAGAAAAAGGCAGCAGCACATCAGGGACTTATAAATAAAACCCCACTCTCCTGAGAGCACCTGAGAAAAGGGGTGATTGTGAGTTCTGCTGCAGCAGACTTAAGCATCCCTGCCCAGCAGCCCTAAGGGGAGCAACAGAGCTCCCAGCACAGCACTTGAGCTCCAATAAGGGACAGACTGCCTCCTCAAGCAGCTCCCTGACCTCCATTTAACCAAAAAGATGCCTTATACAGGAGTGCTTTGGCTGTCATCTAGTGGGTACCCTTCTGGGACCAAGCTACCAGAGGAAAGAACAGGCAGCAATCTTTGCTGTTCTGCAGCCCCACAGGTGATTCCCAGGCAAGCAAAGTCTGGAGTGGACCTCCAGCAGTCCTACAGCAGAGGGACCTGACTGTTAGAAGGAAAACTAAAAAAAAAATAAATAGCTTCAACATCAACGAAAAGGATGTCTACTCAGGGACCCCATCCAAAATTGCTAACTTCAAAAACCAAATGTAGATAAATCTACAAAGATGGGAAGAAACCAGCACAAAATGGATGAAATCACCAAAGACCAGAATACCTCTCCTCCTCCAAGGGATCACAGCTCCTCACCAGCAAAGAAACAAAATATGATGGAGAATGAGTTAGATGAACTGGCAGAAGCAGACTTCAGAAGGTGGGTAATAACAAACTTCTCTGAGCTAAAAAATACATGTTCTAACCCAATGCAAAGAAACTAAAAACCAACCTTGACAAAATGCTAACTAGAATAACTAGCTTAGAGAAGAGCATAAATGACTTAATAAAGATGAAAAACACAATGTGAGACCTTCACAAATCATACACAGGTTTCAATAGCTGAACCTATCAAGCAGAAGAGAGAATATCAGAGATTGAAGATCAACTCAATGAAATAAAATGAGGAGGCAAGATTAGAGAAAAAAGAGTGAAAAGAAATTAACAAAGCCTCCAAGAAATATGGGAATATGTGAAAAGACCTAATCTACACTTGATCAGAGTACCTGAATATGACAGGGAGAATAAATCCAAGCTGGAAAACACTTTTCAGGATATTATCCAGGAGAACTTCCCCAACTTAGCAAGACAGGCCAACATTCAAATCCAGAAAATACAGAGAACACCACAAAGATATTCCTCAAGAAGAGCAACCCCAAGGCACATAATCATCAGATTCACCAGAGTTGAAATGAAGGAAAAAATGCTGAGGGCAGCCATAGAGAAAGGTTGGGTTACCCACAAAGGGGAGCCCAGCAGACTCACAGTGGATCTCTCAGCAGAAACCCTACAAGCCAGAATAGAGTGGGGGCCAATATTCAACATCCTCAAAGAAAAAAACGTTCAACCCAGAATTTTACATCCAGCCAAACTAAGCTTCATAAGTTAAGGAGAAATAAAATCCTTTATGGACAAGCAATTGCTGAGAGATTTCATCACCACCAGACCTGCCTTACAAGAGCTCCTGAAGGAAGTCCTAAACATGGAAAGGAACAACTAGTACCAGCCACTGAAAAACATACCAAAGGTAAAGACCATCAACACCTGAAGAAACTGCATCAACTAATGGGCAAACCAACCAGCTAGTATCAAAATGGCAGGATCAAATTCATACCTAACAATATTAACCGTAAATGTAAACAGCCTAAATACCCCAATCAAAATTCACAGACCTCAAATTGGATAAAAAGTCAAGATGCATCAGTGTACTATATTCAGGTGACCCATCTCTTGTGCAAAGACACACATAGACTCCAAATAAAGGGATAGAAGATTTACCAAGCAAATGGAAAGCAAAAAAAGCAGGGATTGTAATCCTAGTCTCTGATAAAATGAACTTTAAACCTGCAAAGATCAAAAGAGACAAAGAAGGGCATTACATAATGGTAAAAGGATCAATGCAACAAGAAGAGCTAACTATCCTAAATATATATGCACCCAATACAGGAGCACCCAGATACATAAAGCAAGTTCTTAAAGACCTACGAAGAGACTAAGACTCCCACACAATAATAGTGTGAGACTTTAACTCCACTGTCACTATTAGGCAGATCAAAGAAACAGAAAATTAACCAGGACATCTAGGACTGGAGTCCAGAGCTGGACCAAGCGGACCTAACAGACATCTACAGAACTCTCCACCCCAAATCCACAGAATACATTCTTCTCAGTACCACATCTCACTTACTCTAACACTGACCACATAAATGGAAGTAAATCACACTTCAGCAAAGGCAAAAGAACAATAATCATAACAAACAATCTCTCAGACCACAGTGCAATCAAATTAGAACTCAGGATTAAGAAACTCACTCAAAACCACACAACTACATGGAAACTGAACAACCTGCTTCCAAATGATGACTGGATAAAAATGAAATGAAGGCAAAAATAAAGATTTTACTTGAAACCATTGATAATGAAGACACAACGTACCAGAATCTCTAGGGCACATTTAAAGCAGTGTCTAGAGGGAAATTTATAGCAATAAATGCCTACATGAGAGGCAAGGAAAGATCTAAAATCGACACCCTATCATCAAAATTGAAAAAGCTAGAGGAGCAAGATCAAACAAGTTCAAAAGCTAGCAGAAGACAAGAAATAACTACAATCAGAGCAGAACTGAAGGAGATAGAGACAAAAAAAACCTTCAACAAAAATCAATGAATCCAGGAGCTGATTTTTTGAAAAGATCAACAAAATAGACCACTAGCCAAATTAATAAAAAAGAAAAAAGAATCAAATTGATGCAATAAAAAATGATAAAGGGGATATCACCACTGATTCCACAGAAATAAAAAACTACCATCAGAGATTACTGCAAACAACTCTATGCACATAAACTAGCAAATCTAGAAGAAATGGATAAATTATTGGATACTTACACCCTCTCAAGACTAAACCAGGAAGAAGTTGAATCCCTGAATAGACCAGTAACAAGGTCTGAAGTTGAGGCAGCAATAATAGGCTACCAACCAAAAAAAGTCCAGATCCAGATGAGTTCACAGCCGAATTGTACCAGACCTACAAAGAGGAGCTGGTACTATTCCTTCTGAAACTATTCCAAACAATACAAAAAGAGGGAATCCTCCTAACTCATTTTATGAGACAAACATCATCCTGATACCAAAACCTGGCAGAGACACAACTAAAAAAGAAAACTTTAGGCTAATATCCATGATGAATATCGATGCAAAAGTCTTCAATAAAATACTGGCAAACCAAATGCAACAGCACAACAAAAAGCTTATCCATCATGACCAAGTTGACTTCATCCTGGGGATGCAAGACTGGTTCAACATATGCAAGTCTATAAATGTAATCTACCACATAAACAGAACCAAAGACAAAAACCACATGATCTTCTCAACAGATGTAGAGAAGGCCTTCCACAAAATTCAACAGCTGTTTATGCTAAAAACTCGCAATAAACTAGGTATCAATGGAATATATCTCAAAATGATAAAAGCTGTTTATGAAAAACCCACATCCAAAATCATACTGAATGGGCAAAAACTGGAAGCATTCCCTTTGAAACTGGCACTAGACAAGGGTGCCCTCCCTCACCATTCCTATTCAACAAAGTATTGGAAGTTCTAGCCAGAGCAATCAGGCAAGAAAAAGAAATAAAGGGTATTCGATTAGGAAAGGAGCAAGTCAAACTGACTCTATTTACAGATGACATGATTGTATATTTAGAAGACCCCATCATCTCAGCCCAAAATCTCCTGAAACTGATAAGCAACTTCAGCAAAGTCTCAGGATACAAATTCAGTGTGCAGAAATCACAAGCATTCCTATACATCAATAACAAACAAAAAGATGTATTGTTGTTATACATCAATAACAAACAAAAAAACATGAGCAAACTCCCATTCACAATTGCCACAAAGAAAATAAAATACCTAGGAATACAACTAACAAAGGATGTGAAGAACCTCTTCAAGGAGAACTACAAACCACTGCTCAAGGAAATAAGAGAGGACACAAACAGATAGAAAAACATTCCATGTTCATGGTTAGGAAGAATCAATATTGTGAAAATGGCCATACTGCCCAAAGTAATTTATAGAATCAATTCTATCCCCATCAAGTTACCATTGACCCTCTTCACAGAAATGGAAAAAACCACCTTAAACTTCATATGAAACCAAAAAAGAGCCCACATAGCCAAGACAATCCTAAGCAAAAAGAACAA
Organism: Callithrix jacchus; assembly: GCF_049354715.1. Taxonomy (NCBI): domain Eukaryota; kingdom Metazoa; phylum Chordata; class Mammalia; order Primates; family Cebidae; genus Callithrix; species Callithrix jacchus. The sequence continues at coordinate 97,142,460 of NC_133515.1, forward strand.
AGCCGGAGGCATCATGCTACCTAACTTCAAACTATACTACATGGCTACAGTAATCAAAATAGCATGGTACTGGTACCAAAACAGAGATATAGACCAATGGGACAGAACAGAGGCCTCAGAAGTAATGCCACACATCTACAACTATCTGATCTTTGACAAACCTGACAAAAACAAGCAATGGGGAAAGGATTCCCTGCTTAATAAATGGTGTTGGGAAAACTGGCCAGCCATGTGCAGAAAGCTGAAACTGGATTTCTTCCTTTCACCTTACACAAAAATTAACTCCTGCTGGATCAAAGATTTAAATATAAGACCTAACACCATAAAATCCCTAGGAGAAAACCTAGGCAATACCATTCAGGACATAGGCACAGGCAAGGACTTCATGACTAAAGCACCAAAAGCAATGGCAACAAAAGCCAAAATAGACAAATGGGATCTAGTTAAACTCCAGAGCTTCTGTGCAGCAAAAGAAACAATCATTAGAGTGAACCAGAAACCAACAGATGGGAAAAAAAATTTGCAAGCTACGCATCTGACAAAGGGCTAATATCCAGAATCTACAAAGAACTAAAGCAGATTTACAAGAAAAAAAAAAACAACCTTATCCAAAAGTGGATGAAGGATATTAACAGACACTTTTTAAAAGAAGACATTTATGCAGCCCACAAACATGAAACAATGCTCATCACTGGTCATAGAGAAATGCAAATCAAAACCACATTGAGATAGCATCTCACACCAGTTAGAACGGTGATCATTAGAAAATCTGAAGACAACAGATGCTGGAGAGGATGTGGAGAAACAGGAAGGCATCTACACTGTTGGTGGGAGTATACATTAGTTCAATCATTGTAGAAGACAGTGGTGATTCCTCAAGGATCTTTAAATAGAAATACCATTTGACCCAGCAATTCTATTACTGGGTATATACCCAAAGATTTCTAAATCATTCTACTATAAATGCACATGCACACTTATGTTTATTGCAGCTATGTTCACAATACCAAAGACCTGGAACCAACCTAAATGCCCATCAATGATAAACTGGATAAAGAAAATGTGGCACATATATACCATAGAATATTATGCCGCCATAAAAAAGATGAGTTCATGTCCTTTGTAGGGACATGGATGAAGCTGGAAAGCATGATTCTCAGCAAACAGACACAAGAACAGAAAAGCAAACACCACACGTTCTCACTCATACGTGGGTGTTGAACAATGAGAACACATGGACACAGGAACAGGAGTGTCACACACTGGGGCCTGTTGTGGGGTGGGGAGGTTGGGGGGATAACATTGGAAGAAATGCCTGAGGTAGGTGACTAGGGGATGAAGACAGCAAACCACCATAGCAGGTGTGTACCTGTGCAGTGCTACAAGATCTGCACATGTACTCCAGAACTTAAAGTATAATTTTTAAAAAACACAAAACAATAAAGCTTTAAAACACAACATAGGATGATACCTTTACGACTATGGTTTAAGCAAAGATTTCCTTAAAAGGACACAAAAATCAATAATCTAAATGGTAAAAATGGACAAATTGAACTTCTTTAAAATTAACAAACTTTCATTTATTAAAGACACCAAATCAAACAGTACAAAATGTTTGCAATACATTTAAGTGATCAATAACTCATATTCAGAATGTATGGAGTTCTATTATAAATCAGTAAGAGATAGGCAAAAAATCCAATTATTTTAACTTGTAAAGGATTTAACTAGGCACTTCATTAAAAAGAATATTCAAATGGTCAAGTATATAAAAAAGATATTCAACATTACCAGTCATCAGGGAAATGCAAATGAAAACTCCAATAAGATACCACTTCATACTCACTAAAATGATGAAAATTAAAAAGATAGACAATACCAATATATTACTAGAGGGAGTATAAAATCGATCAACCATTTTCTGCAAAATCAAGGTTGCATTTATTCATATCCTATTAACCCTAGATATAAACTCAGTAGAAATTTGTACACATTTACCAAGTACTTGCACAAGAATGTTCATAACAGCATAGTAACACAAAACTGAAAAATCCAAATGCACATCAACAATAAATAGAATAAATAAGGCTATATTTATAAAACTGAATACTTTTCAACAGTGAAAATAAAAAATATTGTTGCACTTGTATTTCCCAGAAGATCCTCATCATAACTGAGTACTTGAATTAATGAACAGCCAGCATATCCCACAAGACCTTCACAGGAGAACACTACAAGGAGAACATGAACTTGGCTCCTGCCCATGATCCTGAAGTTGGGGCTGGATTTGTGCCATGCCCCAACAAATTCATGAGGCCACCTTCCTCTATGGAGGGCTCTGAAATCCCTGGGAGCTTGGCAACCCCTAAGAATCTCAGAAATTTGGAAGACTTAGAGGTCCTCGAATGCATACTTTCAGTTTATAGAAAGAAAAGATGACACTCAGGAAAAGAAAGAAAATAAGGGTCATAAGCTCACCAGTGGCACTACATTAGAACAGTCTCTTTCTCTTGGACACATTTTCCATTTGCAATGAGCCAAAGTCATTATGAAGTCAAAGAACAATATTGGTAATGCATTCAACTCACATCTGTGGTTAAAAGAAATAGCCTATTTGATGTTTTATGTTTCAATATTCTGTGTACCAATAAAAATAAAAATGCATAACTGCAGAGAGACTCTATATTGCTGTATGTGGGCATAATAGAGATTTACAGCATGCAAAGGAAATACCAAGATTCCTTGGCACAGAAAAATCAGAAATTAAAACAGCATCATCAAAATCAAACAAAAAATTTCCCAGCTGTAATAGCCAACCAATCAGAAATTGAGATATTCCTTAATTTATTTTTTTAATTGCTTGATCATGGACCTTGGGAATACATTTATGAAAACTTAGATCATTCCATGCCCTGATCTCACAACCTTGGTAGTGCTTTCAGGGGACATAAAATTGTGTAATTAAATTTGCACTCCAGTGTTCCTACAGCTGGAGGTTCTCCATGCTAGAACTCATCCTGACTAAGCAAAACCTAGTAGGTTTTTATTGACAGAGTGGAGAGTAGTGGCCAGGTTTCACTTTGCTCCCACATCTACAACAGGGTTTCTCAACTCGGCATTGTTGACTAGATAGTGTATTGGATAACCCTTTGCTATGGGGGCTGTCGTGTTCATTGTAGGCTGTTTAGGAGCATCCCCAGCCTCTAGATTCCAGTTATACCTCATCCCCAGTTGTGACAATCAAAACTGTCTCCACACATTACCTAGCACCCTCTGTGGGGTAAAACTACTCAGGTATATTAGTCAATTCTCATACTGCTGTAAAGAAATGCCTGAGACTGAGTAATTTATAAAGAAAAGAGGTTAAGTGGCTCATGGTTTCAGAGGCTCTGCAGGAAGCATGGCTGAGGAGGCCTCAGGAAATTTACAATCATGGCAGAAGGTGAAGAGAAAGCAGGCATGGCTTACATTGCTAGAGCAGGAGGAAGAGAGAGAAGGGAGGTGCCACATACTTTTAAACAACCAAATTGCATGAGAACTCTATCACAAGAACAGCACCAAATGGGAAATCCATACCCATGATCCAGTCACTTCGCACCAGACACCACCTCCAACATTGAGCATCACAATTTGATTTGTGGTTTCGACAGACACACAGACCCAAACCATGTCATCAGAATTGAAATCCTTCAGTTGAGCTTTGACTTTCACTTATGAGGTACCCAAGAGACACTGATAGGAAGGAACAGTAATAAAATAAACATTAAAACCTACCATTTCCTTAGTGCCACCTATATAAAAGGCACTGTGCCAGGGGCTTTACATGCATTATCTCAGAATATCCCCATAATACCTGGGGAGGCAGTGGATCAGTCAATACTCTCAGTTGCTAAAATAGTACACATTCTAAGTGGTTTAAGCAGAAGTAAAATATAATTTATGATATATGTGTGTGTGTGTGTGTGTGTGTGTGTGTGTGTGTGTGTGTTATAATAAATGTACATCTGAATCTCCAGGCATCCCAGAAGGTCAAATTAGAACTTGGCAGCTGGGAATGACACCCAAGCCACACTGCAGGAGTGCTCCAGTAGGCACCTCATTGCAGCCTCCCCTAGGAACACACATCTAACACCATATTATGCCATGGCCTACACTGTAGTGGCCTACACTGAGCTGGGACCAGAATAAGGTGACTTCAAGAGTCAAAGCCTCTGCCACTACAATCTCTAGAAAATTCATTGCTCCTCCTGTCCTTTTTCTCATGAGTACAGTTTAAACTCAGTACCTCTCCCCGGCCATTTGATTGGCAGAACCTTTATCACATGCCTACACCAGAGCTGCAAGAGAAGCTGGAATAATGAGTTTCTCAGGGAATTAATTACGGAGGTTCCTCAGACATGGGAAGTGTATCCAAAATCTGCTAAATGACTATACTACAGGTAGATGTCCATTTAATTTCTGAGGAAACAGGCTCATTGAGTTTAAGTAATGTGTTTAACATTGTACCTACTATGTGAATTCAAAACAAGCCTTTTTATTCTTTAGCCGATATTCTTTTCTATATAATATCAACAGCTCAAGATCCCTACCTCTCCTTCAACCCCGGCCTTGATTACTGGTTCCTGAGAATTCCCTAGTTTGAGATGTTCTGAGGTTTTCCCCAATCTGGATTATCTGTAAGCCACGAAGAAATGGTCACTGGTTATACCTCCCTGAATGTCCTGCAGGAACCGTGACGTGGATTGTGTTGGCTGTGGTAGAGCTAGTAGTTTCCAGATGAATGAAGATGGAGTTTTTTCTACTTTGTTTACCTGATGCCTTCAGAGAAAGCCTCTCTTCTACAGTGTAGAGGAAAAGAGGGCACATCAGGCCACCCAACTGTGATGGACAGCCTCTGCTTACTCCGGGTATTCTACCTTTGTACAGTACTTCCCTTGAATGTAGGCTGGAGCTGGTGATGCACTTCTAACAAATAGAATGCACCAAAAATGAAGGACCATCACTTCCAAGGTTTGATACAAAATATGATGATTTCTGTCTTTCTCTTTCTCTCTGGCTCTCTCTGGCTTTCTCTTAATTTCTCTAGGGCTCTCTTTGAGAAAATCCAGCTCCCATGTTGTCAACTGCCCTCTGGAGAAGTCCACATGGAAAGGAGCTGAGGAAATCTCCAGCCCTCAACCAGCAAAGAATAGAGACCCTCATCCAACATTCCATGGGAAATGGAATCCTGCCAACCATTGCATGAAAGAATGTGGATTCTCCCTCCCCATCTAGCCTTGAGACAATCACAACCCTAGATGATCCCCCCTAATTGCAGCCCTGTGAAAGACCCTGACCCAAAGGCATCAGGCTAAGCCATGCTCAGATTCCTCCCCCCACTGAACCTCTCAGATAATAAATGTTTCTTGCTTTAAGTTGCTAAATTTGGGGATAATTTGTTACACAGCAATAAATAACAGCTGCAAAAAATTATCTATGTCCTCATCTGTGACTAATATTGTTGGCTATGACTTTCAACTCTGTGTTTAATTAATTGAACAAATATTTATTGAACATCTACTAACAAGTATCAGACATTGAGCACGTTTTAGGCATTTACATGTTCCCACTAGATTCTTAGTTCCTTGAGGGTGGGGATAATGTCATTTATTTCCCCAAACCCCAATTTATGCCTAGCACTGGTAGTCAGGGTGTGGTAACTGAGTAAACATCTGAACTTACCACACCTTTATGGCTCACTTAATTCCCATTCTACATTTCAGCTTCGCCCAAGTTACCATGTTTTCCTCATGCTGCTGCTTCTCTTAGCCTCTAGGTCAATTATGTCCTCCTGTTTGCAATGCCCTTACACTATCATCACCCTGATCATTCTTTAAGATCCAGTTAAAGCCTCAATTATTCAAAAAGGACCTTGAAGGCCATCCCAGTCCTTGGGGATCTCTTTCTCCTCTGAGATCTGTGGCACTCACAGGTTACAAACTCATTGTCCTCTGATTCATAGATGTGCTAGATCAGAAACTCTTCAAGGGATCGCACTTTGCTTGAGCCCCTCTATATCTCCTAACTAGTATTTGACACCATGCTGGGTTCATGAAGCCTCAAGAAATACTGTTTGAACAAATGAGTGCCACTGAATCTGATAACAGCTATGCTTTGCCAACTTTCAAATGCTTTTTATTGTTCATTCTTCCTTCATTTTTTTATTCATAAAAAACTGAGCTCATTCATATACTCATCACTCTGCAAAGAATAAAAAAATAGAATAGAATAGAAAGACAAATCAGACACAGTTTCTGTTCTCATGCTATTTTTGTTTTCGATGCTGCAGCAACAAATTACTACCAACTTGGTAGCTTAAAGAATACAAATTTATTATCTTACAGTTGTGGCTCAGAATTCTGACATGTGTCTCAGTGGGATGAAGTCAATATCTTAGCAAGGTTACATTCCCTTTGATATGGTTTGACTGTGTCCCCACCCAAATCCCATCTTGAATTGTAGTTACCCTAACCCCCATGTGTCATGGGAGGGACCACGTGGAGATAATTGAATCATGGAGGTGATTTCCCCCATCTTGTTCTCATGATAGTGAATTAGTTTTCACAAGATCTGATGGTTCTATAGGGGCTTCCCCCTTTCCTGGGCACTCATTCTCTCTCCTGCCACCCTGTGCCATAATCATAAGTTACCTGAGACCTCCCCAGCCATGTGGAACTGTGAGCCAAACTCTTTTCTTTGTAAATTACCCAATCTTGGGTATGTCTTTATTAGCAGCATGAAAATGTACTAATAAACTTTTGTAGATGTGCCCTAGCCTTTTTCAGCTTCTAAGGGCTGCCTGTAATCCTTGGCTCCATCTTTAAACCCAGCAATTGTAGGTTGAGCCTCTCATGCTGCTGTCCCTCTGGTTCTCTGAAACCTGAATTATTCTTTACTTTTAAGGACCCGGTGATTACCCTGGGATCACCTGGACAACAAGATAATCTTCACCTATCCAAGTCCTTCAATATAAACACATGTACAAAGTTTATTTTCCAAATAAGATAACATATCTCCGGGTTCCAGAGATTAGGATATGGTTAAGTTTGGAGGCCATTATTGAGGGGGAAAGTAGCATTATTATTTGGGGGCTATCACTTACAGGTTATGAACATCCCCTCTTTGTCACTGTACCAAGTCAACCAACCTATGAATGGAATTCCTGTGTGGCAATGGTTGTCCTATGGCTAGCAAGGGGTGTACTGAGACTTGATGTGGACTTACCATTATGGAAAAGTAGAAGAAAATAGAACTTAGCTTAAAATAAAAGCCATATACGATGCAGATTTCAAGTTGGCTCTGCTTCTAATGAAAGCTGGAGTTGATCTTCTTGTTCCTGCGTCAGCTGGTTTTCACCTGACAGTATTTTAGTTTGCCTCTCTTTAAAAGAGAGGATATGTTATACCTTCCCTGTGGCACCATTTTCTCCTGCCACCATCACTCTTTTTCACTATACCTTAAAATCTTTTGTTGGACTGTTTGACTGTTCTATAGGAATCTTCTTGGTAGTTCTATAGAAGTCTGCCTGGAGCTTAAGTAAGAGGCTCATCTTGAAGATAAGTCCCCTGAGCATCCTGGAAACAGGACTTATGCTGGGAGGCCCAAGTGGTGTCTTGGAAATGCAGTGTTTCTACAGCAAGAGAACATTGTTCCAGCCCACCCACCATCTGCCATCACTGCTGTTCAGAATAGGGCACTCTCCTCACATTTTGCCCCCAGGAATGTCAGGGATCTTATTTCTTGGCTGTGTCTCTAACTTCCAAAAAAAAGAAGGGGGATAGTGCTTCTTATATGTACTAAAAAATTAAAGATCCATCAGTTGTTCTCAATTCTGCACCCCACAAAGGTTGACTGTAGTTCTAGCAAACCTTCCTACTGTAATTGTTTCCATTTATTCAGACCCGGGTCTTTTGGAATGCACATAAACTCGCACCTCTTCTTCCTAGACAAGATAGCTGAAGCTTCTTTATTCCAACTCAACATTTAATGTTAGCACTGCTCTCCTCCCTCTTACTTCACCCCACCTCAAGTTCTCCATGTTGCTCATAGGTACTCCATAGACATCAATATTCTTCTAATTAAAGTGGAATGTGATTGGAGGTGTCCATGGGATTTAGACCTGAGGAATACCAGAATCTGGAAGCACCTTTGATACTGTCTCCTTTAATCTCCTCATAAAGAATGCCACAGGTATTTTATTCTAGTGCCTTCCAAATTCAAAGACTGGAGCTTTTTAAGTTCTCTACGACTAGTACATCCCAAGCTGCTCATATGTTACTGAAATGTGACTAGATGAGGTTCCGTTCATTCAGTGAATTGACCTGATGTCAGTGTCCTAAGCACACAGGCTTCCTGCACATGCTCAGACTCATTTTGATTCAACCAATTAAAAAAGAGAAGCCTAAAGACCCTTGCATTAGGCTAGTTGTTTCCACTTCATAAATTCCTCCCTCTAAGCAATCAGAAAACTATTTTTGTGCAGCAGAAAGCTAGATTTTCTAGCCGGGCCTAGTGGCATGTACCTGTAGTCCCAGCCACTTGGAAGGCTGAGGTGGGAGGTTTCCTCGAGCCTGGGAAATGGAGGTTGCAGTGAGCCAGTATCGTGCCACATCACTCCAGCCTGGGTAACCAAGTAACACCATGTCTTAAAAACAAAAAAGAGCTAGAATTTGGTACTCTCTTAGTTTGGGGTCTCACTTCTCCTGCATACAAGCTTTTCAATTGCAACTTAGAACCAGTCATTTAGTCTCTCTGAGCCTCAGCTTCCTCCCTAGTAAGGTGAAGTTAGAAAAACTCATCTCACCTGGTGACTGTGATGGTTAAAGTTAGATCATATACAGACAGAGCAGCTGCAATGTATTCTCACAGCGAGCACTCACTAGATAGCAGCTATTATCAATATTGATTACTTTGCTTCTGTGGTGCTGCAGAAACTAAGGAAGCAGCTCCTCCACTTGGTACTCAGTTTCATCTAGGAAGGGATGTAACAGGGCCAGAATAGGACTTGACTTAGCTTTCCAAAAGCCTAGAGGACTTCAGGCAAGGCAAAATCTGGTGAGAACATTGCGATAAGGAATGTGACTCTCTGCCTCCACCACCCTTAAAAAATTAGAGGAACCTCCCTGGGCCAAGCAATGGGGGTGGGCCTGAGAGGTGGAGAAGGTAATGAGAAAATAGAGTGGGGAGATCGGTGGGGCCCAGAAGGACAAGACCAAAAGATGCAGGATGTTCTGGGAAAAAGACATTCTTAACAAGGGACATGGTAGAGGCTTGAGATCCCAGTACGTGATTGTACGATTTTGAAAAAGAAACAAAAAGCACACTTTGTTTTCCTAAGTCCCAGCCCTTCTGAGTCTTACCTGTGACTTTTAAAAAGGCACACAATCTCCACAGGCCTTAATTTTTGCATGTGAAAATGGAGGGTTTTAGATAAGCAACTCCCTCTATCTCTGAGATAATAACACAAATAGTCATTATAATGTTATTGGTTTTTTTATGCGTTACTTTAAACTCTTTCTAAGAGCCATGTTTTCCACATAGGGAAACAGTCAAAGAAGATGAGGATCCTGATCAAGCTCATACAGCTGAAAAATAGTTGAACTAGGACGTGGAAAAAGATCCATCTGACTTCAAAGCTTTTGGCCTTTTCATCCCAGTGACCTCTAATAGCAACTAAAGAAGCAGCGCTCCTACCTGAGATCCAAGGATCCTGTGGTTCTTTCATATCCCGATACCCAGCAAGCAGCTGACACACGGAAAAGCTGCCCCTTCCTGGAGTGAGGGTGACACCCCTAGGCAAATACCCACTGTGCCTCACTCTCATTCAAGTAAGCAGATTGTCTGAGCCACCTGTAGAGTTCAGGGCTTTCCAGTTTACCTGAGGAATAGCCACCAGTGACTGGAGAGAGCTGAGAAACCCGGGGCTTCTGGGTTTCTGATTGGAGCAGAGGCAGAATGATTCTTCAGGTGTTCCTGCCCTGCATCCTCCCTTTGTATCTGGATTGTGGTTCTACACTTGGGTGCAAAGCTGTGGCTTATGAAGACCTCTCACAGGTGAATAAAAGTGGAATTTTTTTTTTAACAGAAACACCTTTTGAGTAGACGACCTGCCTACCTAGGTGTGTGACATAAGAAAATTTAAAATCCTGTAAGCTTCAGCTTTCTTATTTATGAAACAGAAAGACGTCCACATAATCACGGGCGATTAGGAAAATTCAATAAGGAGAGAGTCAGTGCCTTGTTTGGAAGGAGTGACCTCTGAACTTTCCTAGCTTTCCTAGCAGGCAAGGGGGTCAGTTACGAGTGAGTGAGCAGAAGTGTCTCTCCGCTAGTACTCTTTCCTGGTATTCTCCCCAAACTGTGGTATAACTGGCCCCTACCTTCATCGAGCTCCCATAGCATGATCCTAAACTCATTTCTCCCATCTCTCTTCCTATCTTCTCAGACGGATAAGTCTCTACCGTTGTATTGTGAGCCCTCAGAGTGAGGATCAAGTGAATTCCTGTCTGAGTCTCCTACAGCCAAGCACAGGACCCAGGCAAAGGGAAACATGAGCTGCAGCAGCCCCCATTTAATCTCTGTAGGCCCTGTGTCCAAGGCCCAGAACCAGCGGGGTGCTGAGAAGGACCCCACCTGAGGCCTGGCTGCTGCAGCATGCACACTTATTCTTCTATGAGTACACTGGAGGCAGCACCCACCTCATCAGCCCATCAACCCATCAGCCCTGGCTTCACTTGTCAGGTGAGACCCATCATCCTGCCTAATCAACACCTCAGGTTCCACCCCTTCCCTGATGTTTATAAAAAATTGTTGTTATGCTAAGCAATCTATAGGATCCAGAAGAGCAAATCCAGAAAAATATTGTGCTTACATCTTTTAATCTATATTTGTATTTTACAGTGCTTGCTTTTGTCCGGAGAAATTACCTAGTATATGTTGTGAGCTGAATTGTGTCCCCAAAAATCCACTTATTGAAATCCTAACCCCCAATACTTCTGAATGTGACTATTTGGATATAAGGTCTTGAAGGAGGTAATTAAGTTAAAATGAAAACATTCAGGTGGGTTCTCCTGCCATCATTAGTAGGGGAGACTAGGACACAGACTCACACACAGGGAAGAGCATGTAAAGACACAGGGGAAAGGCAGGGCCATCTAAAGCTGAGGAGAGTAACCCAGGAGAAACCAAGCCCCCAGCACCATGAGCTTGAACTTCAGCCCTCCAGAACTGTAAGGAAATAAATTTCTATTTGTTAAGCCACCCAGTCTGTGGGTCTTGGTTATGGTAGCTCAAGCAGGGGTAATACAGTACAGTGTATAAAATGTTTCTTACGAAAATCCATCCATCCATAAATATAGCCTTACAGAATACTGATGCTCACTTTCTGTTTCCAAACACTGTGAAATATTTTAATTTGGGAAATAAATGGACTATGTATATATTTGTGTATTGACTAATAAAAAAATGCATCCCAATATAGCCAGAATTATTTTTGGTGTTGAGAACTCAAGCATCAAACCCCTATTAACCTTGACTAATCTACTATAGCCATAAGCTCAGATACAGAAGGACTTAGAATGAGCACTGGTCCCGTTTCCAGAAATGTTGAATGAGGAAAAAGAGAAGGGAAAGATGTTGGTGACCGTGGTAGCATCCTACACCAAAATCATGAAACCCGAGAAGGTGAAGACTTTCTGAGGATTTTTGAGGAAATCATCTTGTCCAGCATCCCCTTTGAACTGCACAGATGGGTGGTACAGTGTCATGAAAGCCATGGAGGTGGAATGTTTTGAGAAGGGTGTGTTAGCAGCATCCAATGCTCAGTTCCCAGAGAGATAGGTTGGCGGAGGGCCAAGGGAGGATTTACTAGTCTCAGAGAGGCCTGGCAGTCTGGGGGCAGGGGAATGGCTAGAATGTGCCCTGAGGCACATGACTTAATGTTGTGCCATAGTCTCCTTCTTTATGAAACAGTTTATAATCTCACCTATCGCACAGGCTTCTGAGATGATCAAATGATGTAAAACCCCTGTGAACAAATCCTTAGACTGAGAGTACAGTATTCCTCCCTTATTCATAGGGGATAGCTGTCAAGACCCCCAGTGGATATCTGAAACCACATAGAGTATGAGATCCTATGTGTACTATGCACAAATTTCTTTTTCCATCTTCACAATTTCTCAAATAGATTTGTTCTTTCTGCAGATCTTCACAACCTCAGCATATGATTCTTTTTCTTTCTTTATTAAGTTGAGAACTTTCCCTTTTCACCTAAAGAAAGCACTTTACCGCTTCTCTTTGGCCAGCATCAAATTGCCAGCATCACCGCTTTTGCACATAGGGCCATTATTAAATAAAATAAGGGTGACTTAAACACAAGCATTGCCATACTGTCACAGCTGATCTGACAACCTAGAGGGCTACTAAGTGACAGCTTGGGAGTGTAGACAGCATGGAGATGCTGGACAAAAAGAAGATTCATGTCCCTGGCAGGGCAGAGCAGACTACATGATATTTCATCATGTTATTCAGAATGGCAGACCATTTAAAATGTATGAATCGTTTATTTCTGAAATATTCTACTTAATATTTTCAGACTGCCATTGACCATGGGTAACTGAAACTTCAGAAAGCAAAACCAGAATGCATTAAGACTAGATCAATGTTAGGCACAGCTGCAAGCACAGCTGACTCCTTGGGCCACCATGAGGACAATCAGTTAATTAGCCCTAGGGATGACCGAACTTCATATGACCTAATTTAGCCCTCTGTGCCGCCAAATGAAATCAGCTGCCTGCTTTTTTCTTTTATAAAACTGCTTGGAGCATTTTGAAATTATTTAGAATAATAAGGAAACAAGCTCTGAGTGGGCTTGTATTTGATAGAATTTCTCCTCTGGTTCAAAGCAGGATGTCCAGGTGATGCTCAGGCAGAAGACAACCCAGTGCTGGCAGCATTCCAGAGACACATAGCCATGCACACACTCAGTGGCATTCACTCCCAGGCAGGATTACTTCCTCAGCTCCACCCCATCACCTGTGCGACTCCAAAACTACAGGTAAAAAGCAGATTTGTTTGAAAGTTGGAGCAGTGAGCCCAGGATCAAGGGCCCAGTCCAGGGAGGGCAAGGAGAGCTCCTGTGAAAACTCAAACCAGGAATCCAGAAGAGGCAGCCACAAGACAATTGAGCATCTGCACTTCTTGGAAGGGGCTCCCATTCTCTTCGGAAGAATTAGTCAAGAGTGTAATTAACTTGCCAAGTGACCTTGAGTGAATCATTTCCCCTTCCTGGGCTCCTCTATGATGACAGAGGGCTACAACCCAGCCCCAGAATATCGGGACTGCCCACTCTATTGGTAGCTAGCCCTTGAGCCATATTCTTTCTCCTTTGGGATTCCAGCCTTGGTGTCTGTATAAGGGCCAAGCTCTGGTCTATTTTGCTCACAAATGTTATTTAAACTTTCTAAGACATGGTCATAGCATGCCAGGCCAACTCATTTTGTCAGTTTGACACTGAAAATGCCTCTCCATCTGTCTCTTACTCTCCATCCTCACATCCACTGCCACTTCCATCCACAGGCTGGATGGCATCATCTCTCTCCTAGACTGCACCATCACCTCCCAAATGGCTTCTCTGCCTCCAGGCTTGCTCTCTCCAACCAACTCTCTGCATAAGCATCCAGAGGGAAATTTCTGAAACAGAAATGTAATGCCATAATTTTCTTGCCTAAAAGTACCATATGAGTAACTATTAACTATAGAATCAAGTCTAAGCATGCCATCCATAACGTACAAATTTAGCCTAATTATCCAGCCTCCCCTTCTATGTTGTACTCCCTGCATCTTAGGCTCTGGCCATCTTCAACTTTTCACCATTTTCACACAAGAAGAGGCCTTATTTATTGATTTCTTTGACTCAAATTAACAAATAAGCAACATTTTATTTGTTAAGCAGAGTAAACTTCCATTTTTCTGTATCCATTAGTTCCAGAATTTTAATAATGAAGGCCACCTTATTGTTGTTAGTAAGAAGGTGACCACTCTGGGCCAATCATTTGTTCCACTGCAGTATAAGACACATAATCAGAAGTTAATAAACCCATCGCTTTCTCATTACTTAATCGTAGTACATGATTAAATGCAGTTATATCAAAGTCCTTTGTTTTGGGGCTCTTCTTTTGTGCATGTATGAAATTTAATATTTAGAGGACAAATCTGCAAGATTCAAAGTCCAAGTATTTCTTAATAATGGCTCTGTTTCTTCAAAGAAAGGGAAGTCAGACCCCTTGCAATGAATCCTCACAATGTACATCTTGAATATCAAATTCCTCCTTGCATACCCCATAAATAATTTCCCTTCAAACCCACCTTTTATTTAACAGACTTATCTTGAGATTTATTATGCAAAATATTCCATCTTCAGTACAATCTTTGTCTTGTATTATACTTGGGAAGAGCAGTGAGCAATTGCAGAGACTGAACTTAACCTCTGTGAGATGCTGATTTGTAGGAGTGTCTGTCCTGTGGAAAGAAAAACATTTGCCTCATTTTCAAGGAAATCGTTTCCAATGAACTTCTCCAGTGCCATTTGCCATCTTGTTCAAACTCCCCTCAGCAAAGTACCAGAGCAATGTAGCCAAAGCTATGCGGTCAGGCTCTCTCTCTTGCAGCCAAACCACAGAGGCCAGGCCTTGAGCCTCAGAGAGAGATGTCAGCTGCTGAGCCTCACTAAGGCAAGAGCCCATCTCACAATGGGCTGGACTGCAGATCTCCAGGAAGCCCAGACTGAAGGATCTCCAGCCAGACACAAGATTTGATGTAACACAGCTTACCTGGTACATACATCACCAGTGTGTCAGAGGGTCTCAGGAAAGCAGACAACTTCAAGCTATACTCACAGAAAGACAAGCCTTTAAACCCAATTTGCCTTTAATTTGGGTCCACTTAATGCCTTTCATCAACTCCCATTGTCTTAGTTTAACAAATGGAATCATAAATTATGCAATCGACAGCAATTGCACTTACTCGCAATTAGAATTCATCAGTGCTCTGCCTATGAAAAATTAATACTAGGATAACCTTGATGGCGCAAGTGCACTTTGGAGGGTGTGCTGAATATTCAGGAAGTCTCCATTTGTGATCTCCATTTTGGGTTGAAATAATCAGCTGGTAAAGCTCTTCAAAGAGTATTCAATGCAGCAAGTCTACAGTGTTTTGAGCTAGAAACAAGAGCCAAGACACAAATAATTTCAAAAACTTGTGGCTGGAAAGATTGTGAACAGAAGTATTATGTTCCTGTGTATGTCCATTGAATAAAACTCCCTATTTGATTCCGAACTAAGCTGGGGAAACTGTCTTTGGGAATCAGATCTTCCCCCATTTGTAAAGTGAGAATGGAGAAATTTGTGACTCTTAAGTTCCATTTTGAATTTTAAATTTTTGAGACACTCAACATTTTTAACTGTAGTCCACAAGTCCCCAGTAGATCTATAAACAGACCTATATTTCAATATAAGTATTCTTGGTCAGCCTAATGTTTTATTTTATATAATTAAAAACAGTATTCTGTGAAAGGATTCATCAGCTTCACCAGAGTACCAAATAGACCCATGGTGCCATAAAAGGTTGAGTCTTACATAGAATGACAGATAAATGTGCATATCCACCAAACACATTAAATTTAATAATCTTAGTCCAAACAAAGAGAAAATGTGGGAGACAAAGATAAATTCTCAAATAGCAGTGCTGGGAAGGACCTTTTAAAATGTCCATCCCAGACCCCTAATCTCATCTCCAGAATGAGAATTCCTCCACAGCCCACTTGGCAGAACAAAAAGTCCATTCCCAACCACCTCATGTGATTCATCTGACAATCTTGTAAGGTGGGTGCATCACTATCCCAATTCTACCAATGAAATTGGCCCTTGCAAAGGGTAACTGACTTGCTCAAAGCTTAGAGTCAGCCTTCTGACTCCAAAGATTTGCTAAACTCTGCCACGTTAGTCATCAGGCTTGGACACACTAAATAAAATCTTATCAACAAAATCCAGGAATGTGATTTATAATTACAGAAAAATTAAACTCAAATCTAAATGTCTTATAGTAGGTAAGGTGGTGAATTCTTCCCCACATAGGAAAATAAACAAAAATGACTCATTTTCCAGGCAGAGGACAGAAATTGCCAAAACCATTTCTAAGTCTCCACCTGAGGTAAGAATGCATTGTCTGAGATCCTGGGGCCACCCCAACAAAAGGTAGTATAAAAACTGAGACACAGATCCAAGGTGGCTGAATAGATACAACTCCAGTGCACAACACCCAGCGAGAGAGATGCAGAAATCCAGAGATCTAATAGTTCCAACCGAGGTACCAGATGCATTTCAACAGGTCTGGTCCGATGGTGAGCAAAGCCCACTCAGGGCAGACCGAGGCGGGAAGGGGTGTTGCTTCACCCAGAAAGTGCATCTGACCAGCCAGTCAGAGGCTCCCCTTCTGGCACTCCGGTCCAGATACAGCACTTCCCCGAAAGCCTCAGCAATGCATAGAACAGGGGATCTTTGCCAGTCAAGCATTGGGAATTACAAGTGTGGAGTTGAATAATAATCCATGACAGTGTCCCAGATGGGCACACAAACCTAAACAGATGCATACACCTAAAAGGTGGCCAGGAGAACCTGCGGACTTAGCTATTGCCCCATCCCCTCTCCCAGAGAGAGACAGAGCTGTAAGCTGGAGCAGCTGGGCAGGCCCCTATCCCATGACTGGAGAGAAAGGAAGCTGAAAGGGGGAGAGAGCCTGGTGCTGTTGGGTGGGTCCCTACCCTCCCCCACAAACCCCAGAGGGCTGAAGCTCTTACTCTAGTGGGTTGTGCAGCCAGTGCCACAGTCTGAGCTGAACCTTGAATGATCCAGCCCAGTGGAGGAAGGGCACAGCCCACCATTAGAGGGGTGGGACTGGGCTACATGTCTTAACAAAAAAACACAGGAAACCTATGTAGCAATGGGACAGCATTCTTGACAACCTAGCAGCAACTATAGGTCAGCCAAAGACGCAGGCCTAATCTCCCAGTATAAACAAAAAAGACACAGGAAGCTTCCCTAGTAATCTGAAGGAGTCCCTAGAAACCCAGTAGTACTTCCACAGGTAGACAGGAGACCTCAACAAGCAGCTCCCTGACAACACAGCCAGGTAAACCCACGAAGATGGGGGAAAACCAGTGCAAAAAGATGAAACCATCAAAGACCAGAACACCTCTTCTCCTTCAAGGGATCAGAACTCCTCAACAACACAGGATCACATCATGACTGAGAAGGAGTGTGATGAATTGACAGAAACAGGCTTTAGAAGGTGGATAATAACAAACTGTTCTAAGCTAAAGGAACATGTTCTAATTCAATGCAAAGAAACCAAAAACCTTGAAAAAAGGTTAGACGAAATGTTAACTAGAATAACCAGCTTAGAGAAGAACATAAACAACTTGATGGAATTGAAAACACAGCATGAGAACTACATGACACAAACACAAGTGTTAATAGCCGAATCGATCAAGCAGAATAAAGGATATCAGAGATTGAAGATCAACTCAATGAAATAAAAAGAGAAGGCAAGACAAGAGAAAACAGAGTGAAAAGAAATAAACAAAGCCTCCAAGAAATATGGGATTATGTGAAAAGACCTAACCTATGCTTGATCGGTGTACCTGAATATGATGGGGAGAATGAATCCAAGCTGGAAAACACACTTCAGGATATTATCCAGGAGAACTTCCAAGGCCTAGCAAGGCAGTCCAAATTTCAAATTCAAGAAATACAGAGAACTCCACAAAGATATTCCTCAAGAAGGGGAACCCCAAGGCACGTAATCATCAGATTCACCAGAGTTGAAATGAAGGAAAAAATGCTAAGGGCAGCCAGAGAGAAAGGTCAGGTCACCCACAGGGGGAAGCCGATCAGACTCACAGCAGACCTCTCGGCAGAAACCTTACAAGCCAGAAGAGAGCGGGGGCCAATATTCAACATCCTTAAAGAAAAGAACTTTCAACCAATCTCATCCAGCCAAACTAAGCTTCGTAAGTGAAGGAGAAATAAAATCCTTTACAGACAAGCGATTACTGAGAGATTTTGTCACCACCAGACCTGCCCTACAAGAGCTCCTGAAAGAAACAGTAAGCATGGAAAGGAACAAGTACCAGTCACTGCAAAAGCAAACCAGTTGGCAAAGACCAAAAATGCAATGAAAAAAATGAGTCAACTAATGGGATAGAAAACCAGCCAGTAACAAAATGGCAGGATCAAATTCACACATAACAATATTAACATTGAATGTAAACTGCCTAAACACCCCAATCAAAAGACACAGACTGGCAAACTGGATAAAAAGTCAAAACCCATCAGTGTATTCAGGAAACCCATCTCACATACAAAGGCACACGTAGACTCAAAATCAAGGAATGGAAGAAGATTTACCAAGCAAATGGAGAACAAAAAAAAGCAGGGGTTGAAATCCCACTCTCTGATAAAATGGACTTCAAGCTGACAAAGATCAAAAGAGACAAAGAAGGACACTACATAATGGTAAAAGAATCAATCAATCAGGAAGAGCTAACTATCCTAAATATATACGCACCCAACACAGGAGCACCCAAATACATAAAGCAAGTTCTTAATGACCTAAAATGAGACTTAGACTCCCACACAATAATAGTGGGAGACTTCAACACTCCATTGTCAACATTAGACAGATCAACAAGACAGAAAATTAACAAGGATATCCAGGACTTGAATATAGAGCTGGACCAAGTGGATCTAATAGACATATACAGAATGCTCCACCCCAAATCCACAGAATATAGAAATACATTTTTCTCAGCACCACATTGCACTTACTCTAAAATTGACCACATCATTGGAAGCAAATCACTCCTCAACAAATGCAAAAGAACAAAAATCATAACAAACAGTCTATCAGACCACAGCGCAATCAGACTAGAACTCAGGATTAAGAAACACACTCAAACCCACACAACCACTTGGAAACTAAACAACTTGCTTCTGAGTGTTGACTGGATAAACAATGAAATGAAAGCAGAAATAAAGATGTTCTTCGAAATCAATCAGAATGAAGACACAACTTACCAGAATCTCTGGGACATCTTTAAAGCAGTGTCAAGAGGGATATTTGTAGTAATAAATGCCCACATGAGAAACAAGGAAAGATCTAAAATTCACACCCTATCATCAAAATTGAAAGAGCTAGAGGAGGAAGATCAAAAAAACTCAAAAGCTAGCAGAAGACAAGAAATAACTAAGAGCAGAGCGAAACTGAAAGAGATAGAGACACAAAAACCCTTCAAAAAATCAATAAATCCAGAAGCTAGTTTTTTGAAAAGATGAACAAAATAGACAGACCACTAGCCAGATTAATAAAAAGGAAAAGGGAGAAGAATCAAATAGATGCAATAAAAAACAATAAAAGGGATATCACCACTGATCCCATGGAAATACACACTACTGTCAGAGATTACTACAAACAGCTCTATGCACATAAACCAGTAAACCAGGAAGAAATGGATAAATTCCTAGACACTTGTACTCTACCAAGACTAAATCAGGAGGAAGTTGAAACCCTGAATAGACCAATAACAAGGGCTGAAGTAGAGGTAGCAATCAATAACCTACCAACCAAAAAAAGTCCAGGTCCAGATGAGTTCACAGCCGAATTCTACCAGACATACAAAGAGGAGCTGGTTCCATTCCTTCTGAAACTGTATCAAAAAATACAAAAGGAGGGAATCCTCCCTAACTCATTTTATGAGACCAACATCATTCTGATACCAAAACCAGACAGAGACTCAATTAAAAAAGAAAATTTCAGGCCAATATCCATGGTGAACATCAACGCAAAAATCTTCAATAAAATACTGGCAAACAGATTGCAACAGCACATCAAGAAGCTTATCCATCATGACCAAGTAGGCTTCATCCCGGGATGCAAGGCTGGTTCAACATACACAAATCCATAAATGTAATCCATCACATAAACGGAACCAAAGACAAAAACCACATGATTATCTCAATAGATGCAGAGAAGGCCAACAAAATTCAACAGCCCTTCATGCTAAAAACTCTCAATAAACTAGGTATTGAAGAAGTGTATCATAAAATGATAAAAGCTATATACAACAAACCTACAGCCAATATCATGCTGAATGGGCAAAAGCTGGAAGAATTCCCTTTGAAATCAGGCACTAGACAAGGATGCCCTCTCTCACCACACCTGTTCAATACAGTATTGGATGTTCTAGCCAGAGCAATCAGGCAAGAAAAAGAAAAAAGCATATTCAACTAGGAAAGGAGGAAGTCAACCTGTCTCTATTTGCAGATGACATAACTGTATCTGTCTAGAAGACCGCATTGTCTCAGCCCAAAATCTTCTCAAACTGATAAGCAACTTCAGCAAAGTCTCAGGATACAAAAATCAATCTGCACAAATCACAAGCATTTCTATACAACAATAACAGACAAACAGAGAGCCAAATCAAGAGCTAACTACCATTCACAATGGCTACAAAGAGAATAAAATACCTAGGAATACAACTAACAAAGGATGTAAAGGACCTCTTCAAGGAGAATTACAAACCACTGCTCAATGAAATAAGAGAGGACACAAACAGATGGAAAAATATTTCATGCTCATGGTTAGGAAGGATTAATATCATGAAAATGACCATACTGCCCATAGTAATCTATAGATTCAACACTATCCCCATTAAGCTACCAATGACCTTCTTCACAGAACTGGAAAAAACCACTTTAAGCTTCATATGGAATCACAAGAGAGCCTGCACACCCAAGAAATCCTAAGCAAAAAGAACAAAGCCAGAGGCATCACACTGCCAGACTTCAAACTATACTACAAAGCTACAGTAATCAAAACAGCATGGTACTGGTACCAAACAAAGACATAGAACAATGGAACAGAACAGAGGCCCCAGAAGAAACACCACACATCTACAACCATCTGATCTTTGACAAACCCAGCAACAACAAGCAATTGGGAAAGTACTCCATGTTTAATAAATGGTGTTGGGAAAACTGGCTAGCAATGTGCAGAAAGCAGAAACTGGACCCCTACCTGTCAATTTACATGAAAATTTACTCCAGATATATTAAAGATTTAAACATAAAACCTAACACCATAAAAACACTAGAAGAAAACATAGGCAAAACCATCCAGGACATAGGCATAAGCAAGGACTTCATGACTAAAACACCAAGAGCGATGGCAATAAAAGCCAATATAGACAAATGGGATCTAATTAAAATTCAGAGCTTCTGTACAGCAAAATAAACCATCATTAGAGCAAATTGGCAACCAACAGAATGGGAAAAAAAATTTGCAATCTTCCCATCTGACAAAGGGATAATAACCAGAATCAGCAAAGAACTAACACAGATATACAAGAAAAAACAAACAACCCCATTCAAAAGTGAGTGAAGGATATGAACAGACATGTTACAAAAGAATTATATATGAGGCCAACAACATACGAAAAAATGCTCATCATCACTGGTCATTAGAGAAATGCAAATCAAAACCACATTGAGATATCATCTCACGCCAGTTATAATGGCGATCATTAAAAAATCTGGAGACAACAGATGCTGGAGAGGATGTGGAGAAATAGGAACACTCTTACACAGTTGATGGAAGTGTAAATTAGTTCAACCACTGTGGAAGACAGTGTGGTGATTTCTCAAGGATCTAGGAATAGAAATTCTATTTGACCCAGCAATCCCATTACTAGGCATATACCCAAAGAACTATAAATTGTTCTACTATAAAGACACATGCACATATATGTTCATTGCAGCCCTGTGTACAATAGCAAAGACCTGGAACCAACCCAAATCCCATCAATGATAGACTGGACAAAGAAAATGTGGTACATATACACCACGGAATACTATGCACCCATAAAAAAACAATGAGTTCGTGTCCTTTGTGGGGACTTGGATGAATCTGGAAACTATCATTCTCAGCAAACTTGATATAAGAACAGAAAGCCAAACACCACAGGTACTCACTCATAGGTGGGTGTTGAACAATGAGAACATGTGGACTCACACCGGGGGGCATTTGGGGGGTAGGGGAAAGACAGCAGGGGGTGGGGAGGGAGGGGAGGGTGGGGAGGGATAAGACGGGGAGAAATGACAGATATAATATGCATCTAAAGTTAAATAAATAAATATTAAAAAACTGAGTCACACATTTTCTATAGATGCAAAGAAATGCTCTAATTCTCAGCATTTCTGTGCTATATTTCTGAAATGAAGTCTTGGTCAGAAGTTCTAACTTATGAGAAAATGAATATTAAACTTTTGTTTCTTGCTGAACTCAGCCTGTGATACAAAGGGCTGACTCATGAGGACTGAGGGGATCTTATTAGCCTTAGAACATTCCAACTCAAGGCACACAGAAGGCAATTCAACAACTTAGTGGCTGCCTATTACTGAACACCAAAAATGTGCCAAACACTGAGCTCCACACCCTGAAAGGATAGTGAATAAGATATAAACTCATATGAAAAAATGCTCATTGTCACTGGTCATCAGAGAGATGCAAATCAAAACCACATTGAGATACCATCTCACGCCAGTTAGAATGGCGATCATTAAAAAATCTGGAGACAACAGATGCTGGAGAGGATGTGGAGAAAAAGGAACACTTTTACACTGTTGGTGGGAGTGTAAATTAGTCCAACCATTGTGGAAGACGGTGTGGCGATTCCTCAAGGCCTTAGAAATAGAAATCCCATTTGACCCAGCAATCCCATTACTGGGTATATATCCAAAGGACTATAAATTGTTCTACTACAAGGACACATGCACACGAATGTTCATTGCAGCACTGTTTACAATAGCAAAGACCTGGAATCAACCCAAATGCCCATCGATGATAGACTGGATTGGGAAAATGTGGCACATATACACCATGGAATATTATGCAGCAATCAGAAATGATGAGTTCGTGTCGTTTGTAGGGACATGGATGAATCTGGAGAACATCATCTTCAGCAAACTGACACAAGAACAGAAAATGAAACACCACATATTCTCAATCATAGGCGGGTGATGAAAAATGAGAACACATGGACACAGAGAGGGGAGTTCTAAACACTGGGGTCTATAGGGGGAAAAGGGGAGGGCCAGTGGGAGGGGGAGGTGGGGAGGGATTGCCAGGGGAGAAATACCAAATGTGGGTGAAGGGGAGAAAGCAAACAGAACACACTGCCCTATGTGTACCTATGCAACTGTATTGCATGCTCTGCACATGTACCCCAAAACCTAAAATGCAATAAAAAAAAAGATATAAACTCATAGGCCAGGAAAGAAAGAAACATATTTAAAAAATCATTGCAATGCAAGATAGGATGTGCCAAGGCTAATGCAGGAACACACAAAGGAAACAGAGCTTTTGACTCCTAAAAAAGATGAAGGATTCATGGATTGGAGACCTGGGAAATACCCTTCAAATATATCCTCTTCCCTCCATTTCCACCACCAAATGAGGTGTAAGAAGAGGGTAAAGGATACATTGCAAAAGTGCAGAGATGTCCCAGGGAAGAGGGGAGGTATAAAGTCAGGGAGGGAGTTGCAGCCAGGCCTAAAAAGATGAATGGGCTGTCACAAAGGACCAGATACATCAAGAGGAGTTCATACCATACCACATTGCTGACAAGGAACCAAGTGACATTTCAAATAGAAGACTGACATTTTAAACAGAAGATTCACAAAATCTGATTTATTTAGAAAAATCACTCTGGGGGACCCGTATTTGGAAAGAACGATGGAGCTGAGGACTTAGAGAAGCATGGAGGCGACTTAGGAATGAAGCCAGTCATGAATGGACTTGCTAAGCACCTGACATTCAGCAGCAGTAGGAAGACTGTCCTAGAGTTATTATATTGAGTCCAAAATTCCCTCCCAGTAACTTTAATGAAGGTATTTTTCTGAGATTTTATTCACCAAAAGAGAAACGAGTGTTTTCTTGAGTTATACTAGATACTCCTTAGAGGTCCTTAATATAGAAGAAAAATGCAAACCATAAAGTAGATACTTATGTCAATCATCTGGAAAGTTCAGCCCTCCAAATGATTTTAGCAATATTCCTATTCCATGTGGAAAATGGACTTTGGCCCGAAGTACACATGGCATGTCTTAAAACTCAATGGAGCCAATCCTGGGTCATTATTTTGTGGAAATGTCTAACTTCGGTCATGCTACTCTGTCTTTAATTTTCCACTGTACACAACATGAAAGAGAGAGGGAGAGGGTGGGGGAATAGGAAAGGAGGAAAAGAAGAAAAAGGAAGAGAAAGAGGAAAAAAGAGGAGGAAAGAAAGAAACTAAGAGATAGAGACAGAGAAAGAAGGGGTGAGGAAGACTACAGAGAATGGACCAATGGACCAGGGTGCTACTATGGGAACAGAAGCCTTAGAAAAGCAAGGCAGAAGGTGAGGGCTTACGGGGTGGACAGTAATGGCCATCTGAACACGTAGAAGTTGCCAGTTGCTCCAGCACCTGCTACAGACTTGCCGGAAGAAGAAAAAGCTGATAAAGTGAGATTGTTTCTCCTATTACTTGCCCTACTTCAGAGGATATTATGTATGGTACAGTGTCGGGTCAGTGGCAATATGAGCAAATAACATACCTTTACTCCACTACATAGAGTAAATTATTCCATTTCCCCCCTTTCCATTCATTCCAAGCACCCTATGGAGATATTTGTTATATTCCAGAGATAGTAGCAATCTCTAAGAATAAAAATGAATGAATAAAGAAATGAAAGAATAAATGAAGGAGCAAAAGAATGGATATAATTATCCACTTTGCATGCCTAGCAATTGTTGTGCTTTAGTTCCCTATCATTAGAAAAGAGGAAATCTCTGAAGAATCAAAAAGAATGAACTCACTGATCTTTGACTGTATGGCCTTATATAAGCAACCCAGTGCCTTAGACTCTTCATTTCCTCATCTGTAAACCAGACATAAGGAAACTTTCCTGCTCACCTCATAAGGTTATTGGGAAGACAAAAGGAGTCCATATGTAAGAAAATACTTTGTAATCACTAAAACACAGGATATGATACATCTCAAAGTTTAATTTGTAACCACTAAATGTAATTTAAGTTAGAAGTCTGAAGTTCACCTTCTATTCTTTAAAGTGTCAGTTGATTAAATTAATAATGTAAACAAGATGAGGGAGGGGAAGCAGGCATTTAAGCCACTTAATTGTTTTTAACCACAATTGGTGTGCTAATTATAGATCTAATTGGGCTATTCACCAAAGCAAGATCTTTAAGAACAATGCTATTCATCTTGTTCTAGGTAGTTTGCATATTTGAAAGAAATGAAAATAAATTTCTTTTAAAAATAGACTAATTCAGATTTCTTTTATTTTAGGTTGTTTTGTTCACCAAAGATCCCTCATCCTCCACCTCCACAAGGGTAGCCTTGTGAGGTTTGATAGGTGGGACTTCAGAAACAAAGATGGAAGACCAGCAATTCGTTAACTCTACAAGGAGAATTATCTGAGCACAGGGAGTTCAAGAAGGGATTCTGGTGCCTGAATCTTTGGCGGAACAAGAATTCCCCTTGGGAGTAGAACAAGATGGCAGGGGTAAGAAGGCTGGCTCCCCTCTTAAGAAGATGCAAGATTGCACTTGTGCATGTTTTTGCTTAACTTGTGGATGAAATCTTAGAGACAGGTGCAAAAAATAAATCCTCTTTTGCAACCCAGAACTCATTGTCAGTATGAGTTTTGATACTTATATAAAGGGATATTATCTTACCTGAGCCAGTTAACTAAGTGATGAGAGCATTGATATCCATAAAGGTTGGTTTCAGGCCAGGAATATTGGTTCATGCAGGCCATCCCCACACTTTGGGACCCACCAAGATAGGAGGATTGCTTGAAGCCAAGAGTTCAAGATCAGCCTGGGCAAGAAAGCAACACCCCATCTCCATCAAAATGTGAAAATTAGCTGGGTGAATATTTTTCTTTCTATATAAAATTTTAAAAATAAAATTCTAAGAAAAGAAGACAGGAAGAGAAAAAAACAGCATCTGGAGACCCATCGCTGTGTGAAAATGGGGACTAACTTCTTTCTACCAAGGCCACCTTCTAAGTGCTATAACCCTGATACCCAGCCCTGGGGCCTGGCTGAAATTGCAGCCGGCAAGGCAGAAACAGCACAACCACAGGGCTGAAGATCTCCCTGCTAGGTGCACTGGGTAATTCCATGTGAGTGGCATTTTATAGACTGTGAAGCACTCACCCTACATTATCTCATTTGATTCTCATCACATTTCTTCTTTGATACACACATTGAACTTTTGTTAGAGTTGAGAGATGTCTCAATTATGTAAGGGGAAAGATTTCTAGAGACCCTGGGTTCTTTCCTTTCCTCTTATAGGAAGAGCTATTTTATGAAAAACAGTGGTAGCATGGAAAAGGTCAAGAACCAAAAGTTGACTTGGGTTCTAGTAAAGCTGACCTACCATTGACAGGCTTGAAAGCTTAGTTTCGTATTCTTCAAAACATTGATAATAATGTATGACAGGTATTTTAAGGATTAAATGTGTATAAAATATGTGGAACAATTCCTAACAGAAAATCAACATTTACTAAATGGGAGTTATTCCCCTTTTCTGTCTATCTTCAGGGAAAATTTAAGGATCAAATAGTCATTCAACAAATGTTTATTGAATGCTTGTTCCCTGGCACATACTGCTCCAGGATTGGGTGATATAGCAGGAAAAATGCCTGAATCCCTATAGAAGCACCACATAAATGTGAGTTGTATAATTAAGAGGAATCAGTACTATATGACTCTATCTGTCCCAAGAGCTGGTTAAGGTTAGGAGCCAGAGGAAATCCAATATGAAATTGTGGAATGGTCTTATGGAAATGAAAAACTGTTCTGTTCAATCACATGGAAGTTATCATAGCGAATATCACCCTTAGAATTTCTCTATGGTATGGTAACTGCTGAAATTGTCAGGGATGGTAAATAGGGATTTTTTTAAAATCATACAACTCTACTGCCTCTGTTTATGATGTAGAAAGTCACAAGTTTTTCTCTCAGTCTAACAAACAAAACAAACCAGGTAAGCTACATCACTTTTATTTTTTCAAATATACCAGTTCAAGACACAAAGAAACCTAAATTAACTAAATTCCAGAAAAGGACAAGTGCTTTATAAGAGAGAAGAGATCTTAGCTGTTCACATCCCTAGAAGACTTCTGAGAAGATTTAAAAACAAAAACAAGAAAAATAAATAAAGAAAAACATACCATAGTTTGGGATAGGAAGAACACAGCTGAAATTAAAAACAAAACAAAACAAAAAAGTAAGGATGTATATGGATTGGCATGCAGATTAATATTCTGAAGAATGCCAGGTACAGAGTGAGATTGAATCTACCTGCCAAATCCTTCCAATGGTCTTCACTGAGTGTTCAGTGATAGTGTGCCAACAGCTTGGGACAGGTCAGAAAATATCACCCATGCGGTATATGGTACCTCCTCTAGTTACAAAGCAACCCACCTCCAAAGGTAAGAAGCATGACGAGAGAGCTAAAAGATATTCATCAGAGGCACTACAGGTTCTCAGGCATCAAAGGTCAGAAGAAATGCCGGATGTCTTGTATACATCTTAAAACACAAGTCATTTCAAGGCTTTAAAGAATAAAGCTGTCCTCAGAAGGTTGGGCAGGTCAGTAGGGAAAAAACAAAAACAAAACAACTCCTAAGCCATGAAAATTCAGGAGCTATACTGGAGAGCAAAGAAAACCCTCTAGCAACTTATAAATCTGGCAGGCAGGCTATAAAGCAGAGTTTTCACACAATTTGGAAAGCTGTCAACTCTATTGAAATTCATAAAAGGACCTCCACAATATTGGCAGTTCCAAAGCATAAATCCTGCAAAAGGGAGAATCCCAAACAACCCTCAAAATAACTAAAGCCTGCAGTGAGTGAAACAAACTGAAGCTGCAACAAAGCCCAGACCCAGTTCAATAACTAATCAGATTAATGTTGGCCTTCATTCTAAAAAACTGATAGAAGACAGTGTGTTTTTCTAGGAGTAATTATTGTTTGCCTCAGTCTTTACTATTCTTTTATACAAAATATCTATGCTATGACCAAAACTTACAAGATACACATAGAAGCAAGAAAATTTGACTCACACAGACAAGAGATGAAATAGTTAATAAAAGCAGAACCAGAGATAGCACAGGTGATGAAATATCAGACTGGCTGTTGAAGATATTTAGGATAAAAATGCTACAGGAGCCTGTGAAAAATGTATAGCAACCTGTTAGCAACCAGGCCACACAATAGAAGGTGAGTGGTAGGCAAGTGAGCATTACTGCCTAAACTCTACCTCCTGTCAGATCAGCAGCAGCATTAGATTTTTATAGAAGCAAGAACCCTATTATAAACTGTGCATGTGAGGGATCTAGCTTATGTGCTCCCTATGAGAATGAATTTATGCCTGCTGATCTGAAGCAAAACAGTTTTATCCTGAAATAGCCCTCCCACCCCTATCCATGGAAAAATTGTCTTCCACAAAACCATTCCCTGATGCCAAAAAAGGTTGGGGACTGCTGCTTTAGGAGCTAAGTGATTATAGCAAAAAAAAAAAAAAAATACATTATTTCTTCAACCAAATGAAAACACCAGAAATTAGAAATACTATATCAAAATAAAGAATCCAAGAGAAGACCTTAAGTGCAAAATGCATACAGCAGAGGAAAGGACCAATGAACTCAAAGACATATCAATATAAATTAACAAAAATGAAACTTAAAGACAAGAATTGTTAAAAATAAAAAGGCGAGCATCTGTGGCACAAGATGAAAAGCTGTGAGACAATATGAAAAGTTCCAAAACACACGTAATAATGAGAGTCCTAGGAGCAGAAGAAAGAGAATAGTGCAGAAGAAATATTTAAAAACAAAGTAGCTGTGAGCTTTTCAAAACTGATGAAGGATGTTGACCCACAGATTCAAAACTCAACCCCAAGAAGGACAAATACAAAGAAAACTGTACCTAACACAGGTGTGAAGACATGTGAAGTCAAAGACAAAGAGAAGATCCTAAATGGAGCCAAAGCAACAAAAAGAACAACAATAAGAATAACAGTCATCTTCTCATCAGAAACAGTAGTGACCAAACTCAATAGAAGTGTTGAAAAGGAAAGAAGGCAGTCAATACATAATTCCATATACAATGAAAATATCCTTCAAAAATTAAGACAAAATAGGTTTTTTTATTCACACACAGTCTTGAAAAACTAATCTCAATTTTAAAAATAAACACAGAAAGTTTCCTACACCTGATGGAAAGTTAAACCAGATGAAGTTCCAGAACTATAGGAAGGAATAATGAACCAAAAAAGGGTAAATATCTAAGCAAATATAAAAGCCTTTTTTTGTTAGCTTCTTGAAACCTTTTAATGGCTATTAACGGTTTAAAGTATATATAATAACAGTATAACTGGTGCACAGCACATGCAGAGAAAATACATAAGACAATAAGAGGATAAAACACAGAAGAGTGAATAGAGAAATACATAGTTTTAAGTTTCTTAAACATCCGTATAAAAGTATAATTTTACTTGAAGGTTAACTGTGGTAACTTGGAGATCTATGTTGTAATATCGAAAGCAACCAGTAAGGTAAGTCAAAAAGACATGTTTCTAAAAGATCAATACAGACTTGTGCTCCTGGGAAAAATCAAGTAATGAGATAGAATTTTCCTTCCCATTTGAAGAAGTGAAAAAAAGCAGGGGACAAAACATATGGAATAAAAGTTCTCAGACAATAGACATCAAGCAATGCCGGAAAGCTATCATGGTCCCCAACAAAACAAGCCATGGAGCTCTACTATTGCTAAGCATGCGATCCGGGGAGAATTTCCAGGCTGCTGTGCAGGAGGATGATCTGTAGAGGAGCTTGTTTCTAGAAGACAAAACAGGGTAGGGAGTCTGGAGAGATTTTTGTAGCTGGAGTTCATAGGACAAGCCTCCAAGTGGGCAAGATATGTACAGAGCACTCTGGAGAACTACAAAAATAAGAAATGATATAAATGTATATGTAAGGAAACTATAAGAGGAAGAATGATATAAAAGAGTGGAAGGAAGAATCATAAGAAAGAGACCTCACATAAGACTAGAAAAATTCATGTTTCTACCAGCCAAAGTAGAAAAACCTCAGCATTTCCAGAGCACTGGGTGAAATGCTTAGATGTGTATGTCTTAGTAGTGGGATAAATTTGGCCCTAAACTAAAGGTCATTCTGGTCCAAACTAATGAAACTTAAAAGCAGGACTTGAAGGATTAAATGTTGCCAAATAATAATTACATCTAGAACAAAGTGCAAGATTATTCTCTAAACTAATGAATGCCCAGCACCCAACAAGGTCAAATTCACTATGTTTGACATTTAATTTAAAACTGCTAGACATTCAAAGAAGCAACACACTACAATCCATAAAGGTGGGAAAAGTCAATCAATTGGAAAAGACCTTGAAATAACATATGGAATAGAATTAGTAGACAAGGACATTTTGAAAGCTAATGTAGAAACAATAACCCAATTACAAAATGAGTTAATGATTTGAATAGACATTTCTCCAAAGGGGATTTACAAAAGTCCAATAAGCACATGAAAGAATATTCAATATCATTAGTCATTAAGGAAGTGCATATCGAAACCACAATGGGAACCACTTTACACTCACTAAGATGATTATAATTCATGGGGAATGAAGGAAGGCAAATAACAAGCAAAGGGGTAGAGAAACTGGAACCTTCATGCATTGATGGTGGAAATGTAAAATAGAGCAGCCACTTTAGGAAAGAGTTTAGCAGTTCCTCAATAAGTTAAACATAACATTATCATATAACTCAGCAATTCTATGCCTAAATATATAGCAAATTAGTTGGAGAACTCAAACTCAGTTTCAGTTCTTGAACCATGTGGCTTTTCAAGTAAGTAGTCTTCCTTCTAGAATTCACATTAGATTGGAAAATGAATCACTTACAAATAGCTTGGAAAAAATGCATTATTAATATGCCAAGCTGGCATTAGTTAAAATTGTTGCCAATCATAATTCTGAAAATCACAGTCCCAAATGCCATAATCCAAATGCGGAAATCTCAAAAGATCAAAAGTCATCCTTAAAGATCAAAATCCCTAAAGTCTAAAACACGTAACATCTAATTGCATCCCCAAACCATAATGACAGATTTGGAATTGAGTGATCAAACCTCTAAAATAAATTTCAAGGTGTTACTAATACAATTTGTTTTATCCATTAAGCCCAGTGCATTTGACAGAAAATTCAGATGTGTGGATTGGCCATGCAATAGAGCAATAATAAAAACTTCATGTTTAAAAATGTGTCATTTTTCTGCATTGGCATTCCTTTCAGCTGATGATATTCAGGAGCTTTTAATGAATTAAATACACATTTGCCTGTAGCCACCAATGAAATTACTGACTGGTTCAAAAACAGTTATATGCATGGTAAGGTAAGAAGACACTCAATGGTGTTGCTGTTCCATCACCAATATTGTTTCCTCCAAATTTACAGTTTGTATTTTAGTGCATGTGAAGTGGATTTTTGAATATGTAAAACAACACAGAAGTAAGGCAGAAAAGATACAAAATTTTTATAGGGAATGTTCTTGTCACAGCATATTAAATCATAGCAGAATTTCAAAAAGATCAGTACCACATGGAAAATGAATGTGAACATATTCCCTGAGGAAAGCCATGCCCTAAAAGAAAAAAAAAAACAGTTCTTTATCATTATGCAAGACTTCAAAATATAGTTAATGATCATGAAAGTTGGCCAGTTCTTATGGACTACCTCCACGGAATTGCCCATAATCTATCCATGTAATACATCTTTTATTCATATGTCAAATTTTCCTTTAGGTTTTCTCTTTTAGTTTTATTTCCCCACTATTTTAAATTGTCAGCATTATTTTTTATAATTTTCTATGCCATGTATTTCATCTTTGTATCATTTGCAGTACTGGAGGTACAAATAAATTTAAGACTTTTAGAGAATTCTAATTTGTTTTATACATTCCTTGAAAATTTGACTCCATAAAAATGTATTATTACAATATACTGACTTTGTGTGCAAGCACTATGCATATACATGAAAATGTTGAAATTTCCTCAATAAATGAAGAGATATCCTTTTTGTATAATATCTCTCATATATGTAGAAAAATATAACCTTTTCTACATATAGGTCTCAGCTCTTCAGGCAACTGAATATGTGATGGTGACCCACTGCAGTTTTTTATCAGTCTCATCAAAACATTTAGGTTGTCCTTTACAGTATTTCAGATCACTGCAGGTACCAAGCTGGGTGTACACAATTACCAATGATAGTGATATGTGCCTCTGCATTTCTCATTTTTGACCTATTTCTTTATGAATATTGTTTATCTGCTCAAAACTGTTATATCTATGTGACTGCTGTTAGTATACTGGAGTGTTTATGCTTACAAAAATGTGTAATTATTATCTATTTTATTTGTAAAGTGTCCTATGAAGTATTCTGTCATATTTTATATGTTTGTCAAAGAAATCCTCTTCAAAAGTATAAATGAATGTTTTCCAAAATATTTTTAAATTACTTTTTTTAGAATTATATTTTTGCGATATTGATTCTTCAAGATTATGATTTTTAGATTTTGTGCTTTAGGGATTTTGATCTTTCAGGAGTTCAATATTCAATGATTATAGCATTAGGAATTGAATTTTTTAGGACTATGACTCAAACACACTTAAATCACCCATATATTTTTTAGTTAATATTCAGAAATGAAAATGGCAAAATTAGTAAGATTCAGTCATATAAACTGCAGACCAATTTTACATCTGTAATGTGGTGATTCAAATGTTACGGTCACTGATACTTAGACTAATAAATATATTTTAAGCATGAATTAAATTTTTAACCCAACTCTGGAAGTGGTAAGATATGAGTTCAGTAACATAGTCTCTGCTAAATATGGATTAGAAACACAGGACACAGAGTTGGAGAATGTGGAAGAGAGGTAGAAAATTTTGGGACTCCAGATACATTGGAGTAGAACTTCTAATCTAGATGCCAATTTTTCTTCTCTAAACTAAGAAGGTGACAGTATAGTACTAATAAGTGTTTGTGTAATTAACTCTAAAAAGGTTATTATAAATGTATTCCATATTTATAGACAGTAGAGGAAACATTAGCATGTAGAGCAAAAATGTGCAAGTAGAGACATGGGAGAAGTTTTTTAAGATACAAATGTTGAGAGATGAAAAATAAAATAGCTGAAATGAAAAATACATTCACCACCATTAACAGCACAATAGACCCTGTAGAAGAAGAAATGATAATCAAAATTGAAGACATACCAGTGGAAATTTTCCAAATAAATCAGATAAAGAAAGACAAAGAGAAAAAAGGGAAGGAGGAAAGAAAGGGACAAACCACAGCAAATAGTACAATAAGGAAAACTAAAATGGAATCATAGAGTATGTTCAATTATCCCAAAGATAGACAAATAGAAAAAGATAAACAAGTAAT
This sequence comes from Callithrix jacchus, assembly GCF_049354715.1. NCBI lineage: Eukaryota > Metazoa > Chordata > Mammalia > Primates > Cebidae > Callithrix > Callithrix jacchus. The sequence goes on from NC_133515.1 coordinate 97,176,155, forward strand.
GGAGGAAACATATGTTTTTAAAAAATCAAAGAGACCAGTGATAAATTTATTCCAGTTATATCAATAATCACTTTTCATTTATATGCTCTAAATGCCCTTAATTAATTGGCAAATTTCAAAATAAAATTGGAATCATTAACAACAGAATAGGCTGAGAAAAGAATCTCAGAGTTTGAATTCTGTTCCTTTGAAGCAATATAGGTATATAAAAATAAAGAAAGAAGAATATTTTAAAATAAGCCAAATCTTTGAGAAACACGGGATTATGTAAAGAGACCAAACCTATAACTCATTTGCATTCCTGGAAGGGGAGAGTGACCAGGCAACTTAGGAAACATATTTGAGCATATAACAAACTAAAATTTTCCCAATCTCACTACCAATATCAACATGCAAATTCAAGAAATTCAGAGAATCCTAGGAGTTACTATGCAAGACAACCATCCCCTAGACATATAGGTGTCAGATTCTCCAAGGCCAATGTGAAATAATAAATGTTAAAGGCAGCTAGAGAGAAGAGGCAGGTCACTTACAAAGGGAACTGCATCAGGCTAATAGTGGGACCTTTCAGTTGAAATTCTACAAGCCAGAAGAGATTGTGGGCCTATTTTCAACAGCCTTAAAGAAAAGAAATTCCAACCAAGAATTTCACATCCTGCCAAACTAAGCTTTATAAGTGAAGAAGAAGTGAAATTCTTTTCAGACAAGCAAATGCTAAGGAAATTTGTTACTCCTGGGCCTGCCTTAACAAGGTCCTAGAGTGACTGGTAAACATGAAAATGAAAGAACAATATCTGCCACCACAAAAACACACTTAAGGACATAGTCTATTGACACTATAAAGCAACTATACAATCAAGTTTACATAACAACTAGCTGACAACATGATTAGAGGATCAAGTCCCCACATATCAATATTGATCCTTAATGTAAATGGGCTAAAAGCCCCACTTAAAAGAAATAGAGTAGCAAGTTGGATAAAGAAGCAAAACCCAGCTGTCTGCTGTCTTTGAGAGACCTATCTCACAAGTAACAACACACATAGGCTCAAAGTAAAGAAATGGAGAAAGATATATTGGGCAAACAGAAAACAAACAAACAAAAAGAGCAGCAGTTGCTATTCTTACATCAGATAAAATAGACTTTAAACAAACAATGATCAAAAAAGGCAAAGAAGACCATTACATAATGATTAAAAGTTCAACAAGACTTAGCTATCCTAAGGAAATATGCACCCAACATTGGAGCACCCAGATTCATAAAACAAGTTCTTACAAATCTATGAATAGATTTAGACAACCACACAATAATGGTGGGGACTTCAACACTCTACTGACAGCATTAAACATATGACTGAGGCAGTAAACTAACAAAGTATTGTGGGCTTAACCTCAACACTAAACCAGTTGGAACTAATAGAGCTCTACAGAACACTACACTCAACAACAACAAAACATACATTCCTCTTATCTGAACATGCCACATACTCTAAGACTGACCACATGCTAAACCATAAAGCAAGTCTCAACAAATTTTTAAAATATCATACCAAGCACACTCTCAGACCACAGCACAATAAAAACAAATCTCAATATCAGGAAGATCCATCAAAATGAGAGAATTACATGGAAGTTAAACAATTTGGGTAAAGAACAAAATTAAGGCAGAAATCAAAAACTTCTTTTAAACTAATGAAAACAAAGATACAGCATATAAAAATTTTTAGGATACAGTTAAAGCAATGTTAAGAGTCAAGTTTATACTGCTAAACACCTACATCAAGATGTTAGAAAGATGTCGAATTAACAAACTAAGGTTACACCTAGAAAAACAAGAGCAAACCAACCCCAAAGCTAGTAGAAGAAAAGAAAGAACCAAAATCAAATCTGAACTGAATGAAATTGAGATGCAAATATTCATACAAAAGACCAACAAAACCAAAAGTTAGTTCTTTGAAAGATTAAACAAGATTGATATACTGCTATCTAGATTAATAAGTTAAAAAAGAGAAATGATCCAACTAAATGCAATAGGAAATGACAATGGTGATATTACAAGCAATCCCACAGAAATACAAAAAAAAAAACCAAAGTTCTCAGAGACTGTTATAAACACTTCTATGCATACAAACTAGAAAATCTAGAAGAGACGAATAAATTCCTGGAAATGTACAGCCTCCCAAGATTGAGAATATTGAAACCCTGAGCAGATCAATAATGAGTTTCAAAATTGAATCAGTAATAAAAAGCCTACCAATCAAAAAAAGCCCTGAACCAGATAGATTCACAGCTGAATTCTACCAAATGTAAAGAAGAGCTTGTACCAATATTGCTGAAATTATTCCAAAAAGGTCAAGGAGGAGGGACTCTTTCTTAACTTATTCTATGAAACCAGCATTCTTCTGATACCAAAACCTGGCAGAGACACAACAACAACAAAAGAAAACATCAGGTCAATATCCCTGAAAAACATAGACACAAAAATCCTCAACAAAATACTAGCAAACCAAATCCAGAAGCACATATCAAAAAATTAATTCACTATGATCAAGTAGGCCTTATTTCCAGAATGCAAGGTTGGTTCAAAATACACAAATCAAGAAATATGATTCACCACATAAAGAGAATTAAAAACAAAAACCAGGTGATCATTTTAATAGACACTAAAAAAGTTTTTGAAAAAAAATCAACCTTTTTGTATGATGAAAACCCTCAAAAATTAGAAATCAAAAGAAAATACCTCAAAATAATAAGAGCCATTTATTCCAAACCTACAGTCAATATCATACTGAATGACTAAAATCTAGAAGCATTTCCCTTGAGAACTGGGGCAATACAAGATCACCCACTCCCACAATTCCTATTCAGCACAGTACTAAAAATCCCAACCAGAGCAATTAGGCAAGGGAAAGAAATAAAACACATCCAAATAGAAAAAGAGAAAGTCAGAACATTTCTTTTCATAGACAATATAATTCCACAGCTAGAAAACCCCATAGACTCTGCCAGAAGTTTCCTAGAACTTATAAATGACAAGTAAAGTTTCAGGACACAAAAATCAATGTACAAAAATTTGTAGCATTTATATAAACAAATAATATGCAAACTGGGATCCAAATCAAGAATGCTATTCTATTTACAATAGCCACAGAAATAATAAAATACCTAGGAATACAAGTTACTAAGAAGGTGAAAGATCTCTACAATGAGAATTGTAAGCATTGCTAAAAGAAATCAGAGATGACACAAATGGGAAAACATTTCATGATCAGAAATAGGAAGAATCAATATTGTTAAAATGGGCCAAAAAATGTGGGATAACTGGCTAGCAATATGCAGATTGAAACTGGACTCATTTCTTTCACCATACACAAAAACTAACTCAAGATGGATTAAAGACCTAAATGTAAAACCTAAAACTAAAAAACCCAAGAAGAAAACCTAGGAAATACCATTCTGGACATCAGCCTTGACAAAGAATTTATGACTAAGACCTCAAAAGCAATTGTAACAAAAATAAAAATTGACAAGTGGTACCTAACTGAACTGGAGAGCTTCTGCATAGCAAAAGCAACTGACAATGAAGTAAACAGACAATCTACAGAATGAGAAAAAAACACAAGCTATGCATCTGACAAAGGTCTAATATTGAGAATCTATAAGGCACTTAAATAAATTAACAAGAAAAAAAACACATTAAAAAATAGGCAACAGATATGAACAGACTCTTCTCAAAAGAAGACATGGAGCAGTCAACAAATATATTTTTAAAATGTTCATTATCAGTACATCCAGATCCAAGATGGCCGATCACTAACAGCTCAGGATTGTAGCTCCCAGTGAAAGCTCAGAGAACGAGACGACGCCACACTTTTAGATGAATTTTCGTCACTCACAGATCAGCCGATTCCCAGTGGAAGAGACCCACGGGTCACCAGCACGACTCTTGTGGCCACCGCAGCAGTTTTGCCGGCGCCTCTGCGCAGCAGCTCTTCATGCAGAGCAAACGGGACCGCTTCCCCTACTGACCGGAGTTTGGAGCTTGAGGAAGTCAGAGCCGCTTGTTGCGGACTCAAGAGGGAAGCCAGACCAGAGATTCCTGGGCAGAAGAGCACCATCAGTCTTATCGCTGCTATTTAGGCTGCCACAGTAGATTGCTCGGATCCCAGCACTGGGAATCAATAAATCGGACGTCAACTCAGAAACCTAATTAGAAAGGCGGTTCATCTACAATGAAGGGAAAAAAACAGCCTAAGAAGGCCGAGTATACCCAGAATCAGAACCCATCAGCAGCAGAACAAGTCCTGATGGAAAAAGACTGTGTTCCATTATCTGAAGTAGGCTTTGAAAGGTGGATGATACCATGGAATATTATGCAGCAATCAGAAATGATGAGTTCGTGTCGTTTGTAAGGACATGGATGAATCTGGAGAACATCATTCTCAGCAAACTGACACAAGAACAGAAAATGAAACACCGCATATTCTCACTCATAGGCGGGTGATGAAAAATGAGAACACATGGATGCAGAGAGGGGAGTACTAAACACTGGGGTCTATTGGGGGGAAAAGGGAGGGCCAGTGGGAGGGGGAGGTGGGGAGGGATAGCCTGGGGAGAAATGCCAAATGTGGGTGAAGGGGAGAAAGCAAACAAAACACACTGCCATGTGTGTACCTATGCAACTGTATTGCATGCTCTGCACATATACCCCAAAACCTAAAATGCAATAAAAAATAAAAAAATTTTTAAAAAAAGGTGGATGATAAGAAACTTCTGGGAGTTAAAGGAACTTGTTCTAACCCAATGTAAAGAAACTAAGAACTTTGAAAAAGGTTCGATGAAATGATGAAAAGAATAGACAATATAGAGAGGAATACAAATGAACTTATGGAGTTGAAAAATACAACACGAGAACTTAGTGAAATATGTACAAGCTTAAATAGCCAAATGGATCAAGCAAAAGAAAGGATATCAGAGGTCGAAGACCAATTTAATGAAATAAAATGACAAGACAAGAATAGAGAAAAAAGGATTAAAAGGAATGAGCAAAGTCTTCAAGAAATATGGGACTATGTGAAAAGACCTAATATACGCTTGATTGGTGTACCTGAATGTGATGGAGAGAATGAATTCAAGCTTGAAAATATTCTTCAGGATATTATCCAGGAAAATTTTCCTAATTTAGCAAAGCAGGACACTATTCAACCCCAGGCAATACAGAGAACACCACAAAGATATTCCTCAAGAAGTCCAACCCCAAGGCACATAATCGTTAGATTCACCAGGATCGAAACGACGGAGAAAATATTAAGGGCAGCCAGAGGGAAAGATCAGGTCACCCATAAAGGGAAGCCTATTAGGCTTACAGCAAATCTCTCAGCAGAAACCCTACAAGCTAGAAGAGAGTGGGGGCCAATATTCAATATACTTAAAGAATAGAACTTTCAGCCCAGAATTTCATATCCTGCCAATTTAAGCTTTACAATTGAAGGAAAAATAAAATCTTTTAGGAACAAGCAAGTACTCAGAGATTTTATTACCACCAGGCCTGCTTTACAAGAACTTCTAAAAGAAGCATTATACATAGAAAGGAACAACCAGTATGAGCCTTTCTAAAAATACACCAAAAAGTAAAGAGCATTAACATAAAGAAGAATTTACATCAACGAAAGGATAAAATAGCCAGTTAATATCAAATGGCAGTAACCCTAAATTTCAATCGACTAAATCCCCCAATCAAAAGATACAGACAAAATCTAACGGTATATCTAAAGATATACAAAGGGTTGGAAAAAAACTTACCAATTAAATGGAGAGCAAAAATAAATAAATAAATAAAAAGCAGGAGTTGCAATTCTCACAATTAATAAAATAGATTTCAAAGCTACAAGGATACAAGGGTAAAAGGATTAATGTAATAAAAAGAGATCTTAACATCCAGATACATAAGACCCATAATGAGATTTAGATTCAACGAGACAGAAAATTGATAACGATATCCAGGACTTGAACTCAGATCCAGAACAAATAAACTCAATAGAGCTCTCCATTTTAAACACACAAAATATACATTAATCACTTTAAACACACAAAATATTGATCGGCCATTATTGATACCCATTTTAGGAATGAAGTAATATTTCTTTTTCCCTCTTTTTCTCTTTTTCCCTCTTTTTTCCTCTTTTTCCTTCTTTTGCTTTCTCTTTCTTCTTAGGAAAAAAAAAAGAAAAAATAAATAAAATAAAATAAGAAAAAAAACAAAAAACAAAACAAAATGTTCATTATCACAAATTATTAGAAAATGCAAATCAAAACCACAATGAGACACCATTTCATACAATTCAGAACCCACTAATGAGTATATACCCAAGGAAAATGAATTGTTCTACTGAAAAGTCACATGCATTTGTATATTCCTCACAGCATTATTCATAATAGAAAAGAAAGAATCAACCAAGATGCTTATCAAAAATAAACTAGATATATAAAAATTCTCATCAATGATTGACTGGTATACATATACACCATGGAATACTATGAAGCCATAAAAAGGAATGAAATAATGCCCTTTACACCAGCATGGATGCAGCTGGAGACCTTTATTCTAAGTGAACTAACATAGGAACAGAAAACCAAATACTGCACATTCTCACTTTTAAGTAACAGCTAAATATTGAATACACATGGACACAAAGATAAGAACAATAGACAATGGGGACCACTTGAGAAGGGAGGGTGAGAGGGGGGTTTGTGGGTTGGAAGGCTACCTATCAGGTTCTATGCTCAAAACCTAAGTAATGGAATCATTGGTACACTGAGCCTCAGTGGCACGCAATTTACCTATGTATCAAACCTATACATATATCCCCAAACCTAAAATAAAAGTAGAAAAAATAAATGCCATTTTGTTTAAAAAAAAAGTAAACAGATCTTCTGATTTTAACCATCCTTGATGAAAATTTTTCTTTGCCATTGTCAAAAGAAAGCATAAGCCAACATTTTCTAGATGGAATCATTATGGATAACTACCTTGAGAGCCTTTCCCCACTTGCAAAACGGTGGCAGTAAGGGAGAGCTGTGATGGAGTTAAGCACTGGATAGTCTCAAGATGCTAACTTTCTAGTTTGTTCATTAAACAAACCTTTATTGTATGTCTTTACTGAAAGATAGCCTTTATATAAGACAAAATATGAGAAAGAGGAGGAGAAGACAGGGGAATGACAAATAAATTAGGCATGTGGTTTCTGGTCCTATATTAGATATTGTACATACATCTAATCTTCAAAATAAATATCACATAAAACATTACTATCCCTGTTTCACAGAAGAAGATCCTGCAGTTTAGAGAGCTTAGGTAACTTAAGAGAGCAGAGGTAGTAATGTGAAAATGTGGAAATCAAATGTAGGTCTAGTCTGACTCTTATATTCTTGCGTTTTTTTCCTCCACACTATTGCCTTCCAGGAAAGTCTAGCAGGGGAAGTGGATAACGAGAAAATACAATGCAATATGATGAGTGCTATAACCGAGATAAATCCTACTGGAATTAACTCTCCCTGAAGGAGCTTTGAAAGTTACAAGAAAGAGGTGATATTTGAGTCAGGTTTTATTAATGATTAGGAACTCACCAAGTGGAGCCCAGAAAAGGCATGCTTGGAAGCCTATGAAATGGACTTGACATTGTACAGAGAATGACAAAGAGTTTGGGTAGTCTGGAATATAGAATTGGTAGGGTGATTCAATACCCAGAGATAAAGGTGAACAGTCCATTTTGAGTCTAGATTGAGAAATGCTGTATGTGTCAAACAGAAGAGTTTATATTTTATTTTACAGGAAAAGGGAGTCACTGGAATTTTGAATGATGTTACTTTAAGATGATTTTGATAACGTATGGAGACTAGATCAAAGGAAAGAGATAAAAGGTAAGTGGAAAGACCTGACAGAGACACATGGCAGTAACCCACTTGAGAACTAGATTTCCAAGAATGGGACAGCATCCGTAGAAATGGACTGATGCAATAGAGTGAATACAATGTAGGGCATGAACTTGACAGGACTTAGTAAATATCTGGATAAATAGGAAGATGGAAGAACTTCTCTAAGTGTCAGGCTTGGTGACTGTGTGGATGTGAGAGCACGTAGAAGCAACAAGTTGGGGTGGGAGGACATTAACTAGGAAAGTCAATCTTACTCTTCCGTTTACTCACATGGAATGCTCACACATTTTCTTTTTTTTTTTTTTTTTTTTTGAGACGGAGTTTCACTCTTGTTACCCAGGCTGGAGTGCAAGGGCGCGATCTCGGCTCACCGCAACCTCCGCCTCCTGGGTTCAGGCAATTCTCCTGCCTCCGCCTCCTGAGTAGCTGGGATTACAGGCACGCACCACCGTGCCCAGCTAATTTTTTGTATTTTTAGTAGAGATGGGGTTTCACCATGTTGACCAGGATGGTCTCGATCTCTTGACCTCGTGATCCACCCGCCTCGGCCTCCCAAAGTGCTGGGATTACAGGCTTGAGCCACCGCGCCCGGCCCGCTCACACATTTTCTTAGTGTTCCAATTTCAGCTTGTAGCACCAAAACAACAAAAAATTATCTCTGAATTACAATAAGAGCTCAGTCTTATTTTGAATGCCTCCCCTCAGCTTACCAGGCAGGAAATCTTACCTCCTAGTGCCACATCTGTGATATATTCCAGCCAACAGAGAATCCCATTTGCTTTTTTACATCCACCTCTCAATATTATGTAGTTTTACTCTGCTTGCAGTTAAATCTAAATGTGGCACACACTGGCTAGCTAGTCATCAAATTTGTTTTCCTTTCATCCATAACCACAGCTGGGCCATATTTCCTAGACTCCCTTGCTGTTAGATGTAGTGATGTGACCAGATTCTAGCCAATAAAAACTGGAAAGGCATGATACATCCTACATCCTATTTCCACACCTGACCATGAAAACTTACTGCACAGTCCTCCACTCTTACTTTCCTCTGTGCCAGCTTATGTCAGTGTCCGAAATGACCTTGGAACCCACGTGTTGAAGACACCAGAGTTTCCACAAGCCTGAACAACTGCATGGTGTGGCTCCTTCTCTCCCCAGCCCCATCTCCCCGATGCTGCTGCTATTATACTAAACAAAAGCTAGAAGTAAACTTCCACTGAGTTAATACACTGAGATTCCAGGTTTTATGTTTTAAGCCTCAGAGATCCCAGGGTTTATCTGCTAACTAAAAACACCAGTGCTGCAACTCAGCTGATAATGGACTCTATCCACTTGTGATACAAATCCAGGTTTCCAGCCAATAGCCACTCTTAAATTCCATTTATATGGAGACTATGAAATTGATTCACACACAAACAGCTGTTCGGTCTCCTAGATAGGGAATCTAGGTATACAAGTGACTGATACTACAGAGTTTCAACCTGCAGTCTCTTCTCAGGCTGAGCTCTAGACTGAGGCCAGTGTTCATGGGGACCCACCTTGGGCATAGAGAGCCATGGAGGCCTGGACAGCTAACCAGATGCTTAGAAACATCACTCTAACTAGGCCTTACACACAGTCTGCCCTCACACATTCTGTCTTCTCATTCTACTGGGGATGAGGGCCACCAATGGCCCTCATAGCCACATAGGAAAGTTACCCAGCCTAGGATAATGACAAATAAGAACTGAAGGCTGAACTCTCAGAAGATGAAGAGAGACTGAGCAGTGAACCATGTTTTTTTCTTTGTAACTTTTATTGACATATATATTGAGAAAAGTGCACAACTCTGTAGTGTGCAGTGCAAGGAATTTTCACAAACTGAAGAGCATCATGTAAATCAGCATGCAGATCGAGAAAACGAACATTACCAGCACCCTAGATGCTCTCAGGGTTCCTTCCCATCACATTACTCCCAGGGTATTATCGGTCCTGACTTTTCACAACACAGCTTCATTCTGCCTGCTTTTGAACTTTATACAAGTGAAAGTATCTAGTCTATATTCTGTATCTGGCTTCTGGCTTTTTTTTAACCTTGTGTTTGTGTGGTTCATTCATGGTGTTCCACATGGTTTGTCCATTATTAACGATGAATGGTATTTTATGGCATGAATAAGCCACATTGATGTACCCATTCTACAGGCAAGAGACCTCCTGGATCATTTCCAGTTGGGGGGCATAACAAATAGTGTGATGTAAACATTCTTGTACATCTCTTCTGTGAATATATGTAAGCAATTATGTTGGCTATTTTGGGGTCATGTCCTGTGCATTCATTCAACTTTAGTAGAAATGATTGAATAGTTTTCTAAAATGGTTATGCCAACTCCATGTTCTTTGAGGTAGACACCCTACAAATAACCAAAGTACCAGGAAAATGATGAGTTGATTTGGGGAAATACGGATCTGAGATGCCTGTGAGATGCAGCCAAGGGCAATTAAGAGAAAATTATTGGGTCCAGGGATATGAGACTCAGGAGAAAGATCTAGGCTGGATCCTTGTATTGGATCCTTCTCGAATAGAAGGAGCTCAAGGAAAGATGTATTCATTAGCAAAACGATGACAGAGGAAGTCAGGTCAGACGGAATGCCCCAAGTATAGTGTGAGGCCAAAGAAGGGAAGAGGACCCGGTAGTCAAGAGGAAAGCAGAGGCAGAGAAGCTGGAGTAGGAGAAAGGCTAACGAGCACCTTTCCCACTAACAGGCAGCAGGGTATCATATGGAAAAATTGGGTTCACCTTGTACCCTTTGGAAACTGACAGAGTATTTAAGGAGATTGATTATGTTACATTCTCTGAAATTTAGATTGAACGAAACTTTCTCGAGACTGTGCGTTTACTCTGGCTTCATTACTAATTCCCCTGGTTCTTTCCTGTACATTTGGTATAGGAAAGCACAATCCACAGAAAAGAAATAGCTTCTGGCATTCTTCCTTTTAACAATAATTCAAACACCTCATTAGATTGGAGTTGACTCTAGATAGTGTTCCCTGTGACAGCTTGACTTACTGCAATGAGTTTCAGCATCTTTATTATATGGGCAGCTCTGAAGCCTACCACCCCAATATTTCAGGCTGGTTTCTTTCCAACCTTGGTAAATTTCTCTATCATGTTGCTGATGAAATCCATTTGTTCAGGCACTTAAATGGTGCATATCCTTCTATCTCAAAAGGCAGGGTGGCCACTACCCATAAGATTGTTGTTTTTTCTGCAGGCTGCAATAATCAGATAAATTTTTAAGAAAACAGATGTGCAATTACTGAGGCTGGCTTTTAGGCACACCACGATGAAATTCAATTTGTTTGAAGATCCAAAGATTAATGAAATATGATCCCTTCTTTCGTGGGCTTGACAATTGAATGTGAAAGAAAGGACAAACATAATTAGCTCTAGTACAGTGCAGAATGGTATAAATACTAAAACAGAGTACAAGCAGTATGTTGTGAAAGGAAACATGAGTCAGGGCTCCCTCCCTAGTACTCAGTGATCAGTACGAGCGTCCTAAGAAAGTAAAATTAGTTTGAAAAGTGAGAGAAATTCTACCAATAGAAAGAAGGCCAAGGAAAGAGCATGAGAAAAATGCCAAGTTGAAAAAGTACACACTAGATATATCCCAAAAGAACCAACATTTGGTGTTGTTAAAGCAATGGCGCTCCCTTTTATTTTCTTTTTGAGACAGAGTCTCACTCTGTTGTCCAGTCTGGAGTACAGTGGCATGATCTCGGCTCACTGCAGCCTCTGCCTCCCAGGTTCAAGCAATTCTTCTGCCTTAGCCTCTCAAGTAGCTGGGATTACAGGCACATGCCACCATGCCTGGCTAATTTTTTGTGTTTTTAGCAGAGGTAGGGTTTCACCATGTTGGCCAGGCTGATCTTGAACTCCTGACCTCAGGTGATCCGCCCACCTCAGTCTCCCAAAGTGCTGAGATTACAGGTGTGAGCCACTGCACCCAGCCAGCAATGGTTCTTAAAATGTAGTCCCTAGATAAGCAACATCAGTGTCAACTGGGTACTTGTTAGAAATGCAAAATTTCAAGGCTCTCTCTTACACTCACAGAATCAGAAATGCTGGGCATAAGACCCAGAAACAAGTATTTCAACAAGACATCCAGGTGACTCTGAAGCACACTTAGATTTGAGAACCCTGAAATAGAGGGTAATGTGCATGCAGTGATATGATGTGAGATGAGGTTGGATAGATATGGTGAATCTGAATCATGGTGAGCTTAGAATGCACACACAGAGTAGGATTTTGCTGTGTAAGCAACAGGGAGCCAATGTAGAATTTTGAGAAGAGGAGTGCATGATCAAAACTGTGCTTTAGAAAGAAAACTCCAACAGCAGGTGATTAATGCATTAGCAAAAGGGATAATTGGGCATAGGGAGAAAACACTTAGAAGCCTATACTTGTGAAATACTTGTCAGAGAACATATACTCCAGTCCAAGGTGATGAACATGAGAGTCATCATTATCTTTATGAGAGAATAATTCTTTAGTAACAAATATTCACAATTTGGCTCTCTAATAGAAGCTTCCAGATCATTGTACTGTTATACTAGCAAGAAAACAAATTGACACTCAAGAATTTACTCAGTATCATGTATTGTCATATATATTAAACCTACAAAATCTATGCATCAACCTTAATTTACAGTGTTAGACACTTTCCAACACCATACAAATAAGAATAAGAAAGGGAGACCACAGGGAGCTAATAATTGAGTTAGAAAAATATCCAACCCAGGACTATTATAAAACATTTTTTTCTGGTATGCCACGCTGCTAACATTGAGCCTGGCTTCAATTTGACTACAGCCCGTCTCTATGGTAGTATGGAGACATGGAAAAATAGACCCAGTTCTTAGCTGCAATTTTCTCAGACCTATTCTGCTCATCTGCCACCCAGTTGACCACGCCCACTTCAAAAAGAATCATGAACACCGCTTCTCTGTTATCCCAGCCAATAGCAGCTTTCTCAGCCTGTTCTTCTATTGAACCCTCACATATTGAACTCTTCCCACATTGAAATCACCTATACAAAGTTTCATTTTCTAGCCACCTGGTGGGACTTCAGTGCCAGAGATATATAGAAAATGGAGATCATGAGGTTCAATCCCACCACCCTCATTATGCATACATACAGGATAGGGACCAGAGAGGATAAGATAAGAAGTTACCCAAGGCATTTATAGAACTAAAATCTGTTATTTTTTGCTCAGAGCTCTTTCTACCTCACCACCATCTGTTTTTGTGAAAATCTTGCATCATCATTCAGCAGCTTCTGAAACAGCGGCTGACACATAGTAGGTACTCAATATTTTCGTATTGAACGAATGAAGTCTGAGTCGATGAATTCTAGTCAGTACTCTCCAGTCACATAATTCATCCATCCTCAACTCTTCCTTCTTTCCCTGTCTTCAGAGCCTGACTGATTCCTACTCCTTGCAGCACACAAAAAGAGACAATCATATCACTTGCCCCTTAACTGATATTACACCAAAAAGGACATAATTTCATTCTTTAAATTAAAAAAATCACATGCAATTATTTCTATATTAAAAAACTATCTCTGCGTTGAATAAACTATGGAGAAAGTGAAGGAATTTCTATTTTTTTTAAAAAACAATTTTATTATTTATAAATGCCTGTAGCAAAATACAACATTCTGTGATAAACAAGTGCCTTGGGATATGCACTGAGAAATACTGTGTATATCAATTTGATTACTTGTAAATAGATGTTTCTGAAGGGACTAAAAATGAAGTTTCCTTCAGGGAGATTAAGCATCTTTGTTGGCAGCAGCTTAAACACATGTTTACACAACTGCATTATTCGACCTACCAACATTCATTACATTAATCCATTAACTAGAATGTGTAGAAGTAGTCTCGCTTGTTCTCTTTTCTGAGGAAACAAAAGTGAGTTCTTCTCTAAGTCTCTTTTACTTAGAAAGCCTGGAAATGGGTTTTGGATGTGTCAGTGTGGTTAGAATCTAATAAACAATAAGTTAAATGAGTTTTTCTTCAATGATTCAGGACTTTGTGGGACCTCTGCATCTTCATTTTGAATTTATCTTGGCATTTCCCAACTTTTTTTCCTTCCAGTTATTCAGTTGAACAATATTCCTGAGCAGTTGCTATGTGCCAGACCCTGGGCCAGAGACCAGAGAGCCAGCTGTGCTTCTTCCACCTCCTACACCCATGCCTTCATTGATTAGGTTCCTGATGGTCAGTATTGTCAATATAGAGCAAATGGGAGGTTGATACTCTGACCACACCCTAAACGAAAACCAATAGGAAGCTGGACTTTTTGGGGCATCCTCTATTTGAAAAGCATTCCATTTAGATCAGCTCAGTTCACATTTACTGAAGATCTGTTAGGTTCTAGACCCAAAGCTAAATCCCAAAGATACAGAATACTAGACTTGTCCCCAAGGTGTTTAGTGGGGGATACAGATGAGTAAGCAGATGATTAACCTGGAGAGTGAAAGGCAGAGAGGATATTAGGTCCCAAGGAAGGGCACTTAATCTAGATTGGAGAAGTTCTGCAGACTTCCAGTCTGGGAGAAGGTCAGAGAAGACTTCCTGGATGAAGGGGCAGGGAGGAGTGAGTCAACTACTAGGTGCAAAGGGGAAAGGAGACATTCAGACAAAGCAAACTGCACAAAGAAAGAAAGACCTGAAATCGATTAAAGTAATTCTCCTTGGCCTTGCAAAAATGTTAAGGGCATCTGCAGCAAGAATGAAGGCATTCCACATGTTCCCAGTAAGGAAGACCTCCTTGCCATCCTAGACTTGTTCTATGCTGGTGCAAGAGAAAGGGAGGAGGGCACCCTCTCCAAGGGTCTCAACAGTACTCAGGCTATTTTTTGCCTTTTGAAAAGCATACAGCTGAGACTACAGCAGGAACTCACTTTTAATTTTATTAATTTCTAATGCAGATTTTTTCAAGTGTTTTTGAGACCCAAATGCACCAGAATGACATAGGCTACTTTTTAAAAATTTTTAAAGGGATTTCCAACTTTAAAGTGGTTTTACCACCATGAACTTCATATGGAACCAGAAGAGAGCCTGCATAGCCAAATCAATTCTAAGCAAAAAGAACACAGCAGGGGGCATCACACTACTGGATTTCAAACTATACTACAAGGCTACAGTAATCAAAACAGCATGGTACTGGCACCAAAACAGAGATATAGACCAATGGAACAAAATAGAGGCACCGGAGGAAACACAACATATCTACAACTATACAATCTTTGATAAACCTGACAAAAACAAGCAATGGGGAAAGGATTCCCTATTTAACAAATGATGTTGGGAAAACTGGCTAGCCATGTGCAGAAAGCAGAAACTGGACCCCTTCCTGACACCTTACACTAAAATTAACTCCAGATGGATTAAAGACTTAAACATAAGACCTGGCATGATAAAAACCCTAGAAGGAAATCTAGACAAAACTATCCAGGACATAGGAGTAGGCAAGGACTTCATGAACAAAACACCAAAAGCATTGGCAACAAAAGCCAAAATAGACAAATGGGACCTAATCAAACTCCACAGCTTCTGCACGGCAAAAGAAACAGTCACTAGAGTGAATCGGCAACCAACAGAATGGGAAAAAATTTTTGCAGTTTACCCATCTGACAAAGGGCTGATATCTAGAATTTACAAAGAACTCAGATTTACAGGAAAAAAACAAGCCCATTCAAAAGTGGGCAAAGGATATGAACAGACACTTTACGAAAGAAGACATATATGAGGCCAACAATCATATGAAAAAATGCTCTTCGTCACTGGTCATCAGAGAGATGCAAATCAAAACCACATTGAGATACCATCTCATGCCAGTTAGAATGGCAATCATTAAAAAATCTGGAGACAACAGATGCTGGAGAGGATGTGGAGAAAAAGGAACACTTTTACACTGTTGGTGGGAGTGCAAATTAGTCCAACCATTGTGGAAGACAGTGTGGCGATTCCTCAAGGCCTTAGAAATAGAAATTCCATTTGACCCAGCAATCCCATTACTGGGTATTTACCCAAAGGACTATAAATCGTTCTACTATAAGGACACATGCACACGAATGTTTATTGCAGCACTGTTTACAATAGCAAAGACCTGGAATCAACCCATTGATGATAGACTGGATTGGGAAAATGTGGCACATATACACCATGGAATATTACGCAGCAATCAGAAATGATGAGTTTGTGTCGTTTGTAGGGACATGGATGAATCTGGAGAACATCATTCTCAGCAAACTGACACAAGAACAGAAAATGAAACACCGCATATTCTCACTCATAGGCGGGTGATGAAAAATGAGAACACATGGACACAGAGAGGGGAGTACTAAACACTGGGGTCTATTGGGGGGAAAAGGGGAGGGCCAGTGGGAGGGGGAGGTGGGGAGGGATAGCCTGGGGAGAAATGCCAAATGCGGGTGAAGGGGAGAAAGCAAACAAAACACTGCCATGTGTGTACCTATGCAACTGTATTGCATGCTCTGCACATGTACCCCAGAACCTAAAATGCAATAAAAAATAAAAATATATAAAAAAAGTGGTTTTAAACTTTAAAAATTTTATATAGCACTTTCCACAGGCCACTGAACAACTGCTCAGTTAAAGCTCTAGGATCGGGTATAATAATATGAATTTTCTACAAGCATCCAGGTAAGTATTGGTACATGAACATTGGAAAACACTTTTAATGGGGTTAGAGCAGGAATTTTCAACCTTAGATGAACATTAGAATAACTTGGGGAGGTTTAAAACAAAAGAATACCCAGGCCCCACTCCCAGATTTTCTAACTCACATGTACTTGGTTAGGGGTGAACACTGGCATTTTTTCAAGTATCACAGGTGATTCTAATGTTTGGCCCAAGGTGCTCTATAAGACCATTTGAAAGTAAGAATAGAGATACCACACCTCAAAATGTGTGGAACTTACTAAAAGCAGAGTTTTGGAGGAAAGTTTTGATAATAAAGTCTTGTATTAAAAATGAAAACAGGTTCCAAATTAGTAATCTAAAGTTTTATCTTAAAAAAAAAAACTAGAAAAGAAGCAAAACAAATTCAAAACAAGGAGATGAAAGGAAATAGTAAAGAGCAGAAATCAAGGATACTCTTGACTAGAAACAACAGACAAAAACAGTGAAACCAGTAACTGGTGGTTTTGACAAAACCAGCAAAATTGATAGAACTATAGCCAGACTGCCCACGGGAAAGAGAAAAAGCAAAAATTTCAAATTTTAGGAATAAAAAAGAAAACATAATTACGAACTGTACAGACCTTTAAAATATAAGAGAATACTACAAACAATTCTATGCCTTAATCTCAAAAATTTTGATGATATAGACAAATTCCTTAAAATATGCAAATTGCCAAAAATTCATGAAATAAAGGAAAAAAAGAGGGAGAGGGTCTATTTAGCACTTATTTTTTTTTAATTGTACTTTAAGTTCTGGGGTACATATGCAGAACGTGCAGGTTTGTTACATAGGTATACACGTGCCATGGTGGTTTGCTGCACCCATCAACCCATCATCTACATTACGTATTTCACCTAATGCTATCTCTCACCTAACCCCCCACCCACAGACAGGCCCTAGTGTGTGTTGTTCCCCTCCCTGTGTCCGTGTGTTCTCATTGTTCAACTCCCACTTATGAGTGAGAACATGCCATGTTTGGTTTTCTGTTCCTGCATTAGTTTGCTGAGGATGATGGTTTCCAGCTTCATTCATGTCCCTACAAAGGACACGAACTCATCCTTTTTTATGGCAGCAAGCATGGTATTCCATGGTGTATATGTGCCAGCCACATGTCTTTATCCGGTCTATCATTGATGGACATTTTGGGTTGATTCCAAGTCTTTGCTATTTGTGAATAGTGCTGCAATAAACATACTTGTGCATGTGTCTTTATAGAAGAATAATTTATGATCCTTTGGATATATGCCCAATCATGGGATTGCTGAGCCAAATGGTATTTCTAGTTCTAGATCCTTAAGAAATTGCCACTCTGTCTTCCACAGTGGTTGAACTAATTTACTCTCCTTCCAACAGTGTAAAAGCGTTCTTGTTTCTCCACATCCTCTCCAGAATCTGTTATTTCCTGACTTTTTAATGATCACCATTGTAACTGGTGTGAGATGGTATCTCATGGTGGTTTGATTTCCACTTCTCTAATGACCAGTGGTAATGAGCTATTTTTCATGTTTGTTGGCTGCATAAATATATTATTTTGAGAAGTGTCTGTTTATATCCTTTGCCCACTTTTTGATGGGGTTGCTTGACTTTCATATGAATTTGTTTAAGTTTCTTGTAGATTCCAGATATTAGCGCTTTGTCAGAAGGATAGACTGCAAAAATTTTCTTCCATTCTGTAGGTTGCCTGTTCACTCTGATGATAGCTTCTTTTGCTGTTACACTTATTCTTAAATAAATTGCATTTATAATTTAAAAAACCAAAATAAACAAACAAAAGCCTCCTGGCCCAGGGGACTTTATTTGTAAATTCAGCCAAATACTTAAAAAGAAACACTTGCAATTCTATACAAACTCTTCTACAATAAGAAACAATACTTCCGAAAACATTTTATTGATACAGGGTTTTTTACTCCTTTGCTCTGCTGGATCTGGGTTCTTATCTCACAACCAGGAAAAATTAGGCACACTGACATAAAAAAGTGAGTGGAGTAGAATTTATTAAGTGAAAAGGAAGTTCTCAGCTGAGAGCGGGGTCCTGAGAGCAGGTTCCCGGTTTCTCCCTTCACACTTGAATACAAAGGTTTTTATATAAAAGCTGATGGGGCTGGGTTCACTATTTGTATAAGATGCAAATTCCTGGTGGCTCCACCCCCTTCCCCTAGGGTGCAGGTGGGCCCTTAGTTGGCTGTGGGCACATTCAGGCAAGACTCCTGTGCAAGTCCCCAAATCTGCAGAAGACATCTGGTGTGGGCACTTGTGGGGCTGGTCAGGAGATTCTCTGGGGACCCTCCTTATCTGCCTGGGAGAGTTCTCTGCCTCCTGCCTCTATCATGTCCCAAGGTACATTTAACTGCCATTAGAATAAAAATGAAGGCCAGTCTTAACAGCTTCCTGCTGACAGAAGGCACTGTTTTGAGAAAACAGCAGTCAGAACTCCCTCAGAGACCTATCTAAGGGTCCCTAGTAAAAGGGAGCCATCATTTGAGGCTCCAGTTACATGACTGTTTGCAGTTTGATGGCCTGAAGATGAGAAAGACAAACTGGGTTATTAGAAGACATATAGCAAAACAAAACAAGATGGGGTAAGGACAGCTCAAAAATCCCAAGGCTGCCAACATGCCCAGATAACTGGTAGCTATAGTTATGCCTGCTAAGATTTGGGTGGTTGGGGCTTGGCTTTGGTTAGCTCCTTTGTTCTTATTTTCCCAAAGAAACCTCCAGGTTATGGGAACCCTATTCACTCCCATCACCCAGCAGGATTTGCAGGATACTTGCGCAGAATTGAAATACTGATCCAGATTTTTACAATACTCAACTCTTTTGTTTCTTCTGAGCTGAAGCCAGAGATCACTGGTAAGTTCACAGGAACAAGCAAGGTTAGTCTAAAGTAAGCAAAAACTTAAAAACCATGAATGAGATTAGAATTTAATGACAAATGTCTGATAAGTTTTAAAATATAATTTTTCTCTCTCCAGTTCTCATTTTTGTCAAAAACAAATCATGATAGGTCTGAGTTGTTTGCAAAATAAACTTCAGTCTTATTCTTGGCTTGATTATTTACATAAATTGCAGCAAGAATAATTATTTTTCACATTGGCTTTTCAGTTGGCTTTGTTGGAACTCTGTTGCACAAGGGATCTCATATAAGACCCTTGATAGCTGAGCCCAGCCATGAGTTTGTACCTTCAAAAACCTGAATTCAGTAAATTCCTCTCTTCTTGAAGTTCCAAGAATATGGGGCTTCTGCCTATTAGAAAGTGACAATTTTTACTTAACACAGGTTGGGAACCTTGTTCAGGGACTATGTAAACAAGGTATGAGGCCAGTTTTCCCAAGGAGTTCTTATTGGCTCTGCAAGATCAAGCTTGATTCCTTAAAGGGAAGCACATCCTTCCATTCAAAGCCTGGATAAAACAATCAGTTTATTCAATTGTGTCCTGTTGCATAAGAAAATAGATTCTTATGGCACTGATGCAAATAACTATATTATCATAAGTTAAGAATACTCATAAATAGTTTCCAAATTCTGGAGAAACCAGGCAGAAGAAAACAAATATGTTCCAAATTTTATTCACAGCAATATACCTTACTCAATTATTAAAGACTGTAAGTAGCTCAAAATAAAAATTTCCTTGACTCTGAAAAACAGCATAAGGATCAGCAATACATTAAGCAAAAAGGTTAAAATATTACTTCAGTTTTCTGTTAGTTCAGTCCATTCTGTTAACTATTGGTCTGCTTGATATTTATGAACATTTCAGCTCTTCATGTCTTATGTTTTTCCTTTATTCCAATGTCAAAATCTTCAGAGTTACAGAAACATGCATTGAGATCATGTGGCAAAGTCCTATAGCTAATTACAAACCATCTTTTGAAAAAGGAACAAAGCAAGACAATTGTCTAAGAGTGACAAAATATCCAGGATAGTTAGTCAGAAACACAATTGACAAAGAAATTTGCTTATTTCTGTGGTTTACAATAGTTTAACACAATAACCTTAATGATGATTGATAGCATATACTCAGACATTAGAATTTTAGACATCCCATACAATTATGGAATACATATTAATATTTACTAAAATATAACCTAAAGAGATTTTGAATATCACTTTGGCAATCCGGCATAACTAAACAAACCAAATAATTATGTTTACCTCTCTTTTCGGTTGCTCCCGGGACCCCCCCTGTAGCAGCTACCAGGTAAGGGTCAGAAAAGACCATTTTCGAAGCTGAAGTTTGATTTGAGGAAGCCTGCTAAATATATTAGAGGTTCAAGGCACTTGATATTATGAAATAAAATCCAGATTACCATGAGTCGTTTATTTTAGTGAAAATGAGGACTCAAAAAGTTTTAAAAAGGCAAAAAACTTTTATTATTGTTTACTATTACATGAAAATATTTATTGTTTGAGGGAGAAAAAGCCAAATTTTATCCTTACATTAGTCTATTAATGTCAACCTCAATTTTTTTATGGATCAATAATTTATTTATTTTTATTTTACTTTAAGTTCCAAGATACATGTGCAATGTGCAGGTTTGTTACATAGATACGCCTGGGCCATGGTGGTTTCCTGCACCTATTGACCTGTCTTCTAAGTTTTCTCCCCTCACCCCCACCACCCAATAGGCCCTGGTGTATGATGTTCCCCTCCCTGTGTTCTCATTGTCTAACTCCCAATTATGAGGGAGAACATGCAGTGTTTGGTTTTCTGTTTCTGTGTTATTTTGCTGAGGATGACAGCTTCCAGCTTCATCTATGTCCCTTCAAAGGACAAGATCTCATTCTTTTTCATGGCTGCATAGTATTCCATAGTGTATACATATCACATTTTTTATATCTAACCTATCATTGATGGGCATTTGGGTTGGTTCCATGTCTTTGCTATTAGAAACAGTGATGCAGTAAACATATGTGTGCATGTTTCTTTATAGTAGAATGATTTATACTCCTTTGGGTATATATCTAGTATTAGGATTGCAGGGTCAAATGCTATTTCTGGTTCTAGATCATTGAGGAATCACCATACTATCTTCCACAATGGTTGAATTGATTTACATTCCCACCAACACTGTAAAAGCATTCCTATTTCTCCACAACCTCATTGGCATCTATTGTTTCTGTACTTTTTAATAATTGTGATTCTCACTGGCTTGAGATGGTATCTCATTGTGGTTTTGATTTGCATTTTTCTAATGATCAGTGATGTTGAGCTTTTTTTTCATGTCTGTTGGCCACATAAATGTCTTCTTTTGAGAAGTGTCTATTCATATCTTCTGCTCACTTTTTGATGGGGTCAACCCCAGATTTTTAATAAAACCTTATAGATAATTCAATCCAATCTTAATTATTTGAGCATGAGGTAAGATTCTTATACACTTTTTACAACTACTTATAAATTTTTGTTAATATGTTCACTCACAGAATTTCTTTTAAAAGATTATTTTTACAGATCTTCCACCATGTGTTTAAATGTCCAACTTTATCTTATCTAATTCAAAACAATCCTTTAACCCTAGGGAAAAATTTACATTCCCATGCCTTCTTATAATCTTTTACTAAAAACACATTTTACTTTCCTTACACACCTTGCATGTAAATCTATTTCCAGTAGTCTCAATTACATGTTATAATGGAAACTCTTGGCAATTTTCAATTTTAGTGTAAAACCTGGTAAGTTATTTTAATTATGTACTAGGCACAGATAGGGTGTGACTCTTTCCAGCACAGTTAAGGGCATGTTTAATTCCATATGTCCCCAGGTTTTACCAATAGTGAAGCAGGCAAATCGAACAGTTCTCAAAAGCCAAAGAAGCAATTTATCACCTTAAAACATGTAGCAAGACTAGTATCTGACCCACATAATTTAGACCACATATTTACATTTTGAAGACATTTGTATTTTACCAACTATCTTTAAAACTATTTTTATTCCTTAAAAATTAAAGTCATCTTAACTAAAAGGCATTGCAGCTTTTATTTTTCCTTCCAAAAAACTGATATCAGTGCTTATTTTTCTTTGGGCCAGTCAATTACAGCTCTTTTTTATATAACCATCCACACATACATAATACATATACAATGATTACACAGACAGACAGAAGAAGATCCAGTACTTGTAAGATTTTTCATTTGCCAATCTTCTAGTTGGTTTATTGGCCTCAGGGTGGAGCCTTCCAAGAAACAGGGCTAGGAAAGCCTGGGTTCTAAGAGAGCCTAATAAGCAGATACAGCTGGAAGACAGAAACAAATTCTGAGAGGACTATATCCACTTTTAATTCCTGGGATTCCTTGAGGAAAACAGAGGGTTTTTTCCTAAAATGGGGTTTGTGGCTCCTTCTCTGCTTTTTCTCAGGAGTCCCAGGTTATCAGAAGTTATCTTAGGGCCTCTGATGCATGTACTGAGTGGCAAGACAAAATGGATAAAAATAATTCAATGGATTGAAAAAAACAAGAAAAGCTTTCTTTTTCCAGAAAAACAAGATCCAAGAAGAGAAAAGTGTAAAGGGTTTTTAAATATACCTACAGCTTAGCTATTCAATTTTAATTAAGCTGAGTGCTCTTTAAAAAAATCCTTTCAAATCCCTTATTACCTGTCTTCAGCCATGCCAAGTGGCCAATATTTCTGGCCTTTGAGCCTCAACAAAGTAAATTCACAGTGAAAATGAGAAGCTTTAACTAAAGTTATGAGTTAACTGCAAGTATACAAGGTATTTTCAAAGAGGTGGTAAGCAGTTTTTACAAAATCTAGAATCTTTAAATGTGGCTCAGAAATAGGAATATTGAATTAGGGAAGCTAGAAGTTGTTCATGGAGTAAAAGAGGATTAGCAAATGATAAAAGTCACACAGATATTGACCAGAAAATACTCATTTTCTATGCCCAGATTGAACCCAGGCCACCATTGCAAAATGACAGAGACCAAAACTAAGTGGTAGCTACAGGTTGCCAAGTGGTTACAGGTCACGCTCCCAAAGACATAAAACAAGATGGAGACCTGCAACGAAGTGTGTTACCGACCAGTTTGCGGGCCTGGCTTTGAACAGTGGGTTTATGGGGTCCTAGGTCTGCATTTGATTCTAACATAGACTTTATGACAGAACCATACACAAAGACACACAAAGTACACCAGATTGGCTATACCTTAAGACTAACCTCACAAATCTTTCTTCCATCAATGAACACCTTACAGAGGATATAGACAGTGATTTTATCATTCATTCAACCAGTTTGCACAGGGAAAGGACAGAAGTCTGACTGGCAAAAACTTTTACCCTTTTGTTTATATGTCAGGTTTCTGGGTTCCCTTCCACCAAGCCCAATTTTAAACCCAGTAGTTTAAGGTTTGGGAAAATTAACTCTTCCCAGTTTGAGGGATGCAGCTGAGCGGAGTATCCTGTGGTACGAGGACACAGTTACCCATCTGTGAAGAGAGAACAGAGGAGGAAAAAGGAAAAAGAAGGTATTTTTTAAAAGTAGTCCTAGTGATTCAGGAGGCATTTAAGAGAAGCATTGATTGATGACGATTGGTTACCAATCTAGAAAGAGGGGAACCGGCATCTCTAGTTCCTTTTCCTTTCTAGTAAATACCTGGGGTATGTGAGGGAGAGAGAGAAGAGGCATCCCTCTCTCCTTCTTTCATCCTTATATCCCCAAGTTCTGGCAACCCAACAGGGTACCACCTCTGGGTGTCCATGTGGCTTTCGCCCATGTTAACAGGGGTTCTCAGGGGTGGGAATTATCCACCCTTACCTTGCACAGCTTGTCCCCCTATTGTTGGTAACCTTTGAGTTCCCTATACCTTGTCTATGCCATGGATGCTAGTATGACCTGTATCCATGAAACCAGAGGGGACCTAATCCATAGGAATTAGTCATGCTAAGGAAAAGCTGTGGAGCTGGGTCCTTCTCAAACAAGGGAGAGAGAAAAGATGTCTTGTGAATTGTGGTTCTGGCCTAATAAAATGCCTTTTAAAGGTAAAGAAAAAAAGAAAAGAAAAAAGAAGTCTCTCATAGAAGTTAACACCTGACAGGGTAAAGAAAAGAAAAAAAGAAATAGCTTAAGTGCAGAGTGGGGAAAATGCCTGGGGAAAAAAAACTTCCTCTTATGCAAATGGCTCCTCCAACTGGGAGAGAAACTTTTCATTGCTGTTTCCTCCTTCCTGGCTTGGCCAGGGGAGGAATCACTGCATGGGCACGTGTCAGGAGGGGATGGTGAGCAGGAAACGCTGGCTAGCTGGTAACGTGGGGCTCTTGGTCCCTGAGACTGCCCTGGGGCCTGGGTCTGGGCAGTGGCCATGGCTCATATGGACATATGGCCATGTGCCCTAGCCTGTGGCCATTGGGGTGGAAGTAGGGGACATGCCTCAAAGAACAGATTGAAATCATACTGTTCTAAATTGCACATGTGATGGCTGGGTCAAGGGCTCATTCTACCCAGTAACATCTCTGTAGTTTTCATCAGCCTTCCTAATATTGTAAAAGAAGAGATAGGTGCCATGACTGTCCCAAAAGAAAGTAATAAAATGCCATATTAAAGACTAGACTGAAACAAAGTCAACATTCCCAACTCTCCAGAGCGATGGGGGTGGAGAGGAGCCTCTTCTGTAGCTGTGCCACCATTCATTCTTAATTGGCTAATCAGAGGTTCAGTGTTTCCTCTGCCTTCAGAAAAAGTCTGAGGACAAGAAGGCTAGAAAATGAAAGTAAAAAAGGTTTTGGGGTCTGCATTTTACTCACCATTCTTCAGATGCCCTTATGAGCCAACAAAATGATGCAGAATTTTTTTACACCTTAGCTCAGCTATATCTGGTTCTTGTCTCACAACCAGGAAAAATTAAGCATGCAGACATTGAAGGGTGAGTGGAGCAGAATTTATTAAGCAAAAGGAAAGTTCTCAGCCAAGAGCAGATCCTGAAAGCAGGTTCCCAGTTGCCTCCTTCACAGTTGAATACAAGGTCTTTTATATAAAAGCTGATGGGACTGGGTTCCCTATTTGTATAAGGTGAAAATTTCTGGTGGCTCCACCTCCTCCCTACAGTGCACAAGTGGGCCCTTAGTTGGCAGTGGGCACATTCAGGCAAGTCCCCTGTGCAAGTTCTGCACAAAATATCTGGTGTAAGCACTTCTGGGGTGGTTTAGAGATTCTCCAGGGACACTATCCTATCTGCCTAAGAGAATTCTCTGCCTCCTGCCTCTATCACTATGAGGCAAGCATTAACCTAATATCAAACCCATACAAAGACATTACAAGAAAACAAGACTACGGAAAAACATCCCTCACAAACATAGACACAAAGATCCCCAGCAAACTTTAGCAAATTGAAAATAATTTATACAAAAAGGATACTATATCATAATCAAGTAGGGTATATGCCAGGTATTCAATTGACTCAACATTCAAAAAGCAATCAATATAATTCACCTAGGAACAGAAAAAAGATGGAAAAGCATATCATCATCTCAATAGATGCAGAAAAAGGCTTTGACTAAATTCAATATTCATTCATAATAAAAATTATCAGGAAATTAGGAATAGAAAGGAACTTCAATCTGATAAAAGGCATTGTATTAGTCCATTTTCACACTGTTATAAAGATACTACCTGAGACTGCGTAATTTATAAACAAAAGGGCTTTTGTTGACCCACAGCTTTGCATGGCTGGGGAGGCCTCAGAAAACTTACAATTATGGCAGAAGGGGAAGTAGGCACCTTCTTCACAGGGTGGCAGAAGAGAGAAAAGTGAAAACACAGGAAAACATTGCCACTTTTTAAAACCATCAGATCTCATGAAAACTCACTCACTATCATGAGAACAGCATGGGGGAACCACCCACATGATCCAATCACCTTCCTCCCTAGATATGTGGGAATCACAGGTGCCTGCCTCAACCCATGAGCATCACAATTCAAAATGAGATTTGGGTGGGGACACAGAGGCAAATCATATCATCTGCACCTGGTCTCTCCCCAATCTCATGTGTTTTTTACATTTCAAAATCAATCATGCCTTTCCAATGGTCTCCCAAGTCAACTCATTTCAGCGTTAACTCAAAAGTCCAAGTCCAAAGTCTAAATCCAAAGTCTCACCTGTAAAATCAAAAGCAAGTTAGTTATTTCCAAGACACAATGGGGGTACAGGCATTGGATACAAGCTCCCATTCCAAGTGGGAGAAATTAGCCAAAAGAAAGAGGCTATAGGCCCTATGCATGTCCAAGATCCAGTGGGGGCAGTCATTAAACCTTAAAGTTCTGAAATGATCTCCTTTGACTCCATGTCTCACATCTGTGTCATGCTTATACAAGAGGTAGGCTCCCATGATCTTGGGCAGCTCCACCCTGTGGCTTTGCAGGGTACAGCACCCCCAACACCCTCTCCCTTGCTGCTTTTCAGTGTCTGCAGCTTTTCCAAGTGCATGGTGCAAGCTGTCGGTGGGTCTACCACTCTGGGGTCTGAGGATTATGGCCCTCTTCTCACCACTCCATTAGGCAATGCCCCTGTGTTGGGGCTCCAATCCCACCTTTTTCCTTTACACTGCCCTAGCAGAGTTTCTCCATAAGGGTTTCGCCCCTGCAGTAGACATCTGCCAGGACAGCTAGGTGTTTCCATACATCCTCTGAAATCTAGACAAAGGTTCCCAAACCTCAATTTTTGACTTCTGCGCACCAACAGGCCCAACACCACATGGAAACTGCCAAGACTTGGGGCTTTCACCCTCTGAAGCAAAGTCCTGTGATGTACCTTGGGTCCTTTTAGCCATGGCTGGAGCTGGAGCCGCTGGGACATGGGGCACCACATCCCAAGGCTGAACAAAGCAAGGGAGCCCTGTATCTGGCCAGCAAAACCATTTTTCCCTCCTAGGCCTCTGGGTCTGTAATGGGAATGGCTGCTATGAAGATTTCTGACATGCCCTGAAGACATTTCCTATCGTCTTGACTACTAATATTCGGTTCCTTGTTACTTATGCAAATTTATGCAGTCAGCTTGAATTTCTCCCCAGAAAATAGGCTTTTCTTTTCTACCACAGGTTCAGGAGTTCCACATGGCTGGAGAGGCCTTAAGAAACATGCAATAACGGAGGAAGGGGAAGCAGGCATAAGAGAGCATGTGAAGGAATAATTATCGAACACTTATAAAACCATCAAATCTTGTGATAATGTAGTCACTATCATGAGAACAGCATGAAGGTAACTGCCATCATGATCCAATCACCTCCTTCCCTCAATATGTGGAGATTACAGGCCCCTTCCTCGACACGTGGAGATTACAATTCAGGATGAGATTTTGGTGAGGATACAGAGCCAAAGCATATCAGGCATCCACATAAAACTTCAACTAACATCACACTTAATGTTGAAAAACTGAATCTTGCTGCTAAGATTAGAAAAAAGACCAGAATATATGCTCTCATTAATCCTATTCATCACCAGCCTCAAGGGTGTAGTAGACAATAAGGCAATAGCAGACAAAAAAGTCTGGACAAGAACAAATAAAATTGATTTATCACAGACAACAAAGAAACTCTTACAAACCCACACACACAAAAAAATGCTATTGGAAGAAATTGGCCATGGGATATAAAATAATAATCAGTTATATCCCTATACACTGTAATGAAAATTAGAAATAGTGTTGTTTTTGAAAGTTTCATTTACATTACCACTGAAAGCATATAATGTTTAGTTACAAATCTAACAGAATATTGCAAGATATACAGGCTGAAAACTACAAAACATGAATGAAACCAAAAGAATCTAATTAAATAGAGTGATATACCATGCGCATAGATTGAAAGAGTCAATATTGTTAACATGTCGACTCCCCAAAATCAATCTCTAGATTCAGTGGGACTTCAATCAAAATCCCAGCAGGATTTAATGGACATGCTGATTCTAAAGTCTGTATGAAAAAGTGAGGGAACTAAAATAGTCAAACATTTTAAAAAATTATAAAGAACTAAGTTGGAGTTCTCACCATACCTGGTTTCCAGAATTACTATAAAGCACATTAATCAAAATAATGAGGTACCTGCACAAAGATAGACATGTGGGTAAAAAGAACAGAATAGTCAGTCCAGCATAAACCCACACATATATGATAAACTGATTTTTGACAAAGGAGTAAAAAGTCATTCAATGGAGAAAGAATTGTATTTTCACCAAATGCCACTGGAAAAATTATATACTCACTTGCAAATATATATAGTTTATTTTATATATATATATATATATATATATATATATATAGTTTCTAATGATCTTGACAGGTAGGAATAGAGAATATATATTTATATTTACATATTATATATACTTAATTATATATTAATATATATTTTATAATTTTTGCATAGGTTTTGTGAGATAGGAATGGAGGACATATATATGTGTTTGTATATATATCCAGTAGGGTCAGTCATTAAATCTTAAAGCTCTGAAATGATTCCATTTGACTCCTTGTCTCACATCTGGATCACGCTGATGCAAGAGATGGGCTCACACAGTTTTGGGTAGCTCTGCTTCTATGGCTTTGCAGAGTACAGCCTCCAGCCTTCACCCCCTCCACTCTGGCTGCTTTCGCAGGATGGCATTAAGTGTCATATATGTGTGTGTGTGTGTGTGTGTGTGTGTGTGTGTGTGTGTGTGTGTATGCATGTGTGTATGTCCTCTATTTCTACCTCACAAAATCTATATAAAAAATAACTCAATATGAATCATATACCTAAATGGAAAACCTAAAATTATAAAACTTCTAAAAGAAATTCTTTGTGACTTTGGATTAGGTAAAGACTTCTTAGATACACCATCAAAAGCACAATTAATAAAAGAAAATTGATAAACTAGACGTCATAAAAATGAATAATTTATACTCTTCAAATGACTGTTAAGATAATGAAAAAGTAAACCACCAATTGTGAGAAAAAGTTTCAAGCTGCTTATAATATAAAATAAATTATATACTCAAAATATATTTTTCAAATTCTTTCAAACCTCAAAAATAAGAAAACCAGCAACCCATTTAGAAAACTAGTAATGGGCAAAAGAGCAGAAACTTTACTGAGAAGATACAGTATTACCATTATAAAACTAAAATAAAATAAACTTACCATACCAAGTGCTACCAAAGATATAGAGCAAATGAAACATTGATACATTGATGGTGGGGGCACAAAATGATATAACCATTTTGGAAAGCAGTTTGTCAGGATGTTTTTAATTGATAAATTTTTTTAGAATCGTTTTAGGTTTATAGAGAAACTGAGAATATAGTAAAGAGATCTATCCCTGCAGATACTTTCCCCTATTAATAATATGTTACATTAGTAAGATACAGTTGCTATAATTAATCAACCAACACTGATAGATTATTATCAACTAAAGTCTATTGCTTATTCAGATTTTATTATTTTGTACCTAATGACTTTTTCTGTTCCAAGATCCCTTCTAGGATACCATGTAATGTAAAACCATTATGTCTCCTTAGGCTCCTCTTGGCTGTGTCAGTTTCTCAGACTTCCCTTGTTACTGATGACCTTGACAGCTTTGATGAGTACAGATTATAAATTCTGTAGAATATCTCTCTATTGCAGTTTGCCTCTTTGTTGGAGATGATTTGGTTTTGCATGGAAGATCACAGAGGCAAAAGTCCCATTTTCATCCTGTTATAACAAGAGTACATATAATCAATGTGATTTTTGGCTGTTGATGTTGACCTTGATCCCTGGCTGTGGCAGTATTTTTCAGATTTCTCAACTTTGAAGTTACTCTTCTCGCCACTTTCCACCCCTTTCCATACTGTACATTTTAGAAGGAAGTCACTATGTTCAACCTATACTTAAGGAGTGGGGAATTATGCTCCCCTTCTTTTGTGGTGAAATACTTAGATAATTTATTTGGAATTCCTATGCATAAGAGATTCATCTCTTCTCCAGCATTCACTAATTTAGTCAATTGTGTATTCATATCAGTACAGACACACGGATAGCTCTTTTGTACTTTGGATTACAATCCAATACTACTTTCTTTATTGCTCAAATTTTTCCAGCTTTGGCTATTGGGAGGTCTTTCAGTGGCCCTTTGTGGCCCTTTGATATGTCCCCATCAATGGGCTTTTTTGTATTTATTTCATTGTTGATACTATAAGATGCTCCAAGTTCATTTTATATATTTCCTGCCCCAGTCCTTGAATCAGCCATTTCTCCAAAAATCCCTGGTTCTGTTTATTGGAAAATAAGGTATTTGAAACTAAGATTTGAGCACTAGGTGGAAAGGTTTTGTATAAAGTTAAATACAGGTTTACCCTACAGCACAGCAATCCACTCTTGGGCACCTACCCAAGTGAAATGAAAACATATACATAAATGTTTACAGTAGGTTTTTATTGTAATTGTCTAAATCTGATCATATTTATACAAAATCAAATGTACCTCACCTATGGAATATAATCCATTTATACCATGGGATACTACTTAGCAATAAGAATGAATAAACTGGTTCAACACAGAACAACATGTATGAATCACAAATGCAATATGTTGAATATAAGAAGCCAGAAGCAAATGTCTGCGTACTGTATTAATTCATTCTCACACTCCTATAAATAAATACCTGAGACTGAGTAAATATTAAAGAAAAGAGGTTTAATTGGCTCACAGCTCTGCAGGCTGTACAGGAAGCATGATGCTGGCATCTGCTCAGCTTCTGGGAAGGCCTCATGAAACTTACAATTGTGACAAAAGGTAAAGGGAGAGCAGGAAAATCACATGGCCAGAGCAGGAGCAAGAGAGAGACAGGGGGAGGTGCTATCCACTCTTAAACAACCAGATCTCAGAAGAACTCAGTCAGTATCATGAGGACAGCACCAAGGGGGCTGTTGCTAAACCATTCATGAGAAATCCTCCTCCATGATCCAATCACCTCCTACCAGGCCCCATGTGCAACATTAGGGATTACAAGTCAACAGAGATTTGATGGGGCGACAAATCCAAACCATATTATTGTATAATTCCATTTATATGAAATTCTTGCAAAAACAAAACTTTAGGAATAGACAACAGATCATCCGTTTTCAGAATCTGGGATTTGAAGGTGGTTGAACACAGAGGGCCACAGGGAAATTTGAGAGGATGACAAAATTATTCTATATCTTGACTATGGCAGTGGTTACTTGACTGTATACATTCTTCAAACTCATATTCATGAATCTCAAAAACTTTTATATACTGAAAAAGAGTGAATTTTACTGTATGTAAATTATATCTTAATTTAAAAGTGTAATAACTGTAAAGCAACTATATATTAACATATATCATGTTTGTACTATAAGCAAGTGGGGGAAATTCTCAACTACTGAAATGTATAGAAGCACAGATGAAGGGGAAAAATTTTAGCACAATTTTAGCAATTATCTTTGTGTTTAGGAATATGCATACAGTTATTTTTTATTATTAGCATTTTTCATATAACTTTATAATGATAAAAGCTAACTTGTTTAAAGGAAAACTATAAAGTGGTATATAAATGTTAGAGACTTTTTTAAGTGACCATCTCTTTTCTTGTGGCTCCTTGTATCTAATTCACCTGTGTGCCTCATGCCTTTTATATAGCTTCCAGCAAAGAGCAGATATGAAGAAAGCAATAAAAGCCCTTGGAATATGGACAGTTTCACTCAGGAATGCCTGTCAGCTGAAAATATCTTCATTGGGCTGAAAGTGATGCCCTTCCCTTTCATTCTGTCCCTGACCTTCAGTGATCTTCCCTCTGCTGACTGGGCATACACTCATCTTCATTTAACCACTGATGAAATCGGACTGTCTTCCTGGTTGTGACCACAAGCCTGGGGCAGCAGATGGAAGAGTGTGGTGTTCTCTTTTACAGCTCATTCATTAAATTATGGGAAACTGGCCCAAGCTAATATTTCACTAGTAGGGATTAGTTGAGCATGAATCTACATTTCTTCCTCAGGGATCAGTGTTTAATAGTGTGTGTGTGTGTGTGTGTGTGTGTGTGTGTGTGTGTGTGCGCGCACATGCGTGTGCGTGCACACACACACACATAGAGAGAGCGAGAAAGAGAAAGAGAGAGAGAGATTGAGAGAGAGGGAGAGATGGAGTCTTGCTCTGTCACCTAGGCAGGAGCACAGTAATGCAATCCTGGCTCACTGCAACCTCTGCTTTCCAGGCTGAAGAGATTCTCCTGTCTTGGCCTCCCAAGCAGCTGGGACTACAGGTGTCCACCACCATGCTCAACTAATTTTTGTATTTTTAGTAGAGATGGGGTTTCACCATGTTGACCAGGCTGGTCTCAAATTCGTGACCTCAAGTGATCTCCCTGCCTCAGTCTCCCAAAGTGCTGAGATTACAGGCATGAGCCACTGCACCCAGTCTTAATAGTATATTTTAATACCCAACCTCGAAGTGATCCATATATATTTGTTAAGTGGAACTAAAAAATCACTCATTTATTCTTATCACCCCTAGGCAGGTCCTGGTGGGAGCTTCCGAACAGGAGGTCTGTATATTTCCTGATAGAGCACCAGGAGGTCTGTATATTTCCTGATAGAGCACCAGGAGGTCTGTATATTTCCTGATAGATAGAGCACCAGGAGGTCTGTATATTTCCTGATAGATAGAGCACCAGGAGGTCTGTATATTTCCTGATAGATAGAGCACCAGGAGGTCTGTATATTTCCTGATAGATAGAGCACCAGGAGGTCTGTATATTTCCTGATAGATAGAGCACCAGGAGGTCTGTATATTTCCTGATAGATAGAGCACCAGGAGGTCTGTATATTTCCTGATAGAGCACCAGGAGGTCTGTATATTTCCTGATAGAGCACCAGGAGGTCTGTATATTTCCTGATAGAGCACCAGGAGGTCTGTATACTTCCTGATAGATAGAGCACCAGGAGGTCTGTATATTTCCTGATAGATAGAGCACCAGGAGGTCTGTATATTTCCTGATAGATAGAGCACCAGGAGGTCTGTATATTTCCTGATAGATAGAGCACCAGGAGGTCTGTATATTTCCTGATAGATAGAGCACCAGGAGGTCTGTATATTTCCTGATAGAGCACCAGGAGGTCTGTATATTTCCTGATAGAGCACCAGGAGGTCTGTATATTTCCTGATAGAGCACCAGGAGGTCTGTATATTATTTCCTGATAGAGCACCAGGAGGTCTGTATATTTCCTGATAGAGCACCAGGAGGTCTGTATATTTCCTGATAGATAGAGCACCAGGAGGTCTGTATATTTCCTGATAGATAGAGCACCAGGAGGTCTGTATATTTCCTGATAGATAGAGCACCAGGAGGTCTGTATATTTCCTGATAGATAGAGCACCAGGAGGTCTGTATATTTCCTGATAGATAGAGCACCAGGAGGTCTGTATATTTCCTGATAGAGCACCAGGAGGTCTGTATATTATTTCCTGATAGATAGAGCACCAGGAGGTCTGTATATTTCCTGATAGAGCACCAGGAGGTCTGTATATTTCCTGATAGAGCACCAGGAGGTCTGTATATTTCCTGATAGATAGAGCACCAGGAGGTCTGTATATTTCCTGATAGATAGAGCACCAGGAGGTCTGTATATTTCCTGATAGATAGAGCACCAGGAGGTCTGTATATTTCCTGATAGAGCACCAGGAGGTCTGTATATTTCCTGATAGAGCACCAGGAGGTCTGTATATTTCCTGATAGAGGAGCACCAACCCAGGCACCCTCTGCTCTACTCTTCTTTTCCATTATTCACCACCAGCAAATATGTCCTGACATCTACTAGGAGAAGAACTGTACTTCGCCCTAACGCAGCTGCAGAATGAATAAAGTAGGTACTGGCCACAGAAGCTCACAGTCAGGTAGGAACATAGACACATAGCTATACACACACACACAATTAGCAACAAAATATAATATACAGAGGAGAATCACAGATAAATGCTAGAGAAGAGCTGAGGGGTGGTAACCCCAAAGTTGGGCACTTAGAGTAGGGAACCTAGCAATAGGTCAAGGCACATGAGAATGGAATTTGGAGAGCCTTTAATGTGAGGCTAAGCAGTTCTGACTTATCTTTTCGACTTAGGAAGGCACTGGAAATTTTTGAGCAGGCTCATGAGCAGAGCTATAATTTAGAAATGTTATTTCAGCAGCCTTGGCTGAATGGATTCGATAGATATAGAAATGAACATTTCAGTAGAAGGAATGAAAGATGAAATTGCAGAAATATCTCAGCAAATAATACTTTAAAAATTAAAAAAAAAAAAGGAGAGTGAGATCATAGCATGAAGACAGAACTTCAGTAGTAAAGGTGAGAAAAGATTCTGCCAGTGTTGAAAATTGCATGCACTCCGTGTTAGGCTATTGCTATAAGAAAACATTGGAGGTTGGGTAACTTATAAATAAAAGAAGTTTAATTTGCTCACAATTCTGCAGGCTGCACAAGCAGCATGGTGCTGGCATCTGCTCAGCTTCTCAGGAGGCCTCAGGAAGCTTACAATCATGGTGGAATGTGAAGGGGGAGCAGATGTCTCACATGGCAAGAGCAGGAGCAAGAGTGGGGCGGGGAGGTGCTGCATACTTTTAAACGACCAGATCTCACAAGAACTTACTCACGTTTGCAATTACAGCGCTAAGAGAATGGTTCTAAACCATTCATAAGAAATCTGTCCCCATGACTGAATCACTTCCCAGCAGGCCCCATTTCCAACATTGAAGATTGCATTTCAATATGACATTTGAAGAGGACAACATCCTAACCATATCATACTCCAATATGGCTAGAGGGCAGAGTAAATTCAGGAGATGTGGGACATAAGATCTGCTAGGTATTTGGAGGCTGATTACAAAGCAATTCAAGTATTGCAAAAATAAATATGGACCACTCAGAGAGTAATAGGAAGCTATTAGAGGCTTTAGGGCCAGCATAGGGTGGGCCATAGCTGGAACTGAGCTTTAGGAAGATCTATTCTAAGCAGATGTGAGATGAACAGGAACATGACTATGAACTTCTCACAACCTGGCAGATATTGGTATAGCCCTTTGAAGGATGATGGGCCTCCTGCATTTTCAGCCTGGCCCTCAGATTTTCTGCTTTCTGTAGTTGCCCATAAATCATGTTTGACTGGCAAAGCCAACCCTCATCCCACATGCATATAGTCTAGCTCTTTATGATAGACAGGGAGTCATATCTAACAATCGTCAAGCTGGAAGGAGCTCATGGGCTCAGCAAAGCCCAAGAATCTACCCATGGTGATTAAATCCAGCCTCTCTCCTCCCAAAGGCTGACTCTGCCTGACTCAGACTGGATTCAAATAATGTAAGTTTTTGCCTGCTATGAACCAATCAAATCTCCTTAAAAATAATTCACTGAGGAGTAAAAAAAATGGAATGTGTTCATCCTTTACTTTCTAAAGTCTTTGGGTTTGAGTAAAAAGGCTTAAGAATGCAAATTATCTTAATTACAGGAGACATTCATTTGTCAGCAGTGTTTTGAGTATCTACTCTGCAATATATTCTTCCCAATGAAGAATTTGGAGGTATATAAGCTTTAGGTTGGAAACATCTAAAAAGCAAAGAATCTTCTCCCAATTTGTTTCCTAAGTTTTTGCATGTCAGGTGTTAATTTTTTAAGTGACAAAATATGTGCAAGACCTGCCTACTATAAACTATAAAACATCACTGAGAGAATGAAAGGTGACCTAGATAAATGGAGAGATATACCATATTCCTGGATCAGAAGACTCAATATTATTAGGATGTCAATTCTCTCCATATTGACCTATAATGCAATCCCAATCAAAATCCCAAGGAGGTTTTTTTTGTCAAAACTGACAAGATAATTCTAAATGTGTAGGGTAATATAAAAGTTGTACATAGCCCTATCAACCTTGAAAAACAGAACAAAGTGTGGCACTTATCCTATTTGCTTTTAAGAATTACTATAAAGCTACAGTTATTAAGACAGTAACATTATCTTAAATAAAGTGTGATCTTGGCATAAGTATAGCCATATTTAGCAATAGAACAAAATACAGGGTCCAAAAACAGAGCCACAATGACACAGGCAAAGTTAAATAAGATACAGTTTCTACTTTCAAGAGGTACAGAGTCTACATGGATATTCTTAGCAAGTTAAAAATTACAATTCAGTGTGACACATACCACTAGAGCCCAGATACAGGATCTCTAACCCACCTGAGGGAATCTATAAAGCTTCCCTAGTGCAGTACTGTGTGGGGTGAATGCTGAGAGATTAGAGTCTGCACAATGAAGAGGTGAGAGAGAGTCATTGTGAGCAGAGACAGATAAGCATGAGGCAGCCTGGTCTCCAGACAGAGCTGGAGCACAGTGCATGCCAGGAGTGTGGAGAGGCAGGAGAAGAGAAAGGAAAACCAGCAGACACATTGTGACAAGCTTTATGCACTAAGACAAGGGGTTGAAATTTATTCTACAGGTGATCAAAAGCCATTGAAAACTTTTGCACTGGGCCGTGGCAAGGTCACTTTTGTATTCTAAAATATCATTCCATGAGAAGGATTTTAAAAAAACAACAAAGATAAATTAGGATTGAAAGTAGCAAGACCAGTCAGGATGCTATTGAAATATCCCAGTTGGGACATAGTGGAGCCTTAACCTACCCTCAACCTTAACCTAAGTGAGCATATGATATATGAGAGTGATATGTGAAAGGCATAATCAGGAGGAGTTGATAACTTATTAGATGTAGGGTGGGGAAAGGAAATAACTTATAACTTACAGGGTTTTTTTCCTTGCCTCCTTTTTTCTATCATATGTAACCTAAATTCTCTGGGTTGTATTTAAAAGTGAAAACAAAACCATCTTTTAGTATATGACCCCATAGAAGCACAGAAGCTGGTAAATCTATTGGGTACGATGTTCATCACCTGGGTGACTGATTCAATCATACTCCAAACCTCAATGTCACTCAATAAACCCAGGTAACAAATCTGTACATGTACCCTCTGATTCTAGAAGTTGAAAGCAAAAAAAAAGAATCTGGAAAGGAGCTTTAGGAAGATCAATTCTAAGCAGATGCAAGATGAACAGGAACATGACTGTGAACTTCTCACAACCTGGCAGATATTGGCATAGCCCTGAGAAGGGCATCATGTGCACTTATAGCACCCCAATGTCTCCTACTGTGTCCAGTTCATACTCATTTGTCTGCAGGGGATTCTTAGATTCTGCCCACAAAGTACATAACAGAGTATTACCCACCAAAGTTGCAGAATGCCATCCTGGAATTGTGCTTGGCCTCAATGGGGGTTAAAATGAAAACACTCTGAGCCAGTAAAAGGAGACATCAGCACACCTCAATCCAATCTTCCATTTTTTTCCTTTCCTAGTAAAGCTGTAAGGCCCTTGCTGGTCTGCAAATAATTTATCTGCTTCAAGTACTGCCAAACTGGACCAGCTCTTTCCAGACACTAGACTATAAATGGCTGAAGAAATAACAGGAAAGAAGCAGAGTTGAAAGGCCAGTGGGCAACTGTTTTTCTTTAGCTCTGTCTGAACTGAATAATCAGCCAACTGGGGTCAGCCCAGTCATGTGCATCCCACCTTTTGTTACTCAGCGAGACAACTCACATGACCTAATCTCAGAGCAGTCACTGGGACTGGCAACATTCTCAAGAGCCTAAAGCCCCACTGCATATGTTCCTAAGAGCCACCAGGACTCCTGTTTATTTCTTCTTAAGCCACAAAGAACATTCCACTCTACAAAGTCAGCTTATTACAAGATTTTTTTTAAGAAAGGAAAAAAAAAAAGAGGAGGAAAACCTGGATAATCTCTCATTGGCCCAATCCCATTCTGTTGCAGAAGGAGGAAGGAATGTGATGTGTACTGGCCCAAGGAGCCCCTGAGAAGCCAGATCGTGGCTGCTGCAGAGGAGAAACCATCTGTTTCTAGGACTGGATGGTACCACGGGTGGGGTCAGGGGACAAAACAAACAGCTACAGTAGTTTCTTTCCAAAATCACTGCTTCGCCCGCTTTTTGCAATCTGATACTACTGAGACGTCTACTTTCAGAATCAAAAGCACAGACAGCCTTTCTGGAAGCACCTGTTTACCTACTCAAAATAGAATGGAAAGAGCCCCAAAACCCCTCCTCTTGCTGTCCCGGGGGAAGATGTGAGTCAGACAGAGTTAGGTTGGGACCAGTTCCCAGCGGAACTGTGGGGAAGAGGCTCTATCACAGTCATCTGGCAGGCTTTTTCAAACTATACCTCCTATCCCAATTAAAGGGCTATGGCTACTTCCCTCACCATTTTTTGAGAATGCTGCTGTTGTAAGCCACCAATTGACATTGGCATAACCTCCATGTATGCATAGTGAGTAGGGGGTCTCTGCATATACTCATTGGCAGGGCAGCAGTTGGAGAAGGCTGCCTGTAGGGTGAAGCCTGATACCAATCTGCTGTGGTCTGAATATAGTTTGTTTGGCCCTACCAAGACTCATGGTGAAGTCTGATCCCCAGTGTTGGAAGTAGGGCTTGGTGGGAGGTGTTTGGGTCATGTAGGTGGAGCCCTCATGAATGGCTTGGTGCCATCCTTGCAGTAGTGAGTGAGTTCTCACTCTATTATTTCTCATAAGAACAGGTTGTTGAAAAAACCATGTAATGCCTGCTTCCTTTTGCCTTCCACCATGAGTGGAAGCTTCCTGAGGCCCTCACCAGAAACAGATGCTTATGCCATGACAGCCTGCAGAGCCATGAGCCAAATAAACCTCTATTCTTTATGAATTACCCAGCCTCAGACTTCCCTTAATAGCAAAACAAATGAACTAAGACCCCATCCCTGAAAGAGGTGAGGCAAAATTGTAAACCCTATGTGGAATACAAAGCAGAAAATTAAGTCAGGACACAACAGGGTGTTGGCAAGTAAGAGCTCCAATCACCAAATTAAAACAGTGCAAGAACCAATTACAAAGCCCTATGTTGTGTGTTAGTCAGTTTGGGCTACTATAACAAAAATGGGTGGATTAAACAACATAAATGTATTTCTCACAATTCTAAAGGCTGGGAAGTCCAAGATCAGCATGGTCAGTTCTGGTGACAGTCCTCTTCCTGGTTAGCAGATGGCCATCGTTTTCTGAGTCCTCACATTGCAGAGAACAGAGAAAGAAGCAGCAATCTTTCTCCTATCTCTTCTTATAAGGGAACTAATACTAATATGAAGACTCCACCCTTGTAACCTAATCACATCCCAAAGGCCCCGTCTCCTAATATCATCCCACTAGGGGTTAGGGCTTAAATGGGAATTTGAAAGGGACACAAACATGCAGTCCAAACAGTTATGTAGTATACCAGTGATATTTATTGCTTAACAAAATCCATGTGCTTTCTTACATTTCCAAAACCCCTTGCAGTTAGCAAAGGTCATGTAAGCTAGTTCTAGCCAATGGGCAGTGAGCAGAAGTGACATGTGCCATTTCCAGGTGAAAGCATTTAAGAGATAAAGCTCACCCTCCAGCTCACTCTCCCTTTGCTAGATGACCTGAAAGCCAGTTTTTCCACATGGTGTAGCTACAGGATGCATGAACCTGAGCTCTTTAAGTTACTGCTTGAAAGACAATTATCCTACAGTGCTGCCAGACTCATGAGTGAGAAATAAACTTTATGTGTTAAGCCACTCACTGATATTTGAGGGTCAGTTTGTTACTGCACTAAATCCTAGATTAGCCTGACTAACAGAGATAACAAGCAAGAAGTCAAGGCAGAGACTTAGGCCTGGTGTTGTCACAAAATAGCTTTTGTTACTGAATCCAAGGGGAGCAAGAACCCAGCAAGAATCAGAGCCAGTTCAGAGCAGGACTAAAGCCAATTTGCCTGAGAACAGAACTTCTGAGCCCCTCACTGTACTTACCCCTTGGGACTAGGCTGCTTTGAGATCCTAGAACAAGTATGAACTGGGGATGGGGCTAAATGGCCTCTAGGGCTATAAAATTAAAAATTTGGAATTGATAAGCTCTAATGCACTTTACATCTTAGACTATCTCTTAAAGAACTTATGTGGGAGCATAGGAAGAACCTGCAAGACCACTGAACAGAGATAATCTGCACTCGAATTAATATACAGAAAAACTCTCAACTCAGAGAGTTTCCAAAAACTTTGGCTGTGTGTGCCTATTTATCTAGTTATCCAAAGCCCAAGAACACCACTGGTTCTTTAAAGGTATTATATACTCAAAATATTGTCCCCTTTTTATCTCTGGGTAAGATGTAGAAAATTCCCCTGATAAGCTGGCCAACTTTGAAAACAATCATTCTTAACACATACTCAAAGAAAGACACCTTGAGAAAGCATGAGCTCTTCTCTTATTATAATAGATAATTGGCTTCAGATATCAGCTTATCTGCACTGAATGAGAATTATTTCTCCAAGAATTTCTATGCCTATCAACTACTAAGCTTACCTTCAGAGATGCTTAACTATAAAATGCATCACCTCTGTAAACCATTATGAACTATTGATTTTTTTCTGTCTATGTAAAAGTTTCCCATTTCCCTGTCACTTGCTGATCATCCTGGTCTTTTTTTATATACCTAATATCTGAGCGGTTCAAAGGCCTCACATTGAATTTGGTTTATGTTCCTCAAAAGGAACATTCTGCCTTTTATTAAAGGAGGTTGCCTGTGAAATATAGCAAGGATGGCTCTTCTAAATGATCTACTACCAAATTCAATTCACATTCTACCTTGTGCCTTATCACTCCTTAAAATCACTGTACAACACAGGATAGTGAAAAGAACATGGGTTTTGTTTCAGAAAAATCTAGTTTTTAATTCTTAGCTCAGAAATTCATTGGCTATATCAACCTCAGCATGATGTTTAAGCACTTTCTGCCTCCAGAAAAATGGCATGCCAATATCTTACAGAATTTTTATGAAAATCATGTGCCTACTATATATTAGGTGCTCAAATTAGTATTTATTATTATAGAATGTTAGAGCTGAAAGCACCTTATAGCTTATCTAGTCTGACTCCTTATCTTACAGAGGTAGAAACGGGGTTGCTTAGATTACTGGTTGGTTTAAGAATCTCTTTGAATTTCTCTACAGTGTTAGAGTTGCCTCTTATACTCCTCTGCCCCAGATTTCATCAAAGATATTATAATTTATAATTCCAGTAGAGGTATTTTCTTTTATATTTTGCTAGACTTCCCTGCTGCATTCATTGGCTGAGTATTTCTAAAAACCCTTTGTTCTCAGGACTCTTGGGACCTCTCACTTCCCTGGAATGCCATGTCTATCTGATGACACCTTTGTCTCCTTAATTCTGGTGTGTCACAGGGTTTTATCCTGGGCCACTGTGTTTCATACTCCTCTTTTCTATAACTCCTATGATAATAACTTACAAATTTGGACTTCCATCCCAGAGTTATTCTCCTAAGTTCTAGAGAGTCAGCTTCGACTGGCTGCTCAACCTGAAGCTTCCTCCCTCCAGGTCCGTGTATTGGTCCTCTTATGGGTTCTTTTCAGTGAAAGATACCACCATCTGTCCAAACACTCAATCAAGAAACTTAGGACTCATTCCTAATTCCCTCTCTCTTTCTATGCCCTGTTCCTGTACTAAGCATTTCTGAAATTCATTCTCTTTTGTGTGCCAATGCTACCCTTGCCCTGGTTTAGGTCTTCATTGTCTTTCTTTGGAATTAATTCTCCATCCACCTTAAGTGATCTCCTTGCTTCTGAATACATACCCCTCTTACCCATCATCCATGGCAAGCAGAATAAATTGTCTAAAACAATGCTACTCAAAGTCTGGGCCTCAGATAAGTGGACGGTTTTCCAGACATAACAAAATAAGAAGCTTCTGCCAGAATGCAAAACCATACCACTTAACTTGCTCTTTAAGTTCAGTAGACTTTTGTTTTTTAATCTCAAGATTCACTCAAGGAAAGACACAGAGCGTTGATTTACATTCTGGCATCATCACAGATCAGCATGTGGAATAGCACCCATCTCAAAAAGTCCAGGTCCCCAGCATGGCATGTAAGATCCTCTGATCTGCCACCTGCCTCCCTCTCCAGCCCTTCTGTCCCCATGATCAACCTTATCCCTTCTGCTCCAGCCACACCAACCTTCTTATGCCCTCTCCCTCTCCCTAACCACAACCTCTTTCCCCCAGCCAAGCCCACATTTGCAAGAAACACAAAATGATGTGTTTCCTTCAGGAAGCCTGTCACCATCAGCATCCCTTTTTTACTGCCTTCTCTACTTCCAGTGCATATCATACATCTCATTTGCTATATTGATCATACTGTTTTATAATCATTTATTTAAATGTTTCTCCCACCCAAAATAGTAACTCTTTAAAGACAGGATCTGTATCTTATTCATCTCTATTAGTCAGAGTACATAATATAGTTGCTGCAGTAACAAGTAAGTCCTGAAATCTCAGTAGCTTAAAAACATTCAAGTTCACTCCCTCATCACACGAAGTCCCATCCAGAAGTATCTGGGCATTTTTGCCAGATGGCTCACTGCCATGTGATAATTCAGGAACCCAACTGTTTGATCTAATGATGATGCTAACTTGTAAGGCCTGAAACTCGCTTTCTGGATCACTGCTTTCAGCTGGCCATGACGAACGAGGGAGAAAAGATAAGGTCATGCAGGGAATCAGACCTGAAAATGGCCCTTATAACATTTGCTCAAATCCATTAGCCCAAACATAGTCCAA
Organism: Callithrix jacchus; assembly: GCF_049354715.1. Taxonomy (NCBI): domain Eukaryota; kingdom Metazoa; phylum Chordata; class Mammalia; order Primates; family Cebidae; genus Callithrix; species Callithrix jacchus. The sequence goes on from NC_133515.1 coordinate 97,219,544, forward strand.
TGGTCTCATCTGACAGCAGGTGAGCTAAGAAATAGAGTTCAGCTACATGCTCAGGAGGAAAAGGAAACTTCCATATGAGCAGCCAGCTAAGCCTAAGCCACATCATCCCTGAATTTCCAGCATTTATCACAGTACCAGACATAATGCTGCAGGTTCTTAATATATACTTGCTTAGTGAATAAATGGCTGTGTTCTCACTTTTAGGAAAGTCTTTATTCCTCGACAGACTGGATCCAGAATGGAAGGTGTGTATTGGTTGAATGAAGGAAAGGAGTTTGGGAGAATGGGAGCTATGAGAGTCAGTGACAGGCACAAAAGTGGAGAATGGTGAGTGAAAAACATCTTGAGGAGGGACTTCAGAAAGACTTGCTTTGCCTTCTTGGGCAAAAGGAACTAGCTGAGGCTTCCTCAAGAAACCTCCACTCCACTTTCTTTCCATTTCAGGCAACAGCTCAACTGCTTGATAAAGAACTTTCAAAATCCCTCCCTCATTTATCTATTTACATTTTTCATATCTAGCAGCTTAAACTTGAAAAGTGAAGAGTCTTGCATTCCATTTCTAATGACTCCACATTTTTTTCTGTTGCTTCAATTCTCCTGGAAAATCTTTAAAGTTACTCTTAAACTAAAGTAACTTTCCCATTTTTTAACTTAAACTATTCCCTCAAAATCTCTTGATCTCAACTTTATGTAGTACTCTTTAAACAAAACATAAATTCAGGGCTTGAACAGCTTAACAAGTATCCCTTTAAAGGAATAGCCTTTAATAGTAAGAGCTGTTAAATAATCAATCCAAAGTTCAGAATGGTATTAATAGAACATGATGCGAGATGGATCAAAAACACATCGCACTCTAGGGGTATGAAACAACTCACTTTAAATACTTACATGGAAATACTCAAGTCTTGTTCTAAGAAGTTGGATCAACGTGTTTCATTCAGCCTTACCCCTCTTTGAAGAGAATTATCACTTTAAGCTATTGGTAACCTAATGAATGTAACATAATGAAACAACCAACCAAATAATGCCCATTAGATAGTTTTGTAGAAGCAGAGAAATTTTAATTAAAAGACTCCAAGTTTTGTGTTAATGCAAGCTGTTTAAGCTATGGGGCATAGAATCTTCTCTCTAATCACAGAGCTCACCAGAGTTAAGCTTAGTCCAGCCAGCCACCCACATGCAAATCCCTATTCTTTCCCTAACCACTTTCACGCTTCGATTCAGGCTTAGAGGACAGATCCCATCTTTAACATTACACCTTGTCTGACTTTTCATCTCAAAAGAGGCTTAGGAAACAAAGACTTGGACCACAATGTTTGCCTTCAGCCCACATGGCTCAGCCCACATGGCACACTGGGATGAGATCTCTCATGACACCTGCGGTCTGCTCTGCTCTCAGAAAGGCAACATTAAATAGTCATTTCTGCACACACTTCATTAATACATTGGCTTCTTTGGGAGTTATTTGAATACTGATTATGTGCAGGGCACTGGCCAGCATCCCTGATTATTGCTAAAAAGCAGAAAGCATGCTTTAATGAGCTTATGATCTGATAAGGATAAAAGGCATAGACACCAATAATTGAATTTTAAAAATATTTACTGAACACCTGTTCATACCAAATAATGTACTAAGCCTTTAGAATTAAAGTTACATGAGGAGTCAAGTTGACACAAATAATAATAACCGTGTGAATGAAATCTGTATAAATAAAAGTACTAGGGAGGTATATATGATGGTAATGGTAGTGGTAGTAATAAATGATAACAAAAATAATAAAAATTAACACTGAGTTATTCACTATGACAATAAAATAATTAAGAAAGTTAATAAAGGAAACTTAATTATTATATTGTCATAGTAAATAAGTATCCCTATTATACAACTGAGGGAATTAAAGCACAGAGAGATTTTAGTTTTATTATACTTTAAGTTCTGGGGTACATGTGCAGAATGTGCAGGTTTGCATGTGCCTTGGTGGTTTTCTGCATCCATCCCCCTGTCATCTATATTACGTATTTCTCCTAATTCTAGCCCTCCCCAAGTCCACCCCCTGCTATCCCTCTGCTAGTCTCCCCACCCCCCATCAGGCCCTGGGGTTGTGATGTTCCCCTCCCTGTGTCCATGTGTTCTCATTGTTCAACACCCACTTAGGAGTGAGAACATGCAGTGTTTGGTCTACTGTTTATGTGTCAGTTTGCTGAGAATGATGGTTTCCAGCTTCATCCATGTCCCTGCAAGGGACATGAACTTATCCTTTTTTTTGGCTGCATAATATTCCATGGTGTATATGAAAGTACAGAGAAATTAAGTGACTTGCCCAAGTTTTCAACATTAAGAGGTGGAGACAGGATCCACACTCAGCATTCTGACTCCAGAACTATGTTACAAATGTTTGAGATGTAACCGGAAATGGAATCAGGGACATCTCCATGGGGGAGATGACGTTTCACTAACTCTCAAAGATGAGCACAGAAAAATGAAGGAAGGAGAAAATCAAGTTTCTCAGGGAGGGAAACAGTGTGCGTAAAGACACAGGCATAAAAGAACATGTCACAGTGAGGCCCTGGCTAGTTAGAGCACAGAGATAGGGTACATGCAAGGGAAAAACGTGGAAAGATGAAGTGGAAGAAGAGGTGAGTAGAGTTCTACGAGCTGCCGTGTTTAGGAGCATGAACGTAACCTTGTGGGCAATGAGAAAGTGTGCTGATTCTAAGGCCCAGGAAGGGCTTCTATCAGCAGCACTGGCCTCCCTGCCAAGCTTTTGCAGTCTGTTTCTCACTCCTGCCCAGGGGCTGATCATATTTGTTTCAGCATTTGACCAGTTCCCTCCTCTTTGTACCATGGGACTCAGTGTTCATTCTTTTTTTTGTTTGTTTTGCTTTTTGTTTTTATTTATTTATTTATTATTGCATTTTAGGTTTGGGGTACATGTGAAGAAGATGCAAGATAGTTGCATAGGTACACACGTGGTAGTGTGATTTGCTGCCTTTCTCCCCTTCGCCTATATCTGGCATTCTTTAAGAGTTTGTGGAAAATAGTCACTGTCTCTAATATCTGCTCCTTTTAAGCAAGTTGAAAAGTTTTACTTTTAACTGAAATTCAGTTAAAAGTAAATTCAGTTTTACTTTTAACTTAAATTCAGTTAAAAGTAAATTCAGTTTTACTTTTAACTTGAGAAATTACTGTATAAAGCACCTTTAAAATAAACTAAATTCAGGGCCTAAGTTATTTGACGGAGCCTCTTGAAAGAAATTATATTTATCTTTTAAGAAAGGAAATAATATTTAATGACTACAAGTACTTAGAAACATAATCCAAAGTTTAGAATGTGAATATTACATGTATCAGGCAAAGTTAAAGTCCCAACTGCAGCTGATGAACAACAGTTCATTGCTTGCTTTTTTCTGTCATTGGTATCTTGTTTTTCTGGATCCACTACTCCATCTCCAGAGCCCAAGATATGGAATCACTCTACTGTTCTTGCCGTATGTGGATCTACAGTGCCTGGTCTCAGAGACTCTCATCAGTCTCTGCTGCCTCTGTGCTGTGATTTCTACAGATCTGGGAGGCTGCTGCTTGAATGGTCATCAGACATTTCCATTTCAGTCAAATGAAGCATGGGATACACTTGCTCTTTAATCTCTAGCAAAACAAATGGGAAGGAGTGGCCGTTGTAACATCCCCTGGCAAACTAAGGGGATGCAGGGGGCCAGTTTGCCACAGGGGAGAAGTCTGCCCCTGGTGTCAGCAACAAGGGGGTCCTTTGTGGTACCGAACTTAAAAAGAATAAGAAAATCAACTATTCTCCTGTGCTGCAAATTCTAAACAAAGACAGTGATGAAACCAGGCTCCCCATCAAGGTGGGCCATGTGCACTGCAGGCCATGCTCCTTAGAGTGTCACAAATTCCTCCAGCTACTGGCTAGATTTCACGTGGGATGTGGCTGCTGCTCTGGCCACTTTAGGTGGCATTTCATGTGCATTCAAGGTAGAGATTATCAAATTATCCAGGAAAACATCCCTGTTCTCCACCTTCTACTGAGAAATCTTTCCCTTAACTCCTCAAGCGAAAGTCGGTATCCTTTACTGCATTACAAAAGACCACTTCAGATGGGGAGTGGAGAGGTGTCATCTAATCATTCACGGGCAAATGGCCCAGGCCCATGAGCCTCTGCATGTGTGTCAGATTTCAATAAAAGGGGGAGGTGGTCCCTAACGTTCCACAGGGTTTTAAACAAGGAATTAACATGATCACATTTGTGTTTCACAGAAATTGTTCTGATGGTTAGTAGTGGCAGGTGCACTGAGCAAGAATCTACTGGGATGTGATGCAAAACAAGACAAGATTATTTGGCTAGATAGGAAAAAAATCACATACAATATTCTGTGATGCTTTTTATATGTAATCCTATTAAAGCTGTGAACCACAAGGTCCAGTCCATGAAGAATGCTACATGGAGGTCAACCTCCAAAAGACATGTTTAAAGTAATTCCACTCTGTGTTTATGTCCTAACTCCCAAACTTTATTCTCTTCTCCACTATTTTTTCATAGTCTTCTCTCTCTAAACCTTCTCATTTGCAAATAGCCCCTAGAAAAATCTCCTGCATCCCTACATACTCTGCTCCTATTCCTGCTTCCACTTTTCTTTTTCTTTTTTTTTTTTTTTTTTTGAGATGGGGTTTTGCTCTTGTTACCCAGGCTGGAGTGCAATGGCGCGATCTCGGCTCACCGCAACCTCTGCCTCCTGGGTTCAGGCAATTCTCCTGCCTCAGCCTCCTGAGTAGCTGGGATTACAGGCATGAGCCACCATGTACAAAAAATACAATTTCTTGTATTTTTAGTAGAGACAGGGTTTCACCATGTTGACCAGGATGGTCTCGATCTGTTGACCTCATGATCCACCTGCCTCAGCCTCCCAAAGTGCTGGGATTACAGGCATGAGCCACCGCGCCCAGCTGCTTCCACTTTTTATTCTCTGCCACAGATTTTTAGTGTGAAGAACAACTTTTAGGAAACAGACTGGTAGGTGGGTAGGACATTTGACTGTCAATTACAGATTCCCTTTGGCAGAGGAAAAGTCTGAACACTCCCAAGTTGATAATTTTTGTTCTATCACATATCCTTAATTAAGTGCTGACTAGCAGAAAAAGTAAGTGCCATAGGAATTCTGAGAAGTATCAATGTAAACAAAAATATTTAGTGACTTGTACTTATTCCTAATTTAAGCAAATTCTTCTGAGCCAGAAAACACTCACAGAAGGTTGGCTGGAATCATTCTTACTTACAGATAAAGAGACTGAGGTATTGAGAAACTGGGTTAAGGTCACTGGACTGGAAAAGCAATAGAGCTGGAATAGCAACATACGTTTTCAAAGCCAAATGTTCAGCTCTATGGACTCAGAGAACTTTACAGATGTGGCTTTCTATATGCCATTCACCTGGTCTTGATTCCCACAGTAGGAAGACATTCATTAAGTACTGACCACAAAACATCAGCAACAGCAGAGGGTTTCAATGGATGCTCTTTTCATTAAGGGAGTCAGATACATAAGCGTGAGACTGGCCTCAGGTCATTAATCTACTATCATCCTTTAAGCATCATTTTGTCTTCTGTCTTGATGGCACCAAAGGCCTTTGCAAATATAAGTTTTTCTATGAAGACTTAAAAAAAGGGGGGGCTATACAGGCTTCCTAAAACTTTACAAAGGAATTCCTGAGAGAAACAGAAAAATGAGCAAATGAGAGGAGTATACTGGCTACTCCTCTGAGGATTTGCTGATAAATTATCCTACTGGCTCCAACATCCAAATGCCACCCAGAACCACTAAGGTCTATTCTTTAATTCAACACTTATAAAAGCTTGGGTAGTTTTAATAAAGAACAAAACATGCTGCATTTAAAAGCTCACTTCAGGGGATGCAGAATGGAGAACTGGCTGCTTTAAATCTTGAGAACTCAGCCGGGACACAAAACCCACAACAAGAAGTTTGTCAGATCTGTCCTCATTTGTCTGTAGCAAGAAGCAGCCAACTGAGAACAGGAAGTAATTTTCAATTAACCGGCCACACAAAACATGCCCAAGCCTTCTTAGCAATAATCACTCAAAAGTAAATATTATTTGCCTTAATGGGCAAGATGTCTTCAGAGCTTATTTGGAACCAAAGCTACTGTATACGAATGCAACCACATCTCCGTGGGTGAAAGTGCTCCTCACCCACCTGAGCACTCAGCTGCTGAGATCCACGCCCCTTGCAGCCTGGGTTCAGAAGAGTAAGGGTTTCAGTAGCTCACTGGGTAGGGGCGGGAGAGAGTAAGGGTGGGCAAAGGTGGAAAGAGAGCAAATACATTGATTCCAGTAAAGTCTCATTCCCCAGGCAACACTCAATAATGGATTAACCGGGGCAAAGGAGTTGCAGAGAGCTAGAAACTCAGGTCCAAATAGATCAAATATCAACATCATGCTCCCTCTGAGCTCCTCCCCTGCCTCAATCCCCAGAGTAAAGTAAACCATCATTCAAACCATCATCCACTGCTGCTCATAAGAGTATGTCTAAGCGGAATCACCTTTAGAAAGAAAAAATATATATAAACTCCCCGCAGAGTTGCCATGCCAAAAAGAACAACACCATGATGAACATGGCTTGTCACATCACTGCGAGTTTTCCACAGGGTGTCAAATTGAGCGAAGTACTGTTTATGGACAAAACAAATCAGCAGTTTCTTTCCTCTTCTTCCTTTCGAGTCTTATCCTGATTTCTGTTTCAGGAATACAGCTTGGCACTCTAAAAGAGGTGCTACTGTTGAAGCCTAGTCAGATCTCCAATAATTAGGGGTGACAATGTTAATCTTTATATGGTAATGTTATGGAGTTGACGTCATTGCTTTCATTCCATGACCTTAGCATGAAGTTCTGTGTTTCATCTGGTCAATTTAGAATTGTTAAAAGTGCATGTTTTAGTCGGTTTTTATGTTCTTGATAAAGACATACCCGACACTGGGTGACTTATTAAAAGCAAAAAAAAAAAAGATATTTAAGGGACTCACAGTTCCACATGGCTGGGGAGGCCTCACAATCATGGCTGAAGGCAAAAGGCACATCTTCCATGGCAGCAGACCAGAGAGAATGAGGCTGGGCACGGTGGCTCATGCTTATAATCCCAGCACTTTGGGAAGTCGAGGTGATTACTTGAGGTCAAAAGTTCGAGAAAAGCCTGACCAACATGGTGAAAACTTGTCCCTACTAAAAATACAAAAAATTAGCCAAGTTTGGTGGCACACACCTCTAATCCCATTTGCTCAGGAAGCTGAGACAGGAGAATCGCTTGAACCTGGAAGGTAAAGGTTGCAGTGAGTCAAGATCGTGCCACTGCACTCCAGCCTGGGCAACAGAGTGAGACTACATCTCAAAAAAGGAAAAAAAATAGAGAGAATGAGAGGCAAGTGAAAGTGTAGACCCTTTGTAAATACCTCAGAGCTCATGGGACTTATTCACTACCACAAAAGAAGTATGGGGAAATCACCCCATGATTCAGTTATTACCCACTGGTTCCCTCCCACAATTCATGGGCATTATAGGAGCTACAATTCAAGATGAGATTTGGGTGGAGACACAGCTAAATCATATCAGTGCAGTAGAGAAAAAGAAAACAGGGTAAGGAGACCAGAGCAGTTCCCTGCCCCACGCGACCCAGAGGCTGCCACTTCCCATTCTTAGCCATCTATATTTGAGATCAAATTCTAAACAACATACTTTACCATGAATTCCTGATTATTTGTCATTTTTAGACATTATCTATTGAATTTTTATAGAGAATGAAAACCAGACCAATACCAGACAGTCACTCATGTGCTCGCACATTGGCACACATGCACACACACACTTTTCCCATCTTTTTAATGTTTGATGACATTTTCAGTTAAATTAACATTCACTACTCCCATTATTAGGTCTATGAGAATGTTCTTTACAGCAGAGACATAGAGGCACAATGGTCACATTTCTTTCTCACAGAAATTTAGATATTTACTGGAAATAATAATGGCTTTAAGTTTTTAAATACACCTATCATACAATATTCCCCCAATTGCTCCAATCATGAAGTAATATTTCTCTCAATGTCATATGCATCAGGTAGTCTATCAGTTTCTTTTCAGACAAGCATGCATACACACACATACACACACACACACCCTCTGAGGTTGCCTCTCCTGGATGTACACACACACACACACACACATCCTTTGCAGTCATCTCTCCTGGATGTGAACACACACACACACACACCCTCTGCAGTCACCTCTCCTGGATATACACACATACACACACACACACCCTCTGCAGTCACCTCTCCTGGATGTACACACACATACACACACACACACACCCCAACTGCAGTCACCTCTCCTGGATATACACACACATATACACACACACACGCACATACACACACTAACTGCAGCCACCTCTCCTGGATGTACACACACACGTTCTTTGCAGTCATCTCTCCTGGATGTGAACACCACACACACACACACACTGCCTCTGCAGTCACCTCTCCTGGATGTACACACACATATACACACACACACACACATCCTTTGCAGTCATCTCTCCTGGATGAGAACACCACACACACACACACCCTCAGCAGTCACCTCTCCTGGATGTACACACACATACACACACACACACACACACACACACACACACATCCTTTGCAATCATCTCTCCTGGATGTGAACACCACACACACACACTGCCTCTGCAGTCACCTCTCCTGGATGTACACACACATATACACACACACACGTCCTTTGCAGTCATCTGTGCTGGATGTGAACACCACAAACACACACACATCCTTTGCAGTCATCTCTCCTGGATGTGAACACCACACACATACACCGCCTCTGCAGTCACCTCTCCTGGATGTACACACACACACACACACACACACACTCCCTCTGCAGTCATCTCTCCTGAATATGAAGACACATACACACACACACACACACACACACACACACACACACACCCCTCTGCAGCCACCTCTCCTGGATGCCTGTCTCCTGCTCCATTTGGGGCTGGCTGCTCTCTTGCCTGAATTGCAGCCTGGGATCTTACTACATCGGCACTCTGGGAATTCCCTTCCCTTTCTTCCAGTAGAATCCTGTTTCCTGGATCCTGTGTCTTTCTGTCTCCTTTGTGGTTTACTCCCTCCTTTTTATGAGACATTAGGTTGGTGCAAAGGTAATTGCGGTTTTTGCCATTAGTGGCAAAAACCTCAATTACTTTTGCACTAATGTGTCTGTCAGCACCTTCCTAATAAACGGTGTACCAGAAAATTAAAGTTTCAGACATTTCATGTTTAAAATTATCTTTATTTTGACTTCATACTTAATTGACATTTGGCTGGATATAGAATTACAGACTGGAAATTCTTTTTTCTCAAAATTTTGAAGTTATTACATCATCTTCTGGTTTTCCATTGCTATTGAAAAAGTAACAGTCTTGATTCTTGTCTTTTATGTAAACCACGTTTTTTGTTTTTTGAAAACTTTTTAGATTTCTTTATTCACAGTGTGGATAATAATTTGGCCTTATGTGAGTCTTTTTAAATTCATGAGGCTAGGCGTTCTATGACCCTTTCAATATGAAAATGTGTCTTTCATTTTTTAAATCTATTTTCTTAAAATGTTTTCTTTAATAATGTCTTCCTCTCTATTTTATCCTCTATCCTTTCTTTTTGGAAAGCCTACACTTTCACTGTCAGAGATCCTAGATTGGCACCCTATTATCTTTTCTTTTATCTTCCAAATTGTTGTTCTATTTCTTAGAACATTTCCTTGAGTTAATCTCCCAAACTTGCCACTGTATTGTTAAGAATTTGTCCACCACATTTTAAATTATTGTATCGGAAGACATTACATAAAATGCCTGAAAATTCTGCCTAAGAGCTACAATCAAAAGTGATTGCCAAATTTTTGCTTTCAACTGAGAAAATGAATTATAAATTTGTGCACTAAAATGCAAGCCATGTTTCCAATAGTAATTGATGAATCTATCATTATCAGAGAAGGATTTAATGCAATAATTTATATTTCTAAATAACTAACTTCAAAAGCCAACATAAAAAATATGACACATATGTTGATCTAAAATGTATTTATTTAAAAAACAGTCATTTCTAAATGAAAGATATTACTCTAGAGTCTCTTGAAGACGATAGACATGGCAATGAATTTATTTATATAAAGCACTTATATTTGGCTCCTCAGTAAATATGGAAATTAATACATGGTCTTTGCCTGACAGGAACTGAGTGTCCAAATTGATGTAAGGGAAACATATTGTTTTTATTCTTGCTTAAACATAAATCTGCCATGCCTGTCATTTCTCTAAATTTCTCTTAGTCGCAGGAACACTCCTAATTTTTAGTACATCCAGTCAGCCAGTCTGGTAAACAAACCTTTGTGTGCCAGGTTTGTGCCGGGCTGAGAAAAATATAAAGTTGAGTAAGAAGTGGCAGCTGCTCCTGGGGATCTTGTGTTCTTTAGAAAGTAACAGGTTAGTGTAAAAAGACAAAGAAAGATATACACAGTTGTACACAAAGTCCCCAGGTTTAACTCTGGACAAGGGGAGATTTAAGACAAAGGAAGCTTCACTCTATCTACCATACTCAAACTCTATCCAATTCCAAGTTTCTGGCATTTTGTTTGTTTGTGTAGCCAGAGGTGGAAGAAGAGGTAGATAGCACTGCTATCTGAACAGGCACTGTAAGGGGCCTGGTGCAGTGGCTCATGCCTATAATCTCAGCACTTTGGGAGGCTAAGGCAGGTGGATCCCTTGAGCCCATGAGTTCGAGACCAACCTGGTCAACATGGTGAAACCCCATCTCTACTAAAAATACAAAAAAAATTACCTGGGCAAGGTGGCACACACTTGTAATCCCAACTGCTCAGGAGGTTGAGACAGGAGAATCACTTGAACCTGGGAGGTGGATGTTGCAGTGAGCCAAGATCTCGCCACTGGACTCCAGCCTGGGCAAAAGACCAAAACTCAATCTAAAAAAAGGGGAAGCACTCCCACTTCTTAGGCACAAAAAAAAAAAAAACAGCAAAAAGCTTCCTGTGGGTGAACTTAAAAGCAGAAGGATGGGAAGAAAACGTATTGCAAATTATATCACCTTTAGAAAAAGTCTCATCTGCAACCTAGAGTTAGTTTGAACTGCCTGCAAATATCTGTACCTGTCTTTGGGGCAGGTGTGCGAGTGTCTGCATCCAGATATGGCTCTATGTCCATAAGTTGTCCTCAGGTGGCTGGCAGGCCACAGGAAGAGCATGCCCCACCTTCATCTCACACTGGTAAAGACCTCAAAGCAGAGTCAGCAAGCCAAGACCTTTTTCCCACTCAGGCAACCACATTTGGAAAATGAACAGTTACGAACCATTTTGTCCATGGCTGGCCTGTGTCAGAGGAGCTCTCAAGGACAGATGCTTGGACAAAGTCAACATCGATGAGCAAGGAAGGGTGGTTTCCTTCAAGGTGGTAGAGATTTATACCATGAAGGATGGAAGAAAATGCCTTCTCTAGAAGACAGAAAAAGTAAGGCAACATGTGGGGTGCACCCATGAGGGGGCCTCTGTGAAAATATTAACTTTTCTCTTTTTCCCATGGATGATAGATGTAGCAATTTTTAACCTCCAGCTTTAATATTATGGGTTTCTTATCCAAGTGCTTAGTAAAACCTATTACATGTTAGCTTTATGTTGATGGTGTTGTGGAAAATACAAGAACAAGACAATGAAGAGTGTCTTACCCATTAGGGCCAGCATTCAGGTGACAGCAAGGTACTGGGGAAGACAAGTGATCCAAAGGCCTACAGGGGAGGCAAAAGGCTGACCACCAGGAAGCATCTGCGAAAGGCTCCCTGGCGTTGTGGACAACTGAGCTGTGTTTTCAAGGATGAATGGAAGTTAACCGGAAGAAGAAGGTAGGGCAGATTGTTTCTGTCATCCCAGGCAACACACAGGTATTTATAGATTGATCATCTCTCCTCCATCATCAGTCACAGGTCTCTCTCAGTGACTCTAGAACAGATCTGCCCTGAAGTGCATCCAATGCAATTACCACCTGGCGCCATGTGATAACTGAATTCTCCCAGTTATTCTTTGTTTGAGTAACTGTGCCAAAACATTACTGGACCCTTGTTTGCACTCATTCAGAACTCCACCTCACACGAGGGCACTGAAATTTGGGGACAAACAACTCAGAATATCCTTTCATTAAATTTTTTAGATCATCAGAAATTAAACAAAATTTTGTTAAATCTCATTTTATTGTTGCATAAGAGCTATAAGCATTAAAAATTTACAATAATTTTTATGTTTTATGTAGTCAAGTAACTAAAATAAAAACAATTTAAGTGTCCTAGAGATACTCAAGAATGATTTTGTTTTCTTTAAAAGTGGCTTGTATACTACTGAATTTGAGAAACACGATGCAAGCTGCTTTGGATATTGCAAAGTGATCTCTGCATTGTTCAAGAACTAAAGACTTCACAGAAGGCAGGAGCCTCCCTCTCGCTCCCCAGCTCCTCCCTCTGTAGAGCCTCTAGGTCAGGATTCTCTTCTCTTCTTCTGTCTCAGCTTACACTCCATGACTGTTAGCTCTGTGTGGTTTCACACAGAAGAAAAAGAATGGCAGAGGAGGAAATGCAGAGGTCCCTGCCACAGCCCCCGAGACTTTTGCTGTCTGTGATAATGGAGGCTGAACCCCTAGAAAGCACCCAGTTATCATCATTGTGCCAAATCCCCAGAGTAAAAAGCTTAGGGGTTTGGTGATTTACACAGTATTACATGACTGCCTATAAGAAAAAAAAAAAAAGAGCATCACTAATCCAAACTTGGATAATTATATTGTACTATAATAGGCAGACAAATCTAGAGAGAAGATGACTTTTAGAATTGGGTAACATGAATTCAACTTCAGGCTCTGCTTTTATTAGCTGTGCATTTGGGCCTTCCGAACCTCAGTTTCCTCATCTATAAGGTGGTGAAATAGCATTGGCCATATCTGTTTTCAAGGATTTTTAAGGGAGCTACATGAGATAAAAAGTATAAAACATGCTTGGCAGCTTGTAAAGTGCTCCATGCATTTGCATTTATAGGTAACAAAAGGCAGACCTGGGAGAGTGGCCGGAACACCCAAGCTCAGTGCCTCCTCGGGCCTCACCCACATCCTCTCAGCATCCCCAGGACCCTTGGCTGGGCAATGCTGGGCTGATGCTGCTGTCTCCTCAGTGTAACTCATCTGCACGTCTCAGCAGACCACGATGACTCAGGAGCAGATGAAGCATTTTCAAATGTACATCCCTCGTCAAATCCAATCTGAACCGGCCACCCAATTCTTTTGTTGTCTTTCAGTTTGGAGCACACTAGGAATGGCAATTATGAAATTTTAGAAGATTCTTTGGCACCATTAGAATGAAATTCATCTTCTGAACAAAGAAGACTTGCTAGCTTTTGCATACAAATAAAACCCACACAAAAGCCTGGGATAACTTCCATTTTCCTCCTTGGCAGAGTTTCTGCCCGCTAGAAATAAAAGTGATTCTAAAGGCAGCATGCTTTACAACTTTGTTCTTCTTCATTCGAAATAGACTGAGCCCTATGGAAGGAATATATGGGGGAAATGCTATATTGAGAATTAGCAGTGCTTGTCAAAATAACAACAACTATTTATTCAATGTCTATGACATGCTAGATGCTGTTTCTGTTATGTCATTACATCCTCACAATAGTTCTAAGAAAGGTATAGCCATCCACACTTTATTTATTTAAAAAAAAACCTGAGTATAAAGAGATGAATCTGCTTATCCACAGAAACTCAGCAGTAGGACTGCATTCACACTCTGGTGTGATTCCCAGCTGGTGCTCTTTTGCTCTTTTCAAAACACAAATTGAACCTTCCCTCAAAACAAAAGGGTGAAAAATACTTGGCATTTTCCAGCCCGGTGTAGCAGGACCATAGGGTTCTTAGCTGGGAAGGTAACAAGGCTGGGTCACCCTACATAGGCTGTGCTGTGAGTCTCCCTACATACACCAAGCTTATAAGAGCTGGCAGACAAGGCTTTCAAAATGACTTCTATGCACAGGAAAGCATTGTAGAGCTCGAGAGGGAACAATGGAAAGCAACTCCAGCTTTTAGAGAGGAGGTGCATGCACTGACAGAAAGAAGAGCACCTGCATTGTCACCCATAAGCATAGGCAGAGCCAGGCCTCAGCAAAGTGGTAGAGTTGGCCAAAGTGGTCTCTCTTGGCTGGGTAGTGTGCTCTGTAAAAGGCACTCTGGACTTGGAGCCAGGCAGACTCAAACCCCAACTCCACTGTTTATTAGCCTTGTGATTGGGAAAGACACTGCATATCTCTAAGACTTGACAGGGTTAGTGCGGCAATTAAATGAATTATCAGACTTAATGGAATCTATCTCATGCAGGTGTTCAAAGCAGATGCACCCCAGCACTGCAAGGAGGAACACCTTGACTGAACCCACCCTGCCCCTGAGTTGACCCCAGGAAGTTGGCAGCAGAGTGCACAGGACACTGCATGGTTAAAACATTCCCCAAACACCCATTAATTTGTTCTATCTCCACTGGATCAAGGGTTTCACATTTTGGTGAGCTATCACTGAAGCCCAAAGACACGCTCTGGTAAAAATAATTTAGAATGGCAAATAAAAAGCAGCTAATCTGTGTTTTCCTATAAAGTGTAAATTAGAAATGATAAAACTGTTAGGAGACACCTAAGTCATCTTGACTAAGGACACTCTGATTCATTTGTCAACTTTACAATCTTTTAAAAATGGGAAGCTTGCAATTTTGAGCAAGTCATTTAGGAGACAGAACTGATTTCTCACCTTAAGTATTTCATAGCTTTTCTATTTGTAGAACTGAAAATGCCACATAAAGAGAGGGGTCACATAGTTCAAGGTATTTGAATATACAATACAAATAAACAGTGATTTGGGAAAGGACAGTAAATCTCTCACACATGTGAAATAAAGCTTTAAAGTAATGGAACTGTTTCCAAGGACATCCTTCACAGACCCAATTCAAACAGTAGACACCAGATGTCTGACATGTTTTCCCATACAGGAATGTACTGCTCAGAGAAGCCTCAGCAAGGATGTAGCTGTGACTTGTCTGTACCCCTCCGCTCCCATTTTCCATGGCTGAGACTTCTGACAATTCAGTGTTGGCCAACCCTATCCCCTTCTCCATAACATGCTAGATCCAAGAGGACAGACCTGGACAGCTATGGCCATTCACTGTCAATCCAGCCCAGTCTTCATGACCCACATCAGGTGAGGAGAAAATGGCTTCGTTAATGCTGCCATTGTTTTTGTTTTAACTCTTTACCTCAACATAATTTAAAGCTACAGAAAAGTGGTAAAATCATACAAAACAGTACATTTTGCCCAGCTTTTCCTAATGTTAACATCTTAAAAAACCATATTAAAATTATAAACCCAGAAGAATCTATGTTGCTACAATGCTATTAACTGGACTACAGACAGATATTTTCCAATTGCAAACAATGTTACAATGAAGAAACTGGTGCATATGCATTTTCCTAATATTGAGATAGCTCTTTGGGGTAGATTCTTAGAAGTGAGATTGCTGGATCAAAAGCTAAGTGCATAGATAGTCTGTGAGGCATTTATTGCCAGATTCTCCTTCAGATAAGTTAAACCAGTGTATGTGTCCACCAGCAACTGTGTGACAGCACTTGTTTCCACACAGTCTTGCTAACAGGTTTAATTAGACTTTTAATCTTTGCTAATCTGATAGGTGAGAAATGGTATCTTGTGCTATTCTAATTTCCATTTCTCTCATCATGAGTGACCTTGAACATTTTCCATTTGTTTGAGGGCAATCCAATTTGCTTTAATTGCTATCCCAAGGAAAGGTGCAGAAGACAACCTTGGTTAAAACGTCTACCCGTTGAGCTAAGTGCAGGCAGGAAGGTCACAGAGTCTCCGGTACAAAGGCTGCAGACATAGGCAGCCCCCGTCCCTCTGCTGGCTCTTTCTTGGTGCACTGGCAACATCCCACTCTGCTTGCAGAAACCAGGGGCTGTCTTCTCCCCAGGAAACTGAACCTGTAGAAACAGCATGGGCTCAAAATCAGGTGAACCTGCTACTACTTCCTGGATACTTCTTTTTGGGCAAATTACTTCAACTCTCTGAGTCTCAGTTTCCTTATTTTTCAAATGGGAACAGATAAAATCTATTTCATAGACCTGTCAAAATTATTAAATGAGTCAGTGGACACAAAGCTTCTCCTTAGCAACTGACAAGCAAGAGATCCTCAGTAACTGTCAACTCTCCTGAGTTCCCCTCTCTTCCCACACAGCCATGGAGTTGCCCTGCATTCTGTAGTGTTCCTAATCTTCAAACAGCCACCTCTGGTGCAAGGTGTGCCCATTGAAGAGGCCCGAACCCAGACATTTCTCCCTTGACCTATGAAGCTGACAAACAGGATGGCTTAGAAACTACAGTTTAGACACCATGTTGTCTGGATCAGGAAAACAACTGGAGTGGGTAGGGGATATGGTTGCCAGATTCAGCAAATAAAAATACAGAAAGTCCAGTTAAATCTGAATTTTAGACTCTATGTATAAAAAATTACTCAGGTAAGATGCTCTCCTAAATTTAGGAACCTCGTAATACTATTTTAAGAGCATTCTTAAAATATGGTTATTTGATGAGCATAGGTTAGATGAATAAATATAAGACACTTAAATTAGAATTTCAGATAAACAGTAAATTTGGGGGTATACAAATGTCCCACATATTGCATAGGACATAAACATTTATATTAAAAATTTTTTCAAAAAAAAAAAAAATTTTTTTTCATTATCTGAAATTCAACTTTAACTGAGAACTCTGTATTTTGTCTGGTGACCGCATTAGGAGACTTCCTCATCTCTCTGAAAATCACCTGCTTACTTCCCCCACATGCAAAGAAGGTGTCCATTGTCCACTCTCTGCAGACCACGGGACTAGCTGGTGTCAAAGGACACAAAAGTAAATTATGCAGATGATTAAACCAAATAAAGAGAAATTTTCATGGATAAAATGCCTAGCAGTTATATCTCTCAGGACTCTTTCAGTTGCAAATGACAGAATCCCACCTTACACTAATGTATACAGAAAATGGAATGTATTTCCCACATAGCTGAAAATGCAATGGATACAGCTGACTTACGTGTGTCAAGATGAAAGGTTCAATGATGACATTTCAACAATCCCTTTTCTCTACCTCTCAGCTTCACTTTTCTCTGTCTTGCTTTATTCTCAGGCACACTTTCCCCACATGGTGGCAACTAGCAATTTCAGCTTACGTCATCCTCACAACTAATGATCCTAAGAAGAAAAAGAACTCAGCCTCTCTCCTGTTTGTCTTTGCAAAAGGCTCAGAAAAGATCTATCTTAGTCCATTTTTTTGTTGCTGTAACAGCATACCATTGACTGGGTAATTCATTTTAAAAAATTATTTTTTACGGCCCCAAAGACTAGGATATCCAAGGTCAAGGGGTCGCATCTGGTGAGGGTTTTCTGACTGCATCTTAATTTGATGGAAGGCAACACATGGCAAGAGGGTAAGAGCATGTCAGTCAGCTCAGGCCTTTCTTCGCCTTCTTATAAAGCCACCAATCCCCATCATGAGGGCCTACCCTGATGACCTTATCTAATCCTAATTACCTCCCCAAAATCCCACCTGAGAACACCATCAACATATAAATTTTGGGCTTAAGTTTCCAACACATTAACTTGGGGACACATTCAAACTGTCGCAGACTCAAGGGCCTTGGTCATTGCACTCTCTTGTGACTGACAAGTGGAAGTATTAGCTCCAGCAGAGAGAGCCTATGAATGGGTTTTCCAAAAGAAAGATGAAAGAGACAGGGTCTTGGCCATCAAAAGAACTGGCAAAAAGAAAACATGCCTGGGGAGACAAAATTTACAATGACTATATTGCTCAATAAAGTTTGTTAATCAGTCAAATATTTGATAACAAAAGAGATTCTTACTGTTACTCATTCACGAATAGTAGAAGGAAGAAATCAAAGGAAGGATATGATGGATGACTAGCATGTGACCTACAATTATCTCAATAAAACATTTAGCACATGTACAAGGGCAAGGAAATAATGAAATAAAGTAACATTTACCACCCTTTATCAGTCTAACCTAATATAGGGGTAAAATTGACGGGAAAAATCTCCACAAATGATTGAGCATTAGTAGAAAACAAAGTAATCTCAAGATTCCGCCAAGGCTACTAAACACATATTACTGTGAAACGGAGGAGGGGGCTGAAGTCAGATTTCTCACCAACTGAGAAAGCATTTATATGCCTGTCTAAACTTTTTCATAAGATAGACTGACTCCCACAAATGTATGGCTTTATAGATGTCAGCTTTTCTAAAGCTGCCTTCTCCTAATCTAATAGTTGTATCCTAGGAAGATTTTTCTGAATGGAAGAATTCAATGATTACTAAATGTCGCAAGCTTGATATTACTTGCCTTAATGGAAATAACATTTCTGGTGAACAGCCAGCCCTGAAATCAAACAAATAGTTCAAAATGATGGCTACACACGGAGGCCAGAAAGCTAGTGAAGGGAATCTTTTGTGTCTCAAAGGACATACTAATTGGAATTCATGGTAGAATCCAGGTAAGTGATTGCTAAGATTTGATCCACAGATATCTCTTTCAGAAGAGCAGAGAAAATGCCTTGTGGCTTTTGCGAAGGGAGCATTGCACAGAAAGAACATGTGATGCAGAAGGCAGCAGTTAAGGGCACAGCAGAATGTCAGAACTCCAGGGTTCATCCCAGTTCTACATCCTAAATTCTTCTCCCAAGTCTTACGGGGTTTCTCCACCAATGAGAACAGTTTTCCTCTAGTAGACTTGGTATATGTAATCTCAAATACCAGGCCAACAGTAAGGAAATGTTTCTCAAGCTAACTGCTTATAAAAATTGAGTACAGAAAATACTATACTTTATAATTAGAGGAAATAGTGATGTGTTGATAAATGTAATATAGGAAAAACCTAACTGAAATCACATTTCAGGTTATCTCAGCAAAGTATTACTCAAGGAAACATTTTTCCCCCTTGCAAAGCTTGAATTCCTGTATAAAGAATAAAATTGCCTTCCTCTTATTTGTATTTCTCTAAAGATCTCATTTCACTTTTTCCGGGTCCTAGAGAAGGATGATATTTTAGATATAAAATCACAAACTACCCTCACTCTTTTGTTTTTTATTTGTTTGTTTCAAGACAGAGTCTTGTCACAAGTAGCTGGGAGGTGCCACCACACCCAGCTAATTTTTTAATTTTTTTAGTAGAGATGGGTTTTCATCTTGGTGGCTAGGCTGCTCTCAAACTCCTGACAAGCAATCCACCTGCCTCACCCTCCCAAACTGCTGGGATTACAGGCATGAGCCACTGCACCCAGCCACAAAGTACCTTCACTCAAAACCTAAGCGTGAAAACAAGAAACAACCAGCAAAACTCAAACCAAGGAAATGTTGACCAAAGACATGTGAACAAAGAATCAGCATTTAACTTCAATAAAACTTGGAGAGCCTCAAATGGCCCAGCCTCTGCATAGAGCCACAGTCAAAGGAAACATAAAGTGGACCACAGTGGCATTAAGGAAAAACGTAAGTCTTTAAGAGGGGAGAAGAGCATAGGTGTCTTGTATACATCTCAGCTCCCATGAAATTACCCAGAAATAGCTTCAGATATGTTTCCTCTTCCCCCATCCCTCCTGCATGCAGGTCCCATGACCACCACTCCCCTCTTCTAGTCCCTTCTTTCTTCATATGTGCATGGCAAGTCATTCTGACACCCAGCCCATGCACATTTCTGGGCCTGCTGTTCCCAACAATTGGCCATGTTTCTCCAATTCAGGAGCCAGAAGTTCATACCTCCCTTATATACCTCGACTCTCCCACTCAGAAGCCACTAGGGCCTCCTTTGCTGAGTGGTTCTTCTCTTTCTCTGTTTTCCTTATTAGAGACCCTCAGGCAGCTTTCCCCTTCATTACACACTCATGCTCCTGCTTGATTCCCCCAGAAGCTAACAAGGGGGAGGAAGCTGGGAAGCAAAACTTCTGGTAAAGAATTCATAGACCCCCCCACCTCGAAAAAAATGGCGGTGACTTTAAGGAAATGGGATAAACAGTGCAGGTGAAAGTACATGGAATGTCCCTGGGGAACAGAAACTCTCTGGCCTCTCTGGATGGAAATCTGCAGGGAAATCTGCCATGGTGTTGCTCCCTAGATGCAAGAAAGGTAGGGGTGAGCCCAGGAGATAGGACTTCATGCACAAAAATTATGTTGTTGACATGTACACTTGTGTGAATAGCAGAATTTTTCACAACAGCGAAAAAGTAGAGGCGACCCAAGTCCATCGACAGTTGATGGATAAACAAAATGAATATTAGTGAGCCTTAAAAAAGACGGAACTCACAACACATGACACAACGCATGCATCAACCTTGAAGACATTATGCTAAGTGAAAGGAGCCCATCACTGAAAGATAAATACTATAGTCCTTATTCCATTCATATGAGGTACTGAGAGTAATAAGAACTAGAAAATGGAATGGTGATTGTCAGGAGCTGAAGGGAGAAGGGGTGGGGAGTTGTATAATGGTCATAGTTTCAATGTCACAAAATGGAAATCGTTCTGGAGATTGGTTACACAACACTGTGGATACATTAAGTCCTCACTTAACATCTTCAATAGGTTCTTGGGAACTGAAACTACTTTAAGTGAAACTATGTATAACAAAGCCATTTTTTCCTTGTCCCTGTTATAAGGATGTTGAAGGAAAAAAAACATTATTTGAGGACCTTCTGTATGTTTTTTGCTTAAAACTGTAATTTCTAAGAGCTTGTCTTTCACTTAAAGTCAGTTTCCATGAACCTACCAAGGACATTAAGTAAGAACTTACACAACACTACTAAACTTAAAACACTTAAAAATGGTTATGATGGTAAATTTTTTGTTATCTCTATATTATCACAATTAAAGTGATTTTTAAATTCTCACTTTTAAAAAAAACATGATCAGGAAGATGTAAAGGACATGACAGTGTAAACAATGTGCATTGACTGGGGAGAAGCCAGAGGCAGATAGACAAATTATGAAGCTAATGTAAAAGTTCAGTAGAGAGTCTATGTTTACACATTATATAAACGCATCAAAATATCATATGTATCCCCAAAATATGTATATCTCTTAGGTATCAATAAAAAACAAAAATTGAAAAGTTCAGGGAATCCCAAGATAAAAGAGGGAAAGACTGTGCTTCACTGCCTGCCTCCTCCCCTGTCCAGCAACTGCAGGGAGGATCCAGCTGAGAAGCTTCTGTCCCTCTGAAGGGCTGATAGGTCGAGTGTAGATACCTTGCACACTTGATCATGCCTGCTGACCGAGCTGATCAGAGAGACCAGAAAATCAGCATTGTCCCCAGGTGTAAATTGTGGTCCTGCTGAGGGAGCAAGGAGTGAGCAAAACTCAGGTCTGAGAACGAGCAAGTCCCTCAGCCACCTGGATGAGAGTCTAAGTCCTTAACTCCCTTGGCATGAGTGGGGCTGCAATTTAACCACTAATTTGACCAGAGTGGCCCTTTCACATAACCTATTTCAGAAATTTATTTCTCACAGTTCTGATTATTCCACCCACACCCATATTGCAGGCTGTGGGTGGATTCCTACTCATCATTCCACCTACAGCCAGCAGTATCAATGGAGCTTAGTGTCAGTTCCAAGATCCCACCAGAAACAGAGCAGTGAGGCAGTCCAGACACTTCCAATTATTTGTAAACATAAACATCTGGGTTTCCTTGAGGCTGCCTCTGCCCCTTGATTCATGTAATAAAGATGCAAATCTAATTGCAAGGACCCTGAAGGACAATGTAGGACTATAGTAGACTTTTGAAGAAACTTAAAGAGAAATTACTCCCAGAGGACACATGGCAAGATTTCTTGAAAGTCTTTTTTGAACATATCCCTCTTCCCCAAGAAGTCCAAGATGAAGGTGCAGCAGGTTCTGTTCCTGATAAGCGCCTTCTTCCTGGTTACGGATGACCACTTTTTCACTGTGTCATCTCATGGCAGAGAAAGAGAAAGAGAATGCTCTCTGAAGTCTCTCTTCTTATGAAGGCACTAATGCCGTCATGAGCATCCCACTCTCGTGACCTTATTTAACCCTAATTCTCTCCCAAAGTCCTCATCTCCAAATACCATGGTATTGACAGTTAGACCTCCAACATATGAATTTTAGTGGAACGCAAACACTTGGTCCATAAAGTACTTGATATATTTAATCCACAAAGTGGCAAAAACTATCTTTTCCTAAAAGTTCTGTTCTGAACAGATAAGAATCGTTGTAGCATTTTTGATTCTTTAAAATGCTTCTGGTTGAAGATTTTAAAAGAGGAGAAAAACACTATTTTTAAAGAACTTCATGATTACTGTAAGTTCAAAAACCCAGCCACTGAATGCAACCAGTGGCCTACCCTGAGGAAAAGGCCGCAACATCCAGCAGCCGCTTTGTTGTGTCCTCCCATGGCTTGGTGTTCTGCACTTCTTGGATCTGTGGGTATCTCCTGTGTTTTGTAATAAAGTCTCCCCTTTTTTAAAGTTAGCTAGAAGCAGTTTTGTTCCTTCCAACCAAAAGAGTCTTAACAGACACAGAGTTTCTTGTTCAACTCCATTAAGGCTATTAAACCTAAGGAAGTGATCAGAGTGGAAAAAGAAAGGAGAAAGGAAAGAGCACGCGGTCCTAAGAATTCACAGTATCAAGTTTGAATCCTTGCTTCTCCTTAGGAAGTTGTGTGATATTATGTGATATTCCACTGTGATTTCAATTTCTCCATCTACAAAATGCTAAATGATCTCCAAGATGCCTTCCAATTCTGATAACCTATGATTTTTTGAGAGCTTGGAATGAGCCAATGTATATATTTGTTTAAAGTCACTCCACTGATCATTCCACTCGCAGCCTTCAATATTGATGAAGCTCAATGCCAATCCCAGAACTCCACCATAAACACAGAGCAGTTAGGCAGTCCAGACACTTCCAATTATTTGTAAACCAAGATGTCAGGGTTTCCTTGAGGCTGCCTCTGCCTCTTGATTCATGTAATACAGACACAAATCTGACAGCAAGGACCTTAAAGGACAACATAGGACTATAGTAGGTTTTTGAAGGAACTTAAAGAGAAATTACTCCCATAGGACTCATGGCAAAATTTCTTGAAAGTCTTTTCCCCAAAATTCAATAAGATGAAGCAGCTATTCCACCTCTCACTCTCCATGCAGTGTCTTCATTACCAAATGCTCTCTAATTTTCTTCCCTTCTCTGTGTGATGCCCCCACCTTGCCCATGCACCCAAGCCTTTCCTCCAAATCCTTACATGTGATTAGGATTTTCCCCAGCATGCTCTAAGTCCATTGGTCATCTACTTGCTGCTCTGATTTTCTTGCAAGGTGCAGCTTCCTAGAATTTTGGCAAATAGATTGCACAGTCATTCAACAAATATTTACTGAGCTCTTACCATATCCCTATAACTGGGAGGAGGAGGGTGCCAGTGGGAAAATGGAAGATGCATATCCCATTCCAATTCCAGCTCCATTCCATATTTTATTTCTAAAGTTTAATGGGTAGAAATACATGCACACATACATACAGTCAACACTACTCCAGTTGGCAGTTTAAAATGTCCTCATTTAACCTAAGCTGCACATGACCCCAGTGGGATGCTGGTGTCACACCCTCAGTACAAATGCAACAGCTGTGTCACACTAGACCAAAAAGGGAAAGGGTCACCACCATTTGCGAGGCGCTGGTGCTATCTGGAGTGTTCTCCTTGGCTGCCTTGGGGCAGATGCTGCTATAACTTTTTCTAAATAGAGATCTAGGGCACTGCTGATAGGTGACTTCAGCCTCCTTGCTCATGCAGTGCAACTGACTCATGTTTTGTTGGAAGAATAACTACTGAAACAATCTTATGGGGCAGCAAAAACACTTCCTCAGGAGGATTCAAGTTAAATTATTTAATAAAGTCTCTTGCACTTAGGAAGGGCTCGCATAATTGAACCTCAAGTCCGAACACTTATATTACTCTCCTCCGAGAGGCAAATTGAATTATTTTATGCCAAAGTGATAGATATTTTGCAAAGTGACCTCTAGTTTTCTTTTTCTTTTTTTTTAGGAATAAATTATTTATTTATTTTAGTATACTTTAATTTCTGGGGTAGATTGGGGTAGATGTGCAGAATGTACAGGGTTGTTACATATATATACATGTGCCATGGTGGTTTACTGTACCCATCAGCCCCTCATCTACATTATGTATTTCTCCTAATGCTATCCATCCTACAGCCCCCAAGCCCCCAACAGGCCCCAGTGTGTGATATTTCCCTTCCTGTGTCCATGTGTTCTCATTGTTCAACACCCACTTATGAGTGAGAATATGTAGTGTTTGGTTTTCTGTTCTTGTGTTAGTTTGCTGAGAATTATGGTTTCCAGCTTTATCCATGTCCCTGGAAAGGACATGAAAGCATCCATTTTTATGGCTGCACAGTATTCCATGGTGTATATGTGCCATGTTTTCTTTATCCAGTCTATCATTGATGGGCATTTGGGTTGGTTCCAAGTCTTTGCTCTTGTAAACAGTGCCACAATAAACGTGTTTGCATGTGTCTTTATAATAGAATGATTTAAAATCCTTTGGGTATATACCCAGTAATGGGATTGCTGGGTCAAATGGTGTTTCTAGTTCTAGATCCTTGAGGAATTGCCACACTGTCTTCCACAATGGTTGAACTAATTTACACTCACCCCAACAGTGTAAAGGCATTCCTGTTTCTCCACAACCTCTCCAGCATCTGTTCTTTCCTGACTTTTTAATAATCGCCAGTCTAACTGGCATGAAATGGTATCTCATTGTGGTTTTGATTTGCCTTTCTCTAATGACCAGTGATGATGAGCTTTTCTTCATATGTTTTTTGGCCGCATAAATGTCTTCTTATGAGAAATGTCTGTTCATAGCATTTGCCCACATTTTCATGTGATTTTTTTTCTTGCAAATTTAAGTTCTTTGCAGATTCCAGATATTAGCCCTTTGTCAGATGGATAAATTACAAAAATTTTTTCCATTCAGTAGGTTGCTTGTTCACTCTGATGATAGTTCATTTTTCTGTGCAGAAGTTCTCTAGTTTAATTAGGTCCCACTTGTCAATTTTGGCTTTTGTTGCTATTGCTTTTGATGTTTTAGGAACTAAGATTTTTTTTTTGATTCCAGAGTTCAGGTTCTTAACCTCTCATCACACTACCTAATGTGTCTTGGGGCTTTCTTCTAAGCTGATTATAAGTTCCTTGAACATATGGAATTTTGTTTTTGTTTTCATTTTGTATAACCCACGTCCAGCAAAGTACTTGGCACATAGTAGATGGTCAGTAACTTTTGCATTAGTAAGTAAATAATAAGAGAAAGAATTGACTGAATCAAGTAATCTGGCAGCAACAGGAGTGTAGGAGTTCTACTGAGACATGTTAGGACACAGGTGAAACCATCCAAGCCGGGTGCAGTGGCTCACTCCTATAATTCCAGCACTTTGGGAGGTTGAGGCAGGCAGATCATGAGGTCAGGAGTTTGGGACCAGTCTGACCAACATGGCAAAACCCCATCTCTACTAAAAATACAAAAATTAGCTGGGTGGGTGTGGTGGCGTGTGTCTGTAATCCTAACCACTTGGATGGTTGAGTAGAAGAGTCACTTGAACTCAGGAGGCAGAGGTTGCAGTGAGCTGGAAATTGCATCACTGCACTCCAGCCTCAGTGACAGAGTGAGACTCGATCTCAAAAAAAGAAAAAAAAAAAAAGAATTAGATGAGAAAAAATGTGGCAAATGTGAAATAAGTTGGAAAATATGCATAGCTATACATTTAAAATATATATTACTTAATTACTTGTGCTCTGACTTGTTTTAGAAGAGTTTTTAAAGGAGTTTCAAAGAAAGGTATGTCCATCTAACATGACAAAATGAAAATAACTGGAATATATGCATTTATACACTGACTGCTTCCCCAAAGGACTTTGTTAAACTTAGGAATTGAAAACAAACAAATACCAAGAAATTAATAGTAAAAACAAACAAAAACAAAAAGGAATTCACAGAAGAAAAACTGGATAGAGCCCCAAATTCTAAATGTATGATTCCCATGCACAGCGACTGGCCCCTGGATGTATCCTGGGATCTGTCCTGACCTTTTGTCTCACATTCACGAAAACTGACAGCAAACTTGAAACACCTGAGCACGGTCTTCTGCAATCGTCCAGCTTTGCCTACTTTACTTCTGATCGGGTCCTCTTCTGCTTCTGCCCTGACTCTAGACTTTGACTCCTCTTTTTAGTTGTGCTCAGCCTGTGGTTTTTGCACTGAACGCTGTCCTCCCATGGTGACCTCAGCAAAGTGTTTCTAAGGATGTTGGCCCAGGGCTTCTCTAGAACTGTTCCTGGCTGCCACATAGTAGTACAGTGGCATGATCTCAGCTCACTGCAACCTCCACCTCCCAGGTTCAAGCAACTCTCCTTCCTCAGCCTCCTAAGTCACTGGGACTACAGGTGCCCACCATCATGAGCCCGGCTACTTTTTGTATTTTTAGTAGTGATGGGGTTTCACCATGTTGGCCAGGCTGGTCTCAAACTCCTGACCTCAAGTGATCCACCCACCTAGGCTTCCCAAAGTCCTGGGATTACAGGTGTGAGCCACCCCGCCCAGCCCTAATTCATTCTTATCTTCTTGTTTCTGTCACCTCTATTCCAGAGAGTCCTGATCAATTCTGTAACCACCCCAAACTTCTTTTGGAATGAGCTGGAATCTGAGGCTCAGAGAAGAAGTGTAAATGCCAATACTCTGGTTACTGCTATTGCTGTAGTAAAGCACCTGTTGTTTATTACAACCCCGAATCATGTGCCTCTCCCAGCTTCCATGAATCTGTAGCAGATTAACTTACAGACATGCAAGTAGGGAAAACTTCAGATCTTTCACAGTTCTTGACAAGATCATGTTTAATAATAATTCCCCACTCTTCTCACCAGTAGCCAAGAAAGTCCTCACCACATAGCAGGGTCTCAGTAATAACAGCAATGTCAAGAAATAATGAGCAATCAATTCTCAGCTTACAAATTTGGGGGTCATTCTATTAGTAAATGTCAAAAACTCAGCCTCTTGAGATCATCAAAATCTTTTCAATTAAATTTCTAAATGACCATTAGCCAATTACTTAAATTAGTATTGAATATTCAATTATTATTTGTCAATTAAAATAAAATAAAACTAACTTTTTTTAAAAATAGTATTGAGCCTGTATACTCTAGTGGTTGACAGCATGAATTCTGAGATCAAACTGCCTAGGTTCAATCCCTAGCTCCCCACTTTCTAGCTGCATGACTTTGGACATGTTTTATATCTCCCTTGACTCTCCAGCCTTCTCAGTGGTAAAATGAGGACAATAGCAGCACTTACCTCATGGTCTTGTTGTAAGAATTAAATAAGTTAATTTAGATAAAGAGCTTAAAACAATGTCAGGCATATATGCAATACTGCTACTGTACATTTTCTATTCCAATTGCAACAGCACGTTCCAATGGATCCAAACTACTTTTAAAACTGAAGCTTTATTAGATCTGCTGATTGCAGGCAGTTTATTGAGATGGATTGAAACATTTAACCCTCAGAGATGACGGGTGCTTGTCCCAGGACAAACCTGTGCAATTGCATTGTAGACATCTGGTGCTCAGTGATAAAGGGAAACCTCTGCCAAAACGTTCATGGAATACAGTGATCACTTCAGCACTAAAAGACCTGTTTGTGAGGCAGTTATTTGGGGCCTACATTGTTTTTAGAATCCTTCATTGTTTGATAAGGCAATATTAATTCATAAATGTCAGCAATGTTTCTGCTCAAGGAAGCACCCAAGGCTCATGGGTTGCCTACCCATGATACACCAATCATGAGGGGAAGAGGGAAAATGTCTATACCAGCAATCTGTCAAGGGTAGAGGATGCTCTTGACCTCAGAGCAGCACTGGAACTTTGTATCATACTGATATCCCAATAGAGTTTATCAGCAAAGAATGAGAGGGGAGCAAGGGATTGTAAATCTGAATCATCAACTATCTACACTATTCAGATTCACTAAACTGATGTCAAAGTTTCAATTCAATTATGTAATAAA
Source organism: Callithrix jacchus (assembly GCF_049354715.1). NCBI lineage: Eukaryota > Metazoa > Chordata > Mammalia > Primates > Cebidae > Callithrix > Callithrix jacchus. The sequence goes on from NC_133515.1 coordinate 97,247,880, forward strand.
ACCTTAGCCAAGAATGCAAATATTAGTCAACAAAGAGAGGAGGAGAGTTACAGGTTTTGAGCATCTACAATGTGTCCTTAATATGCATTATCTCAACCTTGTAAAATGGGCCTTATTAGTCCTCATTGTACAGCTGAGAAAATGGAGGCTTCAGATAGGTTAAGTAACCTAACTGTGGTCACAGAGCAAATAAGTGGTGAAATCAGACTCTCAACCAAGGTCTGACCTCCAAGGCCTGTGTTCCTTTTCTGTTACCATTAAGCACCCCAGCCCTGGATGTCCATCCCATCAGACCAAGAATATCTTACAAGCAGGAGCTGTGTTTTTTCACCACTGTATCAGAGCATAAATATATAATATAATGGAACATAAAGTAGCCTTTAATATATTTTATTGAACAAATGAAATTGGATGTGAGACAAACCATAATAAATATCCTGATCCTCAAAGGCAATCAATCACTTATAACAAAAGCTGTAGGACCCTTCCCTATTCCACTGGGAAGCTGTCACAAATAACCATACAACGTTACAAAGTCCCTTATAGACAAACTACCAAGAGCCACTGGGGCTGGCTGATTAAAAGAGAGGCAATTATACCAGAGATTCCAGGAATATGCAAGTGAAACATGATCCATTTACAATCTTATTACATATCATGCAGTATATTATGTTTAAATGACTCCAGGCTTCCAGTGTGAGTTGTTAACTCCTACTAAGAAACTTGGAATGGAGTTTGATCAGGCCTGTGTTAGTCACCTGAGGTCATGAACTCTAACATGTCTCTCTCTGCAGGGCTCTCAAGAAGTTGGACTGAACCCCAGCTAGCTGAGGCTTAGGCTTGTCCTTAGAGGCTGTCCTGGGGTAGGCTTACATGAAAATGCTCTAAAATGCAGAAACACATAGACCAAGGGCATGAAAGGTAACTGGAGTAATGAACAGAGAGATGATTTCCCAAGACTTAAAAGCAGATGGTGGCTGGGTGCGGTGGATCACGCCTGTAATCCCAGCACTTTGGGAGGCTGAAGCGGGTAGATCACGAGGTCAAGAGATCGAGACCATCTTGGTCAACATGGTGAAACCCCGTCTGTACTAAAAATACAAAAAATTAGCTGGGCATAGTGGTGCGCACCTGTAATCCCAGCTACTCAGGAGGCTGAGGCAGGAGAATTGCCTGAACCCAGGAGGTGGAGGTGGAGGTGAGCCAAGATCGCACCATTGCACTCCAGCCTGGGTAACAAGAGGGAAACTCCACCACAAATAAATAAATAAATAAATAAGGCAGATGGTGAACAAAAACCAAAGCTGAGAGTCAAGAACCAGATCACACTTGATCCAATGGAAGCAGAGAGGGCCAATGAAGAGGGTCTGGGTCTACTACTGTGAGCCCTGTGGAGGGTTATGGCTCACTTGTATGTGCTGCTAGCCTGTCAGACTGGCCCAGAGACAAAGGTTGTAAACAAACATGAACCATTCCTGCAACCATCCCCAGCAAAACCAACATTGGGATCCTGGAAAGGATTCAAATATTTTGGCTTGTGCAGACCCCCGCAATGGGGCAAGATGGTGTCTGCAATGGTTCTGAAATCTTTCTCTTGCTAGGCAGTGAAGGGTGAAGCTGAGGATTCTGAGTGTGCTGACTTCCCAAGTTTCATCTCCTCTATGACACCAAGCACCTTGCACCATGACTCTTCCTTTGCATCTGGAATCTGCTGGGGTTGGCTCAGGAAAGAGTGGGCCAAGTGTCTGACCCAGGGCCTTACAATGTATTCAGTCCATGATTAAAACTGCACATGCTAGAGTCAACATCATCTGTAGAGAGAATCCCTTGCAGCAATAGATTTGCTGACAGAATTTATGAATCCATCATTAGCTCCTCAGGAACAATGAGGCTATTTCTTGCCAGCACTCAGGGATGAATGCATGTGCTGTGCATGCTGACAAACAGCTTTTACAGTTTATAAATACCATAGCACGTGCTCCCTACTCCAAAGGGAATATAGCTGGCTTGTCTGCTGCAACAAGGCTCAATTTCATCAGATAATTGCTACTGGAAAAAGAGCTCTGTGTGTGCTTCATACAGTTGGCCTTCACAGCACCATGGATCTTTGCAATAAAATGTATACCCATGCTGGTATCTGGCAGGATTCATTTGGAAAGAAAGCTATCTTCAAATAAATCTACACAATGCTTCAGGAACCAAATGTTCTGTTCATTGATTTTTTTTAATGATATAATTAAGTCCATTGTGGACACACATATATTTGCTTCTCCTCTTCATCTTTCTTATCAAAGAAGAGGGACTCCTGATGGCTCCTTACTATGAAGTGTTTATGGGACATACTTGAAGCATTTTTACATGCTTACAACTATGATCTTGTTCTTTCGTTTTCATACATGAAGACACTGAAGCTTAAAAAGCTAAAGTAAGTAGTTTCTCCAAGCCCGTCTACAGAGACGTAAACGGATCTGGAACACAAACAGGTATTCTGGGCTGGGTCCAGTGGCTCACACCTGTAATCTCAGCACTTTGGGAGGCTGAGGCAGGCAGATCACTTGAGGCCAGGCTTTTAAGACCACTCTGGCCAACATGGTGAAACCCCATCTCTACTAAAAATACAAAAATTAACCAGGTGTGGTGGTGTGCACCTGTAATCTCAGCTACTTGCAAGGCTGAGGCACAAGAATCACTTGAACCTGGAAGGCAGAGGTTGCAGTAAGCCAAGATGGTGCCACCACACGCCAGCCTGGGTGACAGAGTGAGACTCTGTCTCAAAAAAAAAAAAAATGGTATTCTGACTTTAGACCTAGTGCCCCTTCTCATCTTCAAATCCCTTGCCTCTCTGTAACATTTTCATTTTGCAAAAAGCTTTACAAATTTTACTTAAATGTTGCTCTAATATGCTATATAATTCTATTTTAGATTTCAAAATTGTCATCAGTGTCTTTTCACACAATAATGCTTCATAAATTACCCTTCTCTTGACTTTTGTAAATGGATTGATGTCAAATTGTTTTTGGTTTCATTCATGTATTGCAAAAAGAAAATACCTGGTTCTGCATGGGTACCACATAAGATAACCCAAAAGGAGTCTTGCATTGTAATAGTATGGGAGCTTATTTATGGAATACATACTATATGCCAGGCACTGCACCAGATACCTTATACAGATTGGCCAATTTCATCCTTACACTATTCCTATGAGAATGTTGGATCATCCCCATACACAGAAGAGAAAACTGAGGCTCAGAGAGGTTAAAGTGCTTGCCCATGATCACAGACAAAGCTGGATTAGAACTTAAGTTTGATGCCAAAAGGCATGCTTTTGCCCACTGTCCCTTTTTCCCAATCAGTAAGATGTAATATATTAGTACACCATTAACGTTAAACCTTCTTGTAGCTGTGTAACCTTGGTGAAGTGGGCTGAATAACGGCCCCTGGAGACATCCATGTTGTAATCCCTGGAAACTGTGAATGTTATATCAACAAAAGACTTTGAGGATCTGATTACATTGAGGATCTTAAAGTGGGAAGAGTACCCTGGATTATCCAGGTGGGCCTAAATGTAATCACAAGTGTCCTTATAAGAAAGGCAGAGAAAGACGTGACATAGAAGAAAAGGCAATGAGATTATGGAGGTGGAGGCTGGAATAATGTGGCCACAATTCAAGGAGTGCCAGCAGCCATCAGGAGCGAGCGGAGGCAAGGTCCAGATTCTACCCACAAAGCCTCCACCCAAAACCGGCCCTGCCAACACCTTAGATTTAGCCCTTAAGATTCAGTTCAAACTTCTGGCTTCCAGAACTGGAAGAGGTTACATTTTTCATCTTTTCAGCCATCACGTTTGTGATAACTTGTCACAGCAGCAATCAGAAACTAATGCTCTTGGAAAAGTCGTTTAAGCTCTCTACTACAACACTTGCCACACTTGGATGCTGATTAAATTGGGTAGCACCTAATAAATATTTTCTCTTTCTTCTACTTTCCTGGAAAAAAAAAAAACTGAGTAAAAGCTTAAAAACAGGGATTCTTTACAGCAGAAGAGAGCTCTAAATGGAAACCGAATAACTTGAAGAACTCAGACATTCATTGTTCAGAGGGCAGTTAGTAGTTGCTTCTACCCTCAGTGAGTGTGAGATAAGGACGAATGGACTTGAAACTGCCGTTAGCAACATTTAAGTCAAATGTAAGCTGTAAGGTGTGTTCTCTCAGCCTCCGGAGGTCTTGAAAAACTGAGAATTAAGTTGAGAATCTAAGCAGACATCATTTCAATTACTTTTTGAGGCTCACTACATTCCTGTGACTCTGCAGCATAGCATTTATAGATTACTCGGACCAGGTGTTCAGAACTGCCAAGTAACTAGGTAGAAAGTGACGGCTATGCTATACTAAGGCTATTTCACAGCATGAAGAAGTCAGCATTAATTCTTAGTTTTACTAATGGCATTGCAATCATTTTAGAAAAAAGATTGCTCTTTTAAAGATATTTTCTGGAATAATTATGGATTAAATGATATGATTGAGACTTGCTTCAAAATAAACTGGGAGAAGAGGAAGTAAGTCACAGATGATACAAGTTTCTCAAGAGCTGATAACTATTAAAGCTGGTAATGGTCACAGGGAAGTATAGGATACTATTCTTGCCACTTCTGTATATATTTATACTCTTTTATAATAAAAGGAAGGAGTGAGGGAGGAATAAAGGAAAGGAGGTCATCGCCGGAGGGGGAAGTCAAGGAAAGGTGGGGAGGTAGGGGAGGGGAGGAGAGGAAAAGAAGGAGGAAGAAAGCAGGGGGGAGGGCAAGGGGGAGGGGATAAGAAGGAAGGAAGGAGGGTGTTATATCTGTATTCTAGTCTGGATTTGGTCTCTGTTGCTGCATGGCCTACTGTATTAAGCCATTCTTGTACTGCTATAAAGAGATGCCTGAGACTGGTTATTTCTCAAGAAAGGATGTTTACTTGGCTCATGGTTCTACAGGCTTTATAGGAAGCATGGTGCAAGCATCTGCTTGGCTTCTAGGGAGGCCTCAGGAAGCTTACAATTATGGCAGAAGGCAAAGCAGGAATAGACACGTCACATGGCAAAGGCAGGAGCAAGCGAGGCAGTGCAGGGGGTAGTGCCACACACTTTTAAATGACCAGATCTTGCAATAACTATCACAAAGGCAACACCAAGGCATGTGGGATCTAACCCCATTGGGGTTGTACCATATTGAAACAGCTGCTATTCTCAATCAAAAAATGAGATATTTGCAGTTCTATATGGTACAAATCACCCATTTCTGAACATTAGTTAAAGTTTCTCCAGTAACATTAACCAGCCTCTGTAAAATAGAATAGGGGTCTCAGCATAGAAGCTCCAAGACAATGGCCCAGTAAAACCATCTAGACAGGAACAATAGCAAGTCTCCCTAAAACCCTGAGTTAAATATAAAATAAACACTTGAGGAAGATTTTAGGCCTCTACACAAGCAATTGAGAGACCAAAACCAAACAATTAAAAAAAAAGTAAGAGCAACTTAAGTCACAAAGTCTACCTATATCAGCGTATTTAAACCTCCACAGGAAAAAAAAAAAAAATTAGGCATCAGCACACCTAAAGGTGAAAGATCTTTTAACTAAAGTAGGGTGGTCAGCAACAGGGGAGAAAAGAGAAGCCACAGAGGCAGAGATGAGCAGTGTATATGGCTGAAAGGTAGGATCTGGGAGGCAACAAACTCCACCTGCTCAGTATCAGTGAGGGTTTTATCCCTAACGCTAAACAACTCACCAGACTCACAGACCAGCGCCCCGAACAGCTCAGGTGTCACCTCCCCAAGGAAGCTTTTCTCTCTTTGCTCTCCCTCTCCACAAACAGAGAAAGAAGTAAGCCAACTGACCCCTGTTTCCTGTTGGCCTGAAGGCCCCCAGAGGATAAGGATGGAGTCCCGGTCTGCTATTCCAAGAGGCTGCCCTGAATGTACATCAGAGCGAGCACTCAGGAAACACTGAATGAAAACAAGCAGAAGCTGAAACAATCTCCAGGGTAGAGGGAAGGGAAAGAGAAAATCAAAATCAATCAATCAACCTGGGACAGGTGTCTGGGGAATCACTGGCCTTCCAAACTGCCATTAAGAACTGCTGTGGGTGAAAACAAATCTGAGGAACTGGAAGGAGAAAAAGCAGTCACAGGACAGGACTAAAAACTAGAAAAAATTACAGAATAAAACTCCCTGAAGTGGTCGGGTCTCCCACAAATAAACCCCGATGCCCTGGACCAATCAACGCAGAAACAGGCAGTGCCTCAGTTCGTGGACTGGCCAGCATCCCTCGAGTGTGCGTTCAGCCACTGACTCAAGCCTTGGAGAAAGCAGGAACCCAGCATGTCACCATGTGAAAATGAAGAAGAGGAGTCCTGTGTGGATGGTGGGGAAGCTCAGAGAGGCTAAAATAAACACAAGGCACTGCAACTCGTGGCATGGAGGCCTAGGGATGTGGCAGGGATTCTAACTGAAGAGTATGGCAGGGACCGGGCTGAGAAGGAACTGGGGGGAAGGGGTTGCAGTCGGCCAAGCCCAAAGGGAAGCCGCACGATCACTCATGCCACACAAGAAGGTGCTCTCTATGAGACACAGGCAGAAACCCAGTTCCTACACAGAGCCAACTGTCAAATCTCCCCTTACTCTATTTGCACCAGCGAGCAGACATTTCTGAGCAGAAGCTCTGAATCACAGTTTCTGCTGTGTCTGCCATGCAGTATCCTCAAGGACAGACCCTCAGAGTCTGCTGCAGCTTCAGGGGCATTCTAGAAAACTGTCTCTGTAAACAAATGTGTCTGATTTCTAGATCAGGAAAGGAAAGATACCCAAGCCAGCATTTCCCACTTTCTGCTCACATCCTAAAAAAATCAAAGTCCGATAATGCTTGTGGCTCTTTTTCTCTTCAGGTGCACTCTGTTCTGATGTTTCCTTAAATCCACTCCCTAACACGGCAGGGCAGGGGGCAGTGAAAAGCACAGGCTCTAGAGTCAGCTCAGCCTCCTGGGTTCAGAGCCCTACCCCATTGCTGCCTTTTGAACTTACACAAACCACTTTCCCTGAAAAACCTTAGTTTCCTCATCTTAAAATGGAAACAGTAACAAAGTTTTGCTTCAAGAGATGTTGCAATAAATAAATGCAATTATACAGTTAGCTTATTATTATTATTGCTGCTCTCATTATTACTAGTACTGTTACTATTACTACATAAGCAGTCTTCAGCTACTTCACCACTAATAGGAAACCTTTAATAAAACAAGATTCCAAATTCTATTGCTGTGCCTCAAAATTATACTTCCTCCAACACCAAAAATGCATTTTGGAGAAAGTATTTTTTTAATGAGCAGCGGGTAACACATGCATGTAATAAACCTCCAGATTTAAAAGTGGCCATAAGCCCTGTTTAGTTGTATCCATTTCAAAAGTCACAGAAACATTAAGAGGAGTGATAGGTCAAAGAGTTACCTGTATCTGATAACGTCCTTCTTTCAATGAAATGCATCTACAAACATAACAAATCCATGTGGCTCTTCCATTGGAAAGACTTCAGGTAAAGAATCCCATAACTAGCCCGTGACAGCATGCGTGAGAGTCTCCATACATCGCCAAAATTAATACTTTAGCTAAATTCTCTCCACACGGGATAGAATTGCTCTGCCACTGTCTGAAAATGCATATATATGTCTTCTTTCTTTGTGGGAAGTTTCTACATGAGATGCAGAAATTACCATCTCTACGGCTATTGGAAAGTGTCGGCTCATTTTATAGCTGCTGGCATAGCTTTTTCCAGAGATTTAAGTTTCACTCCTCTGGTCATAATGAATCACATCTGTGTGTTTGTACAACATTTCTCCCTTCTTCCATTCAACTGAAAATATCCCAGCCTGTGAATGTGTAGATTTACTCTGCTCTGCAATATTTTTTAGGTAATGAGATTTTGCCCTAGCAATATAAATTATTATAAAATTCAAAATATATACTGAAGAAACAGCTGTAAAAATTCATATATACCAATTTTGAGTGTGTCTCAAACACCTACATGTTTAATCAATTTATGCTGGACAGCACAATTTAGTCGTGGACATGTTTTTCTATCTGCCAATTACCATCAAGACTACTGAAAAAAGAGCTAGCATATGCTTGGTACATACCCCAAATTCGAAAACATAAAGAAAGGAAAGGGCCAGGCTCATGTGGGGGCTCATGCCTGCAATCCCAGCACTTTGGGAGGCCGAGGTGAGCGGATCACAAAGTCAGGAGTTCAAGACCAGCCTGGCCAACATAATAAAACCTCGTCTCTACTACAAATACCAAAAAATTAGCTGGGTGTGGTGGCAGACACCTGTAATCCCAGCTACTCAGGAGGCTGAAGCAGAAGAATCACATGAATCTGGAAGGCGGAGGTTGCAGTGAGTGGAGATCACGCCACTGCACTCCAGCCTGAGCGACAGTGTGAGAAATAAAGGAAAAAAGAAAACAAAGGTTCTTGAGCTCTTGATATTCCAAAAAGAACATTTTTCTTCCAAACCAATCCTGAACATACTAAAATGTAGTTACTCAACATAAAAACATACAACTAAGACATTCTCCATACAGAATTAGGAAGTTTATTAAGCTCCTAATTTCCAAGTCTAGAACAGGAACATGAATTTACATGCATTGTCTCATTTTGTGGATCTTACATGCATGTAGTCTCAGTCAGCTGGACCTTTGATTTCTACTTGTCAGTAATTTAAAGTTAGCTCAATGTGAGTAAATGACAAACACAAAATGATGCATAAGCTGTAGCCACAAACCCCACCCAATACCGTTTATCTTATATTCCAAAACCATATTACAATTCTCTCTTGTAAAAAATAAATTTCAGAACAAGGCATTTAATTGACCTCACAGAGAAAAATAAAGACAATTCTATCATTTCAGAATTCAGCAATGAATGTCCAACTATGGCTGAAAGGTACACCCTGAGAATTAAATGATTTTAACAAACCCATTGAGGTTCATAAAGCTGTATTAACCTAATGTTGGGAAAGGATAAGAGAAACAGGCACAAACACCCCTGCTCATTTTGCTGTGCAATTCTCCAAGGAGATGGTATTACAAATGTCCTCGTTGTCTTCAATGCTGGACGCGTCTGTGGAGTCAGGATCGCTCACCACAATGCCTACAGAAGAGAAACTGGTAATGAAGGCGTGCATCTGCTGTGCATAAATATCCCTAATGTTAAAGTAAGGTAGCTCATGACACTTCTCTGGTGCATCTTCAGTGCACTGGTCCACATCAATGTCCTTTTGCTTCTGGTAGTACTTGGAAAACTTGTTGAAGATGATGGTGATGGGAAGGGCCACCACCAATATGCCACAGATGATGCACGTGCTGGCGATGAGCTTCCCCACCAAGGTGACCGGGTGGGTGTCTCCATAGCCCACGGTTGTCATGCTGATGGTGGCCCACCACCAGCAGATGGGGATGCTGGTGAGGCTGGATGTGTGGTCATCTTTCTCCACAGAGTAGATAAGCACAGAGAAGATGGAAATGCCCACAGAGAGGAAGAGAAGCAGAAGCCCAACTTCATGGTAGCTGTGTCTCAGTGTGGCACCTAGAGACCGAAGTCCTACCGAGTGCCGAGCAAGTTTTAGAATTCGGAAAATCCTCATAAGCCGTAGGATCTGGACCACCTTGCCCATGTTCTCAATATCTTCACTCTCTTCCTCCTTGGTGTCTACAGCCAACGTGGCATAGAAGGGAATAATGGAGACAAAGTCAATGATGTTCAGAGGGTTTTTCCAGAATTTCTTTTGACAAGGAGCAGCAGCCAGCCGGACAGCAAGCTCCCCGGTGAACCAAGCAATGCATGCGATCTCCACTCCTTCCAGCACTGGGTCATCCACCTCTCCATCCTCGTTCTGAAACTCTGACATGCTGTGAACGCACATGGCCACGATGGAGGCCAGCACCACGCTCAAGGAGGAGATGGCTATAAGCTTAGCAGACAGGCAGTACGCTGGGTTCTCCATTCTAATCCAGATTTTCTTCCGGAGCTGGCCAAATCGCAGTGTGTCAAATTTCTCCAGCTCTTTCTCAAACAGAGATGACTCTTCAAACGAGGAGTCAGTACTCACATCATGGCTTTTCTGGTCCCAGTCCTTCTCGTGGTTTTCCTCCTTGCGTTCCTGGTAGCGATTGCTGCAGCAGGAATCGATGAAGAGCTCGTTGATGCCCCAGTACTCAATCTCCTGGCAGAAAGAGAACACGCACAGCTCCTCCATGACATGCAGCTTCCCCGTGTAATAAAAATTCAAAACATATCTGAACAAGGAGGGATTCCGATCAAAGTAGTACTCCTTATCGGCCACACTGTAATCATCACACAGCTCCAGAATGGCCTCTTCAGAATGGCAAGTGAGCAGCTTCCCCAGTCTGGTGTGAGGAAACCGCAGGAGGGTGCTTTGGTCAACAGACTGCTTAAAGCCCCCCACATTCAGGTTGACAAGTTCCTCGTCTTGTCCAGGGCGACGGAAAAACTCACCAAACACCATGGTGGATACAGGAGGCAGAGTGCTGGCTGCGGAGGGAGACGAGGAAGATCACACTGCACCTGGAAGGAGCACAAGATGATATTAACACGCTGTCCTGCCGTGCCCGGCCAAGCTTATTTTTAATCTGCCCTTTCCAGGATGATGGGCTACATTAAAAGCAAAGCAGGAAATGCAATAAAAATGAATACATTATTATGTATTTTGCTCAGAAGAAAATCAACACAAAACAGATTTTTCCCCAATAACTTAGGTTTTGGGGGATCCATTTTCTTTAGGAAAGAAGAAAAGATGGCAGTAGAATTTCTATGAACCTTAATTACCATTTCTCTGTTAAGCATCCAAACTGTACCTCCCAACCTTGCCCCCCAAATTACAATGCAATTTAGATCACTTACACAATATAAGCATCTCCAGAGACTCAAACACAGGCTCTTCATGTTTGGGAAAACTCAATTCAGACATGATAGGCTTGCTGCTGCCAGGCCTGAAGCTTATCACTCCCCATCCCTGAGGCTTGGTCATGCCCCCAGCATACACATCACATGGGACTCTGCTCAGCTCTTAGAAAGGATGTGAGTTTCCCTTTGTGCACCAGTGTTTTACTCCTTTAAGAGAAAGCCCTACTCCCTATGTTTGGATGTGGACAATCAAGAGGATATAATTATCTCCCTGTCCTTAAGTACCTTATATCTTAAAGATATCATTACACTTCATGGGATGGTGTTTCAGGTACATCCACATGAAAAGAATCCAACCTGAGAAAACCTCTTTATGGTAATTGCACTATCAGTTTCCTGACACAAATGCCCTCTGCTCCAACCTCCTTCCCCTCACAGACAGTTCCCATGTGGCCCTAATCTATAATTATCTTTCCACAGATCATCTATACTGGCTGAGCATGTGGCCTGTTTTTAGTTCTGACACTAATCAAGATGCATCAGATCCATTTCTCAGCAAGAAAATTACAGCTTTTGACCATCACGCAATGCAATGATGCTTCCTCAGAGCAGATGATGCAAGTAAAACTAGGAGACCACCATATACTGAGTCCCCACCAGATACTACTGGATGCCTTTACACATTATGTCATTCGGTCCTTCCAACACTATATGGGAGCTGGATAGAAAAATGGGTACTGTTCTCAGCCTCTTTAGGTTGAGTCCAGGATTACCTAACAGGTAAATGGTAGAGCCAAAATTTAAACCCAGATTGAATTAATTCCAAAGTCCATGCTCTCTCCATGAAATAGACTTTCCCCACCTTCTTCCTCTTTATAATCTAATAACCCAATATGAGGCACGCTATGCAAGAGGCAAGTGAAGCCTCTTTGGGATTATTGACCTTGGCTGGAGAAGCTTCATAGCAGAGGTTATATGCACTCCAAAGGTTCAAGTGGAGTCCACCTGATATGGTTTGGCTCTGTGTCCTCACCCAAATCTCATGTTGAATTGTGATCCCATGTGTTGGAGGTGGGGGCCTGGTGGGAGGTGATTGGATCGCAGGGGTGGTTTCTAATGGTTTAGTATCATCCCCCAAGTGCTGTCTCATCAGAGAATTCTAATGAGATCTGGCTCTTTCAAAGTGTGTAGCATCTCCCCCTTCACTCTCTCTCCTGTTCTGCATATAAGACATGTTGGCTTCCCCCTTTCACCTGCTGGCTTGATTGTAAATTTCCTGAGGCCTCCCCAGACATGCCTCCTGTACAGCTTACAGAACTGTGAGTCAATTAAATCTTTATAAATTACCCAGTCTCAGGTAGCTCTTTACAGTAGTGTAAGAACAAACTAACATACCGCAAAACTGAAGGAAAAGGACATTCCCACCAGAGGGCATCAAAGGGTAGACAGAGGCCAGATTGTGAAGGGCCCTGTACATCAGTCCAGAGAATCCGCATTTTATCCTGTCAGCAAGACAACTAAAGGGTCTTAATCCACAAGTGGACACAGCTATGTTTGTGACTGTGACTTAGAAAACAGCCAATGACAGCAGCGTGAAAATTGCACACGGCAAAAGCCAGGCCCAAGAAGAAAGGGCTGCAATAGAACAGGCTCGGGTGGTAAGGACAAGGACACTCACAGTGGCAGAGCATATAAAGAGGAAGTGATAAACTCAGGAGAAGTTTATAAGATAGAATCTACAGGATTTGGTAACTGATTTGAAGAAAAGGGACAAGGAAGCAGAAAGGCCAAAGGAAGATGTGTTTTCTAGTCTGTGTAAGTGGACAGACAGTAACACTGTTAAAGGGGGCAGGAAAGTCAGAAAGGAATTTCTTTGCCCTTGTGTTTATGGAAAGCCAAGTTTGTATGCAAGAGAACAAATTCCTGCTGAGAAAAAAAGAAAGGAAATGATAAAGATTAAAGCAAAAATAAATAAAATGGAGAATAGCAATAAAAACAGAAAATCAACAAAGCCATTGGTCATTTAAAATAATCAACACAATTGACAAATCTTTAACTAGGCTAGTCAAGAAAAAGTGAAAGTACTTTGGGAGGATAAGACAGATGGATCACAAAAACTAAAAAAAGAAAAGAAAATTAAAAAATAAAAATAAAATAATTAAAAAAATTTTTTTAAAAGACAGATGGATCACTTGAGGCCAGGAGTTCAACACCAGGCTGGCAAACATGGCAAAACCCCATCTCCACAAAAAATACAAAAATTAGCTAGGCATGGTGGCATGTACTTCTAGTCCTAGCTACTCAAGAGCCTGAGGCATGAGAATCACTTGAACCCAGGAGGCGGAGGCTGCAGTGAGCCCAAATCACACTACTGCACTCCATGCTAGATGACAGAGTGAGACTCTGTCTCAAAAATGAAACAAAAGAAAATTTTAAAAATGAGAGAAGATTCAAATTAGCAAAATCAGCAATGGAAGAACAATACCACTATTGACCTTACAAAATGAAAGAACTATAAAGGAATACTATGAACAATCATATGTCCACAAATTAGATAATGTAGATGAAGTGTACAAAGTGCTAGTGTTGACAAAAAGGGTCAAATTCTGTAAAATATTTAAAGAGATGTATTCTAAACCAAACACGAGTGACCGATGGCCTGTGACACAGACCTCAGGATATCTTGAGAACATGTACCCAAGGTTGTTGGCCTACGACTTGGCTATATACAATTTAGAAAGACACAAGACATCAATCAATACATGTAAAAATGTACATTGGTTCTGTCCCAAAAGCCTAGAAAACTGGCAGCTATGGTGGGGGGCTTCCAGGCCATAGGTAGATTCAAACATCTTCTGACTGGCAATTGGCTGGAAGAATTAAGTTATTGTCTGATATGGTTGGGCTTTGTGTCTCCCCCCAGATCTCATCTCCAATTGTGATCCCCAAGTGTCAAGGGAGAGAAGTGCTAAAAGCTGATTGGATCATGGGGGTGCTTCCCCCATGCTGTTCTTGTAATAGTGAATGAGTTCTCACAAGATCTGATAGTTTTATTATATTAGAGGCTCTTTCTCATTCACTCAGCACTCTCTTTCATCTGCCACCATGTAGGACATCTCTGTTCCCCTTCTACTATGACTGTAAGTTTCCTGAGGCTTCCCAAGCTCTGCAGAACTGTGAGTCAATTAAACATCCTTTCTTTATAAATTACCCAGTCACATGTATGTCTTTATAGTACTATGAAAACGGACTAATACTGTCAATTGATACCACAGAGAGTGGGATACTGCTATAAAGATACCTAAAAATGTGGAAGCAACTTTGTAACATGGTAACAGGCAGAGGCTGGAACCATTTGGCAGATGCCAAAGAAGACAGGAAGAGGCGGAAAAGTCTGGTACTTCCTAGAGGCTTGTTGAATAGTTTTGGCCAAAATGCTCATAGTGATATGAACAACAAAGCCCATGCTGACGTGGTCTCAGAAGAAGATGAAAAGCTTACTAGGACCTGGAGCAAACAGTCATTCTTGCTAAGCAAAGAAACTAGTGGCATTTCCCCCCTGCTCTAGAAATCTGTGGAACTTTAAACTTGAAAGAGATGATTTTGGATATCTGGCAGAAAAAAATTCTAAGCAACAAATCATTGAAGATGTGACCTGGGTGCTCTTAAAAGCAGTCCATTGTATGTATTCACAAAGAGATGCTTTGAAATTGGAACTTAAGTTTAAAAGAGAAACAGAGCACAAAAGTTTGGGAAATTTGCAGCCTGGTAATGCAATAGAAAAGAAAAGCCCATTTTCTCAGTAGAAATTCAAGCTGGCTGCAGAAATTTGCAGAAGTAACCAGGAGCCCAATGATAATTGCCAAGACAATGGGAAAATGTCTCCAGGGCATGTCAGAGGTCTTGGCAGCAGCCCCTTTCATCATAGGCCTAGAAGCCTAAGGAAAAATGGTTTCATGGGCTAGGCCCAGGGACTTGCTGCTCTGTGCAGCCTTGTAACATGGTGCTGGTCATCCCAGCTATTTTGGCTCCAGTTGTGGCTGTAAGGGGCCATAGTACAGCTCAGGCCATGGCTTCAATGGTGCAAGCCCCAAGCCTTGGTGACTTCCACATGGTGTTGGGCCTGCGGGTGGACAGTAGTAAAAATTGAGGTTTGGGAACCTCTGCCTAGATTTCAGAGGATGTATAGAAATTCCTTGAAGTCTAAGCAGAAGTTTTCTATAGGGGAAGAGCTCTCATGAAGAACCTCTGCTAGGGCAGTACAGAAGGGAAATGTGGGTTTAGCATTGCCTAGTGGAGAAGAGAACCACTGTCCTGCAGACCCCAGAATGGAAGATCCACTGACAGCTTGCACCATATACCTGGAATAGCTGCAGACATTCAACACCAGTCCATGAAAGCAGCAAGGAGGAAGGCTGTACCTTGCAAAACCACAACAGGGAGCTGCCCAAGACTGTGGGAGCTCACCTCTTGCATCACTGTGACCCAGATGTGAGACATGGAATAAAAGAAGATAATTTAGAATCTTTAAGATTTACTGGCTCCCCTGATGGGTTTTGGACTTGCCTCTTTGGGGCCAATTTGTTATAAAGCTAAAACAAATGGGGCCCCTTTGTTTTGGCCAATTTCTTCTATTTGGAACAGGAGCATTTATCCAATGCCTGTACCCCCATTGTATCCTGGAAGTAGCTAACTTGCTTTTGATTTTAGAGGCTCCTAAGTGAAAGAAACTTGCTTTGTCTCAGATGAAACTTTGGACTTGGACTTTTGAATTAATATTGAAATGAGTTAAAATGTTGAGGGACTGTTGGGAAGGCATGTTTGGTTTTAAAACATAAGGATATGGGATTTGGGATGGGCCGGGGTGGAATGATATGGTCTGGCTTTGTGTCCCCACCCAAATCTCATCTCAAATTGCAATCCCCACATGTCAAGGGAGAGCCTGGTAAGAGGTAATAAGATCATGAAGGTGGTTTTCCGCATGCTGTTCTCATGATGGTGAGTGAGTTCTCACAAGATCTGATGGTTTTACAAGAGGCTCTTTTTTTTTTCTCTCATAACTCTCTCTTGCCTGCCACCATGTAAGACATGCCTCTTCCCCTTCCACCATGATTGTAAGTTTCCTGAGACCCCCTCCCCCACCCCAGCCCTATGGAACTGTGGGTCAATTAAATCTCTTTTCTTTATAAATTACCCAGTCTTGAGTATGTCTTGATAGCAGCATGAAAACAGACTAATACATTATCTAAAGACTTAGAATCAATAAAAATGTCTGGGTTAAGATAAGCAGTTGGGGAGACCAAGGTTTTATCATGCAGATGAAGCCTCTGGGTAGCAACTTCAGAGAGAATAGATTATAAATGTTTCTTATCAAAATTAAAGAGTCTGTACTATCAGTCCTAAGGTGTGTGCTGACATTAATGCTGGTAAGCTTTTCCTGAATTTCAAAAGAGAGGAGGGTATAATGAAGCATGTCTGACCTCTCCTTCTTATCATGGTCTGAACTAGTTTTTCAGGTTAATTTTGGAATGCCCTTGGCCTAGAAGAGGGGTCCATTCAAGTCAGGAGGACTTAGAATTTTATTTTTTTCTTACACTAGAAAGGCATAATCTACACAAACTAACTCAAGAAGAAAGAGAAAATATGAATAAACTTATTTATTAACAAGTAAAGATATGAAATTTGCAATTATAACAATTTTCATATGGAAAGCTGAGGTACAGATAGCTTTACAGATTCCATTACTGGTGAGTTCAACCACCATCACCACCAATCTTTCACAAACTCTCCCAAAAATTAGAAAAGAAAGGCACATTTCCCAGATCCTTCTATGAAGCTAGTATTATCCCAATATCAAAACTAGAAAAAGACACCATAAGAAAACTACAGGTCAGTATCTCTTATGAACATAGATGAATAAATCCTCAACAAAACATTAGCAAACCAAATCCAGCAACATTTAAAAAATAATTATACAACATGAGTGGTGGGATTTATCTCAGGAATTTAAGGTTAACAACATATAAATCAATCAAAGTAATGTAAATACTAAAGAAATAATGAAAGTAACATTATCATCTCAAAAGATACAGAAAAAGCATTTGAAAAAATCTAGCACTCTTTTTGATTAAAAAAAAATCAAAAACTAAGAATAGAACAGAACTTCTTCAATTTGATAAAGAACATCTAAGAGAAGCCCACAGCTAAAAACATGTTTAATGATCAAAAACTAAAAGCATTTCTCTTAATATCAGGAACAAAACATGAATGTCTAAGCCCACTACTTCTATTCAATATTGTACTGGAAGTTCTAGTCAGGAAAATTAGGTAAGAAAAAGAAAGAAAATACATCCAGACTAAAAAGGAAAAGCTAAACTATATATATTCACAGATGACATGATCTAATATATAGAAAATCCTATGGAATACATATACAAAAAAATTAGAATAAATAAGTTCAGCAATGTTGCAGGATTGATATACAAAAAAATTATCTATATACTAGCAATAAGAAAATACAAATATGAAATTAAGAAAACAATTACATTTTCAATCACATCAAGAAAAATAAAATATTTGGGAATAAATTTAACAAAAGTGGCATAAACTTATACAATGAAAACTACAAAATGTTGTTGAAAACAAGAAATAAATGAATAGAAAGACACTCAATGTTCATGGATTGAAAGATCTACTATTGTTAAGTGGCAATACCCTCCAAATTAATTCATAGATTAAATACAATTTCTATAAAAATCCTAGCTGCCTTTTTTTCAGAAATTGACAAATTGATTCTAAGATTCTAAAATTTCAGTAATTGACAAAGCAATTCTTGACACGTTTGTCAAAAATCAATCAATAAATTGAAAAATAAGCCCATATGGACTTTTTGATTGATTTTTGACAAGTGTGTCAAGACAATTCAACAGGGGTAAGAATCTTTTTGGTAAACAGTATTGGAACAACTGGATAGCCACATGCAAAAAAAAAAAACTAAATTGGATATGTATCCCACACTATATATAAAAATTAAATAGATCAAAGGCCTGAATATAGGTGCTAAAATTATAAAACTCTTAGAAGAAAACATGAACATAAATTTTTATGACCTTGAGTTAGGGAATGGCTTCTTAGATGTAACACTAAAATTACGGTAAAAGAAAAAAATCATTAAATTATTATCAAAATGTAAAATGCACATCAAAGGGCACTACCAAGGCAAAACACAAGTATTAAGAAAATGAGAAGACAACCCACAAAATAGAAGAAAACATTTGCAAATCATATATCTGATAAGGATATAGTACCCAGAATAAAGAGCTCTTACAACCCAATAATAAAAAGACAAATAAACTCCTTTTAAATGAGCAAGTAATTTTTATGGACATTTCTATGAAAACATATAAATGGCCAAAAGGTACTTGTCAACATCATTAGACATTAGGAAAATGCAAATCAAAGTTATAGTGAGATACTACTTCATACCAGTATGATGGCTATAGTCAAAAAGTAATAATAATACAAGTGCTGTGTTAAAATACATCAGATATTGGCAGGGATGTGGAGAAAGTGGAACCATTGTGTGTCACTGGAAGTAATGCAAAATAGTACAGCCATTTTAGAAAGCAGTTTAAGCCCATTCCTCAAAAAGTTAGAGTTACCATACAATCCAGAAATTCCATTCCTAGGTGTAGTCCCAAGAGAAATGAAAACATATGTTCAAACAAAACCATGTATGTAATGTTCACAGCAGCATTATTCATAATAGCTAAAAAGGGGAGATAATATAAATTTCCATCAAAAAATGAAGTTCTGACACACACTACAACCTGGATCAACTTTGAAAACATTATGCTAATGAAAAAAGCCTACTAAAAAAAACAATAAAGGATCATACACTGTATGATTTCATTTATATGAAATATCCAGAATAGTCAAAACCACAGAAACAGAAAGTAGATTAGTGGTTGCTGGGGTTTGGGGGTTGAGGAGATGGGTACTATTAATGGATTTGGGTTTCTTTTGGGGTTGATGTCTTGGAATTGGAAAGTTGTACAGTCATGAATATACCAAAAACCACTACATTAAATACTGTTTTGAAAAAGGTAGATTTTTTGCTGTATTCAAAGTATATCTCAATAATACTGTTATTTAAAAAGGGATTTCATCCCAGAACTTTGAGAGGCCAAGGCTGAAGGATCACTTGAGCCCAGGAGTTTGAGACCAGCCTCAGGAACACAGTGAGATTCCATTTCTGTTTATTGTTTTAAAAAATTATAATAAAAATAAGTTAATAAACAGGGATTCTAGATAAGTAAAGAAGGAATAGTAGAATTAAAATATTGCCATTTTGCAACTCAAATAATGGATCTAATAAATGATCATCATTGGCTGATAAAATCTAGATTAAAAACTGATGGAGAATTTTATAACAGAGATCAGAGTTGCAATATCTGAATCCACTAATTAAGCCTAATGTAACAAAATAACTAGATTTTACTGAAACAAAATAAATATTTTAGAGGAATATGTTTGATAACACCACAGGGGTACAGTCGGCAAAATCAAGACTGGGAAATCTTTCAGAACAAATGACACAGATCAAATAAGAGGCATATTGAACAGATCCAACATACAGACTTTGTATAGATCCTGATTCTAACCAGCCAAATGCTTAAATATATATGTATTTATGTATATTTCATATGTATATTTATATATATGTTTATATTTGTGTGTGTGTGTGTGTGTGTGTGTGTGTGTGTGTGTGTGTGTGTGTGTGAAAATCAGGGACATTTGAAAACTGATAGGGTTTGGCTCTGTGTCCCCACCCAAATCTCATGTCAAATTGTAATCCCCAAGTCTCAGGGGAGGGGCCTGGTGGGAGGTGATTGAATCATAGGGGCAGTTTTCCCCTTGCTGTTTGTTATGTTTTCATGATTGATAGTGAGTTCTAATGATATCTGGTTGTTTGAAAATGTGTAGTATTTTCCACTTCACTCTCTCTCACTCTCCTGCTTCACCATGGTAAAATGTACTTGCTTCCCTTTGCCTTCCATCATGATTTTAAGTTTTCTGAGGCTTTCCCAGTCATGTGGACCTCTTAATCAATTAAATCTCTTTCCCTTATAAATTACCCAATCTCACATAGTTCTTTATAGCAAAGTGAGAACAAACTAGTACAAAAAACTAGATACTTGATATTATAAAAAAATTATTGTTAATATTTCAGTGTCCCAATAGTAATAGAATTATGTAATAGTAATAGAATTATGTTCTTATAAGAAAATCTTTATCTTTTGGAAATAATACTAAAATATTTATTGATAAAATTACATAGCATTGGGGATTGATTTCATAATAATACATGAGAAGGCAGGATGGCTATGAGTTAATCACTGTTGCAGTGGGTAATGGGTAGGCATACAGGAGTTTAATGTATCATTTTATTTTTGTACATGTTAAAATTCTCCATTAAAAATGTTTTGGCCAGCTGTGGTGGCTCATGCCTGTAATTCCAGCATTTTGGGGGGCCAAGGTGGGCAGATTACAAGTGCAGGAGTTCAAGACCAGCCTGGCCAATATGGTGAAACCCCGTCTCTACTAAAAAATGCAAAAATTAGCCAGGTGTGGTGGCAGGTGCCTGTAGTCTCAGCTACTCAGTAGGCTGAGGCAGGATAATTGCTTGAACCTGGGAGGCAGAGGTTGCAGTGAGCTGAGATCACACCACTGCACTCCAGGCTGGGTGACAGAGCAAGACTCTGTCTCAAAAAAAAAACCCCATTTTAAGAAAAATTTGCTAAGCATCTTTTTTCAGGCTATGCGCTCTGCGGTATGTGCTTTCATATATACTATTATTAACTCTTATTCTCAGCAACTGGTGCAGTACATAGACACTAGCAGGCAATGAGTATGTATAAGTGAATGAATGAATCATGTTCTTTAATCCTCCAACAGTCCTAATTGGTAGAACTTAGACTTCTGTGTTGCAAATGGGGATATCTGGGGCTCAGAATTTGCCCAACATTGTCCTGCTTTTATGGGGCAGGCTCTATTCATGATGCCTCAAATATGTGTATTTAACGTTTGTTTGTTGGTTTTTAACTGGGAGGGGGGTGGGTAGAGGCTGCCTGATGTTCTCATTTGCATATTTTGTTAGCCATTCTGTAAGGAAATGGACGTTCACATGCTGAGGACACATGCGGTCTCAAATCAAGTGCATCTGAGGATACAGTGGCACTGGCCACAAAGTAGAAGACCCAACTGCTTTTCATTCTTTTCTTAAAGTTAAACTTAAGTTCACTGTATCGATTCTCCTGCTTACTATCAACCCAAATCACTCATGGTGAGAACACTGTACATACAGTATTTGGCCACCTTGGGCCTCGTGGTGTTCATAAGGTTGAAAAGAAGGAAAGGATGTCAAAAATCCACGATACTGACTGGCAGCTTAAAATAAAAACCACCGTTGATTCACTTGTCTTCAACTGGCACCTATAAAGCTTTCTCAAAGCCATTAACCTCTTATTCACCTTCTCTGGGTCCACTTTCTGCTCTTGTTGCTTCATGCTCTCAAACTCACCTAAGAAAATATCTCAAAATTGTGTCTTTTCAAGGCTGACTCATACACATACACACAAGCTCATGGCTGTCTCTGATAATGCACCTGCTTTGATCAGAAAAGTAATAAAAGTATTATAATACAAGCCAATTTGTCTTACTGGACAGAACTGCTTTTTGGTATCAATTTCATAAAAGTTAATAAAAACCTAGATTTGCTTTTCCTTCCATATGTCCAAAAATCTACATTAGTCCTTTTTCAACAAAGAAAAAACTACACCATTTTCAGCATTAACATTGCCTTCTTTTTTGGAGCATTCTTCTAAGAGTTTTCTTTCATTCTATTAAATTTAAAAAGAAAGCTAATTTAGATGTATTTAAAGAGTAGGTCATACTAAATTCAATTTCTGGTCATGCCATGTGGGGATATACAAAATAAAACCAAGCAAATTTAAACAGAATTGGAAACCTAAACTCAAGCCACCGCCATGTTTCCTCCTCAGCACCCTCCTACCAGGCGCCTCCTCGGTAACAGTCCTCTCTTACAGCATTGTCTGAGCATGGTGAGGCTCCTACATAGAACCATTCCCTCCAGTAGCTTTCCAAGTGGTGCAGCCCAGTCCACTGTGGAAGGCTTGCTGTAAAGCCTGAGTCCCACTGGCCAAACAGTCAGGCAAGAGAACTCCCTCCCTTCTAGGTCTGTCCTGCACTTGAGATGTTGACAGCATGGGCCACAGCCAGATGAAACACCAATGGCACAGGTCTGGATCATCTGCAGGGTCCCAGAGTGCTCTATTTCAGAGCATTCATAAACTGAACACATTTAAACCTTACAAAACAAAAACAATGTGTCCTTTTATTCATGCTGAATTATCAGCAGCTACTAGCAAAAGAGGGAAATTGTAGGATTCTGAAAACTTGTTTCTAAGCTGCCTCTTCCCATTTGCATGACCTTGGGCAGGTGGAGTCTTCTTCTATAGAAGGAGATTATAAACCCACCTTGAGGATAAAATAACAAATGTAAAAGTCTTTTAAAAACATAAAGCACAAGACACGTGTAAAACTGTATTCCAAAAATAAAAGATTGATATAACAGTATTTCTACCTTCCCCCACTTCCTTCCTCTATTCCCTCCCCCTCTCTTACTCCCACTAACTGGTACAATCACATTAAAGTTGTACTCATTCCCTCTGAATCTGTATTTAGTGTGACTGCTACTCTCTGGAAACTCCAGGGATCTCTGTAATTCACACAGCTCATCTCCAAGCAGAGAGCTGCTCAGAAGGCTGAGTGATTTAGTGAGCCAAACAGCCAGAAAGCTGCCTCTTTGTAAAAAGCAAAAATTCACAGATGATAGCTTTTCAAACAGAAACAGGAAAAATGTGGATTTTGCCACAAGAGGGGCTCCAAACCCTGCTATAAATACTCCATCATATCTCTAACTGAGCCAGGTTGTATGGAATCATGCACGTACAGAAGTCTGTCATGGGAAATCTCTGTTGCTCAGTGGGGGGAGTTTTGGAAAATTTGGGCCCAGGCCAAATTATTAGTTCTCCCTCTCTACCTCCCCCCTGTATTCACCCTCTCCCATAGCCCACTTGTGTCCACCTTCATTTTAGCACATATCACAAGGCATTACGATATTCTCTACAATTCTCCTAATTCCCCACAAGTCTGATTGTTGCTTACTCTAGACTCTAAGCTCCACTGTGGAAGGGATCACATATTATCCTCTCACAACTACAGCCCCTTATGCTAAGTGCTGCCCATAATCCAGTAAAAGATACTTGCTTTTATCTGGAAGAATTAACAAAAGCTATTAACTGCTCTTGTCAACGAGCTAGTAGAATGATCTAGATTAGGCATGGCAAAATTAAATGCTTCGGTGACCAATCAAGTCAAACATCTGAGCTGGTCGGGGATGGTGGTGAACTGTCCCCACTTCTCTAACAGGCAGAGGCTACTCAGCACTGGAACCCTTTTTAGGAACAGAGGCCTAGTATAGACATATCATTTGGTGTTCCCAGGAGAGCCTGGAAAACCTGATCCTTATGTGGGATATCTCGAGTTTAATTAGAATTGATCCAGCATGTTTTAAGCATCATGTCGTTCAAACAAAGATGTGCCGCTGTGCCAGCTACATCTGATGAGCTACCCATTCTGTGACCTGAGCCAGACTCTGACCAATTCCAGTCCCACAACACACATTTTAAACCAGAGTCGCTAACATGAACATGAATGGAATCTAGTCACAATAACAGTAGTGTCACTCTCTGAAGTCTGAACTATAAATGTCAAAAAAGGGAGAAGGAGGAAATGTGAACCATAGCATTTTCTAATGTTGGCCAGTGTTGTCCCTTAATATCATTCCAAACTAATCCTTTGAGACCAACACTTTTCTTCCCTTAGTCATATGTCCCAACTGCCCAGTGGATTTAACAATCAGAAGTATCTAACTTTCCTCTTTCTCACTACACTGTAAGGCTCACTCTCGTCTTCCTTTGATAAATAATGGGCGTTTGAGAAAATAAAAGATAGAATGGCAACTCTTACCCTTGAGGTGGAGATGCCACACGCTCTGCCTTCATCCTGCCCGGTGGGACGTCCATCATCATCCAAGAAGCTCTGCCCTTCTCAGCACACTGGAATGTGTGGTGGACATAGGCATTTGGTGACCAAAAAGAAGGGAAGAATCCTGTTCTCTGGTGATACAGGCCAAAGCAATCACTGGAAAATCACTCTCACCTGCAGAAAAAACCATCAGCCAAGCTGTAACTGCAAGGAAGAAATACACCCAAGACATTCTAGCTCAGGATCAGCATTCTGGGTACTTTGCTAATGAGACTATCCAATTCTCAGCAGGTGGGAGGTGGTCTCTTCCCCTTGTGGAACCATCACTGGCATTGGACACGCACTAGGTTTAAGAATCCTCAGTACTCAATATAGTCAAAGTCTTAGGACTCCTCTACTGACAGAGGCCACTAAAACATCCAAAGATAAAACCAGGCACTAGGATTAGGGCTGCAGTTACCCCCAGATGGTTTCTTATAGAAGTGTTATTCTCCCAGCTAATTCATCAAGGATATACTTGTAAGCTTCTAAATGAATGCATTTTAATGCATTTCAAAATCCTACTTCTGGGTGGTACTGCTATAATAGAATTAACACTGCTGCTGTAATTTGAAATCAATAGATTTCAAAGCCTAGCCAAATTCAATTTTGCTTTATTTGCCCATAGTTACATTATACAGATCAGAAATGACTCAGGTGCAAACACAGTTTCTGTGTGTGGTTATGTGTATAAAGTGTGTGTTGGGGGGATGTTTTAAGGTTCTGTAACAACAAATAAAAAGTCAAATTTCAGTTTCTCTCTCTGAATAAATTTTAAAAAGCAAAAAATTCCAGTTTCCACCCAGGTAAGCCTTGCCTCATGCTGATGCATTCCTGAAGGCTGGTACTAGCTTCTAAGCATCCATCCATGGACTTTCATGTTTTCCAATCAACACCAAGTCCAAAACGGGGAGGGGGGAAAAAAAAAGAAAATATTGATTCTGAGCAAAAATCATAAAATAAGTGCCTCTGGCTAGGTCAGTCATTAAACAAACATTTGCTGTGGTTTAAGATCTGCTGGCCATCATCTTAGGGATTGGGATTATAAACCAGATGCAGTGCCTGCCCTCATTTCCCCAAGAGCTCTCAGGCCCAAAACCAAATAAACAAGTAAATAGCATCCTAACAACATCAAGAGGCAAGGAAAGGAGAATGAACCAGGAACACAGTTTCCAAGTCATCCCAACAACAGCAGAGCAATCCTTCAGCACATCTGGACTTTGCTAAGGGGTAAATTCCTACCTCTGGCAGAGATGATACCGAAGAAAGATTCAGAAGCAAAATGCAGCTCCACCCAAACTGAACTTCTATGATGGAACACTTAGCAGAGGAGACAGAGAAATCTCAACAGGAATAAGTAAAATCAATTCAGGTGCTAAACTTCTCCTCCATCCTCCTCCATGCTTTCCTCTTTCTCCTCCCCTTCCTCCTCCTCCTCCTCCTTTCTCCCTCCTTTCTTCATGGCCTCTCAGTAGCCTGTCATTGGGTCAGTCCCAGTTCTTTGCATTCCAATGAAACACAGAACTGCTGCTGCGCCTGGATAAAAGGGTATAGCACACACGTAGTCTTCCTTTCCCAATCAGATGCCTTTCCAACTGTAGCATGTTTTAAGGGAAGGTAGGATTAATCTGGCTGAGAGGTAATTAACTGAAAACAGCTTTGATGTCACTATATTAGTTACACACACACACACACACACACACACAAATATTTAGGCTATGCAGCATTTCTAAGAATCCCCAAGCAGTGCAGAGAAGTTCATTGCACTGGCATGCCACAGGAAGCTCAGGGCTGGCCCAGGGACAGACTGGGAGGTTAGCCAAGTATATCCTTTTTATAGCTCTGGTACCTAGTAGGCCTTTCGTCTGTGTCTAATGAACAAAGGACATCCCAGGCTATCCCTCTCTCTCTCTCCATCCCCTCAAAACTGAGAATTCCTGTGCCTCACCCCATTTTTCATCATGATTCCTCTTCAAAAAACTGGATTTTCAGACAAGATGTAACACCAGACAATACCTCCTATTATGAATTTATGTACATTCACACCCCTCTAGGAGCATTCACATTCTAAGTGTGACTTCTCAACATAAAATTATAACTAGCATCGTCTGAGACCCACAAGAAGTCAAGCATCGTTTTAATTTTATACACATCTCTTCTGCCCTCAGCCACTGTAAATGGTATTATTCCCATTTTATAGATGGGACATTGAGGTTCAGAGAAGTGATCTGTCCAAAGTCCTACACCTAAGGTGTACCACAGCCAAGAGGTAAACTCAGGTAGATCTGCCTGAGTTCAATTCATGTGGAAAATCAAGATCCCTCTTAGTTGTTGGGGAAGGTCAAGCAGGGATGGGGGGTAGTAGGCAGAACATGACCCAAGCCAGCAGGCATTGGGGAAGAAAAATGTGTACATTCAACATATTTTCCCATTCCTTAATAATCTCAGTCAGTTTTTCCATTTCTTTATGTTGCTCCCAGCCTGGTCCATGTTGGCCTGTTGAAAAGAAGAGAGCATTGTTTGTGACTTAGCACTGAACAGGTTTCTGATTTTTGCTGAGCGATTCAGCCCGATCCTGGAAAACACATGAAGCTCACTCAAGCATTGCCACCCTCTGCAGAATTCCCCCTTTTCTTCACAATAACCCTCTGCATCATCCTTATACTTCCCTCCAGGCTGGCTGCGTTTCCTGGTGGGTTGACTACAGCATTCAGAAATGAACAAACGACTGCTCCATTGTTGAGAGGGAAAAAGTAATGACTAAGTGGCATATCGGACTCTTTCATCTTCCAGACACCTGACACCCAATCTTGGAACAGAAGCCAAGGAAAAGCAAATGGACAGCAGACAGTCCACATGAGTGAGAATGACTCCCTGCAACCTTCTCCCAGGTCTCAGAATCATAGGAATAAGGTTGCCCTCCAAAAACTACAAAATTAGTACCTGATAGAGCAAAGTAGACACTCCAGGTGAAAGTGCACTGTAGGTCTGTGTCCTTCATACTTGCACGGAATCCTGTGTGGCCCCGTCACTGTCCTGCCCACTATCTTCTAAAATGTTGTCACATCAGTGCCACCCACTAGACCGAGAAAGCCTCCAGTCAGGGACACTGTCCTCATATCAAACTTTATATTAATGATCCCTGTCACAGAATAGTGCATGACACATTTTTTTGAACCAATTATTCTTCCCTGAGCCAACAAGACTAAAGAGCAAATTAATGAAAAGAATCAGTATGGATAATGAAAAGCAGTTGCTCAGCAGCAGAAGCAGAGAAGGAAAGTGTGAAAGATTGAGATTGGTTCCAAAGACCCATTCCAGCAGTGATGAAAACAGAAGAGTCTCATCCTGAAGACTCAGCATGTCCAACCCAAATGGTGGGACATCTCAAGAGAGAGGTTTTGAGTTTCCAGACCTCAGAGTTTCAGGTATCTTTATAATACCCAAAGACTTCCCTTTGTTCTGAATCCAGGCTCCCTGAGGCACCTCCTGCTGATCTGGGTTCCTACACACCTTACTGTCAGGAGCAGATGAGCTATGCAGCCAACACAAGTGTCTATTCCATCTGCTAGTTCTGTCTAGGACTGTACTGGAACTTAGTAAGGCAGAAAGAGGTGTATTCATGCAGTTTCCTGTGAGTTTCAATGCAAGTCAACTGCCTACAGTTTGATCAGCTCTGGGACACCTGAGAGTGAAATTCTGAAGTTGCAAGGCTAAGAGAGAGCTGGCTCTGACCTGTGATAATGTTACCTGGGATATGGGACCTGTGATTGCCCTCCTGACAGCCAGCTGGCTTATCTGGAGATATCCTGACCTTGAAAACTTCTACAGCAAGATGTCTCAGCCTTGGCACTATAGACATTGTGGGGCCAGGCAATTCTTTCTTGTGGGAGCTGTCCCATGCACTGTAGGGTGCTTAGCAGAATCCCTGGCCTCCACCTACTAGATACCAGTTGCACACCACCCACCCCTCACAATGCTGTGACAGCCAAAAATGTCTCCAGATACTACCCCATCCACACTTGAGAACCAGTGCTCTGCAAGTAGAGTAAAAGAACCTCAGACACATGTTTGGGAGCTGGAAGGTCAGAAAGCTTGGACTGACAAATTGTACTAATACTTCATCTGCTGACAGCGGCTGGGGATACCCTCCCAACACTTGTTCTTTTAGAATTCGGTCATGGCCTTTCTAATGTCATACAATCAGAACTCTAAAAATGAAGAAAGAGAAAAGCAAGTTTAACCTTTTGTAGAATTTCAAACCATGCTTCATGCAATTTGAGTCTAAAGGTTAGTGAGTCTGTCTTAAACTTTCGAACATTTTGAGTGTCAGAATGATATACTGTGCACAGGCACTAATCTAGTTTCAGATCTATAGCCTGCTGCAGCTTTCTGCAGGTACTGCTACTCCTGAATACACCCACTGCTGACCAAAGCTCCGACCTTGTGGAGACTAAATGATGTCCCAGGAAAAAAAAAATGCAAATTCATGTCAGTTTTATAGTCTTCCTAACATTCATCAAGCAGAGACCTACTTTTAATAAAATCTGAGAGCAATAACATTATATGAATAATAACGGAAGGTGAAATCCAACCCTACCTCTATCTGGCTTAACTATTGAAAATTGTCACCCAGTGTTTTGCTTAAATAAAATTAAAATATCATAATCAGACTGCCATAACTGGATTTAGTGTACTAGAAAAAATTGTACTCATATTTAAATCCTATAATCCAAAGCAATCAGAATCCAACATCTTCCAGTTGATTCAGACAGGGCATTACTAAGAATATCCCTCCACTACCCACTCTGTCCAAATGATTAAATTTCAAGAAGTACCTTAAGTTAATATGGCAAATCCTTGAATTAACATTATTTTTAAAATTCTGTCTCAAAAAGAAAATGAAGAAGTATCAGGGTCTAACATATTCAGGGACAAACCAGTAAGTGTTTTCCAAATTGTTTTTGAAAGGTTACTATAAATTGTATTTCTCTTGGTCATTCAGAGTGAGTAAATACCATACCAACTACAGAAATCCCAAAGACTTGATGCATGGGTAACTAAACACCACCTTCCTTTCCTCCAGTTCTATGTATCTACACAACCTCCCCCTGGGGAATGAAGGAGAGGCAGCAGGGACACAAGTGTGTCGCCTCAGCAAGAATATCTAGAGAAAGTAAAGCAGAGACAGGCAGACCAGGAGCTTCCCTGGGGAAGGGTGTGCACCTCATAGAAGGAGGCACCATACAGCCACTGAGTGTTGACAGGGCTCTAGGGTTACTCTGAGTGGCCCATGCAGTTGTTCCTGGCCCCAGGAAGGAACTGCCCTGGCTCCATCCACCATGTAGTCATCTCCCTACTGCATGACTAGCTGGAGACAGAGGCTAGGGCTGTCCCATTTGAATGTATCAAACGACTGCACTAACACAGGCATATAGAGACAAACTGAAAGCAAGCAGCTTTGGAGTCAGCAGGAAAGTATCAAGCAATTGCAGAAGTGAAAACTTCTTAAAAGAAACCTTTCTGGAGGACATGGTGCAATGTGTATCACAAAATTCCAGGGTTTCACATTTTGGAATGTGTCCTGAAGAAAAAAACCAGAAAAGCATTCAAAGATGCATGTACAAGGTTGTTCAATGCATCATTAATTATTTGTAAGAGTGAAATGTCAAAGGCAACCTGCACATCCATCAATAGGGGACTGATGAAACAGACTGGAGGTGGCCATGCAATGAATACTCTGCAGCGATTAAAAATGCTGAAATAGCAGAAGTTACAGAACTTACAGCTTCCTTATACTAAGTCTGGCCCTGTGCTGTCTAGATGTCTAGATCCATTTAATCC
The DNA here is from genome assembly GCF_049354715.1 of Callithrix jacchus. Lineage (NCBI taxonomy): Eukaryota > Metazoa > Chordata > Mammalia > Primates > Cebidae > Callithrix > Callithrix jacchus. The sequence goes on from NC_133515.1 coordinate 97,277,847, forward strand.
TCACAACACTCAGACAAGTAGTGTTTTTATTGCATTCATTTTGCAGATGGGGAAACTGGTAAATAGAGAAGTTAACTGATTTTGTGGAATCAGGAGCTATTAAGTGACAACTCCACAATTTGAACCCAAACAATTATGCTTCAAATCCATTCTCTTAGCTACTGCAGCTCTACTGCCTGTAAATCCATTAAAAAGTCACAATATACTAAGTCCAAAACAGAAATAATTATGAGCTAATATATAGCATAATCCTACCTTTGTAAAATATGTCTAACTTTTAGAGTTAATGAGACTACATATCAAAATACTAAATTCATTGTCTCTGGATGATGGTATTTGGAGTGATTTTGCTTCTACTCTCTACCTCTCAACACCGTTTGCATTTCTAACTTTAAATAAATAGGTATTATAAAACATTTATGAAAATAGTTATTTCTGCATAGAAAAATAAAAGGTCATAAGCAGCCCCAGTAAGCCTTTGGGCAGAGGAGAAAGGGAATGAGATAGACATCAAACGAATTTACAGATTAACATAAGAAAGGACCCTATTCCCCAGCCAAAGCACTCCACTATCCCAAGCTGCTGCTGTTCACTCATGGCTGCTTTATGATGGGCAGTATCCTAGAACTACCAAGGACAAAAGATAACATGGATCTTGCCCTCAAAGCTTACAGGAGCTGAGAACAACAAAAAGGAGGGTAAATAGGTAAATAAATAACTGCAATGCAAGGTGCAGTAGTATGTCAGGCATGGGAAAAGGTCTAAAGTTCTGGGGAAGTTCAGAAGAGGTAGAGTCCCTCGAGATAAGGACGTGGGGACAGCTACAGGAATAGGTAGCATTTGGAGCTAATTCTTGAAGGGCGGGTCAGGTATGAACAAGTAAAGGAGCCAGGTAAGGGTAAGAAGGCTCTTCTCCAAAGAGTGGAAAGAACACACACAAAAGATGGTGGCAGGAAAGTTCATGGTATAGACAGAAAGCAGAAAATGGTAGACTTTGGCTATAGGAGGTAGCCTATGACCTAGAGCTATCTGTACAGATTATTTCTTTTAAAATATGAAGAACTCTGCCTATACGATCCACACCTTTGTGAACTAGTAAGAGATGCCCCTGGGAGAGGAGAAAAGATTAATTGCCAAAAAAAAAAAAAAAAAAAGATTAATTGCCTGTGGCCATACAGAGAAACTGCTGCTACAAAAGGACCACACCCCAGGCCTCCTGAAAGTTTTAGCCACAAGGAACCAGTCAGAGACTATAAAGACCTCTTGGAGTTACTGCTCTTCCTGGAACGTCTTTAAAAAGTAGACACTTCCGCTGGGTGTGCCAATCCACCAGGAATCCCAGTGATCTGAAATGGCAAGCAGTGAATTCCGGTAGTGCCAACTGCCATGCAGACAACAGAAACATTAGCAACATTTCATTACTTCATCCCACTCCTCTTTTGTGTTCCATTTAATCTGTTCACCTAAGAGTCAAAGTAGAGATCTGTGTTGAAATTCAGGAGGTCCTTGAATTTAGACAGAAAACAAAATGCTTATTTTCACCAATCTCTAACTAAAATTTTAGCAATTCCTTCCATTAAAAATGCAGGCATTGGCTCAGGGTAGTGTGTATTACCAGCGCCAGTGACTTCACACCAGTAGCAGCATGAATAATTTCATATCACATCAGAGTTGTTGCAGAGATCTCAAAATATTACTTATACTCATTATTACTTTGGAATCCCATTAGTTATAGACCTAGATTTTATTTAATGAATTAATAAGCACATATGTTGCTAACTCATAAATAGCTTTTACTATTTTGATAACTGCACTCCAACACAACTGGATTCCGTTATATCCTGTAGCTTTCATCTGCATTTAAATGCGCTATTCTGAAAAGGGGTCCATAGGCTTTACTCCCAAAGGGGTCCATGGCAAAAGGAAGGATTAAGAATACTTTAGCTGGAGATAAAATGTGCATCACATCATGTCACTCATATGTTCAACCTTCCTGTGACTTCCATCCTACTCAGAGTCAAAATGCCCACCACCCTCCCTCCCCTAAGTTCATGTGTCTGATCTGACCTCCAAATCCTCTCACCCTCTGTCACTCCCATCTGGCATCCTGGTCTCCCTGCTAATGCTCAGCATGCCAAGTGAGGCACATCCTAACTCAGGGCCTCTGCAGTGGCTGATCCCTCTGCCTGGAATGCTCTTTTCCCAGGTGATGGCACGGCTTGCCTCCTCACTTCCCTTCAGTCTTCACCCAAATCATATCTTCTCAACAAAACCTTCCTTGGTTACTCTATCTAAAATATCAAAAACCCCCTAAAACTCCTATCCCCTTCCTTGCTTTATTTATAATCCTAGGATTTATCACCCTATAAAATATACTTAGATATATACTTTTTAATTTCATTATCTTATTTACTGTTTGCTTCTCCACTTTAATATGAGCTCCAGGAGTGCAGGGATTTGTGTCTCTCATACCTCACTGCATTCCCAGTCCCTAGAACCTCATCTGACACATGGCAAATCCTTAAAAATTTATTTGCTGAATTAATTAATGAATTAATGAGTTGGTTGACATTTGCCAATAGCTTAGCTACTGGCTGCTTCCATTCTGTGTCCAATTTTAAAGTCTCTCTTGCCCACTGCATTAACTGGGAGAAGAGAAAAATCACAACAAATATGCTTTTGAAATTGTGGTCACCACAGAAGACAAGTAGCTTATCTATCAACCACTGCAGATGGCAGATACATTCTTTCTCTTAATTAAGAGATTTTTTATTAAAGACAAGATAGATAAGTTCTAACATACACACACATACAAGTTATTGGTTGGATCAAATTATATCATAAAACAAATACCAAAAAGTAAATGGAAAAAATGGGGATATGTCATAACATCTATAAAAGCACACTAACCCAGACTGCAATAGAAGTGATGCTGAATAAGATCATCGTACAGATTCTACCTGGCTAATACTAAAAGGAAACGAACAGTGCACACACTCATAAGTAAATGCAGGTGGCAAATCACCACATTAACACTGACTGACTTAACCTACCCTTGTTAAAATGTAAAACTACCCATCTTAAGGCACGGCTGCTTACATATTAAACTAGCAAAAATGCATTTAACACTGGTAAAGATCTAAAGGGGCAGGGCTGTCTGCATCGATGTATAAAAAGCACTTTATCTCATCCTGTAAGCTGGAAGCCTTTCTTTTCATAAAAACCACCAGTTTTAGAATAATCTATCAACCAACGTTAAGACTAGACTTTCTGTAGTTCTTATCAAATGTCAGTCAAGGACGATAAAGTACTATTTTATATCAAATACATCCTTATATAGACATACTCAAGTCACTCGCATTAACACACACACACACACACACACACACACACACACACACACACATAAAAGTCTCCCAATCTCAAATTCCTCTCTGTTAACACAGCTTCTAGAAATTATTTTCTACATTCCTCCTTCCTTTTATTCTACAATTCTTGACCTAATACCCCATTTTTAAGAGTTTTTGCTGTGGGTATCTCCAGGTGACCAAATCCAAAGGACACTTCCCAGTCTGCTTATCTGCATCTGACTTGCCTGTGCTGCAATCCACTAACACCACTTGCTGTGTTCTCTCCCACTTGTCTGACTACTCATGTTTATTTATCTATAAAACTCTGTGTCTTCTTCCCAAATCTTAAATCTGGGGTCACAAAATATTAATAAAATGCCTGCAGGAGCAAGGCAGGGGCCCCAAATGAGAGGAGGACGACACCTGGCCACTGTAACAACTAGAGAGCACTGGTCCTGCTGAAAGTGGGAACTGGCCCACTGTTGTCCCTCCTCTTTGGGTATCAGGAGGTCAGATCACCCAATTTGTAAAGAACACCTACAAATTTCATTTTTATAAAAAATTTCCCCAATTTTTTAAATGTTAGCAACTATGGTTCTTCTTGTTTCAATATCATCAACCAAACTGAAGACACCTGCAGCCTAGACACAATCTACAGGCGTCCTTTGTGTCATGTCCCCCCCACCTCACCCACTACCATGGCCTCCTCCATGTGCCTCTGCTCTTCTCCTTGGCCAGTGTCAGCTGATAGTGGAGCTCAGATGTGCATTTCCAGCCCAGTCTCCCTCTTACATTCCAGACTCATATGGCGGCCTACCAGACATGTCCATGTGAATGTCCCACTGGGGCCTTAAAATAAGCACATCCACACTTTCCCTTCATCCTCTGTCCCCTTCCCACCTGCTTACTCGGGCCAGACACCTAGAGATCATCCCAGGCCCCTACTTTTCCCTTGCCACACAGGCCTACTGGCAGGCAGCCAGCACCAATGGTGAGCAAATACACATTCCCTTTGCCTCTCAGATCTATTTTCTTTTTCTATCCCTCCTGCCTCTGTTTTAATCCAGATACTTGGTGTTTTTCCACTCATTTATCACAATAGACAACTAACTGTCCCCCTTGCCTTAGGCTATTTCCATTCCCTACCCCCAAATTCTTCCTTCATACTAAGCTGAAGTTACCTTTAACATGCACATTGGATGTTATACCCCACTCGCCGCACTTAAAGTCCCCACATGGCTCTTCTGGCCTTCAGGGTAAACTCTGGATCCAGAATGCTTGAGTTGGTATCCTGGCTTCAGCACTCACTAGCTGTGTGACCTTGGGTCAGTCGTTTAGGTTCTTTGAGCTTCAGTTTCCTTATTTGTGAAGCATGGAGATTATATCAGATACCACAGAGAAGTCATAAGGATTAAAAATGAGATAATACAAATAAAGCACTCTGTGCTTGGGACATAATAAATGTTCAATTAAATGTTAGCTATTATTATTATTATTCCTTATCCTTTAGCCTTCCCTGTCACAACCCAACTGAAACTCTAGAACAGTAAAAAATTAGTAAAAAAAACAGCCATATATGGTAGCCAAGACAAGCAGATCACCTGAGGTCAGGAGTTCGAAATCAGCCTGGTCAACATGGTGAAACCCTGTCTCTACTAAAAATACAAAAATGGTCAGGAGTGGTGGCACATGCCTGTAGTCTGAACTACTCAGGAGGCTGGGGAAAGAGAATTGCTTGAATCTGGGAGGCAGAGGTTGCAGTGAGCCAAGACTGCGCCACTGCATTATGGCGCAGGCAACAGAGCAAGACTGTCTCAAAAAAAAAAAAGAATTAATGAAAATCTCCAAATGTGCTCTACCTTCTCACAACTCCAGGTCTTCTCTGCACTTGTTTGGTCTGCTCAGAATGTCCTTTAAGACTCAGCTCTACCGTATTTTCTAGAACCAACCCCAGACTCCAGACCTCTCCCTACCTCAAAACCAGGCTCCCTTCCACTGCACCCCACCCACCGACACCTGCCTCCACCAGAGTACTTAACTTGCTGAAACACAGTAAAACAATTTACTCATTGTCTTCACATTGCTCACTGAGTTCTGCAAAGGTAGGGCCCATTTTTTCTTGATTTTTGCATCCTTAGTGCTCAGTCAAAAGTAATGAATGAGCAAATGACCTTTTTAAATCCCAAGATCAATGCAGAGAAGCAGGCATTATGATGAGTCCCCACTTATGGATGAGGAAATGGAGGTTTCACATATGTAAGTGGAAAACAGAGGTAGCAACGTCAGAGCCCAAGTCCGCTCTCCAGTGACGCCCATATTGGGGAGGCTCATCGCACTCTTGGCTTCTGTCGGCAGTGGTGGTTGTCTGTCCTAACACACCAGGCCCATGTCCTTAAATCAAACTGCATGTTGGCCTTATCTCCCTAAATGAGCATGGAAACAATACCAATGACTTATCACCTCATGCCCTTTTTGTGAAGACTACAAAACATCTATAAAGCACAGGGATAATAGAAGAGTCACAATTTGATATGTGCTTATCTCTATAAAGTATGTATGTTCAGGGTCCATTACAAAATCACTTTTCTGGAAAAACCTTTATATAGTGCTTTCTTTGTGCCAGGCACTATTGGAAGCATTTTACTTTATGCTACCTAATACTAGACAAATCGATACTATTATTACTCCCATTCTGCAAGTGAGGATACTGAGGACACAGAGGATAAATAACTTGCCCAGCCAAAGAGAGTGGAGCTAAGATTTGAATCCAGGAGTAAGAGCACAGATTCTGTGACTACCACTTTCTGTTGGCATAACTTGGCATAACCATTTAAATGGTTCCTTGTGGTTTCTTCATCTGTTGATGGGTAATAGATGACTGATAGCAAAAGATAGATAGATGTAATATAATAACAATATAAGATAAGATGATAATAGTACCTACATCGAAGTTTAGTTATAAGAAATAAATGGGAAAAGCCTAGTGAAAACAGATGGAATTAGCAGTGGAAAATCCAAGAGACCTCTGGACGCCTAAGGAGGGAAGCTCTTTTGGGAGATAGGGAGGTGTAGACAGCCGATTTCTGACCCTGAATGTTCTGGTAGTACTACAGGAGAGACCGAGAGCCAGGGCTGTGTGAACGAGGACCAAGGTCCCCACTTACCTTCCTGTAACCTGATTTGGACTGCCCAGGATGCCAGAAGAGTATGGAACACAAAAGATGGTGGCTTCTAAATCCCAGATACTTGTTGTCACCTCATGTGAGATAGTCCATCAAGATGGAGCAGCTGTCTCCCTGTGGTGTTTGGCAGCTTCAGGATTTTGCACGGGAAAGGGCCCATACTGGCTGAAGCTTGCCTTTTTATGATAGCACTGAGTCCTGAGGTTTCCTGAGACCCTCTATTAGATGATCTTCTGAGAACACATGATATTATAGTAACACTGTCAGAGGCATTAAACCAGAGCGTCTCCGTCTTGAATAGGGGCTGATAAAATAAGGCTGAGACCTACTAGGCTGCATTTCCAGGAGTTTAGGCATTCCTAGTCTTAAGATGAGATGGGAGGTAAGCACAAGATATAGGTCACAAAAACCTTTTGCTGAGAAATTAGACTGCGGTAAGGAGGCCGGGCCAACAACCACCAAAACCATGATGGTGATTAAAGTGACCTCTGATCGTCTTCATTGCTCATTATGAACTAATTATAATGCATTAGCATACCAAAAGACACTCCCACCTGCACCATGACAGTTTACAAATCATGATAACCTCAGGAAGTTATTCTATACAGTCTAAAAGGGGCAGAAACCCTCAGTTCTGGAAGTTGCCTATCCCTTTCCTTAAAACTCATGAATAATCCACACCTTGTTTAGCATATGAACAAGAGATAACAATATGTGTAAGTACCTGAGCAGCCCATGCCACTGCTCTGCCTGTGGAGTAGCCATTCTTTATTCTTTTATTTTCTTAATAAACTAGCTTTCATTTAAAAAAAAAAAAAAGAAAGAAAGAAATGGGTTAATATGTGTAACACATTTATAATAGTGTCTACGTCAGTGCTGTAAGTGCTACATCAATATTTACTATTGTTATTTTTATCACTAAGTATTGCCAGAGCCCTGAGTGCCATCTGAGAAAGAACTGGAATTGTAAGTACACAGGAATTACTCCGAGCTCTTTGATGCTAATTTGACCCACTCCAGGTAGACCTGGGAGCAAGACCAGCCTGCAACAATACTGGCATGCCAGCAAAATTGGTCTGCAGGAATCTAGTTTCCACTGCCCCTTTGAGAACATCCCTTGCTCCCTCCTTAAAAATAATGTTCTTGTGTTCTCTCCTTGTGCCCCTTTCAAACCAGTAGGAAAGGCCAGGAGATTAGTCTTTAAACTCTGGTGTGAAGTAAGACCTCTGGACATTTCCTACATCTATTAGGGTTCTTTGGACACAAGCAGCAGCAACTGTTTGCAGCTAACTCAAACAAATGCAATTTTTTCAGATGGCTATGTGAGGCTCCTAGAATCAAAGAGAAGCCTGAAAAGTCACACCTGGAAGCAGACAGGAGCCAGGGCCCTTCTGAGGAACCTGAAAGTCAAAATTACAGGAATAATCAACATCATTAAAATGGCCATACTATTCAAAGCAATCTACAGATAGATTCAATACTATTCCTATCAAACTATTAATGTCATTTTTCAAAGAATTAGGCAAAACTTTTTTAAGATTTATATGGAATCAAAAAAAGAGCCAGAATAGCCAAAGCAATATTAAGGGGGGGGGGGAACCTAGAGACATCACATTACTGACATTAAACTATACTACAAGGCTAGAGTAACTAAAACAGCATGGTACTGGTGTAAAAACAGATATATGGACCATTGGAAAAGAACAGAGAACCACAATTGAAGCCACATACCCATAACCATCTGATCTTCAACAAAGTCAACAAAAATTAGCCATGGGGAAAGGACTCCCTAATCAATAAAAGGTGCTGAGATAACTGCCTAACCATATGCAGAAGAATTAATTTGAACCCCTACTTATCACCATGTATAAAAATTAACTCAAGATGCATTAAAGACTTAAATGTAAGACCTCAAACTACAAAAATCCTAGAAGAAAACCTAGGTTTTCTTTCTAAAAATCATTTATTAAAGGAAATACCTTTATTAACATCAGCCTTCAAAGAATTGATGGCTATGTCCTCAAAAGTAATTTTGACAAAAACAATAAATGACTAGTGGGGCCTAATTAAACTAAGAAGATTCTGCACAGAAAAAACTATAAACAGAGTAAAAAGACAACCTATAGAATGGGAGAAAAGTTTTGCAAATTGCATATCTGACAAAGGACTAAAGTCCACAATCTATAAAAAACTTAAATCAACAACAAAGAACTCCATTAAAACAGGAGCAGAGAACATGAACATGAACAGATAACTTCTCAAAAGAAGACAAACAAGTGGCCAACAAACATGTTTTTTAAATGCTCATCATCACTAATCATCAGAGAAACGCTGGCAAGGTTGCTGAGTAAAGGGAATGTAAGTTAGTTCAGCCATTGTGGAAAGCAGACTGGAGATTTCTCAAAGAACTCAAACCAGAACTACCATTCAACTCAGCAATCTCATTACTGGGTATATATCCAAGAAAACAAATCATTCTACCAAAAAGACACATGCAGTTGTATGTTCTTCACAGTCTAATCACAATAATAAAGACATGGAATCAACCTAGCTGCCCATCAACAGTGGATTGGATAAAGAAAATGTGCTACATATACACCATGGAATACTACACAACCACAAAAAAGAACAAAATCATGTCCTTTGCAGCAACATGAATGCAGCCAAAGACCATTATCCTAAGAGAATTATCACAGAAATAGAAAATCAAACACCACATGTTCTCACTTATGTGAGTGGGAGCTAAATATTGGGTACACATGGACATAAAGATGGGAACAATAAGCAATGTGGACTACTGATGGGGAGGTAGGAAGGAGGTCAAGGGTTGAAAAACTACCTATTTGGTACTACGCTCACTACCAGCGTGACTGGTTCCATCATACCCCAAGCCTCATAATCAAGCAATATACCCCTGTAAACAAACCTGCACACATATTCCCTGAATCTGAAATAAAAGTTGAAAAAATGAAAAAAAGAAACTACAGGAATAATTTATAGAGGAAGAGATCTCTTTGGAGAGCCACATAGGGAAGAACTCACTACAGTGTTCTCTTTCAATCTCCAGTCACTCAACTGACAGTGTCAGAATGGCTGAGCCTACTCCACCTGTTCACCCAGTGGCTATACTGGGGCAGGGAAAAGAAGCTAGCCAAAGGAACCTCTTGGGAGATCTTAACAGTTACAAAGTCAATATTCAACAGTGTAGTATAATTACCCAAAGGGAATTAGGGGACCTGAAGCAGATAAAACAGACATATAGCCAAAAATTCCACTCAACTTTCCCAGAATTCTCCATTCCAAAAAAATAGTTGAGGAATTTCATCCATCAAGGAACAAAACCAATTAACTCTCTGGGTGATAGAGGCCCCTCTCCAATGCCCCCAAAGTCACAACAGTACATAAGACAGTGACATCATCTGGCTTTACCTCTAATGTCATTTCCATCTCCATGGACAGCCAAAGGGACTTTTCTAAACTCTAAGTCACAGGCCAGGCACAGTGGCTCACACTTGTAATGCCTGTGGTTTGGGAGGCTGAAGAATCATTGCTTGAGTCCAGGAGTCCAAAACCAGTCTGGGCAACATAGCAAAATCCCATCTTTACAAAAAAAATAAAATAAAAAATGAGTCGGGTGTGGTGGCGCAAGCCTATAGTCCAAGCTACTCAAGAGGCTGAGGTAGGAGGAATTGAAGGTTGTAGTGAACTATGATTGTGCCACTGCACTCCACTAGGCAACAGAGTGAGCCCATCTCTAAAAAATAAAAATAAATAAATAAAATAAAAACATAAGTCAAATGTGCCAATACTTTATGTAAATCTTCAACAGCTTCCTAGCGTCTTCAGGATGGAGACTAAACTCTATCCTGTCTGGCCTCAGCACCCACCAACATACCTCATACCTCTGCCTCACTCCATTAAATTATTTACCATCCCCAACTGCACTACACACTCTCCCTTCCAAACTTCATCAAAGCTGTTCCCTCTGATTGTGGTGTCCCCTTCCCTTCTTTTCCAGTTAACTCCGGTTCTGTCTTCAAGGAATCAGTCCAAATGTCACCTCTTTGGGGAAGCTTTGTCTCAATGTACTCCCTTCCTCCCATACACACGTACCTAATGCTACATTCTCCTTTGTGCCTGCAGAATGGCATTTCTTAGCAATATCACTGACATATGGTGACATTAGTGCCTGCTACACAGTAAACAAATGGGAAATGTCTGGTGAAAGTTTAACCAAATGAACATTTCACTTAAAGGAAAAAAATAAAAAAAATAAGGGGGGGTTTTCCTACTCAAAATGTTGTGGAGAGGGCTGCTTGGGAGGTACCTTCTCACCATATTGGCTTTTGTGGGGGCTCCAGTACATGTCGATGAGAATGTCTGACCTAAGCTGTTGTTTTTCTGCACCCCATCTAAGCACCTGATATGCTATAGCATTTCCAAAGGATTTTAGAAAAGTGTTTATTGCTGCTAGAAGAAAACAGAGTGTTTTTGCCAAACTATAAATCTTCAGCATCTATACAGCAAAACTCTCAGAGAGCCAAGTAAGTGTCTGTTGCTGTAATATGTTGCCAGAGTGACTATTTCATGAGGTTAAAAAAAGTTTTACTTAACTTTTTAAAGATATAATAAAGTAAGTATGATGGTTTATATAGCATCTAGACCATTCTTTGGAAAGTAGTAAAAGTGTGTTTATGCTTTACAAACATCCATATCCAGTCCCTGGAAACCATCCTGGGAGGATTTTTTAAACACTTTGCCCAGAACTATCAATTATAATTAATCCTATTCTTCATCGATATAAAAAATTATAAAATAATGAGATCCCCAGGCAATGCAAGTTGAAAAAGTTTTAAATTTGGCTTATTAAAATGAATTCTCACACCTACTTCCTTTCTCCAGCCCATTTTCTAAATACACCCAGCTATCTGAGTTTCCAAGTTCTCCACACAAGAAAGAACAAGGTGGAATTGAGTTGAGGAAGAAAAGGAGGTCCTTGGAAGAACACCCACACTCTCCAGCGAGCCCAGCAGTGACATTAGCCAGCTCAGGGCCAAGCATCAGGAGATGGCTGCAGGCGTCGTCTCTGAACAGGTGCAGGCTTTCCTTCTGCCATGCCAAAATTTCTCACTCCGCAGCAAATACAAACGCACACTTGAAAAAAAACAAACTCCCGGCAATCTGGAGTAAAACATGGCTTTCTTTACCTGATGTTCACAATCAAAGTTTCTGTGAGTTTCATACTGAAGTCAGTTAACAAGGGAAATCTGAAATAGTTCCACACTTGATCTATTTGGTGGAATCTGAGAAAGTCACAGTAGAATGGCATGAACAGGGTTTGTGGAGGTGTTATTGTCTGTTACATAAAAAAAAAAAATATGATGGTGCTCTTTTGTTGTTTGTCTACTTACAACTAACTAGCTAAGTAGTCCACACTAGTGAGCACTCTGTCTCCTCTAAGGTGTGTTTTTGTATGGACGGGAGTAGGGTGCAAGTGTGTGGCCCCTTCCTAGGACAGAAAAGCTCCCTGCTACATCATATAATGCTTGGGTCCCGATACTCAAAACCATGTCACTGTGTACTCATTAAGACTTATGTCTGCTTCAGTGGGGCAGTATGAAACCTAATCCTAGTGTCTAATGATGTCTACATGAAAATTGTTTCAGAGGTGCTCACATAACTCATAAATGAAGGGTTGTAAAACAGGGCTTGCTTATATATTCTTAACTCCATTGATGGAGTTATAGGGATGACTGGTAAAAAGTAACTAAAAGCAAATCTACTGGAGTTCAGGGCCACATTGAACTGTGTATCCTGTACTCTTCACTTCAAACCCCATATTAAAAAAAAAAAAAAAATGGCTCCTGGGATCCTGGCAGAAGAGAGTACTAGATTGCAGCTCCAGACAGAGCAGCATGTGGAGGGTTGCATTGCGAATTTTAAGTTCCAAATTGACTACAAGAAAAAAACAGTAATCCCAAGAGGACCACAGACCCTCTGAAGGAAGCATACTCCTTTTGCAGAACTTGGGAGACCCCCAAATACTGTGAGTGCCCCAACAGCAGAACTAGGAAAGGTAGACCCTCCTTTCCCAAACACACACCCCCAGTGGAGAAGCTGAAGGTCTGTTTGCGGGAGAAGTTTCCAACTTTACCTGGAGCTGAGTCAAGTTAGAGAGCTGAGTGAAATACAGGGGTGGGGGAAACAGCAGAAAGTCCCTGGGAGTTCACTGGGTCCCCAGGAAGCCCACTCCTGCCTGGCACCACAGAAATACATTAGGAGGGTGGCCAGAGGAGAAGGAATCCTCTAGGCAAACTATTAATTTGAACAGGGCGAGAAACCTGGCCAGTACTCAGGAGAGGGTACAAATCTGGCATGCAGACTTTGCAGGTGTGGGAAGAACTAAAATCCTTTCTTTCTCAGGTGGCAGGCAGACAGCCTCAGGCAAGTTTTCAAGACCCTCTCACCCTCCGCCTGGAAAGAGACCGTAGCGGGGCTGTAGCAGGGACACTGTGGGAGTGAAAACTGGCCTTTCAGTTTGCATGGGAGCTGGATGAGGCCTGTGACTGCAGGCTTTCCCCTACTTCCCTGACAACCTGCATGACTCAGCAGAGACAGTCATAACCCTCCTAGGTTCACAACCCCAGTGACCTGGGAATCTCACCTCCATCCCCAACAGCAGCCGCAGCAAGACCCACCCAAGGAAAGTCAGAGCCCAGACACCTGTGCTTAGCCCCACCCCCACCTGATGGTCCTTCCCTATCCATGCTGGTAATAGAAGACAAAAAGCATGTAATCTTGGGAGTTCTCAGGTGGCCCCCACTACTGATTCCTCCCCATTCTAGCACAGCTGATGCTTTCTGGAAAGTGCCACCTCCTGGCAGCAGGCCAACCAGCACAAAAATAGAGCATAAAATCATCAAAGCTAAGGACCCTCACAGAGTCCACCGTACCCTCCGCCACCTTCACCAGAATAGGCACCGATACCCACAGCTGAGAGACCCATAGACAGTTCACATCACAGAACTCTGGGCAGGCAACCCTCCGGACCAGCCCAGAGCCAAGCAGACTCTCTGGGTAGTTAGGTCCAGAAGAGAGACAACAATCACTGTAGTTCAGCTCACAGAAAGCCACATTCATAGGAAAAGGGAGAGAGTACTACATCAAAGGAACACCCTGTGGGACAAAAGAATCTGAACAACAGCCTTCAGCCCTAGACCTTCCCTCTAACAGAGCCTATGCAAATGAGAAGGAACCAGAAAATCAACTCTCATAATATGACAAAACAAGGCTCTTCAGCACCCAAAATAATCAATCTAGTTCACCAGCAGTGGATCAAAACCAAGATGACATCCCTGATTACCTGAAAAAGAATTTGGGAGGTTAGTTATTAAGCTAAACAGGGAGGAATCAGAGAGAGGTGAAGCCCAATGCAAGGAGATTCAAAAAATGATACAATAAGTGAAAGGAAAGATATTCAAAGAAATGGATAGCTTAAAGAAAAAAACAATCATAAATTCAGGAAACTTCAGACCCACATTTTAGAAATGTGAAATGCTCTGGAAAGTCTCAGCAATAAAATCCAACAAGCAGAAGAAAGAAATTCAGAGCTCAAAGCCAATGTCTTCGAACTAACCCAATTCAACAAAAACAAAGAAAAAAGAATAAGAAAATATGAACAAAGCATACAAAAAGTATGGGATTATGTTACATGACCAAATCTAAGAATAATCAGTATTCCTGAGGAAGAAGGGAATTCTAAAAGCTTGGAAAACATATTTGGAGGAATCATTGAGGAAAACTTCCCCAGCCTTGCTAGAGACCTAGTCGTCCAATCCAAGAAGCACAAAGAACACATGGGAAATTCATCACAAAAAGATCTTCACCTATGTACACTGTCATCAGGTTATCCAAAGTTGAGATGAAGGATATAATTTTAAGTTCTGTGAAACAGAAGCACCAGGTAACCTATAATGGAAAACCTATTAGATTAACAGCAGATTTCTCAGCAGAAACCCTAAAAACTAGAAGGGACTGGGGTCCTATCTTCAGCTCTTCAAACAAAACAATTATCAGCCAAGAATTTTGTATCCAGCAAAACTAAGAATCATGTATGAAGGAAAGATACAGTCATTTTCAGACAAATAAATCTGAGAGAATTTGCCCTTACCAAGCTACCACTTCAAGAACTGCTAAAAGGATCTCTAAATCTTGAAACAAATCCTGGAAATACATTAAAACAGAACCTCTTTCAAGCAAAAATCACACAGAAACTATAAAACAAAAGTACAAGTTAAAAAGCAAAAACAAACAAACAAAAGTACACAGGCAACAAAGAGTACAATGAATGCAACGCTGCCTCACATCTCAATATTAACATTGAATGTAAATAACCTAAATGCTCCACTTACAAGATACAGAACAGCAGAATGGACAAGAACCCACTAACTATCTGCTGCCTTCAGGAGACTCATCTAACACTTAAGGATTCAAATAAACTTAAAGTAAAGGGGTGGAAAAGGGCATTTCATGCATATAGACACCAAAAGTGAGCAAGGGTAGCTATTCTTATATCAGACAAAACAAACTTTAAAGCAACAGTTGATAAAAGAGACAAATAGGGACATTATATAATGGTAAAAGGCCTTGTCCAAAAGGAAAATATCACAATCTTAAACATATATGCACCTAACACTGGAGTTCCCAAATTTATAAAACAATTACTAACAGACCTAAGAAATGAGATAGACAGTAATGTAATAATAGCAGGGGACTTCAATACTCCACCGACTGCACTAGACAGGTCTTCAAGACAGAAAGTCAACAAAGAAACAATTGATTTAAACTATTGGTTGAAACAAATGCACTTAACATATATATACAGAACATTTCATCCAACAACCACAGAATTCACATTCTATTCAACAGCGCATGGCACTTTCTCCAAGAGACCATATGATAGACCATAAAACAAGCCTCAATAAGTTTAAGAAAATTGAAATTATATCAAGCACTCTCTCAGACCAAGGTAGAATAAAACTGGAAATCAACTCCAAAGGGAATCTTCAAAACTATGCAAATATATGGAAATTAAATAACCTGTTCCTAAATGAGCATTGGGTCAAAAATGAAATCAAGACGGAAATTTAAAAATACTTCAGACTGAATGACAATGATGACACAAACTATCAAAACCTCTGGGATACACCAAAGGCAATACTAAGAGGGAAGTTCATAGCCCTAAATACCTGCATCAAAAAGTCTAACAGCACAAACAGACAATCTAAAGTCACACCTCAAAGAACTAGAGAAACTAGAACAAACCCAACCCCAACAGAAGAAAGGAAATAACCAAGATCAGAGTAGAACTAAATGAAATTGAAACCAAAAAAATGCAAAAGATAAATGAAACAAAAAGATAGTTCTTTGAAAAGATAAATAAAATTGATAGACCATTAGCAAGATTAACCAAGAAAAGAAGATAGAAAATCCAAATAATCTCACTAAGAAACAAAACAGCTAACATCACTGAAATACAAAGATCATACAAGGCTACTATAACTTATTCACATAAACTAGAAAACCTAGAAAAGATTGATAAATTCCTGGAATAATACAACCCTCCTAGCTTAAATCAGGAAGAATTGGATACCCTGAACAGACCAATAACCAGCAGTGAGACTGAAATGGCAATTTTAAAATTACAAACAAACAAACAAAAAATTCCAGGACCAGATGGATTCACAGTAGAATTCTACCAGACAAAGAAGAATTAGTACCAATCCTTCTGACACTATTCCACAAGAGAGAGAATGAAGGATTCCTCCCTAATTCATTCTATGAAGCCAGCATCACCCTAATACCAAAACCAGGAAAGGACATAACCAAAAAAGAAAACTACATACAGACTGATATCCTTCACTAACATTGATGCTAAAATCCTTAACAAAATATTAGCTAACCAAATCAAACATATCAAAAAGATAATTCACTATGATCAACTAGGTTTCATACCAGGGATGCAGGAACGGTTTAACACACACATCAATAAATGAGATACATCACATAAACAGAAATTAAAAACAAAAATCATATGATCATCCCAATAGATGCAGAAAAAGCACTTGACAAAATCCAGCATCCCTTTATAATTAAAACTCAGCAAAATCAGTATACAAGGAACATATCTTAACATAATAAAAGACATCTATTACAAACCCACAGTCAACATAATCCTGAACTGGGAAAAGTTGAAAGCATTCCCTCTGAGAACAGGAACAAGATAAGGATGCCCACTCTCACCGCTTCTCTTCAACATAGTACCAGAAGTGCTAGCCAGAGCAAACAGACAAGAGTAAGAAATAAAAGGCATCCAAATTGGTAAAAAGGAAGTCAACCTGTCACTGTTTGCTGATTATATGATTGCTTGAAAACTCTAAGGACCCCACCAGAAAACTCCTAGAACTGATAAAATAATTCAGCAAGGCTTCTGGACACAAGATTAACATACACAAATCAGTAGTGCTTCTATTCACCAACAGTGACCAAGCAGAGAATCAAATCAATAACTCAACCCTTTTTCAGTAGCTGCAAAAAAAAGTAAAATACTTAGGAATATACCTAACAAAGGAGTCAAAAGACTTCTACAAGGAAAACTACAAAACACTGCAGAAAGGAATCACAGATGACACAATCAAATGGAAATACATCCCATGTTCATGGATAGGTAGAATCAATATTGTGAAAATGACCATACTGCCAAAAGCAATCTACAAATTCAATGCAATTCCATCAATACCACCATCATTCTTCACAAAATTAGAAAAACAATTCTAAAATTCATATGGAATCAAAAAAGAGCCCACATAACCAAAGCAAGACTAAGTGAAAAGAACAAATTTGGAGGCATCACACTACCTGATTTCAAACTATTCTGTAAGGCCACAGTCACCAAAACAGCATCGTACTGGCATAAAAATAAGCACATAGACCAATGGAACAGACTAGAGACCAATGAAAAAGACCCAGAAATAAACCCAAATACAGCCAACTCATCTTCAACAAAGCAAACAAAAATATAAAGTAGGGAGAGGACACCCTTTTCAACAAATGGGCTGGTATAATTGTCTAGTCACCTGTAGGAGAATGAAATTGTAACCTCATCTCTCACCTAACACAAAAATCAACAAGATAGATTAAGGACTTAAACCTAAAACCTGAAACTATGAAAATTCTAGAAGATAACACTGGAAAAACCCTTCTAGACATTAGCTTGAGCAAGGATTTCATGACCTATAACCCAAAAGCAAATGCAATTAAAAAAAAAAAAGATAAATAGCTGGGACCTAATTAAACTACAGAGCTTTTACATGGCAAGAGAACAGTCAGCAAACAGACAACCCATAGAGTGGGACAAAATCTTCACAATCTATATATCTGACAAAGGACTAATATCCAGAGTCTGCAACTAAAATAAACTCAAACAAATCAGTAAGAAAAAAACAAAAAATCCCATCAAAAAGTGTGCTAAGGATATGAATAGACAATTCTCAAAAGAAGATATACAAATGGACGACAAACATATGAAAAATGCTCAACATCACTAATGATCAGGGAAATGCAAATCAAAACCACAATGTGATACCATCTTACTTCTGCAAGAATGCCCATAATCAAAAAATCAAAAAGCAGTAGATGTTGGCATGCATGCAATGAACAGGGAGCATTTCTACACTGCTAGTGGGAATGTATTCTAGTATAGCCACTATGGAAAACAGTGTGGAGATTCCTTAAAGAACTAAAAGTAGAACTACCATTTGATCCAGCAATTCCACTACTGGGTATCTACCCAGAGGAAAAGAAGTCATTATTAGAAAAAGATACTTGCACATGCATGTTAATAGCAGCACAGCCAGGTACAGTAGCCCACACCTGTAATTCCAGCCATTTGGGAGGCCAAGGCAGGCAGATCACAAGGTCAAGAGATCAAGATTACGCTGGCCAACATGGTGAAACCCTATTTCTACTAAAAATACAAAAATTAGCTAGGCATGGTGGCTCATGCCTGTAGTCCCAGCTACTAGGGAGGCTGAAGCAAGAGAATTGCTTGAACCCAGGAGAAGGTGTCAGTGAGCCGAGATCACACCACTGCACTCCAGCCTGGCAACACAGTGAGACTCCATCTCAAAGAAGCAGCACAATTCACAACTGCAAAATCATGAAACCAACCCCAATGCCCATCAATCAACCAGTGGATAAAGAAACTGTGATATATATATCACATATATATGTATATGTGATATATATATATATCACATATATATGTATATGTATATATATATATCACATATATATGTATATGTATATATATATATAATGGATATATATAATATATATATGATGTATATGTATATATACACACACACACATATTTCATCACATATATATATATATGATGGAATACTATGCAGCCATAAAAATGAATGAATTAACAGGATTTGCACTGACCTAAATGAGATTGGACACTATTATTCTAAGTGAAGTAACTCAGGAATGGAAACCCAAACATCGTATGTTCTCACTGATATGTGTAAGCTAAGCTATGAGGATGCAAAGGCATAAGAATGATACCATATACTTTAGGGACTCCAGGGGAAGAGTGGGAGTGGGGCAAGGGATTAAGAGTACAAATATGGTGTAGCGTATACTGCTTGGGTGACACGTGCACCAAAATCTCACCAATCACCACTAAAGATCTTACTCATATAACCAAATACAACTTGTACCCCAGTAACTTATGGAAAAATAAAAATAATAATTAAAAAAATAAAAATTACATGAGAAGACGACACATACTACTTTAAGTCTAGGGAGGCTAGGAGAAGAAAATTTGGTGCTCATCACCAAAGAGATGCACCATGCTGATATTCAATTTCTAATTACATCAAAAAGTCTGGGGAACCTGCTTAAAAAACAAGTTCTCAGGTTTTGCATGAACTTTCACAAGACTCCTGCTTACACATCTGAGAAAAGAACCCACTTTGTAGGAGTTGTGATTTAAGGAGAAGATGAGCGGGCATGGGGACACAGATATCTTTTTACACTGTAGCAAAGGTGGGTGGGTGGATGGATGGATGGATGGATGGACAGACAAATGGATGGATGGACATTTAAATGGGTGGGTGGATGAATAGAATGAATGGATGGGTGGATGAATGGGATGGATGGATGGATGGATGGATGGATGGATGGATGGATGGATGGATGGATGGATGGATGGTTGGATGGACAGATGGACGGACACACAGATAAACACTGCCATATGTAGTACTTTCTTTTTACCCTTTTATCCCAGAGGAGATGAGCTCTGTCAAGGGGCTCAAGTCTAAGCCTCAGGGCTGAATCTCATCTACATATTATCTAAGCACCAAGGGAAGAAGACCCGGGTCTTATGTCAGTGGTCTTATAAATGTACCATGCTTAGAAAACTCAAATCTTAAAAACCCAAAAAAAACACTGCCAAGAACGTATGATTTATTGAACTCAAAGAATAAAATAATGAAATGCCCTTGCCACAACTTCTACTCTCAGTTCAAGTCTACAAACAACAGTCTTTAACCATGAAGTTCTCCCATCTCTTTGGCCAATTACATTTTTATCTCAAGTAAATCATAGGAAATGCTTTTAAGTTCAACATGGCATGTCCATCAGGGCTTAGAAAAGCCAATCCAGTCCATAGCAAAATAAAAGTAAAAAATACATAAGCATGTTGAAGCCCCAAATTTAGTGTGCTGGCATTCTTTTGTCTCAATACTCTAATTATTTGCCAACATTTAAGCCAGTATTCCCAAAGTCCAGAGGCAGCAAATGATTTGACTGATCTTTGGAATAACTTTCAGTTCTATGGCCCTATAACTAGGAACTGATCACTGGATACTCTATCTTTCCATAATGCCCCATCAGGGTATCTGTGATGTTCATTATTGATGTTTAAACCAGTATATTCTGCTAAATGTGATGTGATGGCTAATTTTGTGTTAACTTGGCTGGGTCACAGGGTGCCCAGATATTTAGTCAAACATTATTCTGGGTGTTTCTGTGAGGGTGTTTTTGAAGAGACTGGCATAGAAATTGGTAGACTTTGAGTAAACCACACTGCCCTCTATAATGTTGGTGGGCTCCATCAAGTCAGTTGAAAGCCTGAACAAAACAAAAGCCTGGCCTCCCTTGAACAGGAAAGAATTTTCCAGCAGCCTGCCTTCGGACTTCATTGTAACATCAGCTCTTCCAGGCAGTATAGCAACTGCCTCCAAACTTGAAGTGGAGTATTGGCTCTCCTAGGTTTCCAGCCTGCTGGCCCACCCTGCAAATTTTAGACTTGCCAGTCTCCATAATTGTGTGATCCAATTTCTTATAATAAATATCTTTTTACATGTTTGTAAATCCTATTGGTTCTGCTTGCCTGGAAAACCCTGATACAAATGGGTTCTCAGAAAACAGATTACAAGTACCTCTCTTACCATCTTTGTAACAGCTATCACTGCTCATTCCTGCCAGAGGATGTGTCTCACGCAAATGAAAAAGACCAGGTAAGGAGAGGTCCCACTGAAACACAAGAAAGTGGCTCATAACCACCCCCAGGGCTCTCTTGGTCCTTACCGATCTACCTTGGAAGGGTTACTGTCTCCTTATCACCAGACTTTATTATTGGTGTCTGTCCATTTAAGCTAATTTAAAAGCAGCTTATCCATGATCATTAATGAGCAAATGCTTAGAATCCTACCACAAATGTTCCTACGTGCCCATTCATAGTTCTGCCAATTCAATTTTTAAAATTAACCCATATTAACACATATAAATAACACTATTAAAGAACATTGCAGGAAGACTGCACTTTTTAAAAAATTATAAAACCACCAGGGAGTGGGGAAAAAAAACATACACACAAAGGGAAGTATGTTCAGCTACTCAAATATGGAGACAGAACCAAAGCTAGGATTCAAATGTCTAATCTTCTAGAAGTACTCAAAGTGATATGCTTTTTTAAGTTACCTAGATTTCAAGACTGAGCCAGAGCTAGGATTCAAATGTCTAACTTTCTAGAAGTGCTATAACTCTATACAGAGAGATACATATGTGTTAATTTATCAATGAGCTAGACTTACATCCCTAACCTCAGCCAAGGTCACCTTCCACATAGACACAAACCTGCCCCCACATGCATCCTGTCTCTCTGCTCCCTTTCACTAGCAATATGTGTATGGTCTGCACTTCCTCACCTCCATTCATTTTTCAACCCAATCCAATCTCACTTTAGGCCCCACTTCTGCAGCACACCTCCAAACAAGGCTCCTAATTCCCATGCTTGCACCTCTCCAGTCTATTCTGTTCTTCACAGGCTTCCCAAGCGACTTTGTTTAAATTTAAATTGGCTTGTGACACTTACCTGCTGCAAATCCATTTTCCACAGCCCTCAGAATAAACCATAAGACCCTGAACTTGATCTAAAGGGCACAGCATGATCTGACCCCTGCCCTCTTCTACAACCTCCTGCCAGCCATCCCCACCCTTGTTCTCTTGAAGTTCCTGAATAGAGCAAAAAGATGCTCAATGCTCATTCCTGCCTTAGAATCCTCAGCCTGGAATTCTCTCCCCTACTCTTCACTTAATGGACTCCTTTTATCGCTCAAAATGAAATATCTCTTCCTCAGGAGGTCTTCCCTGATCCTCTCATCTGAACTATGCCTCCCTACCCTTGTTACTCTCTCCCATGAAGTCCTTTAGAATACTTAACCACCACTTAAATTTTGCATTGGTTTGTTTCATGTCTGTCTCCCTCCCACTTCTCACCCCTGCTGTTTCCTTTACCACAGTATACCCAGTACCTACCATAGTACATAACATCAGGTAAGTACTCAAACACTTGCTGAATGAATATTCGTACATATTTGAATATAGAATGAGAATACTTACATGTGACTATAAGTTAATCATTATGCCCCCTTTGGTGAACATCTGGTAAGTGCTCAGATGACTGATCAGTAGGATAGTCAGCAAGATACTTCATTCATTTGGGACTTCAGCAAACTCACTGAAGCTGCTGCTGTCAACATTAACTGCTTAACTGTAACATTACTGGCTAAAAACAGATCTTATGCCTTTATCATCAATGCTTGTGCAATTGAAGACAATGTTTATACAGTATCTCCTCAAAGCAAATCATAGTGCAAGGCTCTGCAGGTTTCCAAAGAGAATGAGACCTCTTGCCCACAAGAAAACTACCACAACCTAGTCTAGTAACTATTTTTAACATATTGAAGAGTTCACTTTTATAATGTGTACATTTTGATACTCTTAACAACTGTAAAAAAGAAAAAAAGTATAATGTGCAGGTATGCTAAAAAGTTTCAAAAGGTGATCTAGACAAACGATAAAGAAAAACAGGGATGAAAATTCTAAATCAGCTTCTACATCTTATTGTACATTTTAAGCCTTGTTATTATGTTCATGATAACTGAGTATTCACTCCAGGCTTCACATAGAAGCAGGTCTCTGAAAAATAAAACAACAACACTATTTCTTCGCCTTCCCTGCCTCCTCTAAGCACCCTGGGTAGTCAAGACCGGCAATCAAAGGCCAGGTCCAGGATGAAATTCAAACTCAGCCCTCTACTCCCCAAGGACTCTCAATAGCACTGCCTTCCTGTTCTGCTCTCTAGCTCCAGACAGATGTGAAGCAGAAAGATGCTGGACTTGAAGTCAGATGACCCATGACTGTGTTCAAGCTCAAGGCTTACTTTGCCTTAATTTCTTCATCAGCAATATGGACTTCCTCACCTCTGTCCCACCTATAGCTTATAACTCTCAGTTGCTCTGAGGACTGAAATGAGATATCCCATGTGAAAGTTCCTACAAACCATTATAGCTTATACAATTGTGACTGAATTATTGTGATTTTTATCAGGACTTCAATATTTAGCATCTTGTGTTGTTCTACCTTGTCTCATTGATCTGGAGTCTCCAGATCCACTACAAGTTCAAGCTCAAAGGCCATGTCATAGATTCTGCCTACCTTCAATGCCTGTTGTACTGGGCACTTAGCACCCATATAATAAGTACTCATGAATTGGTCATTGCTTGGTGTACTTCACAACTTTGAGTCAGAGTGCAGAGTGTTCTGTGATTTTTGTGAATTTCTTATATTGATAAACACATTTTCTGAAAATCACCATACTGTTTGCCTGGCCCATGATCCTTATGGTTTATCTTCCTTTTATCCTAACCAGCTGGGCAGAATTCCATTGAAAAGCAGACTATTTTGGCAAAGGCAAAAATAATATTTTGCTAATGCAGTCTTTAAAGTTCCTTTTAAGGCTGAGACATGGGACCCAAAAGTCACTTGATAACTGCAAGCTCTCTCTGTCACTCTTCAATAAACTTCATCCGAGATCCCACTAAGAATAGGGTACGACGTTGGAACTGCAGGAATAAATGGGGAAGACTGAATCTCACAGTGACTCTGCAGTTAGACTGCCAGGGACAGAAAGAATCCTAGCTTCATCTTTTCCTGGCTGGGTGACCTCAAACAAGTTATTCAGTTTGTCTCTCTTTCTTCCTCTAAAATAGGGTAATAATAGAACCTATCATCCTAAGATTGTCATTAGGATGAAATAAGTTAATGCATGTAAAAGCTTTTAGCTTTTAGTGCCTAGTACAGGGTAATAATAAATGTTAGAGATCTAGATCAGTGTCGCTCAACAGACTAAGACCTAGATTAGCAAAAATGACATGTCAAGTCAAGGAGCCATAAAGAAATAGATATCAGAGCTGCAAGCTAGGTCCCCACATCCTAGTCTGTTCTCTATTAAGTTTCTAGGTGGGTATTAAAAACAGGTGGCACTCTGGAAGATCCACTTTCCTGATACCTGACAAGCAGAGTCAACAAACACACCCACCTTCTCCTCTGCTTCATCCTACCCTGCAGATCTGTCCTTCCTGCTAGCGGGACCTCAGGCCCACCATTTCCCATTGGCCTCCCATCTGACTCAACATGCACCTAGGGGGCTCCATCTGCTGCTGGCTCCCACAGCAATACTGCAGTAAAGAAGGCAAGTATCACTACCTCATGCAGTTATTATGAGGATTAAATGAGATAATGCCTGGAAAAGTGCCTAGCAGAGTATTTGATATATAGTATGCAGCCAAAAAATGTTATCTATTAAAAAATAAAAAAAGGAAAAGGAGGAGGAAAACCCTGTGGTGCCTGCTCTCTCAAAGCTGACACATATTCCAACAGCAAATGCCAGACACAGCGCAGATTGAGATGTGTGGTAGAACAGAGGGATGCACGTCTGTGAAGAATTACAGTGAAGGGCAAAACCCACTGAAGACAGGAGGGGGCTGCAGTTCCCACTCTTCCCCTTCCTTCTTAAAAGAAGATCATGATGCTCAGTTGGTGCCTTGCTGGCAAACTCGAGCTCCAGAGCTTTGGGCTTTTAATATTATAATATTGTGGAACAGAGCAAAGACCGCTTCTGACCTCCCAATTTGCCCTCATATGCTTGACCAGCAAACACTTAGTGTGGCTGCCTTCGTCAATGGCTCTATTCAGGCAATAATGGCTCAGACAAAAAAATTCCATTAAAACAGATCCCACAAGTCTCCTTAGTATATTCACAACATGCTTTGGATTCAGAGTTCTATGGCACTTCCAGATGACCTTTTCTGTATCCCATTATTGACAATTCCGAGTTTGGAAATGACAAACATAATATCAGAACAAGAAAAGAAAGGAAGCTGGTGAGAAATAAAGAACAGACTAGACTGGGTGCAGAAATCACATCATCTGTTTAAAGTCTGTCCCAGAGTGCATCCTGGGGCCTGGCCCACGCGGGCTGGTTGTAAGTGCATACTGAACGAGTCAATCTCAAGAAGGTCACAACTCAGGTAAGAAGTGGAGCCTACACATTACACCTACTTTAACTAGAGAATCAGAGTCACCTCTCTGGCTCCAGATATGCAGGGAGGACAAAGCATGAGGGTATATGCCTTCAGCAAGGGGACAGGTGCTTGGGAAAATGCTTGCTTCCTGTTTACCTGGGCAGGTATTTGCAAATAGTCTAAGGAGGGGGGCAACTAGGAGTGACTTACACAGTTCTAAGTGAATGATTACGCAAATCGCTTGAGCAAATACAGGGAAAGAAACAGGAAAGTCTTCTGAATTGGTTTTTCTCACCTAACCCAGTATTTTCAGAGGAAACAGTGAAAGACAAAAAACCCGAGGGCTCTGGGCCAACCGAAAAGCTACTCTCCAGGAGGAACGTAAGGAACACCTACTGCCCATCCCCCCACTTCACGCTTGGGCACCAAACCAGGGCCCCTGGGTCATTTTGGCAGGTGGAGGTAGCTCTTTGCTGTCCTCTGCCTCTCCCGCGAGCCACCCGAGTGAAGCTTTTGGCTAGGTCTCCCCAGACAAAACCGGAGGGAGATATCAAGGATGCAAAAGGTGCTCCTTTCTCCAAACGGATTAGAAGGGCCGGGGTGGGGGGGGGAAGGGGGGGCGGAGGACAAGCCCTGCAATGCGAAAGGCGCCCAGCCAGGCTTGCCGCGGCCCCTGCCGGCAAGACTGACTCGCTTGCTAGCCCGGGCGCCTCAGGAGGTCGGGCAGCCACCCAGAAGGGCGCGGAAAAGAGGAGTTCCTTGACCCCGGGGCACCCATCCCTACCACTGCCACTGATCCCAACGCGGAGTCCGCAAGTGACTCCACACCTGCGGTGCAAGCCCCACGCGTCCCCACCCAGGGCGCAGTGCTGCACAAGGGCAAAGGCCCTGGGTTCGCTCTTCCCTGCAACTGTCGCGGGGCGCCTTGCACAGCTGCAGGGCATAAGGGAGGGGAAGAATGACAGAGAAGAAGGCGGAGCAGACGGCCCGGGAAGCATTTACAAGCGCCTCCTCTCGAAGAAGAGAAGGAACGGCTTCTCGGCCAAGGAAACGCCCCGGGGATGCCCCTGTGCCAGGTGCCGCCTTTCCCCGGCTCTTCGATACTCCCGCCTCCAGGTGATCCTCCCCCCGACCACAGCCCACCCCACGCCCCGAAAGCTGATCCTAAATACCTTCCCCGCGGCTTTCAAAGGAAACCAGGCACCGCTTCAGCTGCCCGCAGCTCACGCAACAGGCGGAGCCTTAGGGCTCCAGAGACGGCTGGCTCTGGGGACCGGAGGATGCGGGCGCCGCGAGCCAGGCGCCCAGCAGGACGGAAAGTGCCCTGCGGCCATAGACCCTTGAGGTCCTGCAGCCGCGACCTGGACCACAGGGGACTGGGGCAGCGAAAGGTGGGAGAAGGTGCAGTAAAGTTGCAGGGTCGCCTGGAGAAGTCTCCAGAGCGCGCGGGGAGGTGAGGACACCAGCCAGGTACCTGCAGGAGTCCGGGCGCATCCCGCTCCTTCCGCTCTGCGACGCCGCCCGCCCGCGCTGCAGGGATCAGGCCTCACCGCGCGGCCCCGCGCCTGCCGCCGCGGCGGCGAGGAGAGCGGGGTGGCCCGCGTCGGCCGGTCTGTCCGTCGGTCCCTCCCCGCTGGAGCGCGGCTCCCAGGAGCTGCTGGCGGGGCGGGGCAGGGCGGGGCGGGGCCCGCCGCTCAGCCGCCGTCCCATTGGTCCCAGCTCCGCCAGCCCCTCGCTTCGGGCCGCCGCCGGGCGCCCTGGGCCGAGGGCACAGGCGGCCGAGGACTACCGGGCTCCCACCGCGAGACAGGCGGACAGACGGTTGGACAGAGACCCGGCCCAGGCCCAAATGCAGAGTCACCCCGGAGCTGCCGGCGCGGTCCGGGTGGGAGCAAGAGCGCGCCCCGCGCTTCCCACCTGCGCTCCCTCCTGGGCCGGAAGCGCAGTGGCCGGGCGGGAAAAGGATGACCTCCCCCGCGGCCCCGGCTGCTGGAGTCGCGGCCCAAGCTACACTTTACTAATTTGCCTGGATTTTCTCAGGAAGTCGCGAGGCCCAAACTTGTTTTAAAACAAAGTGCGAAGGAGAATACATACAGCTCCAGTTCCTGCCAATGTTTGCCACCGGTCCCGCTGCCTGAAGACTCATGCACGGTGCAGAACAAGATGCTTTGTCTCATTCCTCGACTCACCGAGTCAGAAGAGGTGGCTGGACATTTGCACCAAGCAGATGCGCCTCATAGGTAGAAGAGGAACCAGTTGGGTCCCCTTTCCGAAGGACGAATGGAAGAGGCAGTCAGGGGACGATGCCTTTAGCCGAGGTTGAGAACAAACCAGGACCTCGGCGAGGACAGCGTGTGGTCCAGAAGGCATCGCTGGCCCCGCTGCACTGAGCGAGAGCGCTCAGTCAACAGCCGGGAGGAGAAATGGGACGCTCGGGGACCCACCCCCGCGCTCCCCCTCCCGCCCCCAAACTGCAGATTTTTAAGTTGTGCAGAAGTGCAATAATTCCTCGGTGCCAGCTGCTCCAAGCTAAGGCGCCCAGTGTTCCCTGGGTTCCCACCCACAGCATGCGCTCTGCCAGCTGCCCCCAAGCCAGCACCCGCTGACCACTCACCTCAGGCAGGCGCCTAGGGAGACCACGCAGATTCGAACTCCAGGCCTTGAGCCAATCGCTGAGGAGGGAATGGGGGCAAAGAGATGGTGACAAACACTTTCCTAAACTTCTTGAATACCCTATATTATCTGTGGGTTTTCTAATTGTTCTTTACTTAATCAAAAGCGCACGTTGAAAATCAGAGAAAGGGAGCAATGCTCACAGTATCTTGTGGGTTTCAAAGAGGAGGTTTTCCTTTTAAAGGGAGTTTTGGCCCAGAGAAGACGATAACAGCAGACAGGAAGGGCAGAGGAAAAGCTAAAGCCTAAGGTGGTCTTCCCCATGAGGCCTAGAGCCCAGCAAGCTCCAACAATTTCACTTGGCTGCTGGAAAGCAAAGTACAGATGAATGTGTCTGCAGAGCAGTTTTGAGCCCTTTGTCCCTAACTCCATGGTTCTCTGGTTCCTCAAATCTTGTCTCCTCTCCTGTGGAAGACAAAGCATTGGTCTACACTGCTATTTACAAGCCCCTGATGAAGGTAATTTTCCTACATCTGTAAGATGTAAGCATAAGATCTAAGCATAAGATCATCTGTAGCATAAGATCTAAGATTGTTCTAAAAATATATTTACATTGTATTGACACCTTAGAAGAATGCTCCCAGATCTCTCCTAGCAGTTAGCTGTTTAATCATTTTTAAATCACGCCTGTAATCCCAGCACGCCCGGCCTCCCAGGAGGCCGAGGTGGGTGGATCACGAGGTCAAGAGATCGAGACCATCCTGGTCAACATGGTGAAACCCCGTCTCTACTAAAAATACAAAAATTAGCTGGGCATGATGGTGCGTGCCTATAATCCCAGCTACTCAGGAGGCTGAGGCAGGAGAATTGCCTGAACCCAGGAGGTGAGGTTGCAGTGAGCCGAGATTGCTCCATTGCACTCCAGCCTGGGTAACAAGAGCAAAACTCCATCTCAAAAAAAAAAAAAAAAAAAATCATTTTTAAATCACTAAGTTTATCCAAAAAGTCCAGCATGGTTTACTTGAGAAGGAAGTATGTTCAGAATCTCTAAGCACTGAAGAAGTCATCTGCACTGCAGAAGAGTCAGCAGGGAGGTCCTTCTCCCCAAGTCTGGAGGTCTGGAGGGCAGATGCAAGCAGGCAGGAAGGGTCCCTGTGCATCTTCAGAAGCTGAGGACAGAAGAGCTGGGCCTCCATGGTGGGCATGCAGGGGTGGGCACAGAGAAGGGGCACAGATCTGAGAGGTAGAAAAATAGATGGGAATTCTCACCCCGCTGAGCCCTGCAGGGACCCACTTCATCATTTAGCCCTGGTTTTGTCATCTGTAGGGAAAGTTCCTCTCTCACAGGGTGATCATGTGAAGCCAATGAAATAATAAACAGGACTACATTGTATGACCCATGAGGCAGGTCTGTTCCCCAAAAGTTTACTCTTGAATGTTGACACCAAGGTTGAGCTAGGCAAAGTGGTAAATTCTCTCTCTCTCTCTCTCTCATGCACACACACACACAACACAGTATGCAACCCCTTCTCCAACCCCAGTCTCCATTACCAGAGGCATGCTGTGACCTAACTGCCTCTTTTTCCCTACTGCCCCATCTCCTGCCCAGTCTTTATGCCTGGTGATATGATATTCCATTCCATCTTAATTAACTGTGCCTGTAGGAAAGCATCTGGATATGCCATGCATTAATCTGTGAGGGGTTAATCTCTGAATCATCAGCTGACAATAGTGCTCACTCCTCTGTGGTTTCAGGATTCCTGGAGTGGATGGAGACACATCCCACCAACGTGGGATGCATTCGGTCGTCTTCCGGGCCTCCTATGAAGGGCCCCCTCTCTTACCCACCTATCACACCTTTATGTCTTCCCTTCCCTCCCCCCATCCAAACCTGTCCCTGACTTTTTATCCTCACTAAAGTCCAAATGACAAATCCAGCTGGATTAGTACTTACCTTAGCCCTGAAGGAAAGGCAAATACTCATTAGCTTCTTAAATTGGAACAGGTCTGCAAGTGAAAATGAAGATGTGCTCATCTCTGGCAGGAAGGTCACGAGTGAGGGGTCTAGTCATAATGGGCAACGTTTATTTGCTGGGTGCCTCTCACTTGCCACTTTCTACCCAGCCGCCTGAATATCAGTCCTTTCTACCCAGCCGCCTGAATATCAGCCAGTCCGAGCACATGAAACACCTGCAGCTCCCCAAACCCACCATGACTCCCTGAACTCAGAGCAGTGCTTCCTCTGATGAGAACACAATTCCCCAGCACCAAGCTTCACTTTGCCCAACAGACCCCTTCTCCCTTAGGACGAGATTCAGTGAATAATCACATCATAATCATGACCCTCTGGGAAGCCAGCTCTCTTATCCTAGGTTATGTGTCTCCTCTCCACACTCCCTCAGCACCCTTTGTCTCCCTCTTCCATAGCATCTACAATATGAGATTTTAACTGTTTATCTTCCACTAGACAATGTGCTCCTTGAAGACTGAATTTCCAGGACATTTTGTGAGATCTGCAGGTTTGTGAAGTGAGTTACTGAAGGCTCTGGCATTGGGCTGCCCAGTTCCATCTGCTCCTGGTCGAAACCTAAATCCTTTATGTTTATGCTACTTTTTGCCAAGCAAAAACAAACATGTAAACCACCATATCGCTTTCTTTGCTTGGCTGTCAGGAAGCTCAGAATTAAATTTACATTAAATTAAATTTAGTTCTCAATCAGCTAGAATGCTTTTATTTCAGATTATTGCTACAAAGATAATGCTCTTTTTACAAAATTATTGTATGCTTACTCTAACAGCCCTTTGGTATTATTTTTGTATCAAAAGTTTTTAGGGCCAGGTACAGTGGCTCACATCTGTAATTCTAGCACTTTGGGAGACCAAGGCGGGTGGATTGCTTGAGTCCAGGAGTTCAAGACCAGCCTTGGCAACATGTCAAAACCCCATCTCTATAACAAATACAAAAATTAGCCAGGCATGGTGGTGAATGCCTGTAGCCCCAGCTAGTTGGGAGGCTGAGGAAGGAGAATTATTTGAGCCTGAGATGTAGAGGTTGCAGTGAGCCAAGATGGTGCCATTGTCCTCCAGCCTAGGTGACAGAGTGAAACCCTGTCTCAAAAAAAAAAATATATATATATATACGTATATATATATATGTGTGTGTGTGTGTGTGTGTGTGTATATATATATATATGTATATATATATATATATATCCTTAAATCTTTATGATCTTCAAGTCCAAAGACTTGAATTCTGATTCACCTCTGCCCCTGATTAGCTCAATGATATTTCCTCTCAGGCACTCCATTTGGGTTGGGACTATATGATCTTTAAGATCCTTGCCAACTCTAAAAGCTTTATGTTTCTATACATAAAAGGAGACACTTTATAAATTATTAAAGAAAGGAAAATCCTGTGACAGGCTATGTCTCCAGACACAAAAGAACACTGTCCTCAGGTACTCAGAGTCACCCTCTGAAAGCCCTTGAGCATTGTCCAAGGTGAGTGTCACAGAACACCTGTGCCTGGTCTAGGCACAGAAAGAAAGGTGTCTACTCCATCATACTGGTACATCCTCATAACACACTCTCATAGGAAAGGCTCTGTCTGAGAAGTTAGCACACAAAAATACCTCAAGGGATGGCCTTCCAGATTGCTCATACTCTGGTCACAACTTGATTTTTTACCACATTTCAAGCTCTTCACACCTTTCTCTCTGCCTTACTCATTCCCCACCACCTCCCCTCCCCTCGGCACTTTCCTCACATTCCAGCCCGACAGAAGTGGCCCATCTCTCCTCTGTGCTCACTGCATTCCATCTGAGCCTTGCCTTGCTGGTGCCTCATTCCTATAGTGCTTCTTTATCCACCTGGAAAATAGGATCCAGTACATGTCACCCATCCTATGAGGC
Organism: Callithrix jacchus; assembly: GCF_049354715.1. Classification (NCBI taxonomy): domain Eukaryota; kingdom Metazoa; phylum Chordata; class Mammalia; order Primates; family Cebidae; genus Callithrix; species Callithrix jacchus. The sequence continues at coordinate 97,309,841 of NC_133515.1, forward strand.
TTTCTCTGACTCACAAAGTAAATTTAGTTACTTGTTCTACTGGGTCTTATTATACTTTGTACAAAGCTCCAATTGTGGTTAGACTCTGTACTATCATTCATTGTCTGTATGGATTAAACTGTGAGCTCCTTGAGGGCAGAAACTAAGTGGTGTTATTCATCTGAATGCCTTCAGAGCACATTATAGATGCTCAGCAAATACTTTAAGAATGAAAGGTGGCCAGGCGTGGTGGTTCCCACCTGTAATCCCAGCACTTTAAGAGGCCAAGGTGGGTGGAACACTTGAGGTCAGGAGTTCAAGACCAGCCTAGCCAACATGGTGAAACACTGTCATTCTAAAAATACAATACTAGCCGGCCATAGTGGTGGGTGCCTGTAGTCCCAGCTACTAGGGAGCCTGAGGCACGAGAATTGCTTGAACCTGGAAGGCTGAGGCTGCAGTGGGCCAAGATTGTACCACTGCACTCCAGCCTGGGTGACAGAGCAAGACTCCATATCAAAAAAATAAAAGAATGAAAAGGGAGATGACTTGATGCCTGTGTAGATGGCTGGATGGACTGATGAGCAAACACAGCAGGGGAAGGTACAGAAAAGCAAACCAAGAGGAAGCAAAGACCAGATAAGTCATCCTCATGGTTGTTTCTCTGGGGGCATTTTGCACCCCTTTAGTAACCCTTTGTGTGTGGAGTGGAACTCAGGGCAGAGCCTTCATTTTCAACTAGATAAATGAAGAGTATCCCCATGGCAAAGAATGCTGGGCACACCCCCATGTTCTTTTCTGCTTTCTCAGTAACAATATCTCCAAGTATTATCTGGGTACTAGAGCAACCAGGTCTTCCCAATTTGTCTGGAACCGTCCCAGTTTTAAAAGTGGAAGTCCAGCATTCCAGGAACCACTTCAGTCTAGGGCAAACAAGGACAGTTGGCCATCCTCCTAGCGATATTGCTGGCTAGGATAAAATCTACACATCCTAGCATCCTATGCAGCAAGAGGAGAGCACGTATCTGGTTTCCTTCCTATGGGATATTGGTGGAAGTGGCACATTCACCTTTTGGGAATGTCCTCAAAGGAATAGGGGAGTGCCCTTCCCCTTCCCTCTTTTGCCTCCATGCTCTCTAGAGCATAGAGAAGATCACTGGATCTAGATAGATATTTGGACCCACAAATACAAACTGCATGATAAGGATGGTCAAGTGAGTAGATAGGAGGGGCCTGGGTCCTCTCACCAGCACTGGAATGCCCTCGCTTCTATGAAAGAAAGAAACTTGCATCTCATTTCAGCCCTTGTTATTTGTGGTTTCTGTCACTCACAGCTGAACTCCATCTTCAAGGATAGATTTTCTGCCTGCTGAAAAGTAGGAATTCTGATGTCATCATCACACCCGGGTGCTGGCTCCTGAAGATCCCTCCTCTTCATGTTTCCCAGTCCCTTGTAGTATGAAAATACCCGGTGTTGAAAGTGAGAGTAGCTCATGCCTTCTGGCCCACGTATCAGGTCCTAGTCTGTGTGTCTGGTGCAGGTGACCATGGCAGTCAGTCCAGTCCCTCCCACCTCCCGTGTGCAAGCCACTGAGAGCTCCCCCAAGTCTAAGCCAGAGGAGGCTCTGATGAGTGCTAGACACAGCTGAAGTTTTACTCCCAAGTGTGAACAAACTGAGGGATTGTGTCACAAGTGTTCAACCAGTTGATGAGTTTCAGTGTGTTCAAGTTTTGGCATAGCACTCTTGAGTCTTCATGATGGTTTTCGTTAGTTCTTAAAAGTTAAAATATATTTATGAATGAGATTTAAATAAAATGTTTAAGGAATCCCAGAAAGAATGGAAAGAAAGGAAAAAAAGGAGGAAGGAAAGGAAGGAGGGAAGGAAGGAGGGAGAGAGGGAGAGATAGAAAGAGAGAGAGGCAGGAAGAGAGAGAGGGAGGGATGGAGAGAGAAGGAAGGAAAGGAGGGAGAGAGAGAGAAGGAAGGAAGGGAGGGAGGGAGGGAAGGAGAAAGCAAAGAAAGAGAAGGAAAGAAGAACGAATGAAAGAAAGAAAGAAAGAAAGAAAGAAAGAAAGAAAGAAAGAAAGAAAGAAAGAAAGAAAGAAAGAAAGAAAAGAAGGAAGGAGACGGAGACCCTATGTTACCAGAATCAAGGCCGCCAGGACAGAGCCCTCCTTCAGCCCTGTGGGAAAGAACTGTGAGACTCACCGCCCTGCTTTCCAGTGATATAAGGAGGAATGACAGGTCTAGTGTGACCCAGGGTCTGAGAAGAGAAGGAAATAGGAGTGCCCATCATCGTGAGACAAAGCGTTCTCTGAGTGCTCAAGTGGAAACCCATCACCCCTCAACACAGGCACTCAGGTTCTCCTGTGTGTTCCAAAAAGCCACGTTAAACTAAATATTGACACAAGAGGGGCACACATGGCATCACTGGGCTGCATCTGTGAGGAAGTTGCCCTGTATCCTCTGAAAGAAAGCGGGCACAAGCTGCCCTACACTCCCCAGGGACAGAGGCCTGGAGTCAGCTGTAACTCCACCCTGAATGTACTCCGCAAGTGGAGATGGAAGATGAGGTCAGGGCCTGAGGCCCATGTGGGGCAAGGAAGGGAGCCCCAGGCCGGGCATCCAGGCACAAACTCAGCCAGGAGCCCAGGGACTAGAATGCTCATTTCTTAGGGTTTTGGTTTTTTTTAAGTGTGTTTAGACACTATTTCTCTGAATGTCTTTCTGTTCTACAGATTTTGTCTCATTTCATTTTTCTCTTAAAATTTCTTCTGAAGAAATCACTAGTTCTTATCACAATAATGAGAGGAAATTCTATCATTTCAAAATATGGTGGTGAGAAGGGTTCAAGAAGTCTTTCTAGATGAGCACGATGGGCAGTGAACGCCCCACTCTCTAAGCAGTAACGGGCAGGTCATTTCATCTTGAATGCACCTCACTGTTCTTCTTTATGAACAGCTGGAAATATCAAGGAGTGTTGGTCAGCTGCGCTGACTTATCCATCTTTCTTTCCTTCTTTTACTTCCCTTGGATGCAGAGCGTTGTGGCATATTGCCATCATTAGCAGGTACAAGGCCTTTCTCCTGGTTTGTTTTTCTTATTCTCTCTTCCACACTTCATGGCCAACCCACTATCCATAGCCAGCCATACTTTTCCTTTTTTTTTCCGGATATGGAGTCTTGCTCTGTCACCCAGACTGGAGTGCAGTGGAGCAATTTTGGCTCACTGCAACCTCCACCTACCAGGTGCAAGTGATTCTAATACCTCAGCCTCCCGATTAACTGGGATTACAGGCACCCACCACCACACCTGGCTAATTTTTGTATTTTTAGAACAGACAGGGTTTTGACATGTTGACCAGGCTGGTCTCAAACTCCTGACCTCAAGTGATCCACCTACCTCAGCCTCCCAGTGCTGGAATTACAGGCATGAGCCACTGCCCCCAGCCATACAGGCAGCCATTCTAACATGTTTATTGATGGCCTCTTTTTCCATGTGTCCCTATAAAATGTATATGACTGTTTTGAATATATACAGTTTTAACTTATGTAAATGATCATTTGTCCTTTATCTCAAGCTTTGCTTGTGTTCCACTCCACACGATGTGGTGTTTTTAGCTCCAGCACTCCTGCTCTGGGTGTATCTGGCCTGTTCATCATTATTACCATATTATCCACATGCTGCCCAACACTCCCCAGGGACAGACGCCCAAAATATCCCAAATTCCCACCAATACAAACAACACTGGGATGAACATCCTTGCATGTGCCACCTTATGGACATGAGAAGAATGTGAATGGGATGTATACACAGTGCAGGATTGCTGGTCATAGAATACAAACAGAGCTGATATGAGAATATTAAAACGCTTCTGCATTGGCTGGTAAATAACCACGCCCCCAAGCTCCATGAGCAACCTTCCTGTTGCCCCAGCCCTGTCCCTGGGACACTTCAGACTTTTCTACCTTCTCAAGAACTGAAGAGTTAATGTCTGGACCAGCTAGAACTGACAGTCTTTCTAGCAGTTGTTAAATATTTGAATATCATCCCCAGATATAATATGATTGTTTCTATCCTTATTACTATACAGAACAGCTAAAAACAAAAACTTACCAGTCCAATCTCCAGTTCAATCTTTAAGAAATAGTAGAGCTGCAGGAAATCTGCTGATATTTCAGTCGGTGTTACCAAAGTCATGTTCTACTCTGTCTGCCCAGAGAAGTGGGAGCCAGCAGGCTGTGACTAGTCTTCTAATGTCAGGGCCAATGCAGCCAAAGGCAGTTGTCACAGCAGGTGAAGAGCACTGGACTCCACACCTCAAGTTTTACCTGGGCCCCGTCCTTCTCTAGCTGAGTGACTTTGAGCACATCATTTCTCTCTCTGATCTTCAGTCTCCCCATTTGCAAGATGCTCTTCCACAAGGTATAAATGGATTTAAATAAAATAATGATTTGATAAAGAACAATAGTGAGGAAAGGAAAAGCTATATGGAGTCAGGCTCAGTATTAAACTAGCTGAGTCACGTTGTTCCACCTGTGCCTCAGTTCCTCTCATGCAAAATCGGGATAACTATACTGTATTGTAAAGTATGAAATTCAGTGTGCCACTGACATCTTTGAGCCCCACAGGTCTCCAGAGACTTAGCTGTGAGTTCCCATCCTCTGGCCAGATACACCCCCACGCAGTAGTAAAGGCTCCCTGCCTTGCTGTATCCCCTAACCTTAACTCAACCTAGTGGATTTCACTTCCCTGCCAGTCCACAAAACTACTCATAAAACCGATCACATCCTCTTAAAGAAAATAAGAGGCACCTGAGGCTGTTATTATTGCAAAGCCTGCCTCCCACAGTCCCCATTCTGCTCCTGAGTGCCACCCCATGTGGCCCTGCATAGCAGGCAGCAGCCTCCTCCCCAAGGCTGTGAGTATATGTGACTAATAAACTGCTGTCAGAGCCACCTGTCAAGTGTCAAATATCCCATGTGCAGCCATCCCATGCTATTTAGAGCAAAGGAGTCCTCCTTTACCAATGGAGTGACTAAGAGGTAATCAGAACAGATGCCTGTCTTAAAGAGTTGTGAAACTGAAGGGAATGATATACGTAAAGCACCTAGCACCTTGCCTAAGTCTGGTAGAAGCTCATGCAAACAAAAATAAAAGCAAACAAGAATGTAGCCAGGATAGGACATCGGTAACAGCCAGAGGTTGAGGCACTGCCCGAACCTGGATGGGAATCATGCAGGATCTCTCTTATGTGCTTTTGAAAAGACCCTACCTTGTGCTGACTTCACATTTCATTGCCAAAAATGAAAAAAACACATTTAAAAAATATACTCGTATGAACATGCTCTTTTTTGTAGAACAATAAGAAATTTCATTTGGAATTTAAATGGTGACTGCTTAGACAGGCTATATTTTTGCATTTTCAGGATCTGAACATTAAGGGTATAATAAAAGACTGCTTTCTTCTCCAAATCCCCAGGAACCTGAAAACGATGCCTGGTCTCTGGAATCCACGGCAGCAGTGGGTGATAGGTAGTTGGCATCTGGATGACAGCAGACTGACTCTGCTCTCAAGTCTCATCAATCCACATTGTAAGTCACACTATGTCCCTTTGGCTCCATTTTCTTACCTGTAAAATGGGGATTTTGGACTTACTAATATGCCAGACACAAAGCTAAAGAAAGGAGCTGAAGAGACAGGATAAAAAAGACAAATAACAGGTTCCTCCCTGTAAGAGCTCACAATTCAGTGGGCTGACACCATCTGCCTTATCCACCAGATAAAGTGTTAGGATAACATAACAGGATAGAGTTGAGAGATAAGAGCACTATATAATGTGACAGGAATTGCCACTTGTCACTCAATTTCCATTCTGCCCTGATATCTTAGTAACAGAACTCCCATTTTTACAGGGCCAACATGTCCCCAACTAAATACATTATATTTCTCATCCTGTCTTGCAACTAGTGTATAGAGACCAAATTTTAGAATCAGATATAAGCCTATGCATCCTCTTATGTTTCTGGGGAGTCTCTGAAAAGAAGAGGCATGCCCTTTTCCCTTTCTTCTTCCAACCTCCTGCCTAGAATGTGGATGAGGTGACTGGAATTCTTGCAGCCATTTGGGGACATGAGAACAATGAGTACATCCCAGGGATGGCAAAGTGTGAGCTGATTGGAATCTGGGGCCCTCACCTCTTTGTGGGGCTATTTTATCAATGTTGTATACTGCAAATACTGGACTTCTTTTACATGAGAAATAAACAGCTAACTTATGTATATGTGTGTGTATGTGTATATAAACGCAACTGATTCCAATCTCAACTTATACAACAAATATTTAACATTAATAAGTATGACACATAATCCCAACCTTATTTAGCTCCTAAAGCTCTCATGAGATTCATTCTAAAACTAACATGCTTCAATAATTCTTTTTAACTTCTGGAATATCAAGTGATATCGTGGTGCTGAACAATGCAGGTGTTTTCACAACTATCTTTAGGAGATTTAAATCAATGCTTGGGCTCAGATCGCTTTATGACTGAGAAGTGTAGAAAACTCTATTTTCTTTTCAACTAGTACTTGGACTTCTAGGACAATAAATCAGCTAGACATGACTTGAGCCAACATGTTTCCTCATTCACAAGCATATGCACATGCTTACCTGCATGGATGGACATGTACTTTCAGGAAGCCACACCTATGTATCACACGCATGCACAGCCACACACAGGTACAGTTTCACATCCATACTCAATAGCAGGATCCAGTGGGTTCCCTGCAATTGTGAAGGTCCTGGATTTTCCCTTCACCAGAACACTAAGATATTATGAGTTATTATTTTCAATAACTTGGTTATACAAGGCTGGAAGTGGGGTGATGAGTCATAAAGAGCAAGAGCAAGAAAGCTTGGCAGTCAGTCCTTGATGGTGAAGGTGGATTCATGGAAAAGCAGAGAAAGGCAGATTCCCTTCTCACATAAGTTCCAGGGTCAAAAGAAGAATCCTGATGAGCCAGGGGCAATCTGGACATCCAGAGGCCTCACCTTTATGGAGGATACTGCCATGAGAGTATGAGTTAAGCTTCCCCCTGAGCTTCTGTCCTCCTCCCTCCAGGCCTGCTGCTCTAGATAAGCAATTCTTAATTAATTCAACCACTGCTTGTATATTTTGCTATCTCCTTGAGCTCAGCCTCTAGCTCTGATCCCAGTCCTTTGAGAGACCCCTGGGGACTGTACACTATGCTCAGGACTTAGGAGAACACAAAAATGAGGAAGACATAGTCTCTGCTCTCAAGAAATGGGCATTCTATCAAATAATCAAGAAATAAATATTCATAGCCAACTCCATAAAAATATATAGATAATTACAGGAGTTGATACAAATCTTAGAACCTTGGGAAATTCTCAGTTGTCTCATCCACAACTTAAGAATAATAATTTCTGCCCTCAGAAACTTGTGAGCTTAGAAACCACCTCACAAATTATTTAGAGATTCTCTCTACTACTCAGCAAAGCTTTTACTCAACTCTAGTTTATTCAACATTTCCCACAAAACCCCATCCAAGTCTTCTTCACTCTAAACCGTGGAAATCATACCAATTCAATCCCCAGGTCTCATTCATAGCAGAGAACCTGTTTACCTATTTACTAAGGAAATAGAGGCCACGGGAGGTATGTTCTCTCAAATTCCATCTTGTCTATCTTGAAGTCTCCCTTTTTCTCCTGCTTTGAAGAAAGATGCTTATACCCAAGTACTTTGGAGAGTCAAAACAATAATGACCAAGAGATCCAAGAAGGCCATAAAGAAAGAGAGTTTTAATAAACAATCACTGGTCTGAATGTGTTCCCCAGAATTCATGTATTGAAACTTAATGGCCAATGTTGCAGCCTTAAGAGGAGGAGAGCCCTCATAGATGGGTTTAGAGCCCTGATTAAAGGGATTAGGCAAGTGAGTTTACTCCCCTTTCACCATGTGAGGAGATAATGTACAAGGGCAATCTTGGAAGCAAAGACCAAACCTACTGGTACCTTGATCTTGGATTTCCCAGCCTGAAAAACTATGAAAAATAAATTTATATTATTTATAGATTGCCCGTCTCAAGTATTTTGTCATAGTAGCACAAATGGACTAAAACAATCACCAAGAAGCTAATTTACAACTGTCACATGAACTTCTCAGCCTCGTGGAAATCTGCAGGCTTCAGAGTTGTTTCAGAGCTTCACCACTTGCCTCTTTTGTAGCCCTGAGCATGTAGCTCAACTTTTATTCATTAATTTATTCAACCAACATTTTAAGTTCTATTGAGTACCAAGTGCATTAACCAAAGATACAAGTTAATCATTCTAAAATGAGGGTAATACTAATATTTACTTACTAGTTTGTCTAGAGGTTTCAGTGCCCCATTATGTACAATAGGGAATAATAAATATGAATTATCTTCCACTGTTTCTCCTGGCCCTGGCTACCCATACTCCTTTTCTGTATATAAAGATGAATTTCTCATAAACAAAATAAATTCCTAGTTGGATAATGAAGAGCATCAATATAAATTTTGAATAAACTTCAAGGCATACCCTTCCATTCTCACAATGAAGTACTGGGCTGTAAGTAATCTGGTTGAACTGAATTCTTGTTATATGTAAACTATCCCAGGGCAGAGTTGGCAAATACTGTCATATGATGACAAGCAGAATCCCTCAGGCTAAAGGGCTAGAAACACGGCTTCCAAATATGGTCTTCCTGGCGGTCAGAAGAGCTGTTTCCATTCACTCTTTCCACCAGTCAACAAATGTTTTCCTAACATTAACACTGTACCAGGCTGGGTGCAAAGAACTGAGATTTTATTAAATATGAATTTCAGGGACATAGATTTCGAGGTACAAATTCTGAATTGTCTTTATTTCTCATGACAGCAGAAGACAATTTTGGTAATTCCAGGTAAATCTGGCAATTCCGAGAGTTGAACTCTGTTAATTCAGGCTCTTTCTCTGCCCTCTTCCTTCCCTTATCCCTTGAAGTATCTATGATCACGGAGGGCTGTGCATCACCCACCAATGGGGTAAGTGGAGTAAAGTGTCCACAGTGGGCCTCTGCCCACACTGACCTCTGCTGGGATGGGCTCCCCACAGCTTGATGTTCATCCTACAACCATGACTTATCACTGATGTCCACCTGCTCACTGGGCCCTCAGTTGCTTGTTGAATGCATTCTGTTCCCTCAGGGCCCTGACCCCAGTGCTTCTGGTCCATCACTTACGGCATTTCCAGAGTACCGTTATAGGGTTCAGAAACTCTCAGCCCCTTTCCCTTGACTCAAGGCACCTGTAAGGCACTTGGCCTCTCAATTCCAGCTGTCACTGCTCTGGTTTGATCACCATGCTGAAAGCAGATATTGCTAGCAAAGGTGGAATTGGTATCTTTTGCCATGGGATTTTTCCAAACTTATCTGGGATTTCCAGCTTCCTCCCCTTCACAGGGCCTCCACAAACTCTCCTGAGGCTAAATCACAAAGGACTTCCCACCATCTCATGGCAAGCTCTGTGTAGAAAAACTGGTTCTTCAACTATTCTTTTTTCCATCTGTCATCTGTGCCAGGATTTGGCTCTTGAACTTCAATAATTAATCTCTTTCTCTCAAAGTCATTGTTTTGGGCTTCAAGTGCCTATTTTGCCAGTCCAAAGTGGAACTCTGACATTTCTTTCTCTTTGCACTCCTATAATAACAACTGCAATCCTGAGGTGACAGGATGCCTCTGACTAAATAGGGAGCAGATTATGTACAAAAATCATGGAAGGGGAAGCACTCTGGTTAATATTTTAAACACTATCTAACTATATATTAACCCACATATGGTTCCTGCATTGAAAAGCTGGCAGTCAGTAAGAAATTTCCACCGAATGGTGAGTTTTAGGCCAATTGACCAGATCTAGTGTAAACTGCAAAGATTGGCTGTAATTAGCAAAAGCTGATTTGTAAAGCAACCCATAGATTCAGCCCTATTCCAAACATTTGTGGAGCCACGACCAGAGTTCAGATAAAGATCTCCAGCCCTTGACCCAACACACTTGCTTTTCCATCTGGTTCCTTCCAATAGCCTCAGGGAACCCCACACTCTTCTTGAAGGACACCTCAACCCACACAGCCAAGGTGTCTATAAAACATGGCTTCAGAATATGTTGTGCCAGAAGGTTTTCATTTTCTCAGATGTGTTACCATCTAGAGATCATGTGTAAGCTAATGTCTTGACTATAAGACCTAGTATAAATATAAAACTCAACCCTGTCTGTGAGAGTAGAAAAAAATTATTCCATCCAGAATCCACACTGGAAAGGGTAAGCTTTCTTGTCAACTCTTTTTCCCTCAGTATTTTATCTAGGCTTTATGTAAGGCTAGAAGTTACTGTCAATATTTATTGAATTCAAAAGATTGATCAGAGCAAAGGATGGATGGGTCTTGAGGAACGCCAAGTCATTACTTTTTCCCAGGAAAAGGGAGCAATTTAACCTCACAGAAACTGAGATCCACGTTTGGCCAATTAGCCATTCCCACCCATGGCTTTGTATAAAAGCAGATGGTGCAAACCTGGGGCACGTGGTGGACATGGTTTGTCAGAACGGTGGTGCCAGTGCCTATAGCAGCAGGTTTGATAAAGGGGCTGTTTCTGCTTTTTGCTTCTTAACCATAGAGTGCATTTGATTCTTGACAATTCCCAACTATGATCTTCTCAACTATCATGAACACTGTGAATTCCCAAGAAATTACCTTTTGCTTAAATTTGTCATTTTTCAGTTACTGGTAACCAGAAATACAATCAAATTTGCCACCACCAAGACCTGTTTCTTTCCCTCTGCTGCTGTCTGCAGCTCTGAATCTTATGACTTCTTTGCAAAGCATTCTTTCGTCCCTATCTTGGGCAGGTTTGAGTGACATTGTGAGTTGTGTGAGTCTAACCTCCTGCATCAATGATATCCCCAAGCCATCAGCCCTACCATCTTCTTTAGGAGACCAGACCCTTGGTCATTCCAGATGGCCCATGGTCTCTCATTGTAGACCCATGGTCTCTCATTGTAGACCCCTGGTCTCTCATTTTTTTTTTGCTCGTGCCAGTGGTCTGAGGGTGGCCCTAGGACAGAAGACCACATCCCTGTGCCTCTTCACTAATTAATGGTAATGTTAAAACTAATGTTTCCTACAGCTGGAACCCAGGGGCACATCACCAACACCTTTATTGCTAATAATTCCACATTATAAATAGGGTATTGGACCCTGCCTTTGGATGGATTCTAAAAATTCCACAGTTACCACAAATGCTTTTCCTCCTTTCTCCTAAGACAACACCACTCCCAAGCCTTTGAAACAGTGTTACTACATCATATGAAAGGCTCATTAAGGTCAGCAAACACGGATGTAGAATATGTAGAATCATCGTCTAGCCATTTCATCAGAGTTCAGACTGCTTTTCACAGGCCTCAGTTTATCTCTCTCTCTAGCAAGTTCAGAGGCTAATATTCTCATCAATTCATCCATCTATCCATACTTCCTTCATCCATCCATCCATCCATCCATCATCTATCCTTCCATCCACATATCCATTTATGTCTTCATCCATTTATTCATTTATTTATCTATCCATTCATCCATTCATCCAACTATCTCAGCCCTGCAGGCACCTGACAGTCTGTTCCCTGATGAGAAACTTGTAATCCTAGTTTTCTGTTTTCTAACTGTCCAAAATATCCTCTCAATATCTCTCCCAATTTATCCACCTCTCTTGATTGGTGATCCTCATTCACTCAAGGGAGGAAACCTTTCTAGATCAGGACTTACTCTTAGTGGGAAAAGTGTCTGCCACTTTTTTCTCAGAGTTGCCAGAGAATTCTCACTTGTCAGGGAAGTGCTATTCCTATGTCATTGGGGCAGACTAGCCCTCAGAGAATCATGCCTAATAGTCCTCCAACTCCTTCTGTATAAAATAAAATGCACAAGCACTACCAAATCATTCATATTCCCAAGCATTCTCTCAACCAGCAGCTGGAACAGGACTGGCACATTAGAGAGAACCAAAATGATAAAAGTCATCATCATCATTCTGAAAAAAATAAGGCTGTTCCTTTATTTTCTATCTCAGCCATGGACTTATGTAGTAATACTCACATATAAAATTAAATCTGAAAACCACTGGCCCACTACTAAACAGATTAAGGTATTCCAAATCTGGGACCACTATTAATTCACTCAGTTAGTGTCCCATAATTCACACATATTTTAATTTTTTCTGATTTTTTTCATCTCAATACAAGTGAGAATACACGTGGATTTTAAAACTCACATATGTCATGTATTTAATATGCTCCCTAAGTCATTGCTCTGACAGAACTATTTTTCCAAATGATTTTCCAAATGTTAAATTGTACATATTTATACAAAAAAACTCTAACTATGTACCATATGTATACACACACATGCATATATATGCACATGCACACTTATGTGGGTATATATGCTTTTTTTTTTTTTTTTGCCATATCTGGCAACCTCTTACTTGTTCTTCTCCTGCATAACCCCTGCCCCACCCCACCCCCACATATGTACACAAATTCACAGCCTCAGGTAACCTGTAGTATCCAATACTGCTGTCCTGGAACCTGTCTAGGCTCCGTACGTGACCACTACTTCCATTGGCTATTCATGTCCTCCCACCAATTCTGCCACATGGCTAATCATCTCTCCTCTCTCCTGAAGAAATCCAACTTTCTTCCAAAAAGCCCGTGTTGGAAGACACACATTTATAAAATTCTCTGCCTAGGTCACTTTCCCCTACAGAAGATCCCCTGCAAATAACAGCCTGATAAATTCACACAGGAAAGCAGAGAGTTCCAGGCTCCTGACTGAAAAGTTCATTCTCAAGAAGGTTCCAGTGCTCAGACACAGAACCCTCTCCTGGTGATCCCCTCACTTCTCAGACTCCTGGGCACCATTCTGCTCAGAGCTAAGATGCTACGATGAGACCCTTTTTAGCTCAATTCTATGAAATGCTTTGATTTGGGATGGCAGGACACTGCTCACACTTCAACAATTACTAAGAAACTTCTGTAATATATGCTCTTAGCTCTGGAAATGTGAGGCAGTCCGGTTCAGCAGAAAAAAAATCATTTCAATAAATCCAAATAGCAGGATAAAGGGGGAGAGAGTGAGGAAATGGGAATACAAAGCTAGATTAAACACAGTTTCTATCCTTGGTACACTCTTGGTGGAGTAAGGAAACACATATTTTTAAAGACCAAGATGATTGACTTCCTGCGTTCCCTTTTGGAGACATGTCATATGTCACATGGATACCTTCTGTTTGGGTCAGGTCAGGTACATGTTAAGTTAGGATAACTGAAAGAAGTCTTTGTAACAATAACTTTTTTTTAAAACAGAGTCTCACTCTGTCACCCAAGCTAGAGTGCAGTGGCATGATCTTGGCTCACTGCAACCTCCGGCTTCCAGGTCCATGTGATTCTCTTGCCTCAGTCTCCCAAGTAGCTGGGATTACAGGCACCCACCACCACCCCTGGCTAATTTTTTAATTTTTAGTAGAAATGTAGTTTTACCATGTTGGCCAGGCTGGTCTCAAACTCCTGACCTCAAGTAATCTGCCCACCTTAGCTCCCAAAGTGCTGGGATTACAGGTGTGAGCCACCACACCCAGACAATAACTTTTATCAAGCACTTATGACAGATATTTTTGAAGTGTCTTACCTATATTAATCCATGTGGTAGGTACCATTATTGGCCCTAGGTAACTGGAAACCCAGTTCCTGGAAAAAAAGGAGGTATTCAAAAATGCTTGTTGAATGAAGAAACAAATAAATGGTCTTCTCTATGGGTAGCTGTGGCCTTCCAGCCCTCTAGGGGCTGTGCCCCTAATGTTCTCTTACTGGGAGTACCTACAGGAAAGGGATCTCAGCAGCTTATTCTCTAGTTTGACTTCTGCTAATATAACAGGTTTGTTGCTCTATCCTTGCACCTATTTAAACAGGATGAAGAAGATAATAAAACGTTGGGGGTGGGAAGACAAAGAGCTTGTCTTAGCCCATCTGGGCTGCTATAACAAAATGCCATAGACTGAGTAGCTTAAAAATGATAGAAATTCTTTTCTTATGGTTCTAGAGGCTGGGAAGTCCACTTCCCACTGGAAAGTGCCAATACTGGCAGATTCAAAGTCTTAGTGAGGACCGATGGCTTGATTCACAGATAGCACCTTCTTGCTATGTCTTCAAATAGCAGAAGGGGCAAGGGAGCCCTCTGGCATCTCTTTTTTAAGGGTACTAATTCCATTCATGACTTCTTGGCCTATAACTTCCCCAAATTCCCACCACCTAATATTATCATACAGGTGGTTAAAATTTCAACAAATGAATTTTGGAGGGACACACAAACATTCAGACCATAGCAGGGCTGAGCTGCCTGTGCTCCTGTGATTTGCTGTCAGGGATGTGTGACTCCCCATAGGTAAAGTAGACCCTATGGGACATTGCTCAGGTTGGGCCACCTCGCAGGCACATCACATGAGAGGACTGCCCATCTGGCACAAGAACCCTATCATCAACAAGAGGCCCTACCTGGGCATTGATGGCAGGAGCTGAGGGGAAGTAGAAGAGGTGGCTTTGCCACGTGCAGAGACAAAGCAGGTGTGTTCTACAGCAAGCAGGTCTGTGCAAATGCAAAGGCTGAGGAAGCTGAGAGGCCAAAGAAAGAGGCTGACAAATCCAGTTTCCCAGAAAGAAATCTTTCTTAAGAATTTATGAACAGAAGCTATGTCCCAGGTGCCATGAGAAGGGATGGCAAGATGGGATAGCGGATCCCTGCACCATTATTTTCTAGACCCAGGGCTTCTATACCACAGGGAAGGAATGTGTAGGACAATTGTAATGGACCCCTCAGGGAAAGGCAAGAATGCTATGAAATCTGTCTAAAGGCATGATTTACAGTAACAGTAGATAAACTAGAAATCTTAGAGGCATCTCCAGAACTGGGATTAATCAGAAGTCAACATGGCAGGTTAGCATCCAAGATGGAGTTGCTTTATCCTCCACAAAAATGGAGGCCCTGGGATCCCACTAAGGAGCTAGCCCACAGAGGATATCAAGAGCCCATTCTTTAAAGAAAACGTGGTACATATACACCATGGAATTACTATGCACCCATAAGAAAGCACAAAATCATGTCCTTTATAGCAATATGGATGCAACTAGAGACCATTATCCTAAATGAATTAATAAAGGAACAGAAAACCAAATGTCACATATTCTCAATTATAAGTGGGAGCTAAACATCGGGTATTCATGAATATAAAGAAGGTAACAGACAAAAGGGACTACTAGCAGAGGTGGTGGAGGAAATGTTGAAAACTAAGTATTGGGTACTATGCTCAGTACCTGGGTGACAGGATCAGTTGTACCCCAAACCTCAGCATCACACAATATACCAAAGTGACAAATCTGCACGTACCCCCTGATTCTAAAATAAAAGTTGAAATTGTTAAAAAAAAAAAAAAAAGACATGAAAGAAAAAGAAAAAAGAATGCATCCATTTCAGCCAGAGTAGCAGTGACAATCAGCAAAGAGAGGACTATCTGTGCTGAGCTAGAGACTGGCTTTTTGTCCCTCATCCAGGAGTGTGTTCACACCAGCTCACACCTACTCATACCAACTTGTGAGAGTGTGCTACTGCATATCTCTTCCCAATTTCCATGTTCAGTAACATCACATTGGGAGCTTGAAATCAGCTGTGATGGGACATTTACCCCACAGAAATCTATAAACACTACAAATCAGGGCATTTTTCCAGAGAGCCTGTTGTCAAACATTTACTAGCACACCACTGCCTCTGCCCCAACCTATGTTCCCACCCATTACTGGAGTGACAGCTGACTAAGGGAGGAAGCCAGGGAGGAGGAAGAGGTGGGAAGAAAAGCAGACCATGCTCCAATGGCCTCTCCAAGCCCTTGGAGCCTGGTTACGGCTTAGGATAAGCAAGAACAGTTTTGAATCACATATGAGGTTGGCATTTTAAACTACACTCGACTGATTTTAATAAATAAACAAACCAAAAACTTATGAAATCTCCCCAGGAAGTGGGAGGAAGGAGTTGGTTTATGCCAGTTGAGGATACTGATTGTAAGAAATAGTCTGTGCTAGGCACAGTGGCTCACATCTGTAATCCTAACACTTTGGGAGGCTAAGGCAGGAGGATTGCTTGAGCCCAGGAGTTCAAGACAAATCTGGGCAACACAGAGAAATCCTGTATTTACAAAAAATAAAAAATTAGCTGGATGTGTGGTGAGTACCTGTGGTCCCAGCTACCTGAAAGGCTGAGGTGGGAGGTCTCTTGAGGCTGGGAAGTCTCTTGAGCCCAGGAGATCTAGGCAGCAATGAGTCATGATTCTGCCACTGCACTCCAGTATGGACAACAGAATGAGAACTTGAAGAAAAGACAAAAGAAAAGAAGCAAAGAAAGAAAGGAGGGAGGGAAGGAAGGATGAGAGGGAAGAAGGAGGGAGGAAAAAAGCAAGCAAGGAAGGAAAAGAGTCTGTGTTTACATCCAGTGACTAAAGTGTCTTCAGAAAGCCCTTCCATCTGTCTTCCTACAGCACCTAAGATGTTGAGCCACAAATGGCTCTCAAACACACACATTCTCAATGCACACACAATTACACCCTCTCCCTTGCCGGGCCACTGGGCTGCTCCATGGTGGTTAATTGCTTTCCTCTTGGAGCTCCCTCCTTCTCCTGGGGAAAGAGACAACTGGAGAAGAGCTCTCCTCTCCAAAATGTAAAACCTCCTCCATGAATTCCACACATGCACACTCTGCAGGACACCACGTTAGTCATCACTGAGGCTGACAGTCACTTTCCTCCACGAATTTCACAACCAAGAGAGAAGAGGAGGAACAAATCTGAGCTGGACTGCTAGGTGGGGGATCTGCAGCAGGAGAGCCCAGGGATTTTGGCATTTGGTCTGCAGAGAGCTAGAACATCCTCCGCGGTCTGCTTTCCCACATGTCTGGTCTTTAAGAGGAACTACTTGCAGGGAGCACCCAAGGCTATGTTTATTGATCAACATAATCTAGATCATAATTTAAGAAACTAGAGCAGGGGTCTATAAGCCATAGCCATAAGCTAAGAAAAGCTGAAAAAAATCAAAAGAATATTACTTCATACCAGTTGTTATATGAAAAAGACACTTGAACACACCTTTATAGCCGCACAATTCACAATTGCAGAAATATAGAACCAGCCTAAATATCAATCAACCAATGAATGCATAAAGAAAATGTGGTATAGATACACCATGGAATACTATACAGCCATAAAAAGGGATGGAATTATATTATTCACAGCAACCTAGATGGGGTTGGAGACCATTATTCTAAGTGAAGTAACTCAGAAATGTAAAACCAAATATCATATGTTCTCACTTCTAAGTGGGAGCTAAAATATGAGGATGGAAAGGCATAAGAATGATATAATGGACTTTGGGGACTTGGGGGGAGGTGCAGGATGTGGGTGAGAGATAAAAGACTACACATTGGGTGCAGTGTGCACTGCTCAGTTAACAGGTCCACCAAAATCTCTGAAATTACCACTAAAGAACTTATCCATGTGTGTGTTGGTTTATTCTTATGCTGTTATAAGGACATACCTGAGACGGAATAATTTATAAAGGAAAGAGTTTTAATGGACTCACAGTTCTGCAGGGCTGGAGAGACCCCAGGAAACTTACAATCATGGTGGAAAGGGAAGCAAACATGTCCTTCTTCACATTGTTGCAGCAAGAAAGGCTAAGCAAAAGGGAGAATAATCCCTTATAAAACCAGGAGATCTCATGAGATCTCACCCACTATCGTGAAAACAGCATGAAGGTAACCGGCCCCATGACTAAATTACCTCCCACCATGACCCCCCCACCATGTCCCTCCCACCACATGTGGGGATTATGGAAACTATTAGGTTGGTGTAACGACAAAAACCACAATTACTTTTGCACCAACTTAATACAATTCAAGATGAGATTTGGGTGGGGATATGGCCAAACCATATCACCGTGAAACCAAAATCACCTGTTCTCCAAAACTATTGAAATAAAAGTATATGTGTTACTTCATAACATATCAAAATGATATGGAATTTAAATGTTACTGTCCTTAAATAAAGCTTTACTTAGAGTATGGCCACGCCCTCCCATGTGCATATTATCTATGTCTGGCTTTCAGCCACACTGGCAGAGTAGGGTATTTGCAACAAAGACTGGATGGCCCACGAAGCCTGAAATGTTTACTTTCTATCTTTCATGGAAGTTTGGCCAACCATCACTCTAAAACCATGGAAACCTGATTCTTCCATGACCTGCATCCCCTTTTTTCTCTGGTTAACTGAGGAACTACCTCTTCTGATCCCTCAAAGCACAGATCAACAACTCTGAAGCATTACGGCTTCGAGTATTCCTCAGTGCTGGAGGAGTAAGGAAGAGCAGGACACTAACATAGCAGGGCCTCACAGCCATAAAGAAGAATGAAATCATGTCCTTTTCAACCACAAGGATGCAACTGGAGACCATTATCCTAAGCGAGTTAACCCAAGAACAAAAAAAACAAATACCACAAGTTTTCACTTGTAAATGGGAGCTAAACATTGGTACTCATGGACATACAGATGGGAACAGTAGACACTTGGGACAACTAAAGGGGAGAAGAAAAGAGGGGGACAATAGCTGAAAAACTAACTATTGGGTACTATGCTCACTACCTAGGTGATGAAATCATTTGCATCCCAAACCTCAGCATCACATGATATACTCATATAACAGACCTGTATATGTACCCCTGAATCTAAAATAATTGTTTAGTAAAATCTCAAACTTTAAGAATCCCAGAAGAAAACTTAGGAAACACCATTCTAGATATCAGACTTGGGAAAGAATTTATGACTAGGTCCTCAAAAGCAACTGCAACAAAAACAAAAATTGACAAATGGTACCTAGTTAAACTAAAGAGCTTCTGCACAGCAAAAGAATCTATCAACAGAGTAAACAGATAACTTACAGAATGGGAGAAAACACAAACTATGCATCTGGAACAGGTCTAATGTCCAAAATCTATCAGGAACTTATACAATTCAACAAGCAAACAACAACCCCATTTTTGAAAAATGGGCAAAAGACATGAACAGACACTTCTCAAAAGAAGACATGCAGTCGGGCCGGGCGCAGTGGCTCAAGCCTGTAATCCCAGCACTTTGGGAGGCCGAGACGGGTGGATCACGAGGTCGAGAGATCGAGACCATCCTGGTCAACATGGTGAAACCCCATCTCTACTAAAAATACAAAAAATTAGCTGGGCATGGTGGCACATGCCTGTAATCCCAGCTACTCAGGAGGCTGAGGCAGGAGAATTGCCTGAACCCAGGAGGCGGAGGTTGCGGTGAGCCAAGATCGTGCCATTGCACTCCAGCCTGGGTAACAAGAGCGAAACTCTGTCTCAAAAAAAAAAAGAAGAAGACATGCAGTCAAGAAATATATGAAAAAGTGCCCCAATATCACTAATCATTAGAGAAATACAAATTGAAACTGCAATGAGATATCATCTCACACCAGTCAGAATGGTTATTATCAAAAAGTCAAAAAATAAGATGTTGACAAGGTTGCAGAGAAAAGGGGAATGCTATACACCATTGGTGGGAATGTGAGATAGTTCAACCACTGTGGAAAGTAGTTTGG
This sequence comes from Callithrix jacchus, assembly GCF_049354715.1. Classification (NCBI taxonomy): domain Eukaryota; kingdom Metazoa; phylum Chordata; class Mammalia; order Primates; family Cebidae; genus Callithrix; species Callithrix jacchus. The sequence continues at coordinate 97,329,588 of NC_133515.1, forward strand.
ATATTTCTTAAAGAACTTAAAATAGAACTGCCATTCAACCCAGCAATTTCATTACTGGGTATATACCCAAAAGAAAATGAGTCAGTCTACCAAAAAGACACTTGCATGCATATATTCTTTGCAGCACTATTCATAACAGCAAAGACATGGAATCAACTTAGGTGTCCATCAATGGTGGACCTCACAGCCACAAAAAAAAAAAAAAAAGAAAAGAAAATCATGTCCTTTGCAGCAACATGGATATAGCTAGAAGTCATTATCCTAAGTGAATTAACACAGAAAGAGAAAATCAAACACTGCATGATTTCACTTGTAAGTGGGAGCTAAACACTGAGCACACATAAAGATGACAACAGTGGACACTGGAGACTACTGAGGCAGAATGGAGGGAAGGAAGCAAGAGTTGAATAACTACCTATTGGGTGGTCTTCTCACTATCTCAGTGACGGGATTATTTGTACTCCAATCCTCAGCAATGTGCAATTAACCCATGTAACAAACCTACACGTGCACCCTTGAAACTAAAAGAAAATTGAGAAAAAAACAAAAAACATAATAAAAGTTGAAATTACCTTAAAAAAAAAAAACAGAGATAGGGGTAGGGGGCTGACTCAGCCTCAGATCCCTCACCTCTGACTGCTCTAAGCCAGGTCTTTGTGACCCTCCACCCCCACTCCCCTCAGCACTCCGCCCCTGTTGGAGGAGCACTGACCAGGCTGCTTGCTTGCGAAGGAGGAGAAAACCCAAGACCCAGAGAGGCTTGTTCATCAGTCTCAATCTAAGAATAAACAGGTAACAGGATCTTTTTTCCAATCACTGACTTCACTGATTGCCAAATGGCTTTTTTTGTCCCTTAGTGATAACCTGGGCAGATTAACAACCTTTCATGTAATTTTGGTTGTTAAAAATACAGTTTGGTTTAAAATAAAATTTTATATTGACAGTGATCTCCCAGCTGTCTACGACTGTCACTTCCCCTGTCACTTGCTGGTCTGTGACTGAAGAAACCTAGCATGGGGGACAGGTGTAGTATGTGGCCAAGGGGTCCTGGAGTGGGGGACAGGTGTGGTCTGTGGCTAAGGGGACCTGGAGCATGGGACAGGTGTGGTCTGTGGCTAAGGGGACCTGGAGCATGGGACAGGTGTGGTCTGTGGCTCAGGGGACCTGGAGCATGGGACAGGTGTGGCCTGTGGCTGAGGGGATGTGGAGTGGGGAACAGGTGTGGTCTGTGACTGAGGGGCCTGGAGTGGGGGACAGGTGTGGTCTGTGGCTGAGGGAACCTGGAGTGGAGGACAGGTATGGTCTGTGGCTGAGGGGACCTGGTGTGGGGGACAGGTGTGGTCTGTGACTGAGGGGACCTGGAGTAGGGGACAAGTATGGTCTGGGCCTCCCCTTGCTGCACCTTGCTGTGGAGGGGACTTGCTCTTCCCCAGCCCCCTGCCCTTTCCTTCTTTATGGTCAAGACCTCCAGGATATTGGGGCAGGAAGGAGGGACGGGGGAAACAAGCCTTTTGTGGTATGTGGTGGTGTGTATGTGTTATTTGGGGGCTGCTTCTTTATTTTCACTGACTTGGCTGCCACTGTGGTCCTCTTTTAGCACCCACAGGCTCTCTACTTTCCACCAATGGCTCTCAATGCTACTGCATGGCTGGGGTATGCTGGGGGTGCTTTTGTGGGTGGCACGAGGGGGATAAGCTCCTGCTGGGGCTCACCTCAGAGGACCTGACAGGGCCTCCTCCCTGCCTCCAGTGAGCTTGGAGATTCCCTGTCTCCCACTTCCTTTTGCCCTCAATGGTCTCCCCTGACAGAGGCTTTCTTAGGAGCAATCCTGCCCTCCTGAGGGATCCAGCAGGGCCCAGGGAAAGTCATCATTCTGGCCACACCAAAGAGTAGAAGCAGAGCAACATCACTGCCTCCCTCCCCTCTGCCTTCCCTCTGAGTCCTCTTGCTTGCTGGGGTTGGCTGGGGCTGGCTGGGGCTGGCTGGGGCAGGTCTGCAAGACCCCTGCTGGGCAGATGTGCAGGCAGGGACCACACTCACCTTCCTGCACCTCCTGGCTGCCTCCTACTCCCAGGTTTGTGGTGGGCACCTTTCCTCTGCAGAGCCATTCTGCCTTTTGGCTTACACATGTCCCTCATGATCCCTACTGAGCAAAGGAAAAGCCCCATTCAACCCAACAGCTAACCCAATAAAGCAGGTGAGATGAGCCTGGTCCCTGCCACTAAGTCACACTGCTAAGTGGAAGAAAACATGACCTCCTTCAGGCCTGAAAATATCATTTTGTCTTCTGCAAACAGGACCAGCTAATGTTATCAAGGAGGGCTTAGGGCAGGTTTTATTTCAGCAGGCTGCCTTTTCAGGGACTGGGACTAAAGCAGGATCCCCTGAGCGCAGAAGCTGGGCGCCAGTGGCTTCCGGAGCGCCTCCCAAAAGCTATCAGAGGGCAACAGGCTCCCCTGTGTGGCCGACTTATGCTATTGCATCTGCACAAAATCGCAGCATCCAAATATTAAAATGACTCATAATCCCGCACACAGAAATAATCCTGTTACCATTCTGTTACATTTACTACCAAAAGGCTTTTCATGAGCACAGTAAGTATGTGAGTCTATATCCCTCTTTGTTCACTTAACTGCCCAAGACAACTCAATTTTGCACTCAGGCATTTTTAAAATATACAGTAAATATTGCACAAAACACTGAAGTCATTACTGGAATACTGAGAAACAATCACTTATTTTACACTCAGTAGTTTCTCTGTCTCTCTCTCCCTCTCACATGCACACACAACTTTTCGGGAATCTTTATTCTTCCAGGTAGGAGTTGGGGGTGGGAGGAGAGCAAGAGTTTCTTACATGCCGTTCTCAGTGTATGCCCCAAATTTGCCAGGTGCTTTTTACATGAGAACCTGTGGCATAGAAATCTGTTAGGCCAGGCACAGTGATTCACACCTGTAATCCCATCACTTTGGGAGGCCGAAGCAAATGGATTATTTGAGCCCAGGAGTTCAAGACCAGCCTGGGTAACATAGTGAGACCCCGTCTGTACACAAAATACAAAAAAAATTAGTCAGGCGTGATGCATACGCCTGTAGTTCCAGCTACCCAGAAGGCTGAGGAGGGAGGATCACCCAAGCCTGGGAGTTCAAGGCTGCACTCCAGCCTGGTGAGAGAGTGAGACCTTGAGAAAGAGAGAGAGAGAGAGAGAAACTTGCTACTTCACTTTACAGATAAATAACTTCAGTTCAAAAGAACTAAATGACTTTCCCAAGGTCATACAGCTAATGGTGTTAAGACCGAGAATTAGGCGCAGTCTTTTATGACCCCAAAGGCCTATCATCTCTGAGATACCAGACCTGCAAGCTACAGTTCCGTCCCACCCCTGGAAATGGTGTCATCAGCTGACTTCAGTTGAAACAGTTTCCACTTATTTTTGATTAATTTTACACACTCAGCCAGAATGGCTCCAGCTCACCCTCAGTTGTCTCCAAATGAGCACTCACATTGCCCTCTAAGGAGTCACTCCTGGGGCCCCGATAAATGCTCCTCAGTTGATGGAGGATGTTCTAGATCCTGGAAATTCTCCCTGTGATTGTGCTTTAGCATCTGTAACAAGAGATAGAATGGTGTGCTGCCAGTGAGTCCCAGGCTAGAGAAGACATCCCTCTATGCCTCCAGTAGTCACTGACCCTTGCTCCAGCCAGACCCTCCCAGGCTCTGCAAAAGCTGCAGCTCAGTGACGGCAGCCCTTGCAGGAGGAAGACTTCTTTAACAAAAACTCACTGGGCACCCAGGCTAGTGCAGCCCTCAGAGACCATCCAGGCCAACACAGAAGTCCAGCCCAGAGAAGAGAGCGCTCAGCAGACTACAGACAGAGGCAGCTCTGCATGCTCGTCGTGGTGCCTTAAGAGAGTCTCTGGTAAGCGAAACAGAGGAAGAGCAAAGCTTCCAGCATTTGGCCCATCACCGACAGCAAATGAAAAGCCAGGCTCTGTGACACATTAATCGCAGAGCCAGGCTGCTCCCTCATCACTGGCAGGGCTGTGGTAAATGCCCATCAGCCACGAGCTGCTCCACGAGCCTTCTCTGAGCACAGGGTACCCAATCAGGATTGGCAGCAGAGAATAAATAAATCAACAGAGCGATTTCCAATCAGCATGAATTTTCTGAACACCCCTCATGCCAGGACTTGGGGCTAGAGTCAGCAGGTGCGTAAGATACCAATTTGCGGATCCCAAGCAGGCAAGGGATTCACTGTTTGATTCACTCATACAACCCTAGTTGTATTTATTCCCTTGTAAATAGCAGGTTCTCTTTAAAAGTTTTTAAATAAATGACATATTCCTGCTTTGGAAAAATTCCCATTCTAGTAAGAGAGAGATGCCTTAATGTACACAAATATATTTCGGTTTACTCACTCCCTAGCTGATTTTTAGTCTTGGCCAAACATTTTACAGGCCTTTTCCTGCTACCATTTAACTTGCACAGCTGATAAAAAATGGTTAAAAATTTTTTTAATTGGAAATACATACATAAATGTATATATACATATATCCTTACTCATCCTAAGTTTTTCTTTTCTGCTTAGCAAAACCAATAGAGTTGCCAAATTGAACAAATAAAAATACAAGATGTCAGTTCAGTTTGAATTCCAGATAAACAATGGGTATTTTTTAGTGTGTATGTTCCAAATATTGCATATATTCCAAATATTGGAATACTCCAAGTACTAACTGAAATTCAGATTGAAGTGGGCAGCCTGTACTTCACCAGGCAACTCTTCTTGGGGACTCTACTCGAATGTTGTGGAACATTCTAGTGGGCTGGAAAGGGAAGCGTTCAGAAGTAATCACCAGATGGCCGGGGCCTCCGTGCAGGGCACCTGTCCCAGATCCTGCTTTGCTGCTGGGTAAAGGAGGAGACGCAGCTGTAATAGATTCTCCTGATAATCACACTTCCTACTGAGGCCAGTTCCACGCTGATAGGCCAAGCAGAAAGCAGAGCTTCTCTGCAGAGATAAAAGGCACAGAAGTTTCTTGCTGTGCCATGGCTCTGCCTCATGTTGTGAGGTAGATAATTCTGTGTGGCTCTTACTGCAGGCCTGGAGTTGAGCAGACCACAGGGCCTCAAGGGTTCTGGCATTTTAGACAACAGACGTCAGGCGAATACTCCATGTCTCTGTATCTCTTTGCACCTGCCTCCCTCTTTTTCTCCCTGTCTCTTTATCTCTCTGTACCTGCCTCTCTCTCTTCCTCCTCTTCCTCTCCCTCTCTCTTTTTCTCTCTCTCCTCTTTCTGAATGTTTGGGGAACTTATTATACCTCTCAAAGCAGGAAGGAAAAAGGAATCCTTGTATAGTCTTGACGGTGCAGTTTGCTCTTTATCAGATTAATTATTCTAGGAGCTGTGGCTTTCAGACATGGTCCCTGCTGCAGGTTGGTGATAAGGTTTTTCTGGTCCACCTGGCAGTGAGAAGTTAGGAGAAGTGACACACACAGGCTCATTGCCTCCTTCGCTTTGCTTCTGCACACACAGATGCAGACTTCATGATCTTTGAATGTGTGGGGAGCCTTATGCAAATGAGCCTGGAGAAACAAGTATCTCTCCGCCCATGTCAGAGACAAGTATCTTGACTTTCACGTAGTTGGTGAGCACCACAGATTTTGTAGGTACAGTCTTAAACTTCTCTCCATTCTCATGGGGGGGTCATGGTCACATAATCTCTTCTTGGTCTGGGCCACGTCCAAGGATTCTATATTTTGTAAAGATCTTCAAAGGACCTCACATTTCCCATAAATCTTTGGTACCTTCCAGTCTTTGTAGCATTAACACAGCCCTATGTGCCATCATAAGAGTATTATTTTGCTGGGACCTAGACCTCTGGCCATGGCGTAATTGGTAAATTTCACATATGTATCTAAAGTTGACTACCATGAAGAAACAGCTGTTTAGGGGTGGCTAAGGCTTCAAGAAGTCACCATGCATTTTATAGAAAACACAAATGATTATGGAAATAACTTTGGACTTCGGCTTAACATTATCTCTGCTCCACACTAGCTGTATGCCCCAGAAGGGTATTTAGCCTTTCTGAACCTCAGTTTCCCCATAAGTTGGGGACAATGCCATGTATTTTCCAGAAGGTAGTGGGATGAATGGATGAAATAATAGTTGTCAAGTGCCCCGGGTAGCCCCGGGGGTATTATAGTAACTTATTTTTTAACAGACACCAATTGAGCACCTTTGGGATGCCAGGCACTTCCTGGAAGCTTAGGGGCATGGGTCAACGAGATGGACTACCAAAATTTCTGCTCTTATGGAAAATAACCTGCAACCCCAAAAAACATGTTATGCATGCAGGCTCTGGGTCAGGTGCCTGGGTTTGCAACCTGGTTGTGGCTCTTCTCAGCTGTGTGAACTTAAGCAAGTTTTTCTTTTTTCTCCTCTATAAAGTGGGGGCTGATGGATTAGCACCTGGAGGCTAAACAGAAAGAAGGTCATTTGACAAGCAGCTGTCTAGAGCTCTTTCAGATCAGTTTGGCTCAGGAAGAAAGACACATGAGACCCTGGCTGCCCAGTGTGGCTACACCATCCTCTCTGACCACTGGGGAAATGTGGAGCTCCAGGCATCGCTCCTCAGCTGCTACACCTATATACAGGTGAGTGTCCCATGCCTTCTGAATAGGGCTTGTTTAGTTTCATTAAAAGAAAAACTTCAGCTGAATTAAATTTAAAGGAATTTAATTGAACAAGGAACGATTCACGAATTGGGCAGTTCCCAGAATCACAGCAGATTCAGAGACTCCAGTGCAGCCACGTGGTGGAAGAAGATTTATAGACAGAAAAAGGAAGTGACATACATAAATCAGAAATAAGGTATAGAAGCGACTTGGATGGGTTACAGCCCAGCACTTGCTTGATTTGGACACAGTTTGAACACAACAGTTTATGTGGGAGTGGTTGAAGTATGGCTGCTGGGAGTGGCCAAGGCACAGACACACTCCCAAGTTAGGTTTTTCAGTCTTGTCTGCCTATTAAGTTAGGTTGCAGTTCATCCACAAGGACTCACATATAGAAGTATGCAGTCCTTCGTAGGCCATTTAGTTTGCTTTAACAGTTAGTACACAGTCTGCCTTAAAAGAAGTGATAAGCCTGGAGTTTTGAATCTCCTCTGGGTTACTGATCATCTCACCGTTGGCTTCCCCAGGCCCTTAGGAAAAGAAAAAAAGCTGAGCTAGATGAAAAAGCATCTCTTAAGGCCAGAGCAATACCCCTAACCAAGGGATTCTCTGCAGCAAGTCAAATCCCATGCCTCATGAGGGGTGAGGTTGTATTCTCTTGTACAGCAGCTTAATAATGAGTATCACTTACAAGTGCACCCCAGCGTGGAAAATCAACTTGTTGGGGGGAGTCATCTTCACAATAGTGTTCATGGAGAAGTGAGCTATGTGGTTTGGTTTGAAAAATGAAGTTAGTTTTATTGTATGAATGCTAACACGTGGCGTCTACGCAAGGATTTCCAAGCTAATTCGTTGTACTTTTTTTCTGAGATGTGCTGGTGCCTTCCAGAAGTCCCAAAGGCCCCATCAGTTTTAAGGCCTAGTAGGTAAGTTACTGTCAAACACCCAAATGTGGCTTCACAAGGGGGTCCCTAGAAAGAGTGGAATTTGATACTTATATAATAAGCAGGTTAAGGCCAGATGGTAAGGTCTGTTTTGTTTCATGTGTTCAAATTGTGCCTGTTTTGCATTAGGTGCTGTCTTAAGTGCTGACAGTGAGCAGCTTAAGTTCACAGGCTGCCCCTCGTGTGGAGAGGGAAAAGCATTGTATACAGTGGGATCACGTGACACAGAGCTCATCAAATTTGGTGCAGTTAAAACTTCCCACATGAGCTGTGGGTCCTCATGTAAAAAACAATTATCCCATTCTGATAAGGTCAGGATTCTCTTCCCTGCAGGGGGATGTCAACTTTACCGTAACTGTGCAGCAAGCTGAAAATACTTTAAATCAACTACCGATTATCTGGTAGGATGTTGCCGTGGACCCTGCCAGAGCTGATGTTGCTTCTTATCAGAAAAACGTGGGCTGCCCCTGCACCTCATGGTGCTCCAGGAGATTGTGTGGCACAAACTACATGGGAGTATGAGGAAGACTCACCCTGCCCCAGTAAAGGAGGCACCACACGCTCTATGTTGGAAAGTGATCCAAGCTTTCTCTGGCTCTTGCTATTTCTACTCATTTCCTTTTGCCATCCAAAAAAGTCAACTAACTTCCTAGATCCATAAACTAGTTACGTTGCCATATCAACGTCCATTTTAACCTTTTAGCTGGTCCCACATTAGTCCATTTCAGTAACAGAACTTTTAAGTTTTCCAACAAGTAGATGACTTGTTAGACCAAACACAAAGTACTCGGGAAGGCTGTGGAAGTCAGTCAGACTTCTCTCCAAGGCACTTGGGCTAGTGGGAGAACTTCAGGTATGTATTTACCTAGAAGTTTGTCTAGTGTTGAGCAGTTTTTCTAGGTGTAACATTTCTCAATGGGCCTGTCTCCTTGAGCTCTTCATTTCCCACTGGAGTTCTACCCTGGTATCCTCATATGGCCAGTATGATCCTCAGTCGCAGCAAATGGAGGAAGTCAGTAAGACCTACCACCTATTGAGCCTTTAATACGTGCCCCACACTGTAAGAATATCACAGGCATGAACTTGGTCTCCCAAATAGCCCTGTGAGGTGTTTTCCCCTTTTTTACAAAGGAGGGAACTGAGCTTAGGAGCTAAATAGATAAATCTTATACAGAAAGTGGTAGAATTAGATTCAAGGCAGTATCTTTCAAAGAGAACATGTTCTTATCCTTAAACCTAATGTTCTGCAGGTGCCAGAGAAAGGCATGGACATGTGGCTTTACTACCCTCAATTCTTACAAGAGAGAATTACTGTTATTATATATTTGGCCAGTAAAAAAAAAAAAAATCTAGAACAAGAAGTCAGCTCACAATTTATAAAGTTGAAGTAAACGCATTGGAGTTTTATGTTTTCACTTAATTCTGCACAAAACAAGCTAAAAATCTTTTGAGGCAATACCTGGGTTAATATAGCACTCAAAGGCTATGTAGAGTAGCTGTCTCTGAGTCACTTTTCTCTACTCCCATTGGCTTAACCAATGCTTCCACTGGGTCAGGAAAGACTAGCTAACTCTTACTGGGTATCACCTGCATGCCAGCTCTCTGCTAGTTATCTCACACAGTCTATCCTCTTAAATGAATTCAAGGTACTCTGGAATTACCGTTGGCCTTCTTTGTAGGATTTATGATGTTGAAGATATGGAAGCTCAGTCACTTATTGGATGATAGCTTCTAGGTAACTGGGTGTGTATAGAAATGAGATCATAACCATATTGATTTGAAGTTAAAAGAAGATAAAATCTACCAAGACTAGGGAGCCTAAAGTGTTCATAAATTTATAGGGTTAAGCAAATCTTCTTCCCAAAGGTCTCTGTTAAAAATGAATCCCTATGGACCTGCTCCAGGACGAGCCAGAGGACTGGGTGGCAGCATTCTCTGAGGCAGGTGTGTGATAGGAAATCCCAGATTTTTCTATTGAGCCTCTGAATCTCACCTTGAACTAAGATGGGAACTTGAGGTTCCATTAAAAAGCATGGTCAGATGGAGTTTGGGGGTTCTCACTATGAAGTTTCAAGTGTCCTCACATCTATGATTTTTGGCCTGGGTGACTTCAGGGGTGGCTTCCATCTGGCAGATGGTCTTTCATACACCAGTCATGTGGCATTTGATGCTGGTGCAGGATGCCCACAGGGCTGGCTACAGAATCAATGTGACTGACAGGAGGATCCTGGTGCAAGCTGGCTTCACAGCCCCAGCAGACCAACAATTACAGGTGGATGAGTTTATAAGTCTAGGAGTTTTTTCTTCCAATAAACAGCAGTGTAAGAATTACAAAGGAAAACTTTTGGGTTTTTATTTCACAAAATTAACAAAGACAATGAGTTATGCTCATTGGAAAGCAGTTTGAATTTGTCTTAAAATTCATCCTTCTTGACCTAATGACCTTTAAAAGCATATATGTATTGACTAAATGTAGAAAATGTGTGTATATATAAATATTATGACATCACTATAAGAAATTTAAGTAGAAGAAACCTAAGTAGAAGTCTGTTTAAACTTTTACGTCTCTAATAGTCATGAAAATCTTATTTATTCAAGATGCTTTTTAAATTATAGGAAGAGGTGCTGTTTGCAAATGAGAAATGAAACTTTTCTTTTCCATAAAATTCTAAGATATAAATTTTGCATAGAAAATGAAAATTGAGTTTTTTTTGACTACTTACCATCCAGCACTACTTGTAGAAAGTACTTGATCTTTCAGTAGAAAAGTAGTAACCTTGAATCTGACGGGAGTCACAAGCAGTTAGAATCCTGGCAATTTGTTTTAAAGTCTATTTCTACAGTAGTTAAGCGATACTCACCGGTATAGCTTTAAAACAAATTGCCAGGATTCCAACCACTTGTGATTCCTATCAGATTCAAGGTATGACTTTTTCTGCTGTAAGATCAAGTACTTCCTACAAGTAGTGCTGGATGATTCTGACAGTGGACACAGCTATGACTTGCCCTGTGGGTAAGAGACATGGAGTTGATTTTTTGGTAGCACTTACTTGAGAATATCTGGCCTTTTAACTTGTTGTACAAGGTAGGAACTATTCCTGCATAAGAGCTCTTTGTTGGAATCAACAGATCCCCAGTTCTAATCAGGTAAACAAAAGCTCATCTAAAAAGTTGAAAATTCTAAGGTTAGAGTTGACACAAGGCATGGTTAGATCGGTTTTTCCTTCAGCTTTATTACCAGAAAGATTCCTCTCTGTTGTGGCAAAGATAAACCCTGAACAGTTTGAGTCCATCTTCATTGCTAAAGATTTTGGAGGAAATGCCTTAGTCCCCTATGGATGCCTTTCTAGCCCAGCCTCTATCATTTAACCATCCTTGAAACAATCATTATATCCAAGTCTACCCTTCAAACTCCCATAGCAGGGTCTGTAGTCATGTTATATCCCCAGCAAGTACAGCAGAGAAGGAGCAATTCAGAGGAGATGACGGAAGTACAGAACAGATGCCCACCCAGACACCCAAGTGAATAGGGTGAAAAATCTAACTGGGAGGCCTTTCACAATCTAGGGCTCCCCTCTCCAGCGTTCCTCCCATGGTTCCCCTCCATGTGTCTTCCATGCTGATCTGTGACCTTGCCTGTGCTGCACTTACTCCTCTCTGTCACAGTTTTCACCCCTTTCTTTCTGTCCTAACACGATAAAATACAAAGTAATTTACCAACTCTATTTTTGGTAGTCCATTCCTTTCCTAAGTTTTCCTCAAGGTCTGGTCAATGTTCCCACATATTGTGGGAAACACCTCACATTGTAGCTTTCTCATTGTCATGACCACATATATGAGTTAGAACCTCATTTTTCTGGTTGTTTTAGTATCTCTCAAATAATCTTCCTTCCTGATGTCCACACCCCATTGCTTGACACATTCTTTTTCTTCTTCTTCTTTGAGACCAGGTTTTACTCTGCTACCTAAGCTGGAGTGCATTGACGCAATTATTCACTACAACCTCAACCTCCTGGGCTCAAGTGATCCTCCTGCCTCAACTTCCCATGTAGCTGAGACCACAGGCCTGTACCACCATATCCGGCTAATTTTTTTTAATAAGTTTTTGTAGAAACAAGGTCTCACTTAGTTGCCCAGGCTGATCTCAAACTCCTGGGCTCAAGCAATCCTCCCACTTCGGCCTCCCCTGAGTTCTGGGATTACAGGCTTGAGCCACCATCCTCAGCCCCATTCTTCTTTCTACAACAACCAATTCTATTAACTTAAGTCTAATGTTTGTGTACAAAAAAAAAGGATACAATTCTCTTTAAGATGGCCTGGATTACTCCAAAAACACCATTACTTGGACCATCCTCAAGAACATCAGCCGCCAGCTGTTGTGAACTGAACGCGAGCCCAGGAATCTCGTCCAGCGAGGATCCCAAACCTGGAACAGAGCATGCACCGGAAAAAAAGGAGATAGAAAAGAGCGAGGTCTGGAGGGCTGGCTTAGGCTATCAGCAGCAATTTTATTTTTGCAATATGTTTCATTATATACTTTTCTGAAGTCAAAGTTGTTTACGCCAAATCAACATACTTAAGTTACAGTAAGCAAGTTACGCCCACTAAATTATGCCCAGTAAGTAAATTAATCCCAGTAAGTCAGTTACACCCAGTAAGTTACAGTAAGTAAATTATGGTTACGCCCTGTAAGCTATGGTAAGTAAGTTACAGTTACACCCAGTAAGTTACAGTTAGTAAGTTACCAAGTGTAAATACTTAAGTTAATATTTTACAATGACGGTAACAAGGATCCAAAATGAACACAATCAAGCAATAAACCATAAGAACCCGAAAGTAGACACAGTGCCCCCCAAGTCCTCATATCCATAAAGTAATATCTGTTAATTAATAACATATAGTTCCTCTCTCAGTTCCTGCTTTCCCTCAGCTCGACTCCCCCAACAGGGGATCTGTGTCTGGGCTCAAGCTCACCATATGGTGAGGCCCATTTCCAAGGGGCCTCGCATGGGAGCGATCCCCACAGGTCTCCCTTACCTATCTTGCTAGGGCTGGCCACTTCAAGGACCTCTCTGAAGAGATGGGAGTGAATCTTCACAAACTTTCCACAGCTGACATTGTTTCTAGGAACTATGAATTGAGGAGTGATGACAATACAGTTTCCATCAAGATTCCTGTTGGTACAGAAGGTGGTCATTACAAGGTTGGTAACTTAATTGAAACTTAAAGATAGATATCAACCTACATATAGAAACACCAAGATAAATGTAGGGGAGATATAAATGGACTCCAGCATGCTAGTACGCCATCTAACGTGGCCTGTCATAGCACCAGCATCAGAATACCTACCTTTCATGACTACTTATCCAAGAAAGTATGGTTATTGGTAGCATGAGACTTCCTTACATGGACCCTGAGTATAGGGTTTGAGATTCTAATCACTAAAATATGACTGTCAAGCAGCTTTATAAAAGGAATTAGGTGTTTGCAGCACCACAGAAGGAAAAACGTAGGTATTTCCTTGCAGTATTATACAAGTTAAGGATATAAAGGGAAGGGCTTGGAATTTGCCACAAAGTTGATAACTTGGTGGCAATTTAGACTAGTGTCCACTTATTTCAAGTCACTGCCTAGTGTGTTAGAAGTTGAGATTCTCATAAAGAACTGTGCCTTAGCATTGCAGGTATCTTGTCTCCACTGTTTCCTTTTAGGCTCATGTGGGAGACAGGAGTCTCCTGTCTCCAACTTGCTTCTGGAATATCAGTAGGAGGACGCCAGCTGGGGAGAAACCAGGTACACCATGATCAGCTTCCTTAGGTTTAGCTGCTACTTCTCTAATTTCCTTCAACTATATCTAATCTTTCCTACTTCTATTAAGTTCAATAATGAGTTTTAATTTCTAGAACTATTTGGCTTTTTCATATATGCCTCTTCTTATTTGATAATGCTTTAGACTTATGTTTGATACTATTTATATCAATTTCTGGGATTACGGACTTTGTAAATTCTTACAGTTCTATTTGAAATTTTAATCCTATTTACTGAGTGATTTATACTCAAAGATTTCTTCGTGTGTTTTGTTACTTTGTATTTGGAACTTATCTTGAGTAGAGCTTTGCACATAGTTTGTGTTGCCTGGTTTGAAAAATGTGTTTCCATAGAAGCTTTGTTTCTGCAAGATACCCCAGGTTATTCATAACTGGAGGACATCTTTCTTGAAAATTTGGTTGCTTTTCTACATTACACTGATTAGAAAACCTAAAACCCCAAATCGTGAGGGCAGGCTTAAGTGTTATAAATTCTCAAGGGTAACTATCCTCTTACTTTCTAGCCATAAGACCTCAATTGTAGATGGAGAAACTTATTTTTTCTTACTAAGTAGAAGCAAAAGGTTTCTGAGTTACCCTTTCAGTGGGAATATAATACCTAGAGCATCTGGACTTCATGCAAGTGTCCTATGTTTAAGCCAAGCCTCTTACGGCTAGAGATGCTTCTGTCACTCTACAGGTATTAAAATACAAGTCCTTGGCTACTGGGATTGACACCATCTCTAACCCCCATGAGCATTGTAACAGCTGCTGCGTCAGAGTATCATTTATTGTTTCAGGTTTGGTTATTTCTTTCATGGCTTCAGATTTCCTTTATGGCCTTTGCAATCTCAACCTCGCTCTTAAGTGTATTTATTATATCTTAACATTTCTATCTGTCATGCAGTGGTAGTTTTCGGGTTTCTCTGTTCACAGTATTTCTGGACCCGAGTCTCTCCAGCTATCTAAATGTCTGCCAAACTGCAAGCCCAATGGCTCTGCGGTAGTTACTGCAATGAAGCTGGAAGGAGTGTCAGGCCCGGAACCGCAGGAATACACTTTACAGGATAAACGCTGCTGACCCACAGTTGTTCCTAAAACAAGCGCAATATTAGTGTTGTGTGAATACTTGTAGAAAAATAAAAAAATTACTTGCCACATCTGTGTGTCTTATGCATTTCCAGTGAGAATGGTGCTATATTCACAATTGTCTTCACTGAACTAATTTGAAAATCACATCTTAACTGATGAGACTGATGTCCTTTACTTCCAACCTGGAGCAACTAATCCTATGTGCCAGTAAGATGGTATGAAGGGAAGGGAGGATCAAAGCAGAAAAGTGCTTTCTCTGGAAAGCTTTAATTTTTGGTCCTGTTTGTTAGGCAGGAAACTTAAATACTTCCCTCCTTTTCTTCCCCACCTGGAGTTTGTAGAAGGCAGCAGGAGTGGGTGGAAGTCGGGAAACTCCATTATAAGCTTTGCAGCTGGTGATGCCTGATGATTCAAGAACTGTCATGTTTTCTCAAGGGTGCTGTTGTGTTTTCCTTAGATTAGGATGTGCCTGCCAGTATCTTCTTCATGATACAGTCACATTTCATTATCAACCAAAGAACCTGGCACCCAGTGTTGAGCCAGGACCTGGTCTTATCACCCTGGCCATGAAGTTGTCCAAAGACAGATTCTCCTTGGCAGTGTGGGAAGGCAATTCAGATCACAGCAGCAGTAACAGAAAATAACTTGGCCATGCCTCATGTAATACTTCCTATCACTCTTATTTGTGTCTGTTATCTCATTTATTTCTCAACTACCTCAAGAGACAAACAAGGGTCACTGTAGTTTCATCAGTTAGAAAACAGAGGCTCAGTTCAATGAATGTTACAACAAAGTACAAAGGGCAAACATCCTTCATGAACAGATCTTATGAGTGAAAACTTACTAATATCAAATAGATATTAGTAATCGATACATACAATTCACAAAAAAACACATTCTATATACTAAAAAGCTTATCACCAGACACTAGAAATACAAATTAAAAGTGAGTTATAATTTCTTATCAAATTAAAATACTTAGCAAAGTCTATTTTATGTCAGCAAGTGTGGTAAACAGCTGTCATACTGACGGTGAAAAATTTTGCTATCTTCTCAGAATGCAACCTGATACTGTGCTTCAAGAACATAAGTTCATATTCCTTCTACTAGGAATATATGAGGAAGTGAAATGTATTCAGACTTATAGACAAATGCTGTCATCTCAGTATCCATAACAGCAAATATATATTTAACATAAATATATAGTATGTTCCCTATATAGAGAACTCTTAGAGGTTTAGGCTTTTCAAATTTATGGTACATCAGGTGACAGAAAGTCTTAGCTATTAAGTTAATTCAAATAATATCTTAATGACCATTCAGTCATCAAAGTGGGGAAGCTGTGAGAAGATAATATAAAATAAAATTATAGACTATATAACAGAAAAGTCTAGAAAAACAATGGTCTCTGGTTGGTGTTAGGATTTCTCATCTGTGCATATACATTTTAGAGGGAGTTCTCAAACCTAAGTTTCTTTTTTTTTTTTTTTTTTTTTTTTATTTCGAGACAAAAGTCTTGCTCTGCGCCCCAGGCTGGACTGCAGTGGCACAATCTTGACCCACCACAAACTCCACCCCCAGGTTCAAGTGATTCTCTCTCACGCCTCAGCCTCCCAAGTAGCTGGGGACTATAGGTGCACATGACCATGCCCAGCTAATTTGTTGTATTTTTAGTGGAGGCGAGGTTTCACCATGTTGGCCATGCTGGTCTCGAACTCCTGACCTCAAGTGATCCTCCTGCCTCGACCTCCCCAAAGTGTTGGGATTACCCAAAGGCATGAGCCACTGTGCCCAGCCCTAAATTTATTTCTAATTTATATTATCACAGCTACTATTTTTAAGCCTAAAACTTTCTATTAAACCTTTGAACAAAAGAATTAACTTCCAAACTGATTCTTATAGACTCATTGTATTCAGAATTCTACAAGAACGTTGAATACCCTGTCATAAAATATTTCAAAGAAGAGGTTTTCTTCAAGACTGAGCTTCTGTATTCTGAAGATCCACAACTAGAGTTATTTCTAGAGGACTGCTGGTTTATCCTAGGCCCAGATCCCAAGAGCGACCCACAGTGAAACATCATTAACAGGCACTTCAAACTGATAATAAGTGTGTTTGTGTGATGTTTACAGATGAGGAAATTGAGTCCTCAACTCATTAGAATGCTTAGGGTACAAGTCCTATTTCATTCTCTTAAACTACTTTTATATATTCTTTATACTTAGCTTTTTTCTTACCTCAAAGCTTACAGAAACTGAATCTGAAGTGTTTGATTTCTTTCTCTTAGAGGGTGGTGAATAATATAAGATTTTTTTTTATTCCAGTCTGACTAGATTTATTTTTAATGTCAGATATCTTAGAGGTAAGAATGTATTCACTCAAACTCATTGAGCACAGCATACCAAGTACTAGTCTACATATCAGGAAGACAGCAGTAAACAAAAGAGTTTCTGCTCTAAGCCTGTATTCACTGTGGAAGACAAGCATAGACATAATATGCTGAAGAGCATGAAGCTTTTTAAAGGGTTGCAGTGACTGGTGAGTCACATGGTTGGAATAGTTACACTCCCTGAGGAGGTGGCATTTAGGTAGAGAACTGAAGAGTGAGGCATTATCACAAATCATCTGTGCTATCTCAAATTCTTAGGAAATTAATACAAACATTCTAAGTGTTAACTTTTCTGCCTCAAAGTCAGAAATTTGGCCACCTGAACTCATTGACTATGGCTAATTTACTCTGAGAGTAAATTACATTGTGTCCTTGGCTCATAATGAGAATCAATGTGAAACCATCACATCTCTGAATCTTTAAGGAAACTATTGTTGAAGATAGAGGAATAAAATGGACCGGCCCTTATTATATCAGTTCTTTTTGATGCCTAAGGCCAGGAACATTTTCTTCTGTACCTTGTATTCAGAAAATGAGTCCCATGACACTATCTTCTTTCCTGCCTTGGCTGATAGGAGGCTCAGAAATGAACATTTTATCTACCTGGGCTTAAACTGATTTCTCTCAGTAGCTTTTGCTTTTCTATGTCAATAGTCTTTTTATCTTTTCTCATCCATCGTTGAGAAGCAAATTTTTTAATTCTGCATACAGTATGTAAAGTCAACCTTTCACAGAAGAACTAAGATGTTAATATTATTCTGTTCCTATAGTATACAAATGACCTAATATGCGGATAGTGAGGTCTATTTTTGTAAACTTCAGACAAGGAGACACATTAAGGCTGTGCTCTTCAGGTTAAAATCTAGACTTGCTACAAATGTTAACAGATGCCCTCTAGCACTGAGTTCATAAAATCTACACCCGTTTTTTAGCCGTTTTGCTTCACTTTTGTTTTAATGTGTCTAAATGGGCCTAACAGGCTTGAGTATAAGACACATTCTCCATGTAGATTTTTTTTTCTTTCCGTGTAGTTTCTTAAACATTTGCCAAGCCTTGTGATACAAACATTAGAAGACCTTTAAGTTATTACAAAAGTCCTATAAATCAATGTTTATCAAGTATCTGAAGTAGAAATTCAAGGTGCTATCAATAATCATGGTAAGTGGTCCTAACTTCCTTTTCGCTAAGGGGGAAAAAAATAAGTAGATCCAAAAGCTTCTAGGCTGGGCACAGTGGCTCATGTCTGTAATCCCAACATTGGGAGGCTGAGGCAGGTGGGTTGCTTGAAGTCAGTCTAGACCTGCCTGAGCAACACAGTGAGACCTCATCTCTATAAGACATACAAAACTCAGCACGGTCTGGCGGCATGCACCTGTGGTCCTGGCTACTTGGGAGGCTGAGTTGGGAGGCTGAGTTGGGAGGCTGATCAACTGAGTGAGCCTGCAAGGTTGAGGCTGCAGGGAGCCCCAGTTGCACCACTGCACTCCAGCCTGGGTGACAGAGCAAGACCCTGTCTCAAAAAAATTACTAAAAGACTGAAATGTTTAGAAAATTATTGCTCTTAAGTTGTAATATAGCTCTATAAAAAGTGGAAAACATGAACTTTTCAACAATCAGATAACACCAATGGTAATACATCCAAATGAATTATTTTTGTTTTACTTATTCCTTGTTTTATTCCATGCCTAAAGTTATAAAAACGAAGAAACTGGCCTAACTATAATTTTTATCTAGTAAATTATAGATAGTTTATTAAAAGTAGCTACTTATTAATTTCAATGCTAATTTGATCAGTCAGATGCAGTGGCTCACGCCTATAATCCCAGCATGTAGGGAGACAGAGGCAGCAGGATAGATTGAGCTCAGGAGTTCAAGATCTGCCTGGGCAATATAGCAAGACCCTGTTCTCTACAATAAGGAAAACAAGATAAAGTATAACTAGCTTGATTATAAAAATAGCTTGCATTTAGATGTTATATCTTTAATAGCATTTATTTCACACACTTTAATAGCACTAGATTTTACAAAAGTCAAAAACTCTTAGATGCAGTTAATCTATAAAATGGGAGTACTGATATTTATCAGATTGATATGGAGCTTAATGAAAATTGCTTAGTAGTAGATGTTCATAAATGTTTCTTCCATCTTAATCTTTACAACTACTAAGCAAAATATATATGTATATATATAATCTCTTACAAGTGACATACCTGTCTTTCCTCACTATGAGGAAGGCCTGGAACCCAGGTATTCTGTCCCTAGCCCAATTTATTCTTAACTCATTTCCATACATATACCACAGATTCTGGTAATATAGTAATAAAGTTCCTGCTCTCAAGAGGCTTCTGTTTTAATGGGAAGCAAAAGCAAATGTCATGTGGTAGTAACATAAAATAAAACAGTTAAAGAGATGAAAGTCGATGTGAATGAATGATAGGCATTTTATGCAGGATCACAGTGGCAAGCCTCTGCAATGAAGTCACATTTGAGCAGACATCTGAAGGCAGGAAGGCATGCTGGTTATTCCAAGTATGATTAGTATGTTCTAGAAACAATAAGGAGACCAATGAGTCTGGACTAGAAAGAGGTGGGAAGATGAGACTGGGACAATGGGATTGGAGATCAGATCCTGTACTGCCCTCTGGGTCCTTGTTCTTACCACACTGCTGCCCTGCTCCTCAGAGAATCTGTAGTTTTTACTTTCTATTCCAGGAACTCTCTTCCAGTACTCTTCTTTCTTACTCTACCACTAACTAGTAGGCTTTATCGGTGCCCCAATAATAATCTACAATGTGAGTTTACAATACTCCTCCAAATATATTCTTATTCACTGTCACAGTGAAGGTGTTGTCAATAACATCTCATAGGTAGGGCACAGAGGCACTAGAGTACTACCTGGCTTGTCCAGACCCAGTATACCAGAAAGTGATAGTTTTAAAATTGCAATCCCCTTGCACCCTGCAGGCTCTACCCAACCATCCTACCTCTTAATATAGTCTTCAAATAAAAGCTCCATTTAGTATCTTCTGTGATAGTGAGACATAGTTCTTTTCTGGTGTTTTTTTAAAGCTATGCAAATGATGAGAATTCCATGAAACTGTCTTCCACCCTGTGGATACAACTTCTTCATGGACGTAGGTTTCCTTCCCATGGGAAGAGATTTGAAGTGAACATGTTTACCTTTATGAAGAAAGAAAATGCATTATTGGAAGATATGAGTAGGCTCTTCATCTATGACTGTTTTGACACTTGCTCAAATATGCCATGGACAGGTTAAAGACCAAGTGAAAGCAATTTAACTTTAAAAAGTCAGTTGTCTAGTTGTGGATAATTAGACAAGAGAAAAACTAGAATGAATTAGCAAAACCTTAATTGAAAATGGCTATAGCACTTTCTTTCATAAAATGGCCTAGTCTAAAAAACCATTGTCATTCATTCCAGCGATGAGATAGATAACAGCCATTTTAACTTATCTCTTCAACTTTTCATGACTGATCTATCATATATATAGCACATAGAGCCTGTTTTATATATATATATATATATATAGTGTGTGTGTGTGTGTGTGTGTGTGTGTGTGTGAGAGAGAGAGAGAGAGAGAGAGAGAGACAGTCTCGCTCTGTTGCCCAGGCTGGAGTGCAAGAGCATGATCTCAGCTCACTGCAACCTCTGTCTCTGAGGTTCAAACAATTGTCATGCCTCAGCCTCCTGAGTAGCTGGAACTAAAAGCATACACCACCATGTCCAGCTAATTTTTATATTTTTAGTAGAGTTAGATTTCACCGTTTGGCCAGGCTAGTCTCAAACTCCTGACCTCACATGATTCACCCACCTCAGGCTCCCAAAGTGCTGGGACTACAGGCATGAGACACCACGCCTGCCCTATAACTCCCTATATTTTGGAAGTTCTGTATTTTATACTTAATATTTGCATATTAAGCTATATAAACTTCATATAAAACTGTTACCATAGTCTAAAACTTTAGAATCACTAGACCTATAAGTCAAATGAAATCACAAGAGATTAAAGAATTCAGACTCTTGATCTATTTAGCTAACATTATCTAGGAATAGATCTCAGTTAATGAGCCCACACTATAGAGCAGGTTAAAATGGCAGCCTGTAGTTGAATATGATTAGACCAAGCGTATTTCATCAGAAATTCTGGCCTTCCAGGATAGTGCTTATAACCCTGGAAACTCCACTAAGAAATGCCTCTTAATTCCTGCAGCTGTACTTCCACTGCAGTGTGGTAATATGTGATGCAAAGAAGCCCATGTCAGACCTGCTATGCAAAAAAAAAAAAAAAGTGCATTTCTGGCAAGTAGAGACTTGGCATGTTGCTTCATGATATTTCTCTATAACCAGATTTAGTACCACAGTCGAAAGTAGGTGGCCTATCTGATTAAAAGATCTAGTACAGATAACTCTATTTCCTGAGAAATTACAACAGATGATAAGTATAAAATAACTTGGTCAGGTGCAGTGGTATACACCTGTAATCATAGTGCTTTGGAGGCTGAGGTGGGAGAATTGCTTGAGGTCAGGAGTTCGAGGCCAGCCTGAGCAAGAGGGAGAGCCCATCTCCACACACACACACACACACACACACACACACACACACACTAGCCACATGTAGTGGCATGAACCTGTAGTCCTAGCTACTTGGGAGGCTGAGACAAGAGGATCTCTTGAGCCCAGGAGCTCATGACTGTATTATTGCACCACTGCACTTCAGCTTGAGCTCAGAACAAGACCCTGACTCTAAAAAAAAAAAAAAAAATTATTGCTTAAGACAGGACATCAGATCTCCTACTTTCTTTTGGTTTAAAAGGTAGTTTAAAGAAAGGATCTGACCTTAAAAGGAGCTAAAAATTTAGAAATCTGAAAATGAATATTAAACTGTTTTTATAGAAAATTTTTTAATAGCAAATGAAGCTAAGGGCCATAAAACTGAAGCAATTTTTCCAAAGGTAGATTCTTTTTGTTAAACAGGCACCAGAACTTTAGCCAAAGATTAGGGTAGTTTGAGAAGAAATTTTCTGGAATGATAGGCATATTTCTTCCTCTGTTTATCTGCAGAAAAAAGTACTGGCTTGTACCACCTAAGAGAA
Organism: Callithrix jacchus; assembly: GCF_049354715.1. NCBI lineage: Eukaryota > Metazoa > Chordata > Mammalia > Primates > Cebidae > Callithrix > Callithrix jacchus. The sequence goes on from NC_133515.1 coordinate 97,351,609, forward strand.
CAAATTTCTTCCAGAGCCATATCTTAGACTCTTCAAATACAAACTGAGCAACGTTTTACCTAGAAGGCAGTGATATTTCTCAAATCATTTGTTTGTGCTACAGGTTTCAAAAATTATATTTATCCATCTTCTAATGTATACATGTATGTACATATATCCCTTGCAAGCATTAAATGAGATGATGAAGTTCTGGTCTTTGGAAAGAACCATAGGGACTTTTCTTTCCTTTCTTACATTCCCATGCATTAAACCACAGAGTATTATTTAAATATAATTTAGGCTGGGCGCAGTGTCTCACACCTGTAATTCCAGTACTTTGGGAGTTCAAGGCAGGCAGATTGCTTGAAGTCAGGAGTTCGAGACCTGCCTGGCCAACATGGCAAAACCCAACTCTACTCAGAAAACAAAAAGTAGCCAGGCATCATGGTGTACAACCTGTAATCGCAGCTACTTGGGAGGTTGAGGCATGAATTGCTTGAACCGAGGAGGCAGAGATTGCAGTAAGTCGACATTGTACCACTGTACTCCAGCCTGGGCAACAGAGCAAGACTCCATCTCTAAAAATAAAAATATAATTTAAAATTATTCAGATGCTGCTAAAGGTCTAGGAATGGAGATCTTTTTCTTTCACCAAAGACTTACTGGGTACCTGATACTGAAGGAAATAAGCTGAGTTCTGGCCTCCAATCCCTCACACTAGAGGTTGGAGGGTGAGGTACCTGTATAATAAGTAGAAGACCAGAAGACTGAAATAAATGTACATCCTAACTGTATTTTGCTGAAAATACCAAATTGTTATATAACCCCTTACTGCTTCCATTGATGGAAGTGAATATATATCATTTCCAGGACAAGGAGGACTCTGGACTAGAGCACAGAGGTGAGAGCAGGATGTACTGTGTATCCTCATGTTGGGGGTTAGGGTAGTTATTACTACAGCAGCTGCTTCCACATTCATTCAAGCTACTGAGTGTCTGTATTACCCAGGATTTCCCAGAGGAACTGAACCAACAGGGGCTGTGGGGAGTGGAGGATGAAGAGATTTATTTTAAGGAATTTTCTCACACAATTATGGGACCTAGCAAGTCTAAAACCTGAACGGGCTGGCAGGCTGGAGACCAAGGGAAGAGCTGATGCTGCAGTTCAAGTTCAAAGGCGATCTGCTGGCCAAATTTCCCCTTGCTATGAGAGGATGTCACTCATTTATCTTACTCAAGTCTTCAACTGATTGGATGAGGCTCACCCATAGTACAAAGGGCAATCTGCTTTACTCAAAGTTTACCAATTTAAGTTCAAATCTCATCCAAAGATAAGATCTCATCCACACAGAAATATCTAAAATAATGTTTGACCAAATATTGGGTACTGTGACCAGCCAAGTTGATACATAAAATGACCATCACAGCATTTATGTGCCAAGTATGGAGGGCATAGTAATAAATAATGTACTGAACTTGTATACTGATTACAGTAAATTAACTTTAAAAGCAAAGTCAGTTAACTTCCGATAGGGTTTATCACCATGAACAGCATGCAGTAAAGTAAACTAGTTGTGTGGAGCTGAGGTGCGGGCGTCAGGGGGAAGATGAAGCGAAAGATTTTCTTTAAAACAGAGGTAATAAAGGAAAAGGTCCTGACTTGAAAATAAGTGATTCTTTTAAGAAATATGGGGCGAGTTTACGAACCATGTGATTCTGCTAAGTATCTCCACAAGTGAGCAGTGAGTGTCTCTCTGCCTTTCTATGAAATTAGACCCATCAAGCTGTTCCTCTCATCTTGGTACCAGCCAGGCTCGGAGGAAGACACCTGCCCTTCCCTCCCAGCCCTCAGCAGAGTCCAGGAGCACCAGACCCGGAGGCTCTGCCTGAGCATCCTCTGTGTAACCCATCTGGTCGCTCTGCTCTTCCCTTTCCACAGCTCAGGACTAGGTCTGCAGAGCGCTGCGAGCTCGCCTGGAAATAAAATGCTCCGAAGGGATACCTGGAGTTTTCCAAGCACCGGGGCCTTCCTGCGAGCGCGATCGTTTGCAGATATCACGAAATCCTGGAGGGGGCGCTCGAGGCCTCCCGCGAGCCGAGCCCGGGCTGCAGGAGCACCGGCCCCTCCCAAGCACTTGAACACCCGAGGGCCTGAGGGGTCTGGAGCCAGTGGCTGAATGCCTGGAGGCTGGGGAAGTTTACAGGCTCTTCCCAAAGAATATATAGTCTCTGTTCTCAAATAGAATGAGCAGGGGCTTCAAAAAGTGGGGAAACTAGCATCTGCCTCGGGTACCTGTGTCCCCCGCAGGTGGGAGCAGAGACCTCGCGCTGCCCAAATGCTAAGAGTCCTCGGGTTTGTTAGACCAGCCCCGGCCCGGGAAGTGGAAACTCGGTTATTCCTTCCCAGTGATTAAAATGCACAACCAACAAACAAAAACAAAGCTCTAGCGCTTCTCTGGCACCTTTTGCCTCTTTTAACTAGAGCCCTTTATGGCCGAGCCTCTGGCCCTCTGGCCCTCTGGCCCCCAGGGGCGTACTTTGGCAACTCCAGCCTCGTTAAAGGGTGAAAAGCGGGCTCCAAGAGGCCTCAGACGCTCACCTGCGTGGAGACGGCTTGGCAGGGAGCACCGGGGTAGGGCGGACTCAAAGGGCCTCTTTTGCAACGGCTAAAAACTCCGCAGAAGTAGCTGGAGCACATTAATTGGTGGCAGCAAATTGCTTTTATATCCATATTTGAACCTCTGGGATCTTTGAAAAGTTACTCTCCTAAATGAGAAAACCAATCAAAATACAGAGGCGTCTGCACTGCCATACGTACAATAGCCGCGAATGGGGATACAAGCCTGCCTCTACCCCCCACTGCTAGCGTTTATAATCTTTAAGTGTTAGTCACAGGTAGCACAGATAGTGCTCAGACGCCTCCCAAGGGATCGTTCCTCATATGTACATCCTCCTTCTATACCGTCTACGTTCAGGGTCTTTACTTGAATGAGGGCCGTGCAGCTTAGGGGTTTGGGAGAAGCTCTGAAAGCAAATAGCCCTTTACTAGTCAGGAGCCCCGGGAAATTTGCCTCACTTCTCTGTGCCTCGTTGTCCCATCTGTAAAATGGAGATGGTGATGTCTTCCTCGCAGCCTTGCTGGAGTTGTTAGGATGTGGCAATTATGCACTGAAGTGAACTTTCCAGAACAGAACTCTCAGGGGCTGATCAGAATCTGGAAATGTTGTCTTTTGCACTGGCTCTTCCAGAGCTTTTGAAGCTGAACCCAGCTTCCTTTCTCACTGCTTCTCCTGGCCTCTGACCCAACTCCCTAGTTCCACTGTGAATTCCCTGCCTTCTCTCTTCCCACTCTTCTAGCCTTAGTTTATTTTGTAACTCCTAAATCCCCTTCTTCTGCACTTCCAATCCCCAGAGAATATTCCTCCATCCCCAGACTTTGGAGTGAACTCACTGTTGAAACCACATTCCTCTCTAGTCAATTACAGAATTGAATCCCTCTGCCCCTATAGTATAAACTTCCAGAGGGCAGGGACCCTATATCTCTCCCAGGAACCAAGCACGGGCTAAGAAACATGCTATTACTTTGTGAATTTTCATTCAGTGAATAAATTTGTCATTTTCACATATCACACAGAGGGAGTCAAACACAAAGATGTTTGCTGAATTCATCCTTTAGCTTTGTGTTCCAGCCTTGAGAGTCTGTACCCAAACTCACTCTTCCCCTCTAAGTCCCATCGCTCATCCCTACAGCGCTAATATGGTTTGGCTGTGTCCCCACCCAAATCTCATCTTGAGTTGTAGTTCCCACAATCCCCATGTGTGGTGGGAGGGACCATGTGGAGATAATTGAATCATTGGGGTGGTTTCCCCCATCCTGTTCTCGAGATAGTTAGTTCTCATGAGAGCTAATGGTTTTATAAAGGACTTCCCCCTTTGCTGGGCTCTCATTTTTCTCTCTCCTGCTGCCCATGTGAAGAGGGACGTGTTTGCTTTCCCTTCTACCATGATTATAAGGTTCCTGAGGCCTCCCCAGCCATGCTGAACTGTGAGTCAATTAAACTTCTTTCCTTTATAAATCACTCAGTCTTAGGCAGTTCTTTTTAGCAGCATGAGAACCGATTAATACAAGCAACAGGCTTCTAGCTGATTCCTGGCTTGTTCCTTTACCCGTGCTGCTCTGTGACTTGAAATGCCCCTGTTCCTGTATCAGGATCCCACTTATCTCTCTAGGTTCAGGTTCAATACCAACTCCTCCCCAAAGCCAGGTGCCCCACTAAACAGAAAGCCTCTCTCCATCTGTCTTAGTTCATTCCTGCTGCAATAGAAAATATCTTGGACTGGGTAATTTAGAAATAGCATAAATGTACTGCTCATAGTTATAGAGGGTGGGAAGTCTAAGGTCAGGGCACCAGCAGGTTCAGTGTCTGGGGAGGACCTCATCTCTGCTTCCAAGACGATACCTTGAATGCTACCCCTTCACATGTTGGGAAGGACAAAAAAAGGCAAACAGTTCCCTTGAACCTCTTTGATAAGGTCACGAGTCCTATTCATGAGTGCCCCATCGCAATGATTTAATCACCTGCTAAAGGTCCCCACTTTTTAGTACTATCACATTGGTGATTAAGATTTAACATGAATTTTGGAAGGACATGTTCGTAAGAACCATAGCACCATCCCTGCTTCCCACTGCATTTTACACCTTTTAAAAATTATCATTCCTTCTCTTTGTGCCTATATTTTGATCATTTATGTATAGGCCTAGCTCCCTCAACAATATTTTAAGCTTTTTGAGAACAAAAACTGCACTTTGCCCTCACAAGGTTATTGTGAGGATTAAACACAAACCCATGGGTTAAAAAGAAAACAATGCTACTTGTGTTTAAATCTGCAGCACTGAAAAAGAATGATAAAAATTAAAAATAAAAAAACACAAATGGGCAGCATTGCTGGGCACAGTGGCTCACGCCTGTAATTCAAGCACTTTGGGAGGCTGAGGTGGGAGGATCGCTTGAGAGCGGGAGTTTGAGGAGCCTGGGCAACAAAGTGAAACTCTGATCTCTACAAAATAAAAATTAAAAAATTAGCCAGGCATGGTGGCATGTGCCTGTAGTCCCAGCTACTCAGGAGGCTGAGGCAGGAGGATCACTAGAACCCAGGAGTCTGAGGCTGCAATACACTATGATTGAACCACTGGACTGAAGTCTGGGCAACAGAGCAAGAACTTGTCTCTAAATAATTTTAAAAATCTGAAGCATCTTGGCACCCTCTGCCCCTTTGTTACTCGAAGGCCTAGCATGGAGCTAGCTACTCGTATGGTTAATAATCAGCAATGTATAGATAATTAAAAGAACAAAAGTGCTCTTAAATGCATGCCGAGGCAGCACAGAGCTGCTGTGCTCCCAGCAAGTATGCAGAATAGACATTGTTTGAGTATACCTAGCCGATGAAGGAGAATTCTGGCTTTGCCTGCTTCATTCCTCCACCTTCTCTGCCTCAAGGAGAGCTCTAATCCTGGTCAGGTGCTACGGTCTGAATGTGTCCCCCAAAATTTATATGATGAAACTCAATCACCAATATGATAGTATTAAGAGGTGGAACCTTTAGGAGATGATTAAGCCAGAGGACTCACCCTAGTGAATGGGATTAGTGCCTTATAAATTAGGTTCACACAGCATTCACTCCTTTTAACTTTCTGTCTTCCACTGTGTGAGGACATAACAAAAACCCCCTCATCAGACAATGAATGTTGGTGTCTTGATCTTGGACTTCCCACCCTCCAGAACTGTGAGAAATAAACATCTATTATTTATAAAATTACCCAGTTGTGGGTATTTTGTTAGAGCAGCAGGAAGGGCCTGAGACACCAGGTGTGGTGCAGAACAGGGTCAAGGGGGTGCAGGCACCTAAGGAGAGGTGATGGGTGGATGACAAGAGTCATGCAGATAGAATGGGGAGAAATTGTTTGCAGAACTCAGAAAAAGGACATGAAGGAAAGGCTACTGCTAAAGACAGGATTTTCTTTTATGAATATGTAAAGAAGCACAATGTAAAAAGTAAAACAAGAAAAAGTTGGGCCAGGCGAGGTGGCTCATGCCTGTAATCCCAGCATTTTGGGAGCCCAAGGCGGGTGGATTACTTGAGGTCAGGAGTTCGAGATCAGCCTGGCCAACATGGTGAAAGCTGGTCTCTACAAAAATTAGCTGGGCAAAACTTAAGTGGCACACACCTGTAATCCCAGCTGCTTGGGAGGCTGAGGTAGGAGAATTACTTGAACTCAGGAGGTGCAGGTTGCAGTGAACCGAGATTGGGCCACTGCACTCCAGCCTCGGCAACAGAGCAAGACTGTCTCAAAAAACTAAAAAAATTAAAACTTGAGTATTAATTGAGTCACGTGGGTCACAATCTTAATTTCTTATTGTATGCATATTATTTCTTATACCTGGGGCTTTGAGGGGGACCTGGATTGATAAGAACCTGAGTTAGCCATTAAGCGAGGGGCTTCTCTGAGGTTGAGAGTCAGCTTCCCCAGAGCTTGAAGGCTATTCAAGCCCTCAGCTTCCCACTCCTCTTGCTCATACACCCTCCTTTCCCTGCTCCTCCAAACTCTGTGCTTCTGCAAAAACAGCTCATGTGATACCCCAAGCCCTGGTGACTTTTTGGACACATACACTCTTGTACATGCAGTTTCCTCAGTTAAGGATGCCCTTGGCTCCCTCGGGTGCCTAGAAGACAACTCCGAGAGCCTCCTTCTGTGTAAGGCTTTCCCTGAGTCCTGCAGGGAGCATTGTTCCTGACATGTCTTTACCTGTGTCTCCCTCATTCGGCTGTGAGCATCTCATCTCTGCATCCCTTTATCTAGCACAGCGCCATGCCAGACCCACTGGCAAGGTCAAGGCTGAGATCTGACTCCATTTTCTTCCCTGTTCCCCATTTCTGGCCTCCCAGCTCCTACCATCATCATGTTTCTCTATTCTTTGTTGCAGTGATTGGGTCCTCGGCCCTCTTGCCTGACACACAGCAGTTCACAGAACATATCAGGCCTTCTGATGTTTGCTAACATGCTTGGAACTTAAATTATTTAAATAGTATCCACTTTCTGTTAGGGAATAAATTAAACTTGCAGTAAAAGTCGAGATAGGGGTCTCTTGGGGGATGCAAACTCTTGAATAGTGAAGGGGAATAAAATTCTGTTCAAGGGTTTCTATTTCCACCACACTACACTATATGAAGACGTTGATTATTTAACCTGTACATACCAATTCGATTCAAAATTCAGGAAGGTTCAATGCAAAGTCCTTCTTAAACAACAGGCCCATACCTATAATCACAGCACTTCGGGAGGCTGAGGTGAGAGGATTGCTTGAGCCCAGGAGTTCAAGACCAGCCTGAGCAACATAGTGGGACCTCATCTCTACAAAAATAAAAAGTAAAAAAGTAGCTGAGCACGCAGGCTCACACCTGTAATCCCAGCACTTTGGGATACAAAGGCAGGCAGATCCCTTGAACCCAGGAGTATGAGACCAGCCTGAGCAACATGGTGAAACCCCATCTCTACAAAAAAGTACAAAAAGTAGCCAGGCATGATGGCACTCACCTGTAGTCCCAGCTACTTGGGAGGCTGAGGTAGGAAGATCACTTGAGCCCGGGAAGTCAGTGATGCAGTGAGCTATATCATGTCCCTGCAGTTCAGCCTGAACAACAGAGGGAGAACTTGTCTTGTGAGAAACAAACTCTCCCATCCAAACCCAAAGAATGGACTTAGAGACCCAGAGAACAGCGAAAGTGAGCCTTTTAATGATGGTCTTGAAGATCAGCTGTCTGATGAGCAAGCACACCCAGCACAGTTTCAACAAGCAATTTATTCCCTCGTGCTCAGGTCTCTCCCCTGGTTCCTCACAGGCTGAGTACTATGGGGGGGGGGGTCAATCTTCCCAGGTGTCGCCTATTGATTATTGCATAAGGGCTTTAGGTGGCTTTTTTTTAAGGGTTGTCTTGCTGCATTTTGCTGCAGCCCACGAAGGATTGCAGTTCTAGTTAGCTTAGGGGCTCTTCAAGTATTTGACTTATGACCTAAGTAGCTGGGCAGGCTGAAAAGAAGAGACAAAATGAGCTATTTTGCAGGCCAGTAAGCTTTTGTTGTAAACTAAATATTTTTTGGTTTGGGTGAGGGCAACTGATTGGGGACAGGGGGGGAAGAAGGGGGAAGCCAATGAGCAGGCATCTACTAACCAAGCAGGGGTCTCATATATCTTGTTTCTTCTGTAGTTTGCTGAACTAAGTCTATTCAAGGCACTTTGTCTTAGAAATGGACCACTGTATACATTATTTCCTTCAGTCTAAAAAAAGTAAAAATTTATTTAAATAAAAACATTAACCAGGTGGTTGTGCACCTGTAGTCTCAGCTACTCATGAGGCTGAGAAAGGACCTCTGGAACCCAGGAGGCCAAGGCTGCAGTGAGCCTTAATTGCCCCACCGCATTCCAGCCTGGGAGACAGAGAGAGACCCTATGTATTACTTTGTTCTCGCGTTGCTAATAAAGACACACTCAAGACTGGAGTGTGGTTTATAAAGGAAAGAGGTTTAATTGACTCACAGTTCCACATGGCTGGGGAGGCCTCACAATCGTGGCAGAAGATGAAGGGAAAGAAAGCAAGGCACGTCTTGCGTGGCAGCAGGCAAGAGGGCGTGTGCATGGGAACTCCCCTTCATAAAATCATCAGAATCTGTGAGACTTATTCACTATTATAAAAGCATGGGAAAACCTGCCCCTGTGATTCAATTACCTCCACCGGGTCCCTCCCAGGAGATGTGGGAATTATGGGAGCTATAATTCAAGATGAGATTTGGGTGGGTACACAGCCAAACCATATAACCCTATCTCAAAAGAAAGAAAAAGAAATGTACCATGGAGCATATTTTGAGGATGCCTTTGGGAGCAGAGTTTAGAGCACCTTTAGGTTTTCCCAGGAAAATCCTGAGAACCAGATTAGAAGTTTAAAAACTTGGATTTTGGTGCCAGCTCTGTCATTATTAATAGTTATGATATTAGGTCATCCTAAACCTTAACCTCCTTATCTGTAAAATGGTCACAGCAATCCCCATTCAACCTCTTATATGGTGAGGTACAGGTAAGAATTAAATAGAATAACATAAGTAAAATACTTTGTAATCTCTGAACTAACGTAAAGACACATCTGGTATAGACAGAGCTAGAGAGAATGAAATATTCATGTTCTATACTATGTGGGAAGAAAGTGTAAAAGGTATCACAATTTAAAACATGCTCTCATTTATAAAAATCCTAATAAGTTGTTTGGACAGCAAATACAAAGCTTCTTCAGATGACAGCACAGACTGGGGGGAAAAAGATGAATCTAGAAACTTTTCTGTTGTTTGTTTTGTTCGCCGCTGCATTTCTATTGCATACACTTGTTATTGTTAAAGAAATGGGTCAGGCATTTTCTGAGCATGTTGGCATGTGCCTGTAGTGCCAGTTATTCAGGGGACTGAGGCAGGAGGATTGCTTAAGCCCAAGAGTTTGAGGGCTCAAATAAAGCTTTGAGTGTACCACTGCACCCCAGCCTGAGCAACATAGTGAAACCCCATCTCAAAAAAAAAAAAAAAAAAAAAAAAAGGTAGACCTGGGCTTTGGGCTCTAGGCTCTGGGCTCTGCACCCAATTATGTGACCCTGGGCAACGTTGCCTATTTCTTTGTTTATAAAATGGGCTAATATTAGCTACTGTGTAGCATTAGCTATCAAGATTAAAGCAGAAAACATATAGAGTTCTTGGCGCAGAGCCTTGACACCTCAGATGACAGTTCCACACTGCTGTTTACTGGGCTGGAAACAGCCCACGGCTGTGCTTTCTAAATATACCTCTCTCTCATGGGCTCCCTGACCTCCAGCCCTGCCAGGCCTCTCCACTTAATTTAATGAAAAGAAACACAAGTCAGTAGCATTCATGTGGAGAAGAACGTAACTAATGGAGAGAAGGTCAATAGTTGGCAAACCCTAGAGACAAACAAATCATTGTCCTTTTTCTCCAGCCTTCTTGGAAGTTTTTCTGCTTTCTTCTTCCTTGGAGTTCAAGGGTCTCTATGGGACCAAAATATCAAGAGCAAGACCTTCCAGGCTGCTCTCAGAAGCTCTAAGTCTGCTCTATTGAAGCTGAAGCAGCCTCAATATTTCACTGGCAAGAGACTGTCTCACATTCCTAGCAGGAGGGCGAAAAGAGAGAACCAGGCTCTGGTTCCTGTCCAGTCAGCCTGGGCTGAGCACACAGTCAAGGATCCTCCTGCAGCCTGGAATGTGCAGGTAGTGTCGGAAGAATCTAATGAACCCTGATGTAGACACCTAGCATACTGAACCATTGTAATAACCTTAGAAGCCCAAGTGCATCTGCAAATACATCTTCTTTTGCTGTTGCTTAAAAACAGACACGATTTTCATGTAAGGGTAATTCTGTGGACTTGACAATTTGCAGAGAATCCCTCCACCCGATTTGGCCTCTCTCCCAATTAGCTAATGTGGCAGAAACTACGAGCAGAACAAAGAAACCTCAGCCCAGTGTGAATTGTGGAACACTTTATTGAACACAAATGAACAGAAGTCAGATTTCCTCTGCAGATTAAGAAAAACTCTAGGTGCCAGCAGAGGAAATGAAGAGAATTTCTGAGAAAATGTTCAGGGCAGAGGCAGAAGTTCAAAGGGAAATAATTTAAAGGACAAGATGAATAGCCCCTTATGAAATGCTTCCCATGGTGAAAGATGAGGGCCCAGAGGTAGGGAAGCAGAGAAAAAGTGGAGAGGCCCCAAGAGTGAGCATTTGTTTAGAATGCTCTCCCACTGCCAAGCCCTGTGCCTGCAGCGTCATCAGAGTAGAAAAGGTGACGTGACCGGGGGAAGAAGCCCGAGCTTTGGAGTTACAGCTGAACTCATGAGCTAACTAGTCAGACATGGGCCCCTACCTGACCAGGTGGCTTTGCATTGCTTAACTGGCCTAAACTTGTTTCCTTGTCCTCAAAATATGAACAAGGCCCATATCCTAAGGTTGTTAGGAAAGTTACATGAAATAATAAATGTAGAAGCACTGACCACAGTAGGCACACGTGAACTGTGGTTCTGCAACCCTTTCCCTGTCCAAGCACCAGAAATAACTCACTCCTAGTCTTGAGTTTGCCCAGGGCAGATGCTTTGAAACACTCCCTGGAGGAATGAGGGACCTATTCCAGCTATCCTCCCTACAAGGGAGGAGATGGCAGGAGTCAAACACTCATATACAGCTGCCTATCCTGTACAGCAGGTGTGGCTGCAGCCTGACAATCTGGGAAGGACTCGGAGGAAAAACAGAGTAGAATGATAGATAACAGAGGCTAGGAAGTGGGTGTGGGTGACACGAGGCTCTAGACCACAGGTCCCCTCCCAGGAAGCTGCCATCTTCTCCTGGTTTTGCAGATACCTACCTCTCAGTGGATCCCTTACCCACAAAGTGAGACTCCATCTCAAAAAAAAAAAAAAAAAAGTCCTGAGGGCATACCCAGCTAATAGGTGAGTCTGTGGCTTTAAGGGATTTTTTGAAACTGAGGACAGGAAATGCCTCCTAATTCATTCACGGTATTTGGTGCCCAGGACAACCAAAAGTGCCCAAGTTATTTATAAACCATTGTTAATGGTTGAGCTTGAAAAATCAAAGCCAAGAGCATTTGAGTTCTACTCATTTAACCATAGTGAGGAAAATAGCATTTGAACTGAAAGTTGATTTTTAGACCAGCTGGTTCTCCCTTACCACAGTATCCTCCTCCTTCTCCAACACACAAAAAAATACAACCCACACATACACATCCATGAACACACGCACAGGTGAACAAATACATATAATGTGCACACACATACAGTCTCACATGAATACCTATCATGCATGCGATAGAGTTCCTTGGAGAAAGTCTTCACATTATTCAGTGTTTTCTAGATTTTCCTCTAAAACACCAAGTATATGAGAAGCTCATGAAAGTTTATATACATAGATTGACATCTTAGCAACTGTGTTCACCACCACCCACCAACCCTTGATGACAAGCTACAAGGAAATAAAATTAGATTCCTTCCACATGCTATAGACAAAAATGAATTGCAGGTATGTTGAAGACCCATAAATAAAAAATAAAACTGTAAGAGTATTTGCAAAAAATCAAAGTAACATTTGAACAACCTTGAAACTGGGGAAAATTAAGCAAGCGGGAAAAACACATAACCCATGAAACAAAAACCAGATTTGCTTATATAAAAATCAAAAGCTTCAAAAAGATGCCATAATCAAAATTATAAATATAAGACATCATTGCCAGGCACAGTGACTCACGCCTGTAATCCCAGCACTTTGGGATGCCAAGACAGGCAGATCCCTTGAGCCCAGGAGTTTGAGACCAGTCTGACCCATCTCTACTAAAAATACAGAATTAGCCAGGCATGATGGCACATGCCTGTGATCCCAGCTACTTGGGCAGCTTAGGCAAGAGAACTACTTAAACCCAGGAGACGGAGGTTGCGGTGAGCTGAGATCACACCATTGTACTCCAGTCTGGGCACCAAGTGCAAAACTCCGCTGCAAAAAAAAAAAAAGGAGGGGGAGAAAAGGACATCATCAAAATGAATATGCTGGAAGTCAATATGTTAAGTGAAATAAGCCAGGCACAGAAAGATAAATATTGCATGTCTCACTCATATGTGAGAGTTAAAAAAAAGTTGATCTTATGGAGGTAGAGAGTAGAATGACAGCCTGGGAAGCATACTCTACAAAAAATACAAAAATTAACTGGGCATGGGGCACACACTTATAGTCGCGGCTACTCAGGAGGCTGAAGTGAGAGGATTGCTTGGGCCCAGGAGTTTGAGGCTGCAGTGAGCTATCATTGCACCACTGCACTTCAGCCTGGGCAACAGAGTTAAAAAAAAAAGAAAGGAAAAAGAGAGTAGAATGCTAGAAAACAGAGTCTGGGAAGGGAGTGTGGGTGGCAGGAGGGGTGGCAGGGGATAAATAGAGGTGGGTTAATGGGTATAAGCATAGAGTTAGATAGATAAATAAGTTCTAGTGTTTGACAGCAGAATAGGATGACTACAGTTAATAACAATGAATTGTATATTTCAAAATCACTGGAAGCAAGGACTTGAAATGTTCCTGAAATGGTAAATATTCAAGGTGAAGAACAGCCTAAATACCCTGACTTGATCATTACACCGTTACACATTCCATGCATGTAACAAAGTATCAAATGTACCCTGTAAATATGCATAAATATTATACATCAATAAAAAAGAAAAAATAGGATAAAAAGATTGGAAGGGAATATTCCAATAAATAATAAACAAATAACTCTCCCAAATTAAGAAGATAAACAAGCCAATAGAAAAATGACAAAGAACATAAAATAGCAAGTTTTAAACAAGGAACCAAAATGAACAACGGTCACATAAAGACGATCCACCTCAAATGATAGACAGGACAGTTAAAATCAACACAACAGTGAAATCACCATTTTCATCCATCAAAAAGTCATAAGATTGATAATATCCAATGAAAATGTGGGGCAACTGGTTCTGTCACGTAATACTAGAAGGAGTATAAATAACTGCAAACTTTTATAAAAGTGACATAACAATATTTATTAAAATTTAAAATGTGCATGCTCTGATCCAAGAATCCTATTTCTGGGAATTTTTCAAGCTAATAAACACATCAGTAGATAAAGCTAGTTGTCTATAATCTTTGTTATAATATTTTTTGTCATAAAAAATAACTGAAAACAACTTTAAAATCATTGAAAAGGTGACTCACTAAAGTTTTGCAGAATCTCTTCTGTGGTAACTTGCTGGAACCTCTGTTTTCTGTTATACTTTTCTCATGTGTGACTCAGCCCATCATCATCAGTTTCCCCATCTACACACTTAAGGTAGTAACAGTATTTACACCACAGATTTATTTGTGCTAACTTGGAAGAACTTTTACTATATATTGTTAAGTTTAAAAGGGAATTTTCAGGTTTCTTTCTTTAACATTTATGTATGCTTATATTTATTTGTATATGTTTGTATTTATTTTATAAAAAAACGGACAAGTTATACATATGTGTATATATTTGCATCAGCAAAAAAATGGAGAAATAGTGAACACATCTATTGCTTTTGTAATTTATGTCACTAAAAAGAAGAAAATCACCAATGGAAAAAAAGATAGGAGGCATGGTACAACAAATACTAATGGTTAATAACCATAAGGAGGAAAATTTAGCCTTAAAAACCTCACTAGTTTTAAGAACCTCCTTAATTCAAAGCCCCCTTTTCAATGTCCTGTGCCATTCAAATGAGCTAAACTGAGGGTGCTAGAGATACCTACCCTAAGACAAGGCACTGTAAAGAGGGTGTGTGGGTGTGATGGGTGCATGTGGGGTATCTGGGGCTGGGGGGAGGAAGATGGATAGAAGGGGAAGATGAAGAAGTAACTGCCTTCAGAGGGGTCAGAGACTGTTGAGTCGAACACTGACCCTTTTACTTATTCTCCATGGGATTCAAATGGCTTTTTTTTTTTTTCCGAGACCATCTCCTTATTTGACAAACAAGTAAGTGAAAGCGCTAAATAAGTTCCTATTCATACCCCGCCCAGGACAAAGGAAGGGAGCCCCTGCCCACCCAGCCTGCTTCAGGCCCACCCTGAGGTGCTGTCTCCTCTGCCTCTTCTCCTCCTCCTCCTTCCCATACCCTCCTTCCCTGTCACACAAGCTGTCTGCCTATGCAGAGGAGGCTCTGGCCTTTGGGATGTTCACTGTCTTAACTTAGCCTGTCTGCCTATGACTTCCCATTCATCACGACACCAGTGCCTTCTGCATTTCAGTGATTTTGGTCCCTAAAAGAGCATGATTTCAGTCAAACACACACACACATACACATACAAAATGAAAGAGGAGCACTAAAGCCCTTTACCTGGCACAAATCTTTCTAAATAAGAATCCAGGTATCACCCCGGATCCTATACAAAATACAGGTTTAGTTATCAACAGAAGAAAAGTTCTCAACACCGAAATGGCAGGAGATTACTGCAACACTTTTACGTCACTGAAAAAATGCATTTAAAATCACTGACCCTCTCAAATACCTTGAAAGACAGAGAAGGGCAAAATAATCTGTCTCTTTGCAAAGGATGAGCCTCCCAGAGATGGTGGAATAAACTGGAGGCAAAAGTGTCTGCTCATCTGGCAGGTAAGTGTTCTGGTGGGTCCAGCAGGTCAGATGTGAATTCCCTTAGGGTTTTTCAGATCACAGGATTACCACGATTACTACATAAAAATTGCTCTATGCCAGTCATTGTTCAGCAAGACGTCCAGGTCTTCGAAGCTCCTCTACTCCTGCTCAGGAGGCTGGAACTGGTCAGCTTCCCCGGACAGAGCTCACGCGCTCTGGGCTCTGGGCTCTCTGCCGCGGTTGAGGAGGTCTGTGAGTTCCCCGATGTACTTGATGGTGTACTTGAGTGTCTGGATCTTGGTGAGCGGCTGGCCTCTCTGGCTGTATATAGGTGGCAGGTAATTCCGGAGGGTATGCAGTGCATCTGCCAATGTCCTCATCCTGAGCTTCTCCCTCTCGCTGGCTTTCCGCCTCCGCTGGACAGACATCCTGACTTTGGTGCCCTTCTGGGCCTTGGGGCCACCACCACCCTGGAGGTAGGCGGGCTGGAAAGCTAACATATTGTAGTCCACCTCTACCAAGCCACGGGTCCCACCGACACTGCAGCCATCACTGCCCCCACTGCTGGCCCCACCATGCTCACAGGGCAGCCCAGCCACAGTTGAAGAATAGGACTCCAGTGATGGAGCTGGGGAAAGGCTCTGAGAAGGGGAGGCCTGGGTCAGCTCAAAGGGCCCTGCCCTGTCCTTCCAGTCCCAGGAAGACAGCAGCCCAGGGCTGTCAGAGGAGCCCAAGCCATCCTCGAGACTGAGAAAGGTCTCATGCAGGTTGTCCATGCCTGCGAGACAGCTGCAGAGGGAATGGCTCCCTGGCAAGTGAGAAAGTTCTGCCGCCTGGCCAAGGAAGAGCTCTCTTTTATGATGGTGGGGGAGAAGTGATGAAGTGGGAAAGAGGGCCGTGTAAAGAGAGTTCAAAGGAAAAACCAAAGACGAAGATGGAAAATGAACTCTTCAGGTGTCACTTTCTCCTCATTGATAATTAGCATCTTCCAGCTAAAATGTCTTTAAACAGAAAGGCCTCCAAGAGAAGAAAAAAGGAATTATCTTGTTGTAACTAAACCAATTAAGGCTGCATAACTAGACTTAGCATTGTGCTGTGGAACTCATTAATGAGGGAGCCAAAGAAAACAAACCTGGGGCATCCACAGCAAGGAGGGGGTGGCTGAGGCCCCCGGTGGAGAGTAGCAAAGTGACCCTAGAGGGCTTCCATCCCCTCCATCAAGACCTGCTAGATATTTCAGCACAGATGGAGTGTATTGTCAGAGAGTCAGCATGGTCTAGGGACAAGGTAACCCCTCTGAGCTTTGATTCCCTAATGTGTCCAACAGACAACAACAGCTTTTATTTCCTAGGGTTGCTGGGAGTACAACACACATTAGGTATCCAGTGGATGCCACCCTAGTAAATTTCCCTGGGTTGTATAGAGTGCAGACATGCCCCCAACATGCCTACACTCAGAATGACGGAGGCAGCAACTTCAGTAAGCCTAGAGTCTGAAAGAGCAGGAAACATCCTGCTGGAAGCATAAAAGCCTTGCTGTTACTGAGCAGATTTGGAATTCCCCATAGCAAGAAGATACCATGAAACAGAAAACTCCTTTAAACCAGGGAGTTTGCCGAATACCTGGCATTTATCCTAGGGAAAGTCTTTTTTTAAAAATCCAGCTGCACCTTGTTTTTGAAATGAGTCACACCTTGCTTTTTGAAATGTATGGAGGAGGAAGTGTGAAATTAACTAGGGAGCCTCTTTTCCCCACCACAGCTCCAAATGCCACTGAATGTGTTAAGTTGGAGGGTTGTGCTAGTTTGCCTCACTTCCTATATGCTCTGCTAGACCCTGGATTTGGGGAAAGGGATCTCAGATTCCCCATTTGTTCCATGAACTTATTTATTTTCCATGTAGCTAATTCTACAAATTAGTATTAACTTCAAGTCACAGTGAGTTAACTTGTAGAGTATTAACATGCCTTTAACATGTTATTTAAGTCCCTTTGCAATTATTGAAAATAAATGTCAATGGCCTGGTTAGAACATTTATGATTTTTTAATTTGCAAGGCTCAGGGAAGAAAAATCTCAAGTAGGTAATCTGTAGAAGAATGCTCTTAATTTTGCCATTTACTAGAGAACCCGAAGCCAGATCTTGAAAAATGATCGTTTTAATGACTGTATGAAATGTAACCAATGACTCTTGCTCCTTTTTCCTCTCCCTTCTCTCTTCCAATTCTTGTTGAGAAGCCCAGAATCTGCTGATACTATCAAGGATTTTATATATTTTTTAACTTTTTTATTTCAATAGCTTTTGAGTCACAAGTGTTTTTGGTTACATGAGTGAATTGCATAGTGGTGAAATCTGAGATTTTAGTGCTCATGTCACCTGAGTAGTGTACATCATTCCCAATATGTAGTTTTTTTATCCCTCACTCCCCTCCCACCCTCCCTCTTCTGAGTCTCCAGAATCCATTAGACCACTCAGCATACCTTCGCATACCCGTAGCTTAGCTCTCGTTTATAAGTAAGAACATGTGGTATTTGATTTTTTTTCATTCCAAAGTAACTTCATTTATAATAATGGCCTCCAGCTTCATCCAAGTTGCTGCAAAAGACATTATTTCATTTTTTTTTATGGCTGAGTAGTATTCCATGGTGTATATTCCAAATATAAGCCACATTTTCTTTATCCACTCATTGGTTGGTGGACACTTAATTGCTTCCAAATCTTTGGAATTGTGAATTGTGTTGCAGTAAACGTACACGTGCAGGTGTCTTTTTGAGACAATGACTTCCTTCCCTTTGGGAAGATACCCAGTAGTGGGATTGCTGGATCAAATAGTAGATATACTTTCAGTTCTTTAAGAAGTTCCATCCTGTGTTCGATAGAGGTTGTGCTAATTTTCATTCCCACCAGCAGTGTGTACATGTTCCCTTTTCACCACCTCCATGCCCATATTTGATGTTTTTTGCCTTTGTTTATGACAGACCTGTTCTGGCCGGGGTAAGGCGGTATCTCGTGGATTCAGCTTGCATTTCCCTGGTAACTAGTGAGGTTGAGCATTTTTCGTGTTTGTTGGACATTTGTGTATCTTCTTTTGAGAAATGTCTATTCATGTCATTTGCCCACTTTTTGATTAAATTATTTGTTTTGTGGATACAAGGCAGCTGTAGGGGCTGCTGCCATGGCAGGCTCAGTCCTTATGTTCCACCTTCACAGTTTTCCACATAACACTGCTTCCGCTCTTAGACTCCATAACTCCTTTTTCCCCTTCCTACAGCTTCTTTCTAAAACTGCTAATTTCTTGAACTTCCATTTTTAGATATTTCATTTCCTAAATGAGACAATATCTGTCAAATCCTTAGTGCACTGAAGACACTTAATAAATGTAGGTCTTGTCATTATTGTTATTGACGGTTGTCATACCCATCATCAATAGAATAACTTACTGAGCTGTGACTCTTCTGCTTCTGACCCCAGTTTCCCGGTCTTATTGGGCCCTGAAACTATTCTTGGAGAAGGGAAGCTGCCTGGTTTCCATGTTTCTTGATGTACACTCTCTCTTTGGTAAAAAAGTAAAGCAGAACGAGACTTACATTTATCTGAGAAGCATTCTGTGCTCAATATGAGGGAAATAAAGGTCAAGGACAATGTAACACTGTAGTGCAGACGTTTGAAGGCTACAGTTAGACAAACACTAGCTATTGCTTTTCTGTCTCCAGTTTGAACAAAGCAACAGAACACTGGATAAGGCTAGACCAGACAGGTGAAATTTGTACTGGACCCAGTACAATCTGGCAGACAGCATGGTGTTGTAGAAAGATGAGGCAGAGCTTGCCTCTTTCATAGCAAGTGACTCACCCCTTAGGGCCTTAGTATTTTAGTGTGTAAGAGGAGATAATAACACTTGTCCTTTTTTTTTTTTTTTTTTTTTTTTTTTTTTTTTTTGTTGAGGCAGCGTCCCACTCTATTGCCCAGGCTAGAGTAAAGTGCACTTCACTAGGATCTAGTGATCTAGGATTAAGGATAACTGCAACCTCTGCCTCCTAGGTTCAAGTGATTCTTGTGCCTCAGCCTCCCAAGTAGCTGGAACTACAAGTGTGTGTGCCACCATGCTCAGCTACTTTCTGTATTTTTAGTAGAGAGGGAGTTTCACCATATTGGCCAGGCTGGTCTTAAACTCCTGGCCTCAAGTGATCCATCCACCTCTGCCTTCCAAAGTGCTGGGATTACAGATGTGAGAAATCATGCCCAGCCCGTCCTGTCTTCTTTATCAAGAGCATTCATCACATGAGGTAAGTAGACCAAGGGATCATGAAACTCGCATCTAGCTACAAAATGCCATGAAACATGTTGCTACTGTGTGAATATGCGTGGTTAAAAAAGCGCCGTACCAGCATGAAGGCATTTGGAGCTGTCATTGAGTCCATCATTTCTTTAAATCTGTATTCTACAGTTGGTCGATGACTTGCTCAATGTCACACCCAAAAGCCGTGTCAGAGATGGAAAGAGAAAAGCCAGAGTTGCCTGACTCCCCTATCAGTCCTTTTTCTTCCTTTGAAGGGTTCATATCAGGCAGACTACATATTTCCCACATTACTGATTTATTGGGATAAATATCTTACTTCAAATGTCATTCATGCAACAAACATTTATAAGCTACTGTGACTATGACTGTGACAGATTGAAAAGAAGCCCCAAACCTTGAGGCCCACTCTCAAGAGACCTTGAAAAATGTTCAGGTTCTGTTTTCCAAAGTGTAAGAGAGAGGTACAGGTAGCTTCAGCTCTCAAATCCCAGGCCTTCATGTGAACCTTTTTATTCTAGCTACACCCACTAAGGAGGATCCCAGATTTGCCATACATGTGAATGAATGGTCTGTGTCTAATTTTCATAATGATGAGTTTCTGAGGGAATGCTGGTCATTTTCCTGACAACATTCAGGACAACTGGGCATTTCACACTGGCCTCAAAGGATTGTAAACTCTACCTTTAAGAGCGAGGAAGCTTTCTTGAGGCAGAGCCACTTCCAGGAAATTGGCAAAGAGATCTCAAAAGATAGACAGAAAACAGAAGTGAAGAGGCTGATGGAATTCCTCAATCTGCATCCACCGGTGGTTCCATGCCACCACGAGCCCATAACAGCTCCTTTGTGCGAATTATAAAACAAACAAGCTCAGACTTATCTCAGCCCTGCTTGCCTCCTCAGCCCGGCACCTTTGTGCTGGGTGCACCCTCCTCAAGCAGTGGCCCTGGGAGCCCCCATAATGTGCCTTCTTTGCAGTTTTAGCATTTTTAGTACTTTGGCGGCTGTCCAAATATCGGTGAACAGATAGAACATGGGGGTGGTGGCAAGAGAACAGCGATGGCAGCCAGATTAAACCTGTCAAATCTTACATTTGCTCCTGTGTTATTGTGACCTGGGCCATATGAATCAATCTTTCTTAGCTTCAGCTTCATCTTCATCTGTGCAATTGAAATACTAATACTTGCCTTACAGAGTACATGCTTTTAGCAGGTCTACCTATTGTAAGCTGTAAGTGTGGTAACTGATGTTGCTGTAATTATTAACCTTGTGCTAGGATGCGGTGGCTCATGCCTGTAATCCCAACACTTTGAGAGGCTAAGGCAGGCAGATGACAAGGTCAGGAGATGGAGACCATTCTGCCCGACATAGTGAAACCTGTCTCTACTAAAAATACAAGTATTAGCTGGGTGTAGTGGTGTGCACCTGTAATCGCAGCTACTGGAGAGTGTGAGGCAGGAGAATCGCTTGAACCCGGGAGGCGGAGATTGCAGTGAGCCAAGATTGTGCCATTGCACTCCAGCCTGGTGACAGAACGAGACTCCATCTCAAAAAAAAAAAAAAAAAAAAAAAAACTTGTGCTGAGTAAATTCTTGTTTCCTTGAGTCAAGAGAAGTTAGAGCCACAATACAAGTAGCCACAAATATATCACTCCCATTCTCTCTTGGCCTCAAGTCCCCCCTGCTTAGAAACCAGAATCCTTCCCTTCAAATGAAATCTTTCTCTTTTAATGGAACCAGATTAGTGACATATCCAGGATGGGTGGTGGGAGCCGTAAGCCTCTGGTGTAGGCAATAAAGGGAGGTACTGTCTATGTATAATTTTAAAACAGTGATAATGCTTGGGTAAAAGTTGGTCTGTATCTTATTATAACCCTGTAGTGGCAATCCTAAACAATGACAATAATAAAATGACTACTCCTCTTTAGGAGAGCCTACTCCCACCACCACCCCCATCCTTGGTACACCAGTGCCAAAGAGAACTTGTAATTCAGTCTAAAAGTTTGAAAGTGTCACTCAAGGCACCTAAATCCTCTACTTTGCTATGGAACATTCAGTGAGTCATTCAACCTTTACAGACCTCAGTTTCCTTGTGTGGAAATTAGGAATCCTATATATCGTGTTGCTATGAAGTTTTTAAAAATTAAAAATTGAGACTTGACTTTGGAAAGTATAAAAGAGTAGAGTGATATGTTTTGATATTACCAAGATTAACAAAAATACTTTCACCAATGCAATTATCTGCTCCAAACCCAGTCATTGCTCCAAACCCAGCCATTTGCCATGATATATGACACCAGGTAAATCAGCATGGAAGGTGGTTCATGTGCCTTTAAAAGCCTGTCTCGTGAGAAATGACACTATCTCAGACCTTTGAGAAGCATCAAGGTTGAGAGTCTATTTTTCTTGTGACCTGGATCCCTGTTCTACATGAGGCAGTTTGTATGGGCCATTTGCTTGAGTCAGAGGGAGGACTCAAGTGAATTCCAACCCCTAATAATGCTCCAGAAAAGCCTTCCATAGGTAAGAATTTGGTCAACAAACTAAGAAATCTAATCCAGGAGTCCAATTAAAATGAGGGTGAATCTTTATTGACTTCCTGCCAATACTGAGAACCAAACTTTATTGAATTCCTGCCAATATTGAGAACCAAACTTTTCTCTTTCAGGTTCATTAGTTAATCTTAATTTTCATAGCCGTTTTGAAAGATAGAGGTTATAATCCACACCCTAAAGATGAAGAAATTTGTGCTCAGAACGGGACCCAGAAGACACAGCAAGAGGATGGGAAAAGTAGGATGTGATGTTAAGTCTGTATGAATTCCAGATCCCCACTATACTACATGATTGTAATTTCAAATTCCACCCTACTACACTATTTCTCAGAAACAGCTTCATACATGCAATGTAATCAATAGGAATAGGTACAAAATGCAAGGTTTGGTTCAAATCCCACCTCTTCCACGAAGCTTTCCCTGCCTGCCTCAGCCCTTGGAATTTCCCACTTCTCTGATCAATAACACTTACATTTGGCACCAATTCGTTTGACGTTAACATTTACCACCAGATATTCTGGTTCTCTGTTCATGTTGATATGACTTATTTCCATCAGCTACGTTGAAACTTCTTTGAAGATATAGATGATGGCTTTTCTGTCTCTTAGCATGGTGCAAGGAGCTCAGAAGATGACTAGCCCTTCAGTCTTTGGGCTTTTATTTGGCACACGTTGGGAGCCAAATACTGTACTGGGTGCTGAGGACAAAAAGTCAAATGAAAAAGCATTTGTTTTCAAGTTGCTTAGGGTATTGAAGGTGGTATCAGAGAAGTAAACTACTTATAAAACAGTGTCAAAAATGCTATGATACATTTAACCATAGGGCACAATCTGAACAACGGTATGTGACAGCCTTGGGAGCCCTCTGTAACTTGTATCTTTTGCAATATTAGCGGTTGAGTACTTCACTCGTTGTCCAGACATTGATGGTTAGATAAAAAGTGATACTGGTGACAAGAGGACAATCGTGGGGGCAGACAAAACCTGGGTCAAATCTTCCAAATACTTAACACACAAACCAGGCACTCAGTGGAAGGGCACAAAAGTGAATCTGGAAGGCTTTCTGAAAGACATGACTCCTGCAGCCCTGTTTTCTTGTTTGTTTGTTTGTTTTGTTTGCTTTTTTGTTTTGTTTTGAGACAGGTCTTGCTCTGTCACCTAGGCTAGAGTGCAGTGCAGTGGCATACAATAGTATGCTCATGGCTGACTGTAGCCTCAACCTCCTGGGCTCATGTGGTCTTGCCACTTGAGCCTCCTTAGTGACTGGGGCTACAGGCGTGCGCCACCATGCCTGGGTAATTTTTGTAGAGAGGAAGTTTTGCCATGTTGCCCAGGCTGATCTTGAACTCCTTGGCTCAAACAATTCTCTTGCCCTGGCCTCCCAAATTGCTAGCATTATGGGTTATAGCCCTGATTTTAAAGTAAAACTCCTGTTGGTTCTTAATGATGCTCCTTAAAAAGCAGGGCCTTTTTTCCAGGAGAGAACATTCTAGTCATTGCTTGAAGGCTTGATAGAACATGATTTGTCCAAGAAATTGCGAGCTGTTCCATGTTCCACAAAGTCAAGTGGAGGTAAAGAGCAGATGCTGGAGGTAAAGCTGAAGAGCAGAGCCTAGTCTGCAATGCAATGATAAGATGCTTGGACTTGATCTTGGACATGACGAGGAGCTTCTCATGGGATTTAGCAGGGGTGGGATTTGGTCAGCAGAGCACTGGAGGCTTACTCTGCCTGTTTGTAGGGAAGGTGTTTGAGTGGTCTCTTGGTTCTTCAGGGTTCACAGGGAAATAGAACCAATAGGATGAATGGACAGATGAATGGATGGATGGATGGATAGATGGGCAGATGGACAGATGGATGGACGGACTGATGGATAGAGGTGAAGTTCCACAGTCTCCTTTCTGCAAGCTGCAGACTCAGGAAAGCTGATAGTATTGTTCAAAGGCCTGAGAGCCAGAGAGGCAATGGATGGTGTAGATTCCAGTCCAGATCTGGAGGCCTGAGAACTAGGAGCACTGAAGACAACTGAGGACAGGAGACTGATATCCCAGCTTAAGGAGTCAGGCAGAGAGACCACTCAACCTTCCTCAGTCTTCTTGTTCTTTTCAGGCACTAAAGGGATGATGCCTACCCACATTATCTACTTTTCTCAGTCTACCAGTTCACACGCTAATCTCTTCTGAAAATACCCTCACAAACACACCTGGAAATAATGTAGAACCAGCTACTTGGGCATCCTGTGGCCCAAGCAAGTTGGCACATAAAATTAATCATCACCCATGGAGCATGACTAGAGGCAGAGTGCACCAGTATTATTCCAGGTGCTTAGCACAGATGAACCCATGTTCATCCTCACAACAACCCGAAGGGGTAGGTGCTATTATCACCACCAATCCTGTTTTACTAATAAGAAATTGAGGCACAGAGGAGTTAAGTAACTTGCCCAAGGCCCCAGGTTGAGAGCCTAGGCCAGCTGACTGGAGTCTAGGCTTTTACTCACCAGTTGGAGGCATCAGCATGATGGGCCCTGCAGAGTTGTTGAAGCTGGAACTTAGGGGTTTGACCTGAGACTTGGTAAAACATAAACGATTGATTGATTGATTAGCCCCATTCAATCATGTATCCAGTGTGTACAGAGAACCTGAGATTAGCCAGAGTCCTGAGTCCTATAGGCACTAAAAAGATTTAGTAAGTTTAGACTTTCTGTCCTCATTCCTAAATTAGATGGTTGGTTGGACATGACAGGCATCCACATAACTACTCATTGCCCTGGTTAGCAGACAGTCCTAATGCTTATAGTTTCGAAGGAGTGCTGTGTGTGTGTGTGTGTGTGTGTGTGTGTGTGAGATGTAACCTTTGAGACACCCCCTTCCTTGGCCATACCCACAGTTATCCCAGGTATCATAACAATAATAATAACAAATGTCTCTACTGCTAAGTGCTGCATAGGGTTTATTCCATTTAAATCTTGTAAAACTATTATTTCCTTTCCTATCTTTGTTTTCTTCATTTTTTTTTTTTTCTTTTAGAGACAAGGTCTGGTTCTGTCACCCAGGTTGGAGTGCAGTGGTGTGATCTTGGCTCACTGCAACCTCCACCTCCCAAGCTCAAGCCCTCCTCCCACCTCAGCCTTCCGAGTAGCTGAGACTACAGGCATGCAACACCATGCCCAGCCAATTTCTTTTTTCTTTTTCTTTTCTTTTTTTTTTTTTTTTTGTAGAGACGAGTTTTCACCACGTTGCCTAAGCCAGTCTCAAAATTCATGAGCTCAAGTGATCCACCTTCCTCAGCCTCCCAAAGTGTTGGGATTACATTTATGAACCATATCCGGCCTCCTGTTCCCACCTTGAATAAGAAAAAACTGAGGCTTAGAGAAGTTTTAAAAAATTGCCCCAAATGACCAGATTGATCAGTGGAAGAACACAATTTAGACCTAGTCAGTGTGACCCCAGAATCACAAGACTCCAGGGAGTGATGTTATGTTCCAAAGAGAGGAGACAGGTGAAAGAGGATTTTGGAAGGACCTTCTGTTGTAAGGTTTGTAGCTGTTTTACAACTTTGGGTTTGCAGTTCCAGAATAGAAGGCAGCTGTCATCTCCTACCCCTTCTAGTACTGTCCCTGGGGTTTAGGCCACATAATTGTTATTATCAAGCAGCAGGTAAGGGAGATATTTAATTGTATTTTCCTAGAATTAAACATTTTAGATAGAACATTTCATTCTTTTGTAAATAAAACCATTTTGTATATTAATATTGATAACAGTAATACACTTTCCATTTTTTGAGTACTTACAGCACATACTTCTCGGAGCTAAAAATAAGGGACTTGCATACATCCGCTCATGTGATCCTCCATACAATCCAATTAGGTAGGCATTTGTCATCTTTCAAGGAAGGAAGCAAAGCTCAGATGCTATAGACCTTGCCCGAGGTCACGGAACACGGTTTCTCTCCAAACCACAGCCTCACCCATCAGCTCTGCAGCCGCCACACCCAGAGTCAGCTGCAGTACTTTCACCCATCCCTGCCCTCACTGCTTGTCACTGAGACACTCAGACCCAACTGGCTCTGTGCACCCTGCTTTCAGTAGCTGTTTTTGGCTGTTGAGGCTCCTGCCCACCCTGAGCTCTACACACTCCCCTGACTTTTGTATACTCCACGTTCCCATCTTCTAGCCACAGCCATACAGAACTCCACTGGCCAGCCCAGCCCCTGGTCTTCCAGCCATGGGACAGGGCCTGTGTGTGAACAGTTAGACATATGTTGGGCTGGGGACAGTAGCTCATGGCTATGATTCCAGCACTTTGGGAAGCTGAGACTAGTGGATCACTGAAGGTCAGGAGTTGAAGACCAGTCTGGTCAACATGGCGAAACCCCATTTGTACGAAAAATGCAAAAATTAGCTGGGTGTGGTGGCCGGTGCCTGTAATCTTAGCTACTCCAGATACTGAGGCGGGAGAATCTCTTGAACCTGGAAGTCGAAGTTACAGTGAGCCGAGAACATGCCACTGCACTCCAGCCTCGGCAACAGAGGAAGACAGGAAAAAAAGAAAGAAAGAGAGAGAGAGAGCGTGAGCAAGAGAGAGAGAGAGGAAAGGAGGGAGGGAGGGAGGGAGGGAGGGAGGGAGGGAGGGAGGGAGGGAGGGAGGGAAAGAGAGGGGGGGAGGAAGAGAGGGAGGGAGGAGAGAGAGAGAAACAAAGCAAGAAGGAAGGAAGCGAGGAAGGAAGGAAGGAAGGAAGGAATTAATTTAAAAACCTGGGCCCTTTCACACTGCCACACAGTCTTGGCACTCAGCTAACATTCACTGGAAAACAGATTATTCTTGTGAGGCAAAGGGAATACAGGTATAGGGGTGTGTGTGTGTGTGTGAAGAAAACAACTAAGTGAAATGCGACATTTTCCTGTGTCCCTGAGCTAGTAAAGAGAACTAAACATGGTACCTGCCTGCACTGGTAGCAGCCCGGGGCTGCTGTGCTGTCAAGCCTGTGACAGTTTCAGCAAAGCCTGCGTGGGGCTCTTGGGACTGTGACTTTCATGTGATTGCCATTACGCTAAGGAAATAATAAAAGTAGTTCGCTCTCTTGGTTTGACTTTATGGCTCATTGTAAACCCAAACAGTAATGTTTTGGGTTTGATCATTTTAATAATAAATTGTGGAGCATCATGTAATGTGTGAATAGATGATTTTCACAGGCTGGGTATTTAACCCTTGAGCAGGACAAAGCAACAGAAAAATAAACAGCAACAAAATAATTAGACTTAACCCACAGGAAAGGTGAGAGACAGAAGAGTTCTAAACTGCAGAAATCCTTTAGAACAGAAAGAGATTTGTGGACTTCTTCAGCCTGACCAGCAGTTCTGTTTTTCTCCATCCCCTTCTCTAGGTGGTCATGAGGAAAAGCAGTGTTCTCCCTCCCAGACACCTGGGATGCTCCCTTTCTCCTCAGGCACTTTAGCTGAATGGGTTCAAGACCCTGTCTCATCAGCTTGCTCCACAGTCAAGAGCCATGTGAATTTTCTTTGCAAAATGAATGTGCACAGAAGCCAAGGCAGTATGGTCTACTCTAAAAAGAACCAGTTCTGGGGCAGCCATACCCCTGCAGGGTCCCTGGCACCTAAATATAAGCCTCTTTCTCTTTTGAAAATATAAATAAATATGTTCATTTGGGAACAAAATCCAGTCACCATGTCCACACAAAATGGGCGGTTATGCGGAAGATAGGAGGGCGGGCAGCCAGGGGACCGCAAAGTGTGGGTGAAGAAACATTAGAGAAGAGGAAGAGGGTAATAAAGAGAGGAACAGAAGCTCATTCTCCCTGGAGAGCATCAGGGCAGGATGTTGTGACTATTCTTACTGCAAGGAAGTATGAGCAGCTTGTCTTGATTTGGCAATCTCAGAATGTCAACATTTAGCCTCAAATAGCCAAGTGTTTTGTCACCGACTGAGGAGGCATAGCAGCCTTGAGTGCTTCACCATGGATTCTTCAGCAACTGGCTAGCAAGATTTAAACGAATCTCATGTGTTACATTTACACCTACTGCCCCTTTTAAGTTGGATTCTTTATTACCACTGGTATTTGGGGTGGCATTTTAATACCCATGTCAAAAAGTTGAAAGCAGTCTGCATGGAGTTTGTTCTCCAAGGAGTCTCCCCTGCTCTTACCAGCCTGAGGAGCAGAAAAGTGCAACATTATTCTTCATTTTTCTTGTGTTGACAAAAGTCCTGTTGTTCAAGTGAATACTAAAATGGTTGTCTGCATAACGAGCCTGCTTATTTTCACAAACTTTAGCCTCTGCTTTTGAGCACTTTCAATTCAGAGTTCCATACTTGCCAGTTAACTGACACCTAAAAAAGCAGATATAAGGCAAAGAAGAAATGGGAGGAAATTATTTTTCAATGTTTTGGTATGAGACAGTCAAATCGAATAGGCAAAACATTGTTGCTATGAAGAACTCACACAGATAAGAAAAACACAAGCTTGCCATTGGGGAATGAACGAGGGCATAAATAAACAGCTCAAGAAAAAGAAATACAAGTGGTTCATAAACATCGCAGAAAATGTTCACCTCAGTAGTAATCAAAGACATGTAAATGGAAACAAGGCAAGGCCGTTTTTCACCTCCCAAATTGGCAAAGTTGGCAAGAGGGTGAGGAAGTGGACCTTCCCACACACCGCTTGCGGAAGGTCAACTGGTTTAATTTTTAACATATCTTAAAGTCCCAAATTCATCTTAGATTCGAAAGTACATTTGACACAAGGACTTCATAGAACTAAACAAAGTTACAGTCAAATATTTAGGATAAAAACTATTCAACCATAGTCGTATGATAATAAAAAATTTAGAAACGACCTAAGTCTCTAATAGCAAAGAAGTGATTGCATAAATGATGTCCTCTTCATGTGATGGAATATTGTATAATGGCTAAAGAAATTATATTTATGAAGAACATTTAATATAGCAAGCTTAATTTAATATTTACATTTTTAAGCAGGATGTACAAAATTAATACTTTGATCCCATTGAAAATTCTTTCTCATAGGAAAATGACTAAGTGTTAAGAGTGGTTGCTTCTGGTAACAGGAATTGAGAGTAATTTTTTTCTTCATTCATCTTACTTTCTTCTAGTGTCATGGTTAGTACCAGAACTCTGGAGCCAGAGTGCCTAGGCTCCAGCCTTGACTACTCTGCTTACATAACTAAGTGATTATAAGCAGGTAACTTCATTTCTTTTTTTTTTTTTTGAGATGGAGTTTCACTCTTGTTACCCAGGCTGGAGTGCAATGGCGCGATCTCGGCTCACCCCAACCACCGCCTCCTGGGTTCAAGCAATTCTCCTGCCTCAGCCTCCTGAGTAGCTGGGAGTACAGGCACAAGCCACCATGCCCAGCTAATTTTTTTTTTTTTGTATTTTTAGTAAAGACGGGGTTTCACCATGTTGACCAGGATGGTCTCGATCTCTTGACCTCATGATCCACCTGCCTCAGCCTCCCAAAGTGCTGGGATTACAGGTGTGAGCCACTGTGCCGGAGTAACTTCATTTCTTAATGTCTCAGTTCCTCTACTTGTAATAAAGGGATAATAACAACAGCTACTTTACAGGACAGTTGTGAAGATCAATATACATAAAGAAGTATCATAATCTTGCCCTCAGATATAGTCAGCACTCAATTGTTGCTATTATCTTGGCAGTTGTCAGTGTTGTCTAAATTTAAAAACGTTATTGATTTAAAAATTAGAATTTAAAGCCCAGTAACTGAGCAAGGTTTGCCTGATTAGGTCCATGTGTAAATGAAAAAGATTCAGGAATCGTAGGTGCCCTCAAGTAGAATCAAAGCATATGGGTAGTATACTTATTTAAATATTTTTTAAAAAGCAGGCAGGTAGAAAAAAAGGAAGAGAGGAACTTAAAGGTGCAGTGTTCCTGTAAAGATGATTAGGACATTGACAGGTAGGATATAAGTGTTGCTGAGACCTTGTTGGAGTTCCATGTTTCATTTGCAAAGAGTAGAAAGAAGTGGAGAAGAGACTCAGAGGAGAACAATAAAAAGATGAAAGAGAGGAAATGTTGTTTCATGAAAAAAGCTTCCAGTCTTTTCCATCCCAGAAGTGTAGCTACTGAGCAGTTGAAGAACTATTCTCAGCCCCTTGTGGAATAAGTGGTCACCCTCCATCTCCAGCAGGTATGAAGCCCACAGATAAGCCTCCCACTGTAGGGCATCATAGAGTTCACATTTACAGCATTCCCACACTTCCCTGCTTTCAAGAATCACCTAGGGAGAAGGAAAGCATATTTTTAAAAAGAGGATTCCTAGGCTCTTCTCCTGGAGATTCTGACTTAGTAAAGTTAGGGCTGGGGCCTGGTAGTGTAACTACCCAAGGTTCACCTTGCCCACTGCCTAGACAGAGCCAATTTATCAAGACACAGGAATTGCAATAGAGAAAGAGTAATTCGTGCAAAGCCAGCAGTGCAGGAGACCAGTTTTATTATTACTGAAACTAGTCTTCTCAGAATTCAGGGATCAGAGTTTGTAAGGATAATTTGGTGTGTAGTCACCAGTGAGTCAGGAGTGCTGATTGGTTGGGTGGGAGATGAAGTCATAGGGTGCTGAAGCTGTCCTCTTGCACTGAGTCAGTTCCTGGGGGCAGGGAGCGGCGCAGATCAGATGAGCCAGTTTATCAGTCTGGATGGTTCCAGCTGATCCAACAAGTGCAGGGGCTGCAAAATATCTCAAGTGCTAATTTTAGGTTTTACTATAGCAATGTTACTCCTAAGAGCAATTTGGGGAGGGTCAGAGTCTTGTAGGCTCCAGCTGCATGACTCCTAAACCATAATTTCTAATCTTTTGGCTAACTTATTGGTCCTACAAAGGCAGTCTAGTCCCCATTCAAGAAAGGGATTTGTTTCAGGAAAGGACTATTATTGTCTTTGTTTCAAAGTTGAACTGTAAACTAAGTTCCTCCCAAAGTTAGTTTGGCCTATGTCCAGGAATGAGCAAGGACAGCTTGGAGGTTAGAAGCAAGATGGAGTTGAGCTGCTTATCTCAGATCTCTTTCACTGTAATAATATTGCAATGGCAGTTTTAATAGTCTCTTTTCTTAATATACAGGGAAGTGGGGAACTGATGACTTGGATAGAACAAAGACCTCCCAGGATGCAAGAGCACTGAGCCAGACAGCAAGATGCCAAGAGCACACCAGGGCTGGACACTTTGTTGAGATTGTTAAACACAGATAAAACCACAGATACAGGGAGCAGGACCAGATGCTCTCTAGACTTTCATAACTCCTTGACTTTTCATACTACTAAAATCTCTCCTGATAAATTCTCTGCCTGCCATTTAAGAATATTTTCAGTCTGGCCAATCCCAACCCTTCCAACTTTATGTCTTCCTGGTCCCCAGGCTCATTCTCTGCCTGATTCCAGCATGGTGCTACACTGTCTCTAGATCACATTTTCTTTTCTCAGCCTTTGCCTGGCTTGTGTCCCTCACTCCACTGTCCCTCCCTCTCCCTTGACCTCTCAGATTCTACCACTCCTTCTAAGCCAGGACCAACGGTCTTCTCTAGAAACACTCTGCCTCCTCCACTTCTCAGTGTACAGCCCACAGATGCTTAGTGTAGTGTCCTATATTTTCTAGTAATTTTTTTTTACTTTAAACAGAAACAAGGTCCTTAATTATTAATAATACAAGAATACTGGTCTTATAGTTTGTAAAAGATTGTCACATCGATTACATCTTCGGAGCATCACACCACCTCGTGAGGTGGGTAATGGTTATTATCTCCACTGGAGAGTTAAGAGAAACAAAGTTTGAAGAGGTTTTTTGTGTTTATGGTAAAACTACCAGCAAGTGGCAGAATTAAAAGAGTGTATCACTGGTAAAAGGCATAGGGGATTCCCTAGAACTTGAAACAAAGGAGTTTGATGAATGGCTCTCTTTGTTGTCTAGACCTGAGGGAGGGACAAGACAGTGGACTTTAAAGAACAGCTGCACCATAGGGCTGTGACTGTCATCCACACACTCAGATAAATGGTTGGCTCATTATTGCAGCTGCTGCGGGCTTTAGAGAGCTGGACAGCTGTTGCCAGGAGATGCAGTCAAACAGAACAGAGGAAATGGAATCCTGTGATAATGACTGTGCCTGTATGTATGAACACGATGTGCTCTCTTCTCATAGCTCAAAATGTTCTCAAGATAAAATCTAATGATTTCTTATAGGGAGACTAGGTTTGGTGAGTATAAGCAAAAAAGCCAGGCAGAGAGAAGGTAAGTGTCTTAACTAACCTTTCCAGGTCATTCTTAAAAATGAAGACTGGCTGGGTGCAGTGGCTCATGCCTGTAATTCCAGCACTTTGGGAGGCCAAGGCGGGCAGATCATGAAGTCAGGAGTTCAAGACCAGCCTGGCCAATATGGTGAAACCCCATCTCTACTAAAAATACGAAAATTAGCCAGGTGTGATGGCAGGTGCCTATTGTCCCAGCTACTCGGGAGGCTGAGTCAGAAAAATCACTTGAACTCAAGAGGCAGAGGTTGCAGTGAGCCAAGATTGTGCCACTGCACTCCAGCTTAGGTCACAGAGCAAGATTCTGTCTCAAAAAAAAAAAAAAAAAAAGACTATTGGGGGCTGCATGAACCTTTCAATCATTTGTATGAATAGGCTAGGTGATAGGCTTTCCAGAAGAGTATTCCTGGCAGAGCTGGGGAACACTAGCGCTGTCTGTGCTAAGGACAGACAAAGGGATTAGAGACAATGTCCTCACTCCCCTCCCCTCCCTTCTCCTCTCCTCCCTTCCCTGTAATATGTATCTCACGAAGCTTAGTATTTTGTTCTCATGCTGTAGGGACTGTGCCTGCTGAAGAGTCCTTGGCCTGTTTTCTTATTGACATGTTTGTTATTCATCTTATTTGTCACTAAAGCTTCCTGGTCCTTCTCTGCCTTTCCCCGTGGTCCATCTGCACTTTGCCTTCTCCCTCTCCCTGGAAGACAGGCTGCTCATCCGATTGTGGTGCCTCCGCTGGTGTACGTTTTCTGCCTAGGGTGAGTGGTGCCATCCCACTTCCTTTCCAAATCCTAATTGCTTTTTCTGATCTCTCTGACTCCCAGTCAACCCTTTGATGGTCTCTGTTGTGCTTGTAGTTGGTGCTACACAGACCAACACAGGATTTTCCTCCTATAGGAAAGAAAGTCCCCTCAATTAGACTAGAAGCAGGAATGGGAAGGGACCTGCCTTTCTGCTGATTACCCTTAGTTGCCCAGCACTGGCTCTGTGTGTGTATTCAGCACCCACTTGGCTGAGAATATTTCTTTCTCACTCTTTTAAAATAACTTTTCTGATTTAAATTATTCTGTTTTACGTTGGGTATAATTTTCAAATAGTTATGAACTTACATTGAGCACTTTTCATGCATTTTGATTAGTACTTTATCTCACAGCTTAAAAGACAGCACAAGGAGGTAGAGACTGATACTACACATGTTTTACAGTAGAAGAACCTGAGGCTTAGAGAGGTAAGATAACTTGCTGCAGGTCACACGCTGGAGGTCGAAACACCTTACCCAGCTGCTACAGTGCTTTGCATAAACCAAGTTAAGAGTTCTAGTATAATGAATGCCCCAAATGCATTGGTGGGCTGGCATTTGGGAAACAGTGTTCCTTTTCAAAGGCTGGGCTCTTAACACCATATCCTGGGCCTCACATGGGAATGGATATGGTCCAACCCAGGGTTTGGTCCTCCTTAGGTATTGAAGTAGAAAGCATTACACTGCCGGTGACACCACCTTGGGGAGTTCCAAACTCCAGTCCTTGCAGCTCTGTATACTGATTATTTGATCTCAGAGTGTCTAGGAAACAAGGTTGAAACTCAGGTTTTCTCAGGAGATGTCTGTTTCCTGAAAAGCTACCTAGGGGAATCTTACAGCTGTGGGCATCACCTTGGAGGCAAATCCGTGTTGGTGAAAGTGATCGCCCTTTTTCCTAATTGAACCAATTATGGCTGAACAATGAGGTAACCCAATGAACTCTCTTGGGAAGACTTGGCCAGAGTATGAACTGGCTCAGCTTGTTTTCAGACGACGTCTTTGCTGAAAATACATTCTGGCTGCAGCTGTTTTTTAGAGACTTAAGTGATCACATTACATCCCAATCAAATCCTTTGGCAGTCAGTATTCTCCAGGTGGCTCAGGGCAACCTGCACAAAGCAGGCTGAATATGTGGTTCAGAGCCAGCATTACCTTTATCTACAGCAACCAGTCCTGCCATGCAGGATGGAGGAGGTAGCTAGTATCTACCTCTTTGGCCTGATTACCATTTTCTGCTCCCCCCAGTGCCCTGTGCTAAACTTCTTCCCACTCAACTCCTCTCATAGGCAGCCTGCTGGATGGCTTCACCCTCCTTTTTTATTTATATGGAGGCTCACTCTGTTGCCCAGGCTGGAGTACAGTGACACAATCTTGGCTCACTGAAACCTCTGCCTCCCAAGTTCAAGCAATTCTCGTGTCTCAGTCTCTTGAGTAGCTGGGACTACAGGCATGCGCCGCCGCTGCCACCTGGCTAATTTTTGCATTTTTAGTGGAGACAGGGTTTTACCAAATTGGCCAGCCTGGTCTCAAACCCCTGACCTCAGGTGATCTGCCCTCCTCGGCCTCCCAAAGTGCTCGGATTATAGGCATGAGCCACCGTGCCCAGCCGGCTTCTCCGTCCTTAAAACTGATGTATCTCTTCCCCACTCTTATCTCCTAAGATACTGAGCCTTAAAATAGCTAGCCAAACAAAAACACCAACGAAGACTCTTTGGAAGGGACTATGCTCAGTCTGAGGAGGACCCAGAAGCAAAAGTCACAGATGTGACCTCAAAAGTCAGTATTGTGCTCCCCCACATGGCGTCCACTGGCCACGTGTGATGATTAAACATGTGAAAAGCAGTCTCAAGGCTGAGATGTGATGCAAGTGTATAATACACACTAGATTTCAAATACTTAGTAGGAATAAAAAATTTAAAGTATCACTAAAAGATTTAAAAATACATTAGAAAGGAAAAAATTTCAACAAAATAAAAAGGAAGGCAACAAAAAAAGAAAAAAGTCTCACTCATGATTTTTATATTGACTACATGTTAAAATAACATTTGAAAGTATTGAGTTAAATCAAATATACTGTGAAATTAATTTCACCTGCTTATTTTTATTTTTTTTAAGTGTGGCTTATAGAAGAGTGAAGATACTATATATGGTTGGCACTATATTTCTGTTGCACAATGGTGGCGGATAAACATTAAATGAAGAGAAGGATGATGCTATAAAGTATTATAAAGACACTGAAAATGTGCTGTGGGAGGAGAAAGAAGGGAGAAATAAATTTCATTTGGGAGACCCTGAAAAAATTCCTGGAAAAAATGGCATCAAACTGGGTCTTGACATAGGATTGTAGAGGAAAGGCCTGGAGGCCTTTTATTCAGATGGAGGATGGGGATTTTGACCAAAACAGATTCTGTGGTGCTGGTATCTGCCAGTTGGATTTGGTTTCCCAATCCAACTGCCCATTATTATTACCTGCTGTAGATTCCTGAGTTTGTCTCAGACACCAGGAGCCAAGATTCACTGGCGTGAGGCCCAGACATCCTTGTCCAGAGTTTTTGAAGTCATTGTCTTGTAGTTCATTTGATCCCAGTCTGCGAAACTGTGTTTGGAAATGCTGGGTGCAAATGGTCATCTTTGAGCCTTGAGAGGCCAGCCTCAGTGGGCTTTCCATAATCCACGGCTAGAGGTAGCCATGGTACCTTCTGTTTTTGTATGTTCTTTGGGGAGAAGCCCTGAGCAGGAAGCACCTGAAATGCAGAGCTTGGAAGAAAACAGCTCATGCCATGGGCTCCTGAGTGGGTCAGCCATTTTCCCCTGTGGAGGCAGAACAAGGAAGACTTTGTAGGCTTGTACTTTCCTCAGTTACCACCTAAGTTACTTGTTAAATGGCCCTTCCTGCATACATAATGGCAGGCCTCTGCCAGGAGTACTGATTTCACAAGAAGGAAGGAAGGAAGGAAGGAGGGAGGGAGGGAGGGAGGGAGGGGGGGAGAAAGGGAAGGAAGCAGGGAAGGAAGGAAGGAAGGAGGGAGGGAGGGAGGGAGGGGGGAGGGAGGGAAGGAGGGAGGGAGGGAAGGAAGGAGGGAGGGAGGGAGGGAAGGAAGGAGGGAAGGAGGGAGGGAGGGAGGGAGGGAAGGAAGGAGGGAAGGAAGGAAGGAAGGAGGGAGGGAGGGAAGGAAGGAAGGAGGGAAGGAAGGAGGGAGGGAGGGAAGGAAGGAAGGAAGGAGGGAGGGAGGGAAGGAAGGAAGGAGGGAAGGAAGGAGGGAGGGAGGGAAGGAAGGAGGGAAGGAAGGAAGGAGGGAGGGAGGGAAGGAAGGAGGGAAGGAGGGAAGGAAGGAAGGAGGGAGGGAGGGAGGGAGGGAGGGAAGGAAGGAAGGAAGGAAGGAAGGAAGGAAAAATTTGCCACAGGCTAATATTTAATCACTCTGGACAGTGATCAAAAGCTTTTTATACTTTCAAAAGCATTTTATAACTACAGTATTAAAAGGAGAAAGAAAGAATGAGAGAAAGAGGGACAGAAAGGAAGAGAGTTTGTTATCCTGACTGTGTGTGGTGAATCTATACTCAAAACACACCATTATTTTCTTCTCTCCTTTTCTTCTGCAGCCCTCTACATCTTTCTCCCATCTACAGCACAGTTTCTGTAAGTGTGATCCAAAGACCACTGAATCTGAATCTAGCGGGGGTGGGACCCAATACTTTGTTTTTATAACAGACTCTTCAGATGAGTTCTAGAAAGGCTAAATTTAAGAGCAGTTGGTTTAGAGGTTTATAATCCCCGGGATTACTTACCTGGCACCTGATCCGGTACAAGCTGTTCCTTCCCAGGGTGTTTCCCTTTTCAATGCTGGTCAGCCTCATCTTCCTACCCTCTCTCATTTCTGCCCTGAGTGTAGCCTTGGAGCTCACTTTGAGTTGTGCAATCACTCAGTGCCATTCTTACAGTGGCCGAGGGTACCTGGCTTCTTCTTGGGAGCAGAAACCCCATTACTTACTGGAGGCACACAGGGAACCAGACAAAGTCCCTGTGCCAGGGAGCTCACTGTCTAAACAGAAGTCAGCATGGGAGAGGTCAGGAATGAGCTTCAGGTGTGCAACAAAAATGGTGTATGTGCCCACATGTATTTTATGAATAAGAAGATCTAGAGATACAGGTCTAGATCTATAGATACAGGAAGAGTTAGAGATCTAGATCTAAAAAGACTGAGCTACAGAAGGGATTAATAACAAAGATGAGTGCTTCCAAACAGGAGTGCTTGCTTCTGGCAAGCTAGCAAAATTATGCCAGGTAAGGATCTTTAGTAGCACTGTAATTAGCAGGTAAACTATATGCTCCAGAATGGGGAATATCAGGATGCAATCAAGTTTTCTTAAGTAGGAGGTCAAGGTGTCCCTTAAGGCACAACTCAAATGCCATTTGAGAACAGTCTGGCTTTTGATAGTTAAATGTGGGTATATATTCTTTCAGACAAGAATGAGGTTAGTATGGAGAGGCAGTCATGAAAAATGCTGTAATAGAAATGGATTGTGAGTTGTACCATAAAGAACGATTGGCCAGGGCTTGCTGGGTACGATTTGAAGCCACAGGACCAGCATTACCTCCCTGAATGCTGGAACCACAGCGGCATGGTTGACAGAGAATCACTGAGAAAACAGCTATCTTAGGAGCAGCCCAATCCACACCAAAATTTATGCTGGGTGCTAAGGAGGGGAGATTTCTGTATCTGTAACCATTTTTCCTAGAGAGAAACTTTCCCAAGCGCTTCCTCTCTAAGGTTGGGGTTGATCTGGAGAGAGCAGAAAGGATGCATCCAACTCCCTATATGGCCCCCAGCTGAGGACATTCCAGAAGTTTTTACAACAAATAATAGTGAGGGATGGGAAGGACCATTCCCTCTCTGGATGGGAGGTGGGGTGGAGAGTGGGGGCGGAGAGACTGCGGCTGGAGCTTTGAACCTGATCTCTCAACCTCAACAGGACAACTCAGCAGCCAGCAGCGGCTTTCTTATGGCTCCCAATTTGGCACTTCTAAGGCCCACTCTTTGAGGGGGGAGGATGGACTTTCCAAGGAGGAAAGGAACTTGCAGAATCCTGTAACTGGTAACACACACTCAGAACGTTTTAGGAGAGGCTGTAGTTGGCCATAGCCCCTGTTTTTCAGGGGCCCGCTTGGTCAAAGTATGACTTAGGTTCTTGTGAATGCCAGATGAATTTAGGTTACAGAAGTGGTCTCATTAAGGCGGCAAAATGATTTGCTCTTCAGGACAGGAGCAAATTTCACAGGCCACAGTTATCCGCCAGCATATTAGTTGTGCACCTTCTCATGCCCACTGCAAAGTGCACTGTATGGGAAAGGGTCTGTGCTGTCTGCGGTTACCTGAGGTCCTAGTCTTGCTAACTATCACTGTAGAGTCAGTTATTTCTGTGAGTCAGAGTTCATCTGAGCACAAGGATAGTAATTAATTTTACCTCACTGGGTTATAGTGAAGATTAAATGAGACTTCGTTAATGTGACCTGTTTCCTTCGTCTTTTACAACATGGCAAAGTTGCAGTATTTTAGTAAATCTGATACCAGTTATTTTACACTAGTCATTCTCTGAAACTCAGTGTTTTAGATGGCTTTCTGGGTTCCCTCCAGCTGCAAAAATATGTGGACCTGAGACTCTGAGTTTGTTTTTAATAGGCTTTCTCTGAGTTGGAGAGACTGTTCCACAGAGCAGTTTCTCAGCTCTAGGAGGCTGCAGATGATGGTCCCAAATCAAGACATGCAGCTGTCGGGCTGAAGTGGTCTGTGGGAAAGACGAGTAGAAAGAGGAAAAAGTCAGAGCTCAAGAAGTGCTCTAAAAGAAAAGACAGCTGCAAGTTTGTCCTCGAGTAAATCAAATTGTGACGTTTATTGGGCTATTTCCAGAATAACGCCAGCAAGAAAACTGGAATGCAGGATTACCTTTTCCAAGAAGGATCTTAGCTATGATCACCTACAATAACCAGTATTGTCTGTTGGAGTCAGCTTGGCTTAATGAAAATGTTCTAGGTTTGGCGGTGCAAAGACTTGGGTTTTAGTTCTGTCTCTGCTATTTTTTATTACTGATTTGAAGCAGGTTATTTAACCTCCAAGCCTAATTTTCCTCCTCACTTAAAAAAAACATAAATAATATGAACCTTGTAGGGTGACTGCCAGGGTTAGGAAGAAAAGTACCCAACAGGTAGTTGGTATTCAATAAATAGAAGCTATATGACTATGAGACATTACACCAGGTCATATATCCTAGAGGCCTCTGGACCTAGGGCCATTATTTCTGAAGTTTGTAGCTTGTACAGGGTAGAGAACTGAGGGGGTCTGGGAGGAGGCAGCAAGGCTGCGGTGGGTAGGTAGAGAGCAGAAGAGATCAAAAGGCCTATAAAGATCTGTCAGACTTTAAAATGCAAATCCTGTTGTGGCTCAGTAGAGACCAAATCTTTCATTATCACCTTTCTGGGAAGGGCTAGAGGGGTAGGGGGTGGGAAGGTTAATTAGTCTTTCCCTTCATGGAGTAAACATGTTTGGTGTGGTGTGGTTTTGTGGCCAAGCCTGAGTATGTGATAAATCTTTTATCAACCCTGCCCTGGAAACATGGGTAGAATTAAGAAACTAACTGCATATGGTTTTCTTTATCAATAGACCATGAGTTCCTCAAGGACAGGAAACTAGCCCTTATGATAGCTCCTACAGTTCGCATGATTCTTGGCATAGAGTACTTGCTTCCTGAATGGAGAGACGTGGGGGTGAATGGATGAATGTTAATTCTGAGCATAGTAAGTCATCTTCACCGGCTGACAACTTAGTTCTTAGGGATCTCTTTGCTCTATCCTTCACTAGGGGCCATGATAGGAGCAGTCCTCATGATGGTCAGCTGTGTGCCTCTGAGGAACTCTGGGATAGTGCAGTCTCTGCCAACGGCCAAGGGTCTGTGCAGTCCAATCACTTAGGCAGATTATGCTGCACAGCAGCTTTGCCCTACTGCTGGCACTGAAGAGGCAGCCTCTGCTTATAAGTCCCAAGGTTTGCGATTTATTTCTGGAGACAGTGTGGACTTCCAGGCAAATCCCACAGAGGAGACTTTCGAGAGGAAGTGACCAATAATCATTTGGCACTCACTGTGTGCCAGTCTTGATCCATCTTGCCCTGACCACAACCACAGCCAGTGAGAAAGAAGAAACTTCACTGCCTCTCTTTCCTCCTTTCCTCTTCTCCTGCCAGAGTTGTTTCCTCATAAAACTATGCTTATAAGTAAAGAGTTTTTTCCCCCAGAAAAAAGATTCTAGCAAATGTCCCCCTCTGGAATCCCCTAAAATACATGTCATTAATGAGACTCCTGGATAAACTCACTGATTCTCTTAAGTCTCATCCAAGACCTGACAGTCTTGCCCTCCTCCTAACTGGCATTCACCATAAAGGGTCCTATCAAGTTTCTCAGCTCTAGGAGGCCCTACGAGGACCACCTGGATCTTCACTGACCACTCTCTTCTACATTCTGGTGCCCTCTAATGCAATTTCCTTCACTCAGCACTTACTGTATTTGTTATCTCAAGAAAAAATGAGCCTGGCATCACAACTAAGTTATAAACATCTTGAAGGGAGGCAGCAGATGTTATTTCCAGGATGCCTATCGAAGGCAGTATGCCTGTCCCAGGACTGAATCCATCTTAAGAATCCAATAAAAAAATTGCAGCATGTTCATGGTCAAAGCGTGGGCTTTGTCTTTAGATGGATTTGGGTTGAAACTAACTTTATTTATTGATTGAATAAGTATGTATTAAATGCATACTACATGTTAGGCAGATGTGAGCCACCGCACTCAGCCCTCTCAGTTATTGTGGGGCATAGATTAGAAATTTTAAGAATGAGATGTGTGCCACAAAAACATTTAAGATACATCATTTGTCTTTTCCCAAGATTTACTAACGCTTTGCATAACTGACTTTTGAAACTGTATAAACTTACTTATATTCATTGGTGCCCAGTGAGATCTGTCTCTATTCTCTTCATATGTAGACAATTCCCTTCACAAAAAAATTATACAGATTATAATGGAATGCATTTTAAAGACATCAGTAATGCTAAGTTTATATACTGATGTTTCATATACATTGATATATGTCCTTGAATGTGACTGAGAGTGAAGAGAGAAGGAAGTGAAGCCAGGGAGGTTTGCCCAGTGTAGCCAGTCTCTATCAGAACCAAGACAGTTCCTCAGACCAGTGCCTCTCAGGTTTAAGAAAATGTCCATTGGTTTGTTTCACAAGATGTAGACCTGGCTGTACCATCCTTTGACACCTCCCATAGAACTATCCCAGCTGTGAAGCTGTGGGGCCTTCACAGTGACTGACCTAGAGATGTCTGTGTTTGGACAACTCCGTGAAATAAACCTTCTGACATCTGGCATTCAGTTAGCATTTTCAGTTTAATAAAAATGTAAATGTTAGCAATAATTACATCAGAGCAGTTACTGAAACCAGTATTGCTTGAAAACCAAAATGCAAGGGGACTAGTCTCCCTTCACCTGGGTGTTTCATAAATCACTTTCTCACTTTCAGCTTGAAAGCATTTATGAAAGAACTGACTTCACTCACAGAAAAGCAGGTATATATCTATAGTTGGGTGGTAGATGAAGATTTAACTTATGATGACACACACACTCTAGAATGTTTTCATTAGGTCTTGATCAGATAATTCTAAATATAAGAGCTGTTTTTCCCATTGTGGGAGGTTATTTTCCTTTTTGGTTCGTGGAACAGAATAATGTTGAGGAAGATCAGACACTTAATCCTTATTAAAGGTACTTGGTGCTTACAAAAGGAATTCTTCTAAACCTTAGCAAAATATTCATTCTGCCCATGGAAGGGTCAGCCTACTTTGCTGATGACTCCCCCCTCCACTGCCAAAGAGGCAATTTAGTAAATTTATCTGGACTGGGTCTAACTAAACTGTCCATTCTGACAATCATCAGAAAGAGTCCCACTGTTTTGGACTATTGCGGGGACTATATGCAGCATTTCAGTTTATAGGCAATATGGCAAGTTCCTGAAAGAGGCTAAAGCAAGCTGTTAGCTGAGCCTGAAAAAAGCTTTACTTGGCTAAGAAGGTGATAAACATTGCCACGTTAATCTATAGATGAAAGGAGGCTGCCTTCAGTAATACTATTTAAGCTGTTTTACCCTAAGTGCTACCAGCAGAACAGGAACAGCAGTTTAAGATTTAGACTCTTCACCTTCAGAAAGCAAGCATCTTGGCAGGGCATCTTAAAGTGGCTAAAGGGAACTAGGGATCAAGCTAATTCATCCAATTGGATTTGGTCTCTCTCCACAAAGAAATTTAGAATGATTTAGAATGAAGACCCTGAAATCACCACCAATCAATCAGCACCCATTCGCTGAACATTTTTTTTTTTTGGTTGAAATGGAGTTTCACACTTCTTGCCCAGGCTGGGGTGCAATGGCACGGTCTTCAGCTCACTGCAACCTCCACCTCCCAGGTTCAAGTGATTCTCCTGTGTCAGTCTCCCAAGTAGCTGAAATTACAGGTGCCCACTGTCACATCCAGTTAATTTTTGTATTTTTAGTACAGACGGGGTTTCAACATGTTAGCCAGGCTGGTCTCGAACTCCTGACCTCAGGCAATCTGCCGTCTCTGCCTCCCAAAATGCTGGGATTATAGGCATGAGCCACTGCACCCGGCCTCACAGGACACTTTCTCTGCCAGTCCTTCTGATGGGTGCTATAGATTCAGAAGTACAATAAGGTTTCTCTGCCCTGAGGATGCGCATAGTCTGGTGTGGGAAACAAAACTATAGACAGGTAATATTTTAGAAGTCTATGGGGACTAGCAGCAATCCAGAGACGCAACAGAAGCCTTTCTTAAAGAAAGCCATATTTATACTGAATCTCAATAGGTAAATAACAGTTGGTGAGGCAGAAGAGTCAAACCCTGGGCAGGAATCTGGGGGAAGTAAACAGAAATAAGATTTGATTTTTGTGTTCAAAGAGATCTTAGTCTTATCTGAGGGAGAGATAGAGATATTTTTAAGTAAGGAATATTGTGCTTCCTACATGTAGTTATCAGCTAATATTTGTGAAATGAATATGACAAATACTATTATGAAGGTATGGGCAATTTCTTTGGGAACACATATAGAGCAATTAATTCGGTTTGGGATTAGAAAGTTATGACATGTGAGCTGGTGCTCGACAGATGAGGTTTATCTAGCCAATAAGGAAGAAGCAAGCATTTCAGGCAGAGACATCTGTGCAGGGAATAACAAATGATCTTAGGTGGCTAGAGCTGAGGGTCATGACTGTGAATGCGTGAAGCTGGAGACAAGCTGGGGCCAGGCTGCCTCAGCTTTGTGAGCCATGCTGAAGTACTAAGACCAGATTCTGCAAGGTAAGTGCAGCCACTGCTGGTCCAGGCTCCGTGGGTGGGGGTTGTGGAGAATTGCTATTCATACACCTAGTAATCACTGTGCCAAACACTGTTCTAGAATTCTGTGAACAGAAAGGACTTAGTCCCTGCCTTCATCAAGTTTGCATTCTAGTTTGGGAAACAGACAACAACAACAAAAAAAAACCTAAACCCAACATTTATAGTGTCAGGAGATAAAAAGATTAGGACTCTCTGAGGCGATATTTGAGTCAAAAAGTGAGTGATGTAAGGAAACAAATACAGAGAACTGTATTCACTCATGA
The DNA here is from genome assembly GCF_049354715.1 of Callithrix jacchus. Lineage (NCBI taxonomy): Eukaryota > Metazoa > Chordata > Mammalia > Primates > Cebidae > Callithrix > Callithrix jacchus. Next base: position 97,395,474 of record NC_133515.1, read on the forward strand.
ATTAGGAAATGTGAGTTCTAGTTCCAGCTTTAATCTTTTCTAATTGGGTGACCTGGAAAAATTTTAAACTCACTGGGCTTCCCGCTGGCTGTTATACATAGGCCTAAGAACCTTGCTCAAAGTGGGTGCTCAATACATATGGTGGGTGATTAGATGAGTATCAGTTACCAAATTATATTTAAGCAAGCACATTTTTTCCAGTAGTTCAAATGCCACATCTGTTAGGATCCCTTGTGTGATGATGCTAGAGTTTCCTTCTCCTGAAAGCACATCTCCCACCCTCACACTGCACCCTACTAGTGTTACTGTTCATATTTTCACCAAAAAAGTAGTGCTTGGCTATATTCACTTTGAATCCAAAATCTGACAGTGCACTTTCCAAATGATAGTAACTGACACAGCTACCAATTACTGATTCCCTACAACGTGTCAATGGTGGCAGCCACTTCACAAAGATCAAAACAACCTTATAAGATACCATTGATCACCATTATCTCCAGGGCCCAACACAATGCCTGTCATATCAACATCTGAATAAATGAGTCTCAGAAAAGTCAGAAAGTGTCTCCAAGGTCAATGAGAATATCTGTTAGCAGAAAAGAATTTGAAGCTAGCCATGCCACTCAAAAGGAAAAAGCAGAGTCCTCATTATAAAATCTAGATGGATATTTTATGTTTTAATTTAAATTTTAATCTTTTTTTGAGACAGTCTCACTCTTTCACCCAGGCTGGAGTGCAGTGGCACCATCTCAGCTCACTGCAACCTCTGCCCCCTTGGTTCAAGCAATTCTCCTGCCTCAGCCTCCTGGGTAGCTGGCATTACAGGTGCACAACACCAGGCCCTGCTAATTTTCATATTTTTAGTAGAGACGGGGTTTGCCATGTTGGCCAGGCTGGTCTTGAACTCCTGGCCTCAAGCAATCCACCCACCGTGGCCTCCCAAAGTGCTGAGATTACAGACATGAGCCACCACACCCAGCCAGATGGAGATTTTATATGAAAAAAAAAAAAAAAAAAAACAAAGAAAACTCTAAAACAAAAACCACCAAGGACTTAAGATTGATTACACAAAGCCCAAAGTAGTTAGGCCAGAGCAGGGCTTTAGTACGGAGTCACCAGAAAGAAACCAATTGCAGGATCCTCGTAGCTGGAGGCAGATCTTTGGCAGAGTATTTGAAAGGGAAGTAAGGCATCCTCAACAAGACAATGAAGTGATGAGCAAATACGTAAGCAGCAACTTATGATAAGATTTGATATACAAGTGATAACATGACCAAATCAAAGAACAAGAACATGGAATGCTTTAACGACCGGTATAAACTGGACAATGAAAATAGAGAAATCCTTGAGGAGGAAAAAGTATAATTTTACACTTATGCCTGTATTAGCTGTATCAGTGGTCCCCAACCTTTTTGGCACCAAGGACTAGTTTTGTGGAAGACAATTTTTCCACAGACCATGCAGGGGAGATAGCTGTGGGATGAAACTGTTTGACCTCAGATCATCAGGTATTAGATTCTCAGCAGGAGCTTACAAACTAAACCTTTGCATGTGTAGTTCATAATAGGGTTCATGCTCCTATGGGAATCTAATGCCACTGCTGATCTGACAGGAGGTGGAGCTCAGGTGGTAATTCTTGCTTGCATGCCACTCACCACCTGCTGTGCAGCCCGGTTCCTAACAGGTCATGGACTGGTACCTGTCCATGGCCCAGGGGTTAGGGACCCCTGAGATACACAACAAAATGAACCCAGACTGGCCACTCCCAACTAATTTTGTTATTTTTCATCTCATACAATCTCAAGAATGCCTCTAGATATTCTAAGAATTTACCTGGATGAGATGGTCCTAAACTATCATAGCCACGACTGAACAAATCAAAAGAATCCTGGAAGAATGTTTCAGCAAGGATGCTTTCTCTCTGAATATCCAAAACATTGCAATACGGTCCTTACAGAGTTGTTGAGATGATATAAGGTTTGTAAAGAACCTAGTTAAATGCTTAGCACACAGTAGATGACATACATTAGTTTTTCCCCTTCCTCATTCTAAAATTGGGGTTGTTTCCACTTTGTGGCTATTATAAATAATGCGGCTATGGAAATGTCTGTGCAGGTTTTTATGTGGATGTGTTTTCATTTCCCTTGGGTATATACCTGGGAGTGAAATTGCTGGATCATACAATAACTCTACATTTAACCATGTGAAAAAATACTAGACTTTTTCCAAAGTGGCTGCTCCATTTTATATTCCTACCAGCATGTTATAAGAATTCCAATTTTCTCCACATCTTCATCATTGCAGACATTGTATTAGGTGTGAAGTGGTATCTTGTGGTTTTGATTTGCTTTTTCCTGATGACTAATAGTACTGAGAATTTTTAAATGTGCTTATTGGCCATGTGTATTTCTTCTTTGGAGAAATGCCTGTTATTTTGCTCATTTTAAAGTTGTCTTTTCATAATTGTTATGAGTTCTTTATATAAGTCCCTCTAAGATACAAGTCCCTTATCACATTTATAATTGGCAAATATTTTCTCCCATTCTGTAAGCTGTCTTCTCATTTCTTGATCGTGTCATTTCAAGCAAGTTTTTAGTTTTGATTAAGTCCAGTTTGTATATTTTCTTTTGTTGCCTATGCTTTTGGTATATTTAAGAAATCCTTGCCTAATTCAAAGTCACAAAGATGTCTATACAGATTTATGTTTTCTTCTAAGAGTTTTATAGCTTTAGCTCTTACATTTAGGTATTTGATCCATTTTATTTTTAAATATGATGTGAAGTAGGAATCAAATGTCATTCTTTTTGATGTAGATAATCCAATAAATCCAAAAGACAGTTGGTTCAAAGACTGTTTTGTTTTCCTATTGAATTGTCTTGGCAGTCTGGTTTAAAATCAATTGATCAGAAATGTGAGGGCTTATTTCTAAACTCTCAATTCTATGCCATTAATCTGTATTGACCTATAGATCTACCTTTATACCAGCACAACACATTCTTCATTACTGTAGTTTTGTACACTTAAAATCAGGAGAGTCAAAATTTTTCAAGATTCTTCTTAATAGTCTGTGTTCCTGAAATTTCCATATGAATTTTAGAATCGGCGAAGAAAGCAGCTGGAACTAATGGGAATTACATTTAACCTGTAGATCAGTTTGGGGAGTACTGTCATCTTGTCTTCTGATTCATGAACATGGAATGTATTTCCATTTATTTAGAGGTGTACAGAAATACAATTGAGGCCAGGTATGGTGGCTCACACTTGTAATCCCAGCACTCTGGGAGGCTGAGGTGGGTGGATCACTTGAGGCCAGAAGTTCATGACTAGCCTGGCCAACATGGCAAAATCCCATCTCTATTAAAAATACAAAAATTAGCTGGGCATGGTAACACATGCCTGTTAATCCCAGCTACTCAGGTGGCTGAGACACAAGAATCATGTGAACCTGGGAGGTGGAGGTTCCCATGAGCCAAGGTGGGGCTACTACATCCCAGTCTGGACCACAGAGCAAGACTCTGTCTCAAAACAAACAAACACAAACAACAAACAAAACCAAGGATCACTGCACATTGGTCTTGTATTCTGCAACCTTGCTGAACTCACTTTATCAGTTTTAATAGTTTTCCAGTGGATTCCTTAGGATTTTTGATACATACAATCTTGTCATCTGCAGAGACAATTTTCCTTTTAAATCTGGATGCCTCTCTAGAATTTTTCAGTTCTACCTAAATTAATGCAAGATTTAATATTTGGTGGCATCAAAGTCAATACTGCATAGATTCAAAATAAAAGGGGGAAGAGTGCTATAGAAGGAAAAAACAAAAAGATTAAAAAAGAAATAGCAGGCAAGTCCCAGCTACTCAGGAGGCTGAGGCAGGAGAATGGCCTGAACCCAGGAGGCAGAGGTTGCAGTGAGCTGAGATCATGCCATTGCACTCCAACATGGGTAACAAGAGTGAAACTCCGTCTCAAAAAAAAAAGTAGGCAAGAAAACTAATTCCCACAGGATTATTAGTTAGCTACGTAATCCTGGGCTACTTTCTAATCTTTTTGGTTATACATTTGATTTTCCAAATCTTTCTCCAGTTTATATACCTGTGAACTTCTGGGGATACATAAGAAGTTACTTTGCTCAGTTTATTCAGCCATTACAAGCATGATTTTTACTAAATATGTTGACATCTTCTCTCCTTTTCTATTTTTGTCCCTCAAAAAGGAGATTAAGACTCCAAAAGTGGAAAAGCACACCAAAGGTATCCTCACAATGAAGGAGAATCTAATTCTTAGGAAGGAGAGTTAAAATCTAACTCTTAGGAAAGAGAACCTTGCGAGGCCTTCAAGGTAGAAGAGCACACTATAAAGGTATCCTCACATTGAGGGAGAATTTAACTCTTAGGAAAGAGAGTTACACCGGAAGACCTTGCAAGGCCTTGAAAGAATGCAGAGAATTATAAAGAATTGTCCTCTTGGGAACAAGCTGGAATTTAAATAAATACTTTAGAGGATTGTGGAAGAAAAAGTAAAACCAAGCAAACAGATGAAGCATTTACTCTGTCAAGTACTATACTAGTATTTTAAAACTACAATTAAGGAATAGTAAGGATAGAAGGATGACAAAAATATATTTTAAAAATATACATTATCTGAAGTTTTCAATCCAGAGGATCTTTTAAAACCAGTTTTAGGTGACATTTTAAAAATTACAATTTTGATTAAAATGGCAACTGTTTCATGACATATAGAACCACACTAAATTTTTACCATACATTAACCAGATGCCTTCCCTCTGTCTCTGCTATTGTTGATAGCACTAAAATAATAAGTTATACTTAAGTGTTTTAAATTCCTTTCAAGTACTTTGGAATCTTAGTTTTAATCTCTGGCGTAAAGGAAGAGGACTATCCAAACAAGTACCAGAGTTGTTTTCTTTATGACATTGTAGAGAACTCAGAGAACTTTGTGCTGAATCTGGGAAACAGCTTTCTTCATTCTCAGCTGTTTTATAAGCTTTGACACACTGTTCAGTTTCTTTAATATGTATTTTACGGCTACTCAACTTGTTGTGGCCACTTTCTTTGAACTGGGATGAATTATGCTTTTGAGAACTGTGCTTCATTCTTTGAGTTGTGTACTTAGCTTTTCCAAACACTGGAGTACTTTCTTCATCAGAGGAATGTCTGTCAAGGCAAACACTCTTCTTCATTAAAATTTTCTGAGTAGTTTGCCCACCAATTTTTCTACTATGATCTAATGCAGCATTTGGTGATCTAATTCTAACACTGCAGGTCTTTTCTGTTGTGTTATTGACAGAATAAGGTACAGAAGTATAGACTTTATAGTTTTCTTGAAGCAGCTCATCTTCTTTTAGAACTTTAGAGTCTCCAGATTCATTTTGCAAGGGAATTCCTGGAAGATCTTTTGAAAGATGTGATGCACAATCAGAACCACTGTTAGCAATACAACATTCTTTCACACTAAGTTTGGACAAAGTTTTTAGGTTGACATCTGGTTGAAGATTTTCCTGAGGATATAATGATTTTATAAATATTCGTTCCTTTAAAGGCAAATCCTGAAGACATAAATCAGTAATGCCAGAAAGCAGATGCTCTTCAGGACTAATTGTATCAGAATCCTTTTCCAATACTTTATTTATATTTGCATCGTACCTTTCTGATTCACATGGCAGTTGTTCTGGGATATTTTCAAAGCCATCAGAGATAGCTGATAGCTCTGATTCAACTTCTGATTTTAAACCTTGAGAGAAAGTATTCCCTTGAATCACTGGAGAATTACTAAAAGAAGTACCTTCCCAGTCAATGGTGCTCAAGTGGAGATCAGTAATCACGGATATATTATGACACGAGGTCCCAGGTTGACTAGATTCTGAAATTAGAGACTTAGTGACAGCCTTAATTTGCTGTATAGCCAAAGGTCTTGGAGAAGACATGAATTGCTCTTGTGCATTCGAATATGGAGCATTTTTAGGTAAAAGCAAGCTATGCAATGAGGCAGAAATAGATTCCTGTGTTAATTTAAGTTCAGGTGAAATTCCCAAATTTAACTTGGAACTCTGCTTATGAAAGATTTCACTTGTGGGTTTTAAAGTCATGTGTGACTGAAAGCTCATTACATCATCTGGTTCTGGCAAATTGTTTTCTTTAGGCTTAATACCTGAAAAGAAAAGAAAAAAATATATATATATATATATATTTCCAACATTTATTTTGCTTTAACTTGGGTAAAAAAAAACAGTTCAGATGAAAAATCTATATGAACAGTTTTTGCCTTTTTTTTGTCTCACTGTATTCCTATAAATATTATATAATATTTCCCTCTGAAAACAATGTTATAATTTAGTTGTTTTCCTCACTGAGTTCTGGGAAAAAAGGAAAATGTATTTAAAACCCCAAGTATGCTATACACAGTAGTTGCTCAATAATTGGTCAGTATAACTATCATTATTAACACTTGGCTAATTTAGTAGACAGAACAGAATGATTTATTTCTGGCTTTTCAGCTTTAAAAGAAAAGTACCTGAAGACAAGGAGGAATTCAGTTCTTGACTCTTGATTTTATAGATTCTTCAGTATACTTTAGACAGAATAGATTCAAACAGAAGAGGTGACTCCTATAACATGTGCATGTGGCATAAATAGCTATCAAACCCAAAACTTACGTTTTTGTTTCTTCCTTTTAATTTCTAATTTTTGTTTTTGGTAAATAGCAACGATCTCAGGGTAGGCTGCTTCAAACAATGCTTCTTCTTCAGTTGTTAGTAGGGCAAATTCTCCATGTTGTTTATCTTCCATCACATAGTGTTCTAAAATATTAAAAATACAGCAAAGCATCCTTAATTACACATTCAAAAAAAATCAGTATTTCCATGTAATTACGTTTACCAAGTAAAGTAAGTTATTCACAAATGGAATATTCATTGCAAATCTTGCTTTATAACACCTATATTCTAACAATCCATTGATAGCAGTACAAAATTTATTTATTCATGTTTTGCCTGGTAAGAGCTGGAAGGAGATTCTTTCTAAATTAGAATTTTAAATCCTCTTTATTCCAGAGATGGTAGCAGCAGCTGAAAGAATACTTTGCTTAGAAAAGGTTGGTTGGTTTAATTCAGTTAAATAAGTGTTAAAATTCCAGGTAAGAATAAAATAATTTCCTAAAACTCAACATCAGCTTTCTTTACTTCTGAAACCAACAAAATTGAAAGGGTCATCAAAAGTATTACTACTTTCCAGGCTGGGCGCAGTGGCTCACGCCTGTAATCCCAGCACTTTTGGAGGCCAAGGGGGGTAGAACACCCAAGGTCAGGTGTTCGAGACCAGCCTGGCTAACATGGTGAAGCTCCATCTCTACAAAAAATATAAAAATTAGCCAGCTGTGGTGGCAGGTGCCTACAATTCCAGCTACTTGGGAGACTGAGGCAGCAGAATCACTTGAACTCAGGAGGCAAAGGTGGCAGTGAGTTGAGATGGTACCAGTGCACTCTCCAGCCTGGGCAACAGAGCGAGACTCCGTCTCAAAAAAAAACAAAAAAACAAGTATTACTACTTTCCAGATTGTTGTTTCAGAGGGTATCACTGTCTCAAGCCCAATCTAACTGGACTTACAAGCAATTAATAAATGAAAATAAAAATGTTCATATGTAAATTTATAATACAGTGTATATATAAACAATACACTAGATTCTTATGTTTATTTTAGATGTGGGCAAAACCACAAAATAAGCCAAATTATAAAGAAATACTGATAAGTTTAAAGAAGAAACAAAGTAAGTGATCTTAAACTAGCTTGAGGTACATTTTCTCCCATAATAGCTCCCACAAGGATCAGTGAAAATGGGGTATCTGATCCTCAGTTCTTGACAGGACAGATGCATTGCCAAACTGAATTAATATCATGTTCTTTCCTGAAAATATACTAGTTGGTGTAACTGTTCCTAAATACTTTTGAAAATTATTCAGCATTCTATTTTCCCCTAATTGCTTGGAATGGTTTATCTAATTGTTTATAATTTCATTCTTTTAACGTTACCTACAGCTTAAACTTTCACTGGACAAATCTATTCTCTCAAATATGATCATACAATCTAATTTCAAAGCTAAACAGAAATCAACTTGGTGTCATTTTTCATTTTAAAGTATCTGTGTTTCACTATCTCCAGTTTGGGAGTTAATTCAGAGTTCACTGTATTTCTGTCTATAGCAAAAATAAGAATAATCTGACAATAAAAAATTCCCAGTGAAAACTAAGCAGGGTAATAAAAGGAAAGGAAGTGTACCCCAGAGGCTATTTTACCAATCTTAACTTTTTCAGATGTAATATACATGAAATTGAATGACCAGATTATTTGTAAAAGCATTTATTTGAGAAATATCAACAAACTATTTCAGTAGTACTTCCTTTAATATTACAAAAGAAATGTGAAATTAAAACATTACAATAAAATCAAAGTTTATCATATTTACTATTAGAACCTATCTAAAATAACACAGGCAAACTATGAAATCAATCTGTGGTGCATGTAATAGGTTTCATCTTTATTTTTCACACACATGTTGAATACATATACAATATTTACTAGACATACATGGTCAAATGTTATAAATTGAGCATTTTGCTTAAAGTGAATACATACCAGGTTTTTCCCATTCTATTTCAAAACAATGAACTCCATTTCTGATTCGGGTCTTAACAATTCTGAAAAACAAATTCACTTAATGAAGTATTAATTGCATAAGTTATTTGAAAATTTTCAATTTGTAAACTGAATAATTTCCATAGATTTTTTTTTCCAGTTAAAAATATTTTAAGGAATTACTGCCTAGTTATTCCTTTGACTAGATATTTAAAAGATAATATTGTTAGGTACATAGAGTTTATTATTGTTAGATCTTCTAGGTAGGTTGTTCCTTCCCTTATTAGTCAATGTTCCTCATCTCCACAATAATGATTTTTGTTTTAAAGTTTGTTATATTACTTTGATAAGTACAATATTTGCCTACTAAGCCTTCTTAAATCTCTTTATTTTCAAGCTCTGTATTATTCTACATGTACCTTATAAGCTGAATATTGCTGAATTTTATTTACTTATCCAATATAATCTGTCTTTAAATAGGTGAGGTTAATCTGCTTACATTATTTGTGATTACTGATATAACTGCTGGATTCATTCATGCATCTTATTTTGTGTTTCCTGTCACGAGCTTTTTCTTTGCTACTTCCACTTTCCTTCTTCCAGTATGCTTTTAGTTCGATAGTTTGACTTTCTTATTTTAATTGTGCTGGTTTGAAAGGTATTTTATTTCTAGCAGGTACTCTTAAGTGTTTGAATGCATCCTTTGGAATTTTTGGCTTATCATCATCAGCATCATGTATTAATCATTAAACATTATACAAATATTTATATACATTTTTTTTCTAGTCAGTTTATTAAATTATCCAAATATATTTCAATCAATTCCTGAGCTGACCACTGTTTCTTGTAATTTACATCTTCCCTTTGTGTTCATTTTTTTGTTGTTAAAGTATATCCTTTAACAACACTTAAAAACAATCATTATGTTTTGTTTGTTCTGTTTTGAGTCTTGCTCTATTTGCCCAGGCTGGAGTGCAGTGGTGCCATCTCAGCTCACTGTAACCTCTGCCTCTTGAGTTCAAGAGATTCTTGTGCCTCAGCCTCCCAGGTAGATGGGATTACGATGCCCAGCTAATGTTTTATATTTGTAGTGGGCGGGGGGGGGGTTTGCTATCTTGGCCAGACTGGTCTAGAATCCCTGGTCTCACGTGATCCACCTGTCTTGGCCTCCCAAAGTGATGGGATTACAGGGGTGAGCCACCATCCCAGCTCTTTAACAGCACTTTTAAGGAAGGTTTATGAGTGGTAAACTCTCTTAGTCTTCATATGCTTAAAAATGCTTTTCCTATGAATAATGTTTTAATGATTTCAAGGTTGTAAATTATTTTTACTTGGTACTTTGAAACGTCACTCCTGCATCTTCTGGCATCTTATTACTGTTATCAAAGATGTGTGCTACCAGATGGTTTACCTTTTTTCTTCGCTATTTCCGAACAAATTTTATTCTGAAAAATGTCAAACTTTCATAAAAGTTATAAAAATAGTACAATGGATACTCACATACTTGTACTGAGATTCAATTGTTAACATTTTACCACATTTGCTTTCTCTATTTGCAAGTTAGTTGCAAACATGTCTCATGGCACATCACCCCTAAATACTACAGCCTATCTATGTAGAGTATTTTCCTACATTGCCACAAACAACAATCACACTCTGAAAGTTTAACACTGATACAATATACAGACCATATTCAAATTTCCCCAATTGTCCTAAAAAAAAAGGTCCTTTAAGACTTAAAAACAATTCAGAATTCAGTCAGGATCATAACATTTTTCTCAAATTGTGCTGTCTCTTTTATTTTAATCCAGAAACTCTCTATTTTTTTGTTTTAGTTTTGAAGAGTCCAGAATAATAGCTCCACAGAATGTTCCTCACTTGGATTCATTAGATTGTTTCCTCATAATTAGATTCAGATTACATTTTTTTTTTTTTTTGAGACATGGTCTCACTCTCTCACCCAGGTTGGAGTGCAGTGGTGCAATCTCAGCTCATTGTAACCTCCACCTCCCAGGCTCAAGCAATCCTCCCAACTCAGCCTTCCAAGTAGCTGGGATCACAGGTGCTCTCCACCACGCCTGGCTAATTTTTTGTATTTTTGGAAGAGTTGGGTCTTGAACTCCTGAGCTCAGTCAATCCACCGGCCTCAGCCTCCCAAAGTGCTGGGATTACAGGTGTGAGCCACCATGCCCTGCCTAGATCGAACTTTTTCGGCAAAAATATTATATGATAATGTGGTATCTTTCTCAGTTTAACATATTAGAAAGCACATGATATCAGTATATTGTCCTTTTATTGGTAATGAATCATTTGGTTAAACTGATGTCCACTGGATGTCTCCATTTATGAAGATATCTTTTTTCCTTTGTAATTAATCTGTAGAGTGGTATTTGAGATTGTATCTATCCTTTCTCTCCAGCAATCTTTCATCTAATGGTTTTAACATCCATTGATGATTGCTGCCTGATTGGTTTGGTACTTTTTAACATATTCCTTTTATCCTTGATGTCTGCAATATGCCTTGGGTATTTTATCTATTGTGCTTTAATTTGGAGTATAACTTTATCTGTCTTAAATTTTGGAAAACTCTCAGAGATGATTTCTTCAAAAATTGAAAACCTTTTCTTTTATTAGCTTCTAGGAATTAATTAAAAACTACTCTTAAGCATTTTTCATATGAGAGTCTTTGAGATTATTTCTGTGTGATTTGATTAGTGCTGTCTTCCAAATCACTAATTCTTTTTGACCAAGTTCAGCCTAGAGTCCCCTTTATTGTTTTTTATTTCAGCAACTATTTTTAAGCTAATTGTTCACTTTTAATATCCATCTATTTACACACACTTTTGTAATTTTGTCTTCTGTTGCTTATAAAAATATGTCTTCATCTTTCTGAGGACTCTAGCATTCTGAAAGGCTAACTACCCCCAAGCCCTGTAACAAAACCTTTGTCAGACAGCTTTAAAACTTTTAATTTAATCTGAAGTGAATTCATGATCCAACTGTTGATTTTTAAAATATTACATTTCTTCATATGTTAAATTTTCTTCTTCAGTTCTTTTACATTTTATCTGTCTTCACTTCTATCTCTCTAATCTTTTTTGAGTAATTTCCAGTAGGCTTTCTGGCCTTCAGGCAGCATTTGGTTAGTTTTTTATTGTCTACCGCACCCTCTAATCTCCTAATAGAAACAGAGAAATTACACCCTAGCCACTGGGTTTCAAGAAATAAGCCTGACTCCATCAACATCTTGCACTTTTGGTCCCTGTTTTATTTTTTACATTGCAGAGATTTACCTCCTGGCTGATACTGCTGCTTCTAGGCTTAAGGCTCTGCCAAACCAGTTTTAGTTCCCACATTCCCTTTACATTTTTGTTCCTTTCCTGGTCCATTGAAATAGCTGTTTTATAAAGCCTAGCTATATCCTTTCATGTTTGTTTCTCTTTATAATCTATTATTACTATGCATTTGAAGTAGAAAAGTATGATCAAGCATGACTTACTATGTTGTCCAGACTGTAAGTCCTGAATAAGTTTTTAATATTCCAAGAGGCCTTTCCTCCACCTTTACAAAAACGAGCTTAAAGGTATTAAAAATATTTTAATTATAAGAGATTCAAGTGAAAACACAGTCTTCACCATTCAGCTCTTTACATTACCGAATTGGCTGTAGTTGATTAGAGTGCCTTCTACCAAGCTTTCTTTCTATCATGTCATAACGGGTCAAAAGTACCAGCAACTTCTCACATGCATAATGATTGGGCCACTCCATTTTTTCAAGAGTAAATCTCTGTAAATATAATAAAAATAAAACAATATTTTGTTATCTCTTGGAGAAATATAGCACTAGCAGGTGATATTAATAATTTTCCTTTAGAATTAACATTAATTAAAGTAGCATCGATGAGAATATTCTGAGAAAAAAGAATGAGCCTCCTAAAAAAGAATCATTATTAAGAAAGAATCATTATTGCATAATGATTAAGAGTGAGGACTCTCGATTTGAATGCCAGGATGGTATTTCTTAGATGCTGGGTAACTTACTTAACCTCTCAGCCTCAGTTTTACCATCTATAATGTGAAAATATTATAAACCCAGCTCACAGATTATAAAGATTGAGATTACATGTAATGTGTTAAACAGCAAATTTAAATGTCTAATAACTGTTGGCTGCCATTATCAATGTGGCTGTCATTATTAATACTTGTTAAGTACCCAGCAGTTATAATTTATTGAGCCCATCTGTGTCCCTAGCCACTCTATTAGGAGTTATTATAAATAATCTCATTTAACTCTCATGGTGACTTCAAGAGATAAGAATATTATTTCTATTTTGAGAATAATACATATCTAGGGTTACACAGTAAACAGAATATGGTTCAAATTTAAATTTAGGTCATTCATTTCAGATCTCAATTTTGGGAAAAGAATAACATACTTGATCTTGACATTCTCTGGTTATTAGACCCTCTTCCCCCAAAATAACCCTGGATGTAATATATCCATATATGCTAATTAAGGCATCCTCTCAAATAGCATAACTGTACTTCATCTTACAGTGTGCCAAGTATGGCCACTTTATGGGCAATGAGAGATTAGAAATAAATGCTGAAAAAATGTAAGAGCTGCCTGTTTTACTTTTAAACCTCCTTCAGACCAATCACAGTGAATATCTGTTCCTGTCTTTCCAGCATATAACTTCATATGGTAAAGCAATAATTTATTTTCAGATACCTGAAACAATAACAAATCAGGTCTTTGGTACCTGATAACCTTCACCAATTTATCCTTGTTTAAAAGGAATTCTTGAATAACCTAGCAAGAAAAAAGAAAATGAGAATCGAGACCTCAACTTTTAAGAAAGTTTCTAAAATATAGTTGAATTACTGGATATTACCTCATGGAAGGGAAATCCCTCACAACCGCAGGCTTTCCTGAAAAAAAAAAAATTATATACGTATTATTACTATAATCAGACAATTTTGGACTGTGAAATTATCTCAGCCAATCTCCTCCCATTTAATAAATGTGAATGTATAGTATCTCAAACAGTCAAGCTTCTCTTTGAATAACTATTACATTACTATCTCCTGAGTTAGCTAAATTTTTCAAAAGAAATCAGAAAAAACTTTTGTTAAACATGTGACTAATCTAGACACGTGGAGAAAGATTATGTGGAAATAATTCAACTTAAGAAATGTGCATGGGTCATACCAGGAAAAAGCATAGGTTTTTTTTAAAAACTTACTTTTTAATATTGTTCTCTACTTCGCTGAGTTGCCTATCATGTTCTGTACGGTGCCACTCACAAGGGCAGCAGTATTCATAATCATGTGGCTCACAATATTTATTACTTTTACATAATCTACAACCATTACGTTCGTGATCTTTAGGTGAACCTTTATGGAGACCCAAAAAACAAAAAGAATATGTTTTGCTTTTTAGAATTACTTTCTACATACATTCTTTTTGCCTGTATCCAAATTTTCAAAAACTAATATTGCCTAGTGCACTACCTAGCAGATAGAAGGGTTTCAATACTTTTAGGTTGAATAGAGTAACAGACACCATAGTAATTCTTGGGCTCAAGCAGATCTTGAGCTATTACTATCACATGACACTTTAGAAAAAATTATTCAAAAATTATTCTTCTGTATTTTTAGTAGAGAAATACAAAAATTAGCTGGGCATGGTGGTGTGCGCCTGTAGTCCCAGCTACTCCGGAGGCTGAGGCAGGAGAATTGCCTGAACCCAGGAGGTGGAGGTTGTGGTGAGCCGAGATCACGCTATTGCACTCCAGCCTGGGTAACAAGAGCGAAACTGTATCTCAAAACAAAAAAAACCCCGAAAAACAAAAATTATTCTTCTATCTGAAAGTGTTAATTAGACACTTGAAATTGTACATTTACAATAATCAGCAACAGAAAACTTTCTGGTTTAAGTGGAAGCTACATGCAAAATAGTAGAATGTAATTATCGGCAAAAAAAAATTACTTAGTAGAACAGCTTTAATAGAATAGTTTCTTTAATGAGTCGAATCAAAAGAATAGAGTAGTTAATTACCTCTGCTAGTGTCTAGCTCTCAGTTAGTTATTTTTAAACTATCCTTGGAACATGAACAAATGATTATTACGGCACGGGTACAGAAATTTAATTCCCTTTAAAAGGAAAGTGTGATTACTTTCAACATTGTCTTGAGAATATGGAAGAACATATATACTTGCTTTGACCTCAACTTGTCATTTATAAGCTATCAAAAAACTATATAATAGCATCTTATTTATAAAAAACATTTTCTTCCGTGATTTTAATCTACATTTTATTTTTTATTTATTTATTTTTTTTTGAGACGGAGTTTCGCTCATATTACCCAGGCTGGAGTGCCTGGAGTGATCTCGGGTCACCGCAACCTCCGCCTCCTGGGTTCAGGCCATTCTCCTGCCTCAGCCTCCTGAGTAGCTGGGATTACAGGCACGCGTCACCATGCCCAGCTAATTTTTTGTATTTTTAGTAGAGACGGGGTTTCACCATGTTGACCAGGATGGTCTCGATCTCTTGACCTTGTGATCGACCCGCCTCGGCCTCCCAAAACTGGGATTACAGGTGTGAGCCACCGCGCCCGGCCCAATCTGTATTTCAATAATAAAAATATATTAAGACAAATAGATACAGCAGAATTTCTTCTGAAAGATGAGCTAACATGATATCCTAATCTCTTTTGGGAATGAAAGGCCTTTCTCATCCAATACATGTTCACCTTTTTTTTTTCAAACCAAGACTAATGAAGAAGATCTAAGCTATTTTCAGTAATGGTGAACATGTATTAGAAATTAGTTTTGTCACTGTCTTGACACACAATTAAAATGCATTACAGAACAATGAAGAATCATTTAAGCATATAAATATAAATCATAAATATATTTACAAATGGTATCAGTTCTATTTTCCCTTCAGACTTAGTACATACTTTTTAAAATTGATTTCTATACTGAAAACATAATTTTAAGATCTAAGTAATTTGGCATCATAGTTTGAAACTGTACTTATCCTACATTTGTCATCTACATCACATTACTGCCTTCAATAAACACTGAGTGACTACTATGCGTATGTAACAAAACTCCTGACTCCAAGAAATTGCCAATCTAGTACAGAAGACAATGTAAAACCCTTCAAAGTACTATTAATATTGGTATGTAAAAAGTACTATGTAAACAAGAATTAAAACATGGGTATCAGATACGAATAACCATTCCCCATGTCTCCTTACCTGGATGAGAACATATAGAACAATGAGCCAGTTTTTTAGTGACTAGCGGTTCTGGACTAGAGTTACAAGATGTTTCATTCCACCGATTAAACCTTTAACAGAAAATGGTTTTTAAAAAGAAAAAAATAATGAGGTCACAAAAATAGTATGTTCTCAAATATTAGGCTAATCTATTCCCTTTCACCTACCTAATTACTTTTCCTTTGGTGGTTGATAAAGTTGCTGGACTAGCTTGGGAAAACCCTCAATCACAAGTTTTAAATGTGGCCCCAAGGCCCAAGGCCCAAGGCCCAAGGACAGCAGAACTGCAAGACAGGAGAGAGAGTATGCGTGCGTGTGTGTGTGTATCTATATATCTGTATCCCTCTTTCTAATATATATATATCTCCAATCAAACTTTTTAAGAATCTTAAGTTAGGCAGCAATATGTGAGTAGTCTGACTTGTAACTGTCTCCTTTTGATCTCTTCTCTGTGTGCCAGAGTACAAAACAGATATTTCTTTTTTGTTCTTTTTTGTTGAGATGGAGTCTCATTCTGTCACCCAGGCTGGAGTGCAATGGCGTGATCTTGGTTCACTGCAACCTCTGCCTCCCAGGTTCAAGCGATTCTCTTGCCTGGATATTTCTTTATATCAGAAAGAAGGGTTAAAGAGTAATATATAAAATTAAACAAAACATTAATGTTCTGGGTGAAACCGTGTCAAAATGCTAAGTCATCTAAAATGATCAAGGGTAAAACATTATCTGCTTCATAAAAGATTTTAAGAAAAATGTATATTACTATAAAGATTTCTATTAAATAAAAGTTAATTTCATTTTTGGCTAAAGTTCCGGTTAACATAAAACCACAAAGGGTATGGTTAGGTATTAATCATAAAACATATGAGTTCTGAATTATGTTCCTCTACTTACAAAAGTTGAAGTTTTTATGAAAAGCTAAATTATCTCCTCAAGTCATTGTATAGTATCTGGTTCTTAAGGTTACTATTTAGCTTCTGGAATTTCTAACTCATTTACTACAAAGACCAAATACAAGCCTGTTAAAAATTAGCATTAATTGCTTTCAGATAAAGAATCGCACTCTAAAAATTAAAAATAACCGGGGCGGGGGAAGTCAGTCTAATAAAATAGAATAATAGATAATTTATAAAAGAAACATAATTTTATTATTTTCAAGTGTCAACAGTGCTTGTTGAAACTGTTTCAATAAGAATGGTTTTGAGTTAGCCACATGTTATATTCACGTGCTTTTTCTTTTTTATATTATTTTTTACAATTCTCAAATGATTCCTTAACTCACCCCCGTGCCAAAGTATACCTTTTCTTTTCTTTTTTTTTTTTTTTGAGACGGAGTTTCGCTCTTGTTACCCAGGCTGGAGTGCAATGGCATGATCTCGGCTCACCGCAACCTCTGCCTCCTGGGTTCAGGCAATTCTCCTGCCTCAGCCTGCTGAGTAGCTGGGATTACAGGCACGCGCCACCATGCCCGGCTAATTTTTTGTATTTTTAGTAGAGACGGGGTTTCACCTTGTTGACCAGGATGGTCTCGATCTCTTGACCTCGTGATCCACCCGCCTCGGCCTCCCAAAGTGCTGGGATTACAGGCTTGAGCCACCACGCCTGGCCCCCAAAGTATACCTTTTCTTTCTTGCTTTGGCACAGTAATAATTGATGTCAGTAATAGATTTACTGAAGTCTTAGATTTATCAATAGTTTTATAGATAAAAGAGAAGTCTTATAGGAAAGGGTAGACTGATTTGATGTATTTTTCATGGTCATTCCTTTTTCATTTTTACCTCTTAGCATTTCTTTTCAGGCACGTGCCATCTTGAAACTGCTGGAGGCTAAGACTGTTTTAAGTTTCCCAGTGTCCTAGTTCCTTCTTTTGATTCTGTACCAATCATCATTAATATTAATTTTTATAAAGCATTGCTTTCATCAGTAAATATAATTCATGTGTTTTTGATATAGTAAGTAGCATAGGTTGTTAACTTCTATATAATCTGCATCTTGTTCTCAATCCTCAAACTGTAGATAATAAATGAATTAATGTTAATATTAAATATGTAGCTATAAAGCAAAGGCCAGTCAAGTAAGATTTCAAGTAATTACATGCCACAGACATTTCATTTATAGAACAAAAATAGAATATCAAAGTATAAAATACAAAATTATTTTAATCTCATGTTAACCTTTACCTGGTAGTAAAACAGTTTAAAATAACCAGTGGTAAAATGCCCATGGTTATAAATAAATGCACTTGACATTGTACTAAATGTGTTTAGTGAGCTAATAATAGATTTTTAAAGATGCATTATGGTGCCTGGTCACTGTGGCTCATGCCTATAATCCTAAGACTTTGGGAAGCCAAGGCAGGGGGAATCACTTGAGCCCAGGAGATTGAGACCAGCCTGGGCAACATAGGAAGACCCTATCTCTACAAAAATAAAAATAAAAAATAAAAATTAATATATTAACATGTTTAATATGAATAATATATATTTTTAAAATGCAGTATGGTGGCTGTGCACAGTGGTGCCTATGTGTTGTCCCAGCTCCTCAGGAGGCTGAGGTGGGAGGATTGCTTCAGCCCGGCAGGTTGAGGTTGCAGTGAGCAGTAATCGCACCAGTGCACTGCAGCCTGGGTGACACAGTGAGACCTTGTCTCCAAAAAAAGAAAAAAATGCAGTATGGCTTAGACCACGTATTCTCATTCCTTCTTTGGAAAATTTCAGAATAAATAAAAATAAATTATCTTAAATCAAAATATAGCTCAGTTTAAAAATACAAAACCCTTTTTGGAAAACAATTCTTTTTTATACTATTCATATTAAGTTCAACAAGAATAAAAATTCAATGTCACAAGCAAAAGTAATTATTAGTTACCTCTGAAGTAAACTTTGTCCTTTCAAAATCTGTATAAGTTTTAATGCTTGCTCTTTTCCAACTCCGGGGACTCCCTTTCAAAAAGTGGGAAAAAAATAATTCAAATGTTAATCAATCACCAGGTATGGTTAAATGTACATTAATTGAAAGGAAGACTCTGCAGCTGAAAGAAAGAATGAGGTATCTTTAAGACAGGAAAAGATGTGCATGATACATTGCTATGCATAAAACAAAAATTGCACAATAGTGTATATGATCAGGATTTGTAAAGTAAATGACAATTACACTGTTATCTACATAAACAAAAAATTCAGAGGGTTATATACCAAACCACTGACGGTGTTCATTTTAGGGAAGGGAGGGTCATAATTTTAGAGGGCTTTCACTTACTATGTTAATTATTTGGATGATATTTTAATTTAACCTAACTTTATGTTTGTAATCAGGAAAAACCCAGTTCATTTAATTACATATGTGAACATTCAATATTCCAAAACCCAGACATAAAGAGAGAACAAAGGAGTGCTCTAAGTTATCTCTTGCAATTAAATACTTAACAAAATTCAAAGTGTGAATTTCCAGTATGCAAAAATGATATGCATAAATATATATTCCCATCACAATTTCTGATTTAAACTGAGTTTTCTAGCCCCTGTAAGTGTATGAATATGTCCTTATAAGCAGAGCTGCTATTTAGCCAGTACGCAGTAGGACTGACACACTCATGCTAACTGGTTAGTAAATAGCTACTGCCCAAGCATCCTGAGCGTCTACCTGCACAGGAATCTCCCATCTAACCTGAACACTTCCCAATCCACCTATACCCAGAATCCAGCTACTAAAAAGAGTCTATGGCACAATAGGTATACCGTACTGAGGAAGAGACAGAAGTCTCTTCCATCTCTACAGCCTATGTCTTTGGCATACACGTTATTAGATATCTCGACTACCATACTTCTTGTATTAGCATTAGCTATATCTTAAAGTTTTTAAAGGCAAATCAAGTTAGTACATAGTCTTAAAAATCTTTAAGTAGAAAAATGTAAATAGCAATTTTTGTTTAAAAAAACACAAAAGGTCAATATAGCTATGGCTAATGCATAATTTAAACACCACTGTAGCTAAAGTTGGTTTCTGTGAGTTCAAGTCAGCAAATTTTTTCTTAAATACTGGGCTGTTTACAGATTTTAATTATGATATAATTTTATTTAGGAAATAGTCTTCTATTTTAGAAGGAGAATTACAACAAATAATGGTTTGTGGTATTTAAAAGTTTCTTTCCTCCTGCTTTCTTTTCCTACCAGTTTAAAAAAACTTTTTTGATAATATAAATTATAAATTAGGCTTAATAATTTTACTATCCTGCTATATTTTCCTTTCTCCTGAGCTTAGATTGGAAAAAAAAAAAAACCCGTCATTCTTCTTTATACTTCTCTTGGGAATAGAGGTAAAATGAGAGATCTGTAAGGATATAGAAATAATCAATAGAAACATAACAAGTACATAGTAAGACCTACAATACCAGTCAGTTTATATTTTTAAACACTGTATTTAAGAAAATGGGATTATTCTCATAATACTTAACTCATCACTCACCTGTTATACCTCTTTGTTACACAGCACTAGATTGTACATCTTAAGATATAAATAAAATATTTCCATGAACAAAACCCAGCACAATGCTGAGGCATGGAAGTATGAAAGGCTTACCCCAATAATCACGTGACTTAGCAACAGTAATAGCACTGAGCATGTGCACAACTGGAAAGCTACAAAAATTATTGAAAACTAAAAAATAGAAAACAGAGTGAAAGAAATGTACGCTGGCATGATACAACAAAAGAATAACTCCTATATTCATTTAAAAAGATAGTTAAACAATATATGAATCTCTAATGGTTTACTGAGAATCAAGCTGTGGAACTACTTATTATTCTATTCTTGCTTATAATATTCAGTGTCACAAGTCAACTTTTTAATCCCATCTGGAATACTGATTACTTTAGTCACTGAATAGCTTATTATACCTAAAATTATATATGTATTTTTTTTTTTTGAGATGGAGTTTAGCGCCTGTCATCCAGGCTGGAATGCAATGACAGGATTTCGACTCACTGCAACCTCTGCCTCCTGGGTTCAAGCAATCCCTGTGCCTCAGCCTCCTGAGTAGATGAGATTACAGGCACCTGCCACCACACCCAGCTAATTTTTCTATTTTTAGCAGAGGAGGGTTTCACCATGTTGGCCAGACTGGTCTCAAACTCCTGACCTCAGGTGATCCACCTGCCTTGGCCTCTCAAAGTGCTGGTATTACAGGAGTGAGCCACCGCACCCAGCCAACCTGACATTATATTTTAAATTTGATTCTTAATCATATAGCTCGATCATATTCATATTTACATAGCACATAAAGTATGAAAAAGATTTTATGAATAGCAAGTAAATGTACCAATTTCAGCTTACCTTTGGGAGATAATCACAGCCTAGAAGTATTGCCAATCCAACCAGAGCATCTCTATCCAAACCTAGTTTACTCTTGATAGATGACATTTTGTAACAGTCAACATGTGGGTCCTAAACAAAGAACAGATTTAATCTTCAAAAAGTACATATTTATACATTAAACAACATTACAAAAATAATTTGTCAATGTTCTCTTTAAATGTTTAATTATTCCAGGATGGGTGCGGTGGCTCATGCCTATAATCCCTGGGTGCGGTGGCTCATGCCTATAATCCCAGCACTTGAGAAGCCAAAGCAGTTGGATCACTTGAGGTCAGGAATTTGAGACCAGCCTAGCCAACATGGTAAAACCCCATCTCTACTAAAAATACAAAAATATTAACCAGGTGTGGTGACACGTGCTTGTAGTCCCAGCTACTTGGGAGGCTGAGGCATGAGAATTGTTTGAATTCAGGAGGCAGATGTTGCAGGGAGGCGGAGGTTGCAGTGAGCCAAGATCACGCCACCACACTCCAGCCTGGGCAACAGAGTGAGACTCCATCTCAAAAGCAAAAAAGTTTAATTATTCCAAAAAATTTGCATAAGAAAATTATCCTGATCAGCAGAATCTTCACAGAATGTGACATTTCGATATATGGAAATAAAGTTGTAGCTTCAAAAATGGCTTAAAAATAACTATACTAGTCAGTTTTTTCCATTTTATTGCTTTCTGGCATCTAAAAAATATAGATTTCCATCTTACCAAACAATATATTGTAATATATATTATAGAAAGTAAACATTCCTTGTAATTGCACTGCCCAAAGTTAACTATCATTAATACCTTGGTACAATTTCTTCCAAAAAACTATTGTCTTTGATAAATATGTATTTGTATTTACTGTTAATTACATTTTTAAGTAAAAATAGGATTATATAAAAATACTATTGAGACATTTCATCATTAATATGACTGGATATCTTTTATGTCAATAATAGCCTTTTCAATTACCACATTCCATTACATCATATGGACTGTGAAATAGTGCTTCTCAATGAGGATGCCAATATTAGCATTTTGGGAGGGATAACAGAAATGTCTGGCAGAAGATTTAGTTTGGTTGGCCCCAAGCCACCAAATATATATAGTCTCTGCCCAAGCCTGAACTGTTACAACCAAAATGTATCCCGGCAGTATCTCTCCAACTGGGAATCATTAAGTGTATAGTATTTAATCATGTCCCTATCAATGAGCATTTGGATTGCTTGCCAAATTTTTGTAATTATTAACAATGCTACAATGAACATCTCTGTATATCTCTCTGCATATCTGGAGGTATTTCTGAGGATGAAATACTAAACTGGAAATTCAGTGTCAAAGCAATACAATTTCATATGCAATTCTGTGATGTATTTTTGAAACTGATTTAGAATCAAGCCACATGAAACAAGTCAAGTTCTTATGAGATAAATCCACATACTGAAGATAATAAACTATGTGGCAATGATTTTTAATAACAGTAAACATTTAGCAATTGCTATGTGCAAGGCATTAGAGTAAGCATTTTACAACTATTATTTCACTTAATCAGCCCTTTTAAAAAAGGTAATTTGTAAACAAATGCTAAACAAGAGAAAGAAAATAAACACCTTTGTATTCATAGTGAAATTCCTGTATACTGTCTGGGCCCCGTAAAGGAAAGTATCCCCATCATTGGTGAGGCAGCCATCTACACGACCAACAGCATTGAGGTAAGCACACATGGCTTCAGCTTCCCCAGCAGCCTGAACCCAGGGGATTCCTAGGCATTCAAGCATATCGAGGCACTGAAAACAAAAAGCAGGTGCAAGATGTTAAAGAATGTTTTCACTGCTAATTTCCTTACTATTTAATGTATTTCTGTATTACAAATATTAATAGTAGCTATTTTGGTGTTTTAAAAATTATAGTATTTAAGAAACACTTGGAAATTTGAACAATGAATACTTGAGGGCTTTAAGAAATGACTGCCAAAATTTTAGGTGTGATAATAAAAATTATATTCTAGTTATGCTTCTTTTTAAGAATCATCTTTTAGAAAACAGTACTGAAATGCTAGAATGATACAATATTATGTTTGGGATTTGCTTCAAAATGATGTGTGAGTCGGGAAGTGGGTAGGGGCATAGATGAAACAAGATGAGCCAAGATAATGGTTTAAGATTGGTGATGGGTTACTTTTGTTGATTTAAATTTTTCTGTAATAAAAAATTAAGATTTTAATGTCAATTACAAAGTAATCCATATTTACATTTCATTGTTTTGTTCAATGCTATTATCATCAGATTCTGAAAATAACTTTAAATAATAATTAATCACATTAAGATTTACATCTACCAAACTTCAAAAATTTTTCTCACATGATGGTCATTCCAATATATGTACTTCCAAAGAAGATACTATCATACAGTTTTGGCTTGAATTTTAAAATTTGCCTCTTTTTCTCATCTTGCCTTCCCTGTACAATGAAACTCTCATATTGTGGGAAACAGTGGAGGGGTCAGCTGTCAGTGTCTTCCTAGAAAATCAAATGCCTTGTAAAATGATTACATCACTTTACTGATGCACAAATAATCTGCTGTGAGTTTCCTTTGGTTTATGATTTTAACCCAGCTGGATAGCTTGTAGTTTAGCCTTACAGCCTAGTTCACTCTTTCTTATCACACACTGTTCTTTTTTTCATGTATCCTCTTATCAGGGAATACTGAGTATGGAGGAGAGAAAAGGCTACTACTTATAGTTTCTAAAGACTGACAGAATAAATACCATCTCTTGGCCACAGTAGACATAATAAATGCCTCTGTCAGATGTTGCCAAAGATGGACAAGGTTCAAAAAGTCAAAGTAGTATGTTGAAAAATAATACTGTTCAAGACACTGACCCCATGATTTTAGAGACAGTTTTGTTACAAGTGTTGCTTCAACCTTACCGAGGTAAAAAGTAGCCTTTCATAATACAGTTATTTCAATTTCTTGTACTATTTGCCACTTCATAGTTTTTCAAAGAACCAGCACAGAATTTCCTATGAGGCTGTTTCAATTTTTCCTACCTTATGTCTCTACCATGTCGGGTCGAGGTGGTATTGGAGAAGGACTAATTTGTGCTTCTCATGCTAATACCTAAAAGATCGCAGTGGATTAGGAGGAAGCAGGGCCTAGTAACTGAAGAGTACAGAAAGATAAAAATGACTAACAGGCAACAGTGAACTAAACTAACACAAAATGCCTAAGAATATCATAATTACTGTAGCAATAAAGAAACAGGAATGGAGCAATTTTCTTAAGAAGAGATGGACATCTCTTTTTTTTAATTTGTTTTATGCTGGTTCTTTAACACCCTAAGATTGAGGACCATGAATAATTCCAGGAACTGATTATACAAGAAGTAATTAGAACTCAGCACAGATATTTTCTTCAACTGCTGACAGTCATTAAGGTGGAATATTCACTAATTGAAAACTATTTTTAAACATCACATAAGAGTAGAAAATAAAATTTCCAGAGGAGAAAAATTACATAATTTTTAACTAAAATTAAAAAAAAAAAAAACTAATTCAAAGCAAATATGAAAAAAGGTTATACTGTTAATAAAGAACTTACACAAAGAAAAATTAAAACCTCAAGAGGTAGGACATGATACCCATTACCCAAAGAGGTATGAAAGTAGGTGAAATGTTTAATGTTACTATTAAAAGACAAATGCATATTAAATACCTTTGCTGTTGCATACTAAATATTACAAAGACAAGCCTCCTAACATTCAATGTTCTTATGAGTGCACCAAAACTGCTTATCTCACATCTGTATTGGCAGAAATTAATCAGCAAGGGCAATAAAATCATTCCAAAACTTTGGCCCATCAATCCAACTTTGGGTAATTTTATCTAAAAGCTAAAATCACAAGAAAACATTATATACACAAAAAATTCTCATCATACTTTTATGGATAGTAGAGAAAAACTAAAAAAGTAATAACATACACAATCAGGGGTATGATTCAGAGCTTCATACATGTTGTACAACCATTAAAAGTAATGATTTTGATTAGAATGTGACAACAGGAAGATACGGGTATGAAGCATTAAGTGAAAAGCCCAGGTTAAAAATCATGTGTACTACTACAACTCTTTAAAAATACACACATTTGAAAACAGACAAAAACAGCCTCCTATTGTTTTAATTAAATATTTTAAGTGATTTCTTTCTTAACTTTTATAAAAATATAAAATCTAGCAATATTAAAAGTAACATATAAATCATAGATTATAATCTAACAATAATTAATTTTTAAAATTACAAGCCTACAAGCCCTAAGGGAAGCCAAGTATGTATTTTATATATGAACTATCATGAATTCTGAATGAGTGAAGTATGAATTAATGAGATCTCACGTCTTCTAGGAATTCTTTAAGTCCTGAAAGTGTTATAAAAGGTAGTATGATCAACTTCCTGTATCTACTAGTTGCTTTAGATATACTTTCTCTTATTTTTATCACACCCCTGCTGAGTATTACTGTTCTCATTTCATAAGTATTACTGTTCTCCTTTCACAAGGTAATACACAAGGTAGAGATAGGTTATAAATTTTGCTCAGTGTCTCAAGAGTTTCTACATGCCAGCACCAGGACTGAAACTCAGATCAATTTCACTCTAAAAAATAAACTTTTCTCTATGCACACTGGCCTGCTAGTCACAATAAAAGTAATGAGTATGAAAGATGACAAACTATTAGAGTAAAATGTACCCTTTAATTCAAAAAAGAACAATTGAAACAAATCTGAATACTCACCTCTCTTAAGACTGATTTAAAATGTGATCTTCCTGTTTTCTGAGACCACGATTTTCCAGAAAAGCCATACCGTGTCTGATTCCTCTTGCTTATGACATCAGCTTTCAGCTTTGGTGGTTCCCCTTCCATAACAAACACCAGTTTTACATCCATTTGTGTTAAATATGAGATACGAAAAAATAAGTTCCTGAAATATATAAATTAGTAATACATTAATCATCATACATTGATAGTAAAAGTCAAAATAGTATAACATAAAGGCAATAACATTAGACTAGTATCAAAAATTTTATATATAATAATCTTTTACTTAAGGTTTTAATTAGAGTGGAAAACCACTGAACTTTTTTTTTCTTTGACAGAGTGAGGCTGTAGTGTAGTGGCATGATCTTGTCTCAGTGCAGCCTCAACCTCCTGGGCTGAAGCAATCTTCCTGCCTCAGTCTTCAAGTAGCAGGGCAACAGGCAGGCGCCACCATGCCTGACTAATTTTTTTGTACTTTTTGTAGAGATGAGGTTTCACCATGTTGCCCAAGCTGATCTTGAACTCCTGAGCTCAAACAATTTGCCCATCTCGGCCTCCCAAAGTACGAGGAATACATGTGTGAGCCACTGTGCCCAGCCAAAAACACTGAATATTTTTAAGCAATAGAGATTTATGATGATTCTAATTGCTAGGTGGAAAATGGTTTGGGGTGGAAGGCCAAGAGCAAGAAACTAGTGAAGATGACACTTCAGTAGTATAGATGAGAGATGAGGTTGGCATAGACTGAGGTGGTACCTCTCAACACTGAGATAAGTTTGTGATCACAGAGTATATTTTGGAGGTAGACCTAGCAAAACTTACTTGATGGATTGGTGTGGGAGAAGTAAAATAGGGAGAAAATGTCTCCCAAACCTCTCGCTTTTAGTATCTGAAGCATCTTTCAGATGGATATATTAAGCAGGAGACAGATATGTGAATCTGGAGCTCAAAGGGTAAGAGGTACAAATCTGAGCCCTTAATATAAAGATAGTGAATCTAGACATGTTAAATAGATCTTGAAATCTTAAAATGTGAATGAATAACAACAACAAAAGAAAAAAGGTGAATCAAAAATCAAGACACCAAGACTGTTTATACATCATACATTTATACTCTAAGAACTTTTACTGTACCTGAGGTGGGGCTTCATGACGCTGCCCATCATTTTTTTGACTGTCTGTGCCTCACACACCCAGAGACTCAAATCAACTGCAAGAATTTGCCCACCAAGATTATGCAAGGGAATATGTTGCTTAACAGGCTCCAAAATTTGCCACAAGTCATTCACTCCCATTCTGGTGATTATCTGTTGTCACGTGAAACACACTTTGTTAAAGAAACAGAAGCTCATTAACAGGAATTCAAACAATATATTATAAGCCAGTTCAGGATAATTCATAGAGGGTTCTCCTTCTTTCATTAGTCAGCTTTTCAAAATGAATCAAGAACACTTGAAACGTTAAAATGGTAACTGCCTTTTTCCCAGCTAAAAACAAGAGCTAACAAATGCAAAGATGGGTAGAAAATGCAAGAATGCTGTAAATCATTTTTGCCTACGTGACAATCCTTGATTTACAAACTTAGAGAATGAGACTAATTCTCTATCATAACCAGGAAAAACAAAAAACAAAAGCAAGGAAGCATGCAAACAAATGAACTAAAGAAAATGGGGTTAAGGAAGGAAAACTTAGAAAAGTGAGGGGAGATGAAACAAGAGACAGAAAATGAAGTTGGAGAAATATGTACATATCTTTCTTAAAAGGGCATTGGCTTTTTAAATTGCAAGGTCACATAATGTTCATTGTAGAAAAAGAAAAAAAAAACTTTTAATCACTTATAACTTTTAACTACCCAAAGAAAGAAAACTAAAGTTAAATATTTTTCCATGTACATGACATTTTAAAAACAAAATTAGTTTAAACTCTGCTGCTGTTATCTGCTTTGGTATTTTCTATAGGCCTGCTTTTCCTTATTATACATCTATATTTGGTTTTCTTTCCATTTGTTAATATTTGGTAAAAATTATGTAGCATGTGCAATAAAAATGCAAACTGACTATACAAATACAACCCAGATTATTGGCACAAGGTAGGACAAGAATACACTAAGTCGAAAGACTATATCACCTTTATGCAGAAGCCTTCTGAATAAACAGTAATGTATTGTCTGTCCCTTAAGCAGAGTCTGTTCTAAAAGTAAATTTTCTCTAATTGCACATAGGTGCAAACAAAATAAATGCTGGAAGGGTTGCTGTGACTTATCCTGCTTTTCTGAATCTTAATTTTACAGTGTCGTCAGTGCCACCATGAGTATTATTATTATTATCATCATTTTTTGAGACAGGGTCTCGCTCTGTCACCCTGGTTGGAGTACAGTGATGCAATCTTGGCTCACTGCAACTTCTGCCTCCCAGTTTCAAGTGATCTGCCTGCCTCAGCCTCCCAAAGTGCGGGGATTTCAGGCATAAGCCACTGCACTTAGCTCCACCATGAATATTATTGTGTATACTCATTTCCATGAAGTGTACAATGACAACTATGGATGTCACTTTACAGATAAAAATACATGGACTTAAAGGTAAAGAAAGCATTTGGTAGTAATGGTGGCCCAGTACTAATATTGTCTATTTCACATCCTGAAGCCCCACAAGTTGAATATACTATTGTGGCATAGATTCAGTTACTGTGAAAAGTTTTGGATAATTCTGGAAAAGAGTAGGGTACATACATTCTCAAAGGCATTATAATAAAAAGAAATGAGACAAATTATTAACCCACCAGAACACATAAAACTCAAAGTTTGTGAAGGAAGTTCTTGATAGTTTTGCTTTCCTTTGTGACTTGGGGTGGATACTGGAATAGATTGCTATTGAAGAAAATTATACAATTCCTTTGTTCTAATTTCATTTAAATGTGACCCTGACCCTAGCAGTCAAAATTTTAAATGCAGGTTATCCTCTGGTTTAGCAATACCTCTTCCAGGAACTTAAGATGTTTTACATGGTATGTATGGATTTAGTTTTAAGTGGTATGTATGGATTTATAATCAGCAATATTTAGTAGCATTGTTTATAATAGTAAGACCCTGAGAAAAGCCAGGTCTCAATCAATAGAGGACTAATTAAGTAAACTAAATTATGGAATGTTCAAACTAAATTAGATGATATGGCAAATAAATCAGTAGGACAGAAATATATGTACTGATAAAAAAACTGATCCAAGTTTTAAAATGAAAACAGGTATGAAATAGGTTATATGTTAGGGATGATTACAGTTCAGAGATGGCCAGAAACCACTTTTTAAAACATATCCCTTTGTGCTGTCTCATTTTTAAAATACCATATGCCTGTATTACTTTTCAAATTAGAAAACAGTTAAAAAAAAGTGACCCTATTTATTAGGAGTTAGAGAAATAAACCAGAAATCTTGTTAGATGGTTTGCTTCTTAGATAAGTATTAAGTGACAAATTTAAATAGAATTCATGGGTGAAATTAGTAAGTATTGTTCTGAAAATTTACAAGTACTTGAATATTAAATACTACTTCAGCATAGCGTTTTGAAGGAAGAGAGTGTCACATTTTCTGGTTTCCTTCAGACTGGGTAGTCCTGCGGAATTGGCCAGGGCACATATTTTCTCTGGCAACTCCCAGTTGTAAGGTTCAACATTCTTATCCTGTCTCTAATGTTTCCTTTTGTAAGTTGACTACACATATATAAGTAAATAGTAAATGAAGATTGCCACCTAGTGCAGTGATGTTTATGATGCCACATATAAACACACATTTATATATAGGACTGTGATGTCAACTGTATTCCTTCTGAGGGTTATGGTTAAAAAAAAAATGAAACAGCAATAAGGTTGATTCTTGCTTATATAAACAGCAGTCTTCTAAGTATTTCAAGTATATTAGGATCATTTTGTAAAGCTTTTAATGAAATAATATTATTAACTGGGGGCAGCCATATCTAAAAAAAAAAAAAAATCCAGCAGTGATTCGATTATTGGAAACCCCTTAGCAGATAAAGAGGGCTTCTTTTAATTAATCCCATAAATAGTATCTTCAATATTATAAGATTACTACAGTTAGAACTTAGTTTTTATTATTTCATTTCTTTTGTCAGAAACAAACCTGGTTTAAAGAATGACTGACCATGGTTAATTCTGAAAGAGGAAAATTATGTCAAATGTACATTTTATTAAAAAGAACATCATATTTTAAGAATGTGATTAACCCCAAATCTGTTTAAATCATCAACTGTTTTCCATTCCTTATCATATGTTCTTTGTACAAGCTGTTCCTCTGAAGTGATATTAAGCAATGTTTAAGACTGTAAAAGCATAAAACATTCCAAAAAAGCACAGAATGTAACAGCTTTTAAGATAGTAAAGTACAACTATGCTGAAGGATAGAACAGATGGTTCTTGCATGAGGTCATAGTCATTGTGATGAAGTTACTTGAAAATGGTTCAGCACTAAGTAAAATGTAAAGATACTACACCGGCCAGGCATGGTAGCTCATGCCTATAATCCCAGTACTTTGGGAGGCCAAGGCAGTGGATCACTTGATGCCAGGAGTTTGAGAACAATCTGGCAAAATGGTTAAGATCGCATTTCTATAAAAATAAATAAAAATTTAAATACTACACCAAGAACTATATATAATTTCATCTTGCTTTTTATTTTTTTAATACAGTAAAATTCAAAAATTTTTTGGTGTGGGATTTGGTGATTTCCCACTCAAATCTTTTATAACAATTATATTGATGTCAACCTGTTCATACAATCAATATATATATTACCTATCAAAAAAAGTCTTCTAACATCATAATTTTTTAAGAATTAGTTGTCACACTAGTCTACTTATATGAATCAATGAAGTCAGAACAACATACAGCGGATAACTTTATAAACTATTAATGGCTTAAATTTATTTAGCTTATTTGAATCAACGAAGTCAGAATACATAGCAAACAACTTTATAAGCAATGGACTTGGGATAGAAAGCCTAGGATTTGAGTCTTGAATATCTACCACTGACTAGCTGTATGACCTAGGGAAGACATTTAACCTTTCTACAAAATGAGAGGTATTAAACCAGATGAATTACAAGATTCTAAGATCTGTAACCTAGTATCTAATATTTGAATCTCATGACCAACTGGTAGCATGGAATAATAAAAAAAAAAATCACTCAATTTCAGAAATTATTGCTTGGTATAAAAAAACATGAATTTCCATCTTAAAGAAAGGATTTAAGAATCCACTTCCAGTTAAAACAAAAACAAGTCCTTTGATGTAACCATATGGTGCCCATAAATCAATTTAAGTTCCTAAAACTTCCTTAAAAGCTAATAAGCTTTTATTGGTTAATTATAAAACTGAATGAGGTGACAAAAACACAGAACCTTGTTAATTCCACTAATGAATCAAATTTAAAGAACATAAAAAGAGGTCAGTGTCTTAATTGCAAAAATACACACTTTATTAAAGCAAGTTTTGCAATTTACTTCAGCTTTAAGAAAAACATTAGGAAGAAAATTTACTTTAAAAAAGCAGAAAATGCTTAAATTTCCCAATTCCCATTTAGATGACTATAAATTCATATAGATTCGTAAATGGCGAAATCTATTTCAGTGCAAGATTATATTTTAAAGGATTTGCCACATAATCTCAGTAATTAATGCTGTTCTTTAAAATTATTTTTTCAATTTTATTTTCATATGAATTTAGCCTAAACGCTGAGACATAACATAATTCATGCTTATCATTAATACTTATTAAAGGTCTACTATTTAACAGGAATGCTTATAGGTGCTGGAGAAACAATAATGGAAGAAGATCAAGCTCTGTATTTAAAGACCTTAGTAGGGAAATTGAGACTGCAGAAAAAAAGGCATAAAAGGTAAAAAAGCAAGCTATAGTTGTATATAGAAAAAAAGGTCCTCCACTTAGTCTTAGGAATCAAGGAACAACGGTTCCTGAAGGAAGTGACAGGTAAGTAGGGACCTCTCAACTGTGTTTCCCACTGGTTACAAGGCCAAATGTTTTGGTCTATTTTGACTGTCATATTTTTCGCTGATCTATGGCAAGGGCCACAACAGAAATATATGTGCGATTACTTTCAAAAATAATAGATAACTTTGAAGGAAAGAATTCCATTACTGGAGGCCAGAATTTCAACATCAATTTGGAGGTGGGGTGAGGGGGCAGTCAATGCATTATTTTCCCCAACTAAAAGAGAAGATTTTGGAGTATGAAAAGTAAGTTACCAGCTAGGTCTGTATATTCAAGGGAAGGGTTGTGTAAAGACTGAAGGGTTAGTGTGGGGTAGAGAAGGGCGCTGAAACCTAAACCAAGGAATAAGACTTCATCACTTCTGACGTTTACTTAGGGGGTTTACACTCTAGGTTTCCAAAGGAGGAAAGAACGATTGTAAAACAACTACAATGCCTTAAGGTAATTACTGTAACACAACTATATCTAAAATACAAGGTTAACACGGAAAAGGGAACACTCAAGTGGGCCTATGGGGACCAGGGAGGGCTTGCCGGAATGCCCTTGAGCGAGGCGTGGGAGTTATCCCCACCGCGTGCCCGGGGGTAGCACAACTGGACGACGCAGCTTCGGCCGAGCGCGAGCTGCGGGCGAACACGCAGCTTTCCCGGGGCGGGGTGACCCGCAGGGACCGCGCGAGAGGAAGCAGGGGCCAGGTCGCGGCCTGGCGGCTCGGTTTGTATTTTCTACTTTATTCAAAGGGAGTTACTCAAAGTGTTTTCGGAGGAGCAGCGAACAAAGAGCTCGCCCCTAACCCAGATTGCCAAAGGAACCAGTGGCAGAACCGGGGCGGCACCTTCTCTCCAAGTCCCGCGGGACTTACCCGGACAACCCTTCTTCCTCAGCTCTGGAAGAAGCCCCTTCGTCATTTACCAATTTAGCCTGAATCCTAACAAATTTCTGAATTTTCTCGAAAAGAAAAGTCCTCTTTCTTTACCCAAGCAAAAGTGACCAAGACTCAGCGGCCAGGCCCGGGAGCACGATGAAGCGTTTCGAATCCGGCGCCCACCGGCGCGGCACCGCCTCTTCCGGGAAGTGACCGTCCCCTCTCCCCACACTAGGGCCCGCTCGGCTTTCCCTTCCCGGCTACCAGCCGACCCAGAGGACGCATGCGTGGACCTGTTGCCTGGGGCGCGCAGTTATCTGCCCTTTCTCTAATGCAAATCACCCGCCTCCTCCTTGTCCGGCCGTTGCTGAGCTGCGCGTGCCTACCAGCTTCCCCACCCCCCACCCACCAAGGGACACTTCCGGCCTCAGGCTCCAGCGACGCGAAACCTCGGAACTGCGCAGGCGCGGGCAGAGTCCGACGGGAGGGAGGGGTGGGCGCAGGCGCGGTCAGTCCCGCGTTGGGCGCCGGAGCGCTGGGGCTCCTGCCTTCCCCTGCGGCAGGCGCGCGCTTCCCGGCGGGTCAGCGACTGTTAGCCGAGGTCGATACGCCAGCAGGGTGGCCTTAGCGTCCGGTCGTACCACGACAGTCCCGTCGATTAGGTTCCTTTGGGAGACTTCGACTTGTTGGCGGTACGATGAAGGCGCGCGCTGTCGCTTTCCCTTGCTCCGGGGTTCGTCCTCCACCGGCTGCCCGCTTGGCTGGCGACCTCTAGCCACCTGGGAGAGGCAGGGTCAGCTGAGCTACGGTGGTGTCCACGGTGGTCCTGGCGTGCCCGGGTGGGAGGTGTTCGTCCCTCGGGCGGGTAGGGCACCGGGTGGGATCTTCGCGCGCTCTCGGAGGCGGCACCGGTCTCCTGAGCCACGGGAAACTTGGCGTCGGCGCGGGGCCACTCTCTTCCAAACGGTCGTCCCCAGACTCCCCGGGGCTATGGCGAATAGCTGGAGTTGGGGAAGAGGTCTGGGGGAAAGCTGGGGTCGGGAGTGGCTTTTAGCACGAATCTGATGATACCTCGACGGCGGCAACTGGTGTATTTAAAGGGTGTATACAAAGATCACTAAAATTCAGTTTGTCATGAAAGCCCAGTTTTACGAAAAGGCAAATTGTATTATCTAGAAAAATTAACATGTGTTTAAAGGTTTATTGATGGCATTTCTTTTCCCTAATCTTATGGAAATGAACTGAAGAAGAATCCCAATTGGGAATTTCGGAAAACAGGACTCTAGGGTAGAGAGAGGGTTGTGGGACCAATAGGGTTTGAGATAATACTGTGAAAAATCTCAGAGCAATCATCTGGTATTTAAGCCTCAAGACAGAAGTTTTGTGAGCGCTTATTACTCTGCATATTTCATGACTAGGAGATTAAAAGGCAGTGTTTTAAAGGCAAACTTCTCAGTAATATATATTCAAAGGAAAAAAGAAAAACCCAAATTCATTTTGGAACCAATTCTGAGGGATTGACTGTACCTAGCTGACAGGATTCTTAAATATGTGGAGAAAAACCCAAATTCCCTGACTTTTAGGTGGTTGCTGTGTGATCTTTTAAAGTGTACAATAGTATATGCAGTGGCATGCATTTCCATGTGTGTGTGGGTGGGGAGGGAGCGTATTAGAACTTTTATTCAGGTTTACTTTATTTCATTTGATTTCTACATGAAGCCCAAGAGTATTTTATGTTGGAATATGTATTTCAAATTTTCCTTAATGGGTGCAAGTACAAAACGGTTGGAGACCACTAGTATATTGCTTAAAAACGTATTTATGTCGCAAAGAACCAGAGTTGTGTGACTCTGAGCAGGTTGGTACCACCTCTTTAGTTTCAGTTCTTCTGTAAGTTGGAAGGAATAACAGTTATCAGTGCATCCTCTGTATCTGTGGACTCAATCAAGGGATTGAAACTATTTCCGAGGAAAAAAAGTGAATGGTTGCACAGACTTTTTTGTTCTCATCATTATTCCCTAAACTATACAATATAACAACTATTCACATAGCATTTACGTTGTATTAGGTTATTATAAGTAATCTAGATATAATTTGATGTGGGGAGGATGTGGGGAGGTTATACACACATATGACACCGTTTCATATAAGGGACATGAGCATCTGGATTTTCGTATCTGAGTGAGAGAGAGGGTCTCTCGTTTTGGAACCAATTTGGAGGGATTGATTGACTGTACCTGACTGACAGGATTCTTAAATATGTGGAGACAGAGGAAGAGAAAGTTATGTAGTTACGTATTGGTGTCTGTCTTCAGTGCGTATAAAGTACTTAGTATTGAAAAAAGTACAAATATCATGTTAAAGGTATTACAGTGGAAAAACAAGTTTTATTCCCCGAAGGTTTATTTTTCTGAGTGTATTTTACTGAATCTGTAGAATTGTGTATGAGACCTACCTAAATCTGGGCTGTCATTTTTAGACCAAATTTAGGAAAAATAATCCGAGCAGTACTTGGCTTACTTTTAGGAATTAGTAACTCAAAATTTTACCATGGTAGCTTGCATTATATTTAAGACATAATTAAATGCCACAGTTCTGTATACACAACCATAGACCAGCTGACTGAGGATCAAGTGTAGTCACTTACACATTTTTGATTCACTAGTTAAATAAGTTACATCTTTTCTCACTGAGGATGCTTTTCTTGGTCACTAAATTCAAACTACTGGTAGCTTTCTTAGCTTCACTCCCAAATCCTTCTTGATTGCAGAGTATTCTTTACCACTGACTTGCTTCGTCATCTGGATACCTTAGGAGCACTTCAAACTCAGTGTTTTCTTTCCTTTTTTTTTTTTTGAGAGTTTCCCTCCTGTTGCCCAGGTTGAGTGCAATAGTGCAATCTCAGCTCACTGAAATCTCCGCCTCCTCAATTTAAGCAATTCTCCTGCTTCAGCCTCCCAAGTAGCTGGGATTACAGGCCTGTGCCACCATAGTTGGCTAATTTTGTATTTTTAGTAGAGACAGGGTTTCACCATATTGGTCAGGCTAGTCTCAAACTCCTGACATCAGTTGATTCCCCCCACCTTCTCCACTGTCTTGGCCTCCCAAAGTGCTGGGATTACAGGCATGAGCCACTATGCGCAGCCCAAACTCAGTGTTTTCAAATAAAATAAATATTTTATCCTCCTTCCTTGCCAAACCTGCTCCATCAGTTTATAATGGCATTTAATATTAAGTGTGAAGGTGAAACACAAAATGAAATTTTATAAAGCACACCCAAAGTTTTAGTTTTGATTGCCTTTAATAGTAACATTAGAGGGACACATGGTAATAGAATCTTTTTTTTTTCTTTGAGATGGCGTTTTGCCCTTGTCACCCAGGCTGGAGGGCAGTGATAGGATCTCATCTCACTGCAACCTCCACCTCCTGGGTTCACATGATTCTCCCACCTCAGCCTCCTTAGAAGCTGGGATTGCAGGCGTGTGCCACCACGCCCAGCTAATTTTTTTGTTTTTTTAGTCGAGATGGGGTTTCACCATGCTGTCCAGGCTGGTCTTGAACTCCTGAGCCCACCTCCCAAAGCACTGGGATTACAGGCATGAGCAACCATACCCAGCCAATAATAGAATCTTTTTTTAAGTTTAATGAAGGATAGACAAGATAAAGGACAGATGAATAGCCAATTTCACTGTCTATGAATAATTAAACTGTCAAACTTGCCAGTAGGAACCTGGGCATTAAAGGTTTAACTGGGTTTTGACAAACCTGGATTTGGATCAGGGCTCTGCTATGTTAGAGCTATAGAAACCTTTGTATGTTACAACTAAGTTGTAGCTACATAAATTCAAGTTGTTTACTTGTAACTCAGTCTCTCCTTTTGTAAAAATAAGGGCAATATTTGTCTCGTAAAGATGTTGAGGATCAAAGGAAATAGAAAGTTTCTATCTCAAAAGCTAAGTATATAGTTATTCAACAAATGTTAATTCTCCTCACTCATTTGTACTCACCAATTTTACTGTCTTTTAAATCTCTTGGTTCTTATCCCTTCCTTTTGTCCCTGATTACCACTGCTTTTGTTTAGCACCCCATCCTTTAGAAACTGATCTCTTCTCCTGCCATTCTTACTTTCAGTTTCATCTATTTTCTATATTGAGCCATAGGGATGTTTTCAAAACACAAATCTGTTCAGATTTTTTTAACTGAAATGTTGGGCTTTATACTTCCCAGTTTTGCTGATCATGAAATTTTGAATGGATAGATTCATGAATTTTTTTCACTTAAGTATTTATACTATTTATTGTCTAGTTAGTTTCATATGATTTCATGATATATTCCAAACAGTGTAATTAAGCACATTAAAAATGAGGTTGTTTACTGTGGAATAAATGTCTGTTGTGGTAGGCAGAGTAGAATTGAGGATGAGGTAAACACAATCCAGGGCAGATTCAGAAATAGCAGTAATTTTGCCTTTAAAAAAAAATAATAACATTGTTTACTGTTAGGTAATTCTAATTCTGTTATGTGTGTCACCACTCTTAGTCCCTAATTTGGTAATAATGGGAAGTATGAATTATTAGATACTTAATAAAAATTAAAAGTTAGAATTATGTTAAAATGCATATGATCTCTATTGAATTTCCTACCTATCTACATGCTATAATGAACTCTTGGTTATTAATTTTTCTTCATTTTTATTTTTATTTTTTGAGATGGAGTCTTGCTCTGTCACCCAGGATGGAGTGTAGTGGCGCCATCTCTGCTCACTGCAACCTCTGCATCTGGGTTCAAGCGAGTCTTTTGCTTCTTCCTCCTCCCGAGTACCTGGGACTGTAGGTACGCACCACAATGCCCAGCTAATTTTTGTATTTTTAGTAGATACGGGATTTCACCGTATTGGCAAGACTGGTCTCAAACTCCTAACCTTGTGACCTGTCTGCCTCGGCCTCTCAAAGTGTTAGGATTACAGGTATGAGCCACTGCATCCAGCCATTAATTTTTCTTCTTGAACTTAATATTTTATTGATGATCTTCATTGTCCCTGCTTCTTCCTGTAAGGGAGAAATGAGGTTTTCCTTAATTCTCTGTTTTTAAATTATAAATAAACAAATATTCAAAACTATGATGAGCTTTATGGATAAATTGAAAATCACAGAGGAGGCTTTTTCCTCCTTTTCTTATTCCAGAATATTAACAATATTTTTCTTTTCATCTATAAATACATCTCTTTAGCCTTTTGGAAACAATTTTACTATTTTAATCTGTATCTAATGCTCTGGACGTTCAAATCTGTGTTTGAAAATCCATCATCATTAAATTACAAAGTGATTCCTATTTTAAAAGGTAGGATCCTTCAGTGTCTGTTAGATACAAGTTACCTTGGCAACCTAATAGCAAACTGCAAATCCCAGGTCATGATTAGCAAATAAAAAACATGCTCAGCAAATAAAAACTGTGGTCATCATGTAGTATTTGGGTGTACTGTCTTCTGTATAGTCTCACATTCCTTGTGAGGAGCGCATCACATTCTCCCTAGTGCATTGTTAGCTAATGTCTGAGTGTCTGCTAACTGCATGATCATGTATTAGGCATTAATAAACACAGTTTCTAAAAGGGCATTAAATGTTGGGGACACTAAAAAGTAATGCTTTCTCTTTGCTCTTCTATAATAAATTACTGCTCATTGAGAAGATAATAGAGGGTGTTAGCAGAGAAGAAAGTGTGGAAAAATAATGGATTGGTAGTATCTCAAGGAATTTAATAATAAACTGAAACTGATCTATGTTGATTCTTACTAAATGTTTTAAAAAATATGTTTGATTTTGAATTTTTGATTGCTATAACAGTTTCAAAATAAACTTTAAATAATTTGTAAAAATGAACCTGAATATTACATAGATGTAACTGTAATGGTAATACTGTCTTGAAAGGCATTTGTTTAGGTTAAATGTCTTTCTTTGGATGATAAGTAATACACTCTTTGAATGGTATTTGACATCGTAATATATAAGGTTCTTCATTGCCTTCAGGATAGGATAAAGTCCCAGTTATTTTTCATGGTTTACATAACAATTCAACTCAAACTTTAATGTGCTTGTAAATCACCCTAAGTCTTGTTAAAGTAAAGATTCTCATTCAGCTGGTCTAGGGTGGGGCCTGAGATTCTGGATATCCAATATCTGGATATCTTCCCAGGAGATGTAGCTCTTGCTTGCCAGTCCTTGAACTACTTTAAATATGAGGAGTCTACAAGTCCTTCTGTGGTCTGTTTCTACCCTACTGCTCTAACTTTATTGCTTGGTAGCTGTGCCTTATAATTTATGACACTGTATCATGGACTTGTCCTTAGTATGCCTCTGTAGCTGCACATTGTAAAATTGGTCCGGCAATCTATGGGACTCTTGTAAGGGATCTATGAGGCCAAAACTGTCTTAATAATTATAGGAAGATGTTATTAGTCCTTTTTACTCTTGAGTGTACAGTGGAGTTTTCCACAGGTTACGTGACATGTGAGATGTCATTGCTCTGACTGGTAGAGTCGCTTGAACCCGGGAGGTGGAGGTTGCAGTGAGCTGATATCCTCAACCTGGGAGACAGAGCAAGACTCCATCTCAAAAAAAAGAAAGAAAAAAGTTGCTTAGTTTTAATTTCTAATATAGTAAATATTGATAGACATAAGCAAAAGCTCTTTGAAGTGCTTTGTACTTTTTCACAGATTACAGCCTTTGAGAACTGCTTCCCTCCATATTGGACTGTGTCCATTCAAAGAGTGTATTACTTATCATCCAAAGAAAGACATTTAACCTAAACAAATGCCTTTCAAGACAGTATTACCATTACAGTTACATCTATGTAATATTCAAGTTCATTTTTACAAATTATTTAAAGTTTATTTTGAAACTGTTATAGCAATCAAAAATTCAAAATCAAACATATTTTTCAAAACATTTAGTAAGAATCAACATAGATCAGTTTCAGTTTATTATTAAATTCCTTGAGATACTACCAATCCATTATTTTTCCACACTTTCTTCTCTGCTAACACCCTCTATTACCTTCTCAATGAGCAGTAATTTATTATAGAAGAGCAAAGAGAAAGCATTATTTTTTAGTGTCCCCAACATTTAATGCCCTTTTAGAAACTGTTTTTATTAATGCCTAATAAAAACATTGGACACAGAGACTAAGATCTAGAACTTAATCAGAGCTCTTTTCCTTAGCGACAGTGACTGTTAGGCCTGGATGGCAGTTTCAGTTTCCCATATGGTTTCCAGTGACACTGTGATAGGAGTGGCCTTCTCACCTCTGGGCAATGGCAAAAGTCCTGAGTTTCTACTAGGCCTCCTTTGACACCAGCCAACTAGGAGAAGGAGTAAATAACACCCTAATACTTCCTGTGTGGGTGGACGTATAGGCTCTCTATGTGGTCTCCACTGACACTATTATCATGGCTTCTTACTTGTCTACTTAGCCTTCTTTGACTCTACCCCAGTTAGGGTGCTGAGATGCCACCTTATAGCCTCACTAGGGTAGTCCAGGCTACCCACTCGGATTTTGCTTGCATGGGTAGGGGAGCCAGGTATATGCATGGTACAGAGCTGGTTGCTATGGTTTAATACTTGTGGGTCTTAAATACATTGAGCCTAGAACTGTTCCTCGTATTCTTATATCTTAGAAATTTTTGATTATATTAGAGATTTTTCTCTCCTTTTAGCAAACAATTAAATTAGAAACCTATCATTTTAGGTCTTCTAAAGAAAATGAAAGCAGCAATCAAAGAGGTCATAAAGTTTAATTTAAATTGCAAACTATCAGCTTTGACTGGAGATTCAGTATTCATATGTTTAGCAAAATAATGTGTAATTTAAATATGTTAATTTTCTAGGTCTAAATTTTATAGTATATTGGCAAAAAACAGACGATCAGCCTGGAACTTTTTTAGGGAAGAGTTAAACTACTGGTGCTAGGCAGTGTGCTTCAAAATACAATTCTTTGGAAAAACAATTTAAAAATTAAAAGTTTTATCTGATTATAACTAGTAAAAATTGGAGGTTGCTTTGGAATAATTTTAGGAGTCACCATGCCATCTCTTGAAGAGATTTAGAAAACTAGAAACTACAATTTTACAAAATGTTTTACCTTTTGTGAGTTTAGTAGTCACAACATTTAGATAGGCTTATATTAATAAAATCTTAGCTATGTATACCTCTTAAGTAAAATCAACTAGTATAAAATATGCAGGTGTTAAAGCAACACAAATTTATTATCTTATGCTTCTGTGGATTAGAAGTCCAACAGAGCCCAGCACTTTGGGAGGCCGAGGTGGGTGGATCACGAGGTCAAGAGATCAAGACCATCCTGGTCAACATGGTGAAACCCCGTCTCTACTAAAAATATAAAAAATTAGCTGGGCACAGTGGCGCGTGCCTGTAATCCCAGCTACTCAGGAGGCTGAGGCAGGAGAATGGCCTGAACCCAGGAGGCGGAGGTTGTGGTGAGCCGAGATGGCACCATTGTACTCCAGCCTGGGTAATAAGAGCAAAACTATCTCAAAAAAAGAAGTCCAACAGAGGTCTCACTGGGCTAAAATCCAAATGTCAGTAGGGCTATGTTCTGTTTTAGAGGCTTAAGGGGAAAATCTGTTTCCTTGACTTTTTCAGCATTTTTTGACTCAGGTCCCTCTTCCTCAATGCAGGATGCAAGATTCATTTACTTTTAATTTTTAAGGTAGAAATGGATGGACATAGTACTTAGAGTTTAATTAGCTTTGTTAGATTTATTTTGTTAAGTTTAATATATATAGAACTTGATTTACTTCATTGTGATTATAAATATTTGTTCAGACCTGATGGCCAAAAGAAAGGAAGAAAATTTCTCCCCTCCTAAAAATGTCAAAAGACCAAGACAAGAAGAATTGGAGGATTTAGAAAAGGATGGTGATGAAGATGAATGTACAGCTTCTTTCACTAACGGTACTTCTACTTTGGTAAGTGAACAATTACAAAATTATACTTTTGATTGACGTGTTTTTCTTGTCTTGTTTATCATATTCTGTGATAACTTAAAATCAAGAAAAAGCAATATGAGTTTTTAAAAGTTGAGATAAAATCTGTTCTGGCTAATTTTGAAGCTTATGTTAATTACTAGAAAAATTAATATAGAAAATGATCAAAGAACTGGATGTTTAGAAAGGTGAATAAAATTGACAAACCTTTAGTAACACCAACAAATGCAAAAAGAGAAAAGATACAAATTACCAATATCAGAAATAAAATAGGGGTATCCATAGACCCTGCATCATCTAAAGGGTAAGGAAATACAGTTAGCAACTCTGCACACATAAATTTGACAAGTTAGGTGAAGCGAACCAATCCTTGTGGGAAAAATTACCACAACTCACCCAGTATGAAATAGATCATTTGAATAGCTCTATAACTACTAAGGAAATATAATTCCTGTTTTTAAACTCCTAAAAAAGAAGTCTACAGGCGCAGCTGGTTTCACTGGAGAATTGTTCCAGACATTTAAAGAAGAATTAACATGAACCTACGTGGTGTTTTCCAGAAAACAGAAGAGAACACTTTTCATTGTATGATCTTGACACCAAAACCAGACAAAGAACAGCCCCCCAAAAAACAAACTATTTACCAATATACCTAATAAATGTGGTTGCAGAAGTACTGTACAAAATATTAGCAAGGAGAATTCAGCAATGTAGTTGTTCCTTGGTGTCCAAGAAGGATTGGTTCACAGGACTCACCTTCATGTCAGAATTCTCTGATGCTGAAGTCCCTTGTAATCTGCCCTGTGTATTCCCGTCTGCAGAACCCACAGATAGGAAGAGCCAACTATGTGTTAAAAGAATTATATGCCATGATTAATGGGTTCATTTTAGGCATACAAACCTGATTCAGTATCCCAACAGTCAGTCATTGTGATTCACCATGTTACAGGCTAAAGAAGAAAAATCACATGATTATATCACTCAGTGCAGCAAAAGTATTTGATAAAATTCAACATCTGTTCATGACTAAAACTTTCAGAAAAATAAGAATAGACTGGAACTTCCTCAACATGTTAAGAGCACCCACAGAAAAACACTGACAACTAACGTTATGTTTAATGGTAAAACATGGGATACTTTTCCTCAAAGATCAGGAACAAGACAAAGATGTCTGCATTTATCACTTACTCAACATAGTTCTGGGAAATCTAGCAGGGCAAATAAATCAGGGAAAAGAAACAGAAGGTATAGAGTTTGGAAAGGAAAACCACGCACAAAAACTGTCTCTGTTTGCAGATTATGTAGATAATTTCATATACTGGCATTGAACACATGGACATTAAAATTCAAAATACCATATTTAATCACTCAAAAAGAAAAAATGAACCACTTTGGGGCTGTGCAAATTAAAACAACATTGAGATACCAGTACACCTGATAAAATGGCGACAGTTCAAACCACTGACAGCACCAAATGCTGTCAAGGATGTGGAGCAACAAGAACTCTAATTAATGGCTGGTGAGAATGTCCAGCCACTTTGTTAGTTTCTTACAAAACGAAACATCCTCTTACCATACAATCCGGCAGTTGAACTCCTTAGTATTTACTCAAAGGAGTTGAAAACTTATGTCCACACAAAAGTTTTTTGTGCATTCATGTTTATAGCAGCTTTATTCATAATTGTCAAAACCTGAAGGCAACCAAGATGTTCTTCAGTGGATAAATCGATAAACTGGTACATCCAGACAATGGACTATTACTAGTAAGCTATTAAGGCTTGAAAAGACATAGAGGAACCTCAAATGCATATTACTAAGTGACAGAAGCCAATCAGAAAAGGCTACATACTATATGACATTCTGAAAAAGGCAGAACTATGGAGAGAGTTAAAAATCAGTGGTTGGTTGCTAGGAGTTGAGGAAAGGGACGGATCAATAGGTGGAACACTGGATTTTAGGGCAGTAAAAATAACTCTCTGCAATACTAAAATGGTGGAAACATGTCATTATAAATTTGTTCAAATCTATAGAATATACAATAATATCAAGAGTGAACCCT
Organism: Callithrix jacchus; assembly: GCF_049354715.1. Lineage (NCBI taxonomy): Eukaryota > Metazoa > Chordata > Mammalia > Primates > Cebidae > Callithrix > Callithrix jacchus. Next base: position 97,439,516 of record NC_133515.1, read on the forward strand.
AATACAAACTGTGGACTTGGGTTGATAATGATGCGTTAGTGTAGGTCATCAGCTGTAATAAATGTACCACGCTGATGGTAGATGTTGATAATGAGGGAAACCATGTGCATGTGTTGGGGGTAGACAGTATGTAGGATATTTCTGTATCCTCCTCTTAATTTTGCTGTGAACCTAAAACTACTCTTAAAAAATTAAGTATTGAATAATCAAATACATAGGTCTAAAGCTAACAAAATATTTACAGGACTAATATGGTAAAAATTATATAGTGCTGATGAAGGGAATCCAAGAACACCTGAATAAATGGAGAGACATACTTATCCATGGATCTGACAACTCAATATAGAAATTGTGTCACTTCTCCCCCAAAATAATATGTAAGTTTAAATGCAGTTCTATTAAAACCGTATAAGATATTTTGTAGGTATAGATTTTATTCTGAAATTTATACGAAAAGGCAAAGGAACTAGTAAATACACCTTGGTACATCCATACTGTAAAATACAGCTTAACAATAAAAAGGAGGGAGCTACCCATACAGGCAACAACAGAGAATTAGGCTGAGTGAAAAAAGCTGGTCCCAAGAAGCTACATTTTGTCTATTTTCATTTCTTTAACATTTTTGAAATGGCAAAGTTAATAGAAATGAACAGATTAGTGGATCAGGGGTAAAGGTGGGGTGGATGTGACTGTAAAAGGGCAACACGAGGGATCCTTATTATGACGGAAATATTCTGCATTTTGACTATAGTCAATGTCAGTATCTTGGTTGTGATATTGTACTTTAGCTCTGCAAGATGTTACAATGGGCAGAAATGGGCAAAGGGTACACAGAATCTCATTTCTTAAGGATTGCATGTGAATCTGTAATTATTTAAAAATAAAAATGTGTTTTAAAAATTCTTGAACCATGATTTCCAGTATTCTACTCGTACAAGGATGCAAACTTTTTAATAAAATGTATGTCCAGAAAAAGAGCCAGGGAGTTTTTAAAGAAATCTTTAATATACATAGAGACTTGAAAATGATCTTCAAAAAAATTAGAAGGTCTGATAAAATAAGGCTAATTTGTTCTGATACTTAGATAACTACAAAGTACAAGTGAGTACTGTGTGCCAGACTCTTGGATAACCATTTGTAAATCATCTCCAATTTGATGCTAACATAATATTTACATTGTTGGAAATACTATTCCTCTTTTACGGACTTGGAAACTGTGTATTCTTTATACATTGCCAAAAGTTACGCAGCTGCCATACTAAGTGATAAAGCAGAGCAGGGTTTACCTTTTAAGAACATAAACTGCTCTTTGAATTGAAATAGTGAATGTTAGTGAATTCAGTGTTGAACGTATGGCTGGATAGCCATTTTTCATATGTATTCTAAATACTGTATACAGGAAGTTTTCTATGCCATTTGGGATAGCAGTTCTCAACAAAGGGGGTTCTTCTCTCTCCTTTTTGCACCTCCCCCCACCTTCCCGCCCAAGCAGGGACATTTAGCAATGTCTGGATTTATTTCTGGTTGTCATAACTTAGGGGCAGATATGAGTTGCTGGCATCTTCTAGTGGGTAGAGGCCAGGGATACTGCTAAACATTCTACAGTGTGCAAGACAGACCCCTACCCCCACTAACAAAAAATTATCAGACCCAAAATGTTATTGCCAATATTAAGGAACCTGGTGATAGACTTTTTAGATCCCCTAAAGATTTTAGAATGAGTACCTACTCATAGAAGGTTCCCATTTAATTTCATCTTATTAATTTAAGTTACCATTATTCACGTTCTGTAACTTTTTTCATTGGTGATGTTGCTAGTCTTTCTGATGCCAACAATGCTCAAATGGTTATAATGAGTGAATTAGATTGACTGTTTTCTCCTGTTGTTTATTATTAATAGACTGCAGCGGAAGTTGGAATAATTGAGAGTATTCGGCTAAAGAACTTCATGTGTCATTCGATGCTTGGACCCTTTAAGTTTGGTTCTAATGTCAACTTTGTTGTTGGCAACAATGGAAGTAAGTATTTTTGCCCTCCTCGTTTGACCTTGAGCAGTACTTTGAGATTAGAGTACATTAACTTTTTGAAATAGGTGACTGTTAGTGCTAATAAGTATTTTGTCCATAGATGTATAACTTGTGGTTATGAATATTTTTTGGTATTTGCTGCCAGTGTACACTTAAAGAAAATATTGAGTTAATTCTAGGTTCATTATTTAAGCAATAGAGATAAACATTTCTTTAATCTATTTATCTTGGAATCTATGCCATAGAAGGGTAGACAAGCAATCCTCACTGCAATTGACACAGCCCTGTGTCTTACCTTACTTAAACATTGTAATAGAGTACAAATGAAGTGACTTGGTAATCCAAACATGAAAGTAATTCTCGCCTTGTGGCCAATAAAAGCTTTAAGAGGAGGGGGTATTTGTGCCAGTTCTTGAATGAAAATTATTGATTCTGTAGGTCTCATTGGGGAAGAAGAAGCTGAGATGTTACAAGCAACGATTGCTTATCAATTGAGATTTGGAGGAGTAGAGGTAGATGTGTATAGGAACTGGCGAATAACCTGTTCGCCAGTTTATTGTATGGTGTATGGTGGGGAAAGCTAGAAGCTGACTGTGGAGAGTCATGCTCTAGGCAATATTGTTGAGGATCTTTAATGTAATGATAAAGAGTTTGGAGTTATATTTTGAAGACAGTGAGGAACCAGTTAGAGTTTTATTTTTTTGTTTGTTTGGGTTTTTTTTTTTTTTTTTTCTGTTTTTGAGACACAGTGTCCCTCTGTTGCCCAGGCTGAAGTACAGTGGTATGATCTTGGCTCACTGCAACCTCTGCCTCCCAGGTTAAAATGATTCTCCAGTCTCAGGCCTGTGAGTAGCTGTGATTACAGGTGGTTGCCATCATGCCCGGCTAATTTTTGTGTTTTTAGTAGAGGCAGGGTTTCACCATGTTGGCCAGGCTGGTCTTGAACTCCTGACCTCAAGTGATCTGCCCGCCTTGGCTTTGCAAAGTGCTGGGATTACAGGTGTGAGCCACTGCACTTGACCACCATTAAAGTTTTTGAGTAAAGGAATGGCATGGCCACAATTTGTGAAACAAACTGACCACATTGTGGACAGCGGATTAGAAGGGGAAAAATATAGGAGGCAGAAAGTTTGTGGGCAGTTCTGTGGTAGGCCCGCCAAGAATGAGGTATTAACTGCTGGACTGAGAAGATACACAAGGAGAGGAGGCTTGCCAGAGTCTACCAGCTGGTGAGAGTGTTAGAATAGGAAGCTAGGCTATGTGTAGCTCTGCATTCCCTTTTCTTGTTCTCTGTTTTTCTTACTCTATTAGTCCAGGAGAAAGTGTTTTTAAAAAGAACAGATAACCAAAAGGATCATCATTTCAGAGGGGTCACATGCGACAAGCAATACTGATGGGTTCTGAAGTTAGTTCTTTTAACTTTCAAAACAATGATTTTTATTAATAAAACTTAATAGAAGGGGAAATAATGCAAATAGTGGAGGCAGTACATTTGGTAATGAAGAAAAGAGAGTTAGAATAAGAACTTAAAAGGCCTTACAGGAACTAAATTGGGTTAATCAGTGGTGTGCATTAGTTACTTTGCGGAAGATAATGGGCCAATAAAAGTTGATTGGATTAATTGAATGGAATTCAGAAAATGTTTGCCATATTCTGTGTGTGTGTGTGTGTGTGTGTGTGTGTGTGTGTGTGTGTGTGTTTAAAGAGACTGGATCTCTTGCTCTCTGCCACCCTGGCTGTACAGTACTAGTGTGATTATAGATCACTGCAGACTTGAACACCTGGGCTCAAGCTATCCTTGCCTCAGCTTCTAAGTAGCTAGGACCACAGGCATATGCTACTATGCCTCCCTAATTTTTTAATTTTTTATTATTTTTTTGAGACAGAGTCTTGCTTTATTGTCCAGGCTGGAGTGCAGTGGTGCTGCCTTGACTCACTGCAATCTCTGCTTCCTGGGTTCAAGTAATCCTCTTGCCTTAGCCTCCCAAGTAGCTGGGATTATAAATGTGACCACCACAGCCAGCTGTTTGTATTTTTAGTAGAAGTGGGATTTTACCACGTTGGCCAGACTGGTCTTGAACCCCTGGCCTCAAGCGATCTGCCTGCCTTGGTCTCCTGAAGTGCTAGGATTGTAGGCATGAGCCACTGCACCCAGCCTGCCTGCCTATTTTTATTTTTGTAGGGACTAGGTGTTACTCTGTTGGTCAGGCTGGTCTCTCTGGCCTCAGGTGATCTTCCTGCCTCGGCCTCCCAAAATGCTGCGATTACAGGTGTGAGCCCCCACACCTAGCCCCCAACTTGTGATATTTTAGATATGTTAGGGTATAAAGAAGTATACTTTTCAAAGAGCTAGAAAATGAATAATATTCAAGTTACAAATAATAGGTGTCAAAATGTTATATAAAGACCTCTATATGACTTTGCTTATTTTTTTCCTATTTAAGTTCATTCATTCAACAAATAATGCAAGTACTTATTATGTGCTAATATTAGGGATACATTATTGAATGAAAGAGACAACATTCCTGTTTCCATGGAGCTTACATTTGAGGGATGTTAACAATTGTTTCTGGCTGGGCTCAGTGGCTAACATCTATAATCACAGCACTTTGAGAGGCTAAGGCAGGAGGATTGCTTGAGACCAGGGATTTGAGACCACCCTGGGCAACATAGCAACACGGTGTCTCTGCAAAAGTTAGCCAGGCATAGTGATGTGTGCCTATAATCCCAGCTACTCAGGAGGCTGAGGCAGGAGGACAGCTTGAGCCCAGGAGTTTAAGTGAGCTATGATTGTGCCATTAGAATGTCATAAAAATCAGATGGATTAATAATATACATGTAAATAGAAGGACAAATTCATTTATTAGGTGGATAGGCCAAGGTGGAACAGTGAAGGTTTTGGGTTGGAAAGGTGTCACAACAATTTTTACCATTTTCTTCTTAGTGGCAAAAATTTGATTCCTGAAATGTACTAATTTTTTGCTAATATTGGCAGCTCAATTTTTTATTACATATATAACTTTTTTTTAAAGTTGTTGCTTTGCATGGGAAGAAAATTATAGTCCAATTTTAACATTTTCTTTTAAAATGAGACTAATTCATAAATCTTTTTGCATTAAATGGTAGGAGTCAGCCTTTTTCTTTCAATGAATGTGCTTTCTTCATCTGTTTCTTTAGGTGGGAAGAGTGCAGTACTCACAGCTCTCATAGTTGGTCTTGGTGGAAGGGCGGTTGCTACTAATAGAGGATCTTCTTTAAAAGGTTTTGTGAAAGATGGACAGAAGTAAGTGTTTGTTTTCTACTATCTACTTTTAATTCTTTAGTAAGAAAACAGTTGCTTTAGATTCTCAGTTCACATAGACATGACTGGAAATGAAGTGCCTTCTCAGAATAAGAGCAGAGGTGTCCTATTTTTTCATTCCTTTTTCTTGCCCCTTGTTGCTGGCGTGGCGCACTGTTGCCTGTTATCCTCTCAAGACAGATAGCTTGTGTAACTTATTACCATGTTTCTGGTATCCTTGGTTCTGTTATTTGCTGAAAGAAATGGCTGTGATAAATCTATGTACCCTGTTTAACAAGTGTTTATAAACCTTGCTAATGCCTGCCTCTTGACCCAAACCCAGCATCTGTGAGTCCACATTGATACGATAGTAGGAAGAGCAAAATCAGTGACCAACCTGTGTGTCGCTGCACAAAACTTCTGTTTTAGCTCTCTGAGAAGTTCCAAAATGAGTATCCTACTTTTTGACTCTGATTGTATACCCTTTACTCAGGTGGGTTGCCAGTGAGTTTTATTTGAGTACCAGAATGACAGATTCATTTGTGGTCTATCCTGGACCCTTGGTGAATAGTTGTATGACTACGCTTTGGTTTTACATTTATATATTTTTTTTGTCATAGGTTGCCATCACATAGCTATATATGAATTGTCCAGTTTGCATCATTGTGGACTCACTGCCTTGTGCCCACTAGCTATTCTGTCTTCAGGCTTATTCCTTTATTCTTTTCCATACTGCACCAGACACCTCTGATGCAAAATGTCCCAAATGCTGTCATACGTCTTCCAGCATGAGGCCACTCCCATTCCTCCTCTAAGAACTTTTGAAACTTTCGTAACTAACACTAATATATTTTTTCTCATTTAGTAGACTTTCCTTCTGCTCTGTGTTATATCCATTTATCTTGTATTTTGTTACTAAAAAATGAAACAAGGACGGGATGTGAATCAGGTCTGCAGATTTCTTATGTATTGCTCAGAAGCTTTAGGAATCTTAACCTTAAGCCAAGTTGACTCAAAAAAAGAAGAAAAGATACACAGAAGATTATTTCCCATGCTCTGTGGCCTTGGGAAAAAACTGTTTGATAGCAATTCACCAGCATAGTTTCTGTCTCCACTTCTTTGAGCCCCAGCCCAGCAGAGTCTTTTCACCACCAACCAAAATGGCATCTATAGCAAAAAATTAGTTAACACTTTAAGTTAATAGTACCAATACTTTTAAAAAAACGTTTTAAAATTATTATTAGTCATTAGAATCCATGAGAAAATTTTCTTTTTTGAGACAGTCTTGCTCTGTTGTCTAGACTGCAGTGTAGTGCAATACTGACTCAATATAACCTTCACCTCCTGGCTTCAAGCAATTCTTGTGCCTCACCCTCCTGAGTAGCTGGGACTACAGCTGTGCCACCACAGCTGGCTAAATTTTTTTTTTTTTTTTTTTGTATTTCTAGTAGCGAAGGGGTCTTTCCATGTTGTCCAGGCTGGTCTTGAACTCCTGGCCTCAAGTGATCTACCTGCATCAGCCTCCCAAATTGCTGGAATTACAGCCTAGCCACAGTTCATTATACTTAACTATCCATTTCTTACCTCCAAACAATCAACTAGTCTACTTAGCTAGATTTCACATTGAATTTTAAGATACAGCATTTAGGAAGAAATTATTATTTTATGTACTGTTAAATGTTTTATGTCTCAGTTAAATACTTTTTTAAAAGAAATACTTTTTTTTTTCCATTTGAGAAGTACTTAGGCCGGAGCAGAAAATTCTCTCTGAGATCCGTCCTCTGAATACTATTTAATAAAAAAAGACTAGCTTAAACAAGTCACCGACTTTTAAGGACATGGCTGCCTCTAGAATGAAATATTAATATATATATATTTTTTTCCTGTACAAAATTGGGTGAAATATATTTTAAAACACAGTTAATGACAGATAAAAACTCTAACCTGAGCTCAGTCTTCTGTCTAAAAAATTAACTGAAAGCAGAGTTTTTCCACATCTTTATTGTTCTTATTCATTCCCTTCCTCATTGAAAACTTCAGTTATTTATAAAATTGCCCGTATTTTTACAGTCTCTTGATTCTGTCATCACTTTTTTGCAGGATCAGCTTGTTGAAGTTTTTAGTTCTGTTCTTACTCTATTGCACATCTAAAATCTATGCAGGCATCTCACTTTGCCTAAGAATGGTTGTTAGTGTGGTCCAGCACAAGTTTGAGGTAGTTCTAAGAACTCTATCCCTCCCTTTCCCCATCTCTAGCATTACACCTCCCATTTGTGACAGACACCTGGTCTCTGGGGTTCCTTTCTTAGGGTATTTTTTTTTTTTTTTTTTTTGAGACGGAGTTTCGCTCTCGTTACCCAGGCTGGAGTACAATGGCGCGATCTCAGCTCACTGCAACCTCCGCCTCCTGGGTTCAGGCAATTCTCCTGCCTCAGCCTCCTGAGTAGCTGGGATTACAGGCACGTGCCACCATGCCCAGCTACTTTTTGTATTTTTAGTAGAGATGGGGTTTCACCATGTTGACCAGGATGGTTTCGATCTCTTCACCTCATGATCCACCTGCCTCGGCCTCCCAAAGTGCTGGGATTACAGGCATGAGCCACCGTGCCCGGCCTCTTGGGGTATTTCAACTCTTCTAGGAGATGCTTGCCTAACACTGTTAGGAGGAGCCAGAGAACTGTACCTTGAGGAGCTTCCTGGGACTCATCCTTTTAATTTTCCACCAATCCTTTGCAGTGACACAAGGTCTGAATGAATTCTTCTGTTGTATCTCTTCATATGAAAACCTTTCTCAGTGACCTAAGGTTTCATGCCCTTTGCTTTTTAGATTGTATGCAGTTTACTGTTACCTCCTTTGGCCTTCCCAGTACCAACCCTGGTACCCTTGAGGTCTTTGCAATAGTCTTATTTTTGAGATGAGCTGTGGCACAAGGGTTTTAGAGGGACAAAAACTCATTCTCCTGTGTTCCTGATTTATTTAGTCAGGGATACAGAATTTATTACAGATGAGCTGGTGACCCAGAGAAGGAGCAGTTGTATCATCTTTTTATGTGACTTTTTTCTTATTCCTTGTTCTCATCACTGTGCACTGCTGGCAGTTACTTCCGTGTAGTTAGATTCTTCCTGAGTTGAGAAAGAAGCTGAATTCTTACTGCAGCACTGCTCCTTTAGGTGGTCATTTTGAAAAAATTCTCATAGTCTCTCTTTTTCATTAAGGGTCTCCTATATTTACAGGCATTGGGCTCTATGGCTGTTGACCTAAACTGAGCATTAGCACAGGCCATATCAGTATAAAGGGGAAACCAGCAGAGCTATGCCCAACTCAGTTCTCTCTCTTCCTGCACAAGTGTTTGTGTGTGTGTGTGTGTGTGTGTGTGTGTGTGTGTGTTTTAGCAGTAATTATGAGGCTTTTTTATAAATGTTATTTTTTAGAAGAGATTTGCTTTCTTAAATTTACTAGATTCATATAGTAGGCCAGGTGGGCAGATCACTTGAGGTCAGGAGTTTGAGACCAGCCCGGCCAACATGACAAAACCCCGTCTCTACTAAAACTACAAAAATTAGCTGGACATGGTGATGGGTGCATGTAATCTCAGCTACTCGTGAGGCTGAGGCAGGAGAATTGTTTGAACCTGGGAGGTGGAGGTTGCCATGAGCCAAGATCATGCCACTGCACTCCAGCCTGGGCAAGAGAGCGAGACTGTCTTAAAAAAAAAAAAACGAAGGTCAGGCGCGGTGGCTCACACATCTAATTCCAGCACTTTGGGAGGCCAAGGCGGGCAAATCATCTGAGGTTGGGTTTTCGAGACCAACCTAACCAACATGGAGAAACCCCGCCGTCTCTATTAAAACTACAAAAATTAGCCGGGCATGGTGTTGCATGCCTGTAATCCCAGCTACTCGGGAGGCTGAAGCAGGAGAATCACTTGAACCTGGGAGGCATAGGTTACGGCCAGCTGAGATCACACCGCTGCACTCCAGCCTGGGCAACAAGAGTGAAATTTTGTCTAAAAAAAAAAAAACAAAAGAAAAGAAAATTTATATAGCAGTAGAATACCAGTGCCTCCAAAGTTCTCATTATACTGAAAATAGCTTAAATACAAGGAGTAGCTCAGAATGAGATAATAAAGTAGGTGTTTGGTAATCAAGAGAGGTGTTTGATAATTCAGAGAGCAAATATATGTAGTCATTTAAGAAATGTTTTGATGAGATACACTAACTTAATGCCAGGTAATCTTACTAGCTAGTGAAATAAAATATTTGTTAGCTAAGTGTCAGAGGCCAACCACCCTTCCCCTCATCTTTCAATGAACAGTTCTCAACCTTAACTGTTCATTAGAATCAACTTGGGAAGCTTTAAAAAAAAAATCCATTAATTGTAGTTTTTCTGGAACATATCGGTCTTAATTAGGTAATTTTGTTTTTGTTTTTGTTTTTTTTTTTCTTTAAAAAAAAACCACCAATTTTCAAGGTAGCTCTAGGAAAGGATGTTTACCATAAAGATGAAGGGATATATGTCTATGAAACTGCAGAGAGGAAATACAGCTGGGTCTCATGAGGGACCAGACTGAGACCTTGTAAGAATCAAATCTCTTCTGTCTCTGGGGCTTCCTTTTAATTGCATCTCAGGCTGTCTGTGTGTGTATTGTCTCTGGGCCTCTGTCTCCCTCTCCCTCCCTCTGTTTATTTCTGCAACTCTCCTCTGTACACCTTCCTGACAATCCTAACGTAATTGGCTTTACTTCTGTGTGTGTGTGTGCACTATGCTCTTTTCTCCTGTACCTCCTTACAAAAAAATGTACAGGTGAGTGAGTGTGTTTTTCTCTGTCACTGTCTCTGGAGTAAGTGTACTTTCTTATTATTTTGCTAATCTTTGTCACTGTGTGTCTTCACATGTGCAGGCATTTGTATGAATTACTGTCATTTGTAAGTCTTACTGTCCTAGTCTGTGGGTGTGTCTGTATAAGGAAGTGATCTTCTGTTTTCTGTGCCTCTGGTTCACTGCCAGTATCTTTGGGTATGTGTGTCTTTTTATTAGTCTGACTAGGTGGTTTCCCAAGAGCTTATCTGTTCTATGCAGACTTTCTATTGTCTTATCGCTGAATAATGCCCCAAATTGGTTTCTCTAGGTTTAGATGCTCCATAACTTTGTAGCTCCCAGGATTCACCATCTCTCAACTTGATTATGTCTTAATTTGAATTTTTAAAAATCTTTTTATTTCGAAGTAATCGTAGATTTACAGAAATGTGGCAAAGATAGTACGTTAACTCTATATCCTTCACCCAATTTTCCTTAATGTAGGTTTCTTACCTAAGATGCATTTATCAAAGCTAAGCAATTAACATTGGTACAATATCAGCTAAACTACAGACTTTTTAAATTTTTTTTAACCAGATTTTCTTAGTTTAATTTTTTTTAAAGAAGAAAATCTGATTGCTCAGTTGGTAAAAAAAAAATTTCTATAATTAGCTCAATCCCAAAAGGATAGGATGGAGAATTAGATGGTTGCTAAGACCTTTCCGCTAGGGCACTTGAACAGAAGAGGATGGGAGAGCAACAGAGTAAACACTTCAATGTGTCTGCTGTGTTAGCAGGAGTTCACAATGAAACTCATCTGAAGTATTTCTTCCTATGTTTCCCAAAAATGGAAAAAGTTTTAGAGTATGATTACCAATTCACAAAAACAAGTTTGTTCTGTTAAAGGTTTCATTTAATTACCAATTAAAACACTTTCATATTAAGGGACTTGAGCATTTTGACAGATACTCATATGAACCAGGTAAAATATTATCTGCTTTTATGTATAAGGAAATTATAAGTATGTATTTATTAATGTTCTTCATCAGCATATTTTTTGTTTTTCTACCAAGTCTTATTTTAGAAGTTGGAGTACACAAATAAAGATTTTTGTTTTTACCTTTATAGGTCTTAAAATATGCATGGCTATAAACGAACAGAGCCTATCAATTAGGCAGATTTATACTGTTATTTTATATGCGTGTTTAGCTGCGTTGTACTATTTTGAAATATGTATTTTAATGCCCATAAAGCTTTAAGAAAGTTTTGCCTTTAGTTTTTTTCCTTTTTTTTCTTTTCTTTTTTTTGCAGAGACAGTGTCTCGCGCTGTCACCCAGGCTGGAATGCAGTGGTGCAATCTCAGCTCACTGCAACCTCTGCCTCCAGGGTTCAAGTGATTCTCCTGCCTCAGCCTCCCAAGTAACTGGGATTACAGGCGTGTGCTACCATGCCCGGCTAATTTTTGTATTTGTTGTAGAGATGGGGTTTTGCCATGTTGGCCAGGCTGGTCTCAAACTCACACCACTTAGTCTTGACCTCAAGTGATCTACCCACCTTGGCCTCCCAGAGCACTGAGATTGCAGGTGTGAGCCACTATGCCTAGCCTAGTTTGTATTTCTTGATGTCAAATGGTTTTATTTTTTATTGCCAAGTAATTGAAAAATTAAAATTGCCTGTCTTAATTCTAATCCTCTTCGAAAATGTTAGTACTTTGCTGTAATTCTTACTTTTTCATTCTTTAAAGGCCTACTCTCAAGCATAATGCTTTATGTAAGTTATAGTAGTCAGGCAGTGTAATGTTAATTACGTGATTTTTATAGGAAAATGTGTAGCTTATCTACATCTTGAAACAACCTAGTGGTTTTTGTACAAATGTACTATTCCATTATGGATAGAATAGTCAATTATTTTTTATGAAGCTTCATTTATTCTCAACTTTATTTTCTTTTAGGCACGATATCGTTAACATTATGCTGTAGTGAACAATCACTGTCAGCTGTTAATGTAAAGCTAATTTTTAAATGAATTGGACAGATGATTTGGTGGTTTTGAAAAATTTGAAAATTGTGTTAACCTAGTATCATAATTACACTGTATCTTCATGTGACTTAGCTTTAACCTCGTTGTTTCAGCTCTGCAGATATCTCAATAACATTAAGGAACAGAGGAGATGATGCCTTTAAAGCCAGTGTGTATGGTAACTCTATAATTGTGCAGCAACACATCAGCATGGATGGAAGTCGATCTTATAAACTTAAAAGTGAAGCAGGTTTGTTATGATTCTCTCTTCATTTCTTATAAAATATTAGTAAATAATCAGTTAAAAAGAATTAGTTGACTGCTGGTATTGACTGAAATGTCTTCCTTGTAACATGATTGGCGGTTTGTACGTATGTATGTGTGTGTGTGTGTGTATATATATATATATATACACATGTGTATATTACACACAGTTGTTTTACCCCAGGATATTTTAGCAGCAAAAGCATGATTAGCAGAATTGGGGATTATTTGAAACAGGTTGTGCCATTTTGTTCTCGCCTAAAGACTTCCTATCAAAACAGGGTTTTTATAGCATGTGGAAAGAAATGGTTAGTAAAAGGTGCAAAATGACAAAAAAGAAAAGGTGAGCATTTAGTTATTGAAAAGAGATAGATGAGGAGCAAAATAATAATGTTTAGCTATGGGAACAAGATAAGCATCATTACTGCATCTGGGTACTTTTTCTTCCTCTGTATTTGTGCCATGTTCATTCATATTTATGCATATTCAGTGGTACCTTTCTTGATGATGCAATGAAAGCTAATAATAATATTTTATAAATAACTATACATTTTTTTTCTGTGATATGCCCTAGAAACTGTTTGATTATTTCGTATGTTTCTTATAACTAGGGTCCGTGGTTTCTACTAAGAAAGAAGAGCTGATTGCAATTCTTGATCATTTTAACATCCAGGTAATTGGTAAATTTGTGTTTCACATTAATTCATACAGCTTGTCATTTCTTAATGTTATTTCACTTGTATAGAAAAAATTTAAATGGCCTCTTATGAGTGAATTGATCACAGGAAGGATATATGTAACTGTAATCAATGAGGTTGTTTAGAATTTACAAATTCAACACAGGATTGTCAATACGTAATATAACACCTTTAATTTGCTAGACCATTCAAGAACATTTAGTCTGTATTGCTGTAGGCTAAAATTTATCTTAATAAGGATATCAGATTTCTTTGCTTTTTGCTGTTCTATGCAAAATAGCATCATTGTTTTCTAAACTCAGTTGCTAAAACTCTTTTTTTTTTCTGGATGAGTGTTTAGCTTCTAAAGGTGCTAAATTCTTAAAGAAAATTTATTCTAGAACAATAAAGCATTTATGTATTTTAGAATGATCGATGATACCTGTAGGGAACAAGGTTTGAGTCCTTTCTGCTAAGATACTTTGGCTGAATTAATTGATAATAGGGTACGCATAGTTCTATAAACATTTACACTACAGTGATCTTTAGAAGTCACCTAATCCAGGCTATTTGTATTGTAGATGAGAAACTGGGAGCCAAAAAAATAAAAAAATAAATTTGTACTTAAGGCTGTCTAGATGTGGTTACTGGTTTAAAGCTAGATTTGGGATCCAGCCATCCCTGTTTCATTCTACTGTTCTATCCGTTGTGCAGTACTGCCTTGTTATAGATAAGAAAAAGAACAATTAGGAGTCTGGGTCTCTTTTCCAGTTTGTTTTAGAACAGAGCTGTACAGAACTTTCTGTGATGGTGAGAATGTCCTGTATTTATGCTGTTCAGTGGGGTAACCATTAGTCACATGTGGTTCTTGACTACTTGAAATTGTGACTAAGAAATTGAATTTTTAATTGTACTTTATGTAAGTAGAAAAAGCCACATGTGGCAAGTGGGCTTGCTTCATATCAGACAGTACATGTTTAGGAAAAATAATTGTTAAAATCTAGAGAAAAGCAGATAAAACAAATAAATTTCAGACTAGAGTGCAGAACAATTTATTAGAATCAGGAAAGCCAAAAGTTAGAGTTTCTGGAATCATAGGTGCTAAAGAATCTTGAAGGGCATTCAGTATAGTTACTCTGTTCTTTCCCTGTGTAGAATCTCCACCAGGTTTTCCTGCACAGGTGCTTGAAAGGATAATGGTGGGGAAATCACCTCTGGGCAAGGCTTCTTCCTTCTTCTGTGGAAAGCTGTATTTACTACAAAGTTTTCATTATGAGGACAATTGAAAAATGCCTATTTCTCTAAACTCTTACTTCCTTGAGGAATGTAAAACATGTTTATTAATATTATATATATAAAGGAAGTTTTAAATATTAACTCACACGATCACAGGGTCCCACAATAGGCCATCTGCTAGTTGAGGCGCAAGGAAAGTCAGTCCAAGTCCCAAAACTAAAGAACTTGGAGTCCAATGTTTGAGAGTAGGAAACATCCAGTATGGGAGAGAGATGTAGGCTGGGAGGCTAGGCCAATCTAGTCTTCTCACATTTTTCTGCCTGCTTTATATTCTAGCCAGATTGCCAGGTAATTAGATGGTGCCCACCTGGATTAAGGATGGGTCTGCCTCTCCCATCCTACTGACTCAAATACTAGTTTCCTTTAGTAACACCCTCACAGACGCACCCAGAACCAGTACTTTGCATCCTTCAATTCAGTCAAGTTGACACTCAGTAATAACCATCATGTTAGGCAAAGATAGTTTCATTCAAGCAATGACTTCTTTCTAAAAGGTAGAAATGACTGCATTATTTTTATTTGATTTACAATATCCTCATGAAGGAATAATGTGAAGAATGTATACAAGAAAAATAAACAATACTTGTTGTCATGATTCCGATTAGAAATAACTGAGTTGGACTGTGTTTAGTTGGAGAAACTGACTTATCTAAGGCTACACAGGAGGTTAGCGACGGAGCGCAAACAAGAACCCAGGGTGGCTGACTCCTTCCCATGCTAGGAACTCTTCCCATTCTGTTGTCCCATGACTAACCAGTGGCATGAGGGTGATAGTCTATACAGTAGGTAAGAAGTGAAAAACTTTCTAATATAAATGCTTTTTCACAAGGTGCTTGTGCCCTCATGTAATGGTAGAATATTGAATTTTAACTATACTGTGTATGTTGGTATAATGAAATTTTAAATTACTTTTCCTGTGTTACAAATTTCGAACTTTTAAAAAATATTTTTATCCTAACATAACCTTTGGCTATTGCTTAGCCTTCCTGGTGGCATTATAGGTCACTTGTACATTACAGTTTTTACCTATCTTTAAAGCATAAAACAAAATATTCAAAAATGACTTTTTGTTTGTTTGAGGTGGATAATCCAGTTTCTGTTTTAACACAAGAAATGAGCAAGCAGTTCTTACAGTCTAAAAATGAAGGGGACAAATACAAAGTAAGTGACACCAAAGTAAATGTAAAAACATTCAAAAAGAGTACCTTTAGGCATATTGTAAACAATGTTCTTGCTCCCATGATGGAGTCTGAGTTTTTTTTCTCTTAAAGCCATTTATTTAAAGTAATTAAATTTCCTAGATTAGGAAATTGTTAAGATGGGAGTATAATTTTTTTAGACCTTTGTTTTTAATTTTTGCCTTTAATTCCTAATCTTTAAGGAAATACGGGATAATAGTCGCTCCTACATACATAATAACTTGTAAATCTTTTTTGTTGTTGTTTTGAGACAAAATTTTACTCTGTCTCCCAGGCTAGAGAGCAGTGGCACGATCTTGGCTCACTGTATCTCTGCCTCTGAGATTCAAGCGATTTTCGTGCCTTAGCCTCCCAGGTACCTGGGATTATAGGCATGTGCCACCATGCCTGGCTAATTTTTGTATTTTTAGTAGAGATGGGGTTTCGCCGGGTTGGCCAGGCTGGTCTTGAAATCCTGGCCTCAAGTGATGTGCCCACTTTGGCCTCCCAAAGTGCTGGGATTACAGACATGACCCACTGTGCCCAGCCTGTAAATCTTAAACTATTAAAAATTTCAAAAGCTAGCAAAGTATTTGACTATACTGCTAAATATTCTGTGTAGCCTTTTGAGTGAGTTTGGTATTTCTTATTCTAAAATTTAAGATGTACTAAGACCAAGGATGCCAGTGTTTTCAGCCATTTTTGCTTAAAGAATGGAAGAATTAGTGAAAATGAGTTTGTTAGCATAGCCTGCAGTGTTTTCTTTCATGGGATATAAAGAGCTTTTGCAAATGAACATGTGGATGTGAGCATAGTAGGTTCAATAAATTTGAATCTGAAATATGATGTGTTCTTTTGTGTTTATGTATGATTGCTTATGTTTTTAATCTCTTTTTACATAATTGGTCTAAAAGTTTTCAGAGACTAAATTTTTTTTTTTTCTAACAATTCTTTGGAAGTTTACAAACTCCTAGTTGCATTTTTTTGTTGTTGATACAGTTCTTCATGAAAGCAACCCAACTTGAACAGATGAAGGAAGATTATTCATACATTATGGAAACAAAAGAAAGAACAAAGGAGCAGATAAGTCAAGGAGAAGAGGTTTGTAAAGAGTTAATGTAAATCTTTTTGAGATCAGCCAAATTCCTATAGTACTTAACGTAAATGATATTGTAAAACTATGTGTCTGTATATTTATGTAAAACTAATAATATTTTTATAGCACTCTGAAGTATATGCAATGTAGTGTTTATATTCAGGGTATTTATTAGCTGTTACTTTTTTATTTTGTAATAATGAGTAAGTACATGTCTTAGTTTCTCTATTGTAATATAAACTAGAGAACAGGGTATATTAGAGAATAAGTATGTATTTATCTTACATACTTATTCTCTAATATACCTTATGGCTTCCACAATAAGGTATGACTAGCTCTCCCTATAAGTAGTTTAAAAACTGCAGTATTTCTTCTGCTGGGATGATAAGCACAAGCCTCAAGCTGTTATTAGACATAGTATACATTTTATACTATATACTATAGTATATATACTTATATATATACTTATATAAATATATACTTATATATTTATATACTATAGTATATATATTTATATACTATAGTATATAATTTTATACCGTAATCTGTAAATCACAGTAATTGTAACCTTAGTAAGATGTTAACATTCCTTAAGCGACTGGTAGGTTGGTAGCAGCTGTGACATCCTTACTCATCAGGCTTGGCAGCTGTGCAAATTTGCTTGCACTTTAAATCACTCATGCCAGCCATGACTGACTTAATTTGTTTTTAAATCTTTAATATTTTATCCTTATACTTCCTCAGATTCCTGAAGATCCAACTTTCTGTGTGATAATCAGAGACCTCAAAATTTTAAGGCTTACATTATAGCTGTTTGTCCAGTACATTAAGTCCCACCAATTTTATGTGATTCCATATCTTGTTCTTTTGTTAGTTTTATTTAACGAGTTGAGTTTTTATCAACTTTGTAGTTTGTCCTTTTGAGGTAGGATTATACTAATGATTGACTGAAGTCAAATTCATTTTGTTATACTGACCTTTTTTACTTCATGTTTTTGAGGAATGCATATTTTAAGTGAGGTCTATAGTTATGCGATTCATTAAATGAAAACTCAAAAATCAAGAATGAGTATATTTATTTTTATTTCCCACGTTATCCTTTCAAATCAGGGTTATGTGGTGGTGTTTGAAGCGCTACTATAAACCACAAGAGTTAATAATGCACACTTTCTTGGAATATCAGTGTTATTGGGGAAGGGAAGTATTCGTATATTCAAACTATAGATAGTATATGTTACATTTATTATTTTTAATATAATAAAACAGGACTTGAAATAAATTTGTTTCAGACTACTTGGTTTTAAAGACTTATTTTCTCCATGGTATGCAAAGTATACCAGTAACAATGAAAGACGCTGTAATTATAAAGTATAAGGAGCACTTCCCTAAATCATGTAGGAGAATTCTTGATGCATAGTATGTACTCAGTAAGAACTTTTTTCTTAATCAGTGAAATACCTCATATTTTCAAAATAAACTCTGGGTTTGAATAATGAAATCTTTCAGAAATAATATGTAAATCCTAGAAACTTGAATCATTCAGTCGATAGTAAGTTCCTACCAGTAGCATCGTGCTATGGCCATGGTCATATAGTGACACATAACTAGGATTCTAGACCTAGTTATTCAGCATGTAAATTATTGACCATCTATGTTTACATGGTGAGAACTACTAAAAGAACTGTAGACTAGGCAGCAGCATTTAATAGAGTACTGGCAGTGTCAGAGGCCAGCCATGGTGGGGGAGTTACTAAGGAAGTGATGTCTAAGAAGAAAACTAAAGGATGAGTAATACCAGGCAAAGGATGGTGGTGAGAGTAAGGAAGGATGTTCTAAGAAACAGCAGAGTTCAAGCCTCAGGGGCAAGAAAGCATGTGTGCTTTCAAAAAACTAGAAGAATTCCAGATGAGCTAGAGTGTAAAACACAGTTGTGAGAGATGAGAGGCCAGATTGTGGAAGACCTTATAAAATGTAGGGGCAGTAGAAGACATGAAAATGGATGACATCATTAATTGTATATTTTCAGTAGATCGCTGTAGGAGAGAATGAACTGCTGTCAGGAGAGAACAGATGTGGAAAAATCGATAAAGAAGACATTATTATTATCCACAGAGATGATGATGGATTAAGTTAAGGGTATTGGTGGCAGTAAGAGAAAGAATTTTAAAATGATCTAGGCAGATATTGTAGTGGACATGGAGAATTAAAGTTAAGACAGAGGCATCAAAGGTGACTGAATGACCTCCAAATTAATTACTTTAGTAAAGTAAGTTTATTTAGATAGGAAGCTTGGGAAGAAAAGCCAATTTTTCTTTTCTTTTTTTTTTTAGAGAAAGCTGAATTCTACTTTGAACACATTAATTTGGAGTTGCTTATAAAGCACCCAAGTGGAAATGTGAAGTGGGAAGTTGGATATGTGAATTAAGAATATAGAAGTCTAATCTGGCCTTAATAAAAATTTTAGAGTTGTCAGTATACTATTAGTATCTAAGCCAGAAGAATAATTTAGGTTGCTGAGATAGGGGAAAAGTGGGCCCAGTCCTGAACCATGAGAACTGCTCATGGAAGCCATGAGAAGCTAAGGGCAGAGATTTTGAGAAGGAACCAGTCATACATGAGATGTACTGTGTGGTCCGACACTACATGAATGGACAAAACTCACTGTACTTAATGTATTTGTCGTAGGTGACTATGGCAAGGTGGGTTTCAGTAGCCGTGAGAACAGTAGCCAGATTTGTGGAACTAGAAAATGTGAGGATACGGAGATAAATTTCATGATGAAACTTGGGTAGAAAGGGAAGAAGAATTTTAGAGGAGGAGGTGGTGCCAAGGGCTGGGTATTGGTGGTTTTGTTTGTTCATTGGAAAGAAAAGCAAGTAGCAATGAACATGAGTCATGAAGAGGGTGAAGTGGAAACACAGATTAAAAGATGGGTTGGAAAATCAGTGGATTTAGACCTTTGAGAAGATACAAAAGGGGTAGGGTCCAAGATATAGGTTAGAAGATGGTATGAGTATTAAATATGAGGCCACCTCTCTTGCTGCGAAAGGAAGGGCTGGCTGCTTTAGACTTGTAGTTAAGATTGTTGAGGGAGTTTCTGTTGATGGCTTCTAAATTATCTAAAGCTGGAGAGGCGGAATGAGAGGGAATATGGTGGCAGGGTACATGAGATTTGAAGAGAATGATAATAGATTGAAATAATTTTGGAGAATGGGAAAGTGCATTAGATGGGGAAACAAAGTAAGGTCTACAGTGTTCAGGACCTAGTTGAATGGTAAGCATGAATGAAGGGGAGAGGCTGTCTACCCAGGTGTAGAGAATATTAAGTCTGTAAGCTACCAAAATTGTTTGAGTATCACGGTATTTGATATTTGGTGATTTTTAATTAATTATTTAAAGTGAACTTAGTTAAGAAAATTATAACTGGTGATTTTCAGAAATAAATTTCTTCTAATTCTTATATTCTCTTTGGGGAAGAACAGACCATCGTGTCTATCAGATAGGGAATAAAGCGGGAAAATGGGAAAGTGAGTTTTGGGATTTGTCTATATTTGTGTAATCTTGAATCTTTAATTCCTTTGCTCTTCATCTGAAGAGTATTTGGCCATTTTTATAATGCAGAAGTTCACAGAATTATTGCACTTATTAAAAGTATACCCAAAAAATCAAGAATAATTTTTTAAAAATAGAAGTTATTTTTAAACAAATCTTTTTGTAGTACTTGTTTAGGCATTGTTTTTAAAAGAAATAGATTTTCAAAAGTGTGTTTTTTTCAACATTAATAAAAGATATGTCTTTTTTGTTTTCTTTTTTTAAGCGGCTTACTGAATTAAAGCGCCAGTGCTTGGAGAAAGAGGAACGTTTTCAAAATATTGCTGGTTTAAGTACAATGAAGGCTACATTAGAGAACTTGAAACATGAAATGGCTTGGGCAGTGGTAATTATCACTTAATTACTTGTTCACGTATATTTTTGATCTGCAGACTGTATTTGGTTATTAATGTTAATCTTATCTATTTGCTATGTAATTTCTTTTTTAGGTCAATGAAATCGAAAAACAGTTGAATGCTATCAGAGATAATATCAAAATTGGAGAAGATCGTGCTGCTAGACTTGACAGGAAAATGGAAGAACAGCAGGTAATTACAGGTTTTTAAATGCGGATTTAATAGGTTTAATCATATGAAATTACTCACATTAGATTACTACCCACTAAACTAGCAGTTTCAGACTGTATATTTGTCTACATTTTACTTTATTGCTCAGGTGAAATATACCTAAGCTTCTTTTCAAGGCTTGTTGTAGTAATTCTTTTGAAAAGAATACTCTATACAGGATAAGCCTGTCTGAGGCTAGGGCTATAGAACTCTTATGCATATGGTCAGTGGAACTTGGTTACTGACAAGACATGTAAGAGCTTGAAGCTTTTACTCTTGGGTTCATTGAGGAGTTAAAACACAAAAAGACCTGAGAAATAAAGGGGTGCTAGAATAATAGTAAATTAGACTCACATTGAAGGTTAAGTATCAGGAAGCATGAGAACTCAGAACTGAAAACAATGTCCAGAAATTGCTACGGGAACTGAGATTTATGGTCCAGAACCAAGGTGGCCTGTCACAGGAGTTCATATAAGGGAACACATGTAGGATAAGTTGTTAGGTCTGTTAAGGTTAATTTCAGCCTCACATCTAAGAGTGCAGGTAGAAACTACCCTAGCTAAAATTCAAGAAAGTCACAAAAGTCTTCCACATGGGCCTAGAGGTTACAGAAGATGATTGAGTGTTGAGTAAAGGCAGTCATTCTCTGTTGGGGCTTTCCATGTGGACCCTTTTACCATTCAGCAGATCTACTCTTTATATTTACTCTTTCTTTTTTGAACAGCTTTATTGAGATATCATTCATATACCATATAATTCACCCATTTAAAGGGTATATAATTCACTGGGTTTTAGTATACTCACCACTGTGGGACTCCTCATGCTGTAATGCCAGAAGTAGAACTCCTCGTTTTTTTCTTCCTTTACTCCCCTTCACCCACAAATGTATTCAGTGTGTCAGTGTAGCTTACTTACCTCTTAGCATTTTCTCTGCTTTGCTTGGGAATTTCTTTTTGGCCCCCAGGTTTGGCTGTGGTATAGAATGTAATCTTTCCCAGCTTGCTTTTTCCTGTCTGCCTCCAAGATAAGCAGAGTGATTTTTCTTTTAAGGGTTATGACATTAATCAATCAGAGGTAATAGATGAGTATGTAAAAATAATAGAAATGGTAAAGATAGGACACTTAGTGATTTCTGGGCTAAGTTTCTTACTCCCTCTTCAGGCAGTAAATGGAATTTCAACGCTTCCTTCTCTCACCTTGAATTTTCATTTCTGAGAGAGTATTCCAAAATTTTCATGAAGTATTTTTCTCTTCTCACCCTTACTTCTCAGCTTATCATCATGTTTCCTCCTCAAACATTTCCCAGTCTAAAATGGAATCCAGTCTGAGTAACAGATACCTCTTTTTTATATGAGAAAGGAAGAGCTTAAGGCTAGGTGGTGTGTAGTTTTGTAGGCCTTTTTCTCCATTTAAGGATTTGCATACTCTAATGTAGTAAATGGAAAAAAGGGTAAGTACTATCTTACTTTATATTTATATCCTATCCACGCCTGTCCTACATAAAGCTTTTCACATTGTGCTTGATTATTGCTTGTAGAATGACTATTAAATGGAAGATTTCTGAAGAAACAGTGTCTAAAGCAGACTTCAAACGTTTGTTAATTTAAAACTGAAAATATGAACTATGTTTAGTTCGTTTAAAATCTGGATCCAACTTTCATTTTTATTAAAAAACAATTCCTCTACTCATTGTCCTTGGTGTTTTCATGTTTTAATGGCAGAGTTGATTTGTTGTAGGAGATACCATGTGACCCACAAAACCTGAAGTGTGCACTATCTGGCTTTTTACAGAAGAGGTTTGCTGACCCTGATTGAAATAGTTCTCATATTTGTTCCTTCTAATCCATCCCTATTGTCGGCATCCCATTTTGGTCCCTTATTGTCTGTGTTCTGAATATTGTATTATTACTGAAATATTTTACTTCCGTTTTTTTCTCTACCCTGTGTTCCTAGTGGTTTGAGAGTAATCTGACATGCAGACTTAATGAGATAAGAGACAGACTTACGCTGTCTTCCTATTGTCTAAAAGGTTAAGTTGTAGGTTGTTCATTGTAGAATGCAAGGCCCTTCTACCCCTTCATCTCATTTCCTACCACTATTCTTTCAATTTAGGCTGCAGCAATATTTAATTTCTAAAGTATTAATACCTTTGTACATGTTCTTTCATCTGCCCCTAACACCCTTCCCTAACTTATTTCCTGGTACACTTTGATTAATTTTAAACTATCAGCTCAAATTATTACTTCCTCTGTGAAGGCATTCCTGACTTTTTCTGGCCCAGCTCTAGTTTGTTTCTCTGTGCTACCACAATTATAAATAAATGTACCCTGCTTTAACATTACTGTATACAAACTATCATTAGTTTGCATTTGTTTTTTCTGGATAAATTATATCTCTCTCTTTTATGTTATTTGAGGACATTTGTTAAAATGTCTGTATCTCCAGAGGATAACACATTTGTTGCATAGCTGAGTTAAGATCAAATTATATTATAGTATTTTATATAATGTTATTATGTTTGTTTGCCTAATGTTTTAAGAGAAATTAAATTTATTATTGGTACATGAACTATAGATTTTTTTTTTTGAGACGGAGTTTTACTCTTGTTACCCAGGCTGGAATGCAGTGGTGCAGTCTCGGCTCACCGCAACCTCCGCCCCCTGGGTTCAGGCCCTTCTCCTGCCTCTGCCTCCTGAGTAGCTGGGATTACAGGCACGCGCCACCATGCCCAGCTAATTTTTTGTATCTCTAGTAGAGACGGGGTTTCACCATGTTGACCAGGATGGTCTCGATCTCTTGACCTCGTGATCGACCCAACTCGGCCTCCCAAAGTGCTGGGATTACAGGCTTGAGCCACCGTGCCCGGCCAGATATTTTTTTAAATTATCTCTATTGAACAGAAATAATATATGCTTTACTAATATTATTTTCTTAAAGGTCAGACTTAATGAAGCAGAACAAAAGTACAAGGATATTCAAGACAAACTAGAAAAGATTAGTGAAGAGACGAATGCACGTGCACCAGAATGTATGGCATTGAAGGCAGATGCTGTTGCTAAGAAAAGGGCCTACAATGAAGCTGAGGTGAGAGAAATTTTCTAAACTGGGATATTGAAAGCCACACAGCAAATATAAAGACTGTTCTTCTATCTTTTATTATTTTATTTTCTTGAAATGGTCCTGCCCTGTTACCCATGCTGGTGTGCTATGGCACCATCACAGCTCATTGCAGCTACCTCCTGGGCACAAACTATCCTCCCATCTCGACCTCCTGAGTAGCTGGGATTACAGACATGTGCCACCACGACTGGCTAAATTTTTTTGTATTTCTTGTAGAGACAGGATTTTGGCACATTGCCCAGGCTGGTCTTGAACTCCTGGCCTGAAGCAATTTACCTGCGTTGTCCTCCCAGAGTGCTGGGATTACAGATGTGAGCCACTGCACCTAGTCTCTTCTATAAATTTTTTTAGTTTTCTTTTTTTGAGACGGAGTCTTGCTCTGTCACCCTGGCTGGAGTGCAGTGACGTGATCTCAGCTCACTGCAACCTCCGCCTCCCAGGTTCAAAGGATTCTCCTGTCTCATCCTCCTGAGTAGCTGGGACTACAGATGCATGCCACCATGCCCAGCTAATTTTTTGTATTTTTAGTAAAGATGGGGTTTCACCATGTTGGCCAGGTTGGTCTCGATCTTCTGACCTAGTGATCTGCCCACCTTGGCCTCCCAAAATGTTGGGATTACAGGCGTGAGCCACTGTACCCGGTCTTCTATTTTTTGAAGTAGAGATTTTGTACCTGAGTTGAAATTTGTGATGCTTTGAGGTTTTTAAATATGTAATGGTTTCAAATGACCTTTTTGTGTTTCATTTAAAAAATATATTCCTGTACATACTCAGCCTCTGAAGATTTGACAAAAATGAACTTGAATAGGATATTTATGTTTTCATTTTAGTAAAGTGTGTCTAATTTTTTTATTAGGTTTTATATAACCGTTCCTTAAATGAATATAAAGCGTTGAAGAAAGATGATGAGCAGCTTTGTAAACGAATTGAAGAACTAAAAAAAAGGTAAGATACTTTGAAATTTTCATGACTATCTCATTTTGTAATAAAGTAAGGTAGTATGAATTGGAGTGATATATTTTCTGTATTGTTAACGGAATTCTATTATGTTAGTTTGTGTTCTTTAAATGTTAGGCTGTTCATTTAACTAACACTTTTCACTTTGGGTTATTTACTGTTAGTACTGACCAATCTTTGGAACCTGAACGGTTGGAAAGGCAAAAAAAAATATCTTGGTTAAAAGAGAGAGTAAAGGCTTTACAAAATCAAGAAAATTCAGTCAGTCAAGAGATCGAACAGTTTCAGCAAGCCATAGAAAAGGACAGAGAAGAGCATGGCAAAATTAAGTAAGTTGCAACATCCTTAGAATGATTTATTTCAATTACTTTTACATCATATAGTTTTGTTCTTATATGGAGAGAAAATATGGTTGTTTCTTCTACATGATAAGGAATCTTTTAAAAAAGATTTTATTTTAATGTTAAATACCTTGCAGATCAGGGCTGACTCAAGGTAGTGCACCTAGAGCCAGCTGGATCTTTTAAAATCACTTTTCAGAACTTTTCTTACACTTGTAGAGTTGAGCAGTTTCTGGGATTTGTAGCCCGTCATTGTTGCATTACTTTTTTTTTTTATGTCAAGTTTCGAGGACTTCAGACTATTTTTCTCTGGTAACACAATTATTTTCAAATAAATTATTCTGCTTTTAGTTTTTAGGTGAGCTAGCTGTATCATTCACTGGTATGTAGTGTTAAAGGCAAAGGTTAAATGTTTCGGTGAAACTATCACATATCTTTCCTGTTTTTTTGCTTTTATTTTTTAGGAGAGAAGAGTTAGATCTGAAGCATACACTGAGCTATAATCACAAGCAACTGAAAGAATTGAAAGATAGTAAAACTGATCGACTCAAAAGATTTGGCCCTAATGTTCCAGCTCTTCTTGAAGCCATAGATGATGCTTATAGACAAGGACGTTTTACGTGTAAACCTGTAGGCCCTTTAGGTATTGGTCATGATTTAGTGAGGTTATAATAAACTTTAGGAGTAAGTTTTTATTTTCAGAATGATTGAGTCAAGTTTTCAAAATAAACTGATTTCATTAAAAAGAAATTATATTAAGCTTTATAGATTCATTTTGTATTTTTAAAGCATAAAATATCCAAAAGAAAGAGAACTTTGGAAAAGGAAAAGTAATTATAGAGTTGAATGATCTGGTTCTTGTTTTTCTGAATAAGTGAAATGAACTAATATAATATAATTGATTATTCAGAAAAAAAACCAATAACGTCAAATATAGTTGAAGAGCACTTACCAAGTTTTGGTAACCTTTTTCAAATGACTTTTCTTTCTTAGTTTCTACTTTGGTTGGACAGTGTGATTTAGAAGTTCTCCTCCAACTGTAAAATCTGTGGTTACTTTATTCTTACATTTACATGGTACTTAAAATTTTTTTTTAGTCAAGTTTTCTTGGGGATGGTTATCTTTAATTCTGAACATCATGAGATGAAAATGATTCTTATAAATATATTTTGTTAGTAAAGCATTGCATTTAAGTATTGCAGAAATGTTTCTTCTAAATTATATGTACTTTATACCAGGATCCATTTCAATGGATGAGGCTGTTTTCCCCCCATCCAATTTAAGGTTTTGAAAATCCCTTGATTTTCAGAACACCATTGAAAGGCTAGAATAGTATAAACTGAACATAGAAAAGCCACTGTTGATTTACATTAGAGTCGGACGTTTTTTTCACATCATTTGGTGGATTTTTTCTCGATTGTGTCCTATGGACGTGTGGGGATTTCTCATTCAGTTACAATAAGATCTGTAATATCATTTAAACTGGTTTATATAAAAATGTTAAATCATTTATAAACTATAATGAAATCTGTAATGTCATTTAAACTGCTTTGTATAAAAATACGTCATTTATAAACTGTAATTAAAGGTGAATGATGTTAATATTTCAAAATAAGTATTTACGAGCCCTTCTGTAATTTTCTCTCACTTTTAGGAGCTTGCATTCATCTTCGGGACCCAGAACTTGCTTTGGCTATTGAGTCTTGCCTAAAAGGGCTGCTGCAGGCCTATTGTTGCCATAATCATGCTGATGAAAGAGTTCTTCAGGCACTCATGAAAAAGTTTTATTTACCAGGGACCTCACGGCCACAGATAATAGTTTCTGAGTTTCGGAATGAGATATATGATGTAAGACACAGGTAAAGCATCAGTAATTGAATATGTTTCTGGTTTTGCATAATCACAGGCAAGATTGGAAAGATATAAAACACTTTTAATGTCAATCATATCTTTACCACTCATGCCTAAAATTTTATCGAGCCACTTTAATTTCTGTCTAATCAGTTCTAGGCATTAGAGAAATGTAGATAAATATTCCCTACCATTGAAGTTCTTATGTGTGGGAGACACTGCAGGGAAACAGATGTAGTATGGCTTAGAAATTATACCAGTGAGGAAAGTGATTCCACCAAATTAAAAGGGAGGCCCTAAGGAGGAACACACGCTCATTACACACATTTAAACTCTGAAGGTGTTTCACAGAATCCATAAAGAATGGTAATTGTGTTCTTTGATGACCGTAGTAAGTCATCCAGGCTTGGTAGTGTGTGCCTGTGGTCCCAGCTACTTGGAAGGCTGAGGTGGGAGAATCGCTTGAGTCTAGGAAGTGGAGGTTGTAGTGATGTAGGGAGCCAAGATCATGCCACTGCACTCCAGCTTGGGTGACAGAATGAGACCCTGTCTCAAAAAAAAAAAAGAACGTATATATCCATTCCCAGATTGCATTTTAAAATTTCTTTTCTCTCTCATCTCCACTTTATAAAATAAATATGTTTTTAATTAAGTCTAATGCTATGTCTCTGATATTTGGTAAATTTGTGTGTAATTAACTTGTGTTAATAGGTAGATCAAGGAAGAGTTCAGAGAGGAGATGAGAAATCATCAGTCTTTTAACAGATGTGTTTGTCAAGTGACAGAAAAGGTTAATTGCCTTGTAGGCAAATAGAATTCTGTGTGCAAAAGGCATGGAGGTATGACATTGGGAGTTATTTTGCCAAAAATAGCATTTGCAATTTTGATAGGAAGAAACAAACAGGTTAACAGAGAGATGTGGGACAAAATCAATAAAATTTGTTAATTGACTGCAAGAGAAGGAAAAATCAGGATGACTCCTAGGTTTCTGGCTGGAGTGACTAGCTGAAGGATGCCATCAGTTGTGCGGAATGTCCTCCTTGAACCTGAACTGTCATTTTGGTACCAGAGAGAATAGCCCTGGCCAATGATATGACCTGCTCTGTGAATTACCACCAGGACTCTGTGAAGAGGAGTGCCTAGCACTTCCTTGCTGGCACGTTGTATGTCCCAGCCTGTGCTTCTAATCACTTAGCCATGAAACACATATGACAAGGGATCCCATTTATGTGACATAATGCTGTTTTCTTGGAAGTAGGTGAGTTTATGTGCTGAGAACAAGGGCTTCAGGAGTTGGTAGGAGGTTTGGGAGTTACCTTATTTAAGGGTTTAGATTGGCTGCCAAGGAGAATGAGAGAGTAAGGTGACTCAAAGTCTGCTTAAGATACAAAAGCCTAGTGGCTGCAGGATATTTTACTGATAATATTTCTTTAGAGATGTAAGTGGAGAGCCTGTACTATTAGATAACTATTAGAATTTTTTAGAGTGGGTAGGTATTACGGAAGAGGAAGAGGGAAGCAGTTGAGTGCATTGTTGACATACTAGTTTAAAGAAAGAGATGCCTGAAGAAAGTGCTTAGACCCACCTTAATGAAGTTAGAGAACCTGCTTAAGGGCTTGTTAAGCCTGGAAGGACAGGAGGTTGTGGTAAGAGTGAAAAATTTCAAGTTTAATGGAGCAGGTCTAGGGGATGACAAAGTCCATGTTTTGGCTTCAGGAGCAGATTGCTGAAATGCAAATTGTTGGAGTAGTGGAAGAAATTAGATTCTAATCCCTTTGGGTGTTGACAGGGTAAGAGTCTTGAGTATGTTTAACATTCTTTTAACTTTACCTGCCTTATAAACATTTTGAAGGGGTGATTGTTTTGTGTGTCAGTATGAATTATGGTTCAAATGCTAAATTTAAAAACTGGATATATTATTTTAACATAAAAAAGGATAGTAAAATATTTTTAGGGTATTATAATGCATGAGATACATAGGACTCATTTCAGTCATTTAGGCTTATATTAGGTAACCCTAACACAGAGTTACCTAGGAGGGTGCCTAGCTCACAAGGAGTACTCAGAAAATGTGCTTTCCTTTCCTAGAAAGATGGCCTTGTTTCTTCTTTTCAGAGTACATAGAAGCTACTGAACTATTCCTGCTATTATGCCTCCATTTGTACATCTTGCCCCCATCTCAAGAGAGGTTCTTCTACTTGTGTTCCAAATTGCATACTTTCTTGCCTGACTCATTAACCATTTTAAAAAAGTGTTTCAGTGCTCTCCTGAGCTTTAAACTTTCCTGTTTAATTTTCTATCCCTTTTAAACATGGTGGATCTCTGATTTGCATTTCTCCTTTTGAAAACACTCCTCCTAGGGGATACTGTGCATTCACTCATAGACTTACTGCTCTTGGTCCCTAAATGTTAATTGCACTCTCCAATTATCTCCTTGTTGCCAAATCCAGTTGATATTTACCTTCTCTTAAGCATTAGATACTATTAAATACACCTTCCTTCAAACTTCATATTCCTTTTGTTGCTATGACACCATTTTCCTGGTTCTCCTACTCTTTAGGTGTTTATCGGCCTATTTTGTGGGCTTTTCTTCATTTCCTTCTGGTGCTCCCCACAGCTCTCTTCATAGTCTGTTATAACTTCTCACTTTAGATCTTCTTATGTTTGGAGACATTAAAAATATACCAAATTTAGACCAGTCACAGTGACTCACAACTGTAATCCTAGCACCTGGGGAGGCCGAATTGGGTGGATTGTTTGAGCTCAGGCATTTAAGACCAGCCTGGGTAATGTGGTGAAACCCTCTCTCTACCCAAAATACAAAAATAAGCTGAGCGTGGTCCTGCACGTCTGTGTTCCCAGCTACTCAGGAGCCTGAGGTGGGAGGATGGCTAGAGCCCTGGAAGTCGAGGTTGCAGTGAACTGTCATCATGCCACTGCACTCCAGGTGACAGAGGGAGATCCTGTCTCAAAAAAAATAAAACAAAAATACACCAAACTTTAAGCACTTTTTTTCTTATATTTTAACTTAGTAGTGTTTTTCCTTTTACTTGACTTTAGAAATCATATCTTTTTATCAAATGATTTAAGTATAATCAGGATGAAAAAATCATTGTCTTGAACTCCTCTTACCAGTGAGGCCTCTATTATACTTGCCTAGATTTTCAGTGCAATTTTTTCTTTGTCTGTATGTTTTATCTAGACTTTCTGCTTAACATTGTTTGTGAACCTATGTCCTGTTGTCTTCTTGTCTCCTGTTACCAACATCTCATTGCTAGTCCCCCTTTCTGCTTTTTGCTCTGCTAGACTGATTTTGTATCCTCCCCTACATACTATTAATTGTTATAATATAAGCCAGTATGAAGTAAATCTCAGGGAAGAATAGCAAAAGGAAGATATGGTTGTGACTTGGCGCTTAGAGCAAAGTGGTAGTAACAGCTTCATCTAATGATGGCCCATGGCTGCCCAAACATGGTGACTCCTTCCTAGTGTTGAAACCTGTGCTGCCAACAGGCATGTCTGAGTCTGCATTTCACCAGAATTGCCTACTACATCCTACCTCTTAGCATCCTACTCCCTTTTTTTACCTCCTTGTTCCCTACTTTTGTTTCATTGACATTTCTAGAGCACCAACACCCTATTCTTTCTTATCTTTCTTTTTATTTCCACCTGAACTCTGTCCTAAAAAGCCATTATCTTCATCTCTTTTCTCTGGTTCCCTTTTCAGAAAAATCTCAAAGGAGTTGTCTATGTCTCTTAATTTCTTTCTTCACCTTCTTTCTTGAACTTTCTCCAATCAGGCTTTTATAATTTCACCACATACAAAAGAGCTCTCATGAAGGCATCAGCAGGCCTCACTTTGCTTAACTCAATTAACTCAAAGTTGTTACTATTCACTAGTTTGACTTACTGGCAGTATTTGCCCTTCATCTTTTCATTCTTCCTGAAACACTTTTTCACTTGGCACCAAGGGCCTCACTTTTCTGATTTTCCTAATTCTCTTGGTGTTCTTTTTTTGTTATCCTTTGCTTCTTCCTCGTCACTACTGACTGTACCAGTGCTCCAGAACTCTTCTTGGTGTGCACTTCTCCCTAGGTGAACTCATCTGATTTCATGGCTTTACAGATGAATGCATTGATGACTGTGAAACCATGTTTGTAGTTGCCTTTTTCTTCTGAACTCTAGAATATAATATACTTAATATATGTTTTCCACTTAGATACGCAGTAAGCACTTCAAATTTAATATTTCTGAAAGCCGTACTCCTGATTTCCACCCCACCTGCACTTTCAGTGATCTTCTCCACCTTCATTTCTCTATTGCTCAGTCATCCTTGACTCCTTTCTGCTACTCCACATCCTACTGGCTGTACTTTAAAAACATATCCAAGATCTGACCACTTGTACAGTGACTACACTGGTTCAAGCCGTCATCGTTTCCCTTGAGTACTGCACAGGCTGATCTCCCTGCTTCTGGTTCCTTGGCACCTCAGTTTTAGTACAGCAGCCAGCGTAAAGTCAGGCCGTGTCATGCCTGTGCTCAAAGGACTCTAAAACTTTGCTGTGTTAGGCCTGACTGACCTCTAGGCCTGCATGATCTGTCCTCACCATCTTTCTTGTCCTGTCTCTAGAAGCACTTCCTTTCCTGATTCGTTCATTGTGGCAATCTGCATCCTTGCTCTGACTCACCTTTTAGGGTCTTCGCAGTTGCTCTTCCCTCCGTCTGAAATGGTCTTCCCAGGTTACTTATGTGACTATATCATTTCCTCAGGCATCTGCCCAGTGTTACCTTAGTGGGGCTTTTTCTAGTCTTTTTTTGTGTGTATAAAAGCACCATAAGCTGCCTTTCCCTTCTTTCTTTTTCTTTATTCTCTGTCTTCCTTCAATAAAATGTAAGCTCCATGAGGAACAGGGTGTAGTCAGTTTTGTATACTGTTCCCTTTATCCTCTGGAACAGAACCTGGCACAGAGTAGATACTCAATATGTGTTGAATTAATAGATGAATAGGTATAAAACGTGCATGCAGAGATACTCTTTGTTTTGGAATTCTAGGTCTAAGAAAGCACTAAGAATGCTATCACGGTCTCCTCCTCCTCAGTCGTTCATTGTTCTCTACCTCCTATTCTTCTGTGTTCATTCTTCAGTGCTATTAATAGCTCACATGTTTACATTTTAGTTGGAAGATTGAATGTCTCTTTCAGGAGCCAGAATTATAATTTATAAGGATATCTTTTCTTTCATATTTCCTCTTTGTTGGTAATAAACTTTGCTTCAGTTTTTCTTTTCTCATATTAGGGAAAAAAATGTTTAGCTATTTATAATGAGTTTTAAGTAATTGACTTATGTTTATGTATGGTAATTGTGTGAGATTTAAAGAAATTGTAATTATTAATAGGCAACAGGGCATAACAATTAAGAATCTGGACTCTAGAGCTGAGCTGCCTGGTTTAAATCCTAGCCCAGTCATAAAACTAGCTTCATGACTTTGGGGAACATACTCAACTCTCTGAAGTATCCTCATCCGAAAAAAATATGGGGAGAATAGTACTGTGTATCTCATGTGGTTATTATGAGGATTGAATGAGTTAATATTTGTAACATGCTTAGAACAGTGCCTGGCACATAGTATTATATAAATGCTAAATAAATAAAAGAAACCTATACAGCTGTGGTTTCAAATGTTACCAGATATTTTATATTATCTTGTTATTTATTATCTACCTGTCTGTTACAAATATATATGGAAATATTTATACTCTATAATATAATAATATATATACAATTTTTGTATGTATATTTAGAATTAAAATTTGCTGAGTTGATTCTTCTGTATTTTTGTCTCCTAGAGCTGCTTATCACCCAGAGTTTCCAACAGTTCTGACAGCTTTAGAAATAGATAACGCGGTTGTGGCAAATAGCCTAATTGACATGAGAGGCATAGAGACAGTGCTACTAATCAAAGTAAGGCCACCAGATCTTTGCTGTATTTTATGTTACTGTTAAATTTTTAAAACCAAAGATGATTATATAAATTCCTATTACCTTTTTATCATAGAGTTGTTGATGTGCTTCACTATTGTACTTTTACCTGATAGGAAAATCTGTAGGATAATCTAGAAACTTGTTGATTTGTGCGTTTTCTGCTCCACGGAACTTTATAACTTCACTTTCGGCTATTCTTTATAAAGTAGTTTCACAAACGCATATTATTCTTTTGGTGCATGGTGCTATAAAATTTTTTTGATCATTCTTTCTTGATTGACAAATTTATTTTTTATTTGCTTTTACAGATACAGTAGAATGATATTATTCTACTTAAATGAAGTATTTTGCTTGATATTTTATGACCTCTTTTTTAATATACCTTTCTACTCTGTTAGATAAATCAATATTTACTATTTATCTGTATAGGTATTTTTATTTGCTTTTTAGATTAGATCACCATATTTTGTTTCCTCTATTGGCGTAAATTTGCTGAGAAAGGACAAAATGATTTGTCTTGTTATTTAAAACAAATCTGTAATCAAAACAAAATATAAAAGAGTCTTTTTTTCTCATGAATAGAAACTAAGAAGTAATGGTCTAGATAACCCAAGTGTGTGTGTGTGTGTGTGTATGTATGTGTCTCTCTGTTCATACTGTAATTATTTGTGGGTTTGACTCTCATATTTTAGAAGGGTACTTGAAAAAAAAAAATGAAGCCTTATTGTAAAGGTCTGTACCCAGAGAGGTTGATTAGGACTTAATTAACCTATTCTTTTTTTTTTTTTTTTTTTGAGACGGAGTTTTGCTCTTTTTGCCCAGGCTGGAGTGCAGTGACACAATCTCTGCTCACTGAAACTTCCACTTCCTGGGTTCAAGCAATTCTCCTGCCTCAGCCTCTCAAGTGGCTGGGATTACAGTCATGAGCCACCATGCCCGGCTAATTTTGTATTTTTAGTAGAGACAGGATTTCTCCATGTTGGTCAGGCTGGTCTCGAACTCTCAACTTCAGGTGATCTGCCTGCCTTGGCCTCCCAAAGTGCTGAGATTACAGGCATGAGCTATCACACCCAGCTAATTAGCCTAATCTTCTTTTTCGTTCTCCAGGGCTTAAATATTTTCAGACTTTCCCTGCATAATTCAGTGTATTAATCTTTTTTTGGAATTTGCTATTTATTCAAATCTTTTGTAGGGTGTAAAAGTCATTTACAAAAATAATTAGTATGAACTGGTCTAAAGTATATATTTTCACATTAAAAAGCACTTAAAATAGTTGTAACTTTAAATGGATGGCAATACTTGAATTGAAAAATAAATATACATCAATTTGTCATGAAGCATTGTTTACTAAGCTGTTTTAAGACTTTTTAAATAATTTTAATTCTAACCTTGAAAGGTTTTAAAATTGTTATATTTAACTTTATGAAATTATTTGAATGTTTTAGTAAGAATGCTTGAATTATACCAAAATAATAAGGACAAATAACATTTTGAAATTCTGTGCATCAGAAAATCTTTAACATCTTTTTTAAAATTCATTTTCTCTGCTATTCTTTTAGAATAATTCTGTAGCTCGTGCAGTAATGCAGTCCCAAAAGCCACCCAAAAATTGTAGAGAAGCTTTTACCGCTGATGGTGATCAAGTTTTTCCAGGACGTTATTATTCATCTGAATACACAAGACCTAAGTTCTTAAGCAAAGATGTGGATTCTGAAATAAGGTTGGAGTCAAGTTTAGCTACTGTATTATTCCCGCTGCTGCTTTTGGGGTTCAGTTTCTTTCATATTACTGTTTTAGTGATTGTTTTAGTGAGGACATGAGTAATCTGTCTCAGTGCTTGGTTTTGAAACATCACTTAGCTAGTTATAAAATTCTAGGTTGACAGTTACCTTGCATCATCACTTTGACAACGGCATTCAGGACATACAAAACGAATTTACCTCAACTAGCTCATCTATACACTTTTTGTTACGTGTCCTCAAGGAGATCAGAACTTGACTCAGAATATAAATCAGCTCCATCACTGTGCCCACTGTTTAGTTTTGCTGATTTGTCTCAGAGAGGATATAGCAACCTGGTTTACATTCTGGCTCAAGCTCCTTACTATGTCCCTGACTGGTACTTTGAGTTGCACAGTTCTGGAAAGATCAACTGACAGGATTAGAACACATGCTAGGAAAACACAGCTACTAGAAGAAACAAATTGAGAAGTTAAATGAAAACTAATAAGAGATTCAAGAGCATGCAAAAAGTTTTGCTATCGAAAAAAAAAACCCCATGATTTCTTCAGAAGTGGGTAGCCCTCGGGCTGCTGTAGTGCCCAGGAGCTACACAACCACGTGATTTCTTATTCAGTTGATAGATTGATGGTTTGGGCCTGAATTAATGACTTAATTCTAATCTTAAGTATAAGAACTTAGGACTTAAGTAAAAGAAATATCTAAGAAAACTGAGCAAAAAGTAAGAGAATTATAAACGACTTGTATGTGTAGGGGAAATGAGAGTTTTGTTGAAAGATTTCTTCTAATCATTTTTATGTGATTATGAGAGCAGAATAAAGGAAAATAACTATGATGGGTATTGGAAAGTTCAGTAAAACTTCAATTAGCAGTAGAAAAAGTTGAATAACTAGCACCTTGGTATTGTGCCACTTGCTTTTGTTTGTTATCTCAATGCAGTTTTCAGTTATAAACGTACACATAATATGTAAGCAAGCCCATTGAATGATTACCAGGGTGGTTCATAAAAAATAAAAATTCCCTATGAATTTTTGAATTGTTAAAACACTGTAACATTTTAATGTAATTTTCTGATGTATACTCTTAAAATTTTATTCTTTCATTTATTCTTTCAAACAACAAATATTTAATAGGTATCTAATATTCCAGACACTAATCCAGGCACAAGACACATAAGGAAACGAAATATTAGTACACAAAATTTCTCTAATGGAGAAATTTCTCTTAAATTAAGGGGAAGATAGACTATAAATGAATACTAGGTTAGGTGGTGATCAGTGCTGTGGAAACAAATAAAGCATAGGGTGGGGTGAGAGAGTGATGAGTATACTGTTTTAGATAGGCTGTCGAGGAATATGTATTCACCCCCCACAACTCACATACTCAGCTCAGGCTTAATATGTTTTTCATTAGGTAGCAAATGATCTCTATGTAAAATCTAAGGAGGAACCCTGTCTGAAAATGTGTAGGAATTAGTTTTACCCAGTGAAAAGTAAGTTGTAAAATGTATTCATTTTGTTCATGCAAATTATATTGATTGCTTAAATTTATTCTATATGTTCAGAAAAATTGTATGATAAAAAATATTGTCTTGCTTATTTTGTTGGTTTTTATATTTTATTTAGGCTGTAGTTTTCAAAGTTTGTTTACTTGGCAACATTTTTTTTTTTTGAGACAGGGTCTCGCTCCAGGCTAGACTGCAGTCGCAGGATCTTGGCTCACTGCAGCCTCTGCTTCCAGTGTTCAAGTGATTCCTGTGCCTCACCCACCCATGTAGCTGGAACTACAGGCGAGTGCCACCATGCCTGGCTAATATTTGTGTTTTAGTGGAGACAGGGTTTCCCCATGTGGACCAGGCTGGTCTCAAACTCCTGGCTTCAGGTGATCTACCCATCTCCATCTCCCAAAGATTACAGGGGTGAGCCACTGGCAGCTTTTTGTTTTTGAGACAGGGTCTCACTCTGTCCACCAGACTGGAGTGCAGTGACCCGATCTTGGCTCACTGCAACCTTCGCCTCCTACGTTATTCTCCTGCCTCAGCCTCCTGAGTAGCTGGGACTACAGGCACATGCCACCACACCTGGCTAATTTCTGTACTTTTTGGTGGAGTCAAGGTTGCGCCATGCTGGCCAGGCTGGTCTCGATCTCCTAACCTCAAGTGATCTGCCCACCTCAGCCTCCCAAAGTGCTGAAATTATAGGCTTGAGCCACTGCACCCAGATGCAACTTTTGGTTTTGTTTTTTTTTTTAGCAAAATTACTGTTTGTTGATAAAAGTATAGGTATATATATGATAAAAGAAATATTTCATATGAAATCCTGAGGAGCCATATTAAATTTTTGCACCTGGCCCATTTTTATCAGAAACTGTCCTATTCTCTTTCCCCATTTTGTCATTCATTCAGCTAACATTTATTGAGCCTTTTTTTAATTTAAAAATTCTAGCAAGGTAGCACAGTTATTTTACATACCAGTAAATGTTGTATATACTGTTATTTTATGTACCAGTAAAAAGGAAATAAATGCTAATTAGACCATGGACTGCAAAATGGTTTCAGATTTCAGAGATGTTAAAATGTGAAGAAATATGCATCTTAGTGGAATATGGCCAGCTCCAGGGAATATTAACCAGACCAGGGAAAGTTGTTCTTTTTTTTTTTTTTTTTTTTTTTTAATTGGATTTTAGGTTTTGGGGTACATGAGCAGAGCATGTAAGACAGTTGCGTAGGAACACACATGGCAGTGTGCTTTTCTTTCCTTCTCCCCTTCACCCACATTTTGCATTTCTCCCCAGGCTATCCCTCCCCACCTCCCCCTCCCACTGGCCCTCCCCTTTTCCCCCCAATAGAACCCAGTGTTTAGTACTCCCCTTTCTGTGTCCATGTGTTCTCATTTTTCATCACCCGCCTATGAGTGAGAATATGCGGTGTTTCATTTTCTGTTCTTGTGTCAGTTTGCTGAGGATGACGTTCTCCAGATTCATCCATGTCCCTACAAACGACACAAACTCATCATTTCTGATTGCTGCATAATATTCCATGGTGTATATGTGCCACATTTTTCCAATCCAGTCTATTATCAATGGGCATTTTGGTTGATTCCAGGTCTTTGCTATTGTAAACAGTGCTGCAATGAACATTCGTGTACATGTGTCCTTATAGTAGAACGATTTATAGTCTTTTGGATATATACCCAGTAATGGGATTGCTGGGTCAAATGGAATTTCTATTTCTAAGGCCTTGAGGAATCGCCACACCGTCTTCCACAATGGTTGAACTAATTTACACTTCCACCAACAGTGTAAAAGTGTTCCTTTTTCTCCACATCCTCTCCAGCATCTGTTGTCTCCAGATTTTTTAATGATCGCCATTCTAACTGGTGTGAGATGGTATCTCAATGTGGTTTTGATTTGCATCTCTCTGATGACCAGTGACGATGAGCATTTTTTCATGATTGTTGGCCTCATATATGTCTTTTTTCGTAAAGTGTCTGTTCATATCCTTTGCCCACTTTTGAATGGGCTTGTTTGTTTTTTTCCTGTAAATCCGTTTGAGTTCTTTGTAAATTCTGGATATCAGCCCTTTGTCAGATGGGTAAACTGCAAAAATTTTTTCCCATTCTGTTGGTTGCCAATCCACTCTAGTGACTGTTTCTTTTGCCGTGCAGAAGCTGTCGAGTTTCATTAGGTCCCATTTGTCTATTTTGGCTTTTGTTGCCAATGCTTTTGGTGTTTTGTTCATGAAGTCCTTGCCTACTCGTATGTCCTGGATAGTTTTGCCTAGATTTCCTTCTAGGGTTTTTATGGTGCCAGGTCTTATGTTTAATTTTAGTGTAAGGTGTCAGGAAGGGGTCCAGTTTCTGCTTTCTGCACATGGCTAGCCAGTTTTCCCAACACCATTTGTTAAACAGGGAATCCTTTCCCCCTTGCTTGTTTTTGTCAGGTTTATCAAAGATTGTATAGTTGTAGATATGTTGTGTTGCCTCCAGTGCCTCTGTTTTGTTCCATTGGTCTATATCTCTGTTTTGGTACCAGTACCATGCTGTTTTGATTACTGTAGCCTTGTAGTATAGTTTGAAATCCGGTAGTGTGATGCCCCTCGCTGTGTTCTTTTTGCTTAGAATTGACTTGGCTATGTGGGCTCTCTCTTGGTTCCATATGAAGTTCATGGTGGTTTTTTTCAGTTCTGTGAAGAAAGTCAATGGTAGCTTGATGGGGATAGTGTTGATTCTGTAAATTACTTTGGGCAGTATAGCCATTTTCACGATACTGATTCTTCCTAACCATGAACATGGAATATTTCTCCATCTGTTTGTGTCCTCTCTGATTTCGTTGAGCAGTGGTTTGTAGTTCTCCTTGAAGAGGTCCCTTACGTTCCTTGTGAGTTGTATTCCAAGGTATTTTATTCCTTTTGTAGCAATTGTGAATGGCAGTTCGTTCTTGATTTGGCTTTCTTTAAGTCTGTTATTGGTGTAGACGAATGCTTGTGATTTTTGCACATTGATTTTATATCCTGAGACTTTGCTGAAGTTGCTTATCAGTTTCAGGAGTTTTTGGGCTGAGGCGATGGGGTCTTCTAGGTATACTATCATGTCGTCTGCAAATAGAGACAATTTGGCTTCCACCTTTCCTATTTGAATACCCTTTATTTCTTTTTCTTGCCTGATTGCTCTGGCTAGAACTTCCAGAACTATATTGAATAGGAGTGGTGAAAGAGGGCATCCTTGTCTAGTGCCAGATTTCAAAGGGAATGCTTCCACTTTTTGCCCATTCAGTATGATATTGGCTGTTGGTTTGTCATAAATAGCTTTTATTACTTTGAGATACGTTCCATCGATACCGAGTTTATTGAGGGTTTTTAGCATAAAGGGCTGTTGAATTTTGTCAAATGCCTTCTCTGCGTCAATTGAGATAATCATGTGGTTTTTGTTTTTGGTTCTGTGGTGAATTACATTTATAGACTTGCGTATGTTGAACCAGCCTTGCATCCCCGGGATGAATCCTACTTGATCATGGTGAATAAGTTTTTTGATTTGCTGTTGCATTCGGCTTGCCAATATTTTATTGAAGATTTTTGCATCTATGTTCATCATGGGTATTGGCCTGAAGTTTTCTTTTCTTGTTGGGTCTCTGCCGGGTTTTGGTATCAGGATGATGTTGGTCTCGTAAAATGATTTGGGAAGGATTCCCTCTTTTTGGATTGTTTGAAATAGTTTTAGAAGGAATGGTACCAGCTCCTCTTTGTGTGTCTGGTAGAATTCGGCTGTGAACCCGTCTGGACCTGGGCTTTTTTTGTGTGGTAGGCTCTTAATTGCTGCCTCGACTTCTGACCATGTTATTGGTCTATTCATAGTTTCAGCTTCCTCCTGGTTTAGGCCTGGGAGGACACAGGAGTCCAGGAATTTATCCATTTCTTCCAGGTTTACTAGTTTATGTGCATAGAGTTGTTTGTAATATTCTCTGATGATGGTTTGAATTTCTGTGGAATCTGTGGTGATTTCCCCTTTATCATTTTTTATTGCATCTATTTGGTTGTTCTCTCTTTTCTTTTTAATCAATCTGCTAGTGGTCTGTCTATTTTGTTGATCTTTTCAAAAAACCAGCTCTTGGATTTATTGATTATTTGAAGGGTTTTTCGTATCTCAATCTCCTTCAGTTCAGCTCTGATCTTAGTTATTTCTTGTCTTCTGCTGGGTTTTGAGTTTTTTTGATCTTGCTCCTCTAGCTCTTTCAGTTTTGACGATAGGGTGTCAATTTTGGATCTCTCCATTCTCCTCATATGGGCATTTATTGCTGTATACTTTCCTCTAGAGACTGCTTTAAATGTGTCCCAGAGGTTCTGGCATGTTGTGTCTTCGTTCTCATTGGTTTCGAAGAACTTCTTTATTTCTGCCTTCATTTCGTTGTTTACCCAGTCAACATTCAAGAGCCAGTTGTTCAGTTTCCATGAAGCTGTGCGGTTCTGGGTTGGTTTCTGTATTCTGAGTTCTAACTTGATTGCACTATGGTCTGAGAGGCTGTTCGTTATGATTTCAGTTGTTTTGCATTTGTTGAGTAGTGCTTTACTTCCAATTATGTGGTCAATTTTAGAGTAGGTGTGATGTGGTGCTGAGAAGAATGTATATTCTGTGGATTTGGGGTGGAGAGTTCTGTAAATGTCTATCAGGTTTGCTTGCTCCAGGTCTGAGTTCAAGCCCTGGATATCCTTGTTGATTTTCTGTCTGGTTGATCTGTCTAATATTGACAGTGGGGTGTTAAAGTCTCCCACTATTATTGTGTGGGAGTCTAAGTCTCTTTGTAAGTCATTAAGAACTTGCCTTATGTATCTGGGTGCTCCTGCATTGGGTCCATATATGTTTAGGATCGTTAGCTCTTCTTGTTGTATCGATCCTTTTACCAGTATGTAATGGCCTTCTTTGTCTCTTTTGATCTTTGTTGCTTTAAAGTCTATTTTATCAGAGATGAGAATTGCAACTCCTGCTTTTTTTTGCTCTCCATTTGCTTGGTAAATCTTCCTCCATCCCTTTATTTTGAGCCTTTGTGTATCCTTGCATGTGAGATGGGTTTCCTGGATACAGCACACTGATGGGTTTTGGATTTTTATTTTTATTCAATTTGCCAGTCTGTGTCTTTTGATTGGTGCATTTAGTCCATTTACATTTAGGGTTAATATTGTTATGTGTGAATTTGATACTGCCATTTTGATGCTAAGTGGCTGTTTTGCTTGTTAGTTGTTGTAGAATCTTCATTATGTTGATGCTCTTTAACTTTTAGTGTGATTTTGGAATGGCTGGTACTGGTTGTTCCTTTCTATGTGTAGTGCCTCTTTTAGGAGCTCTTGTAAAGCTGGCCTGGTGGTGACAAAATCTCTGAGTACTTGCTTGTTCGCAAAGGGTTTTATTTTTCCTTCACTTCTGAAGCTCAGTTTGGCTGGATATGAAATTCTGCGTTGAAAGTTCTTTTCTTTAAGAATGTTGAATATTGGCCCCTACTCTCTTCTGGCTTGTAGTGTTTCTGCCAAGAGATCTGCTGTGAGTCTGATGGGCTTCCCTTTGTGGCTAACTCGACCTTTCTCTCTGGCTGCCCTTAGTATTTTCTCCTTTATTTCTACCATGTTGAATCTGACGATTATGTGCTTTGGGGTTGCTCTTCTTGCAGAATATCTTTGTGGTGTTCTCTGTATTTCCTGCATTTGAGTGTTGGCCTGTCTTGCTAGGTGGGGGAAGTTTTCCTGGATGATGTCCTGAAGAGTATTTTCCAGCTTGGATTCATTCTCTTCGTCCCCTTCTTGTACACCTATCAAACGTAGATTAGGTCTTTTCACATAGTCCCACATTTCTTGGAGACTTTGTTCATTCCTTTTTGCGCTTTTTTCTCTAATCTTGGTTTCTCATTTTATTTCATTGAGTTGGTCTTCGACTTCAGATATTCTTTCTTCTGCTTGGTCAATTCGGCTATTGAAACTTGTGCATGCTTCGCGAAGTTCTCGTATTGTGTTTTTCAGCTCCTTTAATTCATTCATATTCCTCTCTAAGTTATCCATTCTTGTTATCATTTCCTCATACCTTTTTTTAAGTTCCTTAGTTTCTTTGCATTGATTTAATACATTTTCTTTTAGCTCACAAAAGTTTCTCATTATCCACCTTCGTGAAGTCTAATTCCGTCATTTCGTCACAATCATTCTCCGTCCAGCTTTGCTCTCTTGCTGGTAAGGAGTTTTGGTCCTTTCTAGGAGGCGAGGTGTTCTGGTTTCGGGTGTTTTCCTCCTTTTTTCGCTGGTTTCTTCCCATCTTTGTAGGTTTATCCGCTTGTCGTCTGCATAGTTGCTTACTTTTTGATTGGGTCTCTGAGTGGACACCCAGATTGTTGATGATGAAGTATTTCTGTTACTTGGTTTTCCTTCTACCAGCCTAGCCCCTTTGCTGTACGACTGCTGAGGTCCACTCCAGGCCCTGCTTGTCTGGGGTGCACCTCTAGCAGCTGTGGCACAGTGAGGGATGCTACCCGTTTCTTTTTCTGCTATCTTTGTCCCAGGATGATGCCTGCGAAATGTCAGTCTTTTGGATATAGAGGGGTCAGGGAGCTGCTTGAGGAGACAGTCTGTACTTTTTTGGAGCTCAATTGCTGAGCTGTGAGCTCTGTTGTTCATTCAGGGCTGTTAGGCTGCTATGTTTGATTCTGCTGCAACAGAGCTCATTAAAAAAAAAACCTTTTTTTCTCAAATGCTCTGTGTTGGGGGGTTCGGGCTTTATTTTTCGATGTCCGATGAGGTGTCCTGCCCAGCTAGAAGGCAGACTAGCCACTGTTTGGCTGCCGAGGCTCCGCCCTGCTGTTGTGTGA
This sequence comes from Callithrix jacchus, assembly GCF_049354715.1. Classification (NCBI taxonomy): domain Eukaryota; kingdom Metazoa; phylum Chordata; class Mammalia; order Primates; family Cebidae; genus Callithrix; species Callithrix jacchus. The sequence continues at coordinate 97,482,635 of NC_133515.1, forward strand.
TTCGCCCTGTTCCTGCAGGCTCTGCTGTGGTCTCCACCACGCCCTGCGGCGGAGTCTCTTTGTTGTAGCGTGTTGCCTCGGCAACGGCAGGCAGTGGGCGTGTATCTCAGTTGGGGCGGGTTGCCTAGGTAGTGGTGGATGCCCCTCCCCCACAGAGCGTCTCGGACCGTCTGCTTGGGATAGTTTGAAATCGCGGTTTTGTTCGTCCCACTGGGTGTCCCAAATGATCTGTCCCTGCAATCCCCTGGGCTGGCCTACTGTCCAAGTCTCGTTCAGTCTCAAGTCCAGCCCTCTCAAGTCTCAGGTTGCCGGTTCAACAGGGCACCCGGACAAGCGTGCCCTGTGGGGATTGCTGGGTAGGGCCGGCCACCGCCGCCCCGGCTGCCGGCTTCGCCAGGCAGACCTACTGCCTGGCGTTCCATGTCTTTTTTATACTTGGGAGTTTCCCCGTTCTGTGGGCAACAAAGATCAGTCTGGAAATGCAGCTCCGACTCACCGTTTGCGGATTCAACGAGAGCTCCAATCCTGGGTTGTTCTCACAGTGCCATCTTGAGTCCCGGAAAGTTGTTCTTAACTGCAAAGGTGGTTCACTTCCACCAAGCCCACAGCTTTGGAACACAGATACTTGGATTAGTGAGTATCTAGATCACTTCCGAAGCCAGTTGACTCTGCCATATGGAGACTCTTTTCTATGAATCTGGAGTCTGGTACTTTATTTATTCTCCATATCTTTTTCTTGTTGTCCTCTTCTTCCCCTTTACTCCTCATACATTCATAGCATTTATTCAGTAGTGGACATGTTAAGCTATTAGTTTTATCTCTTTTTATCTTCTATGCCTTTGTGTATTTCTTTTCATCTTCTCCCCTAGTTGGTCCAACTGATGAAAAATTTAGAGAATACACTCCAGTTATCTCTTCTCCCAGATTCACTCCTATGCTCCTGAGATACTATGGATATATAATACAATATTATGTTCACATTTTAATGTTATTTATTTCCTGATTTTTTTTTAAGGAATCACATCTTAATTCTGTTTCTACTTCTGTCTACCACTATGCATAATACTGGCACACAGAAGTCATAAGTACATTTGACCCTTGAATAATGCAGAGGTTAGGGACACTGACACCCCATGCAGTCGAAGTCTGTGTATAACTTTTGACTCCCCAAAATCTTAATTATTAATAGCCTACTATTGACCGGAAGCCTTACTGATAACATAAACAGTTGATAAATATATATTTTGGATGTTACATTTGTTCTAGACTGTATTCTTACAATACAGTATATTATATGCAGTACAATATATTATATAATATACTACAAATTCAGTATATCATACAATACAGTATATCATGTACTGTATTCTTAAATACAGTTAGCTGTATGTTAAGAAATCATAAGGAAGACACAGTATATTATTACATAAAAGTAGATCATTATTAAGGTCTTCATCTTTATTGTCTTCACATTGAATAAGCTGAGGAGGAGTGGTTGGTCTTACTGTCTCAGAGGTGGCAGAGGCAGAAGAAAATCTGTGTATAAATGGACCCATGTGTTTCAAACTCTGCATTGTTCAAGAGTCAACTCTACTTGCTAAGGAAATAAGTAAAACTTGATTTTTGTTTAGAATGTTTTTTGAAATGTCTGCAATAGATTTTTATGGTTAATAACTTGGTAGGATTATAGAACTGCTTTAACTGAAAAGGATTTTGCACATAACTTACTATAAATAGGGCTTTCTTTGTAAAGGCTAAAGTATTTGTAATATTGAGAAAAAGATTTTAAAGTATTTTTTATCCTCTCCTTCCTATCAAGTGACTTGGAGCATGAGGTTGAAAATAAGACAGCCCAGATATTAAATCTTCAGCAACATTTATCTGCCCTTGAAAAAGATATTAAACGCAATGAAGAACTTCTTAAAAGGTGCCAACTACATTATAAAGAACTAAAGGTAAAAAAAAAAAATTTTTTTGTTTTTTTCAACTTAATCACTACCACATTGATTTTAAGATCCCATCATTGACTTCGAGCAATTCTCAACTCTTTTGGCCTCAAGCCCCTTTGCATTTATCAAAGAGCTTTCATTTATGTGGGTATATCGATCAACATTTACATTTTTTAAAATTAAAACAAAATTTAAGGATATTTAATTCATATATTAGTCTGTTTTCACACTACTGATAAAGATACCCACGACTGGGCAATTTATAAAGAAAAAGAGGTTTAATGGACTAACAGTTTCACATGGCTGGGGAGGCCTCACAATCATGATGGAAGGCAAAAGACACATCTTAAATGGCAGCAGACACATGAGAAAGAGAGCCAAGCAAAAGGGGAAACCCATTATAAAACCATCAGATCTCGTAAGACTTATGCACTACTAGGAGAACAGTAGGGGGGAAACTGTCCCCATGGTTCAGTTATCTCCCACCAGGTCCCTCTCAAAACACATGGAATTATGGGAACTTAAATTCAAGGTGAGATTTGGGTGGAGACACAGCCAAACCATATCAGTTTGTTTAAAAATAATAATATGTTAACAGAAATACTTTTTATTTGAAAAACCAAAAAAAATTTGAAATCAAAAAGATTTTGTCAGAAGATTGGAATATTTTTGTAAATCTCTAATGTCCAGTTTAATAAAATTTAATTAATAGTTAAATCAGCTTTTGCATTCAGTCTGTTGTGATATTACATATTATATATTTATAAACCTTATATACACTCATGAGAAAGTGCTAATAAAAATGGCAAATAATGTCTAATTGTGTTTATGAAAATAGTTTTTACCCCACAGACCATCTGAAAGGATATCAGAGAATCCCATAGGTTACTTGGATCATACTTTGAGAACTATTGGATTAGAATAATCATTCCATAACTTGAGACTTTGTATGTTTCAGAAAAATTTTTCTCGATGGACTCAACAGTGCCATTGTTTTAAATGCTAAGATGGATTACTTACATCTTTTTGCATGGGAATAGATTAGTATATAAGGTGATATGTCAGAATTTATACGCAATCTCCTTTGGTTGATTTAATACTAATGTACCCCTTTCATTAATTGTGAAATCCTTCTGTATCATCAACACTTTGGAGCTTTGTAGATTAATACATTCTTCCCAAGGTTTTTGGTTTTAATTTATTTTCATATTACTAAAATTCAAATACTTTTCTTTTAGATGAAAATAAGAAAAAATATTTCTGAAATTCGGGAACTTGAGAACATAGAAGAACACCAGTCTGTAGATATTGCAACTTTGGTAAAATACTTTTTATTTAATTTAAATGTAATCTTAAAGGATAAAGCTGCCATTTAGGTTACTGGCATCAACTCAGCTTTTTTAAAAAGTTCTTTTAATTGAAACTACTCTTAATGATTGCTGTCTCCATTCACTAATAAGGTAAAAACTACCTGGTATATAGCCTTCATATTTTTTGATGTTTTGTGTATATAGCTTTCATGCACAATAATTGATTTCGTCTTCTACCACACAGAAAAATACCTTACCAAAACTTAATTGTATTTCTAAACAAGGACCCATCAAATCCTGCTGCCGAGCATAGTTTTTTCCACATAGGCACTCTAAGAGTTCATCAGTATCAGTATAGTGGGCGCAGATGTTAGGATCATCTTTTAGTCAGTTATAGTTGGTTTCTTGGTTTGTTTTTTTTTTTCCAAATCAGTATTTTTCATTTTAATTCACCACATATTTGTCACTGTATTTTTTTTTTTTGCAGTAATCTGTTTGTGACACTTAGCTTTTTCTGAGTTGTAGTAAACAGTGAATTAGATAAATTGTACACTTTTGTTAAAATGAGTAAATATTTATGGAGTGCTCCATGTCAGGAAGCGTATTAACTGCTAAGGAATACAACAGTGCACAAAACAGAATAACTCTCAGTGCTGGTGAAGCTTTACTCTAATTAGAATTTGTCTTTATTTTGTACTAGTAGTCTTGTTTTTTACTTTCTACTTTTTATTTTTTGCTTTAATTCCTCTTAATGATAGACTAAATTTTTTTTATTTTTCTTTCCTTTTTTTTAATTTGAGATTGTGTTATACTCTTGTTGCCCAGGCTGGAGTGCATTGGTGCAATCTTGGCTCACTGCAACTTCCACCTCCTGGGTTCGAGTGATTCTATTGCCTCAGCCTCCCAAGTAGGATGGGATTACAGGCATGTACCACCACAGCCAGCTAATTTTTTTGTATTAGTAAAGATGGGTTTTCACCATGTTGGCCAGGCTGGTCTTGAACTCCTGACCTCAGGTGATTCACCTGTGTCGGCCTCCCAAAGTGCTGAGTGAGCCACTGCACTTGGCCAACTAAATTTCTTAAATATATGGATTATATCTTACTTATCTTTGTTTTTTACTTAGGGTCTAACGTATTGTCTGGCACAAGATACATATTGTATAGTTTGGAGAAAATGAATAGATAAATGAAAGTTAGTCTTTTTTATTATGATCTCAATGAGAATATTGTCTCCTAAATATCATTTCTTCTGATTTTTCAACTTGTTTTCTTTTGCTTCCTAATTTAGACATTAAGAATATAAAAATATAGGCCGGGCGCGGTGGCTCAAGCCTGTAATCCCAGCACTTTGGGAGGCCAAGGCAGGTGGATTACGAGGTCAAGAGATCAAGACCATCCTGGTCAACATGGTGAAATCCCGTCTCTACTAAAAATATACAAAATTAGCTGGGCATGGTGGTGCGTGCCTGTAATCCCAGCTACTCGGGAGGCTGAGGCAGGAGAATTGCCTGAACCTAGGAGGTGGAGGTTGCGGTGAGCCGAGATCTCGCCATTGCACTCCAGCCTGGGTAACAGGAGTGAAACTCCGTCTCAAAAAATATATATATATATAAAAATATTCTAGTGGTCCATTTGTATTTGATCTGATTTGTATACAGCCTGTAGTAGATTCTCTTCTCTCGTAATTATTTATATGTTTCTTCTATTTGAAAACTTAAAGTATTTTAATTAACACTATATGCTATTTAAATGTTATCAGGAAGATGAAGCCCAAGAAAATAAAAGCAAAATGAAAATGGTTGAGAAACATATGGAGCAACAAAAAGAAAGTATGGAGCATCTTAGAAGTCTGAAAATAGAAGCAGAAAATAAGTATGATGCAATTAAGTTAAAAATTAATCAACTGTCAGAGCTAGCAGACCCACTTAAGGTATCTATTTTTGATATAAGTATTTTATGTTTTAGTTTTATATCCACAGTGTACTCATTGGATATTGGCCTAAAATAATTTTTGGTTATATATAGATATAACAGCATAAAAATTGAATATAAAGAATGGTGGGAACCAGACTTTCATCATTAGATCAATTATTATTAAACACTTCTGCTCATGCCTTTAGGAGAATAAATCACTGAATTTCCATTTATCCTAGAGGATTACAGCTTTTTTTTTTTTTTTTTTTGACTCTTTATGATATTTTAAAAATCAGAACCAGGAGCAGAGACATCTTGTACATTTAGACTATCTCTGTGCATACATGTTCTGTTGTCCCAGCTTTGCTTCAATAACTCAAGGATTAGTTGCTATAAAAGCCAACTTTAAATAAAGTACTATTCCTCTATTGTTTATTAGCTATTTCAGTTACATTTCAGGCTGAATTCAATTGACTTTATTTTTAGCACAAACATTTTGAGACAAAATTGACCATGAAGTTTTTCATAATATTCCCTGGTTATTCCTCATAAATCTGATCAACAGAGGAAAAATAGACTGAAGTTAAAAAGTAGACTGAAACAAACAGCATCTTATGGACCTGTGAGACTATCACAGAATAGCTGACATTTGTGTTGTTGGACTCTTAGAAAGTGAGGGAAAAGAGGGCATGACTGAAAAAGTACCTAAAGAAATAATGACTAAACACTTTCCAAATTTGGCAAAAGCATAAACTTACAGATTAAAGAAGGTAAGTGAACCGAAAGCAAGATAAACCCAAAGAAATCTACGATAAGACACATTATAATGAAACTTCTGGAAATCAAAGAAAAGGTCTTACAGATAGCAAGAGAAAACCTTATATAGAAAAGGATTTTTGAATGACAGCATTTTTCTCATCAGAAACCGTGGAGGCCAGATGGAAGTCACATATTTTTCAAGTGCTAAATTATGTGGCAACCCTGTGTCCACCAAAAATATTTCCAAGCAATAAAGGAAAAATCAGGATATTCTCAGATGAAGGCAAACTTAGAGAATTTGTTAGGAACAATAAAAGAGGGAATCTTGGAACATCAAGAAGAAGGAAAAATGAGATAAAAATAGAAAAAAATGCAATAGACATTTCTTCTTGAATTTTAAAAATTATGTTTAGAAGGCAAGCAAAAATTATAATATCTGAGATGATTCTAAATGTATGTAAAGGAAATATTTAAGACCATTATATTAAAAATGGGTAAAAAGGGGATGCAAAAGGGAGGTAAGATTTCTTAATTTCTCAAACTGGTAAAATAATTATACCAGTAGTCTGCGAGGTTTGGTGTATATAACATAAGACCTATGGCAGCTGCTAAAAAAGCTATACAAAGAGATGCACTAAAATGTACTACAGATAAATCGAGATGGAATCCTTAATGTATGTTCAAGTATCCCACATGAGGCAGGAAAGAGAAGACAAATAAACAACAAACAGAATACAAAAAATAAAATGACAGACTTAAATTTAGATTTACTTGTCTAAATAAACAAATTGAAAGACAGATATAGGCAGAGTAGATTAAAACATGACTATATGCTATGCTATCTATAATTAGCTCATTTCAAATATGGCCATAAGGGCAGGTTAAAAGTAAAAGGATAGAAAATGGTTTATCTTCCACATAATAAAGGAAAGCAGGAGTAGCTATCTTAAAAGTGGGCTTCAAAAAAAAATCACCAGAAACAGGGAAGGACATTATGTAATGACAGAAGGCTCAGTCCATCAAAAATACATAGCAGTTCTAAATATGTGTGCAACAAATACTTGAGCTGTACCATATGAGAAGCAAAATCTGATAGGACTTTCTCAATAATTGATAGAGCAACTATACCAAAAATTAATAAGGATATGAAAAACTCAACAAAATCTAATCATTATATATATTGTTCAGTAAAACTTATTCATTTAAAGTGTATAATTCAGTGGTTTTTCATGTATCCAGAGTTGTGCCACCATTTTCACAATTTTGAAACATGTTCATCACCTAATAAAGAAACCTGTAACAGTTACTCCCAATTCTCTTCCATCCCCATCCCCTGGCAAAAACTAATCTGCTTTCTGTCTATAGATTTGCCTATTCCAGACATTTGATATGAGTAGAATCATATAGTATGCGATCTTTTGTTACTGGCTTCCATTTAGCATAATGTTTTCAAGTTTCATCTGTGTTGTAGCGTGTGTCAGAACTTTATTTCTTTTTATTGCTTACTAATATTCACATTTTATTTATGCATTCATCAGTTGATGGACATTTGGGCACTGCTGCTGCTGTGAACATTCATGTACAAGTTTTTGTGTAGATAATGTAGTGTCATTTGTCTTGGATAGATATCTAGGAATGGAATTGCTAATCTATGTTCTTACATCGTATTTTGAAGAACTTTGAAACATTTCCAAAGTGACTGTACCATTTAATGTTCTCTTCATCGGGGTTTGAATGTCTCAGTTTCTCCATATTCTTATCAACATTGGTTATTTGCTGCCTTTTTAATTTTGACCGTGCTATTGAGTGAGAAGTGGTATCCCATTGTGATTTTGATTTGCATTTTTCTTATGGCTAATACTGTTTGTAGTTTCATGTTCTTATTGGCCATTTGTATATCTTTGGGGAAATGTCTCTTCAAATCTTTGCCCTTTTTATAGTTAGGTTATGGATCTTTTATTCTTGAGTTGTAAGAGTTCTTTATATATTCTGGATATATATTCTTTATATATTCTGGCTGTTTTTCATGGTATAGTAAATGTTTTAATTCATTTTTCAAGTATTCCTAGTATAGAGATACATTACTGAATTTTGTGTTGACCTGTATCCAGTACCTTTCTAAACTTACTTATTAGTTTTAAAGTTCTTTTGGAATTTATGTATTATCTATCATCTCTCTTTTAAATACAGTATTAATCTTTTTTTCTAATTTTTATGCTTTTTATTTCCTTTTATTGTAATTGATCTAGCCAGGACTCCAATAACTGTTGACCTTTAGTACATTGTTGAACAGAAGCCATGGAACTAGATGTCCTTACCTTGCACTTGTTCTTAGAAAGAAAGTATTCGTTATTTCATCATGAAGTAATAGCTACTATGTGTGTTTTGATTGTCCAGTTGTTGTTGTTCATGTTTTCCCTCTTTACATCCTTCCTTTGAGATTACCAAGTAATTAGGAGTGTTCCTTTATCTTTTTTCCCAGTTTTTTAGCTACACCTCTCGTTTTATTTTTTTCCAGTGGTTGCTGTGCATTATAATATGCATCTTTACCTTACCACAGTCTGCTACTGTTTATTTTTAAAATGGTCTCAGGATAGCTTCTTTCCAGTTTTATTTTATGCTCAAAATTTTGAGGTTATACCAGATACAATGACTAAATAAATCAGTGTTAATTTTTTTATATCCTTTCTTTTTCCCCTGACCCACTTTTTTTAAAACTAGGTATCCTTTTTCAAGTGACCTCTGTAAATACCTAATACTTGTATTGTTTTAAGTTTTTAAAGGTTAATGTGGATTCCCCAAAAAAACCTAGTTTATTAAAATAAAATTGAAAACCATAATATATGGGGAATTCAGATAAGAATTTGAATTTAATGTGACTTCCTAATTTGGGAAACTTCTCACTTCTATTCAGACACATGTGGATGTAAACTCTTAACACTTGCCTCTTCAAGTGACATAATCCTAGCCACTTTATTGAGTTGTAATCTTTTATTTTTGACTTTGTTCATACAGGATGAATTAAACCTTGCTGACTCTGAAGTGGATAACCAAAAACGAGGGAAACGACATTATGAAGAAAAACAAAAAGAGCACCTGGACACCTTAAATAAAAAGAAACGAGAACTGGATATGAAAGAGAAAGAACTAGAGGTTTTTCACCATTCTTTTTAAAAGTTATTTTGTTTTCAGCCTTAGTTGTGACAATTAAAGTGTTTTCCTTAATGTTGTGTTTCTGAAAACAGACAAGTTGTCTGAATTTCTATTTCATATAGAGTAATAGGTGTTTGGGTGAATCAACAGAAGAGGCTTGGGACCCTAAAGTGTGAGTACTTACATAAGCAAGGCTGCAACAGTCCTATATTATGCCTCTGAGTGCTTTAGAAAGCTGCATTGTCTTTCAATTAACAGAACTCCTTAGATGCCCACCTTGGCAAGCAGGTAGCCATTGTGTGTCAGGAAAAGGCACCCCTTCCAGTGAATAGCTGGGATGTGGACTGGGCTGGATTTTGGCTCGTACTAGACATGCCTGTTGGCAACTCTAAGCAGTGGCCCAGTATTTAGAGGAGAGTAAAGACAACCTTATCCTACCCAGAACAGATGGATTTCAACTTTGCATTTATAGCTTAAGGAAAATGATCTAAACTCTGTAATTCATTTTCTTATTTTTCTCATTTGTTTAAGACATCATACAGAATGTTGTAAATATAAATAAGTACTATGTATAAAAGTGGTTTTCATTCTCTACCCCATGAGGGTCTTTGTTTGTTTATGTTTTCAATACCATTTGTGCTCAGAGTCCACCCTAAAGGACGTGGAAAGCTACATCTCACCTCGGTGACCTGGATAGCAAGCTTTTCATAACGGCTACATTAAATTTATTTTACTAGGAAGTTGTGGAGATGTTGCATCTTATTAAGAGTTACACACAACAATGCACTTTTCTTTTGAGGTCATTACTCTGGACTTCATCTTCAGTATTAAACTTAGATAAATATAAATAACATTGATATTAAATATAATTAAAATATATTTTGTAAACCTTAGTTCAGAATTTTACTTTGCATGTTTTGACATGAGTAATATACTGAATTGTTATATCAAAGAAGAGTTTTAAAGATTTAAACATCTATTTTCTTAGGAGAAAATGTCACAAGCAAGACAAATCTGCCCGGAGCGTATAGAAGTAGAAAAATCTGCATCAACTCTGGACAAAGAAATTAATCGATTAAGGCAGCAGATACAGGCAGAACATGCTAGTCATGGAGATCGAGAGGAAATAATGAGGTAAATAGGTGGTAGCTTTTCTGCTTTACTACGTTATTCATGCATATCATCAAGACAAAAAAATGAAAACCATATATACACATCTTAAAATTGAATGAAGTGTTACTATCGCAGGTAGTTATAGCTGAAGTAGTCCTTTATATGTGTGTTATTATCAATAAACAGTAACCTTTTTTCTTCTGAATTATTATTACAAAACTCCTTATGGAATGACATTTTAACATAAAAGCTTTTGTATACCTATAAGGTTCATATAGACATGAAAATGTTCAGCTTCATAAAGAAATGGAAATCAGAATGGAAGCCATTTTTCAAATATTTCAAATTGAATAGGATGAAAATAACACTAATATTCCAGGTCAGTGAGGTTCAGTGAAACAGATATTTTTATATTACTGATAAAAAACAGATGCTCTAGATAATTAGAGCATAGGTTCTGAATTTATCTCAATTTAAATTGCAGTTCTACCACCTACTTATGTGACTTTGGCAAATTATCTAATCTCTGTGAACTTTAATTTTCCCACTCACAAAATGGGTATAATGATAATACTCACCTCAAAGCGTTGTTCTGAAGATTAAATGAAATAATTCGTAAACAATATATAGGAAATATAGTATATTAGTTGTTATCATTAATGTCTTTCTGAAAAGCTTTTAGTGGTATATGTTAATATAGTTCGTCAAAATTTCAAATGGCCAGGTAATTTTGTTGTTATTACATACTCCGGTGGGTACAGATGGTATTTTGATACATACGTACGATGTGTAATGATCAAGTCAGAATATTTAGGATCTCCATCACCTCAAACATTTATTATGTCTTTATGTTGGGAACATTTCAAATCTCCTTATATTGTTGTTAACTAATGTCACCCTACTGTGCTATCAAACAGCAGAACTTATTCTAACTGTGTGGTTGTACCCATTAACCAATCTCTTTTAATTATCCCTCCCACCCCACTGAGACACACACCCTTTGCAGCCTCCGGTACCTCATTCAACTCGCCCTCCATGAAGTCAACTTTTAGCTCCCACATATGAGTGAGAACATGCAAGATTTGTTGTTCTGTGCCTGGCTTACTTCACTTAATACGATGACTTCCAGTTCAATCTATGTTGCTGTAAATGATAAGATTTCCTTCTTTTTTTTGGAGATGGGATTTCACTCTTGTTGCCCAGGCTGGAATGTAATGGTGCGATATTGGCTCACTGCAACCTCCACCTCCCAGATTCAAGCAATTCTCCTGTCTTAGCCTCCCGAATAGCTGGGATTATAGGTGCATGCCACCATCCTCGGCTAATTTTTGTATTTTTAGTAGAGACGGGGTTTCATTATATTGATCAGTCTGGTGTCAACTCCTGACCTCAGGTGATCTACCCGCCTCGGCCTCCCAAAGTGCTGCGATTATAGCCATGGCCACCGGCCTCATTCTTTTTTATAGCTGAATAGTTTTCTGGGGTGTGTGTGTGTGTATGCACATATATATATATATATGCCACATTTTTCTTCATTCATTAATGGACATGTAGGTTGATTACATATCTTGGCTATTGTAAATAGTTGCTTTTTTGATTTAGTGATATATCTTGGAGATCTTATTATTATCAGTACATAGATATTTCCTCATTGTCTTTTATAATTTCACTTTTTAAAAATCTTTTCATGGATAGTTGAGTTTTAATCTAATCTTATGTTATTGCAAATGGGACACAATAACTGAACTTGCATTATTTTGTATGTACTCTGGGTTTTTTTAATAGGATAAACTCTGACCAGATTTCTTTCTAGGGATTGTACTCATTTTGCATTCCCGTTAGCAATATACTAGAGTGCCTATTTCCCTACAGCCTAAACAGTGTGTGACCTTCTTAGATTCTTTTTGCTGATAGATTTCTTAAGAAAAAGAATTAACTATAACTTTAATATTACTTTCTCTTATATTGAGTGAGGTTGAACATCTTTTATTTCTATTTGTTTTTCTATGAACTTTTCATGTACTTTTTTCTCTATTCAGTATATTACATTTCTTAAATTAATTTTGCTATACTTATATATTTGCAGATAATTTTTTGGGTTTTTGTTTTGTTTTGTTTTTCTGAAATGGAGTCTTGCTTTGTCACCCAGGCTGCAGTGCAGTGGTGCAATCTTGTCTCACTGCCACCTCCACCTCCTGGGTTCAAGCGATTATCCTGCCTCAGCCTGACGAGTAGTTGGGATTACAGGCACATACCACCACGTGCAGCTAATTTTTTGTTTTTTTAGTAGAAACGGAGTTTTGCCATGTTGACCACACTGGTCTCATACTCCTGACCTCAAGTGATCACCTGCTGCCGCCTACCAAAGTGATGGGATTACAGGCATGAGCCACCACGCCCAGCTACAGGCAGTTGTTAAAAAATCATCCTGTTTTATTGTGGCTTTATGATGTTCTTTCTGATTTTTGTTGTTAATTTATTCAGTGAATTTAGTAACCTGTGCAAAAGCTATTTATTTTTCTGTGCAAAATCAGTTTTAAGTCTATATTCTGCTAATCACTCACAAATTACATTTCTCTTTCTATTAGTTATAAAATAAAATAATTACAGTAATAATTTAAGAAGCAACTAGAGCTCGAACAAAGTTTTAATCCTAGTAGGTTTTCCCATTTGGAATTAATAGTGTATTGAACAGAGAAATTGCCTAGATTCAGTTGCCATAAACGTGCATCCATTATTATAAATACAGTTGGCTCTTTGTATCCACTGGTTCCATATCCACAGATTCAAACAACCACAGATCAAAAAGACTGGGAGAAAAAACTGAAAACAACAACAAAAGATACAACAGTAAAAAATAATACAAATTTAAAAAACAATACAACAACTATTTACATAGCATTTAAATTGTCTTAAGTATTATATCTCTAGAGATGATTTAAAGTATACAGGAGGATGTATATAGGTTCTATGCAAATACAATGGCATTTATAAAAGGGATCCATGGATTTTGGTATCTGCCCAGGGGGCCTTGGAACCAGGTCCTTCACAGATGCTGAGGGGCAGCTCTATAAAAAATCATAAAACATTATTGAAAGGCCATATATATTTAGCATGTATACATGCACACACACACACACACACACACACATATATACACACACCCACTTTTCTTTAAATTTTTTTTCTGTACCATTCAAGAATAGATTTCATATATTATGACCTTTTATCTCTTAGTACTTCAACATGTTCCCTAAGAATAAGAGTATTTTACATAGCCACAATACCGTTATAAAGTACAGGAAATTTAACATTGATACCTGTGGTTCAATTCCCATGTTTACAGTTCTCCATGTCTTTCCTACGATATCAGATGCAGTCTAGAGTTGTGTATTTCATCTGTCATGCTGTTTTATAGAATGCTCTTTGTTTTGGTTTTATATGATATTTTTTCTCATAATTAGGTTCATATGTGTTCTTGGCCAGGATGCCACAGAAATGATGATGTGTCTTTCTCTGGGTATCACATCCAGAGGCATGTACTCTCTCTCTCTCTCTTTCTTTCTCTCTCTCTCTCTCTCTCTCTCTCTCACTCACTCACTGATGATGTTAATTTTGACCACCCAGTACAAGGTGTTAATTGGTTTTTCCATTATGTGCTTTACAATTTTTTCGTTTGCAACTAATAAACATTCTGTGGGCAGACACTTTGCATCTCTGCCAGGATCCTGCTTTTCATCATGTTTTCACCCCTAGATTTATCATCTGCTAATGATTCTTACCTGGGCTAATCTTTACTATACTGCTTGCAAAATGGGGATTTTTCAATTCTGTTGCATCTGTCATATTTATCAGTCATTTGTAAGGAAGAGCCTACCTTATCTTCAATTTATTTATTAATATATACTTGCCTTTGCAATGTGGACTTTGCAGTTATTGCCAAATACCTCTGCAAGATGTGTTTACAATTTTTTTCTAGTATTTACTAAATTTACTGTGTTCTAAAGTTATTTGGATTAGGTTTTTCTTTCTCTCTTAACTGTTATAGTTATTAATTGACTTAATTTGGAAATGTTTTCATTTGTATTCATTTTACAGATTTTTATTTTACTCAATGGACTGTAGTCAGTTACAGTCCATGCTTATTTTAAGATTTTCCTTTTTTGAGACAGAGTCTCTCTCTTTTGCCCAGGCTGGACTGCAATGGCAGGATCTTGGCTGACTGCAGCCTCTCCCACCCAGGCTCAAGTGATCCTTACACCCCAGCCTCCCAAAGTGCTGGGATTACAGGCATGATCTACTGTATGGCCTATTTTAAGATTTAAATTGTTCCATCTTTGGTCAAATGGAGGCTCTTCAAACTGGTTCCTGCATTTTCTTAACATCCTTTCTTTTTTTTTTTTATTGTAATAGCATTTTTAAACTTTGTGATATAACAAAATGTTTCAGCCCATTCTGTACCTGATCCAGCCTTGTAGTTAGTCACTTCTCCAAAGAGACCTGGTTCCTTTTTGTAAGGAATGAAACCTAAAAACAAAATTTGAATTTTAGGCATGCTAATTGTTGCTGGGGTAGCATTTCTTCCAGCACCTTTCAGTTAACAGAACTGAAAACGTGAGCTTGTATTGGTGTCTCCAATCCCACAAAGGGCTTTTTAACCTCAACCTATTCCTCATTTTTGTCTTTTTTCTTCTCAGGAGGAACCCTGGCTGTCAACAACATTAACATTAACTCAGTTTCACAATAAATATCTATAAAAAGAAAATTATTGAAAAGCATTCAGGCTGGGCGCGGTGGCTCACACCTATAATCCTAGCACTTTGGGAGGCCAAGGCGGGTGGTGGATCACGAGGTCAAGAGATTGAGACCATCCTGGCCAACGTGGTGAAACCCCGTCTCTACTAAAAAATACAAAAATTCGCTGGGCATGGTGGTGCGCTCCTGTAGTCCCAGCTACTTGGGAGGCTGAGGCAGGAGAATTGCTTGAACCCAGGAGGCGGAGGTTGCAGTAAGCCGAGATTGCGCCATTGCACTCCAGCCTGGGTAACGAGCGAAACTCTGTCTCTAAAAAAAAAGAAAAGAAAAGCCTTCAACATGTGTTTGCAGTTCTTTCTCTGATATTTAATAAATTTACTGTGTTCTAAAGTTATTTGGATTAGGTTGATCTTTCTTTATTGTTTTAGTTATTAATTGACTTGATTTAGAAATGTTTTTGTTTATATTCAGTTTTAGATTTCTCTCATCCTTGTTTATTTAATTTGTCTTTGGGGGTATATGTAGAAATGAACATGTTTTCACAAGTCAAATCCATAAACAAAAGTATATTCAGGATAGTGTTCTCCCTCTCTCATCCTTTCCACCCTATTTCCCCCAGCCCCCTCCCTATAGGCAACAGTTTTTTTTTTTTATTTTCTATCGTTCATGTTTTTTGTTTGTTTGTGGAAGTAAGCTGATTCATACGTGTTTTCGTTTTTCCATGGTTCCTCTACTTTCTTTCATAAAAGGTAATTAACTGCCTTGCTTTTATCATTCACCAGCGTACCTGGAAATTACTCTTTATCAGTTCATTGAGATATTCCTCATTCTTTTTACAGCTTCATTGTACTCTCTTTTGTGAGTCTGCACACACACATTGATCTGTGCCATAGTTGATTCAGTCATTTTGTATGTGTGTGCATTTTGATTATTTCCAGTATTTTGCAGTTACAGATAATGCTGCAATGAATTATCTTACGCATGCAAACATTTTCAGGCTGAATAGAAAAAATATTAGAACTAACTGTATGCTGTTTATCAAAATACACTTCAGATATTAACATACGACAGAGAAGATCCTAAGTAAAATGTGGTAAAAGATACACCATGCAAACATTAGTCAAAAGAAAGCTGATTAAGCTGTAATAATAACACGATAGACTTTATGCAAGAAATATTACTAGAGGCCGAAAGGGCCATTTCATAGTTATAAAAGTTATTTTAAAAAATATTTAAATTTGTATGTACCTAATAACATAGCTTCAAAATACATAAAAATTGGGAAAACTCAAAGACAGAAGAATTGACAATTAGAGTTGGAAATTTTAATAAACCTTTCTTAGTAATGGATAGAACAATCAGATGAAAAGTCAGTAAGGCGATATAAGATTTAACTTACACAACCAAATTGACCTAATTGGCAGAGCTGTAGAACATTGTGCCAAACTATCACAGATATTGTTTTGAAGTACACGTGGAACATTTACCAAACTGGACCATTTTCCTGGCAGTAATACAAGTCTCAACAAATTTCAGAGGATTGATGTCATACAGAATATATTGTAAAATGGAATTACAGAAAATTATCTTCAGGCTATGTGTATATAGTGTATATAAAACATAAATGCATTTTTTGTGTTTAGATTTGGGTCCCATCTCCAAGATATCTCATCTATATGCCAGTATTCTAAAATATTAGCATGGAGCAATGTTTGTATATATGGAATCATCAGAAAGTGAAGGTGTTACCGTCTTAGCCATCCATGCATGTATAGTCTGGTTATGCGGCATCATCTTCATTCCTGACTCATATGCTTCCTATAAGCAGTCATTTTCTTATACTTATTCATACATAAGTACTTAGTAAAAAAGGTGACATACATATCTAGTGTTTATGTATGTCATACATGTACAGAAAAGGTATGTCACAGCTGAAGGGGGCTAGGAAGTTCTCTTTTCCCTTGCAGACACTGAGTAAATAGACTGCATTGCGTGCCTGCATTTTGACTGCAACCTGTCCCATGAAGTTACGTGTGGAATTTTTCACTTGTGGTGTCATATCAGTGCTCAAAATGTTTCAGTTTTTGAAGCATTTTGAATTTAAGATTTTTGGTTTGTTTTTTGAGAAAGAGTCTCACTCTGTTGCCCATGCTGGAGTGCTGCAGCACGATCTTGTCTGACTGCAACTCAGCCTCCTGGGTTCCAGCGATTCTCCTGCTCAGCCTCTTGAGAAGCTGGGATTACCAGAGCCTGCCACCACGCCCAGCTTATTTTTGTATTTTTAATAGAGGCAGGGTTTCACCATGTTGGCCAGGGAGGTCTCAAACTCTTCACCTCACATGATTCTCCCGCCTTTGCCTCCCAAAATGCTGGGATTACAGGCATGAGATACCATAGCTGGCCAAATTTCAGATTTTTGGATTAGGAATGCTCAATGTGTATGAGACAGAATACTTTTTCCCCAACTTTGCCAACAAAGTATATAGTGTATAATTAAGCTTTTTAATTTGTGCCTGTCTGATGGCTTAGAAATGGCATATTAATGTAACTTTAATTATATTCCATCATTATGAATAAAACATTTTTTCATATATTTAAGAATCATTTTTATACTTTGTGAATTACCTTCTATTTTAAAATTATTTTTCTATAGTGTTTTTTCCTCAAAGTTTGTTTTTAACATATATATGTTAGAAATATTAACTAAATATGGCAAATTTTTCTGTTAATCATTTCTTCTTTGAATTCGTATATATGTATATTTTACCATGAAAAGATTAAATTTATTTAGTTCAATTTGTCAGTCTTTGATTACATCTGGATTTTGGGTCATAGTTAAAATGCTTTTCTCTCCATTTAGGTTATAAAGGTATTCACCTATGACTTTTGTTCTTTTTTATTACTTTTTCCACCTGTTCTAATTACCTATGATTGATTTTAGTACTTCTGCATGTACATTTTAAAATGTGGTATTTGTGTTTTATTTAGAGTTTATTTTCATGTATGCTGTGAGGAATGATTTTGTTTTTTTACACTTGACCACACAGCCATTTGAAAAGCTGTTTGTTTTCTTGCTTGAGAATGGCATGTATGAATATTTTCTGTGTTTTGCAGGTTGATAAGAATTTGTCTTTAGCTTTTATGTTTGAAGGATATTTTGACCTAATAGAAAACTCCTGGCTTGTGCTTTTTCTCCTGGGCATCTTTTTATGACGGTGTTTGTCTAGTATGTCCTATAACTTGTCCAGAATCATTGTTAAACATTGTGCTTTTTCAATATGTAGATTTGTCTTTTGGTTCTTAAAAATTTTGTTGAATTTTATTTTAAAATACGTTGTTTCATTGTTTTGCTTTTTTTTTCCAAGGTCTTCAGTTATATTGGCTCTCTGTATCTTCTCTAGTTATTCTACCTAACAATTTTGTCTGATTTTTTTATTTTTCTTGATTTTCTCATTTATGTTCTTTATTTCCATCAGTGTGTTTTCCATGTTTCTGTTTTCTCCTATGCATCTTCTCATTTTGTCTTCATATCTGTGTGTATTGTTTTTGTGGGGGAATTCTAGCCCTCTTACCTTCCTGACCATGGGTTCTTTTGCTTTACCTACTCTTGTCTGATTATCACCTTCTGTTGTTTATCTATTCCTTCAGTTCTTTTATGTCTGCCCTGAGGTATTCCTTCCTGGTAGCACTTGTCTAATGTTTTTGTTTGTTTTTATTTTTTAAGACAGGCTCTTGCTCTGTCACCGAGGCTGGAGTGCAGTGGTTCAAGCATGGCTCACTGCAGCCTTGAACTTCTGGATTCAAGTGATCCTGTGCCTCACCCTCCTGAGTAGCTGGGACCACAGGCATATGCCGCCACTCCTGGCTAATTTTTATTTTATTATTTGTAGGGACAGAGTCTTGCTATATTGTACAAGCTGGTCTCTAATTCCTGGACTCAAATTATCCTCCCATCTTGGCCTTCCAAAGTGCTGGGATTACAGGCATGAAGCCACTACACCTGGCCTCTTGTTTTTTTTTTAATTCATGGTGTTCAGTTATAGTTTTCATCTGCTTTGTGGCAACACTGTTCTGATGTTTTCTTTGTCAATAGGAGAGTTTTGCCGTTCTTTTTCATCTTTTTCCCATAAATATCTTTGGATGCTGTGCCAATGCGTTTTTGTTACTTATTTTTTAGTTAGTTGATTTTTCCTGGGCCAGTTATTTGAAGGAGAATGGGAATGCGTTTTTGTTAACTTATTTTTTAATTAGTTGAATTTTCCTGGGCCAGTTATTTGAAGGAAAATGGGAAAGGTAGCTATGGGAGCCTCAACCAGGGTTGTCTTTCATACTAGTTGAGTTATAGGCTTGACACAGTAATAGGCTGTTGCCTTTTGAAATGTCACTCTGAGTAGCCTTGTCATCTTTGCTTCTTTGATCTTACCTTGTTTACCACAGGGGAGGATGGTTTCTAATGCTGGCTTGAATTCTTTTTTCTTTTATTGGTATCTGTCTCTAAAGGAAACCTTTCTTCCAGTGTGACCCCTTCCTTTTTAGAAGGTATGTTTTTGCTAGCATTCTCTAAGATCTGCCACCTCTAGGCCCCACCTGGGCACTTGCTGTCATACTGTCTCTGCCTTCTCTAGGGCTTGGACTTTGTTCCTTCTCTGTCCAGGTAGCACTCTCATTCTGTACCACCCTTTCATTCTGGGAGTACAGTTTGACTGGAAATGTATGAAATTGACTGCTGCTAGGCCCCCTTAGTACTCTCTGTCCCTTCCAGTTATTCCCATTTCAATCTCTTTGAGATTTTACTCTTACTATGTTTTTTTATGTGTGGGATACTTTTACTTAATATTTTGTTTTTATAATAGGCAGTACCAAGAAGCAAGAGAGACCTATCTTGATCTGGATAATAAAGTAAGGACTTTAAAAAAGTTTATTAAATTACTGGGAGAAATCATGACCCACAGATTCAAAACATATCAACAATTTAGAAGGTAAGTACATTGAAAAATATTACTATATATTATACATTTTTGTTTCCTTGTTTTTACATTATTTATGTCATTCTGTTATAGCGAAGACTATTCATGCTTGCTTTGTTATTCAGTACTTCAGATTCTATAATTTAATCAGAGAATTCCTAATCTGAAGGGATCTTTATAGTCAGCTTATCCAACTTTTCCACTTTGTTAGATACTCTTTATGAGGTCATTCACAGATGACTGACTATTCATCCTTTGAAAGAGAACTCATTAGTTCTAGTGGTCACTTTATATCTCTATGTCATAGTTTGTTTAATTTTTGCAGTATTTCAAACTTTTTCATTATTAATCTCTATAGTGATCTGTCATCAGTGATCTTTGTTACTATTGAAATTGTTTTCATGTCCCACAAACTGTGCCCATATAAGACAGCTTGTTTTACCCTTGGCCATTGCATGTTTTTAATGGATACAAGCATTTGGTAGGAACTGTAAAGGTAGTATCTCATTTGGCTTACCATAATCTACTAGAAAGATGTAGGTCCATGAATGCAGAAACTCTTGTTTTGTTTACTGCTGTATCTCCAGTGCCTATAACCATACCTTATATATAGTAGCACTTGATATATATTGGTTGGATAAATGAATACAGAGTTAGGGAAACTGGATATTATTAACATATCCAGAGATGTTCAGACTCAAAGGGATAGAATTGACTCACAAGTGACAGAAATAAACTAGAGGATAATTGTTAGGGAGGGATGGCCCTTTAATATACATGAATCCAAGACAGCCCTAGTCCTTTCATTTGTCTCTGTTTTTCTCCAGGTAAATTCTCTCAGTAATACGCTTTTTTAAACTGTTTTTATATCCAAAACTCTTCAATCTTAAGACTATACAAATTTTTTTTAATGTACCTAGCTCTAGTACATTGACCATATTCCTCAACTGTAGGTTAGATTTTTGAAGTTCCTGTTTTAGCTTTAGAAACAAGAATTAAAAAGTACTCATTTGTACTCCTTTGAGGCTACTTTTAAGCCTTGTTAGATGAGATTAGAGCAGCCGTTGATTGCGGGCCAATTTTTTTCCTACCTCTGAGGCAGTGCTATTCTGAGTACTCTACTAATATCTTGTGAATCACGAGGTTTTCGCTCTAGCCAGTAAGAACATGAACTATTCGTGGTTGTCTGTGAGCTGTGGGAATTACTTCTATTTCCTTTGGATATTTCTTTTCCCAGCCTCAAATGGTGTCCTCACATATATGCACTGACCAGTACTCTGCTCAAGACTGGAACAGAACCCCTTGTAGATCCTCTGGAGTTGCTTTGGCCTCCTCAGACTCCCAGCTCCATCTCCTCAAACAGGAACAACAGCTCTACCTAGGCTTCTACTCTTTTGTACTCTTTCAATGAGTAGCAATGTGGGGCATTGATAGGGTCCAATTTGTTTGTTTCCTGTCTTTCAGAGATCATTTGACTAGAACTAGTAGGCAGTTCTAGTCAAATGATCTGATAGTCACTATCTGATAGCCAGAGTCTGAAAACCTCCAGAGTTTGGAAGAAGTTAATTCCAACCCTCATGGATGTCTTTGAGGGATTCAGTGAAGGAAGTAACTGCAGATATGGTGGAAGTAGCAGGAAAACTAGAATGAGATGTGGAGCCTGAAGATAGCCAGAGTCTGAAAATGCTTACTTGATATGTTTTGTCTAGTTTTGTTGTTTCAGGCAGAAGAATAAACCTAATCTCTATTACTACATGAATCTGTTCCAGATGTAGTAGGATTTATTTTTGTATCATTACTCAGAAATTTGTATTTAAAAGGTTTTTTGTAAAGTACTGATTTTACAGTTTACAGGCATACCTCATTTTACTACAGTTCATTTTATTGCACTTCACAAATATTGCATTTTTTACATATTAAAGGTTTATGGCAAGCCTGCTTCAAGCAAGTCTGTTAGTACCATTTATCCAACAGCATGTGATCACTTTATGTCTCTGTGTCATATTTTAATTTTTACAGTATTTCAGACTTTTTCACTATTATTAATCTGTTGTAGTGATCTGTCATCAGTGATCTTTATTACTATTGAAATTGTTTTCCAGTGCCATAAACTGTGCACGTATAATACAGCAAACTTAATAAATGTTGTGTCTGTTCTTCCTGCTCCACTGACTGGCCATTCATTCCCTCATCTCTGTCTGTCCTTGGACCTCTCTATTCCCTGAGACACAACAGTATTGAAATTAAGCTAATCAATAGCCTTACAGTGACCTCTGAGTGTCCAAGTGAAAGGAAGAGTAGCATTTCTGTCACTTTAAATCAAAAGCTAGAAATGATTAAGCTTACTGAGGAAGGTACGTCAAAAGCCAAGATAAGCCCAAAGCTAGGCCTCTTATGCCAGTTAGCCAAGTTGTAAATGCAAAGGAAAAGTTCTTGAAGGAAATTAAAGGTGCTATTCCAGTGAACACACTAATGAAAAGAAAATCAAATAGCCTTATTGTTGATGTGAAGAACGTTTTCATGGTCTGGATAGGAGATCAAAGCAGCCACAGCATTCCCTTAAGTGAAGACCTAATCCAGAGCAATTCCCTAACTCTCCAGTTTGATGAAAGCTGAGAAAGGTAAGGAAGCTGCAGAAGAAAAGTATGACGCCAGCAGAGGTTTGCTCCTGAGGTTGAAGGAAAGGCTTTCTTTTTAAGATAAAAGTGCAAGGTGAAACAGCAAGTGCTGATGTAGAAGCTACACGTTCTCCAGAAATTCTGACTAAGATAACTGATGAAAGTGGCTACACCAAACAACGGATTTTCAACACAGACAAAACAGCCTTGTATTAGAAGAAGATACCGTCTAGGACTTTCATAGCTGGAAAGGAGAAGTCAATGCCTGGCTTCACAGGATAGGCCAAAATCTCTTGTTAGAGGCAAATCCAGCCAGTGACTTTAAGTTTAAGCCGATGTTTATTTACCATTCTGAAAATCCTAGACTCTTAAGAATTCTGCTAAATCTACTTTGCCTGTGCTCTACAAATGGAAAAACAAAGCTTGATGAGAGCACATCTGTTTACAGCATCATGGCTTACTGAATATTTGAAGCCCACTATGGAGTCCTACATCTCAGAAAAAAACTTTTTTTTCAAAATGTTACTGCTCATGGACAGTGCACCTGGTCACCCAAGAGCTGATAAGATATACAAGAAGATTAATGTTTTTATGCCTACTAAAAAAACATCCATTCTGTAACCCATAGATCAAGGAATAATTTTAATTTTCAAGTCTTGTATTCAAGAAATACATTTTTAAGACAATAGTTACCATAGATAGTGATTCCTCTAATAGATCTTGACAAAATAAATTGAAAACCTTCTGGAAAGGACTCATCATTCTAGATACCATTAAGAACATTCATGATTCATGGGAGGAAGTCAAAATATCAACATTAACAAGAGTTTGGAAGAAGTTATTCCAGCCTTCATTGATGTCTTTGAGGGATTCAGTGGAGGAAGTAACTGCAGATATGGTGGAAGTAGCAAGAGAACTAGAATTAGATGTGGAGCCTGAAGATGCGACTGCTTGCTACAGTCTAATCTCATGATAAAACTTTAACAAATGAGGGGTTACTTATGGAAGAGCAAAGAAAACAGTTTCTTGAAATGGAATCTACTGGTGAAGATCCTGGAACATTGTTGAAATGACAACAAAGTCTTTAGAATATCACATAAAATAATAAAGCAGGACAGAGTTTGAGAGGGTTGACTCCAACTTTGGAAGAAATTCTCTGGGTAAAGTGTTATCAAACAGCATCACATGCTGCAGAGAAATCTTTCATGAAAGAGTTAGTCGATACGGCAAACTTTATTGTTGTCTTGTTTTAAGAAACTGCCAAGGACACCCCTTCAACAGCCAACACCCTGATCAGTCAACAGCAATCAACATCAAGGCAAGATCCCCCACTAGCAAAAAAGATTATGACACTGAAGACTCAGATGATTGTTAGCACTTTTTAGCAATATAAAGTATTTTTAAATTAAGGTATGTATACATAGTCTTCAGATGTGCTATTGCACACTTTAAATAGACTACAGTATAGTATAAACAAAACTTTTGTATGCAGTGGGAAACCAAACAATGTGTGTAACTCCCTTTATTGCAATAGTCACTTTTTTGTGGTGGTCTGGAGCAAGCTGCAGTATTTCTGAAGTGTCTGAATTACCTTCATATGATTCTTCACCACTGACTATTTCATATTGTTTACTCAATCTTAGGAGGAGAGTTAAGATGATCTAATTTTTTAAATTGTTTATGTCTTTACTCTGGGGAACTTTGCCGTTTTATGACAACAATCTTTTAGCAATAAATGAATACATATCTGTATTGAAGGAAACATTAACAGAAAACTCTGAAAACTAGCTAGCAATGGTTGCTGTGGAAGCAAAAGGAAACTCAGGATATCAGTGATTTCCAGTGTGGGAATTTAATGCAGTTTAGGGAGGGAAATAGGAGGGAAAAGAGTACCAGAGAAATGAGCCATAGACTTACTAGGGAGCAAAGATGTTAGGAAACCATGGCCGGTGACTTACCTTGCAGATCTTATTTTCTAAATACCATTCCCTACTAAAAGATACCAGGGCTCCATGGAAAAATGGCAGATTCTAGAGCTGGGGAGGGAAAGTACAGATGAGGCTCATGCTATGCCAGAAAGGAAGGAAGGGCTAAAAACAAAAGATAGGGAGTCATGTTAAAGGACACACGATCCAGCTTGAAGGAGTGCCCATTAGAAAAATCTGGGGCAGTTTGATGATCACAGTAAGATAGTAATAGATGGTGTGACTTATGTAAAAATGAAGCCAGTGAATAAGACTCCCTAACAATAGAAAGTTAGATAAGGAAATAAAGAATTGAGGAAGAATGGAAAGTTTTTTCTTATAGTAAAATGCCATCTGATATATAGAGAAGGAATGTTGGGGCAAGCAATGTATAAGGCTTTAGAGGTACACCAATGCTTAAGAGAGTGCCTTTAGCTTTTTTGCTACTGTGAAGTTGGGAGGAGGCAAATAGATAGTTTGTCCATTTATTTTATCACCATTAGAGTTAATCCTCTCAAGGACAAGATATCTTTATATAATGTATTAAGGTAATGCCTTATATTATTAATTAGCTGAATGACATACATTCCTAAGCACTGACTGTGGTATAATGGGTTATATTAAATGGGGGATGACAGTTAATTTGTTTCACTAATTTTTTTAATTATAAAAGTAAATGAACTGGTGAAAATGTATGGGCATAAATGAATATAAAGATACAAGGAAAAAATATTACCTAAAACCCAACTATTAAATGAGTAACCAATGTTTCCATTTTAGCATATTTCCATCTGGTTTTCTAACATACTTAGATCATGCTGAATATACTTCTTTAAAAAATATTTGCCGTCTTTTTAATGTGCCCAATTTTTAAATTTCAAGGTGTTTGACTTTACGATGCAAATTGTACTTTGACAACTTACTATCTCAGCGGGCCTATTGTGGAAAAATGAATTTTGACCACAAGAATGAAACCCTAAGTATATCTGTAAGTATCCTAATTCTTTGCATCTTAATCAATAGAAAAACTAGTTGTTTTTTTTTATTTATGTTGGGATTTTTTTTAGAGACAGAGTATTACTCTGTTGACCAGGCTGGAGTACAGTGGTAGCATCATAGCTCACCGTAACCTTGAACCTTGAACTCATGGGCTCAAAGTGATCCTCCTGCCTCAGTCTCACAAGTAGCTAAGAGTAGCTAACTTTTTTTTTTTTGGTAGAGACAAGGTCTCACTGTTGCCCAAGCTGGTTTCAAATTCCTAGCCTCAAGCAATTCTCCCGCCTTGTTCTCAGAGAATGCTAGGATTATCAGTGTAAGCCACCATGCCCAGCCTACTGCTTTGTTAAAACATTGATAAACTTTAACCTGTTGTCTTTGAAACAAATAATTTATTTTTAAGTTAAGGATGGTCTTTGCCAAAATTGATCTTACTAAATAAAGCTGCTAGTGTAGATTTTATTTTTAGGCAAACACATTATTTTCCTAGGATGATAACTGGGAATTTTTTTTCAGTTACAAGTATTTACCTTGTCTTTCTACTCCACTAGTTCCTTTTTAAAATTTACACAGCATTTTAAATTATTCAAGGCATTACGGAAAGTACATAGTCTTCAGTCTCCTATAAGGAAGCAAAGAAGGTTCTTCCCCATGTAATTGTGTTTATACTATTTACTTCTGAAATTGTCCCTAGTGATGGCCGCTTTTGAGTAAAAAAAGCTACCATGTTCAACTTGGTGGATTTTATGGGTTCTTTCACAGTCATATGTGTTACAAGAGGGCGTATGGAGATACGGCATTAAAAAAATGTGTGGTCAGGTGGTCAAGAAAAACTACCCACTCTGAATATTCTGGGGCTGAATTTTCAAATAATTGCCTGCTACTCTTAGTTACCATAAATTTTATCCTTCCATTTTAATACTTAGAATAAATGTTAGATGTTTAATTTCTACTGGTAAATCATGGGTAACTCCTTTTTACCCACCATTGGTTTTTAAAAGAGCCAATTTTTAAAGATACAAATTTGAAAGTATGGGGAGGAATTGTGCTTATTGGTAGAGAAGATAGTATGTCATGGTAGTTTATTGTTCTCACTGCAAACTATGAAAAAGCCAGGGAAGTTACAAAACTTTTATTTTTAAGGACACTGGAAAGCTATATAAACAATAATGACTAGACAAATTGAAATTCCAGGGGATAGGAGGGCCTGTCCAAGGTGGGCTGACAATTGCTGGACGTTTTCTTTCCTGGGAGCATTTGATGATTCTGGACTTTGAATAGGTAATAGGGGACTGAAAAGACAGAGTAGAAACTTGGGAACTGCTAGGCACCTAACTAACAGTTCAGTTAGTCAATTTCCGAGTTCTGGTGTTGTCTACAGCTGGCCCAAGGAACAGTTATGAATAAAAAGTGGACTAAGTCTTAGGAAAATTGGAACTTAATCCCAATCCAGCCCTTACTAACTATGAGCCCTATCACACCTCAAACCTAATATAAGGAAAGGGGACCCCTCTTTAGTGAAATATTATACATTTGGAGCCTCCATTGATGTTTTACACAAAATTATCAAGCATAAGGTAAAAAAGACTACTTATCCCCTAAGATCAGGAAGAAAGTAGTTCTGTCCATATTCACCATTTCTATTAAAAAGTAGCATTCCAGATTCTAGCTAGTACATTTAGCCAAGAAAAAGAACTGAAAGGCGTGTATATGGAACAGAAGAAGTAAAACTCTTTTGATCCACAAGTAATATGGTTATCTCTGTAGAAAATCTGATGGAATCTACAAAAAGAGCTACTAGAACCACTGGAGTTACAACTAGCAAGGTTACAGACACAATCAGTATACATAAATGAAGTATATTTCTATATGCTTGTACCAAATGACTAGAAATTGAAATTTTAAAAAATACTATTTACATTAGCATCAAAACTATAATAGGGAAAAATCTGACAGAAGATATTCAAGACCTATACACTGAAAACTACTAAAAGAAATGCTGATAAACTTAAGACCTAAATAAATGGAGCTATATCGGGTGTTACTAAATCAGAAGACTCAATATTATTAATAATTAAGTCCTTCTCAAAATAATCTATGGACTGACTCCCTTCAGTTTTCATTAAAATGCCAGGAGACTTGTTTGTAGAAATCAACAAGCTGATTCTAAAATTCATATGGAAATGCAAAGGACCTAAAATAGCCAAAACAACTTTGAAAAGGAAGAATAAAATTAGAGGACTTATCAAATTGTACACTTTAAATGTATGCAGTTTTTTATATTTCACTCATACCTCAAAGCTGTAAAAACTACCACATCCATGAAGAAGCATGGAAAGGTGACTGATAATTTTTTTAAAGTAGAAAATAGAACCAGACTACTAGATGATAGTTACAAGAGAAAGCAGACTAATATTTTTGACTGTGATTAATTTGTTAAAGAACATAGAGTTAATTATAAACAAAATGGACAAAATAGATCCAGAGTTTCAACATAAAATTGGAATCCACAATTTCAGTACAGAATTGGAAGCTACAAGAATATTCTAAAACTAAAAAGTGTAATATCTGAAATTAAGAACTCATTGGATGGATTTAATAGAAATCAAGGCAGGTCAAAAGGAAATACCTAAATTGAACAGCATACAAATAGAAAACACTGAACAGAGTTTGAGATATGAGGGGCACAACCGACAAATTTAATATAATTGAAGTCCCAATAGGATAGAACAAAGAAAGAGCAGAAAGAATATTTGAAGAGATAATGTTTGATAATTGTCCAAACTGAAATACATAATCTTGATTCAGAAACCTCAGCAAGCTACACGTCAGGTAAATATAAAGAAACAACACCTAAAAAACATATGATAGTCAAATAGCTGAAAACAAAAACAAAGAGATAATCTTAGAAGTAGCAAGAGAAAAAAAAGGCATTAGTTTCCAAAGAGCAACAATAAAACTGAAGGCAGACTTTTTAACAGAAATTGTAGAAGGTAAACATTACCTGACAGACTTTAAAGTGCTAGCAGCATTTTTAAAAACTGATATCTAGAATTCACTAACTAGCAAAACTACCTTTCAAAAATGAAGATAAAACATCTTAGTTTTCAGATAAACAAAAGCTGAAATAATTATTCTTCAGTGTGCTTGGCCCACAAGAAATACTAAAGACCATCTTCAGATGAAAGAAAAATGGTCACAGATGGAAACATGGAACTGCAGAAGGAACAGAGAGGAATGGAAAAGGTAAATCTATAGGTAAATACAAAACAGTTTCGGTTGTCTAAATCAACAATAATAATATTATTGAATAGACACCCAAGTCTTGAGGGGCTTAGAAGCTGTAAAAGGCAAATATATGACAATAGCACAAGAAGAGAATAGAAGTACATGAAGTTAAACTGTTGTAAGGTTCTTGTACCTTCAGGAAGTAGTACCAACACGAGTTTAAGATAAACTAATACATCGGTGATACATACTGCAGTCTCAAGAGTAACCACGGAATTTTAAAAGAATGTATAATTTTAAAGCTAACAGAGACCAAATAAAAGGAATGGAAAACAAAAATAAATAAATGAAGGCAAAAAGGGAAGAGAAATAAAGAATGTATGGAAGAAATTGAAAGTAGATGCATGGCTCAAATCTACATATATCAGTAATTATATTAACTGTAAGTACACTAAAGTATTAAAAACATTGTCAGACTGAATTGAAAAATATAAAAACTAACTGTATGCTGTTTATCAAAATACACTTCAAATATTAACATAGGACAGAGAAGATCCTAAGCAAAATGTGGTAAAAGATACACCATGCAAACATTAGTCAAAAGAAAGCTGATTAAGCTGTAAAAATAACAGGATAGAAATATTACTAGAGGCCGAAAGGGCCATCTCATAGTTATAAAAGTTATTTTTAAAAATATTTAAATTTGTACGTACCTAATAACATAGCTTCAAAATACATAAAAATTGGGAAAACTCAAAGATAGAAGAATTGACAATTAGAGTTGGACATTTTAATAAACCTTTCTTAGTAATGGATAGAACAATCAGATGAAAAGTCAGTAAGGCAATGTAAGATTTAAATTACACAACCAAATTGACCTAATTGGCAGAGCTATAGAACATCATGCCAAACTACCACAGATTGTATATTGTTTTGAAGTACATGTGGAACATTTACCAAACTGGACCATTTTCCTGGCTATAATACAAGTCTCAACAAATTTCAAAGGATTGATGTCATACAGAATATATTGTAAAGTGGAATGAAATTAGAAATAACAAGTACCCTTAAAACTTAATAAATATTAGAAAATTAAGTAGCACATTTCTATATAATCCATAAGTAAAAAAGAAATCAAATAGAAATTAGAATATAATTTTGAATCAAACAACAATAAAAAGAAAACATCAAAACTTGTATGATATAGCCATAGGATTTCTCAGAAGGGAATTTATACCTTTAAATATATACATTGGTAAAAATGGAAAGTTGAACATTAATGATCTAAGTTCTATCTCAGGATGCTAAAAGGAAAAAAAGTCCATTATAAATTCAAGTAGAGAGAAGGATACAGTGATACAAAGGCAGAAATTGGAGAGTAGAAAGCAAATATGCAGTAGGAATGAAACAGAATAAAGACTCAAGGTAGACCTTATGTATATGCATAAATCATACATATATGTTATGACAGGACTCCACTGCAAGCTGTGGAAAAGGGTCGTCTTCTCATGAATGGTGTTAGGTTCAAATTGTTGGATATCCTTTTGGTAATATAAACAGTAAGCAAAGTTTGACCCCCCTAACTTTATGTACAAAAAGTAATTTAAGTTGATCATAGACCTCAATTTAAAACAATAAAGCTTCTAGAAGATGATAATGTCTTTATGGGTGTGTGTGTGTGTGTGTGTGTGTGTGTGTGTGTGTCTGTGTGTGTGTAGTGTGAAGATTTTTGAAATGGGACACAAAGAGCAACCTGCTCAAAAGAAAAGATTGGTAATTTGGACTTTATTAAAATTAAGAACTTCTCTTCATCAAAAAGTAACATTAAACAAGTGATAAAAGAAGCTACAGACTAGGAAAAGATATTTGTGATGCACACATGCAACAAAGAACTTACGTCTAGAATTAAAGAATCATAAGTACTAAGAAAGACACAGACAACATGTTTTAAAATGGTCAAAACGCTTGAACAAAAACCAGTTTATGTAAATGGTGAATAAACACTTGAAAAACTGTTCAGAATTGTTAGTCATCAGAGAAATATTTATATCAAAGTCAGTTACTATCACACCCTTATGATGATGAAAATGAACAAGACTGTCAGTGTCTTGTGTTGGTGAGGGTGTGGAATTAAAACTCTCATACACTGATGGTGGGAGTATAATTTGATAAAACTAATTTGGAAACCTCTCTGTCAATGTCTGTTAAAAGCAGTTCCATTCTTGCACATAAACCCTAGAAAAAATTAGTGCTTATTTTCTCAAGCAGATATATTTGTAAATGTTCATAGCTTTATTTATCATAGCCCAAAACTGAGCAACCCAATGTCTACCTAGAGTCAAATGGATACATTAGGGTATATTCAAACAATGAGTTACTATTCAGAAATGAAAACAAACGGCTGTTACATACAACATAGGTGATCTGACAATGGTGAGTGAAAGAAGCCAATTACAAGGGTGTAGTTAGTGTATATAAATATGAAGCATATATACAAAAGAGTATATGTAACATCTGCATATGAAGTCCAGGAACTGTTAAGGTTGATGTTGGGTGATTAAAATCTTTTAATCATCACCCTTTTCAGGGATGATAATATGATACAAGTAGTTTGCTTAGATGCTGGGAATGTTCTTGTGTCTTGATCTCAATAGTGGTTACCCAGGTGTGTGTAAGTATTGCAAAGAATTGAGTTGTACACTTTTGTGTTCTCTATAAAAAATTATACTCTATAAAAAATGGAGAAAGAGGAAAGTATTAGAAGTGTTTGAATAATTTATCTTGAGCTAACTATACAAAACAACTCAAGTGGGACTTTCTGATGTTGTCATCTCTGTTTTTCAAAAGAATATTATTGCTTGAAGAATCTTTAACTTCTGTGTTCTTCATTTTACTGCTAAGGAAACTGGCACTGAAGTTCCATGACATGTTAGTTTAGATGGCAGGGCGGGGAGAGTAAAAGCTAGATCCCCCAAATTTACCTAGGGCTTCATTTATTACATTGATGCAAAATATCATTTTGGGACAAGATTGCATCTTGGTATTTAGTTCTTGCTTTTTCGTGGAGATTTCTATTTGGTTGATTGTTGGTTTGGTTTGATCTTGTATTGCTTATGTTAATATTTGTTAATATTGCTTTTTCATTGGAATTTTCATAGAGGATTCAGACTTATGATGTAAAAGTTTAGGGTATGTTTAGATTTGGAATTTTGGCCTTAGAATATTAATATGAGTGCTCTCTTGATAGCAATATCATTTTTTAAATAGTGAATTGAAAAATATTGGAAGCTATATGTCTGCTATTAATATGAAACTAGTTGTTCCTCTGTTTTCACCTTGTATGCGTATATGTATATCTGGAATTTTGTCAAAAAAAAAAAATAGAATCCTTCCTAATGTTATTCTGTATTCTCAGGAAATTGTGTGAACGGTTTGCCGTTAATTCTGTTAGTTGCTTTCTTATTGTTTCCATGGGCCTTTATTTAGTAAAGAATTTTAAAAAGATATTATTTACATATTTCAATCCATTTCTTCGGCCAGTATATGGTTTTTCAAGTTGGTTCTGTCCTTTTGACGTTCAGTAATTACTTTTAGTGCAGTTTAACCACTAGATGTCACTATAATTCAAGTAACAAAAAAAATCTCAGCACTTTTAAATGTTTGAAACTTCAGTTTCAGGGCTGGGTGTGGTGGCTTACACCTGTAATCCCAGTACTTTGGGAGGCTGAGACGGGAGGATTGCTTGAACCCAGGAGTTCAAGACCATCCTGGGCAACATGGGGAAACCTCATCTTCACCAAAAATACAAAAATTAGCTGGCCATGGTGGCATACTCCTGTGGTCCTAGTTACTAGGGAGGTTGAGATGGGAGGATCACTTGAGCCTGGAAGACAGAGGTTGCAGTTAGCCAAGATCATGCCATTGCATTCCAGCCTGGGTAACAGAGTAAGACCCTGTCTCAAAAAATATTAATAATGTTGATTAACATTGATATTTTTATTATTAAGCCTTTGGAATTTTGGTGTGTTAGAGTCACTTATGGCGAAAAAAGTTTTCAGTCTGACTCTTTTGCAGTAGAATGAGAAATACCACTATATGTATAACTGTTTTACTGTAAAGTATTTTGAATGGAATGGATATTTCCAAATGACTAGTCATTTTATTCTCATCTCCTTTTTACTTTGTATTATTTATTTATCTGTGTTGTAAAGAATTTAATCTGACCTTTTACATACTTAGTTTTTTGTTTCTTGACAACTCTCTCTTCAAGGTTCAGCCTGGAGAAGGAAATAAAGCTGCCTTCAATGATATGAGAGCCTTGTCTGGAGGCGAACGTTCTTTCTCCACAGTGTGTTTTATTCTTTCCCTTTGGTCCATCGCTGAATCTCCTTTCAGATGCCTGGATGAGTTTGATGTCTACATGGTATTGTTAAATTTTAAATTCTCTTTTTCATTTTTTTGTTTGTTTGAAACGTGTATTTCTTAAGGAAGCAAATCTTTCCTGAGTTTTGCCCCTAACAGAAAAGATCCTGCCCTGACACTTTAGTCTATGACCAATAGTGGAGAAAAACTAAAGAACTGGAATTCTCTCCCTTGCTTCCAGGCACACAGTACCCCTAGAGACCCTGTCTTGGAGGGGTCCTCCTCTTCTCGCCCAGCATGGATATCCATGCTCTCCATCAGATAGGTGCTTTCTCCCTCACTCTCTCTCCCAGCTTATCTTCATCAATCCATAAATATCTTCAGATTTTTTTTATTTTAATAAAAAATTATAACCAGTTCACCACCCTGGCTTTGACTCACCCTAGCTACTCTTTGCTGTTCCTTCTTTCATAGCCACATATTTCAGAGCAGTGTATAGCATATTAAGGGAGCAAGAACTTTGGAATTTGATGTTAACAAGCCTAGGATTTGAGAACCATCTCTGACAGATAAAATATTTCTACTTACTGGGTCTCAGTGTCTTCATCTACAAATTAGCATTATTACTAATTCCTTTCTCTTAGGGTTTGAGTGAGGCTCAAATGGTGTCTTTCATACATTATACTTACTGTGGTTCAGGTATATAGTATGTTCTCATAAATTAGCAATTATTTCCTTCTTCATATCTCATTGTTTCCTAAATCTACTGTAATCTGGATATAGATGACACTACTCCAGTAAAACTTGTTTAGCAAAGGTTATAAATGAGCTTTAATCTTTTTTTAAAATTTTTTATGAGCTTTAATCTTACCTTATTTTTGAAGTATTTGACACCACAGACCTATCCTCCATCCCTTAAACTGTGTCTTCTTTCCAGCTGCCACCCTTCTATTTCCTGGTTTTCCTGTTTTCTACTCTTTGTCCTTAATCTGCCAAGTTGCCTCCCCTAATTCTGTTCCCCTTAAACATTTGAGGTCTTTGTTTGCTTGTTACAGTATTGTTGATTTTTCTGAATTTCATATTCTACTTCCCTGTACACACATATACATATCAGTTCCTAAAACTACTGCCTGCATATATGGACGGGCCTAACAACCCATAGCTCCGCATCCTGACCTCTCTCCTGTATTCTAGACTTCTAGACCCAGATGCCCTCCTTCCTGTTAGACATCACAGGGTAAACAACCAGTATCTGAAATTCAGCAGGCCTGAGGTTGAACGTGTCTTCATCTCAAAGCCTCTTTCTTTTCCTGAATTCCCTACCTTGATTAATGCAAACAGTCGTTTCCAACCCAGTCACCTGACTTTGACACCTGTGATTTATCTTTGATTCTTCCTTCTTCAAGTCTGATCTCCATCCGCTTCTCCTTTAAGACCACTCTTTTGTCTCTGCCCTCTTCTCCTTTCTCACTGACACTCTTCCTCTCATCCCTCTCTCTTTGCCTCATGCCTGTGGTGATAGCCTCTTCTCCGGACTCCCAGGCTTTCATGTGGTCCTTTCTTCAGTCTGTCCTCAACAGGTTTACATTTCTACAATTGATCTAATTGTGGTCATTCATCTATATAAAACCCTTTGGTGGTTATTATATATGGAACAAATGTTTAATTCTGTAGGGTAGCTTTGAGACCCTTCACTACTGTTTTCAGCTGTTCTAAGCTATTTGTAATTCTCTAAACATGGTGCCTCTGCCTAGTGTGCCCTCCTTAATCATGTGTCACTCTACTAATCTTTCAGGACATTGTTCAAGTGCCACCTTTATGAGACTTCTGTGACCACCATACCCTATCAGGCAGGATAAGGAACTTCTCAGAGCTTCCTTTGCACCACCTTACATCAACTCATAATATATATTACTTTTATATTTTTATTTAAGATAAAAATATAAACATGCTTTATATTATTATATAATTTTTTCTACTATTTTTTATTCTGTTGAATTTGCCTATTTTTATATCTGAATCTCCCACCGGATTATAACCACTTTGAGATTATCAATTATGTCTTAATGATATTTATGTCTCCTAATGCCTAGTTTATAATAAGCATTTAGTGTTTATTCATGAATCAGAATTTATACCTGTGGGTGCTCTATAATCCTTCAGTGTCATTTTTTGTGTGATACTATTGCTGAAAATGGGTTAGAAATTCCTCTGAGAATTGTCTTCAAAGCTAATCACGAGTCATAGAAGATGATTATTGTTTCCATGCAGTATTTTTGTTTGAAATGCTGCTGTGCAGTCTTATCACCCATCTTGTATGTCAGATTTAATTCTAAGCAGCTCCTTTCTCTTTCAGAAACTTAGAGCTTCTTAATCAGAATGGCACTTTGCCCCAATGAAATTATTCAGAAGAATGTGCCCAAGTTCTGTGACCTAATCCAAGGAAAACAAATTTTGGGGGGTTCAGTGGCAGTTTTCTTATAAAATAACGGGTCTCTCAGAGCAGATATGTCTGATGGAATTTTTATAATCAGAGCCATTGAGCAATATAGCCAGCATCTACATCCTCTTTTGACTCCACAGCCCTTGTTCTAAATCACCGTGCTGTATTGCCACATATAGTTTTATTTTTTATTTTTTTCAGAGACAGTCTCATTCTATTGCCCAGGCAGGAGGGCAGTAGCACGATCTCAGCTTACTGCATCCTCTGCCTCCTGGATTCAAGTAACTCTTGTGACTCAGCCGCCTGAATAGCTGGGCTTACAGGTGCCCACCACTACAGGTGCACAGCACCACACCTGGCTAATTTTTTAATTTTCTGTAGAGACAAGGTTTTGCCATATTGACCAGGCCGATCTTGAACTACTGGCCTCGAGTAATCCACCTGTCTCAATCTCCCAAAGTTCTGGGATTACAGGTATGAGCTACTGTGCTCGGCACCACATATAGTTTTAAATAAAACCTTTAAAATATATGTGTTCATGTGTCAATGATTTCAACTTTTAGGAATTTTGTAATGGGATGAGGAACACTTTGGTTTTCTTTTACGGTTATTTAACTCAGAAAATGTAGGCACAGGTCTATATCATTTAATTCCAAAACCTATTATAACTAAGCGTTATCCTTTTTCTATACCGTGATGTGCTATTCAACTTATTTAAAGATACAATTGAGAAATTGGTCTATAAATTCAATTTGGTTTACATTATACAAATGGTAGAGGTAACGGGGAGAGCCAGACTTTGTAAAACTTAACCTTTATCATTGAGGGAAAATTTGAGAGACTTAATGGATTTGAGACCAGTCACTTTTGTTACCATTATCCTGAGTAATTAACCATTACTTTACAAATTAGTTTCATTTTCTAACATTCAGTTGTATCATGTGAATTTTTTTTATTATTTCAATTGCTACATATATTCGAGGGAGGGGGCCATGCATACAAATATTTTGACTATAGGAATTACCTGAAAGACATATTTATTCAGTTATTGTCCCCCAATAGTTTCTCTTTTTATTTTTTCCTTAGAGATGGGGTTTCGTTCTGTCATTCAGGCTAGAGTGCAATGATGTGATCATAGCACTTACTGTACCCTTGAGTTTTTGGGCTCAAGTAATCCTCCTGCCTCAGCCTCCCGAGTATCTAGGGTGACAGGCATGCACCACCATGCCCAATTTGTGTGTATGTGTGTGTTTGTGTAGACAGAGTCTCCCTGTGTTGCCCAGGCTAGTCTCGAATTCCTGACCTCAGTTGATCCTCTCACCTCCGCCTCCCACAGCATTGGGATTACAGGCATGAGCCACTGCACCCAGCCGATTTTCTCCTAATGGTTTCTGGTATTCCTCTTCCAGGATGTTACATTTCTTGGACATCCTAGATAATATAATGACTAATTCCTGGATTTTCATCCAGGAGCTTGATTAGCCCACGGAATGCTGCTTTTACAGAAATGTGACTAATAGCAGTCCTGACTTTTGCCTTTGTTTTTCAGGATATGGTTAACAGGAGAATTGCCATGGACTTGATCCTTAAGATGGCAGATTCCCAGCGTTTTAGACAGTTTATCTTGCTTACACCTCAAAGCATGAGGTAACTTTTGAAAACTCTCTAGATACATATCAAGTATATAAAAGGAAGAGAGACATCTTTCATAATTTTAATTTTTAAAGTACAAATACGTACAAGACCAGTGAAAATAAAAATTAGTTCCCCTAATAGTTTAGGAGATTTAGGATGGTTTTCTCTTTTCTACATATTTAAAATTTTACTTGTATTACTTTGCTTTCATAACTGAAACAAATTTTGTAACTGAAACAAATTTCATAACTGAAACAAGTTACTATTCTGTTTTGAGTCTGCTGCTATGTAGTTATCATGACAAACTAAAGTAATACAGTTTTAGTAATTCTGTTTGGACTAAAATGATTCATGATTCCCTCATCTTGCCTCTCTTCTCTTGGTGACTTAACAGATAACAATCTCGCTAAACAAAGAGTTTTACTCTGCTGTCAGTCAGTATTTACTGGGTGCCTACAATGTGTCAGGCACTATGTCACTTAGAGTTGATATTCTGTCTCTAAAGTGGCCATGTGATTATATGGGGATTTAAATTTGTGGTTGAGAATATTCAGGTAATGTCTTCCTTGCTTGACAATAGCAAAAATTAAAAATAGTTGATATATAAATCTCTTTCATTTTCTTTTCCTCCAAACTTAGGAAGTTAATTTTTAAAAATGAAAACAAATTATTTCCTTATTGCAAATAGTGTTTCTCCTAGAACTATAGATATTAGACATATCCCAGATAATAGCCAAATATTTAGGTTTATATTTTCATGAGGTAATATTAGAATTTTTTTTAATGGGCAGAGGGCTTCTTGGAAATTTGAGTAACTGATTTTGTTTCTTGTAGTTCACTTCCGTCAAGTAAACTAATAAGAATTCTCCGAATGTCGGATCCTGAAAGAGGACAAACTACGTTGCCTTTCAGACCTGTGACTCAAGAAGAAGAAGATGACCAAAGTTGATCTGTAACTTTACATGCCTTGTCCTCATGTTGGATTTGTGAAGGGAAGGAAAAATTCTGAACTCTTGGATATAATAAAATGAGACTGGAGGCATTTTGAAATGAAATAAACTCCTTTATATATCCAACCCCAATCAAATGTATAAATAAGCCTAGAAAAGCAACGACAACCAGCAATTTAAGATTACTATTACTTTCCTTTAAGAAAGTCAGTTTCATAGTACTGGTTTTAAATCTTTTTAAGTTTGTTTTTGTTATGTTACCATCTATTTTTATAGATTGTTTTTCAGAAGTAAAATTTTGTACATATATACATGTACATATCTGTTTAGTTTGAGTTCATTTCTATAGGATTTTGTAAGAAAATAAAAGTTCGAGTACCTGATTATATTTAGTTTTACTTTTACAGATATTACATTCTATAGTTATCAAAAATGGATGAAGGGAGGGATTTCTCATTCCAGAGGGTGGGATGCAAGGGCAGGATAAGACACTTTACGGAGCACTGAAGCTTTGCCAACTTTTACACGTTCTGTTTTCTCAGTCCTTTAACTGATCAGCCTGCCAAGAACCTGCAACCAGTATCAGAACTGGATAATGACAGTTTTTCACTCTGATCTGCAGCATGCTTGCCTGGTTTAAAAGCCCTCAGTCTGCAGTCCAGGGTCAGGGACTCTTCAGGCTTGCCCTCAGCTGAGAGGACACAGGCTGGGAGAAGGGCTGGGAAAACTGGGAGCAGAGGGTGGATCCTCATGTAGCAGAAGAGTAGCTAGTGGCTGCAGGAGCCTGAGGCTATGCTGTTGACGGTGAGCCGAAATCAGTTCTGAGACTCATCTGATTTAGAGG
This sequence comes from Callithrix jacchus, assembly GCF_049354715.1. NCBI lineage: Eukaryota > Metazoa > Chordata > Mammalia > Primates > Cebidae > Callithrix > Callithrix jacchus. The sequence goes on from NC_133515.1 coordinate 97,521,597, forward strand.
TGTTAAAAAGTGTGCTTCTTAGAATGATCAAATACAGTTATTGTAAAAATGCGACATTTATGAACTTTTTTTTTTTTTTTTTTTTTTTTTTTGAGATAGAGTTTCCCACTTGTTACCCAGGCTGGAGTGCAATGGCGGGATCTCGGCTCACCACGACCTCCACCTCCTGGGTTCAGGCAATTCTCCTGCCTCAGCCTCCTGAGTAGCTGGGATTACAGGCATGTGCCACCATGCCCAGCTAATTTTTTGTATTTTTAGTAGAGATGGGGTTTCACCATGTTGACCAGGATGGTCGCGATTTCTTGACCTCGTGATCCACCCGCCTCGGCCTCCCAAAGTGCTGGGATTATAGGCTTGAGCCACCGTGCCCGGCCCATGAACTTTTTATTTTAGAAAACATGAATAGTATTGCTCCCTGTATTCTTTGATACTGGGATTCATGCTAAACTTTTAAAGAATATGGGATATCAAGAAGCATTCCTTACAATAGTAGCAATAAATATTAGAATAAATGTTTATGAAATTGAACTATTTTCAGAAAAAGGGTAGTATATTAAGAGCAGGCACTCTTCTCTAGTTATTGAGGAAAACTAGATTTTGTGTTTTTGGTGGGGAAAGAAGCTTAAGACACTTTAGTCTTAAGTTGAGGTTTGTTGCCAAATGAGAAGTTTAAAAACTTGTGCTTTCTACTCTTAAGAATTTCCAGGAAGAGGAAAGTGTGTGCTGAGTATTTTTAACATTTCTCACTGATCGTACAAAGTCTGATTTTTAAATTTACATTTGTAATGCCTTTGTATTAAGACTATTTTTAACATACATGTGCTTTTCCAAATTAAAAATGAAGGAGAATATACCAAATGCATAAACTTTCACTAGCTAAGAAACTACAGTGTCTGAATTTTAGTTATAGTTTTGAATGTTGTGCTCTTTAATACAGAATGGCAAACATAATCCTCAGGTATCCCAGCATCTCTTATTGAATTAAAGGTTATTCATTGCTTTGGCCTCACAAAGTTTTGGTTTCAACTCACATAAGTGAAAATACCTTCCTTTAATGTTCTAAGTAGTGATATTATTATTAGAATAAAAGAATAAAAAGAAATTGTTCTTTAAAATATGTGTAACTTCTAAAAATAAAACTTGAAATTTGTATGTATTAAGGTCATGCTTTTGTGAATTGGGGAAAGTAGTATTAATTGACCAAATTGATCCTCTATGAATCGTGACCTCAGTACATCATACGGGTGACTCTTTAACCGCTAGTTTGTCATCATTGCAGCTGTCACCGAATGAGGTTCCAGAAAACAAGAAAGGCGTGCTTGGATCTTAAGTCTTAACCTTTCAAATCTGTGGGAGTAGAAACGATTAAAATCATTCTTAAAGTGACAAGTGTGATAAGTTTTCATAAACCAAAGTATAAATAACAGTTACTTATATTAGTAATCAAAACTAAAGTTTCAGTAATTGCCTTCTTAAATATTTTGCAAGTTTTCATGTCTCATTTCTTCCTTCCATTTCCTAGTGCTTTTTTTTGGGAGTGGGGCATATCTTCCTCATGTTTGGGCTGTTTATATGTGGAGACCAAAATGATTAAATTCTGTATAGGAAGCTATTGGCTGGCAATCATTAATTGGATTAGAAATGTTGCCAACTGATGAAAACGAAGTGATCCAGAATATCTGATTAAACTTTTTCCTGAGTACAAACTAGGTGTGGGGAGGGGGAGAAAGTGTTTAGAAACTTTGTCCTAGGGCGATACTTTTTGGTTACATGGTTGACTTAGCTGTACAGCTACATATATGTCTTCTTCTTTGACCAATTCAGATTTTCAGGAGAACTTGATTTGAAATTTGCAGTCCTAAAAGTTTAAAGTTACCAATGTTTCATGGCTTGAACTAAATGCCCATGGACGTGAAGACATATCAGAATATTTATAGGAACAGGTTTTGTTATTTAAGGGTTGGCAAAGTAATAATGTGGATATAAATAACCTGTTTCTTTGAGTCAGCAAATGAAGTTTTCTGAAGTATATATAATATTGATATTTAGCATATTAATTTTGGCATTGGCATATGGATAGAATCTATAGAAACAGAAGTGGCCTGAGTGTACTCACTAATTATAGCAAGCTTAAGAGGGCTTTTTTTGCCTAATTTTTCTTCAGTTTGAAAATGTAGAGATTAATTCATTCAAAAATGATTAAGTTCGTGCCATGAGCTAGGGACTGTTTTAAGTACTAGGAAGACTGGTACTTAAAATACTACTAAATCTGCCTTCATGGAGTTTAAAGTCTAGTTAGACATCAGCAATGCCATACATAATTTCAGTGAATAGTAATTCTTATGAATAATAAGCAGGGTAAGGATGTGAGAGGGTGGGGAGGACTGGTATTCTGAATGGAGTGTCGGGAACAAAACAGAAGTTAGTGTTTGAGTACAAGTCTGCAACAAGTGACAGGGCAAGCCGTGGGGAGGAAAATATGCAAGGCAGAGGGGACAGCAGAAGGAATAGGGCATGGGGCTTGAGAAGAGATTGAACTTCATGTCTAGGAATTGTAAGGCCAGTGTTGATAGAGCTTAGTGAGCAAGGAGGATTGGTAGGGGGTAAACCTCAGAGGTAGGCAGAGTGAGATCATTTGAGGCCCTAAAATTACATTAAGCAGCAGACCTGGTGAATGCATTTTAAAAGAAGCCCTTGGCTGCTGTGTGAGTAGATGAAGGTGGAGCAAACGTGGAAAGAGGATGAGCAGTTTGGAGACTTTTGCCGTGGTTCAGGTAAGGAGTCATGGTGACTTGGACTAAGGTGTTGTAAACAGAAACATTCAGATTTGGGAGATTATGTGCAAATGGCAAGTTTGTGGTTGAAGGAGTCAGAGCTTTAAGATTTCCAAGGAGACAGAGGTCACAGCAGCGGGAGGCTCAAGAAGAACTTCTTGGGGAAGATGACATTTGCGCTGTCTTTTTTATTTTATTTTATTTTAAAGACGGGATTTCACCATGTTGGTCAGGCTGGTCTTGAACTCCGGACCTCAGGTCATTCTCCCACATTGACCTCCAAAGTGCTTGGATTACAAGCGTGAGCCACCACGCCCGGCTCAGATTTGAAATAAAGAGGCAGCAAGACTTGCCAATGAGAATAACTGGAGTTGTGAGAGAGGATCAAGGATCATTTTCTTGGGGCTGAGGCGTAAACAGCTGGATGAACATGGTTCACTCACAGGGGTAGGTACAATGCAGGAGTGGAGGGAGTAATGGACTCCTGTGTGGGGAGAGGATAACTGGGTTGAACATGCAATCTTGAGATAACTCTTTAGACACTAAACAGTTAATCAGGTACTTGATTGGTAACTACATTGGTAAGTGTAGAACTTGGAAATTAATATGCCTTGGAGTCTGAAGATCTGCAAAATGCTCGGAAAAAAATTCAAATTGCATGCCCAAACTATTTGGGAAACTTAATTGTTTTCAAAAAAGAAGGTAAGGGAACAATGTCATTTTACTTAGAAGCTCTGACTGGACATTTCTTGCTAGACCCCTGTACATCCTTTGCTGTGAGGATCTCTAAAAACATCTGTTTAAGCCTGTGCTTTACTTCTTGATGTGATTTCCAACTGTGTGGAAGAAATAAGCATCTGATCTCTTCTTTAAGAAAGTATTTCATATTCATCCAGAGACTGTAACCCTGAATAAATGAATTACAGGAAAAAATGAAGCCTTAAAGCAATATGATTCCCTTTTTAAAAGTTATTTCCAGTATGAGAGGAAATATGGGAACTTACGACTTCTGAATAGAGAAAGAGTTGAGGCTAGACAAGGTATAGAAAATCAGACACTTGGCAGGGGTTGGCGGGACGCAGTGCCTCACGCCTATAAACCCCAGTACTTTGGGAGGCTGAGGCGGGCAGATCACTTGAGGTCAGGAATTTGAGACAAGCTTGACCAACGCGGTGAAACCTTGTTTCTACTAAAAATACAAAAATTAGCCGGGCTTGGTGGCACATGCCTGTAGGCCCAGCTACTCGGGAAGCTGAGACAAGAGAATCTTGAATCCATTAGGTGGAGGTTGTAGTGAGCTGATGTTGCATCACTGCACTCCAGCCTGGGTGACAGAGCAAGATTCTGAAAAGAAAAGAAAAAAAAAAAAAAAAGAAACTTGGGGCCATTTTCCCTTCGGAACAGCAGCAGGGGTTAAACAGCTCGTTAACATGGTAATTAAAATGGCAGTTTTGAGTGTAAGCTAGAACCAGTAGAACCCAGGCCCACTTGATTAAAGGAATCCCATATTGAGTCCTTTCTGAAGGAACCGCTGTAGCTGGTTAGGAAGCAAGGTCAGGAAGGATTCCGGTTGCTAAGATACAATGTGTGTTTAAATGGAACTCAGTTGCAGAGGGTTTAGTTAAAGGTACACCTCAGCTAATGGCTACCTTCAACACTGAGGAATGCAGTAATTATTTCCTTTTGTCATCATTCTTTATTCCCTGTAACAGGTTGTATTTTCCAAAGATGGCCACAACGGTAGATCCCTCCCATGTTCTCCCAGAACCTTGCCTTATAGAGTCTAATTCTCTTCTTCATCTCATCAGATTTGTAACTCTCTTATAACCAACAGAATGCAGTAAAAAGAATACTTTGTAATTCCCAAGGCTAGGCCAGAAAGGCAATGAAAAGGAATGAAGGTCCCGCCTTGATCTCTGGAATACTCATGCTGGAGCCCTGTGCTGGTGTGGAGGCAATCTGACTTCCCTGAGGCCGCCACCTGAGAAAGCCCAGGCAGGCTGCATGGAGAGCGAGAGACGCCCTGCCAGCCCTCAGCTGCTCCAGCCACTTTGTGTTTCACCATCTCACTGTAACTACATGAGCAGTCCCAAGCCAGACTGCCCAAGTGAATCATCTGAGAATTTGTGGTCCACAAAAACTCAGAGGTAATTCAGTAATCATTTGAAGTCACTAAACTTTGTGGTGATTTGTTATATGGTGATAGTAACTGGTATCTGGAAGTAGAAGTACCAAAATAAAAATAAACCTAAGCCATGTGACACTGGCTGGAAGGGTCTCGAGGAGACTGTTCATGAATCTACAGGGCCTTGCAGAAGCTGTTAGCAGAAGCCTAAGGTTTCAAGGATGCTTTTGGGGAGAGCTGAAGGAAAGTAAGAATAATAAATTGAGGCTGGGTGCAGTGGCTCACGCCTGTAATCTCAGCACTTTGGGAGGCTGAGGTGGGTTGATCACAAGGTCAGATGATTGGGGCCATCCTGGCCAACATGGTGAAACCCTGTCTCTACTAAAAAATACAAAAATTAGCTGGGCGTGGTGGCATGTGCCTATAGTCCCAGCTACTTGGGAGGCTGAGGCAGGAGAATTGCTTGAACAAGGGAGGCGGAGGTTGCGGTGAGCTGAGATTGTGCCACTGTACTCCAGCCTGGCAACAGAGCAAGACTCTGTCTCAAAAAAAAAAAAAGAAATAAAAAAAAAATGCAACTGAGAGTGGGAGAAAAGGTGTTTACCAACATGGATGCTTGGGTAACATGGAAAATAGGAGATGTACCCAATAAATAAGGTGATCTAGCCAAGCAGATGTCTAGACAAAGTACGAAAAGGACCCCTTGGCTATTCTTTGCTGCCCGTGACACAATGTGAAAAGAGAGACGAATGAAGAACAAGCAATTATATACAAAGGAGATGAGACTGTTTCTCGTTCCCAGGTGCTCTTCAAGGTGGAAACTGATTTTCAAATATGAAATGGCTTCAGTGCAAAAGTCAAATCCAGAGTGGGACTGTAAGGTCCTCTGTGAGGACCTCAGAAAGATCTAAGGCGGTGTTTTTAGACCTTTTCAGACAGGCAGCAGTCTGCCTTCTAAAATGCGCCTTTTGGGTTGTCTCCATTAAACAGTAGGGCTTCTCAGATTATTAGGGGTGTTCTATAGCAATCTTACAATAAGCCTCTGCTTATGGAGTGGATTTTATAAACTGTCACATGAGAAACCCATAAGGTTTTTAAAAGAATGTCAGCTTAGACTGAAAGACAAAGAGACAGTACAAAATAAAGAGTCTTTCTCCTCCTGAAATTGTATGGTCAGGGAGTAGATTGAGAAAACTACTCAGCTGTAAACACAAATTTATTATTTCTTTAATGAAAAAGGAAGGATGGCCCAGAGGGTAGAAATGTGCACAGAACGCAGATCCGAGAATCATGGAGAGAAACCCCCCAGAGAGCAGGACCAAACCCTAGTCAAGGACCTTACAGGGTGTACCTGGCTGGATTTCAGAATTGCTGTGGACCAGAGATTGCTGTGCGCTTTCCTCTTCCCCCTTTTTGGAAAGGGTGTCTATTGCAGTTATTCTAAGTCTGTACCATCATTGCATGTTGCATGTTGAAGTGAAGAGAGGAGATAATTCTCTATTCATTTTTAAGCCTTTGGATCAGGAAGAATGGGATTCAGTGTGCTGTCATTGAAAAACTGCATATGAGGAGCTTTATATGATGAGATCTTGGGCCTCAAGCCTGACCTTGAAGTCATAATCGTACGAGATTTTGTGGTTTCTTGGGAGGGGATGAACAATCTTGCATGGGAAAGGCTATGAACTGTGGCTGCAAGGTAGACTGTAGCAGATTGTTTTCCAAAGATGATGGCAACAGTTTCTTTTATGCCACATACTCTTCTAGAATCTTGCCAGAGATGGAGTCCAATTCCCTTGAATGTGGATGGGTGTGTGGCTTTCTTGTTACCAGTAGCATACTGTGGAAGTGACACTTCGTGACTTCAGAGGCTAGGTCAGAAAAGATGATAAAACTTCCAACTTTGTATGAATAGTTGTGCTGGAGACCACAGCCCCTGTGTAAATAGTATAACTCCTGAGACTGCAAGAGCAGAAATCCCTAATCAGCCCCCAGCTGCTCCAGGCCCATTTCAGCTCCAGCTGCTACCTGACTACAACTGTATGAGAGACCATGAGGCAGAATCATTCATTTGAGCCCTTTCCTTCGACTTTCTGGTCCACAGAAGCCAGGAAAAATAATAAAGTGATTGTTCTCATTTTAAGCCTCTAGGTTTGGGGGTCAAGATGTCACGGAGCAATCGTAACTGAACCCACTCCCAACACCACCCAAACCCATAGAAACCATTATAATGTGGTATTTCCTTTAATTTTATGTGAGTTATTTTGTGAGAATGTGTCTTTCATTTATATATGAATATAATACTGGGCAATATATTTTGGTCTTTTCCTTCCACTCAGCATTTTTTAAATGCCCATGTCGCTGTGTCCATCAGTCTGTTGTTTCCAGCTGCTGTGTAGCATGCCATAGGGTGCATCCACCGTGTTTTCCTTACCTGTTTTTCTAGTGGTGAACCACTAGATTGCCTCCAATACCCACCCCACAACCATCCTGGGACATGTCCCCTTATAGCACTCAGTGGGAGTTTCTTGGGATAATAAACCTGGAGTGGGAATGCTGGGACAGAGGGAATGGTATACTTCTAGGTACATGCTGCTGGACATTCTCTCCAGGATCACTGCACCACTCCACACTCTCACAGCAGCAGGGACTTAACAAGATGCTTGCTTGCTGGCCCAGCTTCTACATTTTATTTATAAAAAGAACTAGTGAGTCTGCTGGAGGGTTCATTTTCCCTAAGTGCCCCAGATATAGTTCCTTCCTTTCATGAAGGTCTTACTTCAAATGTCACCTCACCACCTTATTGCAAAAGGCCACCAAAGTATCCCATCACTCCCCTTCCTGTACCTTGGCCTGCTCTTCTTCATCGGTATTATATTTGGCATTTGTGTGTCTATGTATTTAGTGTGTCTCCCTCACCACACAAGAATGATGTTAGGTGCACAGTAGGTGATCAATGAAGATTTGTTATGAAGGAATTACTCAGAGCCTGGCTTAAGCAGGTGCCATTCTGAAGAACTCCCCAGCTCCTCACCTACCTACCTGTAAATAGTATGACTCCTGAGACTGCAAGAGCAGAAATCCCTAATCAGCCCCCAGCTGCTCCAGGCCCATTTCAGCTCCAGTTGCCACCTGACTACAACTGTAGTCACTTAGTTGGGAAGGAGTCTTGAGATGTACTGGGCCTCCCTGATCTCTCCCTGCCTACACTTTGGGCTCACCATGAGCAAGGGCGAAGGGTTTTAGGACATTCCATTCACATATAGGACTGTCTTCTCAGGGCAGAATTTTGGTTCTATCAGTGTTTCAGGTACCACTGGCATCCTAAGTGTTTGTAATGGGGTCACCATTTCTTGTTAAATGGATGAATAAAATCATTAGGCCCTAGTTTTGTGTCACTTAATGATCCTAAGACAAAGAATGGTAAAAATAAATGCATTCAATAAAAAATACTTGAATAAGTAATATAGCACTACAGTGTCTGTTACTAAAGCCACTAGCTATATGTGGCAAATTACATTTAATTGCAGAAGAAGATTCAGTTCCTCAGTCACGCTAGCCATACTTGAAGTGCTGAATTGTCATAGGGCAGTTATAGCTAGTGTGCAGTGCAGATGTAGACCTTCCAGTCATCAGAGAAAGTACTATTGGGCAGTGCTGTGTAAAAAACTCAGCTCCTTAGCGGGGCACGTTCTTAAAATGCAAACCTGCTTTTAGAGGTTTCGATGGAATCTCTTCTGCCTTTTTCAAGACCAAAAGAGTCAGAGTTCTGTTCTATTATTAAAAGTATTGTTATTTTTTGTATACTTTAGATTTGGGAAGACAGACGTCTTCTTTCCTACTGACTTATGCTGGAGGACACCCGCAGTCCACCTACTGTGTGTGCACAGCTCTATGTAGTTGCACTGAACATACATTGTTAGCACCAAAGTCACACTGAGATAAAATTTATTGTCATAGAATGAACATCTTTTTTCGAAATGAACAAATCTGTTTTACTCTTCACATGCCATGTTCATTGTCCTTCTTTTGGGAGCCTGGATGAAAAGTTGGAAAGTTGCTTTTTTTTTCCTTTTGTTGTCATTCATTCTTCAGATTCCAAAGTTGTGTATTTAACAGTAGATTTAGTACGCTGTTGCTAGCTGACCATGATTATTATAAGCATCTGCTGCAATTTTAAAATTATAAAATAAGAATTAGGGGGGAAATCAATTGTTATAAATTTATTTGGGACATTTATTGCCACCACATTGGAAGCCTTTGAAAATTCAAACAGAAACCAATACACTTCCATCTTTTTTTTACTTTCAATAAATAATATCTTTGTGTATATGTATATATAGATAGATATACTTAATCAATAAATCATTTAGCAGGGATTTTACATTTTATACTGCATTCATCCAAAATAGCTCTTTCCAGATTGGTAGGATGCAAATGAGGTAAGAATTAAGGCAAACCCAAAAGGCATGCAAATGTAGTACATTTATATTCACTGATAATACAAGCTCTTGTGGTGTGTGGATGAGACACAGGAGCCAAGGGGCCCTCCATGTCTGTCCAATACTATTTTACAGGAGGGTGGTGACAAAGCTTATAATTAAGTTACATTACCGTGGGGGTCTCAGTGCTACTAACATTATGTAATCAAGGAGATACGAGCATTAGCAAAACATGAACAAGAAATCATATAACTCTTTGCAGCACATTTCTGCCCAGGCTTTGGAGGAAGAGGGTTTTTATGAAATGATATTACACATATCGCACTGTGGCAGGTTTTGTTTTATATATGCTTTTAAAATTCATTAGCAAATGACATTCTCATGCACACAAGTGTTTCAAACACAAGAAGCAAGTCCATTTATAGGTAGTCCAAGCAATATTTGTGTGTGTGTGTGTGTGTGTGTGTGTGTGTGTGTGTGTGTATGTGTGAATAGCTGCAGACTGAATGGAACATTGAGACTTTTGTGCAGTCCATAGCATTGACATCAGCTCATTTCTGGATGTCGCACTGCAGAAGTAATACAATGGAAGGGTCGCTCTTTGCAGCTTCTTTGAATTCATCCAGTGTAATCTGGTCGTCTTTGTTCTTATCCATCTTGCTGAAAATCTTGTCTACTCGCTGCTCAGGCGTCAGGCCATCTTCATTCATTTTCATCATGATCACAGTGCCCACCATTTTGTAGATAGCCTTGGGGAAAAGAGCATTGAAGGTGCTATTACCAGAAACCCAGGAGGACAGAGAGCTTTTCTTGCCTCCTCTTCACTTGACTGGATCCCACCCATCCTCCAAGCCTCAGCATCCCTTTTCCCAGAGGAGTTTCACTTCTCGTGCTGCAAGTTTCTGTGACAACCCATACCATCACCCCCATCAGAATACGTCTCATCTTTATTAAAATAACTGCTTTGTCTTCCCCACTAAAGAGTACATTGTGTGGAGCTAGGGATCATTGCTTTGCTTACTCCTATAAGTCCAGGGCTTGGTACAATGCCTAGCACATCGTAGGTCTTCAATAAATACTGAACAAATGAAAAAGCTTTAGCTTGCTGGAGCATGGAATGTGGTGGGGCAAGGGACAGTAGGAGGGAGGGTCAGGTGAAGTGTTGAAAGATGAAGCTGAAGAGAGAGAAATGAGAAGCAGATCACAGTTTTCCTAGGCTAAGATAAAGAATTTAACTTTACTTCAAATAACTCCTTAAATGCTATTGAATAAGAGAGTGACATAATCAAATATGGGTCAGTCTGGTGACCACTTGGATATAGAAGAATTTGGGGTGGCTCCCAGGTTTCCGGCTAGAGGAAGTGGGTAGAAAGGGTGGCTCAATGGGGAGATTAGAACTAATGGTTTAGGACTAGGTTCAGGAAGGAACATGATGGGTTCAACTTTAAACGTTCTGCATTTAGGTGCAGAAAACAGTCAAAACGCACTAGCCTTGGAGATTTAGGAAAAGATGAAATGTGGGGCCAACTGATAAGAAACTTGGAATATAACAAGACAACCAAGCCAGGTGTACCATTAAAATTAAACTCTGCAAGAATTTGGTTTAGAGAGAGTTGTGGAGAAGGGACGCTGTTTATAAGTTAAATAATAGAGTGAGAAGATTCCAATTATCTAGGCCAACTAATTATATGCAATTAATTCTTGATATGGAATTTCCAAAGTATAAAAAAATTTCTTTCTTAGAAAATTCCCTTAAAAAAATAAATGCCCATCTATACAAAGTCTTGCATGAGAACATTCATAGCAGTATCATTAATAGCCAAAATGTGGAAATGAAACAACTGCTCGTCAACCGTCAACAAACAGGATAAAGGTATACAGTAAAAAGAGAGAGTACTATTTTAGCAACAAAGGAGAATGGATATGTACAACATGGATAAATCTCAACAATGTAAAGAAGCCAGACGCAAACATGATTCCATTTGTGTGAAACGGCCAGAAAGGCTGCCAAATCCATGGAGACACAGTGGCATGCTGGTTGCCTGAGCCTGGGGTAGGAGCGGGCCTTTGGGCATGATGGTTCCAACTGGGGGAATAAAAATGTTTTAAATTTAGATTATGGTGATGGTTGCATATTTCTGTACATTTACTAAAAATCTAAGTTGTACACTTGACATGGGTGAATTTGTGGTCTGTGAATTATAACTCATAAAGTTGGGTTTAGAAATGCCAATCAGAGCAAACCACTAACTAGAAAGTGCTTTATTTAACAAGTTACAATGTCCACTGAGATAAAATATTTTGTGTGTATTCACTTTTATAGCCAGATTGTATCGATGTATCATGGAACACTTTAAGAAATTTGTCCCTAAAAGAGGCAGACTTTTTGAAATTTCATTTTGTGGATAAATTTTTTTTTTTTTTTTTTTTTTTTGAGACAGAGTGTCGCTCTTGTTACCCAGGCCGGAGTGCAATGGCGCGATCTTGGCTCACCACAACCTCCACCTAGAGTTCAAGCAATTCTCCTGCCTCAGCCTCCTGAGTAGCTGGGATTACAGGCTTGCGCCACCATGCCCAGCTAATTTTTTTGTATTTTTAGTAGAGACGGGGTTTCACCATGTTGACCAGGATGGTCTCGATCTCTTGACCTCGTGATCCACCCGCCTCGGCCTCCCAAAGTGCTGGGATTACAGGCGTGAGCCACTGCACCTGGCCATGTTGTGGATAATTGGTAGACATGGTTCTGATTAGTCTAATGGCTAGAGTGGTGCGCAAGGATAAAAGCAGAGAATGTGTACTGTCTCTGGAATTTAAAAAGAGACAAATGGCCTGTCTATATGTCAGCTGCCACTGTCACCCTGACCTTTAAAAGGTGAAATCAAAAGCCCTTATGTGAGGCAATGGATATGAATGAAGACAGCAAGACAGGTGCACTATTAATAAAGTCAGGGTATGAAGAAATGTAAGCACAAGAGGTCCACCTGGACCTCAGATAGCAGCTCTGAAAATGGCAGGGTCTCATTAATCATAGCCATGCTGCAGCCCTGCAAGTGGGACTGTGAAAACAAAACCAAGAAGGGCCGTTTCCGATGCAGACTCTTACAGGTAATATCTCAAAGGCCGAGGGCACGCCAGACCCAGAGCTCAGTGTGAACATGCCCTGGTGGTCCCCAGCCATGATGGGCCTGTACTGACTTGCCTTTCTGTATGAACCAGAAAACTGGACAAAAATAAAAGAAATGGCTCTTTTCAGACTTTACAAATGACAATGCAAGACCGCAATTCCTAAGAGGTGGGAAACTAGATGAACCATACGATCCCAGGCCAGTGGCCTTCCAGAACCATGGCACAGGGAGGAGGGTCCCAAGCAGGGCTGTCTCAAGAACTGGAAGAGACGACAGTTGGAGCGGGAGGGTGAAGATAGCCAGAAATTTCGGGGCAGAGGACCAGAGAGGGAACTAGGAAGAGAGGGAGCTAGGAAGAAATCTGCCTAGGAGGTCTCCTCAATGTTCGTTGGGAAACTAGGCTGCACACAGAATATGAAAGTCCACAAGGAAGTTTCTGAACAATAAGCTGAACAACGCTTGAAGCCCACACAGGCTTTCAGAGCATCCTAGTTCTTAATGCAAAGAGCTTGTTACACACCTGGTCATTCTGGAGGGCTACTGTCCATTCTTCTTTTCAAAGCAAAGCTTCTGGCAGACTTTTCTATGCTCACCGTCTGCTTCTGCCACTCTCATTCTCTTGGGCTGCTCCAATCAGGATGCGGCCCCGACTCCTCTGAAACTGCTCTCAGCTAGTTCATCTGTGGTCTCCAAGCTTCCAAATCCAATTGTCAATTTTTACTTCTCCTACCAATAGCATTTGACAGGGCTGCCCGTTCCATTCCTTCCCTGTGAAACACTCTTCCCGGACTCCTCGCTCTTCCTTTTTGACTTTGACTGTGTTGACGATTCTTTCTCCTTCTCCTTTACTGACAGCGCCTCGTGTTCCTCACCTCTAAACATCAGGTTGCCCCAGGGCCTCAGGCCTCTGGAAACCTCTTTTCTATTTATATTCTCTGTCTAGTTATACTCCAATAAGTCTTCTTTCACTTAAATACCTGAGTAAGTATCACCACACATGGGGCTTGGTCCTACCAGCCAGAATAGAGAAACCTCACTAAATATATGATAAAATCATTAAGAACCCCAAAATGGGCCGGGTGTGATGGTTCATGCTTGCTATCCCAACACTTTGGGAGGCCAAGGTGGGTGGATCACGAGGTCAGGAGTTTGAGACCAGCCTGGCCAACACAGTGAAACCTCGTCTCTACTAAAAATACAAAAATTAGCTGGGCATGGTGGCAGGTGCCTGTAATCCCAGCCACTCGGGAGGCTGAGGCAGGAGAATTGCTTAAACCCGGGAGGCAGAGGTTGCATGCGATGAGCCGAGATCATGTCACTGCACTGCAGTCTGGTCAACAGAGCGAGACACTGTCTCAAAAAAAAAAAAAGAACCCCAAAATGGTCACAAGTTGGTCACTGGGCTAACTCACTACAGAAGTGCTACTCTCCATCTGCTCTAAAAGCTTAAAATTATAAAACTGCCTCGGAAATATCACAGTAATTTACGTATCACTTACCTGCCTGTCAAAACTAATCTCAGCACTCTTTAAATGAAGACAACAAAATACAGACACTATAATGTAACATGCATAATGACCAGGAACCAATAAAAATTATTACACATGTCAGGATGCAGGAAAATGTGACCCACAACCAGGTGAGAAATCAATCCACAGAAGCTCCTCATGAGAACGCTACGCTGAATAGAAGAAAGGAAGAGCTGGCAGTGATGGGGAGAGACACGGAAGAATGAAGAGAAAGAAAAGCAGCCGCCGACAGCCAGGAGCTGACCTGGCCTGTCTGCCAACCTTGGTGTGGCCAGGAGCTGGCCCAGCCCTCACAGTCAGGTCTCACACCAAATACAGCCAATGTCACAAAATGCCTGTGACCATGACGGAGCAAGACAAAAACAAAACCACTCTGTCGTGAAGTCTGAACAGACACAAAACACCACGCATCCCTAATCCCGGCTGTGATGCGTGAGCGTCACCCATTAGAGCACTCCGTCCACCTGTGTGCCCTCCTCCTAGGTGAGATCATTGAGATACCCAATCACAGAAGCGTCCCCACTCCCTGACGGTACCCAATCCACGGCAAACCCCTGCTTCCCCGAACTTCTCCAAATCACCCTCCCAAAGCCCAGATTCTACCAGTCCTTTTTAATACCCTTCTGCTGAATTGCCCCAAGATTCCCTCACTGCAAGCAATTCAACTTGAGTAAGCGTGGATGGTCCTTGGGGCTCTGGCTGAAGGGCACTCAGAAGAATTAAAGAGAAAAATTTTGGAGAGAAAGGGATTTGGTGGCCAATGGGGGAAATGACAAGAAGTCAAAGAGAGAATAAACTTGGTTGGCCAAGTTTAGAGAGACCTTGGAGGGGGGCAAGTTAAGTGTGGAAGATGAGCAAAAGATTAAAGAGTGAGAAAGTTGAGAAAATCAAGCCACATGTTTAGAATTATGGTGCTCTATCTTTTCTGATGACCTGTTTGAAAAAATATATATATTTAATTGAATGAAGGGAATACACCTAAAGAAATAAGATGTGAGTTTGCTGGGTATGTTTGAAAGGGAGTGGGTATTGAGGGGGAGAAGCCAAGAGAGAAGAAGAGACTGACATGGAAAGAGACGGTGTGCAAGTGAATGAGGTCAGCTCCCAGGCAGCAGGTTGACAGGTGACTTCTCCCTGAAGCTGGGAGGAGAGTGAGAGTCCTGTGGGGTCCTTGGGGCTTTGGCTTCCGTTTCTTGCAATCATCCCATTTTCTTCTGGGGACCCACCCCTGCCTGATCTCAGCCCTTGGTGTCTGGATGAGGGACAACCCAGCTTCAGGATGGAGCACCTGGCTCTACCTTCGGCAAGTGGTACTTTTCTCTCCTTGGTCAGAGTGGCTGGTGCAGGGGTGGGCACCCATGCTAAGGCAGTCAATGAAAGGAAAACTACTGAACCATGCACCCGCTTTTGCATGCCTGCCAGGCTCCAGGCTGGGTCTGGGTTCTGGGCATGCCACTGTGAGGGGAGAGCCTCCTCACAGAGCTTGTATTCTGTCATATATTCTACTTAACAAGGCAATCCAGGGCAGGTACAGATGCTGGGACAAAACCCCTCTTGGTAAGGGTTCGATTGCTTTAGTGTGGGGGTGGGGTGGGCATATTTGAGAAGGGATGCAGGAAGGCAGGCCTGTCTGGGAGGTGGGATAGGATCAGAGATGGGAGTGAAGTAAGGGAGGAGCCCCAGGAAGCCAGGGGTCATGCTGGGCAGAGAGAGAGGAAGTGGAAGGCCCAGAAGTGGGACTGGGCATTAGAGGAAAACCAAGAAGACCTTCACATTAAGAGCGCAGTACACAGGGGGTGGCAGAGGAACCCTGGGATACTCGCAAACACACGGGCAAAGCCAGCTTGCTATGGAATGATCAGAAGTTGGGGGGGATACCACCAGGAGCTCCTGGCAGCCTCAGATGCCCAGTAGACACAGCAGGAGTGAGGCATAGCAGAGATAAACTAAGTGCCAGAGAAACTGAGCCCATGACATTCTTTGTGCCCAGTAAGACAAGTTCATGGGAGATCCGGCGATGAGTGAATGGCTGACGATGATGCCACTGTAATGACAGTACTTGCCCCAAGGCTTGGTTCCAGGACATTCCCTGCACTGTGCTGCAGTGGGGATAGAAGTGGGAGAAGTCCAGGTGTGCTGTGCAGCCAGCAGGGCTGGAGGAGGGAGAGAAGGAGCCACCAAGGCCTGCACCCAGGAGGCTGCCATGGGGTCTCCTTCTGTGCCCACCACCCGCCAACCATGCTGCAGGCCTTACCTCGATGATCTCCAGCATCTCCACTCGGGTGATCTTGCCATCACCATCCAGGTCATACATATTGAAGGCCCAGTTCAGCTTCTGCTCAAAGCTGCCCCTGGAGGTGATGGACAGGGCGCAGATGAACTCTCGGAAGTCGATGGTGCCGTCCCCATTCTTGTCGAAGGTTCGGAAGGCGTGCTGGGCAAACTTGGAGGCGTCTCCATAAGGGAAGAACTGCAAAGGAGAACACACGCAGTCAGGTGTCAGGAGGGGACGGATCTGCGGTGATGAGGTAGGTTCCTAATGACAACACCACGGGCACTCCTGAGCACTGCTGGAGCCTCACCCATTGGAGAGAGGTTTGGCCGGACTACAGGGGCAAGGGCAGGCCTCAGGGGACGCTTTCTCACAGCATGTGCTCACACACAGGCATCTCATTGTTTCTTGGGGGTGAGGCTGGTGACGTGGCTTCTGGTTGATGGGGCTTGGAGTCGGTCAGCAAATACCAACAGATGCTAGTGTGGCAGCATCTCTGCCCACTCGCCCAAGAACCAGGACCGAGGCAGGCGGCAGCTTCTCTCCCCACACAGGGCTACTACACGAACTTCCACGTTCCTCTAGATATGAGAATCTGGCTTCATCGCTGCCCAGCAGGGCCAGAGGGAGGGTGCCCAGACCTGGTTTCTCCTGCCACCAGCCCTCGTCCTGGGCCCACACTTATCCTCTCCCTGGGTGAGTTTCCAGTTTCCAACTTTTTGCAGGGACTTTTCTTTTGCAGAACAGACATTTAAAACCCATTAAAAATAGAACATGACTGGGCTTATTTTCGAGAGACATAAAGAGGTTTCTTCACAGAGCCAACTGTCACCAGGGGTGTGTGGGAGGCAGAGAATGGACACAAGGAGGAAAAGGAAGCAGAGACCACAAGGAGGGAAGACCACGGGGAATCAGTAGGCGGTGGCCTCAGTCCCCTTGGACACAGGCCTAGGCCCGTCACAAACAGCAGGTAGTTCTGATAATTAACAGGGAAGAACTGCAAAGCCCCAAATAAAACCAGAAACAAACCGTGCGCTATTTTAGAGCAGAGAAGTTATGTCTGTGTTTCTGGATGAATAAATCCAGGTTCTGGTTTCTACAGACAAGCACTACAAGGTCTGCAGAAGGTGACTGAGGATGCTCATTGAGATTCCGGTTCTTTCGTAAGTTTTGCCACTAGCTACGTGGACCAGGCCAGCAGCCTTCATACAGACGGCCTCTATGCGCACTCTGGGCTATCTGCCTCGAGGAGCCCTCGATCCATCTTTCTCACTGTGCATCCTGCCCTGGGTCCTGCAGAGCCCTGCTGCCCACTCCTCCTGCGCCTAGAAGTACATTGGAAGGTAGAAAATTTCTCTCCGGACATAAGAGATGCTTTAACACAGAAGGATTTGGTACATGGGGCCCAGGGAAGAGCCAAGCATTCCAGGAGGCAGAAAGTACTGGTTACTTAATTTCACTAGAATCCATTACTAGACACAACCATCTGTTCAAAAGACTGTTACTATATAACAAATCACCCCAAAAGTTAGTGGCCTAAGATGACAACAATCATTTTATTATCTCACAAAATAAACATTTGAGGCCCATTTCTGTTTTCATCAAACATATCTTTCCCTGGCTACAAAGGACAATGTTCTCGTATGTTCCCTCATTCCCTAAACACCACATCTTTCATTTCTGCTATCCTTCATTTTTCATTATCCATCAAAATTCACTGAGTTCTTTTTCAGGTCAGGCATCATCTTGGGTGCTGTGGTCAGAGGGTAATACCTCCAGGTCTCTGTGTTCTGAGACTGCACAGCTAACGGGAGGACTTTACTGAAAATTGACATTGGTCATGTTCCTTGATAAGAACTAGAATAGAAAGCAAAGTATTCCTAAAGATCAGAAAATGAGCCGCTGGTTTCAATGAAGGGAGATGTGGAGGGAAGAGGTTTCCTTCTCCTCTGACCAGCTCAGCATGATCCCGGCTCCTCATCCCCAATGCTACTTAGATGTTTGGTACCCGAGGACAGGGTGCCAGGGGCTGAATTTTGGACTAAGCAATGTTGAACCTGAAAACTTCTACATAGGCAAGTTTACAACTCCTGTGCCTTATGCATGAGTGGTCCTGGTCCCTTTCTAGGGGGTGCTGTTTGCTGATGTGCTCATATGCTTCATGATTAGGGGCCTGGGTGCAGCTGGCACCTGTGAACCTGACTCGAGTGGAGCAGAGCAAGCCCCTGGGCAGGTGCCCAAGTCCCCATAGTGCTGTTTACCAGCCAGCGTTTCTGTATGCAGTTGGCGTGAGACCAGTGGCCACGAAACCTTCATTCATGTAGGTTTCTGGGAGTGTAATGCTTTAACTGTCTTAATTCTCACAGCCTACTTTTACGTTAAGGGATATTTCACAGTTTTATCTAAAAATAGCTGGGCACCTTAGGTCAGTATATTAAAAATTAACTTAGGTCTAAAAAACTTTGAGAGAAAAACCAGTTGTCAGTTTTGAGCTATAAAGGTTACATGTGCCTTGCAGACGGTCTATATACTGACTTTTATAGCCAACGTATTTACTTTAGAGCTGAGTGTGTGCTCAAGTGCTCTGAAATGTCTGGAGGGACTGTTTCCTTTAGAAAATGTATCCTATCATGTTCTGAGTGCCTTGAGTTTTTCTCATTAGGAAAATGCTCCTTATTTTGTCAAAATAATTCAACTCTAGATGGATCGTCACAGAAAATGAAGCCACATTTCCTTCAATCTCTAGGAAGAAGTGAGGGTCTGGGACACAGCTTTACTTCTCTCGGAGGACAGCAGGGCCTGAAACGCACGGTGATTTTTTTTAGCATACTCTTTCTCAGTTTTTTAACACATCGTATTTCACTTCAACTCTTATATTACATTTTGACATGGAAGTAATTTCTGATGGCAGTAATAACCTATAAATAGTCTAATATAAAAAACTTTGAGGTTGAAAAATTATTAACATATACACACACTCATATGTATTTGCATATATGTGTATGTGTGTATTAGTGTTCTCTCACTTAATTTCATAACAAAATCTGACATTGTACGTTCCATTTTGTAGATGAGGAAGTAGAAGCCTTCAAAGTTCAAAAGCATTTGCCTAAGATTCCTGGCTGTCTGCAGCAGAGGCTGGATTTGAATGCAAATCTGTCTGACCATTTCTGCCACACCTTGATATTTGTGTTAATCGAGGGTTAGCCGAAGAAATAAACTTCATTCTACATTTGATGAAGCAACCACATTTGTTGCATTATGTAATTTTTAGCATCCATTGTCTCTGAAGCTTGAAATTCTCGACTCTGAGCATTGCCACCTTCTGGTCAAACATATGTACTGTATGAAAATTACTAAGATGCTACTGAGTTATTTTCTCATTCTTTAACTCAGCATTTATTGAGCAGTTGTTATGTGTCAAGGACAGTGTTAGGTGCTGGCAATAAAATAGAAGAAAGACGTAGAGCATTAAGGACAGTGGGGGAAAATAGGCATTAACAAACCCACCATATAAAGAACTATACAATCATACTGTGATAAATTACAAGTGTATGGAGCTGCGAACAAAAGTAATGAAGATGATATTGTCAGTTTGAAGCTTTAAAATATTAGTGTGCAGTCCTTTCCTCCCACCCTAATATACAGGCTGCTGACAATTCATTGTTCTTCATCATAGCCTAGAGTTTCAGAGTCCAAGACTTCCTGGGATTCCACAGACCTTGACTGCTCCCGGGTGTACTCTACAGCCTGGCCCTGAACAGACCAACCTGCAGAAGAAAACCCCAGGAAACACTTGAGATCTTTTCTCTCCCCAGGCAGACAGCAGGAGTCTTTGCATGGGTCAACCAGCTTCCTCCTGGCCAGGGCAGGAGCTTTTCCTACAGACAGTGGGCCTGAGTCTGCATTTCTTTCTTCTCAGTAATCTATCTAGTTGTGAATATCAAAAGGTTTGTTTCCTCTAAGAGGTGGTGCATGAGAACCAGACAACGTTGTCTCTGTGCCTCCAGGGCCCTACCCAGTGTGGGCACAGAAAGGCTTGGGATGATCTACAAACACTGTGCCTCTGTTCCATGACACAACGTTTCCTCTGTGCCCCCATCCCAGCCCCCCCAGCACCATTGCTGCCTGGATAGCTCATCCTTCCAGAGAAAATATTGCAACATTTCCCACATGAGTCTTCCCCTCCAAAGATCCCTGGTGCACTGCCTCAATGTGATGGAGGCGGCAGCTCCCCAAGAATCCTCAGCCCAACCCTTGGGTGGGGGTGGGGTGGGCACAAGCAAGGTCTGGCCAGGACTCGCCCTCCTCCCCCACTCAACAGCTGATGTGCTGTGTCAGGAGGGATGGCAGCAAGGCCACTTCGGAGGATGCCTCTCTCCAGGGCTCTGCCTAGGACCCAGCTCCTGGCTAATGCTGTGCAGCCCTCAGACCTCAGAATAGATTACTGCTCTTTAGTTTGCTGGAAATAGAGCTCATGATAGGAATTAGGCCTTCAAAAAACCGGAAGAGTATTCTTGGACTGCTCACTGCTCTTGGAGGGGTCTGCTATCCAATCCCTTCTAAGGCATAGTTGCTTTTAAAACACCCTCACTTGGGTCAATTGCGTTTCTTTCGTTCTCAAATTTCAAGGGCCTATTTTGTGCGGCCTATGAACACACAAACACCATCACCCGGAAATACAGTTGCTCCACCTCCAAGGTCATCTCCCCTGACCCTGCTGGAATGATCCAGTGGCTTCTAGCCTGTTCTGGATGACCTGGTCTTGTACCCACCTCTTCGGGCCCTGCTACTGAGACAGTGGTTATTGTTTCATGAGTGTCTCAGGTGGAACAAGGCCCTAAGCAGGTCCTTGTCACAGGCCACCCTAGCTGATTCTTTCAGTAAGTGTAGGACTTGGAGGAGGATCATTACTCTGTGGTAAGTAACTGGTGTGAGGTCACACCATTAAAGGGTGCCGGGGGATCAAACTCAGGGCTGTCTGAGTCGAAGTCCTGGCTCTTCCCAGCACCAACTGCGGTCTCCTTTTCCTCCCACACCCGCCCTGCAGACAGACCCTTGGCCTCTCTGTTCTCGGGTCCTGACCTCCCTTGGCTTCGCTACACCTCAGAGGCTCCCTAAGGGGCCCCTCACGCACTGTCAGGCTGCTGTTTGCTTTAGGTCTGCTGGGTTTGTTTACCTCCCATGGGAGCCACCAAAGGCAGGGGAGCTGTTCAGATGAGCTCACCCTAACTCCTCGCACTGGGTGCTCAGCCTCTCACGTGGGATGGTCAGGCCTCTCCAGCAGACCTCCTGCCCATGGGGTCTCAGTGCATGTGTCTTGAGATGCTAGCCCTATGCCGTTGAGAGGTCACTTGACATTTGGTTTTGGCTTTCAGCTCTTCACATACATGAGGCCTCCCCCAGGAATAGGACCCCATCGTACATTCATTGCCTCCTAACTTCCCCTACACTCCCTGAGGCCCGTCCATCGTCACCGCAGCTCCAGGGGAAACCTTGCACACCCAGGTTTGGTCAAGTCTCCTTCCCACACCCGTAAATAGCATCTAATTGTTCTCAGAAGAAGGAATGACTGTTTCCAAGCCTCAGACACCTTTCTGGGTCTGGTGCCTGCCTCTGTGTCCAGCCTCTGTTTCCCGGCTCCCTTGTCGGGCGTTTTTCACTCTCTGGGGCACCGCTGGCCCTCTCTCTCCTGCCACAGTCATGGACCTTTGCTGTGCTGCTGCTGTCTGAACGTTTTTCTTCCCTTGGCCCAGGGAACCTCTGTTCATTCTTTAGACCTTGATTTGGTCTTGGTCAGACCCCTATTACACACATGCTTGTCACTGGGTCCGCTCCTAGGGAACATTTGTTACAATTGTGAAGAAATGTTCACAGGATTGCAGATTTGTGCCCTTTTTCCCTAGTAGACTGTAAGCTAAATGGGGGCCGTAAATGACCTGATTTTGCCATTACTGTAATCTCCGCTGCCTGGTATACAGGGCCAGGCACACAGTAGGGGCTCAGTAAACATCTGTCAAATGAACAAATGACTCAGCAAGCAGATTGTTCTGAGACCTTGAGAGACAGCGGCCAATCTACCCACTGGCCAGTAGAAAGGTTGGAATGTGCTCTGAAAGCTGCCCGAAGCTGGCTGCACTGCAGAAAGCTCACCACTTGGCCTGCAAACCTGTTCACATTACTACTTAAGCAGATGACTCATGGGGCATGAATCAGCGCAGAGCAGCGCTTGTACTTGGTCACGTGGATGGGAAGAGGAGAGACATTTTCCCTTAATTAGAAATGGCGAGTCCAAAAACTGTTTCCTGCCAAAGCATTCATTCAACAGATACTCACAGAAGCCCAATTGGTGCTGGGCTCCATGCTGAGCTCTGTGCCGGCAGGAAGGACAACGGGAGAGGCAACCACGAATAAGTAGAAGGCCTGGTCCCTGCCCTCAAGCGGATGTGACAAGCCACATGTAGACGCAGCCCGACACACGAGCTACTAACACACTAGGCTCTCCAGAAGGAGGTTGAGGACACCCTCACCCACCCCCACCCCCACCCCAAAGGGGTCACACGGATCCTAAGGTTGCTTCTCAGAGCTGCCCCATCCCTTGCCCTCTGGGTCACAACTTCCATTTTCAATCGTCACTGCCTCTTCAATGTTACAGTCTTTATTACAAGGCAGCCATTATTAGCTTGTGATTCTTGCACAATTACATTGATTTGAGAATAAAATTAGTCTTGAACTAAATTTCTAGAGACAGGACTTTAACCTCCTGGGGCTAGAGAGGCAATTTTCACTTATGTCCTAGACCACTTCTCTCTGTTTGCGCAGACTGCCCCAGAAAGGTCATGAACTCCCAAAGAAGTTCTTTTGCTTTTTTGTGAACAATAAGAATCAGGCAGTAGAAATCCAAGCTCCTTCCCTTCTAGATCTCCTTCACTTTAGAATGCTCAGTGTGGGAAAAGCCAGAACCATCTCTGTGTTAAGGATGGGGCTAGATTTTGTTCTTCATTGTATCTTTACTGCTCTCAGATTAGATTCTGGGATACTTTAGGTGCTTTAGAAATGCTCTTGCATTGGGATGGGTAAAGGAAGCAATTTATTACAGAGGAAAACATGCTGGTTGAGTGACAGAGTGTCTGGGTGTGACTAAGGTCAATTCATCTCGTCTCTTGGGACTTTCATTTCCCTGGATGTAAAATGAGGGATAAATCAGATAAGCTTCAACATTTCATTTAACTATAATGTTTCATGTAGTTTTTCTGATTCTGGAGGTAAATTTTTTTAAAAAGAAGGGATGTTACTTTCATGATTTTGGATTTGTCATTGATCAAAACACCTACCACTCCCTTTGTCTCTAATGCCGTCATTATAGGGTTAAACTCTGAAGCGTGAATCTCTCTCTTCTCTCTCTTTCTCGTATTTCTATCTCTATCCCTATGTCTACGTCTATATAACTACGTCTGTATCATATCTCCTTCTCTATTTCCATCTCTATGTTTATAAGTAAGTCTAAGTCAGTCTCTCTCTCCCTCTCTCTCTCTCTCTCTCTCTCTCTCTCTCTCTCTCTCTCTCTCTCCCCCCCCCCCTTTCTCTCTTTATCTTCATTGGGAATGTCATAGACCCTGAAGGGTATTTACTGATCACTCAGATTTTAAATCAAATGAACTGTCTTTTTATTTCTGTCCAATACACCATTCACACTACAAATCGGGTCAATGTCATTTTGATTTTGGGCAGGGGCTATTCTAGTACTTCTCTTTCTGATCAGTATTGAGCCACCAACCTGTTACTCTTTGTCATCAAACTGGAAGGTCATTAACAAATTACACTTTGGAAGTTGTGGTGAGCTTCCACTTAAAGCCAGTCTACTGGATTAGAAGGATTGTTTTTATTAATTTTAAAAGGCAGTGATTTTTGAAACTAAGCAAGTGGTGAGGATCTCTGAAGGTGCTTGGGGGCAGCTTGGTTGCTGAGGGGAAAGCTAGAATGAGACCACTCACCTCGTATTGTCTTCACTTGCTTCACTGAAGTGGGTAGAACAGCAGATTTCACAACTGGTTCTAAAGCTTGTTTTATCTCCCTGCCTCCTCCAGAATAAAGTGGTCTATCCAAGATCAATTCTCAATTCACGCTGCACCCAATTCATTTCACAGTGTCATGGTGACAATGTGAATGTCTCACTGAGACACTGAGGCTAAAATATAGCCTCATATATAATATAACTGAGCCTGGCTGCATCTCAGCTAGAACCCTACGGGAATACCTTTGGCCACCAGGTCTGGAATTGTGGAGAGAGAACTATTATAGCACAGCTGGTGACAGCAATGGCAGCCAGAGCCAGGCCTGCTCTACCTGCAGAAGTTGAACACACTTGACACAAAATTATGTCTAGATAGGAGGAAAAAGTTCTAGTGTTCTATAACACTGGAGGGTGACTATGTTAACAAGAATTTATTGTATATTTCAAATAGCTAAAAGAGAGGATTTCGAATGCTCCCAACACAAGGATAAATGTTTGAGGTAGTGGATATGCTAATTACCTGATTTGATCGTTACACATTATTTACAGGTATCAAAATATCCATATCCCACAAATACGTACAATTATTATGTGTCAATAAAAAAAAGAAAAACAAAGAAAGAGAACACATTTGTCAGAAATGACCATGTTCAGGGGCATTCCTAAGAAGGTGTGGCTTCCGTTTTCTGGAGGAGAGGACGCTTCCCACCAACTCTGACATGTTCTCCCAAATGTATTCCTGTCGTGCATTAGTGCAATATCCTTAACTTATCCCCAGCTATATAAGCCCCACATGGTCCCATCTCTGCTACCAGATGAATAGGATAAGATCTGGTTGCAGACCAAAAACGAACAAAGGAAATACACCATGTAGAGAAGTAACAGTGCTATGCTGTGGTGGAGAGTGTAAGCTTTGGGGTTGGATGGGTCTGAGATTGAGTATCAGTTCTGTGGTTCACTACCATGTGGGACCTGGTCTCGGGCAAAGGGTTTTTAATCTTTTCAAAGCCTTAGTTTCTTTTTTTCTTTTGAGACAGAGTCTGTCACTCTGTTGCCCAGGTTGGAATGCAATGGCGTGATCTTAGCTTACTGCAACCTGTTCCACCTCCCACGTACAAGTGATTTTCCTGCCTCCGTCTCCCAAATAGCTGGCATTACAGGTGTGAGCCATCACACTCAACTAATTTTTGTATTTTTAGTAGAGACAGGGTTTCACCGTGTTGGCCAGGCTGGTCTCGAACTCCTGACCTTAAGTGATCCTCCTGCCTTGGCCTCCCAAAGTGCTGGGATTACAGGTGTGAGTCACCACACCCAGCCTTAGTTTCTTCACCTAAAAACATGGGATGTGGTAGAGGAGAATTGGCTGCTGGGTTGGGCCCTTCGATATTTAATGGGGAGGATACTGGAATGGAGTTAGAATGCCTAGGGTTGGGTTCCAGTTCTTCCGCTATTGAAGAGTAGGGGACCTAGAGGCACTGGGCTTTCCTTCTGTGGCTGGCCCTGGTAGCGATGCTGTGCGGATGAGGAGGATGTGTGTGAGGACTCCCAAACAGTGCTGGGCTCATAATAGGTACTAAGCCAATGAAAGATGCTATTATTATTGTTATTATTATTTTAGTTTCAGCAAGGCTGTGTTTCGTGTATGTGCCAATAATATGAAAACTAGCGAACATTTAAAGAGTACATAGATTCTTTAAAGGAAATGATCAGAAGAGGAAATGATCTTCTTTCATTGTTTTGTAGAAAACAGTCTATTGAGTGATCAATCATCATCCACTACATGCACCGTATGTTGCAGATACTGGGCAAGGTGCTCAGAGAGATGCAGAAAAGCAGAAACTGAGGCCAAGATCTGCGTGTGGTTAGGGAGGCAGACAGAGGCACACCCCAAGTTAGGGAGCAGCGCAAGCCCAGCCAAGGCCGCAACCAGTGAGAGGAAGGGGGGCTTCACCTTGCAGGATGTGGAGGATACATCCAGGTATAGCTGTATCTTCCTTGTATTACCTTCAAGCCCAAACAGAACCTTGGTCATCCAGAGTCCAAATTTGCTCAAAACCAGTACTTCCATCGAGGCAATGCATTTTGCAACATGAGACATAAATTGTGAGGAGTTAAAGTCCTCCCTCTCCCCTGCAGGGCGGCTGGGGCAATAGATCCCTTCACCCCCTACCAGACCCTTAGCAAAACAATAGAAAGACCAGATCACTGTGGGGAAAACCCCCAGCTCTCTATTTAGAATCTTTCAATGATCCAGAGGCCTAATTCCAGGAGGAAGTCTTGTTCATAGCAACTTAGAATCTAGGGCCTGCCAAGGAAAGATGAGGACTTATTTGGGAGTTGCCACGAGATGCAACAAGAGTCAGAACCATGGGCACGAAGAGCAGGAACATAAAACCCACACAGAAGGGCGGCCGTGCCAGGGCATCCGAGACCTCACACTTCCTTATCCTCATTGCAGAACATTCGAGGAAGAGCTGAAGGAGTCCGCAAAATACTTCCCTGGGAAGGGACCCTCACAGGCTGCTCTCTCCTCCTAAACCCCAACTCCTTGATTCTTCCTTTCCCTAAGGAGTAACTGAGGCAAATGTGATCTGATTCTTGCCTCAGTGGTTAAGAAGGACCAACTTAGAGACTAGATCTCAGGGCAGAGGGGCAATCTCTGGAGAGTTTGCCAGTAGGGCTAATAGCTAGGTTCCTCCCATCCTACTGAGGATAAAGGGCAGGTGCTCACACCTGGGTGGGCAGTTTGGACTCCAGTGCCAGGTCTGGAGCTCGCTCTACTTTCTAATCGTGTACTATAGGGTGTGGGAAGGAGGAGGAGGCTTAGTGCGCATGTCTAGGTTCCAACCATGCCACTTACTGGCTGTGAGATTCTGGGAGAGGAATTCAACCATCTGGGCCTGTTTCTTCTTGTGTGCAATGAGGGAGTTGGCTCCCTCTAAGACCTAGGAGTTCCACCAGCTCCTGTGGTTCTAAATCTGCAAAGTCTTCAACATTACACTTGAAAAAAGACACTGGTTTAATTAAACTTTGTAACACTTACTATGTGTCAGGCACTATGTAAGCACATTACCCATATTGAATCATGTAATCTGCCAACAATCTTATGAGGTAGGTTCCACTGACGTCCCTATTATGTGGGTAAGTACACAGAGGCTTAGGGATATTATGGAACCTGCCCAAGGTCACATACCTAGTCAGTGGCAGAATTTGAACTCAGACTGTTTTACCTTGGGGCTATATAGATTCTACATAACTCTCATCTACCTAATATAGGAACACGGACCCCCCCAATAGGTCCACATCTCAATTCTACTGCTAGTGTCACATATGCATGCATTCTAGTGTCAGAGGCAGCAACGAAACTGAGCACATAGGGTCAGCAGCTCTTCCAAAACTCCAAGAGGCCAAGTCACTTAGAGTCTTGAGTTAGCCAGTCAGCTTTATCCAGGACAGTGGGGGAGTTACGTGAGACCACGTCTGGGAAATCACTGCTGTGTCAACCTCAAGGACTCAACAAAGGTCATTCTGTCTACGGTTGGAGTACTTACCAGGAGCCCAGTGCTGTGCAAGGCACTGCAGAGGGCACATTGTAAACCAGACATAGTGCCCTGCTATCACTGGTGTGGGCAGGAGCAGATCTCCTGGGGATCACATGAAAATGCAAATTCTGCTTCTCCAGGTTTGGGATGAGGCTGGGGTCTGCATATCTCACAGAAGCTGCTGATGGGTCCTCAGAAAGCAAGAGTGTAGCCTCCGGGCTCTTGGGATTTGGAGGAGGAAGCCCAGGCAGGTTGGAGAAGTCAGGGGAGGCATCCTGGGGTGGGGTCGGGGGCTGGATGGTAGCTGGAGATGAGCCAGCACCTGTGCAGTTTTGGGGTGTCAGGGAGGTGCTGTTGGAAACAGAAATAAAGCCCAGCCTGGGACGATACACAGGGATCAGCTGAGCCTGCGTAAGGGGGAGCAAGGGCCTGGCTGGTGCTGAGAAGACTCAGCAGGCAGCAGCCCTGGAGCTGCCTCCTCACCCCTCCTGGTTTATGCATTCAATGTTGCAGCAGCCCTGACTCCGCTGAGGAAGCTCTTCTTGCACATTTCCATATTTATCTCTTTGAGTCTGCAGGGAAAGCAGAGAGCAGTCTTCACACAGGCTCCCTGGGCTCCCCTGGGCCAGGATCATGAATAAAGATGCCTCCCCCAGGAAAGTTCTCCCAGCCTTCCCTGAGGGAAGGGGAGGGGAGGGGGAAGAGCTGGACAAGAGAGGCTGGAGAGGAACAGGCCAGCCAGCTTTAGGGTGTGGAGGCAGCAAGGACCAGATCGTGATGGGGGTGGGTGGCCTACGGATGGCACCCGGAGTACTGGAATCATTTCTCCTCTCAATGCCTCAGTTTCTCTGCCTGTAAATCAGGAGATTGAACAAAACAGCTTAAAGTACTCATTCCAGGTCTGGCTTTCTGTGATTCTGCCATCAAGAAAGGCCAGTGTTTTATGACGGCGAAAGCACTCTCCAAACACAAAGCCTACTGTGAATTTACCTTTGAGAGCAACCTGTCCAATAAAAATATATTGTGAGCCACAAATGCTAGCCACATAAGGAATCTGAAATTTTCTAATAGCCATATTACAAAGGTAAAACAATAAATTTTAATAATAGATTCTGTTCAACCCATTATATTCAAAACATATCAAATTTACATCATTTCAACATGTCATCACTAGCTATCGGTGCATGTGTCATTACTCACAGCACATCTCAATTCCTGCTAGCCACATTCTAAGTGCTCAAAAGCCACATCCAGCCCACAGCTACCATACCGAACCCTGCAGCTCTCAGCAGTGCAGACAGTGCAAAAGGGTCTGTCCAGGCTGTTACCATAAAGGATCTTCGGGAATACATGCACGTCATAGAGTGAGCATCCACTGGTCAGGGAAGCAGGGGCTTGTGTGTTAACCTGGAAAACCGTGAGCCTCTGAGCACAGGCTGCAGCCTTTTCCTGCCCTTGGACTCCCCAGTCTTCTAGGCCAGTTAATGTGGCCAGACAGGTGGGGCCTTCTGCTTGCGTGGAGCTTGGTGGAATCCATGTTTTCACTCCAAATCTAGGCATCTATTGCCTTTCTGCATTGATGCATCTCTCATTTTCCCAAGACCCTGGCTTACTATTTCCCCATCTCAGGTACCATATGACAGGGAGTACTATGGTAACGACACTGGCTTCATATTGTAATTCTAAAATGTTACTCTGGGGAGGAGCTCTTCCAACAAATCCTGACACCTGCCCCCAACCCCTTGCCAGAGAAATTAGTATTTTTTTTCCCTTTCAAAGGCAATAGGGGAGGCAGTTTCACTTGAGGAATGAATGAGGGCTACAAGCCACAGTGACCACATCAAACTCTGGCCCCATTTCTGAAGCGTGGCCTTGAGAAGGGCACCTTGTTTCTAAGCCTCAGTTTCCATGGGTGTGAAAAGATCAATCCCATGGGTAACTGGCACTTTGTACGGTGCCCAGCACACAGAAGACACTTGTAAAAAGGTAGCTTACTGGCCGGGCGCGGTGGCTCACACCTGTAATCCCTGCACTTTGGGAGACTGAGGCGGGTGGATCACGAGGTCAAGAGATCGAGACCATCCTGGTCAACATGGTGAAACCCCATCTTTACTAAAAATACAAAAATTAGCCAGGCACGGTAGTGCGAGCCTGTAGTCCCAGCTACTTGGGAGGCTGAGGCAGGAGAATTGCTTGAACCCAGAAGGCGGAGGTTGCGGTGAGCCGAGATCGCGCCATTGGACTCCAGCCTGGGTAACAAGAGCGAAACTCCGTCTCAAAAAAAAAAAAAAAAAAAAAAGGTAGCTTACTTTGCTTCCTTCTGTCCTCAGCATTGTGGATGTCTGTTTTGGAGTTGACATTACAAAAAGTCCTTTCAGCTGTGTTAATCTAATTCTCACAATAGTCCTATGAGGTGGGGCTCATAGATGAGAAAACTGTGGCACAGAACAGTGAAGTAACTTGTTCAAGGTCACAAGGTAAACGGCAGAGCTAAAGTGTGAACCTAGAAAATCCAACTGCAGAATCCTGGTGCTAATGTTTTCTGCCTCAATGCTACACGAGAGGCAGGACTCCTAGGAGACGGGGCTCTGAGCTTAAACTCCAAAAGCAAGAACCGAAAGCCAGGATGGAAGATTTTAGGGTGGCCAGGATGATGACCTGAACCCAGATCTTGCTGAGGCAAATCCCATCAGCAGAGATTTAGGAATTCTTAGATTTTGCCTTCCACCCATCATCAGCTTCCCTGCAGCTTCCCCACCGCCCACGGCTTGCTGTCAGGATTCTATTTTCTAGAGCACCATTCCCAGCAGGCCTCTGAGATTGGCACAGGACCAGAGCCCTGACTGCTCCATCTCCAAGTGTTCTTCTAGGAGCCACACCCCGAGGCCTCTGGTGGACCCTTCCCCTTCTGTGGCACCTGTGGTGCAGCAGCCAGGGAGCTATTTAATTCCCAGTTCGGCCCAACAGCTTTTTGCTAAGCCGCTGGTGCACGCTGAGACGTGTGGAAGGAAAACCTCATGGTGACAAAAACAAAGCCTCGTGTGCCCTGAGCCAAGTGTGTATGGATGTCTGTGCACATGTACGTGTGTGTACATGTGTGTATGTGTGTTCAAAGGAGCTGGGGGTCAAGATGCCAGTCAGAGCCTGACCATGAGTCAGAACCAAGCAGGAGAAGTAACTCCCTGCAGCAGGACCCGTGGAGTAGGGAGGCTGCGCTGGGGCTTGAGGGGTTCCAGGAGGATGTGGAAGCAGCACCAGAGCACGAAGTGTGTGGGCTGGAGCTAGCTGTGTGACTACGGAATGAGCTAACCATTTTCTCTTCTTTGGCAGTTGTGGTATCAGCAAAACAGAAACAAACACACAGAAACACCTGTTTTCCTCCTCACCCTACTACTGCCTGAGAGGCTCATTCTTACTCTGCTGATCTTGGAGGGTGTCAGGGGCAGGTAAGGGCCGTAGCTAAGCTTTGCCTCAGCCTCATTTGTACAATTAACACATCACAGGGCATCGCCTGCACCTTGGGAAATGTCATACATTGCCTTTTTATTTATTGCTTCTTCCCTGGACACATGTTGAGAAGACCCCTAAATACAAAGGCTGCGGCGGGGAGAGACAAGTTCCCACCGCCTTCTTTCCTGGTCAACTGCAAAACAAACGTTGCCTCAAGTCTTGCCAGGACCTCTAACCTAATTTGCAGGGTTCAGTGCAAAAGGAAAATGTAAGGCCTCCTATTCAAAATTTATTAAGAATCAAGATGGCAGCAGGAGAGCAGTAAGCAATGTGTGGGGTCCTTCTCAGCACAGGGCCCTGCGCACCTGCCAGCCCCGAGTCTCACCAGCACACTGCTGTTAGAACAAGCGAGCATATCTGCCAACCTCTCTACTCCTTAACCTCTCTACTATACGTTCTTTGATGCCCTCCCCTGCCTTCTCCCCAACACACTAGGATGAAAGCTGCTCTGCTTAGTCCAGTCCCACAAGGCCCTTCTGGACTTCGGTCCTGACCTTTCCAGCTTCATATCTCCACCACCCTCCCCTCCTCAGACACTCCAAGCTGGTGCCGATCCAAAGGAAATCATTCCAGAGTGCTCTTCCATGCTTTGCCCACACTTTTCTCTTGTCCCTTCACTCCTTGCTAGTTCCTATTAGTCCTTTATCACTCAGCTCAAGGGGCGCTTCCCTGAGCTGTCTCCTCAGCCTGCTCTTTCCTTTCCACCCCATACTCCATCTTTCTCCTGCCTAAGCTGAGTTAAGAGCTTCCCCTCTGAGCAATGACAACACCCTGTATTGATGCACAGGGTCACTTGCTTCACGTCTTGTCAAGAGCTGTTTTATGCCTGCCCCCAACTCTGCTCTGACATCCTCCAGGGAGGGGTCATGCCTGACTCATGTCTGTATTCTTAGCGCCTGGAACACAGTGGATATTCAATAAGTGTTTCCTGACTAATGCAATAGGTGAGGGTGGCCTCAGCTAGATCCATCGCATTCAGTTCTTACTTTTTAATTGTTTTCTCTTTTGGAGACAGAGTCTTGCTCTGTCACCCAGACTGGAGTCCAGTGGTGCAATCTCAGCTTGCTACAACCTCTGCCTTCCAGGTTCAAGCAATCCTTGTGCCTCAGCCCCCAGAGTAGCCATGATTACAGCCACACACCACCACGCCTGGCTAATTTTTTGTATTTTTAGTAGAGATGGGGTGATATGGTTTGGCTGTGTCTCCACTCAGATCTCATCTTGAATTGCAGCTCCCATAATTCTCACGTCATAGGAGGGACCTAGTGGGAGGATCTTTCC
The DNA here is from genome assembly GCF_049354715.1 of Callithrix jacchus. Taxonomy (NCBI): domain Eukaryota; kingdom Metazoa; phylum Chordata; class Mammalia; order Primates; family Cebidae; genus Callithrix; species Callithrix jacchus. The sequence goes on from NC_133515.1 coordinate 97,554,208, forward strand.
CATGCTGTTCTCGTGATAGTGAATAAGCCTCACGAGATCTGACAGTTTTATAAAGGGGAGTTCCCCTGCATGAACTCTCTTGCCTGCTGCCATGTAAGACGTGACTTGGCTCCTCATTTGCCTTTAGCCACGATTGTGAGACCTCCTTAGCCATGTGGAACTGTGAGTCAATGAAACCTCTTTCCTTTATAAATTGCCCAGCATCAGGTATGTCTTCATTTGCAGCATGAGAACAGACCAAGAAACAGGATTTCACCATGTTGGCCAGACTGGTTTCGAACTCCTGGCCTCAAGTGATCTGCTTGCCTTGGCTTCCCATAGTGCTGGGACTATAGACATGAGTCACTGCACCCAACACTTTTCTTACTTTTAATACCTAATCATCCAAGAAATATTTTTAAAGCTGATTTTTGCATTTCATAATTCTTCTCCAAAGGGTGATTTATTAAGTGTATAACTGAAGGAGATTTGCTGTGTCTATTTTTTAAGCCACTTTAATGAAAATAGCAATTCGTTTTTCTTACTCTTAAGATAACACACATTTCTGAAGAAAAATTTAAAACACAAATTAGGGAATAATTAGCCAAAATCCTACCACTTAGAATTATTACTAAGAGTGACCATTGTTCTAGGAATTCATTCATTGATTCAATGTGTATTTCTTGAACACTGACAAGTTTCCCACATTAGGGATACAGCAGTGAATCATACAAAAAAAACCTTACCTGGCCAGGCGTAGTGGCTCATGCCTGTAATCCTGGCACTTTGGAAGGCTGAGGCAGCAGATTGGTTGAGGTCAGGAGTTCGAGACCAGCCTGGCCAACATGGTGAAAACCTGTCTCTACTAAAAATATAAAAATTAGCCAGGCTTGGTGTTATGTGCCTGTAATCACAGCTACTCAGGAGGCTGAGGAAGGAGAATCACTTGGATCCGGGAGGCAGAGGCTGTAGATCATGCCACTGCACTCCAGCCTGGTGTCATTTAGAAATTCCATCCCCACACTGAGATTCAGAATATTTCCCTATGTTTTCTTACAAAACTTTTTTCTCTCTCTCTCTCATTTACCTTTGAATATTCACATTTAATTTGTAAATATAATGGCTAGACAACTGTTATAAAATTTAATGAAAAGTCTATATTTTCCTTTCTGATTTAAAATGCCATTTTGCCTCATATATGCAGGTGTTTTATATGTTTGAACTAGTTTTATATGTTTGAATTCTCTTTGGTTGTCAATTTATTCCTCTATTAATGGCATAGTCTCTTAATTATTGCAAGCTTATAAAATATTTTAATATGTAGAAGTTATCATTTTCTCTCTTCTTTTGATTATTATTGAAAATATATTCTTCCAAAGGAACTTTAAAATAATTAGATCAAGTGGCAAAGCAATGAAACAAAGCAAACTGTGATGAGATTTTGATTGAGATTGCTCTGAGCTGCAACATTCATTAGGGAGAGCTGGCATCTTTGCAGCACTGAGTCTTCCTATCCAAAAACAAGGAACATCCATTTGCTTTTTTATGTCTCCCAACTGATGGGGCTTCTGCAGTGTGAACTGCCACCTCGCTTTCTCATAGAGCTGCAAGCATTGCAGCTTTGGAGTAAGGGCATTGATCCTGAAGAAATGACAAGAGGGCACTCTCGGCTAAAATCTCAGTGATAGTGGCAGGAGGCAGCCAAATGCTGAGGCAGATGGGGTGGGCTCCTGGTGAAACCCCACCTCCAAACCGAAGCCTGAAAGCCAAGCTGCAAGTCAAAAACACGGACCAGATTGAGAACCTGTTTTCTCGGTTTGGCTTGCTTTCCTCAGATTGAGCCCCACCCTTCACCTATTTTATGTTTACCTATCCTTTCCTAATTGGCTTTCTACACTACCGTGCCCACCTTTGAGTGCTGTCTTCACTTTAACCTTTTCTGCATACTCACAAACCAATCAGCTCACACTCCCCATTCCGAGTCCATAAATAGCCCTGGAACTGGTTACCAAGAGAGAAACCACCTGACTGTGGGGGCGCCCCACAGTGTCCTCTCTTGGCTGAGAGCTGTTTCATTGCTTAATAAAATTCTTCTCTGACTATCCTTACCCTTCTAATTGTCAGTGTAACCTTATTCTTCTTGGATGAGGGACAAGAGTTCAGGAATTGCCAAACACAGGTACAATCTATAACACAAGGAGGCTGTGCGGATGGGGCACCTCAGCAGGCCTGGGGCCAAGCAAGGCCAGGGCATGGCAGGGGGTGTCACTGGCCATGGAGGTCCCTGGTTGACAAAGTGGCTGAGAAAAATCCTGCATCACCAGTGGCAGTTGGAAACCATTGCCAAGTAAGTCAAGTCCATTGGACTCAGAAAGGGCTTACACAGAGAGGGGATTTAGAACAATCCTGTCCCAGGAATAAATCTGTCTTTCTCTGGATAAATTGCTATAGCTTAGATATCAATAGGGGTGGCAGGAAAGACCTTTCAATTAGTAAAGTGAAGGACTGCTGATATGGGGGTACCTCTGAGGGTAGTTGCTTTATAGAAGCTTTTCATTGCATTTTCTCACCAATCCTGCAAGGTGAGCAGTGTTGTCCTATGGAACACGGAAGGGGCATATGGTTTGGTGACCTGCTCAGGGTCTTGGAGCTAATGCTCTGGGATCAGATCTTAGATGTGTCTGCCTTTGAGCCCTTCAACTACACAACCCTGAGCATTAAAAGACCTCATATCAGCCCTGAAAACTCTGTCTGGGTATGGATGGAGACAGCTCCAGAGCTCCAGGCTGTGTGCCCAGAAGGGCCAGGTAGGACAGACACCCAAGGAAGATGCAGAGACAGGTGATTTAGCTGTCGCTGGGCTTCTGAAGCTTTGCCTGGCTCTGAGCCTTGTGTTGAAGGCAGGCATTCTCTTTGTCCCACTAGAGCGAAGAGTTTTGAAGCACAGAGAGACCTGAGGCTCCGTAACTATGTGGGAGGCAGGAATCAAAGCAGGTGGGGCAGAGGAGAGGATGAGATCACCCAGAGAAAAGCTGTGCTCTTACAGCACCTGAATGCAGAGAACAGAGCTTCTTTGGAGCCCTGACTCCCTGAAGATCCCAGCAGGGGCTGCAGACCAGGCAGGTGGCAGAGCTCAGGCCAGGACCCAGCCTCCCAGTGCCTTCTGGACTGACCCTTTTAAACTCAAAGACTTAGATGTACAGAGTAAGACCTCTCTTATACCTCAGATGTGGGCAGCCTGCCTAAAGTGCTGTGGGACTTTGAATTTCTCTAGCACTATTTAGAGGAAGGTATTCTAACAACTTGGAAACCACATCTGAATGCTCAGATTATGGCAGTCCTCACAAATCTTTCTTCCTGGATCAAAATAACTCACCCACAACTCTGGACTTAAACCACAATCCAGTGCCCCAACAAGGCTTGAAAAAAAATCACAATGTCACTCTTCTCTGTTTCCTGTCCCTCTGTACCTAATGGAAACAGTGTAGAGTTTTTTGCTGGGCGTTCAAGGACCTTCAAAATGAGGTCTTAAGCTTTTATCATGCATTCCCTCCTCCCTACACTATACATCAGACAGACAAAATTATTTGTTTTCATTTAGATTCTTCACACTCCCATGCCTCCAAGGCTAGGTCAATTTAACAACTGTTAGATATCCAATATGTGCCAGACCCAGGTGAATCCAGAAAGAGCCAAGATGGACTGCTGTCCGCAATAACTCACACTCTATTATGCCTTTGCTCCTTTGGGCTACAATCTCCAGCCTGGATTTAAGCTTCTTAACCTTTTATTTATATTTCTCTTAAGAGACTTACACTACTGTGTCATTTTTTCTGGCCATGTGTCTGTGTCTACCTTGCTAGATTTGAAACGGCCTTTGCAAAAATCATAACTGAGAAAATTATAACAGTGAAAGATATCAGACCTAACTGACCCCATCTTGCTTCTAACCTCTAACTGTCCTTGTTCATTCCTGGGCATAGGCTGAACTAATTTTGGGAAGGAATTTTGTGTGTAGTTTATATAATAGCCCCTCCCAAAAGGCTAAACTATTCTTGTAAAATAAATGACGGGCCACTGGCCACCAAGTCAAGATGAGAGGGGCTGGAATTTGAAATATTACCAGCCATAATTTTGGAGGTCATAAATTTGCAACTTCCTCAATCGCTCTTGAAGGTAACATCACTATTGTGAACCTAAGATTGGCCTTTTGAGATGTCTTTACAGGTTTTTGCATTTCTAACAACTGGATGGCCCCACCTGGACCTGCCAACCAGTTCTGTGGCACCCAATCCAGGAACTGACTCAGCAGAAGAAAACTGCTTCAAATTCCTGTGACTTCATCCCTGAGCCACTCAATCAGCACTCCCAATTCACCAGCCCCCTACCCATCAAACTATCCTTAAATAATCTGATCCCCGAGTTTTCAGGGAGACTAATTTGAGTTATAATAAAACTCCAGTCTCCTGCACAGCTGCCTCTGTGTGTATTACTCTTTCACTACTGCAATTCCCCTGTCTTGATAAATTGGCTCTGTCTAGGCAGTGGGCAAGGTGAACCCCTTGGGCAGTTACAGATTCGGCAAATTACCATGGGGAAAAAGATCTATTTTATCTATCTTTGTGTCCCTGAAACACAGAGGGGGCACAAGATAGGTGCTTCACTGAAATGATGAATAAAAGAATATGTCCTAGAAGCAATGACAGATTGTTTTGCATGGAAATGGGCTAGGAGTGTTTGAGGGGTGCTTGTTTTATGTCCTCCAGGACCCTGAAGCAGTCGTGTGCTGTAATGTGGTGGGAAGGGGGTATGTGGTCTCTCCTGGGCCTGGATTTACATTTAGGCCCTAAAGCTGTTTGGATGTGGTGTTGAAATGAGGGTGAAACTGCTGGGATAGTCCAGGAACAGTAGATTTTAGACAAAATGGTCCTTCGTTGCTTTGATTACTGCCAAAAACCCTTCTTGGGCCAACCCCACCCAGAGTCTGCAGCAGACACACTGCACCCAGCAGGCCATGGCTGTGGTCAGGCCAAGCTGGAGTGGGGCTGGCATCTGAGAGCCACAGTTCATCACTGAAAATACTCCTAGTGCCTCTTCTGAGTATCCTAGTGAGGTTTCTGCCCAGTGACAGATTTTTCCTTTGTCCTAGAATTGTGGACGATGCTCCAAACTGAAAATAAAAGACAGTGAGCACTTCATTCTAACTTCAGAGAGCTGCTGGCAGTTGGGGTCAGCCATATGCTCATGGGGTCTATTGAAGGTGTGCATTTAAGAATCAATCTTGCATCCAACCACCATCTCCAAGGCCAGCTTAGAGACAATGTTCTCTTTGCTCCTCTGCAGACACAGGGGCAGGGTGGGTTGGAAGGGCTGGGGAGTTATTCCCTGGTGGTTCCAAAAGAGTTAATCTATGAGAATGGCAGGAAATGGGCATTTTGTGCCCTGATTGGCTGTTGTTTAGGACTTCGCTTAGTGTCCCTGGGCACCAAGGCCAGATGCCCCCTACTCCTGTCACCCTTCCCCACATGTGCTCAGTGGCCTGTGAGTTGGCTCAGATCCCACAGCAGAGAGTACATGAGTTCTCACAGGAATGTGGCCTATAATGCACTACCTAAGGCCAGAATTCCCAACAGCCTGCCAACGCTCAGGGGCACTGCAGAGACATAGAAGCACGGCAAGGGCACACACTCTTGCAGGTGGAGCATATTGGAGTCATGGCCAGCCTCAAGGAGTCCAGAGATAGTGAGGAGATTAGAAGATCAGCCAAGGGGCTGGGCACAGTGGCTCATGCCTGTAATCCCAGCACTTTGTGAAGCCAAGGCAGGAGGATCACTCGAGATCAGGAGTTTGAGACCAGCCTGGCCAACACAGCGAAACCCCATTTCTACTAAAAATACAAAAAAAATTAGCCAGGCGTGGTGATGCATGCCTTTAATCCCAGCTATCGCTCAGGAGGCTGAGGCAGGAGAATCACTTGAATCTGGAAGGCAGAGGTAGCAGTGGACTGAGATCACTCACTGCAACCCCCACCTTTGGCCTGAACAACAGAGACTCCATCTTAAAAAAAAAACAAAAAACAAAAAAAAAATCAGCCAAGGAAATGCTGTAACCTGGCCTCATTCCATAAGGAACTTGCTGAAATTCCGTTTTCTCTATTTCTTCCCTGATCCAATACACAAAGGAGTGGAGGAGCAGGTTAGTAGTAGAGGAAGGGGTGGGTGTCAAGAGCTGATCCTTGACACATCTTCCCGCCCCCAGCCCCTGCCTCCTAACTGCAGCCACAGACAAGGCAGCCTATGCTGGGGAGAGAAGGAGAGCACTGAACTCAGCTGGAGGTGGAATTTTTTGAAATGAGTACGACTGTCTTAAATACCTGAAATGAGTCTGTTCTGATAACCAACAACGGAGAGTGACGCTAGTTTAGGGAATCTTGCCAAGATGCTGTCAAAGCAACTATTACAAAGGAGATGATAGTTCATCACAGCACACTTGCTATACAGAACCTATGAGGAAAAAACACTTTTACATTTATGTGTTGAGGAGTAGAGACTTCAGGAAGCCTAGTTTCCAATAGCAAGCCCACTCCAGCTGCTACTGGCATGTAACCAGGGGACTTTTAATTGAGCCCTGTATTAGTCTGTTTTCACTCTGCTGATAAAGACATACCCAAGACTGGACAATTTACAAAAGAAAGAGGTTTAACTGGAATTCCACGTGGCTGGGGAAGCCTCAGTCATGACAGAAGGCAAGGAGGAGCAAGTCCGTTTTATGTGGATGGCAGCCGGCAAAGAGAGAATGAGGAAGATGGAAAAGTGGAAACCCCCGATAAAACCATCAGATCCAGTGAGACTTATTTGCTACCATGAGAACAGTATGGGGGAGACTGCCCCCATGATTCAATTATCACCCACCGGGTCCCCCGCAACACGAGGGAATTATGGGCGTACGATTCAAGTTGATCTTTGGTTGGGGATGCAGAACCAAACCATATCGAGCCCCATAGCAGACATTTCACACAGGTGTTCTCATTCAATTATCTTAATTACATGTTTGAGTATTACCTGTTGCGGCTGTAACACATTATCTTGACCGTTTTGGTTTAAAGCAATACATTTGTTATCTTCCAGTTCTGGGAGTTGGAAGTCTTATGTGGGCCTCTCCTGGTTACCATCAAGGTGTTTACAGAACTATGCTCCCTCTGGCGGCTCGAGGGGAGTGGATTCCACTCCCTGTCCTTCTCTGACTCCCAGAGGCTGCCTGCATTCCTTCACTTGTGGCCCTTTCCTCCTTCTTCAAAGGCAGTGGTGGCAGATGGAATCCTCGCATGGAGTCACCCCAATCTTCTCTTCTGCCTCCCTCTTCCTCTTTAAGAACACTTGTGATTACACTGAGCCCATCTGGATAATACAGAACACTTTTCCTGTATTCAGGTCAGCTGATTAGTAACCTTAGTTCTATCTACTTCTGTAAATGACCTTTGCCATGTAATGTAACACATTCACAAATTCTAGGGGCTAAGACATGTATACCCTGGGGTGAAGGGAGGACATGTTATTCTGCCTATCATATTTGTTACTTTTCACATTTTAAGCATGAGACAAAAGGCACAGAGGGATGAGGTTACCCAGTTACCCAGTGAATGAGCTGCAGACCTGGAGATAATCACACGCTGGCCCCAGCTGTCCACACAGGCACTGTTCCCTAGAAGCACTGGGTCTGGCATTGATCAGCCAAAATCAACCCTGGCTTTTAACACAGAAACAAGTGTAGGAGACTGTGCTCTGTGCCTTCCTTGAAGTTTTCTCGCAGAAATTAGTGTTCCTGATCTGCTCCTTTAGTCCTTGTGATAATCCACCACAACGTGTTTCTTTTTTTAATTTTTTTCTTCTTCTTCTTCTTTTTTTTTTTTGAAACAGATCTTGCTCTGTCACCAGGTGTCAGACTGGAGTGCAATGACGCAATCTCAGCTCACTGCAACCTCCGCCTCCTGGATTCAAGCAATTCTCCTGCCTCAGCCTCCCAAGAAGCTGGGACTACAGGTGTGTGCCACCATGCCCGGCTAATTTTTTTTGTATTTTTAGTAGACATGGGGTTTCACCATGTTAGCCAGGATGGTCTCAATCTCCTGGCCTTGTGATTCACCTGCCTTGGCCTCTCAAAGTGCTGGGATTACAGGCATGAGTCACCGTACTCAGCCACCACAACGTGTTTCTATCATAGAATTCCAGTTGGTCCTTGGCCTTGAATTTGGTCTGTGGCACGTTTGGACCTATGCCACCTTAGGTTGTAGCTAGTTACACTATGGATCTAACAAATATTTCCCATCTCGATTACTCATGGAAGCCATCCCCACTAGGGAATCAATTACAGTCACTTCTGTTTCCTTATTATTTAATTTAAGCTGTCAATTCTTTAATTTATCTGGAATTTATTTGGTGTCTGGTGGAAGAAGAGGATCTGAGGATCTGAATTTATTTTCAACTCACTCTGCCCAAAAATTTCAACCAGATATCCCAGCAGTCTTTAGTCTATGATAGCATTTGATCATATCTTCCTTTTTTTTTTTTTTTTTTTTTTGACAGAGTCTCCCTCGGTCACCCAGGCTGGAGTGCAGTGGCGTGATCTCGGCGCACTGCAACCTCCACCTCCCGGATTCAAGTGATTTTCCTGCCTCAGCTACCAGTTAGCTGGGACTACAGGCGCATGCCACCACTCAGCTAATTTTTTGTATTTTTAGTAGAGACGAGGTTTCAGCATGTTAGCCAACATGGTTTCGATCTCCTGACCTCGTGATTCACTGCTTCGGCCTCCCAAAGTTCTGGGATTACAGGCGTGAGCCACCGCGCCCGGCCATATCTTCCATTTTGATACATGCTAGGGTTGCTCTAATCTAACACTTCTTGCCATGTTCCTGTTGTGGCATCCATACCGTACTGTTTTAATCACTAAATCGTAAAGCATGTTTTCATTCGCAACAGAACAAGTATCCCACCTAGTTACAAGTCAGCTGGTCTCTCTCAGCTATTTATTCTTCCAAGTGGAATTTAGAATAATTTTAAATTCATGTTTAATTACATCTAAAATCTATTTAATTACATCTATTCAAATGGGTTTCTTTTTAAGACATTGGTATAATTATGAAGTATTTATGGCATTTCTAATGTTAAACTATCTCTAAACTCCTGGCCGAAACACAAGCTTACCTGATTGTGGTGGATGATTGCTTTAATATGCAACAGATATGCACTAGGATTACTGAGACAGCCAAATGACTAGGCAGATAAAAAAGATCCCTGGAGAATCTCTAACCCGCCCACAAGTGTTTATACCAGATGCTTTTGTGTAGATGAGGGAACCTGCCCAGGGCTGGTCTGGACATGCCCACAGCGGATTGGCGCCCACCTGTGCACTGGGAGGATCGGCTGGAAGTTTGTGCGGTTTGCAGCAAAGAGGAGCCTGGCCTCTCCTGTCCCTGTGTGGGGACCTGGGATTGAATCTGTGAGGCAGAAGTTGTTGGCAAGGCCTCCTCTCGCTTTGCTGAGAGTTTTTCTTTTTCCTTTTCGTTCAGTGAATTTCGTTTTCCTCACCCTTCTATGTGCCCACAAACCTAATCTTTCCTGGTCATATGACAAGAGCCTGGTTTTAGCTGAACTAAGGAGAATGTCCTGCAACATTATAGGATTCGTTGAAGACTTTTTCTTCCTTCCTTTCCTTCCTTTCCTTCCTTTCCTTCCTTCCTTCCTTTCCTTCCTTTCCTTCCTTTCCTTCCTTTCCTTCCTTTCCTTCTTTTCCTTCCTTCCTTTCCTTCCTTCCTTCCTTTCCTTCCTTTCCTTTCTTTCCTTCTTTTCCTTCCTTTTCCTTCCTTTCCTTCCTTTTCCTTCCTTTCCTTCCTTTTTCCTTCCTTTTTCCTTCCTTCCTTTCTTCCTTCCTTTCTTCCTTCCTTCCTTTCTTTCCTTCTTTCTTTCTTTCTTTCTTTCTTTCTTTCTTTCTTTCTTTCTTTCTTTCTTTTTCTTTCTTTTTTTGAGATGGAGTCTCACTCTGTTGACAGGCTGGAGTGCAATGGCACAATGTCCGCTCACTGCAACCTCCGCCTCCTGGGTTCAAGTGATTCTCCTGCTTCAGCCTCCCAAGTAGCTGGGATTACAGGTGCCCGCCACCATGTCTGGCTAATCTTTGTATTTTTAGTAGAGATGGGGTTTCGCCATGTTGGCCAGGCTGGTCCCAAACTCCTGACCTCAAGTGATCTGCCCACCTTGGCCTCTCAAAGTGCTGGGATTACAGGCCTGAGCCACCATGTATGGCCTGATATATATATATTTTTTTGAGATGGAGTCTGAAGATTTTTGTTCATGTTCAGAGGTAAAGTTGGTAGGATGAGCTGGTAGAAGCCTGCCTGCTTTGGAATACCTCTGGATTTGGTGTCTGTGACAGATGGGGGGAAAAGAAAGGCAAGGAGAGGGGCCCAGAAAAATGGAGGAGAGTGAGGACATGAGGCAAACCACTATTAGCCCAGCCTCTCTCCTTACGACTCACAAGGACCTTCCTTGCAGCCCAGAAAAATCCATTCTAAAAATCAGTAGCCTCCCCGGGAACTGTTAGTTTTGACTGGGTGTGGTGGCTTATTCCTATAATCTCAGTGCTTTGGGAGGCTGATGATCGGAGTTCCATACCAGCTTGGTCAACATAGCAAGACCCTGTCTCTACAAATATTTAAAACAACAACAAAATATTAGCCAGGTGTGGCGGCATGTGCCTATAATCCCAGCTACCTGGAAGGCAGAGGTGAGAGGGTTGCTTGAGACCAGGAGTTTGAGGCTGTAATGATTGTGCCATTGCACTCCAGCCTTGAAGACAGAATGACTTCTCATCTCTATTAAAACATAAAAACCAGCCATGGTTGCTCACACCTGTAACCCCAGCACTTTAGGAGGCTGAGGTGGGTAGATAACATGAGGTCAGGAGTTCGAGATCAGCCTGGCCAACATGGTGAAACCATGTTTCTACCAAAAAATACAAAAATTATCTGGGTGTGGTGTTGCGCACCCATAGACCCAGCTACCTGGGAGGCTGCAGTGGAAGAATTGCTTGAACCCCGGAAGTGTAGGTTGCAATGAGCTGAGATTGTGTCACTGCACTCTAGCCTAGGTGACAGAGTGAGATCCTGTCTCATAAATAAATAAATAATAAAAGAAAGAAAGAAGCTGCTGATTTTTATATGGCTGCCTGGCAAGTAAGATTCCCTGTTAAGTGATATGCTATTGTTTTTAAGGTAGCTTTCCTTCATCAAGTTCATTCTTGTATATGAAAACGACCATACTCCTCATGATTCATCATTATGTAACCTTGTCTATTATAGTTTTCCTATTAACGCTTTATTCTACTCATCAGCATTAGATTACACAATATTCTCTTAAAATTTTATTATGCTTGAATGTGAGAGGAATAAGTTGCATTCCCTAGAAATAATGTAAAATTCAAATTAGCCTTCCCGGTGAGTTTAAATGGAGAGGTTTCATTCTACTTTATTTCTGAATTTATCAGGGGTTACTCTCCGTAGTTTTTTACACTAGCAAATGAAGGTTGTATGATCTTTGCAATTCTTTTTTTTTACTATATACCCTCTTTGATTTCTGAGGCTTAGAATCAAGTTGTAGTGTCACTTGATAAAAGACAATAGTGGGTGTGGAATTCTTTTTCTCAAAAGATGATATCATGAATAGCATATTGCTCACCTACCCACCCACTTTCTCAGGGGAAGAGAGATGACTGCATTCTTCTGTGGCCCCTTGGTTTTAATTAGAGGCTTCGTCTGTGGGTGAGGAATCCTAGGCTGGATGCCGCGTGAGTCTCCCATCCAGAAGCCTTCCACGTGGGAGGTGCGCAGAAAGCACAGCAGATCTTCCCTGAGGATGAGGAGGCGGGGCCCCTCCACCTCCCATCTGGATCCCCCACAAGGTTCATGCTGCTGGTTCTGCCTCTAGCCTGCCCCTCTCACTTTGCTAATGCCTCGTCCAGACTGCTTCCAGAATGAACCACTTAGAAAATTCCATGAAGCCATCCTAGCCATGCTACTTACAACCTTTCACTGTTTTTTGTTTTTGTTTTTTATCACTTTCTGAAGTCAGATCACCAGGAGAGGGGCCTGGCTCATCTCTCCAGGATTTTGCCTGTTCATATAGTGGTACCCTCACTGCCTGATGGACATGTTAGGCATGAGCAGAAAGAACGCCTGTGTTTCCCAATGTGCCTTCCAGTATGTGACCTGTAATTCCTTACCTCCATGCTTTCCCCATTGCGTGGAAGGCCTCCTTCTTAAATGCTTCTATCCCCTGGCATTTTCTTACAGATGCTCTAGCACCCAGCTCATATAGAAAGCTTGAGCTCCAAGCTAGGGCAAGTGCTCTTCCCCTATGCCCTCTCAAGTCCCTGGGCGTGACCCTCACCACATGCCATTGTAATCACTTAGAATGACCCTGTAACATCCCTGGGGGCCTTTAGAGCGGGGATTGCATCTATTTTTTTTTCTTTAAGACTGAAACAAACAAATTCTTTGAATACCTGGTGTCTAGTTCCTGATCATAGTACATGCCCAGTAAATCTTTATTCAGTGAATGAATGTGTTTCCCTCATTCCTCAGGCGAGGAAATGCATGAGGGAGGCAATCGATGGGGCAGAAGGAAGGAGCCCTGGATGGGGAGTCAGGACCGTGAGTTCTCATATTGTTTGAGACCTGGTTTCTCTGCTTTCTGTCCTAGAAGCTGCCTTTTCTAAAAAGGCAAACATGGGAAAATTGAACAAGTTGAGGTCCAGTGCCCAAACTTTCCCATCAAAATACCCTTAAGAGTAGAAAACACCTGGGGCCTCAGCAGGCTCAGGGGCTGTGACTCTGGAATTTCACATCTGAGTTAACCGTTATGTGAAATTTGTGTTACATACCCTAAAATGTCTCCTTTAAAAAATGAAACATGTTTGCGAAACCCATCAGTTAGTTAACTTAAAAAACCACCCCTCAATCTCCAAGAAAAATTAGCTTGCTGAGAATATGGACCAAGATTGCCCACTCCTTACCGATGCCCGGGCCTCAAACAGGTGCATAAGTTAGTTAGAGACAGATAGAAGAAGGAAGAATACTGATTCTGGATTCACAGAAGACTAGACCCAATTCCAGTTGTGTTACTTACTAGCTGTATGACTTCCAGCAAGCTGCATAACCTCTTTGGTCTGATGGTATCCTCTGTAAAACTGGGGAGATGGCAGCCCCTTGGGCCTTGTGAGGAGCCTGTGACGCATCCTGGGAGAGCCCCTGCCGTGAGGTACACAGTGGTTATTCAATACTGGTTCTTTTCCTTCACCCCTGACTGTGAGATTCTCTTTGCAAGCTTCTCTTCCCACCCCCAACCCCACCAGCAATTCATGAGAGAATGATTAAAGTGCTGGGAGAATTTTCCAGTGACATATGGAAAAAACATATGCCTGGAGGCATTCCCTCCTCTGCCTTCCTTACCTAAGCCCACTGGCCCAATTAACTTAACTCCACATGTCTAATTTCTTCATGTGTAAATGTGGATAATTAAGGCATCCTTGTAGAGCTTTAGAGAGGATTAAATCAGCTAATATGTGTAAAAATCTAGCAGAGTGCTTGTCACATATTAGGTGCTCGGTCTGTGAGAAATAATATTACGCTTACAATGGGTTATCAAGGACCTGCATTCACAGAAACTGGGCAGAGGTGGCAGAGTGGTGCTTGCCCCTCAAAGATGTCTACATTTGAATCCCTGAAGTCTGTGAATATGTTACTTTACATGGCAAAAGGGACTTTGCAGATGTGATTAAGTTAATGACCTGCAAATGTGGAAATTATTTCTGGATTATCCAGTTGAACCCAATGTAATCACAGGGTCTTTAAAAGAGTCAGAGAAGGGGACGTGACAGTGTAAGCAAAGTAGGCAGCAATTTGAAGATGCTACGCAGTGGGATTTGAAGATGGAGGAGGAGCCTCGAGCCTTGGAATGAGAACAGCCTCTCGGAGGTGAAAAGGGTAAGGGAATGGATTCTCTCCTGGAACCCCCAAAAGGAACCAATCCTGCTTTTAGCCTAATAGATTCCATTTCAGACTTCTGGCCTCCAAAACTGCAAGAGAATGTGTTTGCCTTGTTTTAAGCCACCAGTTTGTAGTAAGTTGTTACAGCGGCAGTAGGAAACTGATACACCAGGTGACGACATCCTTGACCACAGACAGCAACAGTGACCATCAGAGTCCTCTTCTGCTTACCAGGTGTCAGGACAAGAGCTGGTCCTCTCACACTTCCCTTACCCCCCTCCCCATATTCTTTCCCCAGGTACTGCTGCTTTCTGGGGCGGGGAAGGTGCTGCCACACTTGAAATGTGCCACTGGGAATCACGCCTATTCTTCCCTGGAGAAAGATAGAGGAAAAAGTGTGAGATGGGGGTTGTGTGTGTGTGTGTTTGTGTGTGTGCATGTGCACGTGTGCAGGTGAAAGCATCTCAAAATTGGAAAAGTACCACACGATGAGGGCAACAATGCAGCCCTGTTTAACTCCAGCATGCCCAGCCTGGCAAACCGAGGATGAACAGCAGTTGAGTTGCCATGGAGACAGAATCCTTTGTTTCCACTTCTGCCTCCTTAGTGTTGCTCTTCACTGTGTGATGTGGTCACCACTCAGCCCTCAGCAGCATCACACCCTGACAGGGCCCCACATACCATAAGGCTGGGGCCCTTCTGCTATTTCACTTCTTTCTAATTTAACTTCATGAACTCTAGAAGCTAGGAAATAGGTTTGGGAACAAGGATGAGAGGCCTCAAGGTAGAGTGAACAGAGTACTGGTCTGAAGACCTCTTTTTTTTTTTTTTTTTTTTTTTGAGACAGAGTCTTGCTCTGTTCCCCAGGCTGGAATGCAGTGGCATGATCTTGGCTTACTGCAACCTCTGCTTTCTAGGTTCAAGGGATTCTACTGCCTCGACTTCCCAAGAAGCTGGGACTACAGGCACATGCCACCACACCTGGCTAATTTTTGTATTTTTTAGTAGAAACAGACAATTTAGAAAAGTTTTCCAAATTGAGCAGGCTGGTCTCGAACTCCTGACCTCAGATGATCTGCCTACCTTGGCCTGTCAAAGTGCTGGGATTACAGGTGTGAGCCAGCTCGTCCGGGACCTCTCAAGACCTCCTGTCGAAGGTCTTTCCCTCTCCTGAGCCCCAGGTTCCTTTACTGTCTGATGGATAGGAAGCTGGCTGGAATGATCCCTGAGAGCCCCTCCCACAGCTGTGAGATTAGGTTCATGAGGAGATCATAAACTTAGACTGAGGAACAGGTTACAGCTCAAAAACGGTCAGGTTTATGGCTGTTTCTCAGTGACAACCAGCTTTCTCACTGTTGGGTCAACCCCCTCCGAGGGAAACTGGGTGTCAAAGGAGGCCATTCTCTGTGTTACAGTCCCCATTTTTCTCAGAAAAGTGTCCATTCTGAAATGAGAAAAGGGAGAATGGACGACCAGCTCACCCTCTGAGGCCCGTCTGTCAGGACTCACTGCTGTTGAGCTGTGAGGGCGTCTCTTCCTTAACCGTTCCTTGGGGGCTGTATAGCTCTGAAGCTTTGCCACTGGGCAGGATGGACTCTGGGGTCCAGATGGCATAACGCTGAAGGAAATCCTCAAACCAACCTTACTCACCAGTTAACTTTTCAAGAATACTCAGCTAGCCCCTGACCTCCAGGAAGTTGAGACATACACACAAGTAACTGCAGTCCAGGGTGACACTGAGCTCACTGTGGCCAAGCTTGGCTGTTCAGGAAGCAGATTTATTTCCCTCCATCATCTCACGTTACCTCCCACTGTGCCGCCCATCAGTGTTTGGAGACATACACTCTATTCCTTCCCTTCTTTGTTAAGACTCAGCACAGAGCTGCAGAGAAGTGTCGCTGGATCAAGGCTACACTATGCCATTTGATAACACTTCATGTTAAAGAAAGGCACTGATTGGAGCTCATCAATTAGACATGAGAGCCCAACAGGAGCCACAGAGCTGGCTGTGGGGCCACCCAGAGTCAAGAAGCCACAGGGAGCCTGCTGGCCTTCACTCTTGTGATGATGTTCACAGTAAGTGAGTGCCTTGTTCCTGCCACCACAGCCTCCCAAGGGAGAATGTCACAGGCCCAGGGAACAGCTTGAGTACAGGGCTGGAGGTGCAATGTTGCAGAATGTGTGGGGACCGTGAGCCACCCATGTGAGCTAGTGCGCAGACTACAGCAGTGAGGAAGAGAAGTTATTGGGCCCTTTGGCAGACAGTCTAAGTCACCTTTCTACTCCACCTTCCCAGTTTATCCTTTCTGTAATAACTGTGCTTTTGTTCAAGTCTCAAGCCCTGCAGGGGAGAATCCATTCCCTGGCCTTTTCCAGGAAAGAGATGATAATTGGACTAAAATGAATCATCATGATCTTGTTCCTTGCTTTTCATTATTATTTCTTATCCAAGTGGTATAGTTTAGGCCAAAGAGACAGATGAGTCAGTCTTCTGCAGGTGGGTGGGTAGAAGGCACTTTTTGGAAATCTTTTGATTTCCTGATTAAAAAGGACTGATGCAGCTGGAACCTTTTCCCTATCTCTGGCAGACTTGAATGGTAATGTGATGCCTGGAACTGCGGCAATCATCTTGTATTCATGAGGGAAGAGACCAGGAGAACCGCAGAGACATTCAGAAGTCATGATCCAATGTTAAACAAATGTCCAACTTCAAACTTCTTCATATGTGACAAAAATAAACTCCTGTCTGTTTAAACTGCTGTTTGTTGGATTCAGTTAATCATAGGCAAATATCTGAGACAGGCCCGGTGCGAGGAAATGGAATTTTTACCTTTCCAGAGGCAAAGGGAATCAGAGGAGGTTTCTTTTGTTACTGTTTAGAATTAGTTTTACATGAACAGTGCTGGGAGCTGCCCTGATTTGGTCACTCTACAACATACACATATACAGCTCAAAACATCAAGCTATACCTCATGAATCCAATTACCGTGTGTCAGCAAAAAAACTTTCATAAAGAAAAGTGATACTCCATGCATTGTTGTGAAAACTTCAAGTGATAAAAAAGTGAATAAAATAAGGCAAAAGGGGCCCCCTCACTCTCACCAATCCCACTTCTTGGAAATAAATGCTATGGAGAGAGGGGCAGGGAACTATGTATGTACATTTTACAAAAATCAGATTATTCTGTACATCTTTCTATTAATATATAGTGCTTTACAACTGGCTTTTTTGTTTAAGGACATGTCACAAATACAGGAGGTTTTTGAGGAAGAGTAGGATATCACGGGAGCTGTAGTGAAGGAAGATGAAGACGTTTATTTAGTAGTCTAGAAACTGTCCCAATACAACATTAGATATAACTTCCGCTCTCTCTGGAAAAAAAAATGGTGGGGGAAACAGAAGCATTGGTAACTTCCTAAGTGCAGGCACTATGCTAGGCATTTTCATTTAATTCCACCTCGTCTGTGAGATTATTTTCATCTTACAAATGAGGAAACAGAGGCTTTCTGAAAACTGGAACCCAGCTCTATCTGACCCAAAGCTTCTGGTCTCTCTAGTGGTTTTGCATTTTCCATAGTATGGCCATCATAACTGCCCACATTTTCCTACTGCTAAATGCAAATATTTGAATTCCCTTAGGAAATGCATAATGCAAAGTGATTGCTCAGAGAGTTTCTTCCTGGTGGGCCCTACTAAGAAGACTAGATGCCCTGGATCTGACCCTGAGGGGATAAATGCCCTCCTTGAGGCTGGCCAAAGCAGTGTGAGTGAGGCAGGGACAAACTGGCATGGGTTTGGAGGAAAAGGGGGCAGGACAAGAAAGCCAACGGAAGTGCCATGTGGAACCCAACGGGCTGGCTTCCCTGTGACTGCTGAGCAAAGGCAGAGGTGGCTCCAAAGTGCTTGGGAAAATGACAACTGGCAAACCTCATACTGAGGGATAATGACGCTGTCAGAGGCACTCCCTGGTGCTAAGGGCTTGGAAGTTCTGCCAACAGGATTCATTGTGAATGTGTAATTTGCTGAACACTGTTAAGCCAATGTTTCCCCCAACTGGGGACAATGGCAGGCAAGTGCCTTCAGAGCCCCCTCCTAAGAGCTGCCAGGTCTACGCTGCCATACAAGCAATAGTGGTGAGAGAGGCCCCCAAGTCTTATGGTGCCCTCAGCTGTGCCTCAGAGGGCCTTGCCCACGCACTGAAAGAACTCCTGGTGTAATGCCCTCCCACCAGGTCCCTCCTCCTGGAATTCTATCCCAGTTCAGAGCCCAGTTCAAATCCAGCCTCGTCCAGGAAGCCTTTTCTGACTGGCCACCTCCGCATGTGTGTTTCCAGCCCTCAGCTCACTGCCCCTACCTTCCGGGACTTCCCTTTCAAAGGGAGCTGAGCACGACTTGCCTAAGACAGTGAACTGTCTATCTCTCTCCCCTTGACTTGGGGGCTCTTCTGGAGCAAGATCTGTCTGATTGCTTTCTAATTCTTGATCTGCCTACACATAGCCATTTAAATGGCAGAAGCTATTTATGTTTCTATTGGATGAATAAATGAACAACTGTGTCATTGCTTATAGACAACAGGATGAAAAGGGAAAAGATGGGTGAATAAGGTCAGGACCAGTGGGTCTGTGCAGCTCAGGGAACAGCTGGGCACTCCCCTGCATCTGGCCCCACCTCCCCACCTCTTGCTCCAGGAAGAAATCCCGCATAATGAGTGGAGAGTGCTCAGCACAAAGAAAACATTGAACTGACTGTCCCAAAAAGAGTCCTTAGAGATTATTTAGCTCTGACATCTTTTGTGATGAGTAAACAGGCCCAGAGAAGAGAAACATCTGTTATGAGGATGCATCTCCAGGCCAGTGGTAGGGCTGGAACTGAGGTCCAGCCTGGAGCTCACTTCTGTTTGCTGTCCTGTGGCCATAATTTGAATTTGGCCACAATGATCTCAGGGCTGTAGATACATGTATAATTCATCAGATGTTACCCAGGAATTTCACTGTACTTTTACCAAGTAACTTAAACATTGTTTTGTACAATTCCTGTTTCCTACCTCAATTAGTATTTTCCATGCACTTGCTGAATAATGCTGGAGATTTGAAAAATCACTCCTGTTGCCGATAGCTTCACACAGTCATTTCCTCTCCTGTTCCATGAAATTGGCCTTCCTGACTATTGGCGGATAGTGATGAATTGTGGGGGAAAATGCTGCAGTATGAAGTCTGAGCTCCAAAAAGAGAGAGGAGAGGGGAAGATGGGAACAGTGAGGGGCTGGGTTTGGCAGTGAGGACAAAGAAGGATGGGGATGACCTAGGGAGTTAAAGGGATGAAGAGATGAGGTGAGGAGGAGCTGAGGAGAAGAAAGTTGCCTCACTGCACTGGGAGTGACTTGACCCAAGGTTGGGTATCTTATTCATTTCTGTGTCCCTGGAACTGGGGGCAGAGCTGTGGGGCTGACTTAGAGAAGGACTTTGGAAACTGTTCCTTGAGTGAATGACTGCACTGTAGAATGGGCACATTCACTCTCTGGGAAATGAAGGAACTGCTGTCACCCAGAGCTGCCTGTCTCTTTCTAACAACATGTTAAAGCCCAGTGGCAACTTGGGATGCATTTCAGAGTCATCTTGGAGCTTTTTCAAAGTATAGACGTTGTCTCACCTCCTTTATACTGAATCAGAAGAGGGAGAGATGGGCCCCAGCAGGTGAATCAAATATGCATACTCCTGTGGTTGGGGACTACTCTTTCATATTCTTCCTCCTTCCCTGGCCTCTTCTGGAGATGACCTTGCATTGACTGCAGGTTCATCTCTTTGTCATACCTGGATTCATCCATTTAGTAAGGTTTGATGGGACCAAATGTCTACCTGGATTTCCCCAACCATAAGAACCATTACGCAGCATCCCACAATCAGCCCCAACCTCAGCGTCTGATGGAGAACTGATGGATGTGCATGGAGGCAGAAGGGGCCTTTACACTGTGGAGCACTTTGGGAGGGGGGCTTCCTGCTCAGCAGCTTTGCTGGTCAATCCCCAAGACAAGCCACAGAAATCACATGGCTGTCAGGCAGCCTCTGGGGTCACCTCTGCTTCCCTTCTTGGGGTTGAGAGGCTTCAGCCTCCAGAAAGGACCATGCTGCAAAGAGTCTTTTCCTGAAGGGAGTCAAAATTAAGGAAAGCCAGAATTTTAAAACACATCTATCCTTCTCCTCGTTCCCACAGTATGCACAGGCACATGCGTGTGCACGCATACACACACCACACACGAGTGCATGAAGAACGTGGTTGGTCACAGTCCTATCCCTGATGAATGACAAAGTCTTGCCTTGCATTGCCAACGTGTGTGTATATCATATATTCTGATATGAATTTGAGAATATAAAGAAAGTCTCCTTAGCAGCCCCTAAAATCTCACCACTATGACTTTGGCTTTCCTGATAAATGATAAATCCCTTAGCAGGATGTACACATTAAATACAATGAGTCAGAACTTTTATCAGAATGGCCCTGATAAAAGGGCCGCTTTATCATTCTTATGATATGTTCACATGAATAAATTAATGAGAGACATTTGGGGGAGAAGGTTTGAGTGAAGGCAGGATAAGAGTATGGCCGTGGTCCATGGGGTGGGGATTACAGAGCAGAGAGCAGGCATGGAGCAGTGGAAGAGGCGGTGCTGGGGACTGAGCTGGCTCCTGTTGTACCTTGAGCCACCACGGTTCTCTTCAGAGAGTTCTGGATTTGCCCCAGTCCAGGGGGGTTTGGGGAGATCCTCCAAATCTTCTCTGAGTATGGAAGAAGTCAAGGCCCCTTTCCTGGACAGAGCCTATCCCCACAGCAGTCATAAATGAGTGCACTATCCCACATTTAGTGATGTGGCATGAACATCCTTCTTACCTCTATCCAAGCTTTGTCTTTCAACATAATCATTGAAATCCTCACCACAGAGCTGGGAATAAGGCATTGCTATCTCAATCATTCAGATGAAGTAACTGAGGCTCAAAGAGTTTATGCCATTTGTCTAAGGTCACACAGTAAGAGTCAGAGCTGGGAAATCTGAAGTTAGAACCTAGGCATAGCTTAGCCATTCACTAGTTGTGTGACCTTAGGCATGTTACTTTCTCTCCTTGTGCCTCAACTGCCTCATTTGTAAAATGGGGATAATAATGGTATCTAGTGCAGAAGGCTATTGTATGAATTAAATAGTTAACATAGAGAACATGTATAGCCTAGTGCCCAGGTCTGCAGTGAATGCTACGTAAGCATTTGCTGTAATTATTGTTCTTGTTCTTGTTCAATACTGTTTCCAAGGGATCCCATCTCCTTCTGTTTCTCTAATAGCACCTATTTGACACATAGTAGGGTCTCCATAAATATTAGCTCTCTTCTTTCCCTTTCCTTTATTTCTCTGAAAACTACAACCAGGGTCAGAAAAATATCACAACTGCTTGGTCTATCAAGCAAAGATTTTTGTCTTCCTTGGGAAAAAGAAGCCAACCTTGGCACTACTGGATCAAAGCAAGCAGAGTTCAGGGCCTTGAACTGTGGCCCTTGCCTGGCTAGAGTTCAGAGGAAGGTTCCTTGGAGATGGATAGCCAAGCGCCTGTCATCTGGATGCTTCCAGTCCCATGTCACTGACACATCGCAATCCGCATCATGTTCTCTGTCCTCAACAGGGCCGTTCTGATAAAAGGCTGACTAATGGGCAGGAAGGGGAATGTCTTGCCAATGTGCTTGTTTCCATTAGATTATGGATGTATTTTTAGAGTGACTGAGAAATATCTAGGATCTTGCTTTGCAAGATGATTTTGCAGACTAAGAGTGGGAAGAAATAAATCTTAGCAAGAAAAAAAAAAGATTACAAATGCTTCCTGCTGCTGGGAGTTCCTTCTTTTCATCACCACCTGGTTCACTATGTTCAGATATAGCTTGAGTGTTATTTCTTCTGAGAGGTCTTCCTGGAGCCTCTTCCAGCACCACCCATTTTTCACAGCCTCTTGGGCCACATTTGTCTCACTGTATTATTATTGCCGGTCCACTTGATCGACTCCCTCATTGATCTCTTTGAGAGCAGGAGCCATGACTGTTGGTTCATTCCAGAATCTTCATCTGAGGCCCTTGTGGAGTAGTTGCTCAAAATGTTCAACAAATACATGGATGGATGAAGTATAAAGACCAGTCATTCTGTATCAGTAAATCTGACTATGAGTGTGATTGCTGGCCCAAGCCCGTGTCTCAGCATCTCTCACCGCAGGTGTTTGTCCCTTACCCCATATGGCACTGCCTGATGCCACTGCTGCATGGCTCATTATGTGATATTCAAGTCATGCAATTAAATAAAGACCTCTGTTGCCAGATTGACACACAGAGAGAAACAAAACACTAGTTACTAGTTCTGGTCAAGCAGTCAAGTGGCACAGCCTGTGGGGCTCCACGTGGGGATAAAGACTGGGGAGCAGGTGCAGAAAAAGGATAGAGATGATGGAAATGGGGTTGGATAAGCTATCAAATTATGGATAATAGTTTCTCTTGCTTTTAAAATGAATCCCCTCACCCCCAGCATATGAAGTGATCAATTGGTGGGACCTTTATGGTCACAGTATAATTCTCTCTATTTGGACTGAGTTCTCTCAGTCCTCAGTGCCTCAGATAGAGCAAGCAGAGCAAAACCCTGGGGAGGCTATCAGGTGCAGCCCAGGCAGCAGAATGGGGTATTTTAGCACCAACCATTCTTGATAAAGCAGAAGCATATGGAGTGAGTCTGTTCCTGCTTGTCAGGGCCTCGAATCCCATCTGCAGGGAAGGAAGCTCACACAGCTGCACATCTTGCACTTGACCTTCAGAAGAGAGGCTGACAAAAAGAAGCCCTCCAAAAATGTACCCACTGGGAAGAGACTGCTAACTATCCCCATTATC
Organism: Callithrix jacchus; assembly: GCF_049354715.1. Classification (NCBI taxonomy): domain Eukaryota; kingdom Metazoa; phylum Chordata; class Mammalia; order Primates; family Cebidae; genus Callithrix; species Callithrix jacchus. Next base: position 97,577,132 of record NC_133515.1, read on the forward strand.
CAGTCTTCTGCTCTTCCATAGTAGCTGACTTTTAACTGAATATGTGGCCACCCAAAATGAAAGCTACTTTCCAGTGTCTTCTGCAGTTAGTTGTTTCCATGAGATCAAGTCTTGGATATAGGCTGAAATGATGTACATTATTTCTGGGTTTTGACCATAAAGGGAAGGGCATTCCCCGCTACTCCTCTATCTTCCCCTTCCCACCAGCTTATGTGATCTTCCCCTTCCCACCAGCTATTGTGAGCCAGGTGGGGTCATGAATCACAGCAACACCCTAGGAAGGGGCATGAAAAGAGAAAGAGACCGAGGCCTCGATGACTCACAGAGCACAGCTACCAAACCGGCTTGGACTTTCCCCAGGAGAAAAATAATCTTCAGTTGTATTGACACCTTGTGTGTCTCTGTCACACTCAGTTGAACTTTGATCCTAACTAAAGCGCTCACATAAATGAACTGAATATATAGGTATATATGTGCATGTGTGTATGTATGTATAAAATCACACACACATGCACCCACACAGAGTCAGCTGGTTCTTCATACCTCCTCCATTGAAAGTTATGAATTCAACAGAATTTAGTCCTTCAAGAGAGTCATTCATTCCTTCGAATGATAAACACATATTAACATACATCCCTAACACAAAATAGTGGGAAATCTTTGACATCTTTGACATTGTAAAACTAAATGGTGAGATTGATTCTTAGGAAAATGGTCATTCTTGCCCGATATGTATTATTATAATTTTCTATCAACCAGAATCTTCATAGACCCAGAGCTTTTGTCATCATTCTGGCCACTAAGATTTTTATATCGACAAAGGTGCTCCAGGTGTCTAATGGTACCTACTTCCACATGTCACCACCATTCCCTTATCCTGAAAGTCGAACAGACAACAGCCACAACTCTGATCACCCCCAGGATATACCTTGACTCTTCCCAGTTGGTCTGGTCTTATGTAATCTTTCCCAAAGCCAGCTAGAGCCTCATCCAGCAGGTTACCCTGGCAACCCAGCTGTGTCATCTTGAAAGATGTCTCCGGGCACCAGCTTTGGAGCCTGCAAGAGATTTGACTGGGGCTGAGCCGTGAAGCCACGACATATTAGCTTTAACACGATGTCATCATTTATCGTGCTCCTGGTAGACATGTCACATTTTTTAAAAGAACATGGATAAAAATAAGTACTACCTTGACTATGCAGTGAGATTTACTTAGAAAGCAGACACAGCTATCTATTTTCAGAGACCAGCTTTGTCTTTTATGGTCTCCCTTGCATTTCTTCTAAAAGAAAATCTTCAGTGTTCACATTTTTCTCTGAATATCTCGTTACAAACTCGCACATAAGCAGCGTAATCTCAAGTCATCAGATAGCCTTTTCATACTGGGCATGTCAAGTTTTACAGTTTATCTTTTCATATCTTCTTTGGGAAAATAGTATTTAAGGAAGTTCATTGACGACTCTCTTTTGCTGGTAAGTGCCTCCCATATTCATAAGAAAATTAGCTAGCGACTTGACTCCGAGAACGGGGAATGTTACGTTATTTGGTTATGTGATGTTGCATATTACTTATTTAAACATTTTGTGTTGAAAAGGTTCATTGAGAATCTCTGTAGCTCATTATTCTTGATAACACACTTTAAATGTTTCATTTCTTTCACTTATTCTTTCAATTGAGTTTCAGTTACGCTTTGAAACAGTCCTTTACTCATTTGTTAATTTACTATATCGTCCAACTAATTTTTGTTATTGACTGCTGGGGATACAGAGATAAATAAGACAGAGTCTCTGACCTTGTGGGTAGCTGATCAAAAGCCACAATGTCAAGGGACCTGTGCTATAGGAACAGGCATGTCTAGCAGAGATTGAGTGACAGCTGCATGTGATTTCTAGAATCTTGCTGTTGGAAGGAAACTTAAGAGGTCCCACGGTTCAACTCCCTCTCTTTACAAAGGAAGACACTGAGGTCATGCCTGCCTCCCCTACTCACCAACCACTCTTCTCACTCATATTGAACTTCATTCTGTTCCTTGAACAGGGTGTTCACTCCCATCTCTGCCTTGGTACCATATTTTATTCATTTTTGTATCTCCAGATCAAAGTAGGAGGTGGAGACAAAAAAATATTTCATGTCATCTCACAAATACTCTTTGAAGGTGGTAGAGCAGGGATTACTAACTCTCTTTAATAAACTGAGACTTTATAACCCAGACAGATTTGGAACTGGCCCGCATCAACTTGCTAGCAGCAGTCCTCACCAAACGCAGGGTATCCTGGCTCAGCCCCATTCTCTTTGGTATTAAATGGGATGCTTTCTCTTGCAAGGAACACAAGACCCCAAGAAGTGTGGCCGCAATGCAAAGGTTAACTATCCCACACAGCATGTGGCCCAGGTCCTGTTTCAGGACTAATTCTGCAGCTCAGGGATGTTTTCAGTCCCTTTCTACTCTGCCACATTCAGCTTGGAAGCCGTATCTCCTGTGACTATTGAAAGTTAGCTGCGGCAACTCCAGGCATCACACACGGACACCACAAAATCCAGCATGCTTGTTTGGATGAAAGAAAAACATTTTCCAGAATCCTTCCCACCCCAGCAGACCTTTCCTCAGATCCCTCTTGACCAGGATTAGGTCACTTACACGTCTTTCATGCAAGGTAGACCAGCAAAGCATGTAACTGGATTTTTAGCCTCTATTTTGAGAGGTAGGCAACTGCTAGAGGGGCAGGGAGAGTAGCCGTCCAGTAGGTAACCAGCAGTGTCTGGTGTCTCATTTCATCAAGTCCCCTCTCTTTGGCTCCTCAGTGTCAGGCATGAGGACGTAGGATCCCATAGTTTGTGGTCATGAAGTCTGCTTGAGAGGGAAGCAGACTTCCTCCTGGTGGGCTTCTCCAACCTCACAGACATAGCCCACCCTGGTTTGCTTCCGACCCAACTTCAGCGCTGTCAACAAGGAGCCTAAGCTAGAAGTGAAGGCACTGTCAGACCCTCAGCCTCACTGGCCCTCACCAATGCTCTGGGAAGCAGGTGAAATAGGTCATCCCATTTGTCTGATGAGAAAACTCGGACTTGGAGAGTGAAGGACTCGCCTACAGCCAAACAGCTGGACAGTGCAGGGCCAGGACTTGGACTCAGTTCTGTCTGACTCCAGCCCCTAACGCTTCACTTCTCTGCACTTCATCTTAGAAGCCACTTGGAACCACATCGGATATTTATGTACTGACATTTTAAATCTGAAGACTAAAGCACACAAAAGACTCTTATTAGCGAGGATGAGGATCACCTGAGATTCCCATCAAGGCTCTCTCTACCAGGTAAAGAGCATTGGCAATGAAATCCAACTGCTGGGTTTGAATGCTGTGTGACCAGGAAAGAGTTACTTAACCACGTTGTGCCTTAGTTTCCTCATTTGTAAAATAGGACAAATAATAATAGCACCAACCTCAACTACCCTTATGAGGATGAAATTAGTTAATATATGCAGAGTGCTTGGAGCGATGCCTGACACACACTAGGCATTCGATGAATGCTGGCTAGTATTGTCTATCCATCATTCATCTACGCATCTAGTCATCCTTTGATTTATTTTAGAAAGGACCTAAATTATCTGCTTTTCTTTTCTTCCTTTTTTTTTTTCTTTTTAGGAAAATTTGTATTATTTTAATTATTTTTATGGACAGAAAACTCAACAGTGTACATTTAACCCAGTTTAGTGGCAAGTTTTAAGCCTCTGCCTTTTCGAGCTTGGCCACAGACTTGGGACCCAGAACACTGCCTCCCCAGGGATGGTGGACCTCATCATATCTGTCATTGTAATTGGTCCTGTTAGCTTCTGCCAGCTTAGCCGAAGCGTGTTTGTCTTCCGAATTAACCTGTATGAAGGCGACAGTGGTGCAGATCTTCCTGTCCCTGTCCTGCCTTCCCCTTGATAATGCAGTAAGGGACTCCCATTTTATGACAAAAGACAACCAGCTCGATGGGATCCATGTCATGTGCAGTCACCACTAGCTGAGCTTTCTTGTTCTCCACCAAGGTGGTGACGGTGTTAACTCCTGCTTGAAGGACAGGTGGTCTCTTAGTGGGGACGTCCCCTTTGCCAGCAGCTTTCTTCTCGGCCCGGGCCAACAGCCTCTGCTTCTTCTCTTGCTTTGCTTCTGGTCTGTACTTGTGAGCCAGCTTAAGCAGTCAAGTAGCTGTTTGGCGGCCCAGGGCCTGTGTGAACTGGTTAATTGCAGGAGGCACTTAGAGCTGCTTATAGAGGATGGCTCTATGCCACTGCAACTTGATAGACTGGGGCCATTTCACAACTGGGGCGAGGTCTCTTTTGGGCTGGATGTCCTGTCCAAGGCCAAAATTCTTAGGCCTTTTCTCAAATGGGACTCACCTCTTTCTTGGCCTCCTGCTTCTTCATGATAGCAGGGGCCGGAGCCACCTTCTTCCCCATGGCCTTCTTTCCTTTCTGCTTCTTGGGCGGCAGGAGGAGAGCAGTATTTGGTTTTCTGTGGTGTTTTACATGGTAAAGCCAACCGGCCTCTCCCCCTGCATTCCCAGGGAGTGACAGCCTGGCTGGAGCCAACAGGAATTTGATGGCTGCTATGGGATAACAGGCACCTTTCCTGCCACCTCCACTCCAATATCTCCAAGTGTCAGGATGCCTGGTGTCAAATGTGGTCCTGTCCCTCTGGGTCAGCCCTCAGAGAGGGGTCTGCATATGCCCCCAACACTCCGCCTGCATGTTTTGTTGAGGGAAAATTGTATTCTCCCCGAGCCTTTCTCTTGCATCAGTGTAACACCTTCAAGGCTGTTACCAGCTGCTGTGGAGGGGCTCAAGGAGCAGGAGCTTTCCTTCTCTGCTGGCTTACCCCCGCCACCAGTCGCTGGGAGGATTCCCTGACGCCTGCACTGGAGGCAGAGTTTTCTCTTCCTCCTTAATCTCTTTTCACACAGAAGCAGTGGTGACTGGGTCAGCCTGGCAGGGATTCTGGGGAAGGCTGGGAAGGCTGGTTCACGTAGATTGGAAGCCAAGACAGTTTCCATACCACCAAGGGGGGTAGTCCCTGGAGCAGATGCTACCTTGAGGTTGTGCACAGAAGGATCTTTGCTGCACAATCAGACAGCAGTGCCAGCTTCCTCATCCCCATACTCTGTCCCCATTCTCTGTGGCCCCACTCATAATGAGAGAGACCTTTACCATGTATTGAGCAGTTGAATGGAGGAAACTTGTAAAGTAGATATGAAGAGCCATTGGGCAGCTGCAGAATCGAAAATGAGGGAAGTGAAGGCATTGCTCTAAAACTCACAGCTCCCAAGGGGCAGGACCTGGATTCAAACTCACTCCCGTGTGTCTCACTCCAGGGCTGCTCTCTCTACAGAGCAGCTGCATTTTCAGCTATTACTTAACATGCATTCTAAGCTGCTCAGATAGAACCAAGCCCAAAACAATAATAATATAGCTTCACCACACACCTTGGTGCCACTAAGTAATAAAAAATATACACAGGAAAAAACCACCCAAATGAACAAAAGGTAGGACAACATCCATCTTGCACTTGTCCCTAAAATCACTGTGAACCACGCTGATAATAAAACCCATTTGTCTTTGCTTTCAGACCAAAATGTTTTGACTATGCTTCTTTATTTCAGATTGAGGGTATTCCACCTGCAATACTGGGGATCGGACCATGAGGAGCATCTGTAGCAGCCAGGCCCAGCTGGTCTTCACGGGAACACCATGTTGCTGTTTTTACCTGGAAAGTTGGTCAATCACATCTTTGTCAGCAAGTCATCACCAGCTTCTCTCTGTGGAAAGTGGCAGAAACAAGGGCCCAGGAAGGGCCTGCTCCCTAAGTGGAGGGTTCAGGGCAGGCAGTTCTGGCTGGAACTGTAATAGGATGACACCACAAGACTAGGCTTGGGGGCTGGGGTTGGCCTCTGCCCTTAGGGGCTGGCTAAGCAGACTGACCACATGAGGGGAGATTCCAACATGCGCCTGAGCAGGGAGGGGCCTGGCATTCCAAGATCAAGGCCCTGACCACCGCCTGCTCCTCTGCTCATCACCTGCTCTGTGCAAGGAGTGTTTTTACCCCTCAGCCTCTGCACCACACCCTCTGCCTTGCTGGACCCCGCCTCCCCGACCAACCTGCTCTCTCCCTCCCTGTTCTTTGAGTTCCCAAGGCCCCAGCTCACCTACACCCACCCACACTTAGCTCTTGGGCTGTTGCTGCACTCGTCAGTTCTGAAGGCTTTATCTTCCCAGATGGCCTGGGATGTCCATGGATATCCTACCTGCTGACCCCCCGGTGTTGAGGCTAGTGCTGTACACACAAGGTACCGACAATAAATTCTTCATGAGCAACTTGAGTCATCTTGAGCTCTAAGTCATTCTCCTGAAGGCACAACGCAAGCTGCTGCATCTTCATCCCTAGAGTCACTGGGACATTTATGAGGAAAAATGAAAATTCACTTTTCCTTCTTGGTATTGTCCTTCATGTTGTTTAAGAATACAACCTCAGGCCACCAGAGTTTCTATGGTTCTCTAACACATTTGGCAAGGTTTGTGCATTAGCTAACTAAGCAGAAAACCATCTGATCGCCTTGTATACCACATTCAGGACTTTGGGACTTTTCTGGCATTCAATGTCGTCTGGCATGGGCTCTACCCATATCTTCATCTCACTTTCCCCCAATACTTATTTGGTTACCCGACATTTCAGTCAACAGAACTCCTTGCTATTCCCCACATCATGCCTCATCTTCCTGCCTGCTGTAGTCTGAAGGTTTGTGTCCCCTGCAACATTAATATGTTGAAAACCTAATCCTCTAGGTGATGTTCTTAGGGCGTAGGGTCTTTGGGAGGGGATTAGGGGCAACCCTCATTAATAAGATTAGTGCCCTTATAAAAGAGGCCTGGGGCAGCTCACTGGCCTCTTCCACCATGTGAGGACACAGCAAGAGTCATTTGTGAATCAGAGAGGGGGCCCTCAGCAGACACGGAATCTGCTCTGATCTTGAACTTGCCAGCATCAGGAACTGTGAGAAGTGTATTTCTGTTGTTTATCACTTCCTGGTTTGTGGTGTTTTGTTATAGCGGCTCAAATGAGCTGAGACACTGCCCTTGGGTCCCATCTTAGGTTGTCTCTCCTGTTAGGAGTGTCACACTTACAGCTACAAATCTACCTAAATTTCAGGATGTCTTAAAATCTTCAGTGAAGTGATTTATACAGAAATTTCTTAGGCTAGAAAATCTGTACCTATGTTGTGAAAAACGTTACTTTGTATCTCTTCCAGCTATTTACACAGATTGTTACAGATTCTCCTAGGCTGTGAGGTCCTTAGAGGGATGTAAGGGTCTGACTCAAATTCCTCACGCTCAGTAGCTCTTGGCTACAGACTTGTTTTAGACACCATTCTATAGTTGTTTGTTGAAGGTGGACAACTAGTAGCTTCTCTGTATTACTACAAAGGGGTTCCGCCCTTTGACATTTAATTTAATTTATTTATTTATTTGACACGGAGTCTCACACTTATTTATTTATTTGATACAGAGTCTCACTCTGACATCCAGGCTGGAGTACAATGGCGTGATCTTGGCTCACTGCAATAGTGGCCTCCCAGGTTCAAGCAATTCTCCTGCCTCAGCCTCCCCAGTAGCTGGGATTACAGGCATGCGCTACCATACCTGGCTAACTTTTGTATTTTTAGTAGAGACAGTTTCATCATGTTGGCCAGCCTGGTCTCAAACTCCTGTGATCCACCTGCCTTGGCCTCCCAAAGTGCTGGGATTACAGATGTGAGCCACCACGCCTGGCTGCTTTGACCTTTTAGACAAAGAAGGTGGTTGTAAAGTAGGCCTCAATCTGTCTATCACTCCTCCAGTTATAACAGGACTGAATTTCACTTGTGAGGGGAGAAGCTGACCTGGGGTTCAGGCAGGGTTAGTGTCTCAGCAATATCAGACCAGTCATGAGGATGGAGCCACAGGCTTCAACCCTCAGAGAGAAACAGTCAATGGCCCAGGAATCCTTCCAAGTGGACACAAAAGAAGGAAGTAACAGTAAGACAGAGCTTTCTTCCAGCAGTTGCTCCATGGGCCACTGGAGGTCAGGGCTAACGGATTCCTACCCAGGTGAGCTGGTCATTCACACACCGCAGGTGGGTCAGTGATAGCCAGATCCAAATCCAGATCACCATTTCAAAAGGTAAGAAAAGTCCAGTAACATAAAACAGCTTTTCACTGAGAAATACAGACATGATTTTGCATGTTCAAGTCTAATTCTATAATATAAATGGGCTATTTCTTCCTCTTTGCTTCTATTTGCAATTTGAAATGGGATGTCCTTGAACAATCTGCTGCAGAGAATAGCTAATGGGACAGCAGGTCCTTGTAGCTTTAAACCCCCATTCAAGGGCTTCAGTGTCCGCATTTGTAAAATGGGGGCGGGAATGTACTGAGAGACTTCTAAAGGGCTTTTTCCAACCTTATCCTGAGGGCAGAGAGGTTGAGGTATCATCTAAGAGCATTCCTTCAGGATGCCACAGTCATAATAACCATTGATATCTCTCTAAATGACACCTGCCCTGCCATGGGAAAGCAAAATCCCAAGGTGTGGAAGCCATCCAAAATAATTTCACACCCTTGGGGACAGGGGAAGGTTATCGTTTCGACCCCTGTGGAGTAATTGCTATCTCTAATGCTGGTAGCTAGCTATGCCTGAGACAGTAGCACCATAATAAAATGCCGTCGAGCCTCACATGGGACCTTGTTTTCCCAGAACTCTAGATTACGATTGTCTTTTTCTTGAGATTTCAGACCCCAGCTCTTGTTTTCCACATTAATTCAAGTTGAATGCAGCCTCAATCATATTGACAAACATTCCAAGTGGAAATAAATGCCTAGGTGCTCACTAAAAATTGCAACATCCTCACCAGCCCAGCCTGGATGACATTATGTATTTCATGTAATGTCTATTCCCTTAAGGAATGAGAGCCCTTCTATATATAGCTCTGCCCGACAAATTTTTAATGAAGTCTGCTCCTAACTACATCTGAGTAACAAACAGAATTTGAATCCCTAAAAACTGTCATCCCAGATCTTTTTTGAAATGTTTCATTGTCAAAATTATTTGAATCAGATGTTGAGAAAAGACAATAGTCATCTCTGTCACATTTTCTTTTGATAAAGTAAGTGATGAGAGAGAAAATTCTTGATGCCACAGCCCAATAAACTGGTCTATTTGGCATCTGGAGGTCCTCCCATGCCCCGGTACCTAACACCAAGTCACTGATAAGCCTCACCTGTGCAAGGTGAGTCACTGCTTACGAAGAACTTTTGTTCTCACCACCCTCCTATCTCAACAAGAGCCCATGAAATAAGCAAGGCCCAGAGTGTTCTTCTCATTTTACAGGTGGGAAAAGTGAGGGGCAGAGTGGTCTGTGGATTTATTTAACAAACCTTAAGCATAAAGGACTTGCCCAAATTCACACGGCTAGTGTACGGCAGAACCAGGGGCACATTTCCAGCCTTCTAATTAAAATCATACTGCATTTACCTGTATTCAGATTGCAAAACAGAATATCCTTGCTAAAAGTTGGATACCAAACACATGCAGACCAAAGTCTTGGGAACACAGGGCCAGAAGATACTTTTCTGGCTTTGGGAATTGGGGAGATCAAGAAATAGTTTCCCAGGGAGAAGCTTTTGAACTGGTCCTGGAAAGGTGGCTGGAATGGAGCAACACAATGTGCATTCTGCTCCACAACAAGGTAAACTGGAGCACCTCCCAGATGCCTGCTCTTGAATGAGACCCATAGTACACAGGAAGCATGAAAGGGTGGTGAGAAGGCTGGGCTACGTGGTCCAGGTGTTTGTCTCCACTCACCACTCTGTGACCTCAGCCAAGTCTCCTGACCTCCGAACCTCTATGGGTTAAAGTGAGGGAAATGCTATCTCTAAGGTCGATTTCATAGACCACGGTGAAATCAAGTGAGCCACTGGTCAGACGGAGAGGGGTTAGAATAATCAGAAAGGGAGTGAATAAAGAAGACAAGGGAGAGAGAAGAAGAGAGGAAAGGAGGGAGTGAGAAACAAGGGAGAGATCTATGGCAGAAGCCCCGCAATGTACAAGCGTTTTCTTCCACAGATTGTTTTCAGGTTGTTGATCTCAGCAAGGCTACCAAGAGGGTTTAGGTTCTTTGTTTTGACTTTTGTATTTTTGTTTCAACCGAACATACTCGATTTGGTGGGCCTCCTGCCAACACAATGGGCCCCGGGGCTCTAAAACACAATAGTCATTTTAAAATTCAAACTTAGTTCCATACAGACTGAAGGGTCCTCATGGCCAAATTTACCTTCTTTTGTGGATCAGCTTGAATGCCACCTTCCTAACCAGCCCTCTCTGACCCTCCAGGCCCTTCCTTGTTTTTCCTGGTCCTGATCACAATCAACCCAGCATAGTAGCTATTCATATGGGTATTTTTTACCCCATCTTGACTATAGGTTTCGGGATGGCACCAGACTGTCCCGTAGGCAGGGATTTGTGGTGTTTACCGCTGCAGACCCAGAGCCTACACAGCCCCTGGCACGTAGGAGTGCTCAGGAAAAGTGGAAAGCAGAAGCTGCATTTTATCCCAAAGGAGACTCCCTCTTTGCATTAGCATGGAGCTCTAGACAAAATAAAGCTTGATTGGTAGTCCCTAAATGAATCAGACAAACAACATCTACATACTAAAAACCAGTTTAACAAAACCAAGATTGGAAGCTATTATTTGTATTCTTATGCCAGTGAAGTTTGTTTGAAAGAATAACTTAGAAGGGGATTTTTCTCCGTTTGTCTTCGTGCCAATTAAGACTCAATAACTGCTATTATGGAACCTAGAATGTTAGGTCTGCCAATGGTTAGAAACACTTTCAGTGACTCTTATCTATTCTTGGGACTACAGAACCTTCAATGAATCTGACTAAAGCTACCCCAAGAGAGTTTATATATAAAATTTTACATGCAGCTTCAGTGTGGGCGGAACTCCTGAAGCCTATTCAAACATACTTCCAGGTTAAGGCCTAGATTAGTGTTTTTCAAAATGTCACTCATGGATTTTGTCCTCTAGAACCATTTGGAAGGTCTTACTAAGAATCCAGATATTGGGTGTCTAGGGTCAGTGAACTAGCAACCCTGAGGAGGCAGCCTAGCAATCTGCCAACTGAGCAGTCTATCCAAGTGATTCTGAGATGCATTAAAGTTTGAAAGCCACCTACATAGACCAATGTTTTCATTTGCACAGATGTTGAACTTAGAAGCAGAAAAACAAAGGCACTTATTCAAATCTTGCAGCAAACAGTGCAGCCCTTGATTATATACTTTATTTCATACTCTGTGAGACAGAATTTATGTACTTAAAATCCTACAGTTATTATATGTTTGTGTACAACTTTCAGGAAGAATGCCTTTTATTCCACATAGTAGGTTTTAAAGCATAAGGGCACAATTTAAAAGTAGAATTCTAAGACTATACAGAGAATTGCAGAATATTTTTATAATATCTTATTAACTAGAAAAATATTTCTTATTCTATTAAAAGATTTTTACCATCAAATATTTAGGTGCTGATCCTGCAGTTATTTATTCTTATTTTGTTTTAATACATGCTCCTGGGTAGTTGTGTCAACAGAATTTTGGTGACTAAACTTGTATTTTCAATGCCTCGGGCCTAGAAAATTTCTCATTGAAGGGAATTCCACCAGTATATTTTGTTGTAAAAATAAAGGTGGCTTTGTGAAGTGAAAAGCGTTACTAAAAAATAAGATGATACACCAATTCCTCTAGGCTCTGAGCTTGATCAGAGCAACTGAGGGCAATGCCCAATGAAGTGTCTGTCCCACAGAAAGCACAGAGAAAATTGGTCTCAAGTGAACGAACGAACAGATGGATGAGATTGCTCTTAGCTAGAAAAGCTAGAAGTGTGTTTTCTAACCACCAAATTACAGAAGCTCCTCAGGAAATGACCACCTGTAGGAACAGGGAATAACTCGGTAGGAACTCTTGTTATATGCAAATATATTTTATTAAAATTCAAACTGTCAAATCAATGATGATCAAATTGGACTCTAGGGCTTTCTCACCTGTCTCAGGTGCACCTGTCAGTGGCCTAAGGCATTTGAAGAAGAAAACTTGGAGCAATGACACAAGCTGAGCCTCTGGAGAGTTGAGCCAGAGCTCGGTAGAACAACCCTTAGCTACTCAGTGGCCTCTGAAGACCAGATGAAGGGAGACCCTTCATCTGCAAAATAATAAGCAGTAGAATTGAGGAAGGAAGTCTCCTTTTGGGACAAGGGGCATGAGGGTCAGGACACCAAGAGACTGGTAGGGAATGGATAAAGGCCTTATGTGCTGTCTTCATCCTATCTGGCAGCAGGGAGCTGGGGAAGGGTTTGTGCTTAGGGGTCACAGAGTTCAGTGTCTAAGAATCCATGACGGAAATGGGGATGGCACTGCCTCATGGTGTGTCCTGCCATGACCACTGCCCCCAAACCCACCAGAATACATGGTAGACATCACTATTTGACTAGGGCACACTTTCCTATAGAAATTTCATAGAGCCTCTCACCCTTCTCTGTGCACCATTTGGTGCTGCCATCAGACGTGGCCTGTGAACTGAAACCTATTTTCATCCTGGCTCTCTAAGTGTAAATGAGTGGATTGTCAATCAGGATAGCAAACACAACTTTTGATAGGTTGTAAATTGTTTTCATTTCCCTCTTTCCTTTGGGACTCTGCTGTGTGAGGTGATAAAACAGGCCTTATTGTTTCCACCTGATAGACAAAGAAACAAATTCAGACCGGCAGAGATTTGGTACATGTAACACAGCTTGGAATAACTCTCACATCTGTCAGATTCCAAATCTCATGTTTTTTAAAAATAACTCAATGACTGCCTTTTCAACTGAACCTAAACCAACCCAAATGTTTCCTGATGAAAATAATCTTGAAAGTCAAACTCCAAACATAAATTAAAATCCACTTAGGCTCTTTGCAGGATTCCTCTAGGTTTGTTTCTTGATTTCCTTGACCTTGATGTCATGGTGGCTAAGCAAAAAAGCAATGGCACCAGCTCGTCAAGGAAAAGGACCCTGGGATGGAGATACTTCGTCCCTGCACACTTACTTGCTCTTTCCCTGGGTTGATTTTCTCAGTAAACGGTGGCCAATTCTGTGAAGATACAGTTAAAATTGCAAGCTTCTCATCTTAATTTGTGATGGATTGGCAACAAAATGATTGTTGAAAATAGGAAACTCCTATGAGAGGGTGATCAGGTACTTGTCTCTTGGTGAAAAAATGCAAACGCTTTCTTCCCAACCTATCAGCAGCAATGCTGTGGTGGGGATGATGAAACAGCTGCTATGACTTCTGTGGCCAGAGACACAGAAATCCCTATGTGTGCAGGGAATTCCAGACATCAGGGACTGAAGGCATCTTTCTATCAGATGCAGAGGGCGCTGAGAACGCATGTGACAACAGAGAAGAAATAGGAATTATATTCATTTGCTCGGGCTGCCATAACAAAGCACCAGAGACTAGGGGGCTTAAACCAAGAACTTTATTTTCTGACAGTTCTGGAGGCTGGAAATTCAAGAGACAGCATTGGTTTCTTTTGAAGCCCCTCTCCCTGGCTGGAAGATGATGGCCATCTTCTCCCTGTGTCTTCCCATGGCCTTCCCTGTGTATTTCTCTGTGTCCAAATTTCCTCTTGTAAGGATACATCACACTGGATTGGGGCCCACTCTCATGACCTCATTTTAACTTTATTACCTCTATAAAGGCTCTGTCTGCAAATACAGTTCCATTCGGAGGTACTGGGGGTTAAGACTTGAACATATGAATTTGGGGGGAATATAATTCAGCTGGTAACAGGCAGCAAGCTTGAAAAAGGGAAGAGCCGGCCGGGCGCAGTGGCTCGCGCCTGTAATCCCTGCACTTTGGGAGACTGAGGCGGGTGAATCATGAGGTCAAGAGATCGAGACCATCCTGGTCAACATGGTGAAACCCCATCTCTACTAAAAATACAAAAAATTAGCTGGCCATGGTGGCGCGTGCCTGTAATCCCAGCTACTCAGGAGGCTGAGGCAGGAGAATTGCCTGAACCCAGGAGGCAGAGGTTGCGGTGAGCCGAGATCACACCATTGCACTCCAGCCTGGGTAACAAGAGCGAAACTCCGTCTCAAAAAAAAAACAAACAAAAAAAAAAAAAAAAGAAAGAAAAAGGGAAGAGCCACCTGCTGTTTTCTAAAAGGCTAATAGAAAAGTCTTCCTCTCATCATTGCATTAATTAACTTCTTGTTTCAATATGCCATTTTGAAATCAATCTCTCTGCTTTCTCCTCTTGCCTCGCCACCAAACATTTCTGTCATTATGCCTCGCATTGTGATACATAGCATCTTCCCAACTTGCCTATGAAGTGCTGGAGGGCAGGCAGGACAGTCCCGTAGTCACTTTTACATGCCTCATCACAAGGCTGCCTGAGAAGCAGATGCACAGCCAGCACTTAGTACATTCAGGTGATAAATGCTTACCCACACTTGCTCTGTGGCAGGCCCTGTGCTAGCCTCTGGATTTTACATGGATTGAAATGAGGTGACTGTATCTGCATGAATAAAGAATGAAACCTGCATCTAACTGGGAGGGAATATGTTCAGATCCGTGTTTTACAAATCTCACTCCGGCGGCTGTATGGTGGATGGGGGCTGGAGGGGGTTAAGGAGGAGCTACCCTGGGAGTCTGGCTGAGAGGCAAAGCTGTGAGCTGCAGCGGAAGGCAGCGTTCCTGTCTGTGAAGTCTATTCCACATTCAGTTAGTGATGTTGGGCAAATTGCCTCATTTTTCAAAACTTCAGTTTTAAATGCTTTTAAACATGTATCTACTGAAGGTGTTCCTTCACATTTGGGATACAAAGGTTTCTAAAGTTGGAAGACTGTGGCCCCTGGCCTTGCAGAGGAGCCACTCCTGTTAGCCTGCTTCTCCTTAAACACTCAACAGAACTTATTCTTTAGCAGCCGAGGTGACTCCCCCCTGGAACGGGAAATGGGTCAGGTAGCAAGAGGGCATGTGCCAGGCTGACTGCACGCAGAGGAGGGCAGAGGCTGCAGTCAGCTTTGCTCCCTCAGTTGCATCCCAGGATGTCTCAAAATCTGCACCAAAGATAGAAGGAATCACTGAATGTGTCCATTCACCAGGATAATGACTGTGTCTTGCTGAATATTTGCATTTTTTTCCAGAAGCACTGAAAGAAGCTTTTTCTCATCAGCCTATCTTCTGGGCCTATTACATAATCCACATCTTTTTCCATGCTTCTCCCTTCTAGCTTGTCACATCTGCCTTTCTTTTTTCTGTGTACATGGCATATTTCTGCTGTGGTTTTCTCTTGATTTCTGTCCTTGGACAACTCTAGAAGGAGAAAAAGACTGCCTGCTTTCTATTTGGTATAAGAGCACAGGCTGAGTTGGAATAAGAGGTTGCCAAAAATATAGACTAAGTTCAGAAAGTAATATATTCCCCTCCTGGAATAAAAAACTCAACCTAAGAGTGAGGTGAGGAGGTGGGTGATGATTTTGGTATATATACCTCAGTTGTACCATAAAACGCCATAGCACGCTTAATGTTTACACAACCCCTCATCTTGAGGCCGGTGCTTTTTCAGGGCTACGTACTTGCAGTGTGTAAATAAAATAACTCATTTCCTTCATTTCAACTATTTCTTAAAAGGCAATACATCTCTCATTTTAAACAGGTGGGAACGTGGCACACAGAGCTCTCTTAATCACAGGGTGACAGCTTGCATGGCCTTTGACAAATCTTGCTTGTCTGTACTTTCCTTGGGGTTGAGGACAGAGGTAGTTCTGAGGCATGGGTTACCCCTAGGTGATAAAAGATGTGACATTGAAAACTAGGGAGAGTGGACATCAATTGAGTACCAGATGCACTTTCTTGGCACTTCTATAGAAAAGATCTTGGCATGCTAATAATTGATTACTCAGGTCTTCTTAAAAATGTCACAGTGATCGTGTAACATGTACTCTATTTATTCTGTTGATTAGTGAGTTTTTAATGATACAATAAGCACTTAACACCTCCCCCCCCCACCCAAAACAACAGCTATGACTTTGAACACAATATATATTTAACCACAGGGCCATACCCCTATCCTATCCCTTGGTCTTCCCTGCTTGAAGTAACTATTCATTTGAACCTTGTGTTCATCACTTCACCGCTTTCCTTTTTATATGATTTATACACTTTAATCCTATAAAGTGATTTTTAAAAATTTGTGAGACTTGCTTTTTTTAATGTCTAGTGTTGCTACAGTTCAACTAATTTTACTGTTGTATAATATTATATTGTTCAAATAGACCACTGTTTATTTTCCACTTTCCCTTTGATGGGCACTTGGGTCATTTCCCAGTTTTGTCACTGTGAATAGTGCAGCTATGAGCATTCTTACACATGCCCCTTCTTGTCCAGCACAAGAATGGGATGGCTGGATTGTAGGCTATGGAAAATGTTCAGCTTCAGGAAATAATGATAATGCTTAAAATCTTATACAATCATTTCACATACACATACATTCATCTGGGTGCTTTAATATTGCTCAGATCAACATCTGCTAATTCAACGATATAAAAGCAGTATTTTTCTGTTTGGTGTTTTAATCAGAAAAAGTTTTAAAAATGCATTTCTTTCACTTGTGTAACATTACATAAGGATACATGAAATGGAATGTCTTAGATCAGCCCAATCTAGAACCAATATAACTTGTAGACTCAGGCAAACGAATACTAGTGCAGTAGAAATTGTACCTTTTATGGGACTGTTCTGTGTAATGTTCAGGGAAAGGTTAGCTTATGAACAGTGTACAGTGTTATGAGTCCATGTTTGTAGACATTGCTGTCCAGATGTACACTATATCCCCCACCCGCTTTCTAACTGTGCTGTTGTGGGAATCTGGGTTCTTATCTGGGTAGACGAGGCTCTTTTTTGGTTAAAAAAGAAACAAAAAAGCCCTCTTGTGTACTTTAACTGAGAGAAGCACATATACCTTTAACAAGTCAAACAATGTAATTAGCAAACCATCAATAACTGTCAGCAAACACTATTATCTGAGCTTTTATGGTTCTTTCACCAGATGCTGTCACTCCTGGAGCTCTATTCAGTGCTTTGATTTAACAATTACTCTTTTTGTTGAGAAATTGCTTATTTTGGGAACAACATATATACATTTGCATTTTTAAATGTTATTTTCTCTTTCTGGATGGAAAACTGCCAGAGTTGAAACAAACTGGCTACTTAAAGTTATGATTTCATGTGAAGGTACATTTCATGAAGGCCATAGTCTCTGGCCTAAGGAATAAAAACAAGGTTGAAAAACAACTTACCTTCACATAGAGCTGCTGAAATTCCTCGAGATTCAGCCTCCCGCTTGGACAGTCCTTGAGAAATCCTTTGTACCACTGCTTGAGTTCATGCTCATTAAACTCTGTGCTCTTCACCAGGTCCTCCATCACTTCGGGGGCCAGTTTGCTATTCTGCTTCCCCATCTTGCCTGAAGAAAAGTAAATTAATTCAATCAGTGCTGTGGCTGTGATCATTTCAAACTAGAGTTCTGAGCAGTCCATTGTTGGAAGTCCCTCCAGTGTGGCTGATCCATATCTCCCCAAGTCTGCCTTCTTCTACTTGGTATTCTAGAAAATATATGACTGAAATAGACTCTTCTGATAGTTCCCAGGGCTGTAGGGTTCACTCTTCACCTCATTGTGTCATTTTTCATACTGTGTTGACTCCCAAATGGAAGGCAACCATCTCTTTTTATGCTATTCATAGTAAGCATATGGAAGTTGTTTCTCTTTTCCTTCTACAAATAACACTTTATTGATACTTGTTTCCCAGATGTTTAATTCTACATTTAGTTCAATGGGCTACTCCGTGGGATTACTGACAAGAACAATGGGAAGACTTTATAACTAAATGATCAATAAGTGGCTTGGAACATCTGATCAGCAATATTAAGGAGTCTCAGTTGGTCTAGTTCAAGTTGGAGCTTTCCCCCCCAATAAAAACAGCTCATTTCTATTAGTCACATTAATTCTCTATTTCTCCTCTCATAATTAGATGCTTCCTACAACACTGTCCTCAGAGTTGACAAAATCTTGATGATTTTTTTCCAGGGATTGGTTGGGGAGTTTTTGTTGATATTATTCCAGACTGCTATTATTTCTGATTTTGAGTTAAAATAATAGTGCATAAGATGTTACCTATATCCATTAAGCACCAGGTTGTGTGGCCAACATCACAGCAGGGAGTAGGGAGACAGAGCAGGTTTGAGATAATTCCTAATTTGGCTTAAGGCAACATTAACTGCAGTATCTTCAACTTATTCATTAACAAAGCAGACATGAAAATAAATCTCTTTCATATTTATTGTGATGGCTAATTAGGAAATAAGTAGGTAAAAAAGGCCACAAAGAATACTCCAAAATTAAAATAACTGTGCAGGAAAATTAAAGATAATTTAAAAATTTTCCCTCAATTTAAAATTTTTCCCTATAATGTTGCTCCATAATAAGTAATAAAACTATTGCTTATTATAATAATAGAATTAAAACATAAATTAACTCCAGGTTGATTTAAAAAGTCTAGTTAAACTTGAAAATCCCAAGTTTCCAGAATCAGGAACGTGCCAGAAGATCCTTCAAATCTAGTTAGAAGAGACTGAGTTAGGGTTGAAGATCTTCACCTGAAGATTACCCAAGTGAACCCAGTCCTTCCCTGGGTTTGAGACAAACTCTTTCAGGCTGCAGGCCCGTGGACACTTGCAATAGCCTGGAAGGGGTAGTATTTCTTATCACGTACTTTGTTGTTTTTACTTTTTACCTTCTCCTAAAACAGACTCCACACCCATTGTCAGTAACCTGCCCCAACATTAAACAGTTCTTTCACTGTAGTGAAACCAAACCGCTCTTGCTATTTCCAGGGAAATTTCCACTCAGCACAATCTCAGCAGCACACAATGCAGTCATATGATACCATCAAGATGGCCATTTACCCTCCAAGCTCTTCAGTGTGAAAAAAGGGCCCAGTATCAGCAACTCTGCCCTTTGCCATGGGGTTTCTCTATTTTCTTTTGCTCTGAATTTCAAGTTCCAAGTCTCTTATTAGCAACTGTTTCTTAATTATATGTTACTGTGGAATTCCACAGCTGGGTGTGGAAATCAAGTGGGTACTCAGGTGTCAGGTTTAATTAATGTGGGTAAGAAAACTCTAATTCATAGTTATCCTGAAAATCAAAAGATGTATAGAGAAAACTTTCAGTACTTCACTTATTTTTTTAGTAGAGAATTACAAATTTTCATTCTTAAACTAGAATCTCACCTAAAAATAATAGCTATTTTGAGTACTGGCGATGGGGAAGGCACTTAACGGAACACCTCACAAACTTCATCTCCTGCTGTGCAACCACTGAGCAATCAGGATTAGGGCCACTCCCTGAGGCTCGGAATGCTTTGGTAACTTGTATAGGAGCATACAATTAATGCACAGTAGAGCTAGAATTTGAACCTGGATCTATAAGACTCCAGTGGACAATCATAGACAGGCTGGTGGATGAAAGGCATTTCAGGAGAAGAAGCAGGAAGAGCAAAGGCAGGAAGGCTTCAGAGAACTGAATCAGTGCTTAGAAGGGACAAAAGAGGATCACTTTGCCAGCCTGGCTGATTGTTTGGGAAAGACTTAACATTTACCAAAACTACAAGCTCAGAAGTGACTTTGTATTAAAAATCACCTCCCCGAAGTCCCTTTAGAAATTCAACTACGTATCAGCTTCTCTGTTAGGCAAGGAAGCCTGGCTTCTCCATGAATCACTTGTGATGTCTTAAACTGTTCCAGCTGACTTGGAAGATGGTGGCCTCTTACACACACAGGAAATATTGTCAGGACCGTGAATCACAGTTTGGAGACTCAAGTGCATGGCTTCATGCTTCTTGGTTATGGGTCTGCACCATCACTCAGGTGTGTCTGGCAGTGTTTGAATCAATCATACAGAAAGTCAGGTTCTGGCCTGGCTCAGAATGACTTTGCCGCTGCCCTCATCAGGCCTCATCAGATCTTGCCTGGATTAAAGATTGGCCTCCCTACTGGCCTACCTGACTCCAACCACCCTCCCACTACACAGCGGCCTGAGTAAATCTCCAGAATACAAACCTCATTGATCTACTCTCTAAAACCCTCTATACTTCTTCTTCGTCTCCAGGATACAGCTTTATCTCCTTAGCGTGGATCAGGTCCTGCCTACTCATATCCTCATTTTCTGCCAATATGTCTTTGCTCATGTGCCAGTGATTATGAACTATTATAGGTTCCAGGATTGCATGCTTCCACACTTCCATGGCTCTGCATATGCTGTTCTCTTCTCCTAGAATGACTTCCCCCCATTTTTTGCTTAGCAGACTTCTTCCCCTTCTTTAAGTAGGCTTAATTCACACACCACCTCCTCCACGAAAGCTTCATGGCAAACTTAACCACCCATTCTCTTAGGTATCTCTCTTTTCTTCTAAAAGCTTCCATGATCATTACGTATTTCTCTACTGGATTGTTATTATGGTTTCCTGAGAGAGAAGACTGCTATTTATTTATTTTTGCCTCTTGGTAACTCCTATTAGGTACTCAACTAATATTTTTTGAGAATATGAATAAATGAGGGGTCTGAGATATTTGGTGTGTTTTTTTTTTTTTTCTGAGAAAATGTCTCACAATCTATATATGAGGAGTCAATGCATTCACAAATATAAATATAAAATGCAGTTGGCAGACGGGAGAAATATTTCATTTAACTGCACGGAATATATTCAGCCCTCCTGGAGATTGTCTTCATCACTAAATTTTAAATACCTTGAAGGTGCGACCGATGTCTTTTATCTCAGTATCTTCAGTAATTGACATAAAGGTGGTGTTTAGTAATGTGTGATAAATGAATGAAAGCATGGTTGGCGTAACACTCTCCACCTGTAGTCTTTTTGCTCCGGGCTGCAGTGATACAGGCCACGCAGTATCTTTCATTATGGGACCAGTGTAACAGAAAGAGTACAAACAGTAAATTTTATCACATTCCCAATATGGAGATTCCCCTACACCATGTGAAGGGGGAGCAGGCCGGCTGTGTCTCTAACTTACTCTGTGATCTCGGCCAAGATCCTTTCCTTCCCAGTTACTCCATTTCTCCATTTAAAAAAATGAGGAGTTGGACCAGATGATCTTTAAGGCCTTTCCAACTCTGCCATTCACTGATTTGCCACATAAGTTTTGTAAATATGAAAATATGAGTCAGACTTCCAATTGGCTTGTCTCAACACATGCGGGCTCTGTGGATTCTTGGCCTGAGAACCCATCAGCATTTAAGCATTTGTTACCCAAGAAGGGAGGAGACAGAAACTAGAGCGCATTACTTTTAAGCTGGGGTTTCAAGCTATAATATTAAAGCCAGCCCATCCCCAAACCAAAAGAATTTCTCACTGTTTGTGTTGTCATAGAGAGAAGTTCAGTGCTAGGCACAAAACAGGTCTGGTGGAAGGGCTTTGATGGACAAGAGAACTTCAAATGATACAGCCCTGTGAAGGAAAGCCCAGCTTGACTTAATAGCAAATGATGCCCAGAGAAGATGGCACTTTTGTACACTGATTTACAAAAGGCTTTTATGTAAAGCATTGACCCATATAAACCATGGACCATTTTTTATAGCATTTAAAACAGCGTTTAAAAAAACCTCTGTAAAAAAGAGATTATGATTGTTTCCTTTTTACTGATTAAAACTTTGACGGTCAGAGAAATTAAGTAATTTACCCCAGCTAGACCAGCTAGACCAGCTAGTAAAGGCTTAGTAAAGAATGCATGCAGTTCTCTTGCACTCTACTGCTTTCCTAATAGAGGCCATCATCTTCTCTCACCTGCAGGATCATCTCAAGGATGCTGCAACTACCTCCCAACTGGTCTTCCTGTCTTCAGTTTTGCTCATCTCTCATCCATTTCCTATCCTGTCTTAATAGCAGGTTCCAGAGCAGAAGAGACAGAGGATTTAAGAAAGCTCTTAGAAGAGCAGCAGGAGAACTTCGGGGATGAGGAAAGGGCCTAGGAGGGAGTCAAGAAGCACCCATGAGCATCTTTTTTCCATAAGCCCTTTGGGTATTAAAGAGGATTTAAACAATGTTTGTGTGTGTGTGTGTGTGTGTGTGTGTGTGTGTGTGTGTGTGTGTTGCCTTCAGCTTGTCTCTTACCCACTCAATCTAAATCCAGTCTTCCAGGACATACCAGGGCCTGTTGAGTATGACAGAAATGCATGCCCAACTCCTCCCAGGTAATGTAGCAATCAGCCTGGCTGAATCTTAGCGAGATTTATTTAAACAAAAACTGAGTGGCTGAAATGGAGCAGTATCACCACATGTGCAAATACATAGTGGAGTAAGCACAGCAATGGGAAAACAATCTTGAAAATAGGGCTCAGAGCAAAGGAAGAAAGGGCTTTAAGGGCTCAGGTTGGAGACCTAGGAAATGCATGTAATGCAAGTATGGAAAAAGGCTGCAATGGGCTGTTTGTAATATAGGTTACTTGGGTCAGTCTTGAATAAATCAAGTCTTTTCTTTGAGCCCTATGCTCTTCACCCATATCTTGAACCAACTGCCTTTGTTGAGACTGGCCTTCTCGTGCTTAGACTCCTGCCTGGAATGCCCCGTGTGCTTTTTTCCCCCCATGTTATCTAAACCTTACTCCTGCTGCAAGGCTCCATTCCAATCCTGTCTTCTCCATGATACCTCTCTGCCAACTCTTACTACTGCTGTCTTCTCCTTGTATTTGATATTGTGATTTGGGGTCATTAATGACCCATGGCATAATTAACTTGATGGAATCAGGCAGAAAAGTCTCTGGACAACTAAGTTTTGCAGACGTTTGTAAAAATCTTCTAGGGTAAAAGCCCTGTGCTAGGCAAGGTGGGATATAAAGAGAAGACATAGTACCAATCTTAAAGGGCTCAGACTGGGGGCAGGAGACATTTACAAGACTTGGAATATAAAGCATGATGAAATAAATACTCATAGCAGAGAGCTGCAGAGCACAGAGGATAGACAGACAAATCCTGACCTGTTCAGTCACCTTTAACCTGTCACTGGTCCCCAGGTGAAAACTCTTAAGCAATCTTTCCCAAACTTGTCTGAATACAAGATTCACTCTTGGTTCTTCCTTAAAAATACAGCTCAGTGGGTTGATCCCTTGGAGGGAAATCTGTACATTTAATAAGCAACTCAGGGGAATATGAGTCAATTTGGGAAATGCTGCTGGAAAACATGAATAAAAATTGAAGTACACGGTCTAAGGAGCATACCCTAAACCAGCACAGACATAACCCAAGGTCTCCCTGATTCCTCGCTACCCCCGTGTGGCATTCCTGATGTGGTTTCAAGATCCTTGTACTGGGGACTAGCATGAAGAATTCCAAAATTGGCGGGGTGTCATGGCCCACACCAGTAATCCCAGCACTTTGGGAGGCCAAGGCAGGCAGATCACCTGAGGTCAGGAGTTTTAGACCAGGCTGGGCAACATGGTGAAACCCTGTCTCTACTGAAAATATCGAAATTAGCCAGACATGGTGGTGGGTGCCTGTAATCCCAGCTATTTGGGAGGCTGATACAGGAGAATCGCTTGAACCAGGGAGGTGGAGGAGGTTACAGTGAATTGAGATTGCACCATTGCACTCCAGCCTGAGTGACAAGAGTGAAACTCCATCTCAAAAAAAAAAAAAAGAAAAGAATTCCCAAATCACACAACACGGGAAGACCAAAGCTTGAAAAGATTTGCCTGTGGGCTCCTGTGTTTTAAGCCCTTTGGTTTTAGGCTGGAGAGTTTGAGGCTCAGGAAGGTGATGAATTTTCCCAGATCACATGGGCAGCTGATGGCAGAGCTGAGATGAGAAGTCAATCCCCCTACCTGGCTGAGTATCCCCCACTCCGCAGCCCCCCACAGCATGCTGCCCCTGTGCCTAACACTCAAAGCCTGTAAACCACTACCCATGTTTATCTCTGTGCAAGGATGTTGAAACAATCCCCAGCACCACCCCCTCGGATCCTGTAAACAACCGACATTGGATTGCTAGTTTCCAGAGATGGTTAAAAAAAGCCCTGAAAACCATGCCTCAAAATTGCCCAACATATTGTAAGGGGTTTTTCTTTCCTAATAGAGGCAAATATCTGACACAATGAGCTTTTTCTGTTCCCTTCCTCTTCATCCTCTGGAAGCCAAGTACTCACAAGCCCCCAGAAGCATTTCCCAGGGTGCAGGGAGGTTGTGGATCACAAGCTGGCATTTCATGCTGTATCTGGGGACCAGAGCAGCTGCTGGAAAGAAGAGAAATCCTTTCTTACAGCATCCTCTGATTATGTTACTTCAAAACCTGAATCTCATGGAATTACAGCTGAGGTTCCACCCCATAAGCATGAAACAGGAGGGGGCCACAGACTGCATTCCTGGGGACTCAAGATAAGGCAACAGTATTTTTTTGATCTATAGTAAGTGGGGGAAAATAGTTTGACAGCAGTGGCAGTGGCAATGTTAGGGCTAGTAGCAAGATTTCTGTTTGGCAAAGTATAATAAACACCTGAAGGTAAAAACAGAAGTAGGCCCCAGGGATCAATCATCTGATCCAACTCCTCTGTTTTCTAGAGGAGACCCAAGGAGGCTAGAGGACTTATGCCAGGGCACATAGCAAGTTAGTAACAGAGCCTAGAAGTGCCCTGGCTACCAAGTCTCAGCAATCAGACATGCCAGCTGCAGTGCCCAGGCCTCTGATCCTTGGGTACTGAGACAGGTTGAAGGTTCTAGACACTGCAGAATCATGTCTTCTCATGTGAGTAGGGTGTGATGAGTGGCCTCCCTCCTTAGGTCTGCCCAAGCTGCTCCCAGTGAAGTTCTCACCTGGGCTGTCTTTCTACAGGGCAGGGGCTGAGAGCCTAAAGTGGCTCTGGAGCCTTGGGCAATTGGTATATCCCCAACTCTAGGCTCAGCGCTACCAGTTGTCATTGCTCTCACTAGGTGGTCCCAAACTAAAACCCACCTGGCAACTTGGGAGCCAGGTGTCCAAGGGCTCTGATCTACAAAGGGTCAAAATGGCGTGATCAACCATTGGGGGTCAGATGCAACTGCCATCTTCTTCCTTCTTTCCAAGGCACAAAGAACATTTCCTGAATGATTGGGAAGTATGACTTAGACCCAAATCACACTTGATACCCAGGTTTCAGTCTATTACTTTGGAAAAGATTCTACTCAGACTCAGTTTCCCCTGTATCCTTTTTTATGGATTTCCTTCTTTTTGTCAGGTTCCAATGTCTCTTTTATTTTTAACTGGACTTAGTAGGGAAAAGGTGTGTGCTGGAGTCAGACCTAGGGTCAAATGATGCTCCTGCTTAATACAAGTTGCATGAATTTTGATAAGTTACTTAGCCCACTGGAACCTCAATCTCCCCATTTTTCAAATAGAAATAATGCTATTTGCTCAAAGGATTGTTGTGAGGATAAATGAAACAATGCTATTTTTTTTCCAACTGTACCTTCCATAAAGCGGATGTCCAACAAACAGTAACTATTATTATCCTCATCCCCGGACCCATACAAATGGGCTGCTCCAGAAGCTGGAGAGGGGGACAGGTCAAGATTCAGGCCTAGACAGCAGGAGTCATCCTAACTTCGATATATGGCACCAAGCCTGGCGCATGTAAACAGAGAAGTACACAAATTGTGAAACATGGGACATTTTACTGTGGCCTTGTTGACTCTCCTTCCTTTCCATAAAAGTGCATCATATCTGACCTGACTGAGGAAAGTCATCTGAGGACTTCACAGCCCCAACTAAGTCAGCATCAACCACTGAGTGAAGTTTCCCTCCAATTTCTTGCTCACCCACCGAACAGAAGTGTGAGCTGTTTAATAGCTGGTAACCTTTCATCTGGGAGTGTTTCAAGCAGCCACCCACTTTTCTGCATCTTATTTTTATTTCCCTATGTGTCCTGTCTCTGACCATTCTGTGTATTTCTGAGAACTGATTTCTATGAAAGAAAATGGGCCATCTTTGGCAGTGTTAGAACCTCACTTAGTTTTGTGAGGTAACAGAGGAAATGCTTTCATTAATAATCACAGCCTTCTGTCCAACAGATTGTGTTCTCGGTTGTGCTGCCAAGTCCCAGTGGGGAGGGACTGTGGCCCTTATCTGAGAACAGCAGGGAGCTGCCGAGAGAGAAGAGCAGACCTGGAGTGTCCCGCTTCACCTGCACATTCCCCATCACAGGGTTAGGCCTTGATCATCAGGGATGTAACCCGTCTTTGCATTCAGAGAAATTGAATATTTGGGGGAGGGGGTGAGTGGCATGTACCAGTGTCCACCAATAGTAGCCAATCCCACCTCACTCATCTTCTGACTCTTAGACAGATGCTCTTTCCTCTCTGAGAGCCATTTGCACTTACCATGTCCCTAAATTGTTCTCTCTTCAGTAACTCTAAAAAGATACTTTAATTCATGTGGGTTAGTCTTAAAAACAGATAACTGAAATTCTCGTATGAAGGTGGCTTTATAGAGGTAAAATGTTCTAGTTGAAGGAAACATGATGCTGAATACGAGTCAATTCATTCATTTATTCAGCAAATTTTTACTTAGTATCATCATGATTCCCCAATTTTTCTTTAGGGCAGATCTTTCCAGGTTTTCAGGGCAGGTCCTAAAGAAAAATTTGGAAATACTAGATAATGTATTCATCTGCCTGCTAGACATATCCACCACTGTATTCTACAACCACATTAAACTCAACATATTATGCAAACATGAATTGGTCCTCCTTTTCCCCTAAAATATACCTTTCCTCTTTGTTCCTCTCTGAGTAAGTAGCCCCACCATCTTTCCAAGGTTCCATGCAGTCTGGGCATCATTCTGAACTTTGCTGTTTTGTGTTTCCATATGTAACCAGTCATCAAGTTAAGAAGTTGGTAGATTCTACTTTCTAACTCTTGATTCCATCTACTTTTCTCTGTTGCCACTACTTTGGTTCAGGCCATTATCCTACCATGTTGACCAGTACAATAGCTTCCTAACTTGTTTCCCCATCCCTACAGTCTTGCCTTCCTGAATTCCATCTTCCATACTATCATAGCTGAAATGACCTTTCTAACACAAAACCCAATCATGTCACTGCCCTGCTTAAACCCTTCAGTGGTCTCTCATTATCCTCACTCTGAATTCCAACTGTCCACATGGCTCCCCAGACCTGCTCACCTGGGCCTATCCTTTTCCTCCAGCTTCCCACCTTCCTCCCTCCCCTGTCCCCTCCTGGCACCTCTTTAGTCTCCTCTCTTCCCATGTTCTCACCTATGTTCCAACTTCTTAATATTATGCCAAACCTTTCTGTGTTTCCTTTTGCTCTTCCTTTTGCTCTGAGGGCAGTTCTCATTAGCTACACATTGGTTCTCTAGTGAACTCCCACTCATATTTCAAGATGTAGAGGAGGCACCTCATTTTCAGAGCGTTCACTGTCTAG
Organism: Callithrix jacchus; assembly: GCF_049354715.1. NCBI lineage: Eukaryota > Metazoa > Chordata > Mammalia > Primates > Cebidae > Callithrix > Callithrix jacchus. Next base: position 97,604,731 of record NC_133515.1, read on the forward strand.
CTACTTCTTTTGCACTTTGCACAACTGCTGTCACCGCATCACCTGCCGCAGTAGTATCTGTGTAATCCATGTCTTCCATCTCACAGTTGGGGATTCCTCAAGGGCGGGTGATTGTCTGGTTCATCTCAGCACTAGTTCAGAGCCCACCGCTGAACAGATTCCCAGGAAATGCTGTTGAATTAATTAATTACTATGTAATCCCTCCCATCAACAGTTAGAGCTTATCAGTTGAGTGATAAGAGAGAACCTATAAAACGAAGCTCAAAGATGACTGCACTAAGTGCCATTAGGGAGAGACAAGCAGTGTCATGAGAGAGAGAGAGAGAGAGAGAGAGAGAGAGAACACACTTCTTGCTAGGGAACCAGCAACAAAGCTTCTTTAGAGAGACTGGGTAAAGAATATTTTATAAAGTGGTCCCTCGAAATGATCTCAAGGAAATAATGACACAAGCCTGCTGAGACATATATACAAAGGATATTTGCCCCAGCATTGCTTAAAACCATTTTTAAAAACCACTTTTAATAACTACCCAAAGGGCTATCATAGTAAACTGGGTAAATAAATTTTTTAGAGCTATGAATAGAAATTATGAAGCCATCAAAAGTGATTAATATATCTGCATTTATTGATATGGGTGAGTATTGACTCAATGTCATTTAAGAGAAAACACATAAATATACAAATAAACTCTGTAGTTTTTCAAGGATAAACCTTTACCTGAGGACATATATTAAAGACAATATAATGGAGGAGGGGAATGGAAGTGAGTATAGCAAATCAAGGGTAAATTAAAACTATATGAAAAAATACAAGAAGTGCTTTATATAAACAACGTTGATATTGAGCCATCATCTGAGGAATACGAATAACATTCGGGGCACTTTAGGAATGAAAAACGAAAGAAAAAAGAAGAGATGATATTGCAATAAATTGTTAAGTGAAAAAGGCAGGTCACAAAACAATATGTGCAGCACCTCTTGCTTTTGCTTTATACACACACTTGTTTGAGCTTGTGTGCACAGGAAGTTTGGTCAGTTCATAACATATACCAAAATCTTACCAGTGGTTATAACTGCTGGTGGCATAATGATGGTATTTTACTCTCTCCTTAGTATCTTTCTGAACTCTTTATAATGAGCATATAACATTTATAAGCAGAAAAATGTGCAAATGTTTTTATTTCAGCAAACAAATACATGCACAAAATGTCTTTCATTCACCAAACCAATAAAATCCTAACAAAACCCACTTCTTTGTATATAGCCTGGGTTTTGTTTTCTTTCCTGACATGGCCTGTAAAATGCACTAGATTAAGTCTGAGAAACACTTTTACAATTTGCAAACTGCCTCCAGGGTTTGTTGTTACAATGACCTGGTAAATTAGGTGAGGCAGGAACTTTCACAGGACTTGTAGAGATAAGAAAACTGAAGTTCAAAGAGGACACAGACTTTTGCAAAAGTCACACAGGAAAACACTGGCAGAGCAGCTGGGACTGAAACCTAACTCTGGTGCTTTAGGGAAAGGTGTAGTCGCATAAACCTATCAGAGCACAGAAAACTCACACAGGCCTTTGGGAGACCTGGAAAACTTCCTGAGGATCTTAGCTGGTTTTGCGGTCAACAGGTTGAGGTCCTAGAATGATGTGCTTTACCTTCAGAGAAATTATCATTTCCTTATTATCTGGAAAGGCAGCAGAGAAGGTTGACCAGAGATGTTAATGTTCCCAATGGCTTCTTGGATCTTTACTCTGTCTTTCGGGTAGATTCCTTTCTGGACTTCATTGGACAACCGTATACCTAACCATAGGCACCCAGAAGTGGTGGTCTATGGAATTCCGAATTTTCTATTTTTTGAATTTGAATATAAGTCATTGTAATGAACAGTGGGTAGTGCTTTAGCATTTCCAAAGCTCTTTCCTATCTCACATCTTATGTAAACCTTGGCCTTGCTGGCATCAATCTTACAGAAGACAAAACTGAGCCTCAGAGAGGTTTGCTGACATAGTAGATCTCTGACTCCTAGCACTGTGTCTCCTGATCACAACTTCTCCAGGGTCCTGTGTTGTCGGCTCAGGATTCTCCTGAGCTTCTCTTCCACAATTACGACTTCACCCAGAGCCAAACAGAATGAGCCTCAGGCCTAAAGCTTTTTGACCTACATGTGAATCCTGAAATACTACGGTTAATTCGTTGTTTGTAAAGGGAGTGACTCTAACTGAAAGTACAAGGAACAAGAGTTCCCTTCCCAGGATTCTCTCATCCCAGGGCCCTAAGGCCTGTGTGGGTTTTCAGTGCTTTAATAGGTTCATGGGACCACACCTTTCCTAAAGCACCAGAGTTAGGTTTCAGTCTCAGCTTTGCCAGTGTTTTCTCGTGTGACCTTTGCAAAAGTCCGTGTCCTCTTTGAACTTCAGTTTTCTCATCCATACAAGTTTTGTGAAAGTTTCTGCCTCACTGAATTTGCCAGGTCATTGTAAGAAAAAACCCTAGAGGCAGTTTGCAAATTGTAAATTGTTTCTCGCTCTTAATCTAGTGCACTTTCCAGGTCATGTCAGGAAAGAAAACAAGACCCAGACTATATAGAAAGAAGTGGGCTTTGTTAGGCAGGGACAAAAAGAGGGAGCAGATTTTCAAATCCCTGGCATGAAGGAGAAAACACACTTGTTGATGAGCAGCCAGTAGAAGATTCACAAAAAAGAAGCTGGAGGAAGAGGAGTTGCACAGAAGGAGAAGCACAACCAAGTTTCCCTTCTTAGGGTTTTGGGAGCTGGATGGAAAGAATATATTTACCAAAGGTTGTGAGAGGAATGCTGACCCTTTCGTATGAGGTCCCTGTCTTTGATGTGCTTCCAGCTCTGATTTAGGCTTACCCTGTCCTTGCTGGGCCTTTGTGAAGTATCCAGGAAGGCTGGAACAAAGCACTTTATTGTGGTGCATGAAAAATATCTTCACTGAAAGGCACAATGCCAAGGCTGGGAGGACTAAAATTAGACCTTCCGGTGCGTTTGACTTGGCAGTTGTGTGGCCTCCTCCACCACCTGCCTCCCTCCCAGCCATGGGCCTTCTGAGAGCACAGGTAGCATGTGCTGAAGGCGAGGAAGTGCTGCTTCTTCTGGCACCCTGTGGGGATGACAAATGCTCTGGGCCTGTGTCAGTGTCATTTTGAGTAGTTATGTGAAGTGATACTTAGTTTGCAGGGATATGTTTCCATATCAGCTAATTTGCAAATAAGGATGAAACCATATTGTATCTTCCCATTACCTAATGCCCTTCCATGTTGAAACCAAAAGAAAACCTCAAAACAATCCTATGTTTGAATCTTACATTTACCTTTGTCTAAGAATTTACAGCTTCACCTAGTAACCACGGCAGAATCCAAAGAGCCAGTTATCAGGGCCGTCTGTCATCCAGTGGAGTTGAGTTGTCTACAGCAAAGACCCGGGCCTTCTCATTAAACAGCAAGCTGAGAGACTTTCTGGAGCACGTTTACTAGCTGGGGAGGGAAAGTTACTGAGCTTTTCTTATCCTGTTCATTCAGAACTAAATTGCATATATTATAACTACCTCAAAATATTAAATAAAATACTAAATCTATATGACTGATAGCAGCAGTAATAACCACAGTTTCTATGATCAAGTACTCACTATGTGTTCATAGGTTTCCTCACTTCTTCTTTATAACAGTTTTATGAAGCAGATACCATTTTACAGTCATATTACAGTTGAGGTGAGTGAGGCTTACAGAATTTAAGAAATTTTCTCAAGGTCTCAAGGTCATGCAGCAAAAAAATGGTGGAGTTGGGATTTGAACTCTGACAGGTCCTTAGCCATTGTAAACTATTCTGTCAGATTAAAGATGAGAAACAAGAAAGTACTTTTCTGGGACAAACCCTGTTATTTCCACCTAAGAGCTCAATAGTCTCCCTTTTTGCCTGGGTGCTGCCTTTATGTAGCATTTTTTTCCCCAAGAGAGGGAAGTTTGAGGTTCCCTGAGGTCCCAACTCACTTGGTCAGTTATGTCACAATTGCCTGCCTCTGGTCCCCAGGGGGATGGGAAAGGACTTGGATGTTAAATACAAGGGTAACCATTGAAAGAACAGGGAATGTTTAGCCTGGAGAAGCAAAGATTCAGGAGAGGATATTTGAGGTCTCCTCAAATATATGCAGAATTTACAGGCACAAAAATAGACTTATAGATCAGCATAACAGAATGGAGAGTCTAGAAATAGATCCAGCTATACAGACTCACTTAATATATGATCAAGGAAGCTTTTCAGAACAAGCGGGAAAATTAGGAAATATAATTTTGAAAGTGACATAATCACCTCTTGATAGCAATTTGATGAAAAAAGTAAGAACCACACCATATGCCGTCTTTTAAAAAGTCACTAACATTTGGAATCGAAGTTCAACATAAAAAATATCAAAGAAAGCTATCAGAAACTGAAAATATGGACAAAAAGTTAACAGCTACGTGTGTATATATAGTGTCATGTGCCTCAGAGTGATGGTTCAGTATATACATGAGTATAATACATGATGGTGTATTAGAGTATATGCATATAACAATATACATATAATAATAGAGTATATACATGATGGTGGTCCCATAAGAGCATAATGATATATTTTTACTGTACATGTTCTATGTTTAGATATATTTAAATATACAAATAGTATTGTGTTACAACTACCTACTGTATTCAGTACAGTGACCTACTGTACAGGCTTGTAGCCTATAGGCAGGTATATAGTAGGCTATGCCATCTAGGTATGTGTAAGGACCCTCAATGATATTTGCACAACGACACATTTCTCAGAACATTTTTCTGTCATTAAGTGATGTGTGGCTGTATTTATATGTAAAGCAACCACCAATTATTAAGAAAACCATCCGAGACAGAAGACAGAAATGATCAGAGTGTGAATAAATAATTCATACCGGAGAAAACACAAATAGTAAACTGAGAAAAGTATATTTGACCTGATTAGTAGGGTCAAGATGGACTCTCTAAATAAAAGCAAAGGCAGAAACTATGAAAGAGAAGACTTATAGATATAATCACATAAAGATTCAAAGTTTAGAGAATCTTAACAAAATAGAAAAAGTAAAGATAACAACAACATGGGACTATATATTCAACACAAGTGTCTTTTAAGTATTAAGGTTGCTTTAAAATAAATGGGAAGAGGATTATGCTGCAGGCTAAGCAGTGAACCGCAATAGAATATGAACAAAAGATTAAATATCAATCTTTTGTTCAACCAAGTTTATACCTACAAATAATCAAATACAGTAAAATTCTATGCTAATATAACCCATCAGAAAACACTAGAAATAATTAAGTAGAAACTTTTGATTCCAGGGGAAGGTATCTTAAAGAAATAACCCAAGAGGAAAAAGTTACATACAGACGCATATTTATTACATTTTCATTTAATAGTAGTAGAAACTCCGGGCATAGTAAATTATGACACATTAACTCAATGGAACATAAAATTGTGAATGCAATGTTGAAACATGGCAAATTACGATAAGGTAAGTAGAGAAAGCAGCGATACAAAATTCAACACACTCTATAATTACAACTATTTACTGCAAAAAATGAAGACTATTGTTTTCCTCTCTTGCTCCTTACAAATGAATAAAAAGTGCAGACTATATGCAGAAACCATGTTATGTATCAGGACATGGAGATGAAAAAGAAACTGCTTACTTCCTGTACAAACCGATGTCCCAATGAGAGGGAGAAATAATATGCAAAACATCTTGTTTATAAGTTATAATACGGAATAAATATAGTCCTATAATGTACAAGTTTCTATGGTAACAAATGAATGTTAAATAGAGATCTCTTACGGGTTATCATATTAACTTATATATTAACATGTGAGAACTTGTAAAAATATTTGTTAAATCTACTTAATTTTCCATATATAAAGTTGAGAAGGTTGAGGTTCAAAGAGAGTAAATAGTCTAGAGTCAGAAAGGTAGAACTATACTTAGAAAAAGAACCAGGTTTCCTAACTCCCACTATTGTGTTATTTCAATTATTTTCTGGACTGTCTTCAATAATTTAACCTTCAAATTATACAGAGGTAGGTAGTCCCTTGTATTTTAAGCTAATGATGGATGCCCTTTTTTTCTTACTTTCTCCTGACTTTCAGACTCTGAATTCCTCCTCTGCTTCCCTCTCAGGTTGAGAGGTGACCAGCAGCCAGCCTGCGTTTCTACCTTCCCAGTACCTGCACTCCAGAATGAAGAGATTCAGATATTGGCCTTCTCCTTCAAAAAGTTTAATAGGCTAGGTATGGTGGCTCATGCCTGTAATTCCAGCACTTTGGGAGGCAGGGCAGGTGGATTGCTTGAGCCCAGAAGCTTGAGACCAGCCTGAGTAACATGGTGAAACCCTGTCTCAACAAAAAATACAAAGAAAAGAAAACAAAATAAAGAGAGGAAGGAAGGAAAGAAGGAAGGAAGGAAGGAAGGAAGGAAGGAAGGAAGGAAGGAAGGAAGGAAGGAAGGAAGGAAGGAAGGAAGGAAGAAAGGAAGGAAAAGAGGGAGGGATGGAAAGAGGAAGAGAGGGAGGTAGGGAGGGAGAGAGGGAGGGAGGAAGAAAGGAAGGAAGGGAGGAAAGGAGGGAGGGAGGGAGGGAAGTAGGTGTAAGGACAAACTTTGAAATTTGAAGTCAATAGAAACTACCAGATGTATGAGAAATATAAAGAAAATGTTAAGTTCAAGGAAGGAGGAAGGAAGGAAGGAAGGAAGGAAGGGAGGGAGGGAGGGAGGGAGGGAGGGAAAGAAAGAAAAGAAAGACAAAAAAGAAAGAGAAGAAAGAAAGAAAGAAAGAAAGAAAGAAAGAAAGAAAGAAAGAAAGAAAGAAAGAAAGAAAGAAAGAGAAAGAAAAAGATTATTGGGGTGTGGTGGTGTGTGCCTGTAGTTCCAGCTACCTGAGAGGCTGAGGCAGGAGGATCGCTTGAGCCCAGGAGGTGGAGGCTGCAGTGAGCTGTAATCACACCACAGAATGAGACTGTACCTCAAAACACCAGGTTTGCTAGCTTAGTTTTCGTGAAATAAGAAGTCTTCCATAAGTGGCAAGGCTCTTTTCCACAAACAACCCGAAGATTACAGCATGGAAAATGAATGGGCAGAAGAGAAACAAACAAAGGAAAATGCCTAGGTATTCCGCTGGGGCCAGTGACTGGCAAGGATTCCAGGAAGTATGGACACCTTTATTAAACTACTTGTAAAACTCTATGGACTGTATTTGATTGTTTTTTTTGAAAGGACTAATTTGAATGTGCCCAGAGAATTTTCAGCTGAAATATTAGCAAAAATCTGAGTAAGCACAGTTTAAAATGTTAGGGGCAGATATTTCTGAAACCATGGTGCAGAAAAGAGCTTAGCTTTTGTAAAACAACACAGTGGGTCAGGAAGGAGTGTTTCATGTGAGATGATACGGCTAAAGTGTTGTATTTTGGCCCATATACAATCAATGTCAGGGGTAGAGAAAACGTTCTATGTTAACTGAACTCTGCTGACTTTTTAATAGAAATATAAAGATCATTGTAGGAGGAATCAAAGAAAGACATAGGATAGGGTTTACCAAGAAACTCTGGGTCAGTTTATGACTCACAGGAGAAGAATAGAATAGGTGTCAGGACAAACTTTGAAACTTGAAGTCAATGGAAACTACTGGATGCATGAGAAATATAAAGAAATGGCTTCCTTGCTGCCAAAGTCAGGTTGCTTGTAGAAAACGCACATTTGGCTTTGAGAACTAAGCAAGTGCTGCCAAGCAGAATCCTAGAATCACTGAACTGAGAGGGAACCAGAAGATTCTAGTTTAGATAAACTCTTTACTTTTCCAGATGAGAAACAGGTCTAGGGAAGACACAAGCTTTTTCTAAGTGTGTAGAAAACATCTGTGGCAGAGCTTATTCCAGAGCCTCATCTCTTGATTCCAAATCCAATATTCTCTTCAGTTGCAGCTTTTACCCAGAGTCAATCAACAAAAACACCAAATAGGTGTCGGAAGAAATGGGCTTACTCGTCTTGCAGAGAAGCATAAGGCAATAGAAGATACAGTGGGCAGGGCCTCATCTCTGTCTAGTAATTCAGCAAAGGCTCATGAGTGTGCAATCAATCCCAAGTCTGAAATTTATGAGTCAGCCTATGCTGCTCCATTCCTTCCCCTAGTTCTAATTAATCAGAAATTCTATCATTTCTAACCATGAATTCCTCTTCTGCTCTCTATTTCATTGCCTCCATCTCACTTCAGACACTATTTTTTTTCCAAAAACTATCTAATTAGTCTTCCTGTCTGTAGCCTATACTCTTCAAATTTAGTCTTGACGTTGTCTCTATAGTAATTTTACTAGAATAAATATCTGACCATTTCAGACATTCAATGCCTTACTGTTGCCTGAAGAGAAAGTCCCAGTTCTTTTGTAAGACCCATAGAAGTCACCATGATCTTGTCTATATCTTTCTCCTCAGTTTCATCTCTTACTTATCCTAGTTCATGCTCCCGGACTTATAACCCCACTAAATTTGCATTTTCCAAAATGTATCAATGGTGTATTAGGCCTCTGTCAGCATTGTACATACTTGTTGAATGGCCAAATGAATGAACAAATGAGTCAAAAGGATGGTCTTGAACTTCAAACCTCATGATCCACCCACTTTGGCCTCCCAAAGTGCTGGGACTACAGGCGTGAGCCACCGTATACCTGGCCTAGTCTTGCCATTTTTGACAATTAGCCTTTCTAAGGCTCAGATTCCTTATCTATAAAATTATAATAGTATCACCTGACTCAAAGGGCATTTATAAAATTAGAAATAATGTAAGTAATAAAACTAACACAGTGGGTGATATAGGAGATGCTTAATAGTATCTAATTTATGGTTTATTTTATCAGATTGTATTGATCTGTTATTCCATTTGCATTTGGAAATAAGTTTTAAAATAATACCAATCCATAAATATTCATACTCAGTAAGAAAAATCCTGATGCCAAATACTATAAACCTTTGGTGTTAATAGATTTAATATTTAAATGTTTAGATATTTTATAAGGTCCTGAATAGCTCATTAAGTCAAGTGTTTTATAAGTTTCTTGGAGCACACATTCAAAACATGATTGGTTTAGGGCTGGTGTGTAGCCCTAATAAGTGATTTTCCCAAGCATCTGCATTTAAGTACAGTTTTGTTAATCTTTATTCTACCCTATACATGTAGGGTCTCTCATAAACTCTTTAAAAACACAGTAAAAACTAAAAAGCTTTGTTTATTTTGTGAACAATGTCTCCATTAAAAAACACATCTCCTGGTAATGGAAATGAAAAGAGAAGAGGCAAATCTCTTTACTGTATTTCATGAAGAAAATTACCTGTCAGACACCCAATTTAGAGATTTTCCAGGATTTCAAAATGTCTCCTTTACATTGTTCCAGATATATGAGACTGAGCAGAAAAGAGCGCTCATCAAATATTACAAAATAAAAAGTTTAAAACAAGAAATTGGAATCCCAAATTGGAATGCTTACCTAATTATAGTCTGAGTTTGTACTAGTCCTCCAAAGTAAGAACCCAAAGCCAAGAAATATCACTAAACTATTATGGAGCTCTGACAATTACAAATGGTTTTAAAGGGATGTTTTCATTACCTGCTTTCTGTAATTTCTTGTTAAAGGATTAAAAATAGAGACTTGAAGATTAGAATGACTAATTATGAGGGACAATGGGATAGAAATTCTAAAAATATAAAGATGATACATTTTTAAATAGAGAGACTTTAAATAATAGTTGAGACACAGTTGAAGAGGAAAGAGTAAATTGGGAGTTAGTTCCAATGAAATTATCTGGCATGGAGCACAGTGAGATAAAGGATGAAAAATATGGAGGAGACATTAAGAGATAATGAGGCTAGAATGAGAAGCTCCAATATAGAGCTATTAATAGCTCCAAAAAGAGAGGAAAGAGAAAGAGAGTAGGAGAGAAATTAAACCATAGAGTTTTCCAGATTTGAAAAATTCAGAATAAAAAATTTTACACATTTCAGAGTAGAAGAAAATAACAAGTCCACATGTGGGCATGTGACAGTAATTTTTTTTTTTTTTTGAGACAAAGTGTCACTCTGTTGCTCAGGCTGGAGTACAGTGGTATGATCTCCATTCACTGTTACCTCCGCCTCCTGAGTTCAAGCAATTCTTTGGCCTCAGCCTCCCAAGTAGGTGGGATTACAGGCACCCACCACGATACCCAGCGAATTTTTGTATTTTTTAGTAGAGACGGCGTTTCACCATGTTGGCCAGGCTGGTCTTGAACTCCTGACCTCAGGTGATCTGCCCCAAAGTGCTGGGAATATAGGCATGAGCACCATTCCTGGTGACAATAAAATTTAAGAACATAAAAGTTGAAGAAAATTATCTAAAAAGTCACCAGAAAGGAAATTTTCGTTAACTTAAAGGAAGAGCCATTAGTCTAAAGTCAGCCTTCTCATCAGCCATGATTGATACTGGAGATCAATAGAATAGTTTCAAAATGCTAAAGGAAAAAAAAATCAACTAATAATTATAAGCCCAGTTAAAGTTTATTTAAAATGAATGAGATAAAAACATTTTCAACTGCATATAAATTAGAGAAAATATTAATTATGAACCCTATCTGAAAGAACTATTAAAGGATGTAATTCAGGAGGAAGGATAGTGAAACCAGAATGAAGAAATAGTTGTAAGAAGCAATGAGGGGCAAGGAAATAGATGAAAAAAGTTGGTAAACAACAACAAGGGATGTTTTGGGATTAAAAATTAAGGTGCAGCAAACATACTAAGAAGCAATGATGTGGATGATGGGGGTGGTGCTTTGGAGTTAAAACATGCAAGGTCCTTCATTTGTTTACAAGACAACTAAAGATACTGACTGATGTTAAAATTTGTTAAGTAGCCTAGGCAACATAGCAAAACTGTCTCTGCTTAAGAAAAAAAAAATAACTATAAAAAAATTTGCCTGGTATGGTGGCATGTACCTAAAGTTCTAGCTACTGGAGAGGCGGAGGTGGGAAAATTACTGGAGGCTGGAAGGTTGAGGTTGCAGTGAGCCAAGATTGCACCACTCTACTCCAGCCTGGGCAACAAAGTGAGACCCTATGTCAAAAAAACAATTTTGTGAAGTATATATAATATATTAAACAGGTAACAAAACAACTGCCAGAACAGTGGTAATTATAACTTTCAGGTAAATAGAGGAAAAGAAGGAAAATAAATAAACCTTAATTCAATAGAAAACAGCAAAGGAGGGAGAGGCCAAAATATAAGCCTAGCATATATTAAAAATATAATATAAGAAGATAGATAGAATTGTAAATATATTGATCATCTCAATAAAATCCAGCTATATGCCATTTATAAGGAACCATCTAAAAAAAGAACAGACTAATTTAACTTTTGAAAAGAGAGGTAAAATACCTACAAATTATCAAATAGAATCCAGCAATGTATTTAAAATATCACTATCAAGCAGGGGTTATTCCTGGAATGCAAAATGATACATATTAGAAAATATATTGCAGGTATTGACCTCATTAGTAAAGAAATAAAAAGGCTTTTTTTTTTAAATTAGAAAAGGATTCAATAAAATCAGCACCCATTAATAATTATTTTAAAAAGAAAAAGAAAACTCTAAATAAATAGAGTTTTCTTTTTATAAATAAATAAAAGACTAGAAGAAATATCCTTCACCTGATAAAGCTTCATACCATAAAATATATAGCAATCTGACATTTAAAAAGTGAGACTCAATTTACCTTAAGACCAAAATCATGTAAGATGCCTAGGAATAAACTTCATTAAAGTATGTCAAAATTTTATGGTGAAAACTACAGAACTTTATTTTTAAAAATTTGAATAAATTTAAAAATATGCTTGGAAACCAGGTCATCTTAATGCATCAATTCTGTTCTCATTAGTATAAACACTCAATTCAATCCTAATGGAAATTCCAAGTATATTTTGTATGAAGCTTAACCAAATGAAAAAGCAAAAATGTCAGCAATATTTAAGACAACTTGGAAGAAGAGCAAGGAAAGTGTTCTACTCCATTAAATATTTAAGCTTATTATAAAGCCACACTATTTAATACAGTGTGATACTGGTAAAATAATGGAAAAATTTAAAAATGGCAATAGAACAGAGAGCTAATCATTTTGGAACTTTACATATGATAGTGGGTACCTACAACAACAGAGAAAGAAAACTATATTCAATAAAACTATGTTAGGATAACTTAGTGTCTACAGGGCAAAAATAAAAATAGATCTCAACCTTACACCAATCACAAAAACATATTTCAATTAGATTAAAACCCAATATAAACACGGTATTTTAAATTGTGGTAAAAGGTTGATAAATCCCACTATTTCAAAATTTAAAACTTTGTTTTTAAGACAAAAGCAACCATAAACAAAGTAAAATAAGTGACAGGCAAAGAGATAATATCTGCAATGTGTATAACAAATAATTTATTTGTATTGAGAATACATAAAGAATTTCAAGTGATAAATAAAAAAAAGACAACGAATCCTATTAAAAAATTAGCAAGGCCTGTGAACAAGTAACTTACAAAGAAGAAAGCCTAAATGGCCACTAAAGATTGAGAAAATAAAAAATTATAAAGGACAGTTTTATATAATGTTCGATTTTAAAATTAATATTACGATACCAAATGACTGCATAGATATAGAGAAATATGAACTCTTCTAATATACTGCTGGTGGGAATAAAAATTGGTATATTTTCTGAAGAGAACAATTTGGCAGTATCTAACACAGCAGAAGATGCATATAGACCATGATTAGCAATTTCATTTCACTATATATCTTACAGGTATACAAAAGAAGCCATGTGAAAAAGATGTACATTCTAACTTTGTAATAGCAAAAAAAGAAAAGATGACTAAATGTTCACCAAAGAGGGAATAAATAACAAGATATAACTACATGAAATACTGTTTTATAAGTCATTGTCGAGCTGCTAATAAAAACATACTGGAGACTGGGTAATTTATAAAAGAGAGAGGTTTAATTGACTCACAGTTCAGCATGGCTGGGGAAGCCTCAGGAAACTTACAATCATAGCACAAGGGGAAGCAAACACATCCTTCTTCACACGGTGGCAGGAGAAAGAAAAATAGGTGCCCAGTGAAGCAGGGAAGACCCTTACAAAACCATTAGATCTCGTGGAAACTGACTCACTATCACTATAACAGCATGCAGGAACTGCTGATTCAATTCACTCCACCTGGTCCCTCACATGACATATGGGGATTATGGGAACTACAATTCAAGATAAGATTTTGATGGGGAACAGCCAAACCATATCAACTGTACAGCAGTTATAATAAAGGAATAATATTATCTGAATAAAAACATGATCTAAAAGTACTTTTTGAGAGGAAAAATTTGGTGAATGATACATGCAGTATGATGTCAGCTACTTAAATATCAAAAGTGATACTGTATAGACATACATATGTAGTAAAAATAAGAGTGTTCATGAAGAAAATACATACTAAATTCAATAGAATGTTATTGAGGAAGAAGGTAGGAGAGTGAGACTGAGAATAGAGATGAAAATAATTCCAAAATATGAGAAGGCATTAATATTTGTAACTTCTGGGTAATAGATCAATGGATATTTATTATCTGATTCTCTGAACTTTTCTCTATGTTTGAAATTTTTTCCCAATAAAAAGCATTTTCTTTTAAAGGATTTTGTAATTCAGACTTCTCCCTAATCCAGACTGACATTTTCCTAGGTACTTTACAATACCGAAGATTAACTAACCAAATGGCCATCTATGATTTTAGATAATCTTTTTTCTTCTAGCTCTTACCATAGAGACTAATCATGTCCATTTCAAGAAAACATGGTAGAATACTAAAGAGAAAATTGTCCCATAACTTTAAGAATTTTGCTAATTTAAAGCATGTCCATTTTAAGTTTTGGAAAAAATACATTTCTCTGATACACCATTGGTAATTCTCAAGTAATTTCATTTTCATGACATACAAGTTTGGTATGATATAGAAATTCAACTGAATTGAAATTCAAGTTAATTTCCATAATCCCACTTTGTTGGTACTACAATTGCGTCTGCAGATACTTTCAAACTAGTTTTTTGTGCATTGCAACTAATTGTTTGCTTTCCCGACTCCCTTATGCACTGACTGCTTTGAAGGTGGGACTCTGTCTTGCTCATCAATAGCTACACCATGTAGGCATTCAGAAAGTGTTTCAAAAAATAATTTTATAAAATTTCTATTTTCATCTGTGAATTGGGATACTAAGCACAGTAGTTTAACACAAATTTATAAGGCAACTTGAGGAATTCTGATCTTTAAAGGTTCTAAAATTTTTAAAAAAATCAATAAAGTTGGAAGGGGAGTAACACTTTGAGTGATCTGGTTTTCTGCCATTGTACTAAGCACACACAATGAGTATATAATCATTTGTAGTTGCTACCATTGTTGTTTTTACAGAATCCTAAGGATAAGTATTGGAATAATTTCTTAAAAACCAGTCTGAACAGCCTAATGAATGGTGTAATAAAGGTTCATTTAATGATAAATATGTATTTCATTGCCAAAATGAAACACAATCATTGGCCATCTATCCAGACATAGTTCCTTTCAGCTTATAGGCTCTGAAAATGAGTTTTAGATTAGAAAGACTTGAGGAAGGCACAAAGGAGTTGCCAGACCACATAGAAAATCTTCTACTTAATGATCAGAAGTGTGGGCCAATCAACACCTGTGAAAAGAACGAGGGGGAAAGAAAGAAATCTAGGCCAGAACAAATCAGAAGAATGCCATTGTTTTCCTTTTTGAAACCTCTCTTTTTAATTTACTTTTTCTGTTTATTTTATTTTACGATGCTTGACACATTTTCTCAACCTAATTGAAATCCTTTCTGAAACAAGACAAAGAAGGGTGTGACTCTGAAAAAACCTTGATGTAATTAAAGGAATTGGTTTATAAGAAGACAATTTAGAAGTAAGAAGGTAAATTTTATCTATGTCACCACTGTGTGAGAAACAAGAAAAAGCAAAAAAATAAAAATAAGAAACCAGAAAGAAAAACACCAAAAAAAATCACAATACCTACCTTTGAATATTAGAATGATAATTTTTATTTTTCAACTTTTTTTTTCTAAATTTATTATCGTTGTCAAATATTAACTTTACAATGAAACTGTATGTTTTTTGTGTGTGTGATGTAGTCTCGCTCTGTCGCCAGGCTGGAGTGCAGTAGTGCAATCTTGGCTCACTGCAACCTCCACCTCCCGGGTTCAAGCGATTCTCCTGCCTCAGCTTCCCAAGTAGCTGGGACTACAAGTGCGTGTCACCATACCCAGCTAAAACCGTATCTTTTTAAAAATAACTTACACATTCAGATAGTGGACAGGCAATTCTCAAATATTTAGCAATTACCTATTTACTTAATGTCTGAAGAACTGTCTAGACTGACCTAAACTTAACAAGGTGACTTACCAATATTCTCCATTCCCACTAGTAAGCATACAGTACTGACTGATGTCGTGCATGGCTAAACACCCCCAGCTACAATGAATTTGCAAACAAGCCATGCTGTGGGGTTCAACAGGCCTGAATCTGCTGGATAATGAAGCACATTAGTGAGCTCTCAAAGCCTCATTCTCCTCTTCTGTTAAATGGAGATACTTTAATAACTCTGCTGGGTTTTGCTCTGAGGATAATGTATTATGTAATACATGTAAGTGGTGCTTGAATTATTTTGGGGATGAAGTAAGTCCCTTCTCCCTTTTTCTCACCTTTCTGGTTGTTCCTTGTCAAATATATTGACCATATCAGTTATTAATATGTCCCATCCCCTCTTTTTTAATAGCAGAAATGGTTCTATTCATACTTCAAGTTCAAGGAGGTAGTATTAAGCTGTTTTTAGGCAGAGGTGGCAATCAAGGTTGTCCAACTGATAAGACTAGCAGGGTTGGATAGTTGGAAGAACTCTGCAAATAGAGGTAAAAATAATCAGACTTGCCCCTTCATGGATTTGGAATGAAAGACAGATGATACCAGATCAATAGTGAATGCCAAGCTAAACTGTGGACAGAAAAGCTGAAATGCTATGTATAGTTAGAGGAACATCTTGAATCTCACAAGACAATAATAAATCCCGAGTTCTGCTGGTTCCTGATGGCTCTGGAGGTCTAGTTCTGATATTGGTCCTTAAAATAACTCCTCTTTTAATCACAATGTTTAGAGGCAGGTAAATATGCCTTAGTGCAATGTATGCCCTCCTTAGGGACAGCCTTTAGTTTTTAAACCTAAGGCCAAACTTACAGGGGAACGGAAAGAATACTTGCTTATATGGTATAATCTCATTGTCCCGTCTAAATGCCATCATTAGGGAGCAAACACTTTTTGCATTGATTTCTAAAGAATGTGAAATTCCTAAAGAGATCATTTTAACATTATCCTTATTTCTTATTTCAAACAAAATGATCATCTTGAAAAATAAAATTTGGTATGTGGATTGCTGGGGTAAAGCCTGAAGGTGGGGGAATCTAACAAATCATTGCCAAGGGTCATAAGGTTTCTTTCACATATTGCATTATTTTTCAAATTCATGTCAATTCTATCACTATTAATAAAATATGAATTAATTTTAATGTTGCTAAATTTATAGTGCTATTTGTCTTTGTGTGTTCTTTCGATCAACTACTAACCTTGGGAGCTTGAAAAAGTTGTTGGCATTACAAAGTCTTAGAAGTACAAAGCAGTGCCGCTGAAAAAGATTGGGAACCATTTGACACAAACTGTAGCCCTGAGAAAACCTCAGTGAAATGGAATGGAATGGTAATTCAGTAGTTTCAGAGCATTGCAGACCGTGCTGGCTGGTGAGAGTTTGGTGTGAGTCACATTTTTGTTCTGTAAGTACCTATTTAGAACAATATAAAGGGAGTGTCATTTTTTTTGGATTAACTTCTTGGCTGTATTGTTTGTTAAGTCACAAAAAAAGAACAGATATCTCTGTCTGAAGAATTGTACCACCATTTACCCAGTCATTCATAAACAGTCTCTCCTTTTTCTCTCCTCACAAACATAGCCATGCTCCCCTATGATCCACCTCCTAAATCCTCTCATATTTACACAAGTCTCTAAATTTGTGCTGTATCAAAAGCAACATCACCTGTCATCTGGACAACTGCAATACCCTCCCAACTGGTCTGTTTCCATCTAGCATCTTCCTAATCCATTCTCCAGAATTATCTTTTGAAAATGCAAGTCTGATCAAATCACTTTCTTTACAAAGCTTCCAATAGATTCTTAGTGCTCTTAGATGCAGTAAAAGTATTTAATACTGCTTAGAAGATTCATCACAACCTAGAACCTGGCAGCTTGCTACCTAACTCTTCAGCTTCATCCTAGTATCTAGTGCCATTCATCCAAGTCCCTTTTTAAGAAGCTCCAGGTTTTCAACAGCCCCTGTACATGCTGGACTTCTGTGGCTCTCTTCACCTGGCTGACTCCTGCTCCTACCTAGGATGTCAGCATAAATGCCATTTTGTCTCTGTCCTAAATTCCACAGGCTGTTATTCTCTTTGTTATACATGCCCACAGGAGCATATTCTTCACCCCGTTTTTCAGACTGATCTATTTTTAATAATCTGTTTATTGTGCCTTCCCTACCATAAGCTCTATCAAAAAGTCAATGTTTTTTGCTTCTATCTTTTTTCCAGTAGAGGGCTGGACACATAATAGACACTCAATTAATGTTTGAATTATTGAGTTGGATTAACTGTCATACTCTTACTGAAGAAAGTTTTGAGGCCCAAAGAGGCAACTTAAGAAATCTATTGAAAACAGAATTGCTCTCCCATATCTAAACTTTCTTAGTACATAGTCTATCCTGTTTGTACTAGTTCTTATCCTCTTCTACCTCATATGATGTAATCTGTATTCAATTATGAACCAGGCATTATAGTACAGAGGATACAGAGATCTGTCTTCTAAAGCATACTAAAATGTATTGCAAATTTCTATGTTAATGACATCTTTTGACATAATGGAAGTTTACAATTCTATGGAATCAAATATCCCTATTATTTTATAGTTTCTTGATTGCTTCTTTCCCACTATGTCTACGTTATACAAATGTCTCTTGGATTTTCTTCTGAGGCTTTAACAAACTGAAGTCTTTAATATGCTTGCAATTCATTTTATGTAGTGTGAGATAGGGGTTCAAATTTGCTTACTTCCAAATGATTAATCAGTTGTGCCAGTAATACCATCTATTAAATAAGCTACATTCTTCCCACTGAACTGAAATGCCACTTTTGTTGATAATTCATAAAATCTTATAAAAATTAGATACCATTGTGAACACTCTATTTCTTTCCATTGATCTATTTGTCTATCGGTATGCGGATTTCATGTTATTTGATTATAATGCTTGTGTGTTCTGGGGTCTGGTAATGCAAGCCTAACTTCACTCTTTTTTAAAAATCCCGCTAATCTTGAGAATGCAGTCTTCCAGACAAACTTGAAGACCGTGTAAAACAACTTTAAAAAAATACATAAAATAAAAATCCGCGTGGCACTATAATTGCTGTATATATAATGTTTTCCTATTATCTTTTAATTTTGTAATTATATTTCCTGTTCTTCAATAAGATGTATAGTTATATATAGGCAATTTGTCTTTTCTCTATTTTTTAATCCTAAATATTTTATTATCTAGGTTGCTACTGTACATAGAACTTTTTTCTAATTTTCATTCTGAATATTTTTTGATAAGCTAAAGAAAAGGCTTTTTGCAATTTATCTTGTATTTCATCTTCTTACCGTTTTTATTAATTTTTGTTTTTCCTTTAATCTTTGGGTTTTCAATATCAGATGTTAGTTTAATCTCTTTTCTGATGTTTACTCTGCTTATTTCATTAATTTATTATAAAGTTTTTGCACAGATAAATAGAAGTCTTTTTCTTTTCTGTGATGAGGAGGGATATAAATATACAGAGATAAATCTGCATCTACTCCTGAGAAAACTTTGATAGATTTTTGCCCTATACCACTTAAATTACTTTAAAATTCTTATAAGTAAATGAATGTGATTTACCTGTGTCGTTCAGTATTAATCGGTAGAACTGGAGGGATATTAGAGAAATTCTAGTTTACTCCTACTCATTTTACATATGATGAAACTAAGGCCCAACAAAAGAAAGTGATTTGAATAAGATGAAAAGCTAGAAGCAAAGCTCAGGCAAGACTGCCAGGGTTGTATGACCTCTTTGACAATTTTTTTTGTAAAAGACATAGTTGATGAGAACCTTAGACATGAATTAAAAAACTCATTGTTTTTTGTGTTGCTTTTTAAATGTTACACTTTAAAGAATAAATTGAACATCTGAATTAAATATTTATTGTATCTTTAAAATTTATTACTGCCATGGCAGAAGCTTCCAGTTTTCTCCATTTTCTTCTATTTTCCTCTTCCTCTTTAGTAACAAAACCCCTAATTTTTAGCAAGGGTAACATTAAATGTGACTAAATTCTGGCCAATGGCATGTATGCCGATTTGCCGGTGTGACCTAGGGAACTGTTCTTTTTTTTTTTTGAGACGGAGTTTCGCTCTTGTTATCCAGGCTGGAGTGCAATGGTGCGATCTCGGCTCACCGCAACCTCCGCCTCCTGGGTTCAGGCAATTCTCCTGCCTCAGCCTCCCGAATAGCTGGGATTACAGGCACGCGCACTATGCCCAGCTAAATTTTTGTATTTTTAGTAGAGACGGGGTTTCACCATATTGACCAGGATGGTCTTGATCTTTTGATCTCGTGATCCACCCACCTCGGCCTCCCAAAGTGCTGGGATTACAGGCTTGAGCCACCGCGCTCGGCCTAGGGAAGTGTTCTTAACAGGGAGGGGTATATATGACCTTCACCTTCCTTTTCTCCTTCCTACTGGTTAGAAAGCAGATACGTGGCTGCAGCCACACTAGATCATGAGATACAAGCCACCAGCTAAGGACGGCTAGCCAAGTGAAAGGGCTGAAGGAGTCTAGGTCCCTGAGAAGTCTAGGTTCTGGGTCCCTGAAGCCACCCTGGCAGGGATTGCCTACCTCTGAGTTTCTTAATATGAATGAGAAATAAACTTCTCTCTTGTTTAAGCCATCATTATCTGAGATCATCTATTATTTTAAACTGAATTTAACTCTGATTTGCCAAGTAAATTATGAAATGTAACAACAAAAGTGAAAATACCTTAAAGATCATCTGCAAACTCTTGCTCCAGAAAAAAAAGTGCATCATAGATGTTTGATATCAGAATTCTAGTTATGACCACAAGACCTTTGAATTTTAAATCATAATCATAATCATGATAATGATTATAATAGCTGTATGTTGACTATACAAGGAGACAGTACAGAACAGTTAATAAATGGGGCTTAAGTCAGTCTACCTGGTGTGACACTTTTTGGATATGTAACTGTGGGAATGTCACTTACTGTTTCTAAGTGTCTATTATCTTTATAATGGGAATAATAAAAATTCTTAGCATGAAGTTGTAATCATCAGATAAATGCATGTAATGAAATCAGTAAAAATTAACCCCATGCAGTAGTATTGAACTTAACATTAGAACCCACCATTCCAGCTGGCCATGGTGGCTCACACCTATAATCCCAGCAATTTGAAAGGCTGTGGAAACCCTGTCTCTACTAAAAACAAAAAAATTAGCTGGGTGTGGTGGCATGCACCTATAATCCCAACTACTCAAGGTGGAAGCAGGAAAATCACTTGAACCCAGGAGCCAGAGGTTGCAGTGAGCTGAGATCGTGCCACTGCACTCCATCCTGGGTGATAGAGAAAGAGTCAAAAAAAAAAAAAGAACCTACTATTTCTACCACCTTTAAAGACCATGCATCAAATGACACCTATGTGGCAATATTTATAATTTAATTACCACAATAATACTGTCACATAGGTGTCATTATTTACATTACACAGATAAAATGATTTATAGAACTCAAAATATTTTGTGACTGAGCTGGAATGGAACCTAGGAAGCTTGATTATAAAATCTATATTTCTTTTCATGATACCATGCTTATTTGATTAATCTTTTAAAATATTATGTCAGGACATATGCATATGAAAATATTCTCCTACCATCATTGTATACTTTGTGGTTCCTCCTTCCTGTTAATAATCGCATTCTTACTCCCTTTGCTCTTTGCCCTTTGTCTAGCTAATTCCTAGTCTTGACATCTTAAAAATCATCTCACCTCCAGTCCTCACCCTAGGAATGTTTGGTTTTGTGTGTCCCCAAAATGCTCTTGCAGCACTTTCTACTTCTTTCATTGACTTGTAGAAGCACAAGGAGTTGTAGAAGCACTTGGGCATATCTAATGACCTGCACATCTACACTAAATGAAAGCAACCAGGGGTTTGGGAAGAGCTCATAACACACAGGTGCTTGTATATTTCTTCATCTGGAAACTGTCTCAGGTAATTCTGCATCAGAGGATGAGCTTCCCTTGGAGATTGACCAACATCAAAGCTCTATTTTCCTCCATTACTGGAGACTCGTGAGTGAGAAAATAAAATGGGAGATGCTAAATCCTAGGAGGAAGACCTATAATCTTCTTTTCAAAGAGAAATACACTAATAATCCTCCTTTGTCAGGTCCAGCAATGGTATACAAGTGTTTGTAGCAATCTCAGGAGGCAAAACTGGAAATCCAGACCTCAGTGGATTTTCCTGGAGTCTAATTACAGACTCTTTCCTGGAGTCTAATATCATAACCCAAATAGGTCTCCCGGTTAGTTTCTTACAGCATTGCTATTTTCTTCCATAGCACTTGATCTTAATTGAAAGTGATGCCATTTTGTGATTATTTGTTTAATATTCATTCCTCCAACTAGACTTTAATCTCTATGAAGGTAGGGACTATGGCTTTTTTAGTTCACTTAGTGCTAGGCAAATAATATTCAATATTCGTTGAAAGAATGAATGAATTGGTGAAACAGTACCTCATACAAAAGCTACATAGGGAATATAAAAGCAAGGTGAAGTGAGTAAAAAGAGCACTAATCCAATTTAGATTTTAGAGACTAAAAACCCTGATTTTAGACAACTTACTCCACTTCTATATCAATTTCTTCATGTAAAGTGGGGATATGATTTATTTCATTGGATTGTTGTGAAAATGAGTGGGGTAGTATGCATGTAAAGCACTTGGCAGAGTGAAATGTGCTAATGATTGTTCACAAACTTGACATTCTTAAAAATAAAAAGCCATCTCTTCCTCTTTCTCCTTTGCTGGATTAACTGAAGGAACTTTTGGGACACCTGGATGTTCTAAAGTATAATAATCTGTGAAAAGTGGAAAGACCTTAAATGACTAAACTCAGGCAGATGTAAGCTCCTTTTGCCCCTGAAATATCTTTCTCCTGTGGCCAGAAATTCTCACCTTCTATTCCATTTCTTAGAGATCATTTGGTGTCCTTTGATTCATGCAATGCATATGTATTGAGCATCTATAGAATGTTAAGCACTGAACTGGGCTTTGAAAATAATACACTGGTGAACTAGACAAGAAATGTTCAGTCTCAGAGCTTTATTTAAATGTGAATAAGTCCTGGAAAGAACTATGGGACTTAGTTATACACATAGCATTGTAAACAATGGTAACTATCTGGTTTTGCACATCTACCCTATCCCCAGCTCTATCACTAAGCACTAAGCACTAAGCACTATGCACAATCCCATCTAATCTTTACAAGGACTAGGCGAAATAGACTTAACAGTTTCTGCTTCGCAGGCAAGAAATCAGAAGCCACGCAGCTTCTGATGTAGGGGTTTGAATTAAGGTCTATGTGATACTACAGCCACAATTTTCCTTCTATCATGATGTCTGCCTACCAATGACTTTTAATGGTCTAATTGATTTATGAAGTTATGAACCAGCATATTTAATAATTTACTTCCTTTTATTAGATTCTACCCATATATGGCTGTTCAACTGAATACACATGGTTCTTATAATAATTGATGTAAAAGCAGGGGTTCACTAATGTTAGATTTTCACTGGTATATGGACACTGCCTGCATTTATTACAAAGATCTTTTAAAAACTACACTTAAAATGGAAGTAAAAGTCAGAGTCCACGAGTTTTTTTTAGACCTGGGGTGTTAAACTCATGGATCCTGAACCACATAAAACCATGGATGTGTTTGTATTGACCATTTTGTTTAATGCCATGTTTTAAAAGACAAAGAAATTAGTCAGGTCTTCTGCTTGGTCAAAATACCATCATTTAAACACTCATGTAATACCTAGCCCATTTCATTTAGCTCCTGATTTAGACCATGGAGTTCTTGAAAAAAGATATTTTTCTTAAGGATCTTTGTGTCTCTGGGGCTAAATTCAATTTCTGGCATACAGCAGAAGCAAAAGAAATGGTTGCTATATGAGTGAGAAAAAATCCTATGGGTTAAGAGCTTCCTGGAAGTATCACAGTAGGGTTGGGGCTGGGAAGAGACAGGACAAACTGAACAAATGAGATTTGTTATTCACTACCTCCTGGGAACCCAAAAGCCTTCTATTTGTTTTAACAAAACTCTCTTTCAAGAAAAAATGATCAGAAATGTATTTTCGCTAAAACATAAATGAGTGAATTCTGTTTTAAAGCACCTAAGGATGTTCCCTCAGGACTCTTTAGGTATACAGAATCCTGAGAAATTCAAAGATTAATAAGGCCCTGAGTCTACTTTCTAGGAATCACAGACTGTGTAGAAAAACTACTACTGGATATGATGAAAAAGATAAAGATAAATATAATAATAACGATGGTGACAGCAGTAGTAGCAATGATCATACAGGTAAAACATGGCATAAAAACTGTATAAATCAGTGCTTCAGGATCTCAGCCTAGATTTGGCTCTCTTTTCTGTTTTCTGCTCCAAAACGGTGGCAGAAATAATGAACTTTTGGGCAATTGCTGGTAGGTTTTGATTAGGAGAGGCTTTTCAGAGTTTCTGAAAAGAATACAGCCATCTGTTCATAAAGCTGGCCCTGAGAATTACTAACTAATTTAGATGAATTTTCCTCAATGTTCTAAGTGTTATGACCCCTCAGGCCTACTACTCTCTAGGGCCCATGCCTCTGCCAGCTGTACAGCAAACCTACATTCAAATTTCTCACTCTGCTAGAGATGGGCAGAAATCTATGCTGATGATACTATATAGCCTGTAGTCAGAGTTATGTGAACAAAGATGTTCTTTTAAGTGGTATTTTAAAAGTTAAAATGTAATAAGAGAACAGTGAGCTAAATCTTGTTCATATATATGTCATAGTGTAATCCAAGTATTTAAATAATACGTTTGCAAAGAATTTTGATTGAAAAGATCATGTTTCTGCTATTATGTTAAGGAAACTGTAGAATATAAATTTTAAAGAAATGAGCAGTCTCATTTAGAAAACAATATTGAAAATGGAAGAAAACATAACTTAGTAATAGATTGCAAGTGATTTTTATTCTTTTTTCTGTTTTGTTTTTTAAATTTTCACAGTGAGTGAATATTATTCTTTTTACTTAAAAGAGGCAAATTCCCAACCCTCACTGACGCACACTTAAGAGCTGTTATATAGAATAGCCACATGAAGAACCAAGTATCTGATTAATGAATTACCTAGAATGCCAATAGCAGCCCTCTTTAGTTCTAGTTCTTAGAGTTTTGTTAAATGAGTTTATAAAGCTAAAAAAAAGTCTTCTAAAAGAAAAGTAATGTCTTTTTTATTTAATTATTAAAAAAATTATGCAGTCTACCTAATCCTAGACAACCACAACATGAATATTCTCACTGTTACAATGAGGTGATCTCAATCACCATGATAACAATCAGTGGTATCTAATCTAGATACGAATTCAAAGAAATGACTTTATTCCTAGTTATCTATTGTGGGAAGCAATAATCACAATCCAAAGAAGACAGCTGGAATATTCTGTGGATTTTTAGCCTTCCCTCTATTATGTCATCTCTCAGTGAATTTCCATTTACGGATGTATAATCTTTAGATCTATTACAAAGATTTGGATACTGCTTACCAGCAATCTCCAGTTGGCATTTGAGGAGGTGATTCTCAGATAACGTAGAAGCTGCTCACTTTACTTTCTTCTAAATAAGTAGTCATAAGCAGTATACTGTCATTGTGCTATGAGCCCTTATAAATACAGTGTGTTGAATTCATCTACCCATTGTTCTACAGAAAGTATCCATTAACTTCATACATGGTTTTAGATCTACCCAGTGCAAAAGGTGGCCTGTTGGTTATGCTCAGTTCCCTACTCCTCATTATGAATTTATTTAACTTCTCAATTTAAATTAAGAGCTATTGAATCGAGGACACTAAATACTACCACTTCTTTATTAAAAACAAACAAATAATAACCATCAATGAGTGTCAAATAAAAGAAAGTGTTCTGCTAAGCATTTAATGAACATTATTTCTAGTCCTCACAACGATTTTGTGGGATAGGTTATAATATGCATTTAACAAATAAGACTGGGGCTCAGAGAGATTAAATTATTTGGCTAAGGCCATGAAGATGTTAAGTAGTGGGATTAGAATCCAGGTTTGATTCTGACATATAGTCCAGTATTCTTCTGTTTTCCCATGTTGCTGATATCTGATCTTTAAATTTTTTTTCAAAACTTTCATTTTACACCCTAAGAACCAGACTTTGAGGAATGAAGTAACTTGCCCAAGTTCATATGAAAACAAAGCAAATTCAGATCTGAATCAGATTAATTGTCCTTATTTGTTTTTTAAAATTATGTTATCTCTGCAGTAACAGCAATCACTGCTAATACAATGTTTGGCATATTTTAATTGGCATGAAATTAAAGATATTTTATAATATTGTAATTTTTCTGAATTTGAGATAATTTTGAAGTCGCAAATTTTCCTTCCTTTTCCAATGGGAAACTCTGCAAAGCTATAAACATGTCAGTGGGGAAGATTCAGAGCAATTAGTCATTAGCCACTTTGGCACAACTGTGGTCAAATTTCCATCCAGGAACAAAATGGGAATGTTCTCAAAGGATCAGTTGCCAAAGCACTTCAAGAAGTTTCCTCTTAATAAGAAAGCCAAGCTTCTTGACCTACTATTCCATTTTTCCTTTTTCTTTCCTCCCTCCCTCTCTCTCTCTCTATTTCTCTTTTCCCCCCTCCCCTTCTTATTACAGGAAACTAACATTCACCGAAGATCTTGTATATGCCAGAGACCTGTTCTAAGCACTTTCAAAGACGTTATGTTTATCCTTACAATTAATCTCAGGGCTACAATTTTCATTTTCCAATATTTAGACAACTTGTTCAGAGTGATAAGGCCTAACTTTAAAGCCACAACTCTTTAAGCCACGATATACTTCTAGTGAGATGCAGTCATGTCTCATACAAACAGGCTGCAATCTTTTCGGCAACTGAGAAGTATAGACTTAATTGACACCCTGAATATATTCAAATAAACTATTAAAATACTTACAAGATTTGAAAACTTACAAGATTTGAACAAAAAATATTTACAAGAGGATATTGGGTAATTTTTTTGCTGTGTTAATAGTATTGTTGATATATGTAAATTATTATACACAAAATGATTATGTCTTAATTCATTCAAATTAACCCATTAGAGAGAGGAAGAATGGGGACAGAAATGAAACAAAGTGGCCTTGTTACTAACATTGGGTGATGTGTACATGGGGTTTATTGTATTATTCTCTCCAAATATGTATCCTTTCCCTAATAAAAAAATTAAAAAATAATAAGATGTTTGTAGATTGGTTGTAGTTTGGTAGAACTTCTGGGTTTAAACAACACATTTATCACTTAATATCATGTGACCTTGGGCAAATTACTTTCATCTCAGAGACACAATTTCTTAGTCATAAATGAAGTTACCTTGCAGACACTTACCTTGCAAAGCTGTAAGTAATGTAACGTGTGTAAGTATCCAACGCAGTGCACTGTACATGCTGTTTTTTTTTTTACAAAATTGCTAGCTATTATTATTATAAGGTATAAGTGATCTCTGCTTTCATTTACTTGCTCTTGAGACCTACCCTAGAGATAACTTCCAATAATTCAACTTTGACTAAGAGCCAAAGATGAATGATATAGGTATATGTTCTATGTATATGGTCTTCTACTGAGCACCTCTTTGGATGAATGTCAGCTTTCCCAGTTTCTCCTAAGCCATTGGTGACTTGGATCTAGATTACTTTCCTCTGCCCTCTTCCAGTTCACATGGATTTCTTCTTTCTAATACCTATACCAATTCTGGCCAAGGCCTCTTGTTTTCAGAATGAATCACATGTTATTTTATATTATATTATATTTTATATTATTCCTTGTATAGCCAGTTTATCAAATGTATTGGCTATATTATTCTTCATCACTGCCACAGATATGCTCTAGCATGCCTCCCTTCCCCATCCCAAGATGATATCTTGGGCTGACTTATATTTTTTCAGTCACTTTTAGGTATCAGAAAAGTGGTTGTTTCTAGACATTAAAAAGTTTAGTCTAATTAAAATATACATTTCTTCTACACCAGTTCAGTCTTTCCTGTTTTTTTTTCAGCACAATTTTGAACTAGGATTTCAATCTAGCAGTGGGGAGAGGGGGTAATCTGTTCTTTTGTTCTGCTTGCTTCCCTCTTCTATTATTTGCTCTGCTGCTTCTAGGGAGGGGACCGAGAACAGGATTATACAGGAAATGGACAAGGTCTTTGCTGGTGCCTGTGTAACCTGGCACTCTGTGAGTCGGATGCCCAAATGCTTTGTCATTATCCTGGGGTGTCTGAGAACTCTTTAACAACTCGTGACTGGGAAGAAGTTCCATACTCCACAATTTATTGATGGGGCAATGCACAGTTGACTTACTGCTCCACCTATTCTGCTGGTCTCAGGGATACAGCTCTCTAAAAGGGACTTAGACATGTATCAGACATGATTTCTTTCCTCAAGAAATTTTCAGTTTTATGTGAGAGCTGGCATGTATACAGTGATTATAAGTTCAGATGTGCTAAGAGGACTGAGAAGTAACTTTAGGATGACTGGGTTAGGATATCTATGGAAGGGTCAGATTTTCATAATCAGAACAGCTCCTGCAAAGTGATTTCCATAGTATTTGAAGAGAACTCATCTCTGTTCATGAGTTTGAGAGCTTATCTAAGACAGAGTACCTTAGATAAGGTACTCTGTGTTTGCATGCATATGTGGGTCTCTTAGTGTCTCCTGTTGGTCTTACTGTCCTTACATTGTTTGGATCTGTATATGCATGCTAATTCCTGGAAGGAAAGCCCCAGTTACTCTCGTAGGCTTCTCTTAACCCCAGTAGGATGAAAATCTTATTTCCAAAGCTTCCCTGCTAGAACAAGCACATGAGCTTGACTGTGGTTGCTTTTGTTTCCACAGGGTCGCTTCAGAAGCCAAGACATGCTCACACCACTGAGAAATGATTGTGGGTTCAAGTTCTACAACTACAGCATGAGAAATCCAGAGGAAAATTTAAATGATATAGATGTGTCTCAAGCCTTCCATAATTTAGGCTTTTCCTTCCAGATTATTTTACTTTAAAATAATTTTATTTTAAAGACAGGGGACTTATTTTAGCAGCTATAACCATAATATAATAATTTGCAGAAGATCAATAATTTGATTCTTAGATTACCTTTTTTCAAAACTAAAATTCTAAAGTCGAATGGTAAGAACAACAAATTCTTTACTGTCACATGCTATTATGCAATCTGCAGAGTATGTTCACAATAACTCCTAACTAGAAAGGGTAAGTAATATACTTATTCTCACTTGAGGAAACTAAAACTCAGAGAAGTTAAAAGTCTTCCAGGCTACACACTATGAGGCCGAAAGCACAGATGTGATGCCTAAAACACACATCTAATGACTCTTAAGTCTGTACTTTTCATTACATAGTTCAGCTTTTGTCTTTCTAAAGCAGTTTTTCTAACTAGGTTCTTCAGAACTGCAATGAAATGTTGATAAGTATATTTTCACATAAGTTTCCTGTGCAAACAGGTTTGGAAATATAAAATTAATCAAAGCTAAACAGACACGATGGTCTTTATCACAGGACCACTCAGACTTATTATTAACATGAGCGCTGGGAATATCTAAGAGTGGGATATAGTAAGAATTTCCCTCAAAAGAAGTGTTTCCAAAAAAACTCTGTTTCTTTAAAGACATATTTCTAAAACCCCGAAAATTTTCAAAGCTTAACATATTCTTACCACCAAATTTAAACCATCCTTCCTTTCAATTATGCACTTGATCTAGAATGAGAAATTTTCAACAGGCCTTCCTTTTCAATGCTGTCTTAAAAGTAATGATTTGTTATAAAGCTATTACTCTTAAATATTTTGCTTAAAATTATACAAAACAATCTATTACAGTACATTGAACATATTGTGTATATATCATGTAGGTGTGTGTGTGTGTATCTATCTATCTGGATGTATGTGATTCTCTACCTCACCCCTACTTTGAGTACCGTTCTCTGCACTTGGCCAGTCTGCTTTAGTGCACACGTCTACAAACACTCAGCAAATGAAGGTTCTGATAGGCTAAACCTGATCTGAACATGTTCTGCAACACGTGTTGTGTGTATGGCCTCCCTTTTCTGCCATTTACTTGGTGTTACTTGAGAAGCATATATTTGATAAACAAAAGATAAGCAAGTGATATTGCCAGATCCTGCACAAAAGTCGAGGTATACGCGTCTCCTGGAGTGTTTTATAGGTGCTTAGGGCACCTTGGGGGAAAAGGTAAAGGAAAAGAGAGGATAAAAAGCAGAAGACAATTAAGGGTTGTCAAATGTCCTCTGACATTATTTATGAAGAGCACCACAGAATTAATGGAGTTGGGGAGGGTTGTTCATTCACCATGCTACCTGGGATATGTGTATATTACCTATTATTTAACTATCAGCCAATTAGGACAAATATTGGAAAAAATTGGAAAAAAATGCAGCAGGACACCTAGAACACTAGCTCAGAAGAAATGGTGAAATGCAGACTGAAAGGGTGGTCAGAAAAGAGAAGAGGTGGGCAGGAGAGAAGATTGGGGTGTTTACGGGGAGAAGGAATTATTTATGTTCCAAGCTCAGGTGCTATATAAACATTACTATATTAAGTCTTCAACATTCATTTAAGATAACTATATTCTCCCTATTTTTAAAGTGAGAAAATAAACTCAAAAGATTAATTAGAACCAAAATCCCTACTCAATTCTCCGAATCATCCAGGAGTTGTCCTATTATACAAAAGGAACTCAGAATTTAGATGCAAGTTTTATAGACTTCAAAGAGAGAAAATGATGCTCTTTTTAATCTACAGATTAACAATATACCTGAAATTTCCTAGTATATTTGGCAAGAAATAGAGGAAGAAGTGGGGAAAACCTGAAGGAAATTGAAAAGGCTCTTTGAAGAGTTGAAAACAGTAAGACCATTTTGGATTTAATGTGTGTGGGGGTGGGGGTGGGTGAAATGTGGAGAGGGGCTAGAAACATTTTTTTGGTTCTGTAGGAAAGAACAGTTGAAAGGTATCTTTTCTTTATTATAAAAGCCTGGGAAAAAAGAATGACAGAGTAGCTCATAGAAGACTCTTCCCACAGACACACATTGAAAGATTGATTAGTCATGAAATGGGTTGGAAAAACAGAGGAGGTGTGGGGAGAGTATCAGATAGAAATACTGTTTTTGGAAAGTATTAAAAGATAGAAGTATTGCAGTATAATATTTAACCAAAAAGGCAGGGCTCCTGAAATGTTTTCATTGAAGTTCAATGATCAACTGTAGGTGCAGGTTGGGGGAGAAGGGAGATAAGGGACATGTTATTCAGCTACACTGAACAGTAATTCATAGATAACCTTAAAATATATCCAATAAGGAAATAAACTTAAAAATTTCCTTTCAGTTCCATATTCTGGTCTCAATTATATGCTGGCACTGTATGGTAGGGTGAGGATGATAAAGTAAAGGCATAGTAGAAAGGGGATGCATTTAAAGGAATAAGAGAAACAGAAAACTTGAAGTCTTAGTGCAGCAATTTTTAGTGAAATAATTCTGTGCATCTATACCACCTTTTCATTTCACTTGACTTAAAATTGCATTTATCTGTCTTCCTCATTGAAGGTGGGGACTGTATCTTACTGAATTTTGTTCTACAGTGCCTACACAGTTCTTGGCACATTTACTCAATAAATCTAAGTTTTATAACATAGAGTAAGCACTATAAACTGTTCACTATTTGACTCCTTATTCAGAAGTTCTGCAAAGAATGGAGATTGCTTCAATTTTGACCAAAGTGGCTTATGAGCAATTGATTTCTGATGAAACGGATGCTAATGATAAGGATAACTTATTTATTGTACATTTTCAATAATAAGCCATTATATTTTTTACGTATATAATCTTCTATTTTTTGTTCAAGAATCCTGTGAATTACTATTAGAAACTGAGGCTGAGATTTTAAACAACTTATTCAAGGTCACAGAAGTAATAAACTATGGACGTGGGAATTTTTGTCTAAGTATTAATATATCTAGCTTAAAAACTGTTGTTTATTTTTCCTCTCATAATTTTCTCTGAGCTAACCGAAATCACAGAAGTTTTCCCATTCACAAACTAAAAATGAGGAAAGAATAATAGTTTAGTGGTTTTCATCTCATTCTGAAGAATAAATACCTTTATAATCATTTAAAAGAATAACAATTTTGAACATGATTTAAGTTTATTTCACAATTTCTTTTCATTTTTTATAAAATTTTTCATGAATAAGAAAGGAAACATCAAACACTTCATATAAAGTTATAGAAACTCTTGAACTTCTGGAATTAACAAAACTGATAGTCTTCCATTAACTCATAACATCAAGTGCCAAAATTTTCAGCAAACAGAACTTGCTGATTGAAAGTGAGCCTTGTGCAGCACTACTTGATACATTAAAAGCAAAATATTAATAAGCATTTCAGCTTTATTAATAATGCTTAATGGGTCTCCAATGGGACATTTTACTCAAAATTTAAAATTGGACTTCAAGAAATCAGAAATAAACACACTAATCACAAATTACTAAAACCAAAGCAAAATATAAAACATTAGACCCTTGTAGCACCAGGGTTTACTATTTCAAGAAATCTTAAATTGCGAAAAGATTCTAAAATATAAGATAACAGAAATATTAGGATCTGTTGATTTACATTGAAAAAAATTCACCCAGCGTTCAAAGTACATTTAACATGTTAATGATTTGCCAAGAAAACCCAAAAACTATTTACATACAGCTCCTCAAAAGTTCATAGTCTTTCAGAGCCTAAGAAGTGATAAACAAGATCCAAAAAAAGGAGAAAAAATATACTTGAAAAGTGAGAGATTTCTATTTTTAGGAAAATACTATATAAGGAACAATGAATAAGATTCATTCTATGGATTGATAATAATTGCAAATAAATTTAACTGATTTGTTAGCACTTTGCTTTTTATGAGCAATGCCTCATAAAAATAAAATCTTTTTTAAGTAAAAGAGATCTACTTTCTATAAAAAGTTCAGCAATTACTTTATTAGATTCATTGAGCTTGAAGGCCACTTGGTGAATGAGAGTACTCCAAGTCTTAATTATAATTTGGAACAAAAGGAAATAGAATGTTCACCTGGAAATAATCCAACAACTCCTTGGAATTACCATGCATTTAAAAAAAGAATAAACAATTGATGGTTACACAGCAGGTTGTCTGTGTTAGGACTGCAGTAAATAAAGTAAAGCAGTGGAGAAATCCAGAGAGAGTTTAAGAATTGTGAAAATTACCAGATCTGCATGCTTTAAGTTAGCTGATAGGGGTATAGAACAGCTCTTTAATGTATTCACAGGCACCTTATTATTAAAGTGTCAAACCTCTTTGAAGATTCTTCAGTAATTTACTATTACATTTCTGTTTCATTCACTAAATAGTTTCTAAAGCATCCCCAAGACCCTTCCATTAGTAAAAGTTCTCAATGAACTAAGCTGGGAGAATGCAAACTATTTTGATTCACTTAAGAGAGCCTAAGTTATCATTAGAAACAAACTGTAAATGAGAAATGCAATGCTGTGGTCCCCTCACAGTGTGAACATGTTAAAATAATTCCATAGCTCAAGACAGCATAATCTAAATAAGTGGAGCATATAGCTACCATAGAGGGATTTATATTCCCTCTTTGACTTATCAATATTCTTATTCTTGTAAATAGGTAAAAATATTTTATCTTTTTACTTATTAAGAGACCAAAAGGAGGATACGCATGTAAGTATATTTAAAAGCACTCTTAGAGGTATTAATATAATGCTTTAATATCTTTACAAAAAATAAATCATAAATTTTTTTGAGATAGGGTCTCGCTCTGTCACTCAGTTATAATTTTTAATCTAGTTTTTTTGTTACTAACAAAGATATTTAAAGAAATGTTAATCATGCAGATGGTTTGAGTAGAAATTTAATTTCTTGATATAATTAACAAGGTACATGCAATTGATTCTTATTAGAACAAATGCTTAATTGACAAATACTGAGTTTCTACTATAAAAGACATTGTACAGATATTGTGGAAATATGTTAAAAAGTTATTAAAATCATTGCTTTTTTTCAGACAGTGAATTTATATTGTAGGGATGTCTTTAAGACAAAAAATTTCCTTAAGATACTATTTTT
Source organism: Callithrix jacchus (assembly GCF_049354715.1). Classification (NCBI taxonomy): domain Eukaryota; kingdom Metazoa; phylum Chordata; class Mammalia; order Primates; family Cebidae; genus Callithrix; species Callithrix jacchus. Next base: position 97,638,543 of record NC_133515.1, read on the forward strand.
AAAAATATATTGAAGGGATGGATTAGGTGTTTTCTATGGACCCTGTCCAGCTCATATATTCTATTAATCATACGAATTAACCATTGGGATAGTAAAAATATCAATCATTCTTTGATATAGCTGTGTACCATTTGATACTTTAGGAAAATTAATATGTTTATATTCACTATACATAATGGAGATGGACATTGTCAATTTCAACCTTAGATTAATTAAATGTGATCGTTTCCGTGGAGAGAGCCTTCCTATTTTTCTAAATAATCATTAATTTTAGCAGCATGGAAATCACTCAATACAAAGAAAAAGACCTTGAGAACAGTGAAAATACATTGCTGTTATCAGTTAGGAAACCACATGTTTGGTACTGATGCTGAACTGTTATTCCGTGAAACTCCCGAGGGAGCTTCTCCACAATGTTTGGAATTCATAACTACATGCAACCCAAATGGAAAATCTGTAGCTTGACCAGGACAATATTCCCGATAATGTTATTCTATCACATGTGACTCACATGTAATTGGGAGGTGATTTTCAGAGTAGTAAATCAAAGCAGGGCCCTTAGCAACTACAAATCCCCTCACTTCTGCAAAGGCTATCTGGTGTTCAGAATAGCCTGGAATGGCATATCGAGATCAGGTAACATCTAACTAACTCGAGCATTTGTTAGATACAGACTCTATTCAAGACAGAGCTCAACCCAATTTAGTAAAGATTTACCAGCAGAGTAGGGGTTAAATTAATTATTAATTGGTAAGGGTGTTGAGAAACTCACCACCTGGCTTCTTAAAAGCGTTTAACAACTTCCGAGACTAGTTACCTAATCTTTGAAATGAGAAAGAGACTCTAACTGAGGCCTTGCCTCCCAATCATCAAGCTCCTCTTTTCCCAATGCCTCTGCTTTTTTCAGGTAAGAATCCTTAGCATTTCCCCAAAGGGACATTTGTGGTAGTTGTGAGTATCTTTCTGAGTGCCTGGAAGATTACATTTTTTGGAGAAGAAACAGGAAGGCGCAGATTATTTTTAGGAGGCGTGGAATGTTATTGTATAGACACTCAGGAAATTTTTATAGAAGAAAGGGAGAAAACGAGGAAGAAATAAAGAAAGCGAAAGGAAAAAAAAGGAGAAAAAAACAGGCGGAAGGTGGGAACGCTAGTTAGGCAGGTCATCTTCTGGTTTGCAGTCCTCATCCAGCAAGATGAGAGCAAAAACTGCGCAAGAATAAAACAAGAGATCTGCCTGAGGAAAAGCTATGCAAAAGCTTTACAAGCTTTAAAGGATGAAAAAGCTGCACTACTCTCTTTTATAGCACCACTTCAGGTTAACCCAGTCAAGCCTTCTTCCCTCTGTCTTTCAGTCCCTTTCCTTTCCGTTCTCTGCAGGTGGCTTTATATGGAAGATTTCCAGGAAGGCTGGAGACAGGCATCTCTGATTTGGGTTCTGCCTCCTAGGAGCCAGAGGAGAGCTGGCAAAGTCCACTTTGGGTTTACCCTGCAGCTTCATCACTCCACGAAGTCCTATTCTCTGCAGCTGCAGCAGTTTTGGAGGAGGATAGATGGGGAGAAAAGTGGGACTGTAACTGCAGTGTCTTTGAAGGCTGGATTCCCTGAAGGATTTCAGGGAATAAAGCAGGAAAAGGATGGAAATGGGCCCTGGGCAGTTCTCAAACAGGAACTGCAGCTTCTGATACGCTAGTGCTCCCCCAAGACTCCAGGGATTCCAGAGAAATTGACTGAGACGCAGACGAGGCCAGAAAAGCTAGACTAAGCATCCAGTGAGGTGGGTATATTAGAGCTGAGGGGCAATAAAAAAGAGAGAGAAAGAGACCTTACAAGACAAAGAGAGGCAAGGAAGAGAAAAGAGATGGTATAAAAACGGACTCCTGGAAACAAACTCAAAAGATGTGGTGGAGAGCAGACATTTATTTGCAGTCTGCAGCAATGTCACTGAGGATGCTGAAAATCAAAGAAGGAAACATTTCCACTCAACATTACTTTTTAATTGTTTATTCCATAGACTAGACGTTAATTTACTTTTCTCTGGATCCATGGTTCTGGGCTCCAGTTTCCTCATCTATAAAGCAAGGGGTTTGGACTAGATACCCTGCAGCGTCTCTGCCTAATTTGATCCTCTCAGTCAACCTATGAGCCAGGTTACTCCAAGACCAAGCATTTATAAGTTTTGATACCCAATTCTCCCCTTTTTCATCTGACACCCCTCTTCATCAATGCAGTGCCAACACCTGCACCATTCATCGAACTGATGCCAACTCTCAATGATGACAGGAAGCATGCCTCAATTGTGACAAATGATTAATCCTTCTGCCCTGGAGTAAGGAAAGGAGGAATAGACAAGGCAGTATGATTTATACTTTGAATTTCCAATGAGAGGTTCTTCTCAAATTTTCAGTTATAAATTTCAACCACTTAAATAAATTATAAATTCCTCTGAGGGGTTCCAAATGGTTGGACTGATCAAAGGGCCAAAGAGCCCTATTTGATGGACCCCCCCTACCCAATTTGAGGGAAAATTTATTTCATTTCATCCCCAAAATTCGATCTGCTTATTTCGTGGAAATCCAGCAAGCATTAGCCATGCTTTTTTGTCATCTGTCTGCCTCATGCCCATTCTGCCAACCTGCTTCAGTGCAGCATTTTCTGGGGTTATTAAATACCCAAGGCTCAATGAGCATGCATTCATGAGTAAGTTGTTCAATGATGCAGGATCACCCCCTACTCCACACACACACACACAAACACACACACACGTAGGCAGTTTAAATGATAGTGGGGTGCTAAAATGTGTTTTCACTTTTATTTTAAATTTTAAATTTGTCTCAACCTGAAATTCCTTTAGAAATTAAAATAACTATTAATATGTAGAAATAAAACTCCCCAGCTTCTCTTGCCTTCAAGTGGAAAGTGACACACAAATAGTATATACTTAGTGTTTTCTACACCCACCAGCATTTCTATTTTATTTTAGTTTCCAAAATATGAACAGGAGAGCAACTCTAGAAAAATGGATTCCCACGCTGGCATCTCACAGGGCACTGATCATGCAATGCTGAGCACTCACCATTTCCTCCACGCAGAGAGCATCAGCATCTCCTCTCCCCCTCCCCAAACACATTCTCGCACCCCTGAGGGTATTCAGCAATCTGATTTCCACCCGATGTTTGACCTTGCAAAGACCCTTATTCCAGTTTCTGGGCAAGGAACAACACATTTTAACTCAAAACACAAAACGACCTTTTATCCTTTAAAGAAATACTACCAAATGTAACACACCTGGATTTACATTTTTCAACCTTACATTCCAATGGGGAACACGGAATGCAAAGGCAGGTAACTAGTTTGGGTCTGACAGTCCCCATTCAGCCACCGAGTCTGTGACTCGGTTTAAAATCGACAGTGCGGTAGAGCATCCTTCCCTTTTTTGCCCATTCACCATAGTGACGAAAAATCAAAAAACCAAAAAATTATCTACTCATTTCTGAAAACTGAGAGAAATGTGCTCATTTTGCGCCTGCCTCCATGGATCTTAAACACTAACATCCCGCTCAGAGATCAACCATGATTTCCATCTCCTCCACTCAGTTTTTACTTAGCAAACACCTTTGCTGCCCTTCCACTGTGAGAAAAATGGTGCACCAATCCCACGGATGACAGGTTGCTACTCGACTGCACCCGCTCAATAGTTTTATCAGTAACTGGAAAACTTCACAATCGGTCAATTAGCTACTTAAATCTGTCTAAGACAAACTAAGAAAGCATCTCAGTTTCACCTGTCTTAAATCTAGTCTAAGACAATCCCCCAAACACGCCGCATATAAACACTCCTCCTTCCCCCACCCCCAATATTCCAAAAGATCCCCCATGGACTAACAGCACATTCAGATAGCCAGCATTAAGCAAGGCAATTGTCACCATGCATTTAGACATCTATGCAAAGCAAAGTATGTGACAATAGCCAAAGCATCTTCCTCACAATTGGTTGCACTACACATGCAGAAATGCAATGAAGATTGTATTTTCCACTTACAGTTATAGCGCTGCGCACGGTCACTTAACGAAAATGATAAAACTCAACAGTTCTTTTTTAAATATGTATATATATTTAATTCAGGTAAACGCTTAAGCCGTCTCTGTGTGTGGTTCTCTCCTGCTCTCTTTTTCTCTGGAGCTCTGGGCTGCTTAAATCCCTCTTGGATCGCGCCTTGCAAGCCCAGCCGCTGCCGCAACACGCTCGGGTAAATCTTTGCTGCAGATTGGGAATCCCATAGAAAACCTAGGGTCCCTGGAACTGGATGCGCAGGCGCGCGAGCCTCCGCCTCTCCAGGCACCCCCTCCCCTTTCCTCCCTTCCCTCCTCCCCCAGCTCCGCAGCCCCAGCTAGGAGAACTCTGGAGCCTAAGACCAAAAGCCGCCTGGCGATGGCGCATGCTCAGTTGGAGGGGCTTGGAGTTTCCGCTGGTGAATTCCAGGTCTCCAGATTTTAGCAGAAACTCAAAAGGAAAGTAGATAGGAAAAGGGAGTCCGGCTGCCGGAGCAACCCGTACCTGGACGAGCGCGAGGGAGGACGGGTTGGGCTCGCCACGCCCCGCGGTTACCGAGCCTGGTGGCTGAAGTAGAGGCCGAGATGGAACAAGTGGAGCCGCTTTTCCTGCCTCTCTCTGTCCTAGCCGGCCCCCAGCCCACCCTTTGTCAGGCTGTATGTAAGGTAAAGGAAAAAACTGCAGAAATCTCCGAGAGAAGACTTCCCAGCAAGCTGTGAGCACATCTAGCCGGCTTACTGAAGGAACGGTTATGGTGATTTTGTCATGGGCCATTTCATCCGAGGGTCTTCTGCTAGGAGTACTGGGAGCCGGGTCCTCCAGCACCCAGTGTCCCCGACAGTCTCAGTCCAGAACGGAGTTGGAAAAATGTATGTTGATGGAAGCTGGATCCGAGGCTTCTTGCCCTTTGTACCCTAAGCCACGCGCCTTCTGTGTGCACTTAAGTGTAACAGATGCTTTGCGTCTGGCGGGGAGGGGGCATTTAAAGGGCGGGAATAAACTATTTTGCGAATCCACGGTTAAGGGCTCTGGTTAGGCCACGTTATAAAGCCCCCTTTGTGTCCTTGAACAGCTAAAAGGTTTGCCAGCCCTCCCAGGCTCCCCACTGGCCTGCCAAAGCCTAGAAGCCTTGACAAGGTGTAGTGCCCAATAAATGTTTGGTCGGTCGCTTCCCCACCAGGAAAGCAAGAAGAATTCCCAGAGGTCCCCAACCAGATCACTTTCCTCAAGTGTGTATATTGTACATGCACTCATTCGACAATTATTCACCGAAGCATTTACAAATACTATTAGACACTCTTTTATACTTTGGGAATAAGTACGGTTAGCAAAACTCCCTCCTGGGCTTTACATTCAGGTGGGAGTTTTATTTTCAAGAGAGGGAAGTTCTGGAGGCGCGATGAAGATCGAGCTCTGTACAATTTGCACAGCGTCTTCACACACCTTATCACGTTCAGGAAAACTTCAGAGCTGACCCACTGGTTCAGTGCTGGGGACACCAAGAGCCTCTGCCGTGGCAAATGAGCTCTAAATTGAAAAATCTCCAGCTGCTCCTGGTTCCAAGTCGAGAAGTCCAGCTTTGACTACAAACTTGGGACTACTAAAGTGGGCAGCAGGAGAAACTCCGCCAGACAAGTCTGTGGCAATTTAAGGTTCATGCTAAGTGAGGGACTCAGGCGGTGACGTCTAAGTCTCATTCCCTGCCAACCTGGCCAGCCCAGAGCCCAGAAACGGGCTTCCCGGGCAGGACGCCTCGGGAAGATTGCGCAGAGGAGGGGCGCGCTCTCGGGACTCTCGGAACTCCCGGGACACCCGGGACACCGCCCGCGGTTGTCCCCTCCCGGCAGGGCTCTTCCGCCGGTGTTGGTGACCGCGGAAACCTGGAGCGCGGAGTCATGCGGACCAGGGCGCGCGGCCGAGGCGCGCTGCGGCAGCCGAACACGTTTAGAGTCTGGCGGGCGCCTGCCCCTCGTCCTGGAGCCGCAGTGCGCACTGCGCTGCGGGGCTCCGGGACTGGCCGGGCTGCTCCTGTTTCCTAGGACGCCGGGGTGGGCGAAGTCAGTTTTGAATAAGTCGGTTTTCCTTTTTTGGCTAAAAAAACTACCTCCAAAGCTTTCAATTTCTCGTCTTTGGTCCATTTCCCCTACTAAAGCATTTTACGCTTGGCTGTCTGGTTTCTCTCTCCAGAACAGCCTCTGCACTGCAATCTGCATCTACCCAAAGGGTCGTGATGCCGTTTCTCCGCTTCAATGAGATGTACCTATTTATTGCACCCTGAAAGTCTCTTTCGTGGCCGTGTTCGATTTTACATAACTTACTTTCAACTTGTGTTTAGGAAAAAATGTACCAGACTGATACTTTAAATCATGCTCTGTTGTAGAATAGGATTGATTTCAATGCCTGCACTTTTGTAAAGCAGCTTGTCTAAGTGGGCGGGCAGATTTTTTAAAGTTCCATTTGCACTGCAGCGCTGTTTGTGTCCTAAATGCGATATTTTAATTTCTAATCTCCAGCTATTATGTAGCTTTATCTTTTTCAGCTTCTAATATTTTGTTGTTGTTTAATCTTTTTGGTATGCCTTTTAGCCGAGTAGCACACACGAAGTCACAGTAACAAAGCCAATTCTAAGACTTCAAAGGAATGTTATCCTTTGAATTACAGTAGGCAAATCCCCTCTTTAGGATGGGAGAATGTACTTGAAGGAAGGAATGTGGCAGGGACCCTAAGAAGTGAAGGAGCCTGCTGTTTCCTCTTTCAGGCATTTGCCATACCACTGGTGATTACGCAAGAGTGGAGATTGCGCTGCCGGGCCCTCCTGTGGTACAGGGACTGGAACACCGCCCCACGTTGAGTGAAGAATGTCATCAGCTTTACCATTTGTCCGGTTACCTAAAGCCACATCCCCAACACTACAACTTTCACACCCTGGAATGTTTTTTGGAGGGGGGAGGGTTGGAATAGAGGAGGAGGAGGAGGAGGAGGAAGGTGTGTAGGTAGGAGTTTGTTTCTTCCTGTGTATCTGGTAGAATCCTCAATCAGAAAGAGCCATTTTTTTCCTTCAGTTGCACATTTTGTTCTTTATAGAAATTTCCAGCCTTACTTCCACCTTATTCATTCCCAGATTCAAACAAATACACAAACAAAATAAAACCAACAATAACTTTTCAGGTATACAATACTGCATATAATATTCCCATTTGCTTTAATTGTGATGTGGACAAATTGAAAATGGAAAATGATAGTAAGAGTGTGAAATGCCAACAGTACAGCAAGTCTAAGTTTGTAGTCCTGGGAGCTCATGGTAATATTATTTACTAGAAATATTTGTGTGTAAAATATATGAGCCAAGAAGGGTGGAATTTAAGGCATGGGGATATTTAAAAAATTGGTAGAAAAATGGAAAATCATTAGAAAATGAAAAGAAACAGGAATTAAAGAACGGATTTATCCTCATTTGTTCATAAAGAACAATAATAGTAACTTACCTCTATGGATAGCATACCTTTATTCCAAAAGCTAAGGGTATGAATCATTACAGAAAAGATGTTACATAAGATAATTATGATTATGCTGATGTTGTTTTGAGAGCTAGATGTCTTGCTCTGTTGCCCAGGCTGGAGTACAGTGGCAGGATCATAGCTCACTGCAGCCTCAAACTCCTGGGCTCAAGTGATTCTCCCACCTCAGCTTCCCAAGTAGCTGGCACTACAGGCAAACACCACCACACTTGGCTAATTTGATTATATTTTTGTAGAGATGGGGGTCTTGCTGTGTTGCCCAGGCTGATCTCACTGGTCTTAAGCAGTCCCCCTGCTTTGGCCTCCCAAAGTGCTGAGATTATAAGCATGAGCCATCTTTTCCAGTCCTATTCTGACTTTTAAAATCATATTTTTAAAAGATATGGATAGACCAACAAAATAAAATAACTTCCCTAAAGTCAAATAGGAAGTATCTCTTAGAATAAAGCCCTACAATGGGTTTTCTGATACATAGAATGTTTCATTGTATATGTCCGTGACCCTTCTACATGTTTTTTTTTAATACTGAAAAAATGCAAGACCATGAAGCAGTGATTCCCATGCAATTAATGGGTGAGTTCTAGGCCTCCTTCTACAGAGAAGGGATTAGAAATTCTAATATTAATGAACTTGATTGATCATGTCTCCAAGTCCTCCTCTGATTTCACTCTGTAATCCATGACTGGATCTAAATTCAGTCTGAACGATCACTCTGTATCTGTAGACACTAATTTCCTTAAAATTTGAACAAATCCACAATAAAAGTTTCATAAGGCCCTGCCAGATGAATCACTGTCAAGGATCTGAGTTTCCTGGAAGTCTCTTGGGGCCTCAGAAATAGTCGTAGCAAATACAGGTGGGGTGCAGCCTCAAGAATAGAAAATACTTCATTGTATTTTCTCTTCTACCAGTTGGCCTGACCTATAGATTCATAGCAGTGCTCTGAAGCTAGAAATTGTTACTATTATTGTTAGTGGCAACACTCCAAAAATGATGATAACAGAATTGCACTGTGCATGAACCCTATTTCTTTTCATTAATGACTTTTTAGGTGTCTTTATTGCTAGGCTATATTCTTTTTCAGTTGTGTGAATAGCCATTGCAGATAATACCATGGATCCATTTGTGGAGAACTCTGTAGTTGGAAACCACTGGGTCCAGAAGGATCTTCAAAAACCCTTCTTGCCTAAAGCAGATCTTACTGACTTGTTTCTCCATTTAATTTGTTTTCTTTAATCTAGAGATTTTAATTAAACTCTCAATCTCAACAGGGATCCTTAGCATAAAATTTAAGAGAAAATAAAAATAGTGATTTCTGTGCCCCCTCACAGATAACCAACTAAAACAAACCCTACGTTTTTTTTTAATCAAATAGTTAAAAATTTTATCTACTGCCTAGGAAATAGTGAGCTCCCTCATTGTGTGTGTGTGTGTGTGTGTGTGTGTGTGTGTGTTCTTACCAAATACATCCTTTAGAGTTCATTTTATCATTCCTATGGAGGTGTTCAAGAAGAGAAAGAAGGTCTACTGGTGTTCTTAAATCCAGACATTCGCCTTATTCTCCACTTTCTCCTTTACAGCTACCTGTAGAACATCTTCATGTGAATTTGTTACAGATGCTTTAAACTCAACATCTCCAAATGATTTTCGCCCCTGCCCCTGTGCCTCCTTGGATCTGTTCCTCCCCTGTGCTGCCTAGCCCTTTGACGGTGCCCACTATCAACCCAGGCCTCTAAATTAGAACCTTGGATGCTACCTTTGGCTTCTCCATTTCTCTAATTCCCCATCACATCATTAGCTGAATCCTGTGAATTCCATTTTCTGAATGTCTTGCAAATCCGTTCCTAACTGCCACTGTATTAGTTCAGCCTCTCATCATCTCACTCTCGGAACACGTGGTTCTTTCTCCTTCTCCTAAATGTTGCAGAAACCCAAATAAAATTGTGTCACTTCCTTGAATAAAATCCTTAACTGGTTTCTCACTTTAAATAATAAAAATTAAAATTCCTTAGCACAGCATACAAGACCATTTTCTGGCTCTTGCAAACCCTTCCAGCCCCATCTCTTGCCATGTCTTTTTAGTGCTCTATGCTCCACCATACTGTGTTACCTGAAGTTTACCAAATATGTAATAATGTTTCAGTTCTCTATACTCTTTCCCTTTTCCTGGGAACTCATCTTTCCCTTGTCTTGCCTTTAAGAGTCTTATTAATCCTTCAAATTCAGCTGAAAATTGATTTCCCAGCAGAAGAATCTTTTCCTAGCACATAGCAGACAGTTTACAGAATTGTTGTGAAGATTAACTGAGATAATACTATCTCAGTTAATATATACATATGAAAATACTTCACATATATGAAAATGTATATATACATGTGTATATATTTCATATATACATATGAAAATACTTAACAAGGAAGCTCTATTTAAACATAGGATACTATATATTGACAATACAAATATTAATTATTAAGTAAAAGCTAATGTCTGCTTTTCACTTCAAAAGGCAAAGTGATTATGTTATATTGGTATAGGAAAAAACCCTCTCAAATCATTTTGATTGAATTTAAAGTTCTTAACTTTGATATGAAGAACTTTATAACTTTTAAGCACCTTGATTAAATTATTATCATGCCAACAATCCACAAAGCATTTAAAAGCATTTATTAACTGATTTTCAATGACTTTTATTAAATTATTCTTGCTTTATTATTAAATTATTCTTGTTTTATACTAAATTGCAATTTTATTCAATTCTTGTTTTTCACTAAATTACAAGTGGAGAACTCTAATAAAAAATCTTGTATTTTATAGCTTTTAAATGATTTTACTATTCTTTTGTTATTTGATTCACAAAGAGATAGCATTGCCCTCATTTCATAGGTGAGATAAACTCCCTAGAAAGGCCATATTACTGAACATCATGAACCTGATTTTTAAAAAAAAAGAAGAAGAAGAAAAAGAGAAAGACCATATTGCAATGCTTTCTAAAAGTTAAGCGGTATAACGTGATGAAGCTAGATAGTAGCAACCCAGAAATGTAACACTAGTTTTTCGGTAACTACTATTCTCCGATGCTGAAAAAAATGCGTTACTAGTTCCATCTTTCCCAGTTTCAGGTTCTTGCTTGGGATGACAAGAACATGCAGTAATAAATTGTAATTTAGGAAGAAGGTGAATTAATTACTTACACTACTAGAGGAGAAAACAAAAAAATATTTGGCTCACTTTGTGGTTCTTGATTGGGAAATCAGAGTATATAAAACAAAAAGTCAAAGAGTGTTGGGTATTCCACTAATAGTTTATAATCTAAAATACCATGGAAATTTTTGCACTAAAATAAAAAATTACATATTTACTAAAGCATTTTTAAAATTTATAGATTTTGTCTCAAAACTCAGAGGCATCAAGGAATTCATTTTTATTTAAGTTGCTTGAGATATAACAATGAAGGAAGAAATTTTATTGTAAAATCCTATGGAGTAATATTTCTGAGCCTATCTTCTGATATTCGGTGATAGAAATGTAGTTTACTGTGCAATTTCAGGCTGGTTTGGCATATTTTGGATTTTAATGAAAGAACATTAAAATAAAGTCAGTAAAACATTATTTATAATTAGAGCATCTTCAGTTTTCTACATTGTATGTAAATAGAATTTCTATGTTTTTTTTTTTTTCTTCTTGTTGTTGAGACAGGTTGTCACTTTGTTGCCCAGGTGGTTGGAGTCTGGTGGTTCACTGCAGCCTCTCCTGGCCTCAAGCGATCCTCCTGCCTTCACCTCCCAATATGCTGGGATTACACATATATGATTTTATTTGAAGACAAAATTTCACTGCTCATTTTTAATATTTAAATCACTGGGGGACTAGAAGAGTCATAACTAGTGGTAAAGAGAATTGGGAGAAAAGTTTTTACAATCACATTAGAAGAAATAAACACTTGAACCAGAAAAGTAGCAGCGGAAATGCAAAGTGTATGAATTTGATACTGTTAGAGTAGAATCAACAAAATTTGACACTTGATTATGTATATCAGAGAAGGTAAAGTTAAATGCAATCGTAAGATTTGGAACTGAATCATTGGGTCAATGGTATTGGTTTTAGTAAAAACAGAAGTGCAAGTTTGGAGAAGAGGAGAGCAAGAGGATTGGCTTAACTGCTGGACATGTTTCTTGCATTTGAAATGCTATTGACACATATAGTTGGAGAAGTCCAGCAGGCATCAAGAAATTGCCTCAAGAAATGCACCAAGAAATTGCATCAGACATCAAGAAATGGAACTTGGGTGGGAGGTCTGCACCAGAAATAAAGAATTGGTGGTTATTCACATACAGGTAATGACTGCAGCCAGAGAATAGATTTGATTGTCAAAGGAGTATAGAGTGAAGAGACAAGAAGAGTAAAACTTAAAGAACCACTGAAGTTTAGAAAAAAAGGAATTTGGAAGTTAATTGTGCACTTGTTATTCTCCCAACATACTTGTTTGCAAATTCCTAGAAAGTAGTAATAGTTGTACTCATTTTAGTATTGTCAAGCAGCACTCAGAATACTGTGTATAAGGAAGTATTTGCAGGATTAAAATGATGATGGGTATTTAACCCAGCTAAAGTGGAACATGGTCTGTTAATAACAAAAATAGTAATTTGTTTTGAATATATGCATATGGTTAAATTGTTTTAGAAAATGTTAATATTTAATTAAATTGATGATTAATAACTTTTTCATGTGTATAGGCATTTATTATCTATCTGATTTTTTGTTTTCATATTTGGAGTCAGTAATAGATACTTTTGGAGGAGTATGCCTAGCCCACAAATCCACAGTTCCCTTGTCTCCAAAAGGGTCTAAAGAAGCAGGTGTTTGGCTGCTGTTTGTTCTGGACAGTAGAACCTAGCTAGATCAATTGGATTTTCTCTTATGGAATTTTTTTTTTTTCTTTTTTGAGGTGGGGATCTCGTTATGTTGCCCAGGCTAGCCTCAAACTCGTACAAAATGACTGATATCTTTATAGGAGAAAAAAACACAGAAAAACATAGGGAGAATGCTGGAGGACTACAGGGACGGAGATTGGAATTAGGCACAAACCAGAGGACACCAGACATTTCCAGCAAAAACCAGAAGGTAGAAGAGAGGCATGGAACAGATTCTTTTTCAGAACCCTCAAAAGAAATCAATCCTGGTGTTACTTTGATTTTAGGCTTCTGGTCTTCCAGAACTGTGGGAGAATACATTTTTGTTGCTTTAAGCTTCCAAGACTGTGGTATTTGTTGCAGCAGCCCTAGGAAGGGCAACTGCATTTAAATACAGCATGTGGGTGTTAGGTTTACAATAAAGAATATTCTGGCAATGTGATAATAGAAAGATAGAGTTTTCTTTTCTACAAATACACATCCCCCCACCTTTTTTACTGTGAAATTGCTGAAGTTTGAATTAAGAGATGTGGATTCAAAAACTAACTCTGCTACTTATTAGATGTGGTCTTGGGCAATTACTTAAGTTCCCTTCATGCCTTGATTTCCTTATTTATAAATTGAGAAAGATTAAATAGTAGAGCTCTATGGTTGACAAATTCAAGATGTTGGGCATTTAAAAAATTCTGTATAATAAGTTAATAGTGCTAATTTTCACCTAAGATGATATTGAGTCAGTTTCTTCCAATTCAAAACTAAATTAAATTCATGGTTTTAGCTTTGAGTTCATTTAAAATAATTTCCTTAGAGACCTTTCATTATTGTTGCTCATGGAAATCAGATTAGGTATACTGATCACAGTGCCACTGCTAGAAGTAATTCTAATTCTGCTTAAGATTTCCTAGGCTAGTTTATGGATGTTTGAATAAAATTCACTATTAATAGCACTGTAATGTTAAACAATATTTTGAAATTAGACTTACATAACACTTTGCCAGTGATCCATACAATGTCATTTTTAATAGACGATTTTTTTTTTTTTGAGACAGAGTCTCACTTTGTCACCCAGGCTGGAGTGTAGTGACACGATCTCGGCTCACTGCAAACTCCACCTCGTGGTTCAAGCAATTCTTCTGCCTCAGCCTCCCAAGTAGCTGGGACTACAGGCCTGCATCACCACACCTGGCTAATTTTTGTATTTTTAGTAGTCATGGGGTTTCAGCATTTTGGCCAGGCTGGTCTTGAACTCCTAACTTTGTGATCTGACCTCCTTGGCCTCCCAAAGTGCTAGGAATACAGGTGTGAGCCACCGTGCTTGGCCTTAATAGACTATTTTTTAGAGCGGGTTTAGGTTCACATCAAATATAATGTTTTTAGAAACATTCATTGACTGAATTCTGGTTGTGTAGATTATAGTACAGTATTAGAAGTTCAAGCATGTTGATTGTAGATTGGTTGAAAAATAAGACTAAATAACATTATTTAATATATTATAGATCTTAATTCATAAGGGACATGTCCTGAGGCTTTTCTGATTCCCCAATATGTGAATATTACTCCAGGACAAAATTGCTTTTTTGGCAAATGGCCATATTGTTGCCTATGGGTATTAAAGGAGACGATAAATAACAGCAAAGCTACGTTCAGCTGCAGATGCTGCATGATCAGCTGACTAGACTTACTAATTTAGTTAATTGTAAGCAGCAGCTTTATAGTTCCATAAAATTCACATTTGTGCTTTAGTAAAATGACATATTACTACCTGTCATGATAAACTCCAGGGTCAGGTACAAATAGATACGGCCTAAAGACTGGATCTATAATGGTCACATTCTATGAAAATCCTGCTACCTGAAAACGTTATGAAAATTTTCATACATCATTATACAACTTGCAAAAGAAGTAGTTGAAACTTGAGCGCATGACTATTTTGAAAGCAATTTGAATCTGATGGATTAAGGCCTGTTTTAAAAGAACTAAAATCTACTCTTTGGTTTTTATGGATTCAACATGCACTTTTAAAAATAGGCCTTTATTAAAACTTCTAAATAGATTGAAGCTCTTTCTCCCATTATTGAAGATAACAAATCTATCAGTCTAAGAGAATGGACCATTAATATTATTATTATTTATGCTTATACTCTTCGTATCCTAAAAGCTATGTGGATAATTTCCTACTTTGGTCTAGAGGAAAGGAAAGATTACAGTAACTCAATTTATGGTTTTTATTTTTTTTGGAGACAGGGTCTCACTGTCTTACCAGCTGGATCCAGTGCAGTGGCTCAATCTCGGCTCAAAGCAGCCTCGACCTCCTGGGTTCAATTGATCCTCCCATCTCAGACTCTGGAATAGGCATGCATCTCCACACCTGGTTAATCTATTTATGTCTTTAGGAACAACAGTATTTATTTGAGGAGTCCGTGTCTCTTGGAAAGCTGATAAAATAACTTGAAGGGTCACTTAAAAACTAATTAAAGAAAGCTTTATCCAGGAACATTAAGGGAGTTAAGATAAACTGTTTCTGATGCTGTCAGGTGAGTGTGCTTTTTATTTCCTCTTCTGAATATTTCTTTTTAGTCCCTGCTACAGCAAGGCTTATGCTGTTACTTGGTGGCACATTTTATTCAAATACTATAAATGAGTGGAAAGGTGCCAAAGGTGAATCTCCTGAGACTTATGATAAAATCTTCTGCAGAGAGAAGAGAATTATACTCTTTGGTAGTTATGGTGACACTCTTCTTCTATGAGGCAAACTGGGAATGGGGCAAGAAACAGACTGTGACAGGGCAAGATCCTCTCAAAGATCTGACTCACTAAGAGCATGTCCAGACAAAAGTGATCCCCCAACCTGTAGTTTATAGTATTCCTAGAGCTCCACTCAAACTTGTACCCCCAAATGAGGACTTGTGCAATGGAATTCCGCAGGAAGATTTAGATTACAATGCATTGCTTAATTTTGCAATGTGAATTTGCTTCTTATTCTTTAAGGCCTTGTTTAAATCCCATGAATACTTCCTCACTTATCTATCCCAAGGTGATATTTTCTTCTTATCAGTTTCTAGTGGTCTTAAGATGAATGGAATATTCAATGAAATATCGCCAGGACACATAGTTTATTCTTTCAAATGTTAGTATCCAACAATATTGTGAAATTACTCATTGCAGAAGCTGTATCTTATATATTTACTTTGTATCATTCAAAATGCTAAGTTCCTGATTCACAATAAAGCTTAACATTATTTGGTTATTTACTCTTTCTCTTTAGTTTTTACTCTCAGTGGGTTATTTTTATATGATTTTACTATCTAGAAGAATTAACATTCCATTGGAAATTCTGATAATTGGGAAGATTCTTTTTATAACTTGATAATTTTATTTCTCAATTGGTATAATGATACATAATTCTGTACTTACAGAACCAAAAACAGTAGAAAACAGTCATTTTTATAGTAATTCTGAAGAGAAAAAATTTTATTTTGTTTTTTCATTTATTTTTTATTGTTAGTTGACAAATCGTGAATATGACATTATAGTAAATGCATAGAGAGAAAGTTGACATGTCCCAGTAAGTGATTATATTTCTTAATATGTAAGATATTTGATAATATGTTAGAATATACTATGAAAGTATTTAAGAAAAAGTGACTTAGTGTTTAAGTTAATTTTCATGGCTATAATATGATTAGTTTGATGATGAAAACACATAAGACTTGACATAATTTCTAGATTTGTATGACTGGGAACAGTGTTTGCAATTGGCAATAGACATTGGAACCATCTTTTGGCAACTAGTATAATCATTTGAAAGCCAAGAAATATGTTTATATTCTTTTTTATGTAGTGGTCCTCTTTTTTTGCTACTGACAAATGATAGTTGTGCTAGACTTTATTTCATTTTATTCTTTGAAACATGTAATTGTTCTGTTGCCCAGGCTGGAGTACAGTGGTGCGATCATGGCTCACTGCAGCATCTGACCTCTCCTGGACCAAGCAATCCTCCCACCTCAGCCTCCTGAGTAGCTAGGACCACAGGTGCTTGCCACCATGCTAGGATAATTTTAAAAATTTTTTGTAGAGATGGGTCTTCCTATGTTGCTCAGGCTGGTCTTGAACTCCGGCCTCAAGTGATCCTTTTGCCTTGACTTCCCAAATACTGGGATTAGAGGCATGAGCCACCATGCCCAGCTGATCTTTATTTTCTCTCTAACTGTTCATTAGGTAGCTTCCCTGAAATTGATCATAGCTTTCCAAGGTCTTGGTAAATGTTTATTTAGTTTTTCCTTTTCATTCTTTCTAAGGAAAATGCCATATATGTTTTCATGTTTTAAGAGTGATTGTCTATATGCAGATAATATTGAAATCTACATGCTACTGATTCAATGATTATTTGCCACCTACCCATACTTAAACTAATTTTTGTGAAATTAGTTCTAAAATCCAGAATTAACACTTACCATATTAATAAATAAAATATCTTCAAGGAGTTTCTGATTAAAAGTATTTTAATGATGACCTACCTCAGTAAAAATTCTGCCAGCTTGCAATACAGTCAAAATGAGACTACATTAAATCAGGGATCAAAATTTCAAATCGTTTTTTAAAACCAAGCCAACCACACTAGTAGAAAGTGGTATGAGTTTTATTTTTCATCAAGTGCTATGAGGTTTCTATGCCCACAAAGAATTTGTAGTTATCGTCCGATAGTATATATAAATAGAACAGAGTATAAATTATATCATTTTCCAATGATGATATATAGTTAGAACAACATTAATTGTGGCAAAAAGGAGCTGGGAGAATACAGTTCTGATGTTTCCGCCCTTCATAAATATGCCAAATCATTTTAATATACATATGAACATAAAGTCATCTGCATTTATAATCCTTATCTGCTGCTGAACTCCATTTATGCTTTTCCAGCTACCAGTCTAGAGCAATAAAAGTCTAGCACTTTCTTCAGTGCAATATGTTTCAATCCAAATTTCTTGCTTTCATCCTTATTATATACTTTTAGGCAAGTTCAATCTCTCTACTCCCCTCTGCCATTAATGATATGTTTATTTTTCTAGTCAATATGAAATAATCGTTGATTTCTTACCCTCAAAGCAACTGTAACAAAGTTCTAATGATAATTTCTAAAATAACTATTCCTATGGTCGATATTACAATGAAAGGTTCTTAACATTTCTGGTTATATTATTTCAATGTCTTCTAAACTAGACCAGTTTCTCCTAGAGATGGTATTCTCTTGCTTCTGATTCATGCTAAATTGTCTACTATATAATTTTTTTTCTACAATGCTGTTTACATATATCATTTTTCCTGAAACAAACACACAAATATCATCTTGTCTGTGACATAAAGTCCACCTTTTCTTGGCTTTGTCATGCAGGAATCTGAACACTCTGACATCAGTCTCATTGCCATCTATTTCCATGAATTCCTTTACAAAAACATTCTCTCTCAAACACTCTTATCTACTCACTATTGCCCAAACATATCTTGCACTTTTGTCTATGCTTTTGTTTATGCTCTTGTTCCTGTCTGAAATATATTCTACCATTCTGTTCAAATCCAAATTATAATTTTTAATTAATTAATTATTCTTTCTTAACTTTTATTTGAGGTTCAGGGGTACATGTGGAAGTTTGTTCTATAGATAAATTGTGTGTTGTGGGGGTTTAGTGTACATATTATTTCATCACCCAGGTTATAAGCACAGGATCTGATAGTAGTTTTTCAATCCTCACCTTCCTTCCACTCTCCACACTGAAAGTGGGTTCTGATGTCTGTTATTCCCTACTTTGTTTATATGTGTACTCAATGTTTAGCTCCCACTTATAAGTGACAATATGTAGTATTTGGTTTTCTTTTCCTGCATTAGTTCTGTTAGGACAAAGGCCTCCAGCTCCATCCATATTGCTGTAAGGACAAAGGGCATTATCTCATTCTTTTTTATGACTGTGTAGTATTCCATGGAATATATGTACCACATTTTCTTTATCAAGTCTACCACTGATGGACATTTAGGTTTTTTCCATATCTTTGCTATTGCTACTGCTGCAATGAACACATATGTGCATGTGTCTTTAGTAGAATGCAAATCCAAATTGTAAATATTGTCTGTGATGCCTTTAGGCCCACTCCAATTCTCAATAACCCAACTTTTTAAAATCAGAAACTGTATATTATTTATGGAATCTATTTAACAACTACATACACTTTTAAAAATCTTTTATATTGTTATCAAATGTTTGTCATTGCTAATGCCTTGACTTGTGTCATAACTTTCTTGTATAGTACATGGTATAGTATTGAATATATAATAGGTACTATACTGATTGTTTAATTGAGTAAAAACCATGCTTCCCAGAGTAAATGCTTTTGAGTTTTTAATAATGAAGGTCTTATTTGGTTATATTTAATTAAGCCACTAAACAAACTATAAGTGATGGAAACTGAGGCAGAAAGAAATTTAAATGCATAGTCACAAAAATTGCCAATTATTCTTAAACAAGAATTAATGAACAAATACACATAATAGACACTTTAAAAATCAGAATAAATAATGTACTTGAAAAACAGTGATAGCTATATATTAATAAATATATTTCATATATTTGGATATATCTAATGATACGTATTTTAATCCCTTTTCCTTTCATGTTAAGTTAGAGAGAAAAAACCTGCACAGTAAAGAGTTATTTCCTATGGGGGTTTCATCAAGCAAAAAAAAAAGAGAGAGAGGTTTGATGTACTCATGCCCACACACACACAAATATCTGGAAGAAGTTGGGAAATCAATGCTTTTCTTTAGCTGGTCCAAAAATTCTTATTCTAGAATGGTTTAAGAAGTGAATGGATTACTATTAGCAACTGTAAACACTTATATAGAACTTAGCAAGTGTAAGGTACTGTTCTAGTGCTTTCCATATATTAACTCATAAAATACTATAGCCAACACATGAAGCAGGTGCTATTACTGTCATCCTCATTTTGTAACTGAGAGAACTGAGGCCTGGAGAGTTAAGGAGTTTGCCCAAAGCCACACAGATAGTAAGTGGCGGAACAAGGAAACAAATCCGGGCAGTTTGGTTTCAGAATCCATGTTTCCTTATTCCTCTCTCCTTCCTTCCCCTCTTATCTCCCCTTCTTTCCCCTTCACTCCTTTTCCCTCCTCCCATCCTTTTTTTCTCTCCATTCCCTCTCTTCCCTCATTCCTCCCTTCTTCCTCTTTTTTTCTTTCATTCTAAAAATAGGAAACAGAAAAAAATATGTCATTCATAAATGTACAACATAATGAATAATGAATTGTCAAAAAATGAACACACCACTCAGGTAAAGAGGTAGGCTGAAGCATGATAACTTTTGGGGTGAAGAGCCCATATTTCTTATGTTCTTAAGTACTACTCTATGTTGCTTGTCAATACATTTCTGGCCTTCTTAAAATTTTTACTATGATTTCAGTATAAATTGATTCAAATTTATAGTGTTCATTCCTAAAAGCAATAGGAAAAAACATCGAAATAAACCAAGAAGCCTGAATTTTGAGCTTGTTTTCTTGCCAAAGTTTGAAAACTGATTTTTTGCCAGAGTTTGAAAAAGTGCAAAGTAGTTTTGTAATTATACTGAACCTCTGGCAAATTCAGTTAAGGCAGATTTTTGAGCAGTGCAATGAGTGTAGTTTTGGCTATTATATATGCAAACTCTTATCCTATCTCGTAGAAGGCATAGGGTTATAGAAAGGGTTAGTGGTGAATGAGGCTACATTTCTGTTTCTTGTCTTTTATTTCTCAATTCCCAAAACTGAAGTCTTCTGCAGACATCTCAGATACTTTTTTTTTTGAATTAAACTGGTGTTTTTTTCATTCCACATTGAAGTTCCTGACAAAGTTTGACCTCTTATTAGTACTTCAATATTGGATAACTATGGTCTAAGGCACTTCATCTATAACTCAAAGTTGGTAGGAGGAGTATTTCCTGTAATGACATGCAGCAGTTGAAATAGTCATCTTTTTACTTTATTTTATTGTTTTTGGTAATTATTCTACCAGTTTAGAGCATAAAAGTGGAAAATATGATGCTGCTATTACATTGCTAAGCAAGCAGAAGGATATTCAACAAGGATCCAGATATATATTTAAATGTTCACGATTATAAGCTTATACCTATTAAAAAATGAACCCTGTATCCAGGGCTGTGATGAGCATATATTCTGTATTAAGTATTGTTTCAATGAAATTTGTTTGTCCCCCGACAGAGATTTTATATGCAAAAATTAAAAAAGAAAAAATTCTATATCTTTTTATGCTTTATTTAAAAAAAATATGGCACCTGGATTGTTGTAGAGCTTGTTAACTTAAAATTCTCTTTATAATCCTTTGATTCATTATATTACTTATATATTACATATATAATATATAATATAGTAATTAGCATGACTTGGAAATATGTGTGCATTTTGCTGGTCCTTTCTTTCTTACCTTTTTGTTTTTCACACACGAGAAGTAGGATCAAATATGTATCCTATCTCTTTACACCAATCATGATCACTATGGTTCTGTTCCTGCTTATCTACACATTATATTCCAAGCCTGAATCCTGCCTTGAGTATTTTCTCGAGGAAGGCATTGTAACTTTGACCAAGCAGCCCATATTCTGTGTCTGTTTTTCTAGGTTACTGTCCAAGATGTGGGATAGATGACTTTTAAGAAAGTCATTTCTAGAGTACCTCTGAGTGGTCTCCAGAAATTGTGGGTTTAGCTTTTGGAAGTCGATGGGAAACTACAGTTAAGTGGGTGATAAGCATGAATGACTTCAGGTAAAATTGCAAAGCAACTTTCTTTTCTATTCATAAGTACTATGTAAAACAAATATTACATGTGTAATGAGTATGTATCAGATTGCATTTCAAAATTAAACCTGTTGATACCATTTTTTGGTCCACATAGGGCACAGTTATCTTTGAGAAACTATTAAAAATTAGGGAAAAGGTTATCCTTGAACAGAATTGTGTGACATCACATTGCAATGCGCACTAATATCTCTCCCCAATTCCCAGTGTTACATTTCCTTCTCTATTTTCTATGATTCTTGGCTCTTTTTCTACTAGATCCCTTCAAAAATCTGCTCAAGGGTGTCATGGCCTTGGTCACATTTTCTTTCATTAATTCTCCTCTTAAAAGGTCCACTGATTGTAAATTCAGTTATTTAGAATATACTAAACCCATTAATTATAATTAGAGAAATCTTGGGATACATACTACATTCAGGTTAGGCAAGTTACTGTATCATAATCTCTATTTAGATTTAGTTTTTAAAAATATTGCTCAGTGTTCTCCATTGCCTTTCATCCTGATTGACCAAGTCTTCTTGTAGCCAGATTCCTTGAGTCATTTGCTTTCAGATTAATTCATCTTCACTTCTACCTCCCAGTTTAATGTTAGAGATATTTCTCCATTGTCTTTGTCTCTGAGAAAGCAGAATTGTATTTTTTTGGACCTTAGGTTAAATTTTGTTTCTGGTTGAAGCTATTCTCCTGAGACTTTCTAGATCCTGTTTTTCAAGAATTTTTCAATCTTTATGAAGCCTTCCTTGCCTATTCTGTATAGAATTTTTATAATGCCCCTCTGAATTTCCACAGAATTTATTTATTTAAAAAGCTTATTCATTATTCTTTAAGTTCTGGGGTACATTCATTATTCTTTAAGTTCTGGGTTACATAGGCATACATGTGCTCTGGTGGTGTGGTTTGCTGCATCTATTGCCCGTCATCTACATTAGGTATTTCTCCTAATGCTATCCCTCTCCAATCCCCCCACCCTCTACTATTCCTCCCTAGCCCCCCACCCCACAGGCTGGTGTGTAATGTTCCCCTCTCTGTGTCTGTGTGCATTTATTTTTTAACATTACTTATTTTCTATATTACTCATTTGGTATATCTTCAAGCTGATAAAAAAATGTTGTCTATCATATGGTAGGTTCCATGCTAAATACTGAAATATGAAGATAAACAAGTTGACTATTCCAAGTCTTAAAGAGTTAATAATTTAGTGGAGAAGACAGTATGTTATAACTAACCTTTATGTAGTTTTATAGGTATATAATAGGTATGTAGGTATATACTACGAAATGTTATGGGAACATGGATGAATAATTGATTAATATGGAAATAAAAGGAAGTTTTATAGAAAATTACAGGCTTATAGAAATTAAATGAATGAATATAACCTTTAACACTCAGCTTTTGGGCACTATTTCTTCCTGAAAGTCTCCCCTGAGTCTCCAGACTAGATTTGGTTCCCTTTTTTCTGTTGCTAGATATAACTGTAGTGTAGCACTTATCCAATTATACTGAAATAAATTCTATAAGTGTGTCTCCCTACTATACTGTAAATTTCTGGGGAAAAAGAGATGGTGTATTATTTTGGATCCCTAACACCTAACACAACGCTTGCTGCATAATAGATGCTCAATACATGTCTTCTGAACTGAACAACAAAACAACAAAAAACATGAGTATTTGGGAATTGCAAGTTTTGTGAGGCAAATTGTGAGTGTCAGAGGACAGGAGAGAGAAATGGCTGGAGATAAGG
Source organism: Callithrix jacchus (assembly GCF_049354715.1). Classification (NCBI taxonomy): domain Eukaryota; kingdom Metazoa; phylum Chordata; class Mammalia; order Primates; family Cebidae; genus Callithrix; species Callithrix jacchus. Next base: position 97,661,619 of record NC_133515.1, read on the forward strand.
CTAAAAAATAGCTAGGACAAAGTTGTGAACAGCCTGATTAGGTGATATATTGTTGATTATCCTTTTATATGCATATTTTTCGTTAGAATGCATTCTTTAGAGACAAGGATTAAATCTTACACGTAATAATATTTAATTCAGCATCAGGCACAGTTACTTGCACATAATAGATGTTCAGCAAATCAAAGGAGAGTTAAATCATCAGGTGACAGCATCCACTCTAAAGTACTTTGAAGATTACGATTCAACGATTATTCATTGATAGTAGGCAGTGGTTATACACTGTCCTAGATAACGATAAAGGGAGCATTTTTTTGATCCATTGTTTTCCTGTGAACAGAACCTATGTGCATTCTGAAATTATGAAACTATAAACAAACTTAAAATCTTAAATAGCTACTTTTTTATATGTGTTAAGTTTTGGACTCTCCACTCATAAAGAAGCATCAAATGAGTTGAAAACTAACTGCCACCAGTTTCTTTTTTTAAAAATGAGGTTTTTGTGTATGTCTTGGCATCGAATATAGAGTCAGTTGAATTGCCTGACTTTGCTATTAGCTAGACATACAACTATAAGCGAGCTTGTAGTAAGAATTGACTTACATAAGATGAATAATATAAATTACCATTGAAACAGAAGACAGAGTTTGATGCTGTACTATACTGGTAACTGTTAACAACTGGTTTTCTAGAAAGAAAAAAGAAAACAAAGCTCTGATCTGTAGCATATGCTGGTTTCAGTGATGTAAATACTTCCATTATGAGCCATTTACAGTGATATAAATACTTCCAAACTACTCATGTGAAGTTACTAAAATACGCAGTTGGGAAGAGATGCTAACAATCAACTCATCTGAATCTGTAAGAGCCAGCAACACTATGAGTTGGATAATAACTATTGTAATTTAAAAAATTGTAATGAACATTGACTATGTGCCTGGCACTCTTCTAAATGCTTTATATACTGTATTTCATTTACTTTACCTAGCAATCTATGAGGTAGGTTCTACTTTTTAATTTCCATTTGTGAGAATCTGTGTCTCAGAAAGACTAAGTAATTTGCTCACATTACACATCAATATGAACGGACTATAGATTCAAAAACTTAGTCTGATTAGACTTTACTCCTCCAACTACTATTCAATATTGCTTTGAGGATATGCAATTAAATTGTGTTTGGCATAATTTTCATGTTAAATGCATTTTTAATTTAATGTCAGTATATGTAATTCCTTGAAAATTTTAAGTAAAAGATAGCTATGTAAATTTGTCATGTCCAACTATTTATGTGACTCAGGAAAAAACTTTACAAAAGGAGAAAGTAATCTAAGTAATTTTAAGTTTATATGATTAAAAAAAGACATTTTGTCATCTCAAAATCCTGAAAACATTTTTACAAAAGACTAACTTGAAAGAACTCAAATTGTTTTTTTTTAAAGGTGTTATTTGCAATTGCGTGGATTCTAATAAAATACAAACTCTTGCTTTTATTTCAGTGACAGGGTTCTTAAATTGTTGCTGAAATTTATTAAGAGTATCAAATGGGTGTTGTAAATAGCAGAACATTCCACCTGTTTTTCCAATACTTATTGCTCAGGAAAAGGTTATTTCTAATAGCTAAGCATGCAGAAATTATAATAACTTATTTATGAGGATAAATTTAGAAGTTTAAAAAAAAGGTTAGCAAATAAAACTGTAAGTGTCTAAAGTTGATTGTAAACTTTGGATCTCTGCAGAAAACTTTAAGACCTGTCACTACACTTCAGGCAAACAAAGCAACATATACCCTAGACTGAAACTATGAAGGCTTTTATACATTTTAGGCATGACAAGAAACTTAGTGCTGCAGGAACGTAAGTTGTGTTGTGGGAGTAGATGTGGAAGCTGAACAAAACAGTTTAGAACTCAACTATGAGGAACTTTCCATGTCAAATTAAAGTTTGTATTTTATTCTGTAGGGTATCAAAGGTTAAAAGTTCTTAAGAAAGTAGCAAAATGATTAATATTCTATTAAGAAAAACTCTTGTAATCGTGTTGGGCAGAAGTTGAGAAGAGACTAGTAAAATGAAGATTGGTTTATTACAATATTCTCATAAAGAGATAATAAGGCTTGAGATAAAGATGATACATTATGGATAAAAAAGGGGATTAATTTCAGGGTCACATTTGATGTAAAATCAACAAGATTTGATGAGTGCATTTTGGGCAAATATTAAAACAACAACAAAAAGAAAAAGTTAAGCATAATACTTTTAGTTTAGGAGATTGGGTAGATAATGATGTCGTTAATGGACATTGAGGACAAAAAGGTAATTTACAGTTTAAAGCATTTGCACACATGTTGTCACATTTAAGATGATATTTATGTTATAAATTACTATTATTACTCTGATAAAAACTTAATCTCATATAAAAATAAATGTACACAGTATCCTGGTTTTCTTCTTCTTTTTAAATTTTCAACATAGAGTCTTGCTCTGTTGCCCAGGCTGGAGTGCAATGGCATGATCTTGGCTAGCTGCAATCTCCACCTCCCGTGTTCCAGTGATTTTCCTGCCTCAGTCTCCCAAATAGGTAAGTTTACAAGTGCCCACCACAATGCCCGGCTAATTTTTGTATTTTTAGTAGAGACAGGGTTTCACCATGTTAGTCAGGCAGTTCTCGAACTCCTGACCTCAGATGATCCACCTGCCTCGGCCTCTCAAAGTGCTGGGATTACAGGCTTGAGCCACCGTGCCCGGCCAGTATCCTGGTTTTCTTAAGTATTTTCCCCTAGTGCTTATCACTGACTTGATGAAAAGTGCTATTTGTATTATGTATAGCCATATTTATTTTAAATATTTTAATAAGTGATAATGTTTTCTTCTCTAACTGCTATGTTAAAATATTTTTAAATTATATTAGAGCTATGTTTAAATATTTTTGTTAGTGATTCTTTTAACTATTTGAAATATATTTTATCTTTCAGTTTGAACAAACTGTTAGGTCTAGTATATTTATTCATCTCTTAGACAATTTATTAAAAGAAGTAAAAAGGGAAAAACTGCCATGTCACATTTCTGGTCCTACCATGAAACAAAAATGATGATAAAACCACTAATATTTAAAGTCAATTTTGGACTCATGGTTTTATAGCTCAGCATAGTTTTCATGTTAAATGTATTTCAATATGATTATAAAAGCAAGTCTCTTAATGTATAAAACCAAAGCAAAATAACACAAAAGCAAGAAACTTAAGGCACTTTCAAGACACCATAAATCCATTTGGATTGGTAAATGAGGATTAACCATGGGGTCATTTCATTTCTCCTAATTAACTGAGGTACTTAGAGGCACCAGGGATACAAAAATTAATAAATCCTTGTCCTGATTAATGGAGTCTAGTCGAGGGGACATATGAACAACTCAGTACAATAAGACATTTTAAGTGTTCTACAGTTAGAAATAAATTGCTATAGGAAGTAGATTCAAGTAATTCTGCCCAGGGATTGTCTAGAGCAGGGAGGAGGAAGAGAAGCTTTCACAGCAGAGGTAACTTTTGAGTAGGGCCCTTTAAGGCTTAATAAGAATTTGCCAGGGGGAGAAAGTGAAGGGCTTTGAGAATACGCATAAAACAGCAAGAAAATGAACATTCTGGTGTAGGCACCACGGGGGCAGTTTTTTTTTAAAGAAGCTAAAAGAGTTAAGCAGCACCTAGCAGTGAGGATGTGACATACCATGCTTAAGGACATTAGACGTGATATCCCAAGATATTGAGTGAATTTCTCATTGAACTCTAATAGGAGATTGTGTCATATCTTCAATATGGGGTTTATCTAGTGAATTCATTAATTCTTTTATTCATTCAGAGTTGAACTATAAGAAGACACCCTGCTAAAATAAATCAGATAGATGCTGTCCTCCAAGCTCAGTTCACTCTTATTGAGGAAGGTAAGAACTTTCAAAGGAAGGGTTGGGTAAGTGATACAGAAAAATGTGACATTTGAAATGGGCTTCGAGGCATGGATACGATTTGGCCAAGTCTCATTTATATTTTGATTATGATGAGTTGAAGACACAAGATTTTTGCATTTCTCACATATAACTGGTTTATTTTCTAGGTAGCATTAAAAAAAAAATAAAGGAAAACCCCACATAAATAGTGGTTTCAATAGGTATTGTTTGAAATGGCAGTGGCCATTGGTATGTTTAAATAAGTAAATGCAAGAAAAGACTCCTTTTTTTGGCCTTCAATACTGTAAGTTTCTTCAGGATAGAGAAAGTAACTGTACATTTCAGTATCTTGGAGTCAAATAATTGTTGAGTTAAATGTAATACTTCTGGGTTTTATTTGAATTTTAATTCTTAAACAATGTAGAGTTGTTAAATGATGTGATGGAGATATAAAAAGTAATGTGCTCTTGGGCAAATTAGCAAGATGAAGAAATAATCAAGCACCAAGTTACAGATCAATGTAGACTAGAAATCACAATCAATGGCATTTACTTTACAGATTAAAAAAACCTTGCTCCTAATATCACACTAGTGCACCAGTTATATACACCTTAGCTATACAAGTCACCCCTTGTGGGCTCACCATAGGCATAGAACAGAATGGATTAGAAAGGAATGCAGATCTGTGGAAAATCTGGGATAAAAAAAGCAATAGAACATAAGATACACAGAAGAAGAACTTGGAGAATTCACTGATGTAGAATCTGAACCACTGCCACATTCTTATTTATAGTGTTAATGAATGCTTATGCTGCAGGGCTTTCTACAAATTTCAGTAAACATTCCTCTAGAGGAATTTACACTGAAGTAATCACAATGTATCTCGGAGTATTTAAAAGACAGGAAACTGGCCAGCATCTTATTACCTAAAGTAGAAGGCTAGTAATATATTGCCATCTATGCTCCCAGGGGTTCTGAAGTTAGGATTCCAGTGGTTATTGCACTTATTACAAATTTTATCATAAAACATACCAAGCTTGAAACAACCATCAAGGGGATTGAGGTGTTTATTACTGAGCAGTAATTACATGTTTTTAAATAAACATGTATATAATAATATTTTGAAAATAATTTTCTTCTTTATGATTACAGAATTCACAAACAAGAATTGACTGGAAATCATGTAGAAATGATTCTCAAAAAAAACCCCCCAAGAAATAGCGTTGAAAAATTTGTTAGTAGATATGAGTCAGACTTGTATTATTATTATGTTTAAACTAAATGGAGTAGTTCAAACATGTAATTTTTATCTCTAAATAATTTCATCCACAATATTTGAGAAGAAATCACCACAGCACATCGTAAACTATTTTTTTACAGTCTTAAGTGAAGAAGAATAATTATCTGGATAATAATTTCCACGCATTTTCCCCTCAGATTGTCAGACTATTAAGTACCGGTGCCTTCTTTCCCCAAAACACCCTTTATTAGTGAAGTAGAAATATTAATATAATCTTCAGTGTCACTAGAACGATTAAAATTTTTTTCCAGTCACAGAGAGATTTGGTCTGGTGTCGACAGAACTGCAGGATTTTACTGGACGAGTCACTCGAGCGTTGTAGAGATGCCGTTTCTGAGGTAAACAGAATTTCAAAATTTAGAAAATAAGGTTATTAACCATTCACAATTTTTTTTAAAGTACGAGATTCTAACTTTTCCCCATCGTTCTACGAGACGGAAAAAAAGCATTTAGACCCGCTACAGTCGTGGCATTAGAAAAAGGCGCTAAAAAGAGACAATGTAACGGCCCAGGGTGCTCCGAGCTTCAGCGGAGATACAACCTGGGCGGGTGGGTGGGGGCAGGGAGGAGCGGGGCTGAGAGGGGAGGGGCGTGGCTGAGGCCGGGGCTGTAGAGGGGCGGATTCGGGGCGGAGAAAACCATAAGATAAGGCTGAGGCCAGGACAAGAGGGGCGTGTCAGGGGCGTGACCAGGGCGGTGCTGGAACCTCCCGTTAAGCTGTCGGAGCCCGGCCGGGACTCTGACAGATTCTTTCCATTCGCTGTCATGTCGCTCACGCAGCCCACGCCGCGGATGGCGGAGCTCAGGGAACCTGCCTCCTCCTTAACACCTCCTGAGGACCCGGATTCCCAACCACCCAGTAGCAAGCGGCTCTGTCTTGAGGAGCCAGGCGGTGTCTTTAAAGCGGGCTGGCGACTGCTTCCTGTGCCTCGCTTGTCTGAGGCGGAAAAAGTCTGGGAGTTGCCGCCCAGACCCCTCAAGGGGCTCCTTGTTTCAACGAATGCTATTTTTGATAACTCCACAGACTCATGTGTGGAGAAATCAGTCAGTGGGAAGCAAATAGGTAACCTGAGATGTCCAAATCACAAATTCCAAATGAATAGCTGTTGGCAGGCTTCCCTCTCACAAAGTTCTGATTCTGATTTGAGGGCTTCAAGAACTTCTGAGCGCGGACTGTGTGACAGAGAGACTTTCAGTGTGCACTACGCTGATAGCTCCAAAGTAGGGTTTAGTCCACTTCTGCCCAGCACCTCTATACACGGTATACATGGAATTAGAAACGAGAAGCAAAAACAGCAGTTAGTCCAAAGAAGAGACAATGTTCACAAGGAAAATCCATTTTTAGATGTTACCTTTTACAAGGAAACTAAATCACCATTTCATGAAATTAAGAACAGCTGTAAAGCTGACAGTGTTATGCCATCAAATAAAAAAGAAGATAACATTTCATCATCCGCACTAAAAATATCAAAATCTCAAAACCAGCCCAGCTTGGAAATTGCCAAACCTAGCTATTTTAGAGATAGCAGCACAATAAGTGTCCCTCAGTTTTCAACGGACTTAAATAGCAAAATGTCCTCTGTCTATTTAAAGGAAATAGCAAAGGAAAAGAATGACAAAAAAGAGACATATGTTAGGGATTTCGCAAAGATTTACTGGTCCCAAAATAGACCTGATGTTAAGAAGAAAAAGTTACAGAATGATAAAAAAATCGTAGAAGCGGAAAATGTTTTCAAATGTTACGAAAATGACTACGCGTCACTCAGCAGCCAAAATACTTGCAAGAGAAAAGACTTGATCAGTTCAAACTACTGTAACTACAGTAGCATCCATTGTGATGTAAGAGACACTGGAAAGAATTTTGCTATACTAGAAAATGCAAATTGGGAGGAAGCAGAATGTCTGGACATTTACATACCTACCAGATTGAAAAAATGTCAAAACTGGGACTGTAACATTAGTCATATTTTGAGAAGAAATAGAGGAAATTGTGGGATTATGAATAATTACAAGACTAACTGTGAAAATATGAAAAAAACTGAAGAAAAATGGAGTTGGCTATTATTAGAAATAGACCTTTTAAGCAAGGAAGATTACCACTGTACAAAAATCATGAATGTGCATGAAGAACAATCAGCGCTTCTCGTAAGAGAAATATTAGGTAGTCAGAAAGCTTTAATAATGACTGTTTGGTTACATGGTAAAGGACAAAATGATAATATTCTACAGTTGAGATACAATGCTACACAAAAATTCTTTCATGTAAGCAACCCTTTTGAAAGTTTCATTATGGAAATTTTTCATTTCCATAAAAGTATTTCAGAAAATCAAAAAGATAATAGTGTTTTAAACTGCTATAACATTTTGAAGTATAAAAAGCAAATTGGTATTCAAAATCTAATAACCAGAAACCTGAATACAAATATGAAGAATGGAATTGTAAGCATATATTTACAAGACAGTGTTATAGAACCTTTAGATATTATATTGAAAACTAACATAGCTTTTTGGCTCAATAACTTTGACTCTTTAACTATAATTGAAAATGATTTTGAATTAGAAGAAGAATGCATTTTCAAGTGGATGCTGTATTTGAAGTATCCAAAAAATATTATAGTGGAAAATTATCCTGCATATCTAGTAAGGATTTTAACTTCTTCAAGACTATTAGAAGATAATATGAAACCTATTTTAAAGAAAAGGAAGCTATTTAGAACTGAACAAGTTTTTGAAGAGTCTAAGAAAAAACGTATTAATTCCTTCAGTATGACAACTCAAAATACAGGTTTTCTAATTTTTAAAACATATGAAAAAATTCCTCTTTTAATGGACTTTGATGACAAGGAAAAAATTTCTTTAATAAGAGAAATTACTTGTAAGAATATGAGTTGTCCTCAACAACTCATGAATGGGGAAAATTGGGCTCATTATAGTTCTAATACTATTAAAACACATGTTAAGTCTTGTCCTCAATTTATACAGAACAACCATGGATATATTAATGAAAATTTTAATGAAGTAAATATGCAAAGCCAAGATTTAAATATGAAAAGAAAACAGGGACATAATAAAATCAGTAGCTTTAATTGTAAGCACATATTTCAAGATTTCTGCAATGTTAGGCAACAGGCCATACCAGCAAGCCACAACATAATTCGTGATGAACAGACCCGTACCATTTCTATAACTCAAGTGCTCAATTTTGGGAACTTGCTAAGTGAAATAGAAGGAAAACACCATGACTTAATTTTGAAAGAGGAACTAAAAGTTAAAGCTGAAAATTTATCAAATAGTTTCCAAGTTCACAAAGATACTGAGATAGAAAAGGAAGAGAAAGATATTTTTCCAATGGATGTCATGTTTTCGGTGCAGTCAGTTTCATTAATAAGTAAGGAAGTAAATGTGGAAGAAACTAAATATGATAATAAAAATTACATAACAGACAGAAATGAATATGAGAGTATTTTGCCAGAAAGGGAGATAGCTAATTCAAAGCCTTTTACTCAAAAGAATGATTCTGCATTATATGTTAATCATCAATTTGAAACTGGTCTGAGTGAAGGGAATGATGAATGTTTTCAGGACTTAGCTGCTAAGTGTTTATCAACAGAAGCTCAGACAATAGTAAAAGATTTTGAGATGAGAAGAAAATTTGATTTAGTACTTGAAGAACTTCGTATGTTTCATGAAATTAGTAAGGAAAATGAAATTCTAAGCACTGTGGAAACAAACAATGAGCAAGAAAATTACTTTGGAGAAAATAATGATGCTGAGGAGGTAAAAATGGAGATAGAAAAAGATTTGAAAATGGTTGTGGTCAACAAAATAAGTGCATCTTCCTCGCTCCATGACACTACAGCAGGTTCTAATATGCGTAAAAATCACCAAAGTTTATTTAAATGGAAAACTGTACCCAATAATGGAGAACAGGAAGTTCCTAATGAGAGTTGTTATCCAAGTACATCAGAGGAAGAATTACTTTATTCTACTTCTGAGAATGGTACGAAATTCATTTTAAAACATTCTTTCTCATTTTTTCTGTATAGGCCAAATATATAATTTTGACAAAAAAGAAGAAAGGTAAGGATAAAATGCAAGACAATGTTTATTGGCGCACACTATTTTCTTTCTTTTATTTTTCCAGCAAGAGGCCATAGCTTTATTTATGATAGAAACAGTACAAATTTCAAACCAAGCTGCCAGTTACTCCTTTGAAACACCAAAAAAAAAAAAAAAAAAGAAGTTGTTTTCAGATGGTTACATTTTCAATTCCATAATAGCATTCACCATATCATTACTTGTACTTCAGGGCTCAGACCGCCTTTGCTCTTGACACATTTGCTTGTGACATGACCAATTCTATGTCCTTAACTTCTACACCTGTTTCATCAACCTCTTCCTCTTCACTCTCCTCTTGTACAGTTGGAGTCTGTGTTTTCTTGAATGTTTGAGACAGCTTCACCTTGAACTTTAAATTTCTCAGCAGCTGCTAGTTGTGTGCACACTATTTTCTTATAAAGATGTATTCAAATGCTCAATTGTATACTGAAGTTGAAGAAAACAGGTCAATTGTAAAAAGGAGCTTTGAAGAGTCCTACTTCATTCCTCTAAATATTAGGAGCCAACTGAAGGAAATATTTCTGAAAAAATAATTTGTTTACACTGTTAATGCTTTATATAAAAGTTACTTTTTGCTGTAACATGCCACTCTTTATTTTCAGATTGTGAAAGACCTTTAACAAAAAGACCTGCTTTTCTCCATGAGGAATGTAAAGAAGAACTTAATTGTTTATTGAAAAGAGGTACGATTTTAGTTACTTTTTAGAATACTTTCTAAGATGATTATTGCATTGTCATATTTTCAGTATGAGGAAAGTGTAGATGTTCAAGTTGTTCAAAATAAATACAAAGTTTTAGCAGTTTTTAAAAGCATAGTATTATACTGATAAATTCTAATAATTAAAAATTGGGTAACAGTTAAAACTGCATTCAAATACTTGCATTGATGTATTAAAGTGACTATACGGTAAGTGTTAAAAATATCCAGTTTATACATCTAATGTATGCAATATTAATAAAACCAAAAAAAGTATTTAGCTAAGTTGAGTTTCCATTGATGTTATTCCCAATTATTATGTCTGCCTATCTATCTAAATATATATAAAGAGAGAACATTGAGCATAGAGAACATGCTGTATGCTTTTTATTGTTATTCCTTGTTATGAAGCTTCTTTATGTTAAGGTTTTATTATGCAAATTAAAAAAGTATTATTTAGTCATGTTAACATGATTTTTGACTGACATAAAACTTCTGATTACATTAAAAATACAACTAAAGAAAAAATTAAACACTACCTTTCGCCCAATAGCTCTACAATATCAGAATAAAACACAGTATGTATAACATTCATTCTACCTTGTGGTGCCAAGGGTATGAGTAGGTGTAGGATTGAAACTGTGGAACTAGGTAAAGTTATAATCCAGTCAGAAATTTCTGGTATTATACAACAAGTTTAGATCTAAAAAGAGTAACATTGTAGGTGAAATATATTTACTAAAACATCTTAAGTCATGTATCAAAAAACATTTTTTCTACATTCTCATAATCAGTAGACTGTTACCTCTGATACTTTTATTGTCACCTCAGAATTGTATGTTTTCCTCTTTTCTTAGCTTACAATGAAATAGTTTTAAAAATTAATCAAACCATTGGAAGATCAAAAGCCCATAGGTAGTCTCTTCTCCCTGAAATGAAGGAAATGACTGATGGAAGAATATTCCATGAGTCAAAAAGTAGAATGGCAAGAATTAGCCTGGAAAGGATAGAGTTTGCTTCTTCTAGAACAGAAAGAAAGAAATTAGTTTAAGAATATATTTTGATACAGAATAAAGGAAGATTAGGAACATCTACCCATGCTGTCATTGTGATTTTTAAGTGTGATAATAAAATGAATGTAGGAGGAAGATAAACTATTGTGTGCACACTGGAAAAGCAATCATTACATTTGTTTGAAATATCTAAACCCATATAACAATGTGATTCTGCCTTCACAAGTTAAAGTGATTTGTTGGGAAATGTGAAAAATAATGTATGAATTTAGCTAGAATTATTTAATACTATGTTAGATAGTAGTCTTGTATTCACTTTCAAGGACATAAGTGTTGAATGATCTTCCTGAGGCTTGTTAAAATCTATAGTGTAAGAGAAAAGTTGGAATGGGGTTAATAAGAATGAACCTTAATGATCTGCCTAGATAGAGTGGGTGCCTGCTTCTACACTGTGATTTTAAGGGCATCAGAAAAATCCCAGTTATTCTGAAAAGTTTTGATACCCACCCACCTACCATCATGATGCCTCTTCTCTTAAACTTGCCATTGACTACTAAATATCTTCAATGTCTCCCTTCTCTCTTTCCATCTCTCTCTTCTCTATGCGGTGTGAAGGCAAGTACAGCATTGAAATTATTTTGAGCACTCGTTACATGCAAACCAGCCAGTTCACCAGTGCTTTATATATCCTTTAGACCAGTGGAAGATCTAGTGATCCAACAATTTTGTCTTATTTGAACAATCCCTTAGTGTTTCAAAGTTTTAAAATGATCTAGCAACAATGTATTTTCCTTTCACCTTTTATAATTAATTTTCTAATTTTAATATTGAATTGAGTATGATAAACTGATTTATATCTATTTGATATTGTTTTTCTCCCTATTATACATGTAGCTTAACTCTGTATTCTACTCATTAAGGTTTACATAGGTATGGTATACACACAGATTCTCTTTGGCTCAGCTTAGTAAAAATCATGCTGCTAACCTTTTGTCACATTTAACATTTGGTTATACTGTTTTTAGTATAACAGGTTATTATATTGAGGTCATACTGATTCACTAAAGTTTGATTTACATTTTTGGTTTTACATATGTGCCCCACAGTTTATTTTTAAAAAACCCTGAAAGTTAGAGACACGGTATTTGATTATCAGAGGTAGTTGATTTACATAACTGATTTAGTAACAGATATGTGTATCTCCATGAACTGTTTTGGAACTCTTTGAAAATGATATAGTGTGATGTTAAAGAAAACCTTCAAACTCAGAGCCCTCTATTGATGCATAATAGATGGTGTACATTTGTGTTCTATTATTGACAGTGACCTCCATTAGAAACCAAATGTAACCATTAACAATACAGCATAGTTGTTTAGCTACCAACAGAACAATGAATCTGGTGTTTAAAGCCACAACATCACGCTGGCTTTAAAACCTATACAGTTTTGTTGTGATTGTTGTTAAGTCAGACCGCCTGATTGGAAGGCTAAATTTATTTAGTTGCTATATTTTAGGGGGCAAATTCCTTAACTTTTTGTGTTTACTTTTCATATTTTAAAGCTAAAGCAAGAATTAAGTAAAATAATGCATTTAAAGTACAGTGCCTGGCACATAAGTGCTCAGTAAATATTCAGTAAATGTTGCTAATATCATGATTAGAAGTAAAGATTTGTAGTCATAGGAACTACTGGTAATTTTTACTCTTTTATTGTCTTGTATTTCTAGGTAGTTACTTTCCACATGGCATTTCAAGAGTACGACCTCTTAAGACATGCAGTAGGCCAATCAGGATTGGTTTGTCAAGAAAAGCAAGGGTTAAACAACTTCATCCTTATCTGAAACAAATGAGTTACGAAAACTTAAAAGAAGATTTTTGACTTTTATATTTCAAAACATTTTACAACATCTAGGAACGTCTAGAAATGTTTTGTTTTCTTTGGATACATGTTCTTCCAGCTTGAGGGTTTGGGGCTTGCTTTATTATAAAGTGGAGAAGGTTTTTTTTCCCCCCCCAAGTATATATATATATAATTTTATTACCTTTAAAAGTATAAAATATTTTATTGATTTTCATGTTATAAAAATGTACACTTAAAGCCATTTCATGATTGTGTAAAACATTTTGACATTATTTTTCATGATATATGCATATAATCCTTTTGTGGAGAAAACTGATAACCTATATTTTCTAAAAAGGATCTGTGACTCATAATGAACTACTGTTCTAATCACTTACCCATTTTTCAGATGGAAAAGTGGAGGTACAGAGAGGTTGAATAAGCTTTTCAAGGTTACAGCGTTTGTTTTAAGATTGGAACGGAGTCTCGCTCCTTTGTAGCATTTTTTTCCACTTGTTCCTGCATTCACTTTCTAATCTTTATTTTTTCTTCAGGAGTTTATCTTTGACCCCAGAGCAGAGTTATGATTATGTAGTTAACACTTACTATTAATTTGTTAATTCATGGGACAAGTATACTCTAATACTCCTACTATTGTCTTAGGCTGAGTGATAGAATAAAGACATGTATAAGACGTTGCCTTATGGAGCTTACTTTCTATGGCTGACTTTGGTAGAAAAATGTAGGATATACATAATTTAATGGTAACCATCAATAGAATAAAATATACTTTAGACAGAGAACTAACAAAAAATGGGCAAGTTAGCAAAATGTAAGGAAAGAAAGAAGCATCAAGAAAGCATATAAAAAACAGAAAGCATCTGATGGCAGAAGGAGGACTAAATGTATTAGTGAACAAAATAGATGTGACTGGATGAAATTCTGTTATTATAAGCAAACATTCTCAGACTCACTGAAACCACCTCAAATTTTGTTCTCTTCATTAATTTCCATCCCCCACCATACACTTTCCAACTTCAGCATCTTAGTCTAATTTTTCTTCTGCCCTCATAGAACTCATGACCTTCTTTCATTGTAATTTATACCTTGCTAGAATATAAGCTCCTTGAAGGCAGAATTCTTTTCCCCACTGAAATATCTCAAGTGTCTAGAACAGTACCTGCCCCCAGTCAATACTCATATTAATTGTCTGACTGAAGGAATAAATTTCTACTACAATCTCATACTAGCTATATATTTTTTTGAATTCTAAATAGCTTTATGGCCCCGGGCAAGCTCCTCATTCCTAAAAAGAGGTTCATAATATCTCCTGGGATTATTATGAGGATTAAATAAACTAATACCACGTATTGTAACAGCTCTGATACGTAGTCATTACTCAGTAAGGAGTAATTACTTACTGATCATAGCAACTATTCAATTGTTAATAACTATGTAGAATGTTTGACTTTTCTTGAAATTCTGTTCTGGATTTTGTATTAGATTATTTTCAGAAGTATGCTATTCTTATGAATTTTATAAAAATGTTTTTCTTTTTTCCTCTTATGTCCACCCTTCCCTCTTCCTTCTTTCTATCATTATTAGCCCCATGTTGGATTTTTCTGTAATAAATCAAGGTAAATCTCATCACAGTCAAAATCTGTTTTCACAACCTCAGTCCTTTGCCCTGTTGAATGTCACTCCATGTGAATATTAAAATTTGTTCTCAGATCTGTACCTCCTAGGACAGGTTTATGTGCTTCTAGTCTTATTCCTAGTACCAAGAAGGGTTTTATATATACTTTTATCTTTTCTCTAATAAATAGTATTTTCACTTACAACCACTCACTATTGGTTCTTTCATAATAAATAGTATATTTCTCTAATAAATAGTATATTCACTTACAACTAGTCACTATACTCTGAACTGACTGAATATTTGATAAGTTTAAACTCCTAGCACATAATGTGCTGCTTACAGCGGTGTTCTATGCCACTGCCCTTTGCTAGCTTTGATCTCTAAGCTTTTCTTCTAGGGATGACACCTTACCAGATGCAAAACTTACTCCTGCTAGCATCATTCCTCAAGCACTCCTTCCCCAAGTACCTCCAATGAAATACACAACAAAAGCATACAGCACCTTCCCCCTCCTGCCTAGTTCTGTAGTTATTTTCTCTGGAATTAGAAAGTTGGAGGGTAGGAGGAAGGCAACATTTTAGCTCTTCTTACATTTTTGTGTCTTCATAGCCAAGTTTGGAAAGACTGTATGGGATCTATGGTAGAAGACATTTTAAACTGATATTCATCCTCCCTCCACCTTTTTCTTTTTTTATCTTTGTTCTTAAAATGTAAAAGTTGAGTGCTCTCAGATCAGAGGAAATATTTAAAGGATTAAAAAGCCACTTTAAAAGTACTTGGTTTTATTCGACTTTAGACTAACTCTATGTTACTTCAGTTTAAAGTTACAAGCTTCTGGATACATAACTGTGAGCATGAGAAGGGAAGCAGAGCCTTATATTAAATCAACTTGAAAAAGTTATGTGGATAGTCTGTATCTTAAGTATGTACACCTCTGAGTTAATATTATCTGTTTAACCTTATTTAGTTAAGCAAAATGGAAAACAAAATATGCAGTGAAGTTGATCTTTAGTTCCATCTAAATTGCTGCATAAAAGAATGTTCATAGAGTCAGTCATCATTTTGGGAAATCTTTCTAATAACACAGGCATTACACATTTACATAAACACATAATAGATTGTGGCAGAGTTTATCCTGCTGAAAATAATCTTTTAGATTAAAGGGTATGGGATATCAAGAGGATCTGAAATTATAGTTTCCCTATTTTGTTGTAAAACATATCATTGTTTGAAACTAACCTTGCTAGATAAGCCTATTTAACATATTCTTTTAAAAAAACAGCATATTCAGAAAGAAGCAGTCACTAAACTATTCCACAGATTCAAGAAAATGGCAAAATAATAAACTCATGATCTAAAGGTCTCTCTAATTTCTTCCTTAATTTTATAATTTGGAGACACACATAATTAAAAAAAAAAAAGTCTGTGGATCTCTTCCTTGAATTCAACACTCATTGTTTTTTTTTGTTTGTTTTTTGAGGTAGAGTCTTGTTCTTTCACCAAAGTGGAGTACAGTGGCATGATCTTGGTTCACTGCAATCTCCGTCTCTTGGATTCAAGCGCCTCAGGCTCCTGAGTAGCTGGGACTATAGGCACACACCACCACATCCAGCTAATTTTTTGTATTTTAGTAGAGACGGGGTTTCACCATGGCCAGGATGGTCTCGATCTCCTGACCTCATGATCCGCCTGCCTTGGCCTCCCAAAGTGCTGGGATTACAGTCATGAGCCACCGCGCCTGGCCAACACTAATAACTTTTACTCCGTCTTCATATTGTGATGACTCGTAGGCATTGCAAAGTATGGCCCATACTGAGCTTCTGATATTTGTCCCCAAACTCTTCCTTCCACAGTGTTTCTTATTTCAGTGAATGGCAATTCCATTCTTTCAGAGAAGAAATACTGGAGTCATCCTTGACACTTACTTTTTTTTCATAACCCATACCTGGCCCATCAACCAATACTACTGCCTTTAGCTTCTCTTGTCTGGATTATTGCAATTAAGTCCTAATTGATCTCTCTGCTTAAGTTCTTGCTCCCCTTCAGTCTATTTTGAACACAATAACCAGATGATTCTTTAAAATGTAAGTTGTAGCGTATCACAGTTCAGCTCAAAACCTTCCAAAGCATTTCTGTTTCACTCAGAATAAAAACCAAAAGTTCTTACTTTGATGTATGAGGGCTACAATGATCTGAACTTCTCTTGCCTTCTTAAACTCTTCCCTGTATTTTTCCCCTTGTTTATTCCTTTGAAACCACAATGGTCTTCCTATTTCCTAGACACATTAGGCATGTCCTTGACTCACAGTTTTGCACTTACTTTCTTTTCCTGGAATGCTTATTCCTAGGATATCTGTATAGCTTGCCTTGTACCACCTTCCTAATAGCTTTATTCAAATGTCACCTTCTCAGTGAGCCCTTTCCTTCTTGCTAACATTCATGTTCCCTTTCCCTGCTTTTTCCTCCTTAATACTTTACTATAAACATACTACATATTTTATTATTTATTTTGTCTATTGCCTGTTTCCTCACTGGGTTTTAAACTCTGCGAGGGAAAAAGGCTTTTGTATTATGTTTATTGCTCTACTTCCAGTGCCTAGGACAGTACTTAAGTATTCAATAATTATTAGTTGAATAAAAAATTGAATAATAAGACCAACAGCAGTTATATCTTAAACATATCATGCTGAATAAACCTCTTGAGTCATGTAGCTTTGTGCCCTCCTGGAATTTAAGGTCTCTTCTCTCTTCTTTGCTATTCTCTTTTGTATTTTCTCTTTGAACCAAAGAAGTGAAAACAAAAATTAGATCTAGATCATTTACTTATGTGTCCTTCTTCAGATCTTTAGCCGCCTAACTTGTCAGAAATTAAAATTAGTCTTTTTTAACGAAGAAAAAAAAAGGCAAAACATAGTACAATGTAGTATGTATTTAAAATTCAATGTCCTATCTCTTATGTCACTTAAAATCTTTGTAAACATCAGTATTAAAATTTTATAATGACATTTTCCTTTTGTGTTAGTAAAAAAACATCTTTTAGAATTCCCAAAATTTTTATTTTTACCTTTTTCTTTTATAACTTCCCTTTAAATAGTCTTTTAAACTATGTTTACTGATTCATTTTTGAAAAGTTAATACCTAGACATGGTACAAAATACAAAGGATAAAGAACAAAAAAAGAAGCAGTGAATATAAGTAATTTTCTTTTTCCACACTCAAGTATTCAATTTCTGTTGATGAAGCAAACAATTGTCAACAGCTACTTGCTCCTATGAAAAAATAATATTTTATTATTAATAAGTATATAGGGTATTTTTAGTTGTCTGTTTTATACCTATACTTTAAAATATGCATAATTGTCTTTGTATCTTACTTTTTCCTTAAATATGTATTTCTATAAATAAATTTGGTCATTTTGGTATACTTAAAAAATTTAATAATTTATGCATTTTAACATATTAAAATTTTAAGTTTAAAAAACTTTTTCAATGTTAAGAAACAGAAACTTGAAAAGTAAAATTCTTTAGTGAATCTGACATTTCCATGAAAATTACATTAATTTCTGATGCAATTTTAGAGATTCTGATTTTTAACTACTTCAAATATCTTTTTTTTTTAAACAAAAATCTTTGTAATTCATTTTGCTGCCTGGCTAATTACTATTGTAATTTCTCTCCTTTATTTCACTGCTATACATCCACTAGCTCAAATTTCTGCTTAATTCTTTGTTAAGCTTTCATCTATATGTACACACGTTCTTTCTCCTCTCTCCTTAGAGTTTTTATCTCTGTCTGCCCTGTCTCCTCTCATCAGAAAGAGCACTCAAGACTCAGAGGACTTTGGCCCTTTTTCAGTTTGCATTTTCTTTTATTTCTTTGCATTGTTTGCTGCTTTCTAGTCTTGAAAGATTCACTTTATGATAATACACTACCTTTTATTTTCCTAACCATTATATCTCTTTTGCTTTCTAATTCTCAGATATAAGGAAACTCCAAAGTTTAGACCATGGACTTCTGCTCTTTATTTCTCTATTTCCACTTAGAAATCTCATTCATTTTTCATGGGATCATTTACTGCCACTACATTTACCAACTCCACAGTTTTGGAAACAAATTATGTCTATTATATCTCTCTATATTTCAATTACAACTTTACATCAACAAACTCTACTGCTTTGGAAACAAATTATATCTTTCGAATTCTAATTTTGGCAGCATAACAATAATTTTAAAAACCTAATATTTATGAAATACATGCCATGGGTCAGGAGCAAATCTAAAATCTATGTATATATTAAAGAATTTAATCTTTAAGTAACGTCATAGTCATATACCATTATTATCTCCATCTTACATTGTGAGTTAAATAACTTGTCTAAGGTCACAAAGTATTATGTTGCAGAGTCAGAATTCAAACCCATGCAGTTTACCCTATGGCCAAAGCTCTTAACCGTTATGTTATATTGTTCTGATTTCCACATTGCTTTAGGTCAACAATTTCAAACTCAATGTCTAAAATCTCATCAGTCATTATTCACTGTACCACCTGACATTTATTTTATATTGTCAAGGTCTGTTAGTTCTACCTTCTAGGGAACCCTTAACCAATGCATCCTTCTTCATTCTTTAGAGCCTCTGTAAAATGTCCTTACCTAATATAACTTTCCAGACTGGCTGCCCTTCAACTTCCCTACAATTTGGCTGGTCTATTAATGCACCACTTTCTCCCAACTAATATCTTCCCATTTTGCTAATTTTTTCCTCTCCTGAGATGCACTTCTCTTTTACCTGTTTAAATCATATCTGTCCTTAAATTGCCATCTTTATACTGCTTTTCCCAACTACTTGAACATTTATGATTGCCAAATCCCCTGAATAACGATAGTGTTTCCTTTTAAAATGCATCATCAAGCTTTCATTACATCTGCTTTGTATTTTATCTTTGTCCATCTAAGCTTGTGTATAGAGATCATTTTAGAAACTCTGCAGTGTCTAAGCACTGTATCAGAGCTTTAAGCTAAAAAATGTTTATTAATTATATTTGAATGTTTAATATAGCATTTATTTCATGGCATCTTATACTTCATTTTATATTCTTATTGATAAATCTAGTAAGCTGATGGCTTTTTTTTGTTTGTTTGTTTGCAGAAGAAAATGTAGCTAAATACAAAGGGGATTTTTGGCACATTTTTGTCTTTGGCGTCCTCTTGCTGACCCTGTCTCCCTCTACTTTTTAGGCCAGCTTCAAAGTACAACCTCACTTTTTTCTCACATAGTTTGTATAAATGCCTTTTAATATGACTAATACCTACTCAAATTGAGTTGCACATATTTGTTATCTATCAATAGTATTGATTTTAGACAAAACATTATGAAAATATTTGTGTGTTTTTATCAATAGGCAAAAAGGAATGTTTTGCAAAATAGTTTTCCTATCTTTTAAATTTTGCTGTACAAAAATTATACCTTGCAATCTGCTACTCTAACTGCTATCCTTCAAATAATTATCCTCGTTATTACTATCATCATTATCAGTCATTAAGTACCTTCATGAAAAGGGGCAACTTGCTAGAAAATATATAGACATAGTATCAATAATCAACATTTGGAGACCACTTATTTGTAAGAACCAAGGGGTTCAGCTTGTTTACAAGAACCAGAAACAGGACCAAGTGATACTTTTATAGCCTGCTGTGTGAATCAGTCTTCCAGCTGGTACTTCATTTTAAAATTACTTTATTTGCTTTAAAATATTTTATTTACTCTTAATTTACTGGCATGTTGCTCAAATATCTTAGTATACTTTCACAAAATTTCTCTACACATCTCAAATTCCTTCTTTCTTTTCCTTGCAAATGACAGACTACATACTTATTGACAGACAAATTAATTTGTATGTGGCAGAGTAGTATAAAATTAGCTCAATGTATAATTTTGAGATATATATTGACTTCTCCAAAACTGATTTAATTTATATATAGTTTAAAAACTTGCATTTAACAATAAGCCTTTTTTAAACAGGAAATAAGTTTATTGAGCTATAAGTATTTTGATCAGAATATCATAAAGTAAGTTGGATATAGGAATATTTTTGAGATATAACACTTTCATTTAGATCAAAACTTGTTAAAAAATGTCAGAGGACAGTGTTTTAAACCATGAACATTTTTATAACACTATCTTCAAAGAATTATAGACTTTGTTTATTCTTTGTTTACACTTTTAAGTTTACAAAAATATTAAATAGAAAATATTGAGTTCCCATATACTCTCCCCAACCCTCCCTACCCTCCAGTTTCTCCTATTATTAACGTTTTGAATTGGTGTGATACCTATGTTACCACTGATAAATCAATGTCGATATATTATTATTAACTGGCATTTATCATTTACAGTAAGATTTGCTCTTTGGGTTATAAAGTTCTATGGATTTTGCCAAATGAATAATTTAATGCAACCATCATTGTAGCACCACACCAAATAGTTTCAGTGCTCTAAAAAAATCCTCTGCTCCACATTCCTCCCCATTCCTACCCCAAACCTCTGCAACCCCTGGAAACCCCTGATCTTTTAAATATCTCTATAGTTTTGTCTTTTCCAGAATGTCATATAGTTGGAAGAATACAGTATTTAGCCTTTTAGACCACCTTCTTCCATTTAGCAATATACATTTAAAGCTCCCATAATACTAACTTTTCTAGTGGTAGATCTTTTCTTAGTAGAAGACTTATGTCTTAAATGCTGTAGGCCTTAGACTTTCATCATTACATTTTTTTTCAGGGATAAAACAATTATAGGTCACTTCAAAGTGTGGCTATATCCATTCATAAACTTCTGAAAATATTTTTTCACAGATTTTCCTTATAGGGATTCTGAGCTTCAAGGAAACTATACTGTTAACATTCACAAAAGCTTCCCAGTGAACACAGGTATTTCACAGCATTTTAAGCCTTCATAAAATCGTTCTAAAGGAGGGTTTATCTTCTATTTTGTTTCCAGAAACTATACTTAAGAGCAAATGTACCATAGAATAAAATGGTCATTGGTAAGATGCTAGTGTAAAAGTCTATGCTAGGCTTGAAAAAGTCTAGTAAATAAAAATCCAATGTGCTAACCAACATAAGAGGATGTTTTAATGTATTACTTTTGCAATGTCTGCAAAATGAATGCCCTATAATATGCTACACAAGGACCAGAATATTATTAGTAATTTCAATTCTATGACTACAGGAATAATAATAGCCATTAAGTATTTCTTTAGACCCCATAACTATCTAGCAGTTGGCCCTGTATGTGACATATGTGTATATATCATGGCCCCTACTTTTAAATAGTATGGCATTTTAGTAGACAGAATCTAAGAGGCAGCATCCATGAAACAACTAGAATGGTTGGGTGATTTGAGCCTTCAATCTGACTCTCTCTTCATGACCTTGAATATGTCATATAGCCTCATTTGCCTTTCAGATGTTTCCTCACTTGGCATATTGTAATCACTGAATTAACTTCTGATATTCTGTTCTGCAAATGAAATACACCGTGGGTTACTAATTGTAAATGGAAAGAGAAATACCAAGATGGAAATATAGTAAATGTAAATAAAAAGGAATGTGTTATATTTTAGGTATTTTAGCAACTTTTATTTTCTATTAAAGGAGGATAAAAAATAAAAATTAGGGTAGTTATTTTTTTATCTTTCATTTATTTCAAATAGGAAGCATCTGATTTCTTTTCCAACTCATTCATGTAGTCATTTAATATTCATGTCCTCAACAAACATTTATTGAGGACATTTCAGGAATCTGGAACTAAACAAATGACTTCATTTCTATATATTCTCTCATTCATGAAGTTCAGGTCACATTACTACTTATCATTCTTTGTACAATAGTTTTTAATAGAAATCTATTCAAGGAATGAGTTAGGCCTAACTCATAAGGAACTTGTTTTTAAATCAGTTCCTGTTCTACATAAATAATAGAAGATGAACCTCAATACGGATTGCTTGGATTTTCTGAAGGCTGTTGTGAAGACAGTCCTGCAGATGTAACCTATTTTCCCTATCTGGATAAAATGAAGTTTTAATTACTTTAATGTTTGTTGTTATGGAGATTAGGAGTGGAGTAGGAATTACCTGACTGACTTCCGTGGGACCAGCATTAGAGATAATACACATGAAATGTCTTAGCATAGCTTCTGGCACATAGCAAGCATGTGGCTACTAGTAGCTAGATTATTAACATTTTAGAAAAGAATTTTCTCATCCTTTATAAGTTATAAATGACAAGATTACCAAAAGGTCTCTAGCCTTAATGGATTTCACTTATAAAGCATGGATTGAGGAATATTTACCTTCATGCTAAGAAGTGCTTATTATATATTTTGAATTTTTACTTTTCAGAATACTTAAGGCACAATTCAAACACTATACATGTTGGGCCAATTTATTTTAACAAGTGTAGTGTATTGTGCCAGGTTCCATGGAGGACCTTTTACTATAAATAACTATTAAGAAGAATACAATAGTTTTATTTTATCATAATACAATATAAATACATAACATACAATTTATTATTTTAATCATTTTTAGGTGTGGTATATAGTTGAGTTGCAATTTTGAACTTTGCCTTATATAAAACATATATTTTGTTCAGTTTTTCTATTTTTACCATGAGAATGACATCATAACTTTATAACAACAGAGAGGGAAAACTCATTTTTCCAATTTTTTCTAGTTTTTGACTCAAACTAATTTTGTGGTAGAATTCTTAGCTGTGGTTAACATATTCCTATGTGTCTTTGAAAACTACTTGGAAATTTGTTAGAACCTGGATGTAAAATTCTTTTGCTTAATGAATTTTCTTATAAAGACATTACATCAAGGAGAAAAGTTTTAAAATGGGTCAAATTATGAAAGACTATACTTGAAATGCAATTAAATGGACAAAATAATAATATTTACACATGAAAAAATACTGCATATTAGTAAATTTGAAAGAACGCATGAAATATTGTTAGATTAAGATAGATGAAACACATTATTATTCTGTTAAATAAACATCTTTGAGGATTTGTTATATACAAGGCATTTTGCTAAGTACTGTGGGAGTTGCAAGGATAGACAAGATCCAGAGTTTTAATTTATTGGAGAGAAAAACACATTCACAGATAATACAGAACAGAGTGAACCAACAGAGTGCTATGGAGGTGCGGAAATTCCAGGGAGTGATTCTGATTGGAAAGGGGATTTATATCAAATCTGGTATTTAAACTAAATCTTAAATGATTTTTAAATCTATAGATTAGGTAGCGTCAGAGAAGACTTCAGAACAGCGTGAAGGTGAGCAATTTGGCTAGATATTTATAAATGTTAGTGGTGTTTTTTAATTTTTATTACTCTTTACACCAAATAATGAGAGATTATAGATTAAAGTATGTTGAAGGACTTAATTCTCTTTTTATGGTGAAAAATTTGTTTTCCTTATTTTATATTTTGAGATCTTTAATTTTGAGAATTTGATTTGTGTTCAATAAATCAGATTAAAAGAGGCTTTCTAGGCTAGGAAGCAGTAGACTGAAATCCTAGAATTTAGAACAAATTAATTTTTAGTACTTCACACATTACAGTCTCAATAAGGAATAGTAAATGGCTCATTTTCTAGTGATTCACATGCCTTTAGAGAAATTATTTCTCTAAGCCTACTGCACTAAATATAATTCAAAAGCAAGGCATGTACCTGAGTTTTCTTACTTCCTCTCTCTCCTTTTCTCTTTTCTTTCTTTCTTTCTTTCTTTCTTTCTTTCTTCTTTCTTTCTTTCTTTCTCTTTGTTTCTTTCTTTTTCTTTCTTTCTCTCTTTTTACTTCCTTCCTTTTCTTTTCTTTCTTTCCTCTTTCTCTCCCCCCTCCCTTCCTCCCTCCCTTCCTCCCTCCCTTCTTCCCTCCTTCCTTCCCTCCTTCCTTTTGTATCTCTTCCCTTCTTTCCATCCTGATGGTTTTTTTCCCAAAGGGTTTCTCTGTTTTTCTGTTATATTCTCCCTTTCCCAAATAATATTCCTTTATAAAATTCCCATATATCTACCATCTATTTCCTTTTCTACTTTTTATAATGCTCCTGATAGAAATTGTTTATTCATGGAATTATAAACTTTTAGAACTGAAAGAAATTTCATGATTAATATACCTCCATAGTAGTATAAAATTTATTACTTGCAGCCTCAGCCTTCCCGGCTCAAGCAATTCTCCCACCTCTGCCTCCATAGTATCTGGGACTACAGGTGTGTGCCACCATGCCTGGATAATTTTTGTATTTTTTATAGAGATGGGGTTTTGCCATGTTGCCCAGGCTGGTCTCGAAGTCCTGGGCTTAAGCAATCCTCCTCCCTAAGCCTCCCAACGTGTTGGAATTACAGGCATAAGCCACAGTGCTTGGCCTTTCTTCTATTTTTTGTTGTTTAAAATATGTGTTTGAAATACCAGCAACCCATGAAAAAAAAATAAGATAAAAAGTGGTGGAGTTTTAAAAGAAATAATGTGGTATAACTTGGTTGCTATAAGGTTAACATTATCTTCTATGGGAAAATCAGTGTTTTTCATGGCAAATAACTATTTACTCTTGAATATGAAATAACTTCTTCACAGAGAAAATGACCATAAATTAATATATTGAAGCAGTGATAGACTGTATTTGCTCTTCAACATTTTACATTTATCTAAGAATGATATGCAACCCTTTTAGAAAAAGTTTTATATGTGAATGTGAGAGCTAGTTGATTCACTGATTCCATGGTATAAAATAAAGAACTTCATTTATAAAGCAATAATAAATAAGCTACTTTGCCTTGATAACAAAGTCTTGGTTTCTTTTGATCTGAGATAGTATATTTCTCTTTTGCTTAATCATTTTTTTATGTCACTTTTCATGAGAAATTGAGATTAATAGGGACTAAGAGTAGACTGGCACGGTGCAGTGATTGAAAGCACAGTCTCTGGAGCTAAGTGACCTGGGTTTGAATCCTGGCTCCACTGCTATTTATGTGATCTCATTCATATTACTGGAACTTTCTTTAGCTTGGTTTTTCCATCTGTAACATATAAATAATAAGATAATTTTTTTATAGAGGAGGGAAGTCCAGTCTTTTGGCTTCCCTGGGCCACACTGGAAGAAGAATTATGTTGGGCTACACACAAAATACACTAACACTGACAATAGCTGATGAGCTCGTTAAAAAAAAAAGAATCTCATAATGTTTTAAGAAAGTTTATGAATTTGTGTTGAGCTGCATTCAAAACTTTCCTGGGCCACATGAGGCCTGCGGGCCAAGGGTTGGGCAAGCTTGTTGTAGGAATTAAAGTGATTGTGTTTACAAAGTTCCTGGCATATTGTAAGAATGTTTTTAATAAATATTCAATATGCATAGAGGTTAAAGACTATCACCCTGTTGGAACCTGGAAGACTCTCCCTATGTTCTCTTTTTTCTCTACCTTAGATACCAGTGAGTTTCATTAATAGTACTGAGAGGACAAAGATGTGTATCAGTGAACACTATGGTGGAAGTGGATTTTAGAGATGAAAGGCAAAGCTCAAATAAAACCCATTTTTAGCCCTAAATATCTATGCAGAATTCCATCATGGCTACAGTTCTGCTGTGTGAGTTTTGCAATCCTAGGAATTGAAGGTTCTTACTTTTAAAAAAGTAAAATTTGTTTTAGCCTTGCATTTAGATTTGCCAGATACTTCTCAGAAATTGTTATATTCCTAAAATGGTATTAGAAATACTAGATCAGCTGACCCTTTCAGGCCCTGGATATCTAGTGATACCAAAATATGGCATATTTGGGAGTTACTCATGCAAATTCATGATTTTGGAGAGCTTAAAATGTATTATTACATATAATAGCATCTTTTATCCTAATCTGATACTAATTTAGGTGACTAACGACATGGGTTTAATTTCCCTGAATAGCCACTATTTAGGAGGAAGACAGTGGGAAATACAAAATTATGGAACAGTGACTCTGTAGGAATTGTCTAATTTAGTGAGTTCTATGTAGGCCCCTAAGTTCTGATATTGCTCCTCCGCCAGTCTAATGGCAAAAAGTTAATGGATTCTGTTTTCTTCTCTAGTCCATCAAATTTTAAATTTTATGTGGTTACATTAACCACCAATCTCTGGACTGCTAAAAACTAGAGAAGCACAAGGGATCTATGTCTACTTACATGTATGCTTACTTTCTGACTTTTGCCTACTTGTTTGCTGGTTAGGCAATTAGCCAAAGTAAAATTAACCTTAAACGTTTTCTGAGTTAACATTCTCTTCATTATTTGAATCAGATCAGCCCTTTGTAGTTTGACCCAGCTCAGCCTTATAATGGAAGTGTAGTGAGTTAGGCACTCTTGAGTAACAGGCTAAATAAATCAGTACAGCATATCAGAAAGCAATTCAAACTTATAAAAGTAGCCCAAAGAAGCAAAACTTAAAAAGAAATTAATTTTGAGCCAGGAAGGAATGCACACTGTTCTGGCCACAATGCTTTAACAAGGCTGGCAAATTGATACTTCTGTGATCTCCACACATAAACGTAAGCCCCGAAAACAGGAAGCAGAATTTGCCTAACAAGTTTTCCTTATCTCTATTTCACACTTTCAGCTACTCAGGCCAAAGTTCTTGTAATCATTTTTGCCTCCCGCTTTGTTCTTTGTTATCCCCTCCAAATCTTTTGGCAAATCGTATTGACTCTACCTTCAAAATCAACCCTCACCAGGCCTGGTCACCTCCATTGCCACCATTGCCTCCTTATTGACTTCTCTTTTTAACTCCTTGTTACTCCTCCTACCAATTATCAACAGACCAGCATTAATGACCCTGATAGGGCACATTAGACTATGCCACTCAATTGCTCAAACTCTTTCAATGACTCTGTTCTCCCTTACTGACCATCACGATCCTATATTATCTGGCTCTTGGAAGACTTTTTGACCTCACCTGTTAGTATTGTTTCTCTTTGCTCAATCTGGTCCAGCCACACTAGCCTCCTTGCTAGTTCTTAAACAAAATCAAGCATTTTCCCATCATAGGCATATCTTCTACTGGTCCTGCTGGATGGAAGAATTTTCCCAGATAGCCTCATGCTTTGCCCCCTCCCTTCCTACAGGCCTCTGCTCAATTATCACCCTCTTATTGACATCTGTCCTCTTCACCCCATTTAGAACTGACATTATGCCCCAATTGCTTTATCTTCTTTCTAGTTTTATTCTTTTTCAAGGACTTAATGCTATCTAAAATATTTCATTTACTTACTTATTATGTGCGATGTCTGACTTTTCTCACTAGAATATGATTCTGTGAAGCCAAGGTTTGTGTGTATTTTATTAACTGCTATAGTCTCAGCATCTAAAATAATGCATGAAACATAATGCTTAAGAAATGTGTGTTGAACGAGGGCATCAGAAATATATTTCTGATTCTAGTTCTGTGTCATAGATTGATATACATAAATATGTCCATGTTAGCTGGAAAAATTACATGCAATTCTTATTCCTTTATGTAAATGTATTCTGAATTCTGTTTGTGTTTTTGTAAAGATCTAGGTTAAAAAATCCCATAAATTTTTATATAGAATTTTTCGTTAAATAGTAAAGATTTTAATGCCTAGACAGGACAAATAAAATTACACCTTACAGATTTTTTGCTTTAACAAGATATATATTCCTGGTTATTCATGAGATAGGTTCACTTTTTTTTTTTTTTTTTGCAAACTAAGGTGACTTAAAATAAGTATTTTCTAAGCCTATACTCAGGTTTTAGCTCTGAATTTTTAAAAATAAATTTGTCACATATTTCTTTGAATTTTAGAACTACAGAATTGGATCCAATATTTGTGTATCTGGTACTGAATATTGGGGAGGTTATTTTATAATTTTAAGTCTGGTACCTTAAAGCAGTTGTGTCTGCTTTAAAAAACAACTGATATTTTGTTGATTCTTATTCATCTTTTATCTTTCATGATTTATTGATCATACCCTATTATTCTTATTCAGAGCCTGTCTGCTTCTATTGTGTGTTAGCCTACAACAAAAAGTGACACTTGATGTTTTTTGCTTCTCTAGTATTAGCTAAGAACTTAGAAGGCTGAAAAGTTGTAAATCATTGATATAGAAGGTTTTAATCTGCCTCCTAACATACTTAGGTGAAAACTTAAGTGAAGGAAGTACGGTGAGTTCTTTTTTTGTTTTTGCTTAGGGAATACTGTAGTAATAAGGAAAAATGGTATTTTATGTGAAACTATCACTCCATTGAGCTCTTGGTAGCTAATAATTGAATTCATTTGTAAAATATTGCTGATCCTAAGTATTTTATGCTATGGGAGAAGTTATTCCATTGAACTTTGGGCTTTGGGAAGACTATAGTGAAGAAGGGACCAGGAAATTTGGACCTTAGTTGCCTCTTACTACTTACTGAGAAAAAGAACCCCTTTGAATAGGGTGAGTGGGTCAGTGTTCCTTGAATAGTTACTATTCATAGGCATGAACTCTCTTTAGTGCCAAGTGTGTTGGTAATCATATCCCAGACCAGTGATTTTCCAATTTGGGTGCACGTAAGAATGATGTAAACTTGTTGAAAATGCATAATCCTGAGTGTAACTTCAGAGGTTGTATATTCATTAGGTTTGGAAAGAACACCAGGAATTTGTGCATATGTGTACGTATGTGTGTGTTTTTGAGAGACATCTGAGTTAGT
Organism: Callithrix jacchus; assembly: GCF_049354715.1. Classification (NCBI taxonomy): domain Eukaryota; kingdom Metazoa; phylum Chordata; class Mammalia; order Primates; family Cebidae; genus Callithrix; species Callithrix jacchus. Next base: position 97,690,897 of record NC_133515.1, read on the forward strand.
TCTGACACTTGCTTTAGAAAGACCCCTTTGAAACATAAATTAGGTTAGCACTATGTGGATTGACAAACCTGTCTGCTTGTAATAATAAGCTTCAAACACTAGCTGGTATTCAAGGCAATTCTGACTCTGTCAGCTTCCATTCTTTGATGTTGGACCACTAACCTTAATTCTTATCGCTGACACCTGGTGTCCATAGGAGCTTTTTTTTTTTTTTTTTTTTTAAATTTTGAGACCAAGTTTCGCTCTGTTGCCAGGGCTGAAGTGCAGTGGCATGATCTCGGCTCGCTGCAACCTCCTCTGACCAGCTTCAAGCAATTCTCCTGCCTCAGCCTCCTGAGTAGCTGGGATTACAGGTGCATGCTAGCACGCCCGGCTAATTTTTGTATTTTCAGTAAAGACAGGGTTTCACCATGTTGGTCAGGCTGGTCTCAAACTCCTGACCTCGTGATCCGCCTGCCTCGGCCTCCCTAAATGCCAGGATTATAGGCGTGAGCCACAATGCCCGGCTATCGGAGCTCTTTTTTTTTTTTTTTTTTTTTTTTGGATATTATTCCTATGAGCCTTTGGTGTTCATGTGAGCTTTTTCCAGGAGTTAGATTTTTGCCTTTTTTCTATTGACTATACTTGACTTAACCAGTAATCTTAATCAGGGTCATCTATTACCCCATGTAGATTTTTTTTTTTTTTTTTGAGACGGAGTTTCGCTCTTGTTGCCCAGGCTGGAGTGCAATGGCACGATCTCGGCTCACCGCAACCTCCGCCTCCTGGGTTCAGGCAATTCTCCTGCCTCAGCCTCCCGAGTAGCTGGGATTACAGGCACGTACCACCATGCCCAGCTAATTTTTTGCATTTTTAGTAGAGACGAGGTTTCACCATGTTGACCAGGATGGTCTCAATCTCTTGACCTCGTGATCCACCTGCCTCTGCCTCCCAAAGTGCTGGGATTACAGGCGTGAGCCACCGTGCCCTGCCCAGATATTTTATACTTCACAAGAGCAAATATCTACCCTGGGCCACTGAGCTGGGCTGTTTCCCTTACAGAGTGGTAAGTCTGATAGCAACAATGTCTTTATAAAGTCTAGCGAGATTATGCAAGACTATTATTATTATTTATGTACCTTTTACACTGGTAGTTTCCAAATGAGCATATTACTTTCATGGGAATTCTAAAAACCAAACAACAACAACAAAAAGAAATAATATATTCACATCCTAAAATATCACAAGACCTTTAGAGATCTTTAACATTCCTGGTACAATTAATTGGCTAGGTCATTTTTCTCACGTGGCTTCTCTATTTTGAGTATATCCTGTCCTTCAGTGCCACACAAAATTTCTAAGGGTACATAATGAACTTATAATACTTATTGTCCTTTGCTCAACTTCTTTTGACTCTGAAAATGAACCTTCTTCCCACTTACTGGCTCTTCTCTTGAACCCTGAGACAACACCATTGACCTTTACATCTTATGCTACAGTGTCTGAGGTGTCAATTTGGTCACTTCCCACCTCCATTTCTCCTCTCAGCTTCAGATTAAGCCACCAGTGACTTTTCCTTTTTCTTAAGGACTGAAGTCTTAACATGGGGTTAAACATGTGTATTCTCATATTTATTTACTTCTCTAGACTTTATTTTGCACTGCCACAATTTTCTTCTTTTTCAACAGAAATTACACATGTTCTTCCTTTTGCTTGGAAATCTTCCCCTCTCCCCTTCTTTTTTTATTTAATTTCTACTCATCTCTTCAGTTCTCATCACTTATTGGGGCAAATGTTCCTTGAACAAGTAAATCCTTCCTATTTTAATTCTCATATTACCCTGTGTCTTTATGATGCTGTAACTATATTTGTGGGATTTTTTTATGGGTGTCATCAGTCTATCTGTCAGTCTAATATTCATGAGGACACTGATTATGTCTGTTTATGCTCAAGAATGAATCTTAGCTTCTAGACCACGCTTGGCACACAGAAGGTTCTCTTTTGTATTTGTTGAATAAATGATTACATCTTTTGAATTAAACAATTAAATTAGAGTAAATTGAAAAAAGTATAATCATTTTCTATATTGTCAGAAGTGTGCTGGAATTCTTTAGGATTGATTCTTATTACCAACTCTCTTTCCCTACCTTTGCATTTATTGAAACGTAATTTTTAAGAATTGATTTTTTAAAAACCATTTGATTGTTATAGATTTTTTATTCTCTTAAAACAGATGGTTGATTAATTTGAGGCAATAAGAAGGATTCTTCTGTGCTTCAAATGAATTTTAGAGTCAATCATTTCTGGTTTCAAATTGCACTTATGCCATTTATTACAATTGTGACTTTAGGCCAGGAATTCTTAATCAGGAGTGATTTTGTGTGCTAGGAGATATTTGGCAGATATCTTTCATCCTCATGACTGGAGGAGCACTACTGGCATCTTGTGGGTGGAGGACAAGGATGCTGCTAAACATCCCATAATACACAGAACGGTCCCCCTCAGTCCCAACAAATAATCCTCTTACCCAAATATTAAATGTGTGAAGGCTGAGAAACCCCACCTTAGGTAAATTACTTAACCTTTCTAGATTTAGTTTCCTCATTACAAAATGCATATAGCAATATGTACTCAAAGGACTGTTGTACAGTATAAATTAGATAACATGTAAATGCCTAACAATATAAACAGAACAATCCATTTCATAGAAACTAGATGGTATAAATAGTACAAAATATTACTCAAGCTAGAAGGGTTTTCTTTGACTCTACACATTTTTCTGTCTTGCCGTTTCTTTCTTTCTTTCTCTTTCTTTCTTTCTTTCTCTCTCTCTCCTTCCTTCCTTCCTTCCTTCCTTCCTTCCTTCCTTCCTTCCTTCCTTCCTTCCTTCTCCCTTTCTCTCTTTTCCTCTTTCCCTTCCTTCCCTTCTTTCCCTTCCTTTCCTTTTTTCCTTTCCTTCCCTTCCTTCCTTCTTTCTTTTTCATTTCAATAGCTTTAGGGGCACAGTGGTTTCTAGATACATGGATGAAATGTATAGTGGTAAAGTCTGGGCTTTTAGTGTACCTTCCACCCAAATAGTGTACATTGTAGCAAATTGATAATTTTCAGTCTTTATCCCCCTTCCATCCTCCACACTTCTGAGTTTCCGATGTCCATTATGCCACTCTGTATGTCATTAGAGCTGAAGGTTTTTGAGAGCATGTTGTCCTGAAACATGCAACTGCTTTGCTCCATTTCACATCTACTGGGCATTCCTTTCACTGTAGTCACTGCCAAGTAGATCACTTCCATGCAAGCTTTTCACTGCTTCCCTTCAGGGCAACCTGAGAGCACTTTGTTTTAGTCTTCTTTCCATACCTCTCACTTTCTGATCCAGGGCTTCTCTGACATTTCTGAGTGGACACCTGTGAGATCCTGCACCACACTCATGCAAGTGAAAACTGTTAAGTGTGGGGGTTTCAGCACCGTTAGGGCCACCATTGACTGATGAAGTACTGGTAAATCGATGCTTGCCCCTTTCTTCTCTTAGATACACAGCTCTGAGACACACTTCATGGGACTCCCCAAAGACTCTGAGTAACAGGAGCCCAGAGGTGTGGCCAACTCAATGCCATACATATTCTTCTACTGGCTTCTCCTCTTTCCTCGTTTCATTTCTCTTGTTCTTCACTTCCGCTCACTGGGATCATTTCTGAAATAAACTGCGTGCATGTAGGCCTTTTTCCTAGGTTCTTCTTTCAGGAAACTTTAGTACTGATACTTCTCATCCGAGAAATAGAGACTAGAGGCTCAGAAAGATGAGGAAATTTGTCAAAGGTTATGCAGTTAGTGTGGATGCCAAGACTATAAACAACACGTCCTGACACGTTTTCAGTGCTCTTGCCACCGCACCACAGTTTCTCTCCACATTATTGTTTGGCTCAGCTTATCAGTGCTATTTATGTGCTAAGTGTTTTGGTTATTATTAGGGAATGTTAAAATATGACAAGTAGGCATATGCTAATAAAATGCGTGGGGTTTTGGAATGCCAGCAAAAACTGTTTATGCCATGGCTTAAAAAATTATTTAAAGAATTTTAGGTGTTTCACCATCTGGAATGTCTATAAAAATATAAAGCTATATCCCAAGTTTATATTATAATTAAATATGCTTATACATATTATTATATTTCTTTAAGGTTTGTATAACAAGAAGTATTGTTAAAAATTCACCAAATTTCTGTGTTATTTGATATTTCACAAACTCAGTATGCCATCTTGACATGACAAAGTGACTGATTCTAGTGTAATAAAATTACACAGAATAGTGCTCAAAATTGTTAAACAAATGTGTTGAAAAAAGGCTTTAAAGGTCATTTTAAAGCATCCATAATAAATCTGACTAAATAAGAGTAGTCAGAAAGATATTGCTACATTATGTGCTATTTACATTAGTCCGTCTCTAGCATTGCATTTCCCAGAAGTTGGAGAGAGCATGGTGTTCTTCACACAGACAGATCTTCTGTCACAATCAAATTCGCAATTGCTCTTAACAAATTGTAAACTCATGCCAAGAGGGAGGTGATGCATTAATCTGTGTTAATATTTGTGAAAATGCATGTGAACACAGTCATTGAGTCATCCTAAAATCTGGTTTACCTTGCTCAAGAACAAAAGTATCAGCAGGATTTCTGCATTTGTGAGCTCAGAAAAGCATTAAGACTCAGTTTACCTAACTCAGAATATGCTGAATTTAAACCAGTACTGCTGGATCAGGGTTTATTTTGCATCAAAGTAATGGTTCTGTTCTAAATGTAGAAGAGAACTAGGAGTTGTTCTGCAGACAGATAATAGGATAATCAGTTCTAGGGTATGGGAGCTGGACTGTGGAATGTTAGAAAGTATTAACATTTCTCACTCAAACTGCTCAAACGAAGAGCAATTAATGGTATGTTTTTTTCCCCTCCCTCCACTTCCCACCCCAGCCTCCAGAAAAGGCCTTGTAAGACCAGGATTGTATCAGTGGAGAGTTAAAGTGATGTTATTGGCTAGGTTGGAAACTTGCCTCACAGTGGAGATTTTCTTGGTGTTGCTGGACCACCCAATTCTCCGCTTATTTACCTTGTCCTCAGGGCCCATTTAATATGTGACAGTCTTGTGTATCATGCTAAATAACTTGGGCTTTATCTTAAGAATACTGGCTAGACAGAGGCAGTTTTAAAGCAAAGGAATGACTTCAGGTATTTATTTTATTAATAAGCATAAGTTGGAGAAAACTGATGACAGAAAAGTCAGTTTAGATGCTATTGATATAATACAATTAAAGACTACAGACGATTTCCTACGAAAGTGTAAGGAGTGGTGAGCACACAGTTAATGTGGGAGTAAGAGGAAGTGACTTCCTTCACCTGTTGATTAAAGAGATGTTGAATAATTTCACATACGTATTTCGTGTAAGATCTTTCCCACATTGTTGGCTTTTCCTCAGATACACATTCTGCTTTAATATTTATTGACATTCATATATTCATTCACTTATTCAGATATTTATGGTGCAACAAACATATGCTAGATTCTATAACAACAAGGGAAGGAAAGATAAAGATGACATAAAATCGTACTGAGTATAGTGACGGACATAGATCTTCGTTCCTGCTTAGAGGAAGTTACAATCTGCTGAAAGACTTTTTGAATAATATGGTTATATTTTAAAATAATATGGTTATATTTCTTTCTCTCTAGAAAAAAAAGCACTGAAGAGCCAAAACATGTATGTTTTTGCCACTAAATTTCTGAACTGTTTTAGAAAAATCACTTTGTTGTCATCTCCTAATATGTAAAGTAAGGAGCTTGCAACTTCAAAATGCTATGAGATGCTCAACACCATTAGTTATTAGGGAAATGCGAATCATCTAAGATATCACTAGATATCTTAGATAATATACATAATAAGTTATCATTTCACTTCCACTAGAATGGCTGTAATAAATAAAGCAGACAGCAAAAAATGTTATTGAAGATGTGGAAAGTGTGAACTCTCATATATTGCTGGTAGGAATGTGAAATAACAAACTCACTTTAGAAAATAGTTTGGCAGTTTCTCAAAAAGTTAAAAACCCAACTATCATATGATACAGCACATTTTCTGAATGTGATTTCACATTCTTGCACCCAAATCTAAATATTTATTCAAGGTAATGAGAACATAAGTCCACACTAAGACTTTTGAGTGAATTTTTATAGCAGCATCATTATTCCTAGAGTCAGAAACTAGAAAACCCTAAATGTCCATCAGTTTATGAGTAAGTAGACAAAATGTGGTAGATATATACAGTGGAGTATTATCCAGTAATAAAAAGGAACAAACTACTGAATGTCATTTTGTAGATAAACTTTAGAAATGTGTAAAGTGAAAGCATCCAGATATGAGGCTACATGTAATATAATTTTTATTTATAGAGACAGAAAGTAGGTTAGGAGTTTCCTGAGGCTAGATAAGAGTTTAAATGGGCATAAGAAATCTTACTGGGAGCAGGGCACGGTGGCTCATGCCTGTAATCCCAGCACTTTGGGAGGCCAAGGTGGGTGAATCAGGAGGTCAGGAGATTGAGACCATCCTGGCTAACATGGTGAAGCCCCGTCTCTACTAAAAATACAAAAAATTAGCCAGGCGTGGTGGTACGCATCTGTAGTCCCAGCTACTCGGGAGGCTGAGGCAGGAGAATCACTTGAACCTGGGAGGTAGAGGTTGCAGTGAGCCAAGATCGTGCCACTGTATTCCAGGCTGGGAGTCAGAGCGAGACTTGGTCTCAAAAAAAAAATCTTACCAGGAAGATGAATATATTCTACAACTGATTTATGATTATGGTTGATTATTAAGAAAAATTGAATTATAAACTTATGAAAATGGGTGAATTTTATGATTTGTAAAATGTACTTCAACAAAGCTGTGTAAAATATGCTATGAGCAATGGATGATAACCTCTTACTCCAGTATCCTTTGAAAGACATGCAGAATAAAGACGTGGTATGGACAGTCAACACAATTTCTGAATGTGATTTCACGTTCTTGCACAGAACGATTGCTTGAAGTTGAATACTTTTCCTTCAGTGCTTCTCACAATGTGATCTAATATGTTTTGCCTGAGACTTTAGTATTTCATATTCATCCAGTATTTGCCAAAGAGGCACTGTGTTCTTCTCTCACTTTCCTAGAAGAATAAAGGGGGTGTGGCACACAGAAGTTGGCTTGGTGTACTCTATGGAGATGTCTCTACTTGAGTCTGAGCTTCACTCCATTGTACTATAGCTGGCTGCTTGATTAAGGAAATGCAAACATAATGAGTTAGTGCCTGCCAACTCAGGAATTGTGCAGGTTGTCTTTAGTTGTTATTCTCTGTACACTAATTAATACATTAATAATTTCATAGGTATGAGAGGGCTTTTGGGGTAGAGAGAAAGGAATAAACAAAATCCCAGAAGTGGAAAAACCTGGAGTGTGTTTAATATTGTTCATTGCAATTGCCTTTGCAGGAGGAGGGGGGAAAGCAAACGCCTAACGAATATTGTTAATTGCAATTGCCTTTGCGGGAGGAGGGGGGAAGAAAATGCTGGCAAGATGGACTGGGATCATGGGGAACAGAAGTGACAACTTGTAATAAGTACTGTACGTTTCCAACTCACAGTAGTCATCTTGTATTTTTTTTTGAATACATGAATTTTGTATTAGGTGGTATACAATTGGCTTAGTACCTACAGTTGATTGAATTTCCCTTTTGAGCAAATAGAGTTGTCATGTATTTTAGTCTAAAACTGATGCATAAGTAAGCACCTGCAGCAAAGAGAATAAAGGAAATTAAAAATCCCTTAGCAGCTGTTTATACAAAGGGCAGTAAGGAAATTTTCAAAGGTATAATAGGTGGTACATGTTAACTTTACTGGTGATTTTTTTTTCTTAAAGTTTGAAACATTTATGTGTTATAAATCAGGAAGTAGGATAACTTGGAAATGGAGAGGAAAATTATTGAATATTGAAATTAGAAATATACAGGCAAAAGAAGAATAGAGGTAGGTTTTGATTAAAAGTTGGATGAAATAAGTTGGAAGTAAAGAATTAAGAGTGAATGTCCTATCACCTGTGTGAAAGAAGCAAGTGCTTTTGAATAAGACGGGCTTTGGGTTTTGAATTTTGGTCACCAGTGACTAAATCTTGGTTATCCAATGACTAGATGACATTGGTTATCCAGTGACTTGGGGCCTTACTGAACCTCAGTATTACTCAAGTCATAAGGTTGTTGAGTTTAAATAAGACATGGAATTTAAATATTTGGTACTATGCCTGGTTCCTTGTGGTTCTCAATAAATAATGGTAACTTTCCACTGTTCCCTTCACTTTTCTTTCTCCCTCCCTGCAAAGCATAGCTGCTATGCTTCTGCACTAAAGTTCAGTTAGAGAAACAGTAAACTTCATTTCACTAAGTTAGAATTGGCTTGCTGTGTATCCACCCTGGTGTCTGGATGCCTTTTTATATTTGATCTGAGTAAAGACCAAATTCCATCTGGAGTTTATAAAACATCTTTTACTTGTCATTTTCAAACAGATTTTTCTGCATGTGTCTACTAGATGGTTTGAAAGCTGTAAGGAGGAATAAAATCCTGTGAAAGAATTCCAAGGTGGTATGTAGATTTTCTGATGGCAGCAAACAGTTTTTTATTATTAAGAGCACCAAAGTTTATTATCAAAATTATGAAATGTACTTTTCAGAAAGATGGAATATTATGAGCTTAATTAACATGTTTCATTACCTCACTATTACAAGATAAATCCAAAGTTCTTAGTATGACAATTAGATTTCTCCATCACTCATCCTAGGCTTCTGTTTCATCTTTATTATAGATATTTCTTCAATTTTATTACTTGCAAACTGCATTTTATGTTCTTATTCAAACCTCATGACTTCCCACAACTTGTTTATTAAGTAATGAGGCTAGTAATTCAAACTTGGTCTCTGTGATTTAAAACTGTTGTTCTTTTTCCACACCAGAAGGCTCTCCTTCTTTGGTGGTCTATATTGGGTGTACCTTTTCTGATATATACCCTCTACCTTCTTATCTCTATGCTTTTACTCACAATATGCCTTCTACCTGGAGCGTCTTTTGTATTAGCTATTGTTCTATTTATCTTTCATGTCCTGGCTCACATGATACCTTTTCAATAAAGCCTCCCTTGATGCTTCCAGTTGTATTCTAGTTCTCTTCCCAATGCTCCCAAAGTTCCTTAGAACATTTATTATAGCCTAGTATCTAAGTTTGTTCTACTAGAGTTAATATTATGGCAGAGATAATAATTTATCCCCCTAAATATCCACGTTCTCTTTTCTTTGATAGTATATAAAACTTACAACTTTTAACTATGTATGAGCAATATTCTCAGCCTTTCTGATAGATAGGAATGCTATAGGAGTAAATTCTGGCTATTGGAATACAAGTGGAAGTGTCAGGTGCACTAGGAAGTAAGTACTTAATGAGAGTGTGATTGTCCCTCTTCATCCCCTGTTGCTGGCTGGCTGCAATGTGCTTGTCATCTCTGTAGCTCAGACAGCTGTACTGGGCTATGAATTAGAAGCTGTGTGCAGAAGGGAAGAGGAATAAGAAAGAAGCTAAGGTCTCTGATAGGTTTAAAATATATTACCAATTCTGAACTACTACTAGATACCTTTTATATGTGAGATAAACTTCTATTTGTTTAAGCCATTGTTATTTTATGGCTTCTATTATTGCAGCTGTACTTAATTCTACCTGATATAATTGTTTTTATTCTTACTTTCTCTTTTCTAACCCAATCTTCCTCTTCCTCTTCCTCTTCCAGATGCTGTAAACTGCTTGGGGGTAAGAGTTGTGTTTTACTCTTTTCTTTTTTTTTACATTCAATAAACACGTATTAGAGGATTAGACACTTATTCATTTATTCAAACAATACATTATTAAATGTCAGGCACTATGTTAGATAGAAACAATTCAGACATGATCCCTCTCCTGATAGAGCTCAAAATATCATGGGCGACAGCTTCTGAATAATCAATGTTAACAGTGGACCTCAGTATTTGTTCCATCTCATCTTTACCTGGGAGTTTCAGAAGACTACTAAGACCCACATTATTCCCCTAACCTCTAACAATTAAACTAGAAACTCAGGAGGTGTGGTCTGGGCATCTATGTTCTAAGAGCTTTGAGAACCGTTGAATTAAACCAATAAGAAGGTACAGCAATGACTTTGATCTAATTACTAATGGTAGCCAGAGAACACTAATAACAACCATGTGAGAACTGCATTAGAGTTCTGTGGCTGACACCACAAATTACCACAAACTAGGTGGCTTAAAACAATATAAATCTATTCTCTTACAGTTCTGGAGGCCAGATGTCTGAAATGAAGGTGTCATTGGCCTGACTGTAGTCCCTTTGGAAATGCTATAGCTTCTTCCAGATTCTGATGGCTCCGGGTGTCCCTTGGTGTCCTTGGCTTTGTGACTACATTACTCCAACAATATTTGTCTCCATCTTCATAATGCTTCTTTCCCTTCTATTAATCTTTCCTATCTCTTATAAGGACACTTGTCATTGAATTTAGGTCCCAACCAGGGAATTCAGGGTGATCTCAAGATCCTCAACTCAAGTTGACCAATAAATTTTTTTTCAAATAAGGTAAAATTAAAAGAATCCAGGAATTGGGGTGTGGTCCTATCTTTTAGGGGGCCATGATTCTACCTATTGCAAGAACGTCTTATATATTGGGCACTAAGGTAGGTTTCATGTGTTTATTCTTATTAATTCTGTTGTGACTTTTATTGTTGTGATTTTCCTCTAATTTGGTCTTGAGGTTTCTCTCTAGAGAGTGGCTACAAATTCTATCTCTGCTCTGGTGGAAGTTTATGGGAGGTGGTCACGGACGTGTACAGTGTGCTTTTCACGGGGGTCTATCTTTGTCCTGGCAAATGGCCTAATATCTGTCAGATGCAAGATCAGGTGTCCCTCTCTCAGGAAGCCTGTTATATTGCTAGATGCCTTGCAGTTCACATCTGACCTAGGTCCAGTTTGTTCCTGTCCAAGTAGTCACTCTCTAGGAAGAGCTCTGACCAGGAGAGTGAGGTTGGGGTGTATTGGTCAGGTGAGACACAGAGGAGACAGTACAACAAAACACATGAAACAGCAGAAGCAGCACATTATTGACTAATCTTGAGATAACAGGGATGCCCATGAGGGAAGTCCAGAGATAGCAGGATGGTCAGCCTGTGGGGGCAGCAGGTGGGGGCAGGGGGAGAGAAAAAGAACCTGTGTTGTGAGACTCTGCTTTTATTAAGATCCGTGGGCATTATCCCCTAGGCTCTCCTTCTGGAGTTGCAGATTGGCTAGTTTAAAAAAAATTATATGCAAAGCGAGAAACTTATTTACATGACTCTGGTGTTGACTATCTTTTTTTTTTTTTTTTTTTAAAGGTCAGTAGCTGTGGGCATGCTGTGCTTTAGGTCACCGGGATGATGAACAAGGGGGCTATGTCACAAACAACCATGCAGGACGGGGAAGTTTTAACAAGGCCCGAGATGACAGGGTACTACTGGTTTTAAAATAACTACGTTGGTCCAGAAATGGATGCTAAGGTAGCAATCATACAAACAAATTTATGACAAATCCTAATGCTAGATCTATGAGATAACGATATCTAAATTTTACAGATTTCAAAATACACAATATGTAACTCTGGCTTTTTGATAGAAGACAACTATGTTCTTGAGCCCAATTTTTGGTCTTCAAAATTATATATACTGTTAAAATCAATAGTGCTATTCATGAAAGTGTGATGTGACATGCTGGGCAAAGATCAACCTAAAAAATAGATTTCTGGGTTAGTGCTGATACTACCACACAAAGCGGGAAGTCCTGATGCATCTTTTATTTTATCTTGTGGAGCGAGGGAAGGTCAATGGCAGTGTAGGAGATAGTGACATAATTAATTTTCCTTTAGTTATTGACATAAGTCTGGATATTCCTAGGTATAGAAATATGTTCTTTTTTAACTTAACAACTGTTTCTATTTCTGAAAAAGTGAATGAAAAGATCACTGTTTAATGTTTCTCCTATAGCTTGAGAGAAGGAGAGAATGTTCTTGTAGTTTCACAGGGCCTGGTCTCTTCAATAATTAAGGCAGACTGAGAAACATCTGTTTTGATGCCATAAGTTGTCTCATTATGATTTCTTACCAGCAAAAAAAACTGTTTGCTCACATTATATGCACCAAATACATAGTTTCTTGTAGATGTGGTTTATTTTTATTTTCCTTTTTAAATTTTAACTTCTAATGATTGATATTTTGTCAAGAACATGAGTTTTTGAGTCAGTCAGACAGGTCTTACATATATTTTAATCCTGGTCCTAACATTTTCTAAAAGGGAAAATAATATCTACCTTGTAGAGTTGTCCTGAGAACTAAGTGAGACAGCCTGCCACATGGTTGTCACTCAGTGCGCATTTCTTGTCTTCTCTCCCTTTATTCACTTCTCCCAAAAGCTGATTGATAGCAATGACTAGATTTGGATTGCCAATAGAGACAATACTTTTTGCTTTCTACATAAAAAGACCTTGATAATTTGCCTTAAGATCTATGATTCAATTTAGAAAGCAGGTTGATACTAAGAAAAGATAGTCCTTTAAGAAACATCTTACTAAATATCAAAAGACTATAGACATTAGTTTTACAATATGCTCTCAAGGAATTCCATTGGTTATCTTTTAAATTTAAATAATTCTTAGACATTCATAATAATGGCGAACATCTATGAAACTTTAATCCAAGCATCTACCCGCATGTAAGAAACCTAGAAAAAAAATTTCTTAAGTTCACAAATTTACTTTCTTAGAAAATCTTTGTGTCTTAGGAAATTTTACATATTTGGATGTACACAATAAATAATGTGGCTTATTATTTTAGAAAAAAGATCAGAATGCGTGGGAATTAAGGAAAAGTCAGCTCTTTAAAATCATGAGCACTTGCACATACAAACAGCATACAAAAGAATAAACATTAGTGCTCAGCACCTAATTAAAATTTATACTACCTAACCGTGTTTTAAACAGCACATAATTAAAATATGCATGTATTTAGTAGGCTATTTTCTAAAAGAGAAATGCATTTCAAATAGGAAGTAAATAAAAACTTGCCTAATTTGATCTGTTTCACCCTGGAAACTTTACCAAATCTGAAACTTTTTAGTGCAGTTCAATTGGATTTTAAACTACATATCTTTTTTTTTTTTTTTTTAAAGACCACACGAAACTTTGATTTCTCTGTTTATGAGTGGTTTAGAATAGATGGGCATTATGTCTCTATGTTTTATGATGAACACTCTATTGATTTAAGGACAATGCTTTTTTCTCCCTAAGTTTTGGGTCTCCGACTGTATAGGCTGTCAGAGAAAATTTACCCAAGTATCTCAAAATGCTGTAGGAGAGAACTGGCCTTAATGGGAATGTGAAATGTATATTAATTTCTCTGTTATCTTTCTTTTTAATGCGCTTTTCTCTGTGCACACATTTTCTTTAGGTACTTGGTGCTCTGCTGCCCTCTAGACCTTGTCACTACAGGGAATAATTTACTAAACCAGTGGTTTATAACTGAGTTTCTGTGAAGGCTTCAGACATGCCTTCGAGGGGTGAGGGGATTGCTGATAGGGATGGACCATTAACCTGCTTCAATCAGAACAATTCTGCTACTGTTTGCTTTATTTCCGACAAGTCTTTGGAGGATTTTGTTTAAAGGAAAGTTTTCGCTGCTAAGGAGAAAGTTTGTAAGCTACATTAATAAGACTGACACCCCTCATAAACATTTTTCCAACATACAGAAAAGCTGAAAGATTAATATAGTGAACATTTACATGTTTTCCATTGAGATTCCACAGTCGTTAACATCTCCAAGAACAACTTTCGTTTGCATTTATTTTCTCTGTTGATTTTCTGTTTTTTTTTTTTTAATTTTTATTTTGCTCTAATTTTTATAATTTTTTTCTACTTATTTTTGTTTAATGTCTTCTCTTTTTCCTCGATTCTTCAAGTGGAAGCTTAGATTATTCAATTTGTATCTTACATCTTTTATAGTCTGATCATTTATAGCTATAAATATTCTCTGATGATTTTTTTTTGCATCCCACAAATCTTCATGTAGTATATTTTAATTTTCATTCAGTTCCAAATTATGTCTGTGTTTTCTTGTGATTTATTCATTTGCCATCATTATATTTAGAAGTGTGTTTTTTTATGTTCTAAATATTTCTAATTTTTCCCAGATATTTTTTCTGTTATTTATTTCTAATTTAGTTCTTCTGTCGTGAGAGAACATACTGTGTATAATTTTGATCTTTATACACTTGCTGAGACTTATTTTACAGGTCATCATATTAATAAATATCTATTCTACTTATTGTTGGCTATTGACAGAATGGCTAATACTGTTCCTGTATATCCTTATATATTGTTTCCTAATCATGTCTGATTTTCTACTATATCCACTACCAAGAGAGTATTATAGTTACTAGCTATCATTATGGATTTGTATACTTAGAATTAATATAGTACCGTTTCAGACAAAATAGAGAAACAGATTTTTTAATCCATTTTCTATATGATACACTATGTCTACATACATTGACAATCCTAACAAACGATGTTTCGGATTTTGCTTTAAATAGTCATACATAGTTTGTTGTTGTTGTTGTTGCTTGTTTTTTGAGCTGGAGTCTTGCTCTGTCACTCAGGCTGGAGTGCAGTGGCATGATCTCAGCTCACTGCAGCCTCTGCCTCTCAGGTTCAAGTAATTCTCCTGCCTCAGCCTCCTGAGTAGTTGGGAATACAGGCGCATGCTACCACACCTGGCTAATTTTTGTATTTTTAGTAGAGATGGAGTTTCACCATGTTTCCAGGATGATCTTGATCTCCTGGCCTCGTGATCCACCTGCCTCGGCCTCCCAAAGTTCTGGGATTACAGGTGTGAACCCATGAGCATGGCCTAGACATGCATAGTTTTAAAAAGGTAAGTGGAATATTTAAAATATATTTTCTCAAGTATCTATCATTTCTATTGTAGTTCCTTTATTTCTGAAGGTCCAAATTTCTTCCTGATGTCCTAGATCTTTAGTCTGAATAACTATCATACACAATTTTTTTTACAGCAGATTTGCTGGTGACAAATTCTAGCTTTCCTTCATATGAGAATGTCTTTGTTTCATTATTATTCCTACAAATATTTTCACTAGCTATAGCATTGAATCATAGAATTCTGGGTTGATAGTTTTTCTCTTTTAACACTTTAAAGATATTTTTTCTACTTTTTTTTTGTCTCGATTGTTTCTGAGGAGAAATCCATAGTAATTTAAATCATTTTTTCATGTTGTTTTTCTCTACCTGCTTTCGAGGGTTTTTTGGTTGTTATTTTTGATTTATAATGGTTCTAGGTATAGTTTTCCTTGAATTTATTCTGTTTGATATTCCCTGAGATTCTTTTTTTTTTAAGAGAAAGAAAAAGAGGGAAAAAGAGGGAAAAAAGGAAAAAAGAGAAAAAGAGGGAAAAAGAAATATTACTTCATTCCTAAAATAGGTATCAATAATGGCCGATCAATGTTTTGTGTGTTTAAAGTGGATAATGTATATTTTGTGTGTTTAAAATGGAGAGCTCTATTGAGTTTATTGTTCTGGATCTGAGTTCAAGTCCTAGATATCATTATCAATTTTCTGTCTCGTTGAATCTAAATCTCATTATGGGTCTTATGTATCTGGGTGTTATGATCTCTTATTATTACATTAATCCTTTTACCCTTGTATCCTTGTAGCTTTGAAATCTATTTTATTAATTATGAGAATTGCAACTCCTGCTTTTTATTTATTTATTTTTGCTCTCCATTTGGTTGGTAAGTTTTTATCCAACCCTTTATTTTGAGTCTTTGTATATCTTTAGATATACCGTTAGATTTTGTCTGTATCTTTTGATTGGGGGATTTAGTCGATTTAAATTTAGGATTACTACCACTTGATATTAACTGGCTATTTTATCCTTTCGTTGATGTAAATTCTTCTTTATGTTAATGCTCTTTACTTTTTGGTGTATTTTTAGAAAGGTTCATACTGGTTGTTCCTTTCTATATATAATGCTTCTTTTAGAAGTTCTTGTAAAGCAGGCCTGGTGGTAATAAAATCTCTGAGTACTTGCTTGTTCCTAAAAGATTTTATTTTTCCTTCAATTGTAAAGCTTAAATTGGCAGCATATGAAATTCTGGGCTAAAAGTTCTGTTCTTTAAGTATATTGAATATTGGCCCCACTCTCTTCTAGCTTGTAGGGTTTCCGCTGAGAGATCTGCTATAAGCCTGATAGGCTTCCCTTTATGGGTAACTTGATCTTTCTCTCTGGCTGCCCTTAATATTTTCTCCTTCGTTTCGATCCTGGTGAATCTAATGATTATGTGCCTTGGGGTTGGTCTTCTTGAGGAATATCTTTGTGGTGTTCTCTGTATTGCCTGGAGTTGAATAGTGTCCTGTTTTGCTAAGTTGGGAAAATTTTCCTGGATAATGTCCTGAAAAGTATTTTCCAGCTTGAATTCATTCTCTCCATCACATTCAGGTACACCAATCAAACGTATATTAGGTCTTTTCACATCATCGCATATTTCTTGGAAACTTTGCTCATTCCTTTTTATCCTTTTATTCTTGTCATTTTATTTCATTAAGTTGGTCTTTGACCTCTGATATCCTTTCTTCTGCTTGATCCATTCGGCTATTTAAGCTTGTACATATTTCACTAAGTTCTCGTGTTGTATTTTTCAATTCCATAAGTTCATTTGTATTCCTCTCTATATTGTCTATTCTTTTCATCATTTCATCGAACCTTTTTTCAAAGTTCTTAGTTTCTTTCTTTTTTTCTTTTTTTTTTTTTGGAGACGGAGTTTCACTCTTGTTACCCAGGCTGGAGTGCAATGGCGCGATCTCGGCTCACCACAATCTCTGCCTCCTGGGTTCAGGCAATTCTCCTGCCTCAGCCTCCTGAGCAGCTGGGATTACAGGCACGCACCACCGTGCCCAGCTAATTTTTTGTATTTTAGTAGAGACGGGGTTTCACCACGTTGACCAAGATGGTCTCGATCTGTTGACCTCGTGATCCACCCGCCTCTGCCTCCCAAAGTGCTGGGATTACAGGCTTGAGCCACCGCGCCCGGCCAGTTCTTAGTTTCTTTACATTAGGTTAGAACAAGTTCCTTTAACTCCCAGAAGTTTCTTATCATCCACCTTTTAAAGCCTACTTGAGATAATGGAACACAGTCCTTTTCCATCAGGACTTGTTCTGTTGCTGATGAATCCTTTTCCATCAGGGCTTGTTCCGTTCCTGATGAGTCCTTTTCCATTAGGACTTGTTCCGTTGCTGATGGGTTCTGATTTTGGGTATACTCGGCCTTCTTAGGCTGTTTTTTTCCCTTCATTGCAGATGAACCGCCTTTCTAATTAGGTTTCTGAGTCGACGTCCGATTTATTGATTCCCAGTGTTGGGATCCGAGCAACCCACTGTGGCAGCCTAAATAGCAGCGATAAGACTGATGGTGAGGCAGGGCGCGGTGGCTCACACCTGTAATCCCAGCACTTTGGGAGGCCGAGGTGGGTGGATCATGAGGTCAAGAGATCAAGACCATCTTGGTCAACATGGTGAGACCCCGTCTCTACTAAAGATACAAAAAATTAGCTGGGCATGGTGAAGCATGCCTGCAATCCCAGCTACTCGGGAGGCTGAGGCAGGAGAATCGCCTGAACCCAGGAGGCGGAGGTTGCGGTGAGCCGAGATTGCGCCATTGCACTCCAGCCTGGGTCACAAGAGCGAAACTCGGTCTCAAAAAAAAAAAAAAAAAAAAAAAAAAAAGACTGATGGTGCTCTTCTGCCCGGGAATCTCTGGTCTGGCTTCCCTCTTGAGTCCGCAACAAGCGGCTCTGACTTCCCGGAGCTCCAAACTCCGGTCAGTAGGGGAAGCGGTCCCGTTTGCTCTGCATGAAGAGCTGCTGCGTTGAGGCGCCGGCAAAACTGCTGCGGCAGCCACGAGAGTCGCGCTGGTGACCCGTGGGGCTCCTCCACTGGGAATCGGCTGATCCGTAAGTGACGAAAATTCGTCTAAAAGTGTGGCGTCGTCTTCTTCTCTGACCTTTCACTAGGAGCTACAATCTCGAACTGTTAGTGATCCGCCATCTTGGATCTCCAGAAAACCTGAGTTCTATCAGACATCCCTGAGATTCTTGACTCTAAATTTTTGTCTTTCACCAAACTTTGTAAGTTTCTGGCCATTATTTTTTCAGCTATATTTTCCCTAATCTCTTTCTCTTTTCCTTAATACCAATGACGTATTAGTTATAACTTGTCATATTGCCCCATAGAATCCTGACAATCTCACTTCTCTCTCTTATTTGCATTCTATCTTTTCTGTTTTTGAGGTTGGATAATTTTTCTTGAACTATCCTTAAGTTCACTGACTCTTGTCATGTTCTTTCTGCTATTGAGCACATCCTGTGAATTATTATTTCAGATGTTGGATTTTTTTATTGCTAAAATTTCCATTTCGTTCTTTTTTTATGGTTTCTATGCCTCTGCTTAAGCTCCTATTTTCCACTCATTTCGAGGATTTATCATGCAGGGGCATAATTGTAATAGCTGCCTTAAAGACTTTAATAATTCCAACAGTAGAGTCATCTTGGAATCTATTAATTATATTTTCTCTTGAGAACTGATCACATTTTTCTGGTTCTTTGTATGTTGAGTACTTTTAGATTGTGTCTTGCATATTTTATTGTGATATTATGTTGTAGACTCTCAATCTTGTAATATTCCTTTGAAGAATTTTAATATTTGTGTTTTGGCAGATGATCATTTGAATAGGTTCAGACCACAGTATTTGTATTGTTTTCTGTCACTGGTGGTTTAAATCTCAGTTTAGTTCCCAGTCTTTGTAATGATGGTAAGGTCTATCTCACTCACAACTCAAGAGTGAGCCAGAGACCTGCCCTAGTTCATTCACAGGCAAGTCTATTTTTTTTTTTAAATAAGGACTTAAATGAGATAAATAATTTCTAATAACTATCAATACCATCTCTGGCTAACACATCTGATGTACTCACACAACTATCTGTGTGGGTGGGGAGACTTGCATGGACATTGGTTTTCTTCAGAACTGATATAGACCATGGCTGACTTTACCCTTTCTGAACTATGGTTTCCTATTCTGAATTTACTTACTTTCTGCTGTCTACTTCATTCTGTATCTTGAATTTCAGGTTTCAAGGTCTCTTGGCTTTGATCATCTATTCTGACAATCTTTTTGCCTCAGCCATGGCACTCTTTCTCAGGCAGCATGAAGGTATTTATTTTGTTATCTGTGAGCATTCCTTCTCAAGTGAAAGACAAGTCATTCCCCACTCCAACCTTGCTGGATTGACTGGGCTTTCCTTACTCACTCTCACCTGCTATGGCATGGGGGCCAGAGCATTGCATGCAGGTGCTATTTTTACTGCAACTTATCTGGAAATAATGATTTTTTTAATTACAAAAAAAGCAGAAAACTTGTAAAAGTTTCAGAACGTTTTCAGAAATATTTCCTTTCTTCCTGTTCCTGAAAGCTCTGATGTTATTGTAAATAAATAAAAATGTGTCTTTAAAAAAATGTTTAGACCCAGGCTAAATTCTGAGTCAGCAGGATCATTTACCAGTTAGGATTAATTTTTTTTCTTTTTTTAATTGCATTTTAGGTTCTGGGGAACATGTGAAGAGCATGCAAGATTGTTGCATAGGTACACACATGCAGTGTGATTTGCTGCCTTCCTCCCCATCACCTATATCTGGCTTTCTCCCCATGCTATCTTTCCCCAACTCCCCAACCCCTGCTGTTTCTCCCCTATTTCCCCTTGACAGAACCCAGTTTGTGATGCTCCCCTCCCTGTGTCCATGTGTTCTCATTGTTCATCACCCACCTATGAGTGAGAACATGTGGTGTTTGATTTTCTGTTCTTGTGTCAGTTTGCTGAGAATGATGGTTTCCAGGGTCATCCATGTCTCTACAAAGGACACAAACTCATCATTTTTAATGGCTGCATAGTATTCCTTGGTGTATATGTGCCATATTTTTCCTGTCCAGTCTATCATTTATGGGCATTTGGGTTGGTTCCAGGTCTTTGCTGTTGTAAACAGTGCTGCAATGAACATTAGTGTGCATGTGCCCTTATAGTAGAACGATTTATAATCCTTTGGATATATACTCAGTAATGGGATTGCTGGGTCAAATGGAATTTCTATTTCTAGGTCCTTGAGGAATCACCACACTGTCTTCTACAATGGTTGAACTAATTTACACTCCCACCAATGTGTAAAAGTGTTCCTGTTTCTCCACATTCTTTCCAGCATCTGTTGTCTCCAGATTTTTTAATGATTGCCATTCTAACTGGCGTGAGATGGTATCTCAATGTAGTTTTGATTTGCATTTCTGTAATGACCAGTGATGACTAGCATTTTTTCCATTTGTTTGTTGTCCTCATATATGCCTTCTTTTGTAAAGTGTCTGTTTATATCCTTCACCCACTTTTGAATGGGCTTGTTTTTTTTTTCTTGTAAATCTGTTTAATTCTTTGTAGATTCTGGATATTAGCCCTTTGACAGATGGGTAGATTGCAAAAATTTTTCCCCATTCTGTTGGTTGCCGATTCACTCTAGTGACTGTTTCTTTTGCTGTGCAGAAGCTGTGGAGTTTGATTAGGTCCCATTTGTCTATTTTGGCTTTTATTGCCAATGCTTTTGGTGTTTTAGTCATGAAGTCCTTGCCTATACCTATGTCCTGAATGGTTTTGCCTATATTTTCTTCTAGGGTTTTTATGGTGTTAGGTCTTATGTTTAAGTCTTTAATCCATCTGGAGTTAATTTTAGTGTAAGGTGTCAGGAAGGGGTCCAGTTTCTGCTTTCTGCACATGGCTAGCCAGTTTTCCCAACACCATTTATTAAACAGAGAATCCTTTCTCTGTTGCTTGTTTTTGTGAGGTTTGTCAAAGATCAGATGGTCGTAGATGTGTGGTGCTGCCTCCAAGGCCTCTGTTCTGCTCCATTGGTCTATATGTGTTTTTGTACCGGCACCATGCTGTTTTGATTACTGTAGCTTTGTAGTATAGTTTGAAATCCGGTAGTGTGATGCCCCCCGCTGTGTTCTTTTTGCTTAGAATTGACATGGCTATGTGGGCTCTCTTTTGGTTCCATATAAAGTTTAAGGTATTTTTTTCCATTTCTGTGAAGAAGGTCATAGGTAGCTTGATGGGGATAGCGTTAAATCTGTAAATTACTTTGGGCAGTATGGCCATTTTCACAATATTGATTCTTCCTAACCATGAGCATGGAATGTTTCTCCATCTGTTTATGTCCTCTATAATTTTGTTGAGCAGTGGTTTGTAGTTCTCCTTGAAGAGGTCCATTATGTTTTTTGTTAGTTGTATTCCTAGGCATTTTATTCTCTTTGTACCAATTGTGAATGGCAGTTTGTTCTTGATTTGGCTCTCTTTAAGTCTGTTATTGGTGTATAGGAATGCTTGTGATTTTTGCACATTGATTTTGTATCCTGAGACTTTGCTGAAGTTGCTAATCAGTTTCAGGAGATTTTGAGCTGAGACAATGGAGTCTTCTAAATATACAATCATGTCATCTGCAAATAGAGACAATTTGACTTCCTCCTTTCCTAATTGACTACCCTTTATTTCTTTTTCTTGCCTGATTGCTCTGGCTAGAACTTCCAATACTATATTGTATAGGAGTGGTGAGAGAAGTGATCTTTGTCTAGTGCCAGATTTCAAAGGGAATGCTTCCAGTTTTTGCCCATTCAGTATGATATTGGCTGTTGGTTTGTCATAAATAGCTTTTATTATTTTGAGATATGTTCCGTCAATACCTAGTTTATTGAGGGTTTTTAGCATAAAGGGCTGTTGAATTTTGCCAAAGGCCTTCTCTGCATTATTGATATAATCGTGTGGTTTTTGTCTTTGCTTCTGTTTATGTGGTGAATTATGTTTATAGACTTGCATATGTTGAACCCGGCTTGCATCCCCAGAATGAAGCCTACTTGATCATGGTAGATAAGCTTTTCGATATGCTGTTGCAATCGGTTTGCCAGTATTTTATTGAAGATTTTTGCATCTATGTTCATCATGGATATTGGCCTGAAGTTTTCTTTTCTTGTTGAGTCTCTGCTGGGTTTTGGTATCTGGATGATGTTGGTCTCATAAAATGATTTGGGAAGGATTCCCTCTTTTTGGATTGTTTGGAACAGTTTCAGAAGAATGGTACCAGCTCCTCTTTGTGTGTCTGGTAGAATTCGGCTGTGAACCAATCTGAACCTGGGCTTTTCTATGGGTGGTAGGCTATTAATTGCTGCTTCAACTTCAGCTCCTGTTATTGGTCTATTCAGGGTTTTGACTTCTTCCTGGTTTAGGCTTGGGAGGATGCACGTGTCCAGGAATTTATCCATTTCTTCCAGGTTTACTAGATTATGTGCATAGACTTGTTTGTAATAATCTCTGATGATGTTCTGTATTTCTGTGGAATCTGTGGTGATATCCCCTTCATAGTTTTTTATTGCATCCATTTGACTGTTCTCTCTTTTCTTTTTTATTAATTTCGCTAGTGGTCTATTTTGTTGATCTTTTTGAAAAACCAGCTCGTGGATTTACTGATTTTTTTGAAGAGTTTTTTGTGTCTCTATCTCCTTCAATTCTGCTCTGATCTTAGTTATTTCTCATCTTCTGCTAGGTTTTGAGTTTTTTTGATCTTGCTCCTCTAGCCCTTTTAATTTTGACAATAGGGTGTCGATTTTAGATCTTTCCTTGCTTCTCATGTGGGCATTTATTGCTATATATTTTCCTCTAGACACTGCTTTAAATGTGTCCCAGAGATTCTGTTATGTTGCATCTTCATTTTCATTGGTTTTGAAGAACATCTTTATTTCTGCCTTCATTTCATTGCTTATCCAGCCAACATTCAAGAGCCAGTAGTTCGGTTTCCACGAAGCTGTGTGGTTCTGAGTTAGTTTCTAAATGCTGAGTTCTAACTTGATTGCACTGTGGTCTGAGAGACTCTTATGATTTCTGTTCTTTTGCATTTGCTGAGGAGTGTTTCACTTCCAATTATGTGGTCAATTTTAGAGATGTGATGTAGTGCTGAGAAGAATGTATATTCTGTGGATTTGGGGTGACAAGTTGTGTAAATGTCTATTAGTTTTGCTTGGTCCAGGTCTGAGTTCAAGTCCTGAATATCCTTGTTAATTTTGTCTTGTTGATCTGTCTAATATTGACAGTGGGGTCTTAAAGTCTCCCACTATTATTGTATTGGAGTCTAAGTCTCTTTGTAAGTCATTAAGAACTTGCTTTATGTATCTGGGTGCTCCTGTATTGGGTGCGTATATATTTAGGATCATTAGCTCTTCTTGTTGCATTGATCCTTTTATCATTATGTAATGTCCTTCTTTGTCTCTTTGGATCTTTGTTGGTTTGAAGTCTATTTTATCAGAGACTAGAACTGCAACTCCTTCTTTTTTTTGCTCTCCATTTGCTTGGTAAATCTTCCTCCATCCCTTTATTTTGAGCCTTTGTGTATCCTTGCATGTGAGGTGGGTTTCCTGGATATAGCACACCAATGGGTTTTGGCTTTTTATCCAGTTTGCCAGTGTCTGTCTTTTGATTGGGGGCATTTAGCCCATTTACATTTAGGGTTAATATTGTTATGTGTGAATTTGATACTGCTATTTTGATGCTAGCTGCCTGTTCTGCCCATTAGTTGATGCAGCTTTTTTCATTGTGTCAACGCTCTTTACCATTTGGTATGTTTTTGCAGTGGCTGGTACTGGTTGTTCCTTTCTATGTTTAGTGCTTCTTTCAGGAGCTCTTGTAAAGCAGGCCTGGTGGTGATGAAGTCTCTGAGTAATTGCTTGTTCTTAAAGGATTTTATTTCTCCTTTGTTTATGAAGCTTAGTTTGGCTGGATTTGAAATTCTAGGTTGAAAGTTCTTTTCTTTAAGTATGTTGAATATTGGTCCCCACTCTCTTCTGGCTTGTA
Organism: Callithrix jacchus; assembly: GCF_049354715.1. Taxonomy (NCBI): domain Eukaryota; kingdom Metazoa; phylum Chordata; class Mammalia; order Primates; family Cebidae; genus Callithrix; species Callithrix jacchus. The sequence continues at coordinate 97,715,001 of NC_133515.1, forward strand.
GGGTTTCTGCTGAGAGATCCACTGTGAGTCTGATGGACTTCCCTTTGTGGGTAACCCAACCTTTCTCTTTGGCTGCCCTTATCATTTTCTCCTTCATTTTAACCCTGATGAATCTGACGATTATGTGCCTTGGGGTTGCTCTTCTTGAGGAATATCTATGTGGTGTTCTCTGTATTTCCTGGACTTGAATATTGGCCTGCCTTGCTAGGTTGGGGAAGCTTTCCTGGTTAATATCTTGAAGAGTATTTTCCAGCTTGGATTCATTGTCTCCATCACATTCAGGTACACCTATCAAACATAGATTAGGTCTTTTCACATAGTCTCATATTTCTTGGAGACTTTGTTCATTTCTTTTTACCCCTTTTTCTCTAATCTTGGCTTCTTATTTTATTTCATTGAGTTGATCTTTGACCTCTGATATCCTTTCTTCTGCTTGGTCAATTTGGCTGTTGAAACTTGTCTATGCTTTGTGAAGTCCTTGTGTTGTGTTTTTCACCTCCATCAATTCACTTATATTCCTCTCTAAGCTGTTTATTCTCATTAGCATTTCATCAAACCTTTTATCAATGTTCTTAGTGTCTTTACATTGGGTTAGAACATGTTCTTTTAGCTCAGAGAAATTTCTTATTACCCACCTTCTGAAGCCTGTTCTGTTAATTCATCAGACTCATTCTCCATCCAGCCTTGTTCCGTTGCTGATGAGGAGTTGTGATCCCTTGGAGGAGGAGAGGCATTCTGGTTTTGGGTGTTTTCATCCTTTTTTCACTGGTTTCTTCCCATCTTTGTAGATTTATCTACCTGTCGTCTTTGTAGTTGTTGACTTTCAGATTGGGTCTCTGAGTGGACATCCAGTTTGTTGATGATGAATTTATTTCTTTCTGTGTCCTAGTTTTCCTTCTAACAGTCAGGCCCCTCTGCTGTAGGACTGCTGAGGTCCACTCCAGGCCCTGCTTGCTTAGGGATCACCTGCAGTGGCTGCAGAACACTAAGGGTTGCTGCCAGTTTCTTCTTCTGCTATCTTTGTCCCAGAAGGATGCCTGCCAGATGTCAGTCTGAGCTCTCCTTTATGAGATGACTCTTTGAATATATGGGGGTCAGGGAGCTGCTTGAGGAGACAGTCTGTTCTTTATAGGAACTCAACTGCTGAGCTGTGAGCTCCATTGTTCCATTCAGAGCTGCTGGGCAGGTTATGTTTCAGTCTGCTGCAGCAGAACTCATGAATGCCTTTTTATTTTCCCCAGATGCCCTGTCCCAGGGAGTTAGGGCTCTATCCGTAAATGAGACAGACTATGAGAAAGCAAACATATTTTTTAATTGGAGACAAAAGTAACCCCCAAAATTCTGAGCTAATAAAGATGACCAAAGTCATATTTCCACCTTGAATATGTTTAATAACACATTTGTGTTCTTCTAGTCTCTTGCTGTTTGGTATGGTCTGTAGACAAGCAGAGTTGGCATCACCTGAGAGCTTATTAGAACTGCAGGTGCTGCTCTCCATTTCTACTGAGTCAGAATCTGCATTATAACATGATGCTTAGGTGATCCTCATGCCCGTTAAATCTGAGAGGATCTGATCTAAACTGTCTAATTTGGAATAATTGCTTTTGCAAATTTTTTTGATTGACCAGCTACTAGGAGTGATTTTTGTGGCAATACCAACTAAAAATAACATGGCAACTTTGCAGGGGCAGATATTCCTAGAGAGAATCAAATGCTTTTTAAACAAAACATTTGTGTTTATGGCACATTAGTGACAGGGTTTGAGAAGCATGATTTCTTGAACTTAAGTTCTTTTAAAACCTATGCCTTACTCAGATAATAGAGAACATTTCTTTACAAAATATTTGCAGCCAATGGAAAGATTGGTATATGACTAAAAATATTCATTCATAATTGAATAATTTTTTTTTTTGAGACAGAGTTTCACTCTTGTCACCAAGACTGGAGTGCAATGGTACAATCCCAGCTCACTGTAATGTCTGCCTCCCAGGTTCCAGTGATTTCCTGCCTCAGCCTCCCAGGTAGCTTGGATTACAGGCATGTGCCACCACATCCAGCTAATTTTTGTATTTTTTATTAGAGACTGGGTTTCACTACATTGGCCCAGCTGATCTCGAACTCCTGACCTTAGGTGATCTGTGAACCTCAGCCTCCCAAAGTGTTAGGATTATACAGGCATGAGCCAGTGTACTTGGCCTTGAATGATGTTTTGATAATGAGACTGAAATAATTTTAGCAGCAAACCAACCAATATAAATACATATTTATTACATATTAAATGTATGGATGATTCTAAAAGAAGAACATAAAGACATATACTTATTGCAAAATTGATGCGGGAGAAGAACATACACATAAAAAAGAACATATATAAAAGGAAAATGCTTATTGCAAAATTGATGGTGGGAGAAAAACATACACATAAAAATTATGATATTTCAAATTCAAAAGATATTAAGCTAACCATATAGTCAAACCCTTCCTTTAAAAAATTGCGGGTTACATAATTTACCAAGTGAAAGAGCCAAAACTACATTCCTGGACTTCTCTCTCCAATTCTGCTGTTTCAAATTTACTGCCTGTTATACTACCTAAGGCTACGGATTGTTAGATAGTATAATAGGCTACAGTTGTTCACAGGATAGGAAGATCACCATAGGTTGTAGAAACTGGGAAGAGTTTCACTGGGAGCCAAGGGCTTCAGCTGAATCATTTGCAACTCCCCCATCACCCCTGGACACTTACTCTGGTCAACTTTTCCCTATCCTTCACTTTTACCTATAATTTACACTATATATACATATATACCTATATATGCATAATTTATGCTTTAATATCTGTCTCCTCTTGTCCTCTAAAGAATATTAGTTTCACAAGAACAGTAATTTTTGTCTGTTGTTTCACCGGTGTGCCTCCAGTGCCTAAAACTGTGCTTGATACTTGGTAGGGACTTCATGAATAGTTACTAAATGAATAAATCCATGAATGAGTTAGGAAAATAGTTTCCTAGATTTAAGCATTTATTTATATGGAAAGTAATGAAAGGCAAGAGAGACAGAAGAGTGGAGGTTGGAATTCAAAGAACCTTGAATGCTAATGGAAATAATTTGGTGCTTACTGGTAGTGGGTATCATGAAGACAAAATTTTGCCATTGGCTCAATGAACACATATGGGTTTACGTTTAAGAAATTATGATGTATTTATTTGATTATAATGAGTACTTTTCTCTGAGATTCTAGGTAATGTAGATGTTTAATTTTAAGATATATTGGAAATATTATTTTGTCATGCCGTCCTGTTAAAACACTAGAAAAAAAATCTTTGGAAGAGAAGTTTTGTTTTGATTTCGTAGCTGTATATTCATCCATTTATAAGTGATTATTATGCACTTTGAATTAATTAATATTTAAGCCAAAGTACAGAGTAAGTCCTGTTACCTATAATATATTTTGCAAATGTTGTCTTCATGCCACTGTGGGCCTCAGTCAATTCAAGTTAGAAATTTCAAAATATTTCAATAAGTATTTTCTACATGAAGCAATTCATATTTTAATTTTTTCCTCCGTAAAGATTGTTTTCTATTGCATTTGGTTGCAGAAAGGCTTTAGTTTTATTGTGTGACAAAAGGAATCAACAAGCAAATGCAAATAGCCTGGGAACATTTTGAGAATTATAATTGTTTGGCTTTAACCTCACAATCTCTTTTTTCCCCATCTGAGGAAACTGTTAATATCCCTCTTTTAATTTCACCATGTCTGTGGGATATTTTGTATTAATAAAGTTTACAAAAGTTTTTGACTGATCTCACATAGAACACAGATGACAGAGTGATACACATTTTAAATAACCAATCCCAATGTATTTTTTTTGTGATTTCTAAAGCAATTATAACCAGTACAAAGAAGCAAGAAAGGCCTATTTAAAATCTCAGTGGGTGATTGATCCTTCAGGTTTAAGATGGCAGACTGAGCATGCATGTTTTCTTCCTGTGAGGCCCTGTTTTGCACCATCCAGTGAAAAGCAAGGCCAACATAATATGAATGGGGTATCCTTGATTTAGCCAATATGTTGATCCTACTCTGCTTCCTCCCAAGATCTAGCTCCTTCCTAAGCTGCTATGATCCTTTTGAAATTGTAAATGTGTGTATGTGTAGGCATGTATTCTATAATAGTGCTGAAAAGCAAGAAATAATTCCATAAGTAGACCAGATATTTTGCATAATTTTTAAATTATAGAAGGCAGGTAGGATCAGATTGACAAAGGAAATTATAATTTGAAATAGACACAGACAAGGATAGAAGCCAGCTGTAACGGTGAGAATTGTTTTTACCACAGGAGCTCCGGAGAAACTCAGTATAGGGTCAGGTATAAATCAAGAAGGTCCTTGGGGTAGTTACTAGGATAATTGAGCAATAATTCTTTGTAGAGGAGCTCCATCTTTACTTAAAGCAACCAGCGGATGGGGTTTGTTCCAAGTCAAAACCCTGAGTAATTTTCTTTTAATAATGATCAGGATAGGGGCACATAGTGTATTAAGGCCAGAGAATAAAACAGAGTGGAGTTCAGTAATAAGTTTTGTTCTCCACGGTGGTGTTTTCTTGTTTTATAAAATACGAAACCAGAATTATTTCTGAAATTTAGTTTTCAACTTCATAAAGTAGTAAGTCTTGTTCTCCATGGTGGTGTTTTCTTGTTTTATAAAATATGAAACTAGAATTATTTCTGAAATTCAGTTTTCAACTTTATAACTTTAGTAATAAAGTCAGCCTATTAGTTTTATTTCTTGACATTGAATGTAGGCAATTGTGCAAGATTATTATTTTATATATTTTTCAAGGGCATAGTTGCACCGGAAGTAGGTTAGTTTAATACATTTGTGCAACTTCCTTTGGACACACTGGAATAGTAAAATCATGTTGATTAATACAGTCAAATAGTAATGTTGTGAAAACAGTCTTAGTTTTAATCCTATTAATTGGTGTGACTTTAGGTGGCTTCTTTTCTCACATAGATTTAAATGAGGCAAATAGACATATTTTATATCAATAAAATATACTATCTACCAGTAATATATAACAGACTCAAATTTTTATTCATCAAGCAACATACAATTAAAATATAAAACACTCTTACATATACAATAAAAAGGAGACCCAGACAAGTAAAATATACATAAGGTTTTATAGAATCTACTTGTTTAAATAAGTATATATGTAGATGATATACCTTCTTTCAAACACCTATGGAATATGTATAGAAATTGATCATATGTTAAGCCTCAAAGAAAGTCTCAGTATATTTTCTAAAACCAGAAATTGTTTAGGCCAAATTGATCGCAATGTAGTAAAACTTAAAAGGGCAACCAAAGAAGATTAGAAAGTTAAATTGATGTAAGAATACAGCAACAACAATGTTTTTGAATAGCTCCTGATTAAAAGAAGAAACCACCCTGAAATTACAAACTCTTTGGCAATAAGTCATAATAAAGAAGAAACTATAGGAGATGCTGCCAAAGATGATACTAAAAGAAAAATGTACATTAGAATGCTATGTTAAGATGATAAAGCATAAAACTAACAAAAATGACAAATATAATAAGCCAAAAATAGTAGAAGTGAAAAAACTAATAAAGGTAAGAAAGTCTTCACGCACGAAAGCAAATAAACAAAACCATTACTATGAAAAGATTCATCCATTTTCCTCCAACCCACCCCACCCTTGCGAAAATTACAAACTTCTGGCAATTCCAAAAATGAAAAAAGAGAACCCACCACTCTCCTCTCCTTCCTTCCACTCACAGATACTGCACATCAGGGAAGAAACCACTGATCTGATTTTTATCAGCATAGGTTACTTTTGCATATTCTAGAATTTTATCTAAATGGAATTATACAGTAAAATAAATCCACATTGTATGCCTCAATCACCAATTTCTTTCTATTGTTGAGTAGTTTTCCATTGAATGTGCCACAGTTTATCTATGCACCAGATGATGGCTCTAATTAACAAGCTGCTATGAATATTTTTGTACAGGGACTTTGGTGGACATACATTTTCATTTCTTGCAGACTCACAGGGTAGATTTATGTTAATGTTTCTAATAAACTGCAAGAAAGGTTTACAAAGAGCCTGTAATATTTTACATTCCCACCAGCAATGTTTGTGAGTTCCAATTGCTCTACATCCTCTCCAACATTTTTTTTTTCACCTTAGATATTTTTGAGAGTAGCTAAAGAGAAAGCTACACTTTAGCTATTCTTGAGAGTAGCTATAATGGAGCTATACTTTCAAGAATATCTAAAGTAGAACCATTTTAATTGGAAAATTTTACATTTGCATTTAATTGGAAGTTTTAATTTGCATTTTCTGATGACTGATGATTTTAAACCTTTTTTTCATGTATTTATTAACACTTTGAAAATCTTCCTTTGGGAAGTGCTAAATAGATTTTTCATTTGTCACAATGGCAGATTTGGAAGGGAAAGCAGTTTATAAATTAATTTTAAATAGTTAAACTTAATTAAAGAGCCCTCATTAATATTGGCCTTGCTGTCTACCAGGCAATTAGGCACTCTTTCCTCCCTATAAAGTAAATACTATCATCTCCATTTTGGTAATAAGAGACTTTTAACTATAACTTTATAAAAAGTGACATACCCAGGAACATTTTTAAAAAACAAGTTAACATGAGCTCAACTTAATAAAATTGTTAATAAAATAAAATTGTTTAATGAAAGTGTTTAATAGGATCATGTTTATATGAACCTAAAAGAGCTTAAACTGTTTGAAATTCTTTTATTTTCTGTTTTTTTTTTCATCTAAGTTTGGTCTTATTCATAGTTATTCATTTCTATAATTGAAACAAATAAGATTGTATTATGTATAATAATTTTTTGCTTTAAAGTTCTTATTACATATTTTGCTGTTGTAGAAATCATATTTCTGATTGAAGGTTCTATTTAAAATTTTATTAATTATATTACCATTAATATGAAAAGAATCAAAACTCATATTACCAAAATATATATGATTATTGTTTAAAAAAACATAAAAATAATGAAGCAGAATAAAATAAAATATTATTTAAGGAAAATGGACTTGAAATTAAAGTTTATTTAAAGAACTAAAATAAAGAACATTAAGTTTCTTTGGTAATTAGTGGCATAAAAACATCCTGGGACATGCTTTTGTGAGGATAACATATTAATCATAAAGAACATTGCCTCAGCCTTCAACCAGAAGGTCCCTTTTTAATAAATTAATTTTCTGGTGTCTTCTGAATAAAGCAGCCCCAGTGGAGAAATCTGTCCAGTGGGCATTAAGCAAATAGTGATGCAGAAGGTGTTTTCTTCTATGTTCTTCCTAACTTTTAATCATCAGCCTAAAAGCTTTTTACAAAGCCATTGGATAGTCCCCTGTGGTTAACACAACTATATCAAAGTACAGTACTGTAAAATCTTTCTGAATAATGCTGGGGATAAGAGAATGGGGAGTGAGTCAGGAGCCCAGATACACCTGTTTACCTTCATTAGAGTCTGGATAGCTGGATTCAAGTTACCAAAACACTGACCATGCCTTTCATGTGTGTGTGTGTGTGTGTGTGTGTGTGTGTGTGTGTGTTTCCTCTTGCTATACTTTCTGATGTGAGTGAATATACCTTTTATCACTCCTTGGAGGCAGAGTTATGTCCTGTCTTCTAATGGGCTTGGGACACTAGTAACAATTATCCTTGACAATGGTATAAAACTCCAGATGTTTAAAAGCCTTGTATATTTACGGATTTATGAGCACCTGCTTCCAGCCTTGTGAAGTCAATTTCAGATTTGAGGTAGGTGTCTGAGGCCTAGAGAGTACATAGCTTGACCAATGCCATATTACCCAGTAAAGTAGAATTACTGGGACTAGAAGCCAAATATCCTCACTCTTTCCAAAACTTCACCAAGTCCTCAGTTTTAGACAGCCTCTTCTAGTTGAATGCTTTCATTGTGTGTAGATTTGGGACTGGAGAATTCATTTGGGAAAAGGCCACTTCTCTGAAGCCTTCCAGTTTTGTGAAGTACTAAAAAGTACAATATTTATTATAAATATACAGCAGGGTACAAAGTGTTTATGTTTTTTAACTTATGTAATTTTTTCTTTTACTTTTTCTATCTCAACCTGCTAATCATTTAATTTTCATCTTACATTGCCAAGATTGGGTAGATTAGAAGAATATAATGATACTTTCACATTAACATTTAGGATTTCTTTATTGTATCACACTTTTTTAAAATATAGGAAATTCTGAAGCATGAGGACACATAAAAGGAAGCTAATTAGTTTTAAAGGTCTATAGATCTGGGTTCTGTCATTTATTAGCTGTTTCATTGTGAACACGATTTAACTTCTTTGACTCATGTTTCTCTAACCCGTAAAATGAGAATAGCAATACCTGACTCAAACAATTGTCAGGATGTTCAAAAGCCATCCTATAATGAAAATATCTCGCATGCTGTGTAGCTTAGAGGTTTTCAAGTAAAGGTAGCTATTATTATTAATGTTCTTTTTGTTGTTTTTGTCAATAACACAGGCATTTGCATATATTAAAATATCTTTTAAGAGCTCTTTGTCTTTGGGATATAATTTATTTGAACTCTTCAGAGTATATTTGAAACATAATTTTTTTATAGATGAAGAAGCTGAGGCACAAAAGGTAAATTGGCTTGCCTAAGGGTACTTGGCAGGTAAGAATTAGGATAATGCTAAGTCTTCTATTTCTTGGCCAATAGGTGTATATCGTCCCATATGTACTTCCACATATGCCTATGGAAGAAAATGTCTACCAAACAGATTTTTTATACATATATTTTAGGTCTCAAAAAAGTCTTCTACCATCTTGGAACAGAGAAAGTAAAGACAATGGGCATGTCCTCTTACAAATGATTTCTATGGAAATGTTTCTAAATCTTAAATGCTATAAAATTTGCTTTGTTCCTTATCAACTTTTACAAACAAATCTTTAGAAACTGCTTTACAAAAATAATATATGTTCCCATTTATTTATATGTTTATGGCTTACCCCATTCACTAGACTGTAAGCCCCACGAAGGCAGCAATATTATCAGTGTTTATTCATTTCATTGTATATCCTTAGTACTTTGAGTAATGAAAGAATGAGTTAATCATATAGAATTTAGAAAGTATAAATATGCAAAAATAAAACTTTCAATTTAACTTACCTATTTTAAATACTGTATATGTAATTTTTTTTTACAAAAATGAGATCATGCTGTTTTGTAATAAGCTTTTTTTAAATCTTAACAATATAAATGGATGTTTTCTCATGACAATAAATATTTGTCTTTTCAAATGTAAAGGTAGCATTTCCATATACAAATATGATGTAATTTATTTTTCATTGTTGGGCATTTACATTGTCTTCAGTTGCTCTACATTATAGGCAATACTTCAGTCTTTGCATATATCCATACCACTTCTCTTTGGCTACATTACTAGAAGTAGAGTTTGCATTTCACAGATGTTAATTACAAAAATTGCCAAGTTGTCTTCCAGAAAGATGCTGCTAATTTACACTCGAAGGAGCATTGTAGGAGAGGGAGGGTTAGTTTTCCTGAACTTTTTACCTCACTAATATTTTCTTTCATTATAATTCATATCTTTATTTAAAAATCTTCACAAATTTGGTAAAAGTGGGATCTTCTTTTATGATTTGCATTAATTTTATTACAAATGAGGTTTAACTGTTTTATACTTATCATTTAATTTGTTTTGTTAATTTTTCTCTTGGTACTACTTCTGTCTTTGTACTCTTTCTTATTAAACTATTAATAGGCCAAAGTAGGAAATAACCATTTCTCAAATTCTTTGAATTCGTAAGGCATCAATTAAGAAAAGAAACCCAAAACCAGCATGCCTACTTCATCCTGTGTTGTGAGACATGGCTGTGTGTCTAGGGTATTTCAGTTTCCTGAAGGGTAGTAAGTAGAAAGTGACTTGGTAAAAAATAAAAACAGTAAGATAGATTAAAGCCAGACAATGGAAGAGTTAAGATTCATGCTAATGAGTTTAGACTTGAATCAGCAGCCAGTTACTATAAAAGAATGTATAATTTATTCATCCCAAGTTGTTATATCTTGATGAGTGAATAGCTTACTACTTGTGCAGCAGTATGTAGTTTTTTAAAGTAATTTTTCTGTTAACAGAAAAGGATAATTTGGACAGGATAGTAGGAAAAAAGATCAGCTTAAAGTTTTTCTTACCCTTATCTCATTTCCCCCAACCAGAATTAATGCACCCTCCTTTCTGTTCCCTTGGTACCTTCTTCCATTACAGCACTAGCTACATGCAATTGCAGCACGTAACATCAATATTATTTTTGTATGCATCTGTGGTGTCAACTCTAAGGCACAGTCCAAAAGGGCCTTTTCTGTTTTGTGCGTTTCCATCCTGTTGAAAGGATGGTTTGGTTCAATAAAGTTGTATTAACGTCAGAAGCCCCAGTTGCATTTCTTGTCTTGTTGGCCAGAACATTGATTCCTCTCATTCCTCTCCATGATTACTTGAAATGAAGATCTGGTTTAGCTAATCATGTCTTTACTCATTCTACTTAACTAGAAAGAAGAAATTACAATAACAATTAATTGTTTATCATTGTTCAAAAGCTTACTTCTGGTTGAGGGCTGAAGTGCTTTTCTTACTCTGCCTCATTAAACACCTATATTTTCTCTTTCAAAATTACATTTTATAAAAGGATCAAGAACACTATAAATGATAGAATCTACTTTATAGCACTGTGCTTGTAGAAATATTATGCTTAGTTGAAATTGAGATACTCTATGTGAGAGGAGAGCTCATATTGATTTGGGGTATATAGTACAATGTAAAATAAGACAATAGAAAGAAACAATCACATAGAAAAGAAACCCTATTGATTTCTCTTCTCTTGAGCATGAACCCACACATAGCTACTCAAATGTTTGTGCTTCTACTATTGGAAATAAGTAATACAAAATAAAATGACAGCCATTATGAGTGATCTAGAAAAGGCTCATTCTGAGTAACACAGCAAAGAATTTGTCTTCATTTAACTGTGTTTATTTCTATAATATATGAGAATTTTCCCCCTAAATTTAGAACTAGAACATTAATAACTAGATAAATTTTATAGAGAATTAATTGTGTTCCTTCAGAAGCAGCTGCTGGGTCACACATGCGGCAATTAATACTTAGCAACTTAAAATCTTAAGATCTCTCTTGATGGGTGACTTTGGGATTCTTAGTTAACCCCATTTCTGTCTAATTTGCTTTTCTGTAAATCAGGAGGTCCTATGAGGGTCTGGTATGCTGTATTTGCACATGGCTTTTGCAAATAAGGGCTGAGAATTCAAGTTAAAGGTGAGAGAGGAGTTCAAGTTGTGTTCTGTTTTGCATTTCTGAACTTCCAGGCTTCAACTTTCAGGCTTCAAGAGAGGTGCTAGGTATGTCTTCTTTAAATATATTATTACCTAATAGTGATTATCTTCCCTCTGTATATTAAAAAGTATATCATCTTAGGATTTCTGTCTTTTTTCATGGTATTTCAGAATGTCCTAGGATACAGTAGGTTTAATCAAAATGAGGCAAATAATCTGCAACTGTTTATTTGAATAAAGAATTCAACGTCTTCATGACATTATTATTGCATTTGTATATAAAGGGAGGAAAATGGAATGCTCAAAATGCTCTTCTAACATAAAAAATCACTAGTATTTATATCTTTTAGGAAACAAGAATGCAATTTTCAATATTATCAGAGAAAATAATAATCGAAATATTGATATTGATCTGAATCACAAACTTGGAAGTCTAACAGATTATATTTCAGCTGTTACTCAGTAATCCTGAAAGTCTCTGTGGTGTCCTACGACTCCTTTGTACAAATAACACTTCGAACAGTTTCCATAGCATCCATAACAGATTATATTTTTCCATAATTAGTATAAGATTGATCTTTTATAGATGTTTTGCATTCACCATTTTATCAAAACTAGCTCTATGAGGCAAAATAATATTATTTTTCTGGAGTTGCAGGGAGAGATAAATTCTTTTTTTTTTTATATTTCAGAGATTTCTATCATCAGCACTTAGGAACACATGTACTTTTAAATGTTAGCACTGTAATATCATTACTTAGCACCAGAGGGGAAAGAAAGAGGTGACCTAAGAAAATTACAACTTAAAATATGGAAAAGGAAAGGGCACAGAGAGCTTTTACAAAGGGAACTGTGGGACACTTAATATTTTGCATTTACAGTTCTTCTATCTGTTGACTGTAATCAGCACTCCGTTTTAAATTTGGATCTGTGTAGGCTCCCTTAAATATCTCACTGCAGTGCAATACTTTCTTAGCATCCCAGTGAGAACATTTGTGATGCATCCTTTTAAGGCTACATTGCTTATAGCATTTCATAAGCACTACTTCTACGTATAAATGAACACTATCCTGTTTATTTTTTATTTCTTAATTCCCAGCAAGGATACTTACCAGCTGATATAAATAAGTCCTTATCTTCAGTGCAGCATAACTTGCCAACTTTCTTCTGTATGGGGTTGATAAAACACAGATAAACTTTGAATAGATGGGGATATAGTTGGAGGGGTCTTTACAAGATGTGAAGACAGCTCTTTTTTGATGGCTAAGTTGAAACTCCAAGCCACTCTTAGAATGAACACCAGGCTTAGAGAAACAGTCCTGACATTACTCCTTTGTTAGAGAGTTTGGTTGCGTTCTTGATCTCTCTAGTAGAGCAGGTAACTCTATAGGATGGATGTGTTGTGCTCCAAAGTCATTCTACATGAGCCCTTTTGGAAGAAGGGTGAAACATTCCTTTGTGAAGCCTTGGGAGGGTAAGCCTTGCAAAGTTCTCAAAGCTCCCAGTTTTGTAGGGAAACCAAGTTGAAATTACTCTATAATGATTTCATTTTTAGTGTACTTTTGGGTATAGGTACTAATGTTGTTTTCAAAAACAATTTCATCATTCCTATGGCAAAATATTCCACAGACCACAGTCAACAAATATAGATCAGATGTTTCTCTCTTTCTCTGGAATGAAGCAGGAAACTGCTCATTTTATACATGTTGATTCTGGCCAGAAAACCCAAAACATTTACAATTTCCCCTTTAGAAACTTTGCTGTGTGTCATGGGGAGCACACCCAACATAGAAACAGTTAAGGAATGTGTCTTTGCCACAGAGTATAATACAATAGGAGTAACTAGATATAAGTGTATTATTTTTGTGTGTTTTAAGTCTACATGGTCCCAGTAATGTTTCTGTTCAATTGACACTTAATGAGTGAACTTTTAAGTTCAGATGAGACAGTGCAGTAGTTAGAAATCATAAAAATGCTCACTGAAACACAGGGGTCCTTTTAGTTTAAAGGCATTTGTAAATTCAATTTTTTTTATTGATGGAAGAGAGTGGATTAACAGTTCTGTTCACTCTTCTTATTGTGTGACAGCTCTCAAGTGAGGATGTATTTTTCGATAAGAAAGTAGCCATATCAGTTCACGGAAGAAAGCGGTTAGCAGTATGTCCTTGGGATTCGAACATGGATTTTTCTTTTTCTTTTTAAGCTTCTAGACAATACTGAGAATGCCAGGGCAATATATGAGGGCAAAGTAGAACTGTATGTATGGGAGATCAGTTAAAATCTAGTCAGGAACAAAAAAGCAAGTAAGAAGCATGGCTTTCACATTGGCAAGTACGTAGGTTGAATGCTGTCTCCTTGGATACTGTCAGTCTGGCATGTGGATTATAATAACTTTGATATAAGGGTTGCATTTCTATTTTTAGGATTGAGTTAGGATTTTCAGATGTCTAAAGAGTCTTAGGCCTCTATAAGAAGCTTCCTTTTGGTTGCCATGTTGGATCTAAGACTCATGTGAATAAAACAAATCATTGGTCCTGGTGCCTATGGAGAAAACAGCAAATTAATAGGAAGAAATATTATTATAGAAGGCTTACACCTAAGACAATAGGTTTTGATACTTAACTATTCTAAAAGTGAGCAGGATATGACAAGGCCCTTTCAGTGAGGTTTAAGTGATGTCTTCCTTTAACCAACTTCAAGTGAACTCAGTCATGTCTTGATGTCACAGCACTGTTTTTTCAGTGCTACTGGTAGAAATTCTGGTACCTGTGAATTGAATACGTACACACAATTTATTAGTATTTTGTAATAATGAAGCACAACATTATTTAGCATTTAAATGTTCTAACGAGTGGCCACTAGGAAAGTAATCAGAAATATCATAGATTATCCATTAATATATTATGTGGACATTTCTCAGCCTTCTGTTAACTATAGTTTTCTTGTTAAGAGCTTTGAGGAGTACATCTGATCACTTCAGTTCTGTTTCTACACAAACATTGATCAGTTTATAGTTTTGGAATTCATGTTAAAGTCTGCTGTCCACTGATATAGTCAATGAAGTCATTGATGAATCTGTAGGGCTTTAGATACTTCTTTGCAATCTCTGTTTTAAGTTGTATGCCCTGATAACTCTTTATAACAAGTATATCAATCATGGCAGTACAGTCATTTAAGCGTTTTGCTAGTCATTATTTTTCACATCGCTGAAAATGGCAACAACTGCTAAATTACATTTCTATGAACATTTAAAAATACAAAGAAAATTGGTGGCCCCAAGGAGAAGGATAGGCTGCCCTCTTTGTTTTTAGAGCTTTTTTATATCAAAGACTGAAAATAGAGCAGGTTTTATAATTTTGTTGAGCAATGCCAAAAACATTTGGAGCATACTAATCATGCTAAATATTCTTAGCATCCCTTTGTGTTTTTATGCCTGTGCCATAAATTACAGGAAAAAGATGAGAGAGAAAGTTCTTCATATGGCTATCTGAGAAGTGTCTTCACTTGGCTATCTGAGAAGTGTCTTCACTTGTGCTTCATATGGCTATCTGAGAAGTGTCAAAGGTAATCTATATGTAAAATATTCCAAGCATTGTATCTAAAAATCAATGTTCTAAAGATTGTATTTATCGCTAAATCAATCTATCATCTATCTATAATATTGATTTCCCTCTTTTTCTCTCTCCCTTTATATATATCTATAAATATATATAAAGTGAATATATATATGTATATATAAAGGAATATATGCATCTAATACATACATATATATATATATTCAAAATAGTGCTATGCTATTCAAAAAAGGTGCCTGTTTTGAAAGACAACATCCAATTGGGTTGACAAAGTAGAATTGTTAGTTGCTAATGATTAGTGTAAAAGTTCCTGAGAATGAAAAATAGCTGGAGCTATTCAGAGAAGCCACATTTTCTCACAAACAAGCAGAAGCAAGGATTCCTTTCCGACGCTAGTGAAGCTGAAACATCAGGCTCTCAGCCTTATCCCTGAGAGGAAAGCAACATAAAACTGTGCTATTTCAGCTCCACTAGACGCAAAGAGTCCTCATTGTTTTTACAACTGGTCATTGTCATGAGGTGTCATCAATGCACAATAAAGGCCAATGTGACTGTTAATAGAGCTTAGAGAGTCTGGAGATAAGCTCTGGCAAGAATAACAGGTTCTGCCACTTGGGCAACACGCACAGACAACAAAGAAGGACTTTTATTAACTCACTTACAAACATTTACTAACTCATAGCTAGAGAACAATTGTTTTCCTTTTGAGAGCTACTGATTTTCTTTCTTATGCAAAACAATTTAAATTACCTTTAATGTAATTTAAATTATATACACATATACATTATAGTCAGATGAAACACTATTTTAAAATGATACTGTTTAATTTTTAACACAATTACTTTATCAAGCACCTTCCAAGAAAACATAATGCCTTGATTTCATTCGTTTAATTTGAATGCTATAAGAAACGAACATGTTTGTACATTAAAAATAATACACATAGGAATTACATGGTGGTTAATATATCTTTTTCCCCTCATGTTTACTTTTTCAGTTACTTTTTTTCCTTGTGTTTTTTAAGTTTATTTCTATTTTTTCCTTGATTTTCATTCTGGCATTCATTTTTATTTTAAATTATTGCAAACATATACTGAAATTACTTGATAAGCACCAATTACATAACTATGGAAATTAAATTAAAATACAGCATGTTGGTATTAAAAATCTGAACTTTTACATTACCTTTTAACTGCCAATTCTGTCAGCATAGTTATTGATCTATGTGTTGGCAATATAACTGTCTTTCTATCAGAATATGTTAGAATTCTATTTTTCTATTTATTAATATCTAATATCTGTGTATATTAATTTTGAATACTACTAAAGACATTAGAGTTCTCATAAAAATAACATGTATATTATAAAAATTTGTGCTTTTATTTATTAATCTTAAAGTAAAATTAAATTCTTCAAATTGTTAATAAATCATTAAAATATATTTTAAAAAATTAAGGGAAAGAATCCTAGATTTATAATTAAAAGCACATTCCTAAAGATATGATAAGTCATATCTCTTTATTTTATTATTATTTTAGTCATTATGGTAAATATTTTATTTTCCAGTTCTTATGTACTAATGAAACAGGGTGTAATTGAGTGTTTAGTCCTTATAAATAACTACATATTTCATCCATGAGAGTGATAAGACTAGTCAATGACTAGAAAACATCATTAATTCTTAAATCTGAAAGACATCTCAAATATTACTTATGATTCTACCCTCTTATTTTAAGACTAAGACATTGAATTAAATGTTAATTTGTCTAAAGTCATCATAGAGCAAATTAACGATAGAGACAAGATTGGAAAGTGAAGTTTCTGAAACATCGAATCAACTCCACATTAGGGGTAGAAGTCAGAAAGCTTCCCTAATAGGCAAAAGGGACCTAGCTCATGAATGTTCAGATCAGGGCTCAAGACACTGAGCTCTCAGAGCACTGTCAGTCCCAGATATAAGGCAAAGAATTAGGAAATTTATAAGAAGACCATCCAATGAAAAGGTGACATGCACAGGTCTGGGGCAAAGGAGTAGGAAGGCTTCATGGAAGGTATACAATTTGAGTAGGGTTTTCAGACATGAGTAGGGCTTTTCTAGCATTCCAGTCAGAAGGGCTACATGTGCAAATTCTGGTTGTGTGAATGGACTTAGGTTTGAGCAACAGTAAAAGTTAAATGTAGCAGGAATGTGGACTGAGTCAGGGAGGAGTAGATGGAGACAGATGGGTGGGTGGTGAAAAGCTTCATATGCCAAATTACATGACTGGGGGTTGATGGGTAACACTGTTCCTAGAAACAGGAGAGTCTGTGATAGAAAATGTAAGATAGAATGAAGGGTGCTGAGGGCATGTGATGGAGATGAAGTTAGAACAGTGGTAGGGTCCTGCCCTGAAATAGAAGGATCTGGTTTCTTGTAGTAAAGCAATTCTCATCATATTACTTGTACTTAAAGGTCACCTTGAATGTGGAATAAACAAAATTTTGCATTTTGATTGAACTAGAAATAGCCAGAGACAACTTCATTTGACTATTAGTTTACTAAATTGTTTTTTCCTGCCCAGAAAAGGAGGAAAAAATAGTGAGATAATTGACAAAAATAAATAAATAGCATACTTCATAAACTAGTAGTACTTCCTACAGTAAACATGCCTTAAGACTCATATAATGTTCTAAAATATATTTGTAAATTTTGAACTGTAGCACAAGTTTTGGGGTTAAAGGTTTACATACCAGATGGGGTAAAGACAGGTTTTGTTTAAATATAATTTGATATCAAGGAAGTCATCTTTTTATTCTGATCATTAGTAAAACACAACAGAAAATATCTATAACTTAGGATAAACATGTTTGAATTTAATCTCACTCCAAAACATTTGCCTCGGCTAAAGTTTCTCTTTGTTTACATCATTGGATTTTAAATATTCTGTATTAGACAGCTTATCAATTTTCAGCTAGTACTTGAATTAACAAATAATTATTAGTTCCAAGGAGATTTCTTTTCCGAGCAAACTTCTGGACTATTTTTTATTTTTTAATCATGACTGAAGATGGCAAGACATATTATATACATATGTGTACAAACACAATGTAAATTATAAAGTGTAACAATAGCACAATTTCCTGTGGAACCGTTCTCCCAGTTGATAAAAGGGGCCATTACTGATACGGTCTGGTATATTTGTTCCCAATCACATCACTTTGGTCTTTACCTGAATAGTCACTATCCTAGATTTTTGTTTACCATTCTTATGTTTTAAAATAATCTATCATGCAACTATCTATAAGTAATTATTTAGTTTTGTTTTTGAATTTTATAAAAGTATTACCTTATTTTTCATATCATTTCTTTGTATCCAACATGTTGATGTGTACGGCCATAGTTCATTTATTTTCACTGCTGTAAAGTGTTCCCAGGCATGAATACGGATTTTTATCTTTAATCTTATGGAAATTTAAGTTGAATTAAATTTTTTACTATTATATACGATAAAACCGTGAAAATTCTAGCATGTCTCTTGAAGTACAAATACAGCATTATCTCTAGAATATATCTAAAAATAGAATTGCTGGGTTGTACAGTATGTGTATCTTTGGCTCTATCAGATAGTGCCGAATTGTTTTTCAAAGCAATTGCAAGAACCAATTTATATTCCCTACTAACAGTGTTCCTAATGCTTCACATCCCTACCAATACTTGCTATTGTCTAACTCTTTTCTTTTTTCCATTTGGTAGATGTGTTATATCTTATTAGGTCTTTAATTTTTATTTCTTTACTTAAATTATTTTTTTACTTAAATTTTAAAAAATTAATTTAGTTTAATGAAGCTAAATGACTTTTAATTATTTATTGACCATTCATGTTTCCATTTATGGAATACCTTTCAAATGTATGTATATATATTTATGTGTGTGTGTATATATATATATATATACACATGTGAATGCATATTAATGGAGTATACATTAATGCAAGCCATTTTTCTATCAGGATATTTACTTTTTTCTTATGTATTTATAGTATTTATTTAAAAATATACTCATAATATTAAGCCTTTATTAATTACATGTGTTATTAATATATTTTCATATTTTATGGTTAGAATTTTCACTTTTTATAGTATTTTTGATAACTAGAAATCTTTTATCTTTTCACTGATTCACTGATTCATTCATACATTCAACAAATATTTATTGAATGAATATTGGAGTATTTTGGAAAACAAAACAAATACCTGCCATTATTGATTTTCTCAGGGGATGATACACAATCAAGAGTATGTTTGAAGATAGTATTATGAGAAAAAAATACAGAACAAAGAGATTGGAAGCTGGATGATGTGTAGATAGGCCTCATTGAGAAAGTGACTTTTGAACAAAGACTTGAGAGAAGTAGGGTGTTAATCAGGAGATAACTGGGGAAATAGCATTTCTGACTAAGGTAACAATCAGTTCAAAGATTATATAATGTGTGTGTTCCAAGAAAAGCAAGGAGGCCAGTGTGGCTGGAATAGACTAAATGAGGGAAGGAAAAGTAGGACAGTTCAGAAAAGTAACAGTAGCCAGAATGGATGTGACCTTTTAGGCTATTATAAGGACTTTGACTTTTTTTTTGATTGATATAGGGCTAATTGACTGTAATGGCCCAGGTGTATTATGATCTTAGTAAGAAATAGTGATGGCTTGGCTCAGTGATAGTAAAACCACCTTTACAAAAATTATGAGAGTGAGAGAAATTTAAGATAAATGACTCTTACTTCTAACCTCACAGACTAATGCCCCTTACTCATTCCTGGGTGTAGCCCAAGCTAATTATTGGAGGAATGTAGTTTATAGTTTAACCTTAAAGCAAGGATGACATTGGTCTCTTCCAAAAACTATCTTCCTTTTTGTTTGGGGACCTTCACTGTTGTAAAACTAATGAAAGGCCACAAGGTTAGAATGGTGTGAGGGGTCTGAATTCTGCTGAGACCTATGCTTAGTTAAATAATAACTAGTTGTTGTTTCCTAGCTTGCTTACTTCTCTGAAATCATATAGGCAGTGATCACAAGATCTGTGACTACCCTAATTACCCCTATAAATAACATTGCTGTTGTAAACCTAAGGCTGCTGTTTGAGATATTTTCCAGGATTTGCATTCTGCTGGAACAATTGACACCACCCAGACCAGTGATCCTCACCCAGGAACTGACTCAGTCCACAAAGACAGTTCCAACACTTTTATGATTTTATCCCCAACCAATCAAAGCACCCACGCCCTAGGCCTGTGCCTGCCAAATTATCCTTAAAAACTTGAGCCTCTGAGGTCTCAGAAAGGGAAATTTGAGAAATATCTTCCTTCATACTGCTTGGCTGACTTGGGATAATTAAACTCCTTCTCTGCTACCACACTGCTATCTCAGTGTGTTGGCTTATCTGCGTAGTGAGCAAGAAGAACTCTTGATTGTAACAGTAGAAGTATAAGTTGTGAGAGGTAATTGGGTTCTGAATTTCTTTTTGTGAAGAATTTGTGTAAGAAATGAGGAGAAAGTATAACTCTAAGAGTGACCAAGATTTTTTATTTTTGGCTTAAGCAGTTTGAAAGATTGATGCATTAATCTATATGGGGATGATGATGAGTTGGGCAAGTTTCAGGAAAAGATTTAGGATTTTATTTTGGACATGTTAAGTTTGAGATACATATCAGACTTTCAAATGCATATGTTGGATAGGCAGTTTCATATGTGAATCTAGAATTTAGGAGAGCTGGTGATGTAAATTTGGGAGTTGTAGGCAAAAAGTGGTATTTAAAGCTACAGAAAATGATATATAATTAAAAGAATGAGTATAGATAAATAAGAGAAGACAAGCAAAAGACTGAGTCCTGGGACACAAGATTAAGGGGAGAGGTAGACAGGAGAGTTGTAAAAGAGCAACCAGTAAAGTATAAGGAAGTTCAATTCAATAGAGTATCATAAAAAGCAAAATGAAAAGGACAGTGATCAGTTGTGGCAAAAACTGCTGATAAGTCAAAATGAATAATGAGTATTGATTATTATATTTCTCAATGTGCAAGTCATTAGTGATCTTGACAAGAGCAATATTAAGAGAGTGGCAGGTAGAGGTCTGATCAAAGAGGGCTAAAGAGACAATGGAGGAAATCAGAGACAATGAGTACAGAAATCTCTTTTGCAGTTTTGTTGGGAAGAGGAGCAAATAAATGGGGAGGAGCTTGAGAAAATGGTATCATGAGTAGGTTTTATTAGAATGGAAATCAATAACAGCATGTTTTCATGATGATGGTAATAATCCCAAACAAACAAAAGAGATGCAGTAGAGAAAATATAATTGTTAGAATAATATCGAATAGATGAGTAGAAATAGGAGGATATAGCTCATAAGTGGAAAAACTGGCTTTAGATAGACACACAGGTAGCTATCTGCAAGAATAAGAGAGAAAGCATAGTACATGGCTGCAGATGTTGATGAAATAGTTATGGTGATGTGAACCTGGTGAAGTTGGCGTTTTACTGCTTCAAGTCTTATTAAGGTTGAAAACAAAGTCATAAGCTGAAAGTGAGGGTGGGAGAGGAGATATTATAGGTTTGAGGAGAGAGAAGTTGTAAAATAGATATCTAGCAAACATGGAGAATGGATACCAGAGAAATAGAACATGAATATCTGCTATATTATTAATAATATCTTGAGGTTCATAATCATGAATTTAAAGTGAGATCCATCAGGATGGTTGTGTTTCTCTTCAGCTGCATTCTAGCTTATAAGAGCAGATGTGTTAAAAGTGAAAAGATGCATTTAAGCATAATAGCTTGGTTAGCCGAAAGAGCATTGTATCTTGAGGGAGAGAAAAAGAAGCTGAATTCGTATGCAAGGGAGATAGTATAATGATTCCCATGGAATTTTAGCTGGATAAGAAAGGAAAAGAAAACCTAAGTGGGGACAGAGCAGTGCAGAATTGGTGGGATTATTGAGTTGAAGGTCCCAGTAGGGCTGAAGAATTGGTAGATCAGGATACTATAGGGAATGAGATGGAAAGATAGGAAGAGATGGTCAGAGAGGCACATTACCATTTAGATAAGGGAGGGGCTGTAATTTTTAGTACTGAAAATTTCTAAGCCATGATAATGAGATTGGAGTGGCTGAGATATGATAGAGGACTAGCTAATTGGAGGAAAGAAGTTCAAGAAACTGACATGCTGTGGTATTAGATAAATTCCTTAATCATATATACCATTCATCAAGAATTAAGGGAAGAAAAGTGTTAGAAAAAGTGTCAGTAAGTCAGGAACTAAATCATCAAGACAAGAAAGTGACTTTGGGGCTGGCGTGAAGAATGATGCAATCTGATGGTATAAGATTCAAAGTTAAGGATTTTAGAAAAAAGCAGAGCAAATAGTATGAAAGAATTAATAATGTGCAATGGAAATAGCTACCCTACCTCCAGTCCCCAAGATATAAAGGATGTGGGTAAATAAATAACCACCATTTGAAAAGTGGAAGGAGTAGCAGTGACCTGGAGGGAGAGCTATGTTTTTCTCAAGAGAAGAAGGTAAAGGGAGTTTTAGAGATGAATTTGAAGATACAGGAGACTTTTTGAGGATGGACTAAAATGCCAGAGAACACAGAGGGTACTTTTAAAATGTACATATAGAAAGTGAAAAATATATCAGAATAGGGGACACAAGTAGCCTTATGGGGATTAGAGCAAGGGAGAAGATGGGTGATCTGAATCTGATTATTCTTCAAGTGAATGATATAAATGCAATAAAGAATATAATTATTTTAATGAGGTCAAATTTTAAAAAGCTTTTTTGTGATTAGAGTGTTTTGTGTCTTGTGAAGGACCCCAAAATAAAAACTAAAGCAAATCCCTCAATATTTTCTTCTATTGTTAAGAAGCTCCATCTTTTTCATTTTTCTGTGCTAAGAGGTAGTATCTATTTTCATTTTCATTTCATAATGATAATTAGTTGAACCAATATAATTTAATGAATTACATATCTTTACCCAACAATTTTAGTGTTTTTGATGTGTATGGGTTGTCTCCTTGTGCTCACTGGTTCAGTCATTGATCTATTTGTCTTTCCTTGCACCAATATCACACTGTCTTAACTACCTTTGCTTTGTAGTAAGTCTTCATATCTGATAATGCTAGCCCCCTTCTTCCCCAACCCACTTCTTTTCTTCATCTCCCTCTTCATCTCCTTTTCCTTCTTTTTCTTTTTTAAATTTGAAGAGTATATTGTTTTCATCTCTTAAATCTTCAATATAAAGTATTAAATTATTGAAATAAACTGTCAAGTTTCATAAAATACACTCTTGGGAATTTGTTTATGATTAATTAAATCTATAAATCACTTTAAAAGCATTGACATTTTTATAAAAATGAGCTACTTATCATGGAGCATTTTGAATACTAATAATATTTTTCACTCTTTAAGTGCTTTTGGATTATATTTTTTCAGATTTTTAATACTCTTTCCTCTTGTTCATGTTTTGATTTTCTCCTTTACTCATTTAAACACGTTAAACACATTTATTTGCACTTGAATTTTTAATATAGGACATTTAAAATGCACACCAAAATAGAGAGACAGTATGTGAAACTCTCTTAAATCCATCTTCCTGCTTAAACAATACTCAAATCCAAGTCAATTTTGGCTTATTAATCATCTACCCTTCTTCTGTTATGTGGAAGCAAACTCCAGATATCATATAATTCCATTTGTAAGTATTTCATTATTATTTCCATAAGATAATAACTTTAAAGTATAACTTTTTAAATTCTATTTTCTAATTTTTAATTGATACATAATAATTATACATTTTTATGGCATACATGTCATATATCGATATATATATACAATATGTAATGATCAAATCTAGTTAAGTGGGATATCCATCACCTTAAACATTATCATTTCTTTGTTTTACAATTATTCAAAATTTTTTCTTGCAGGTATTTTGGAATGTGTAATAAATTATTGTTCATCATAGACACTCTACTGTGCTGTAGAACACATTCTTCCTATCTGTGATTTTGTACCTATTAGCCAACCTCTTCCTATCTCTCCCTCCTCCACCCTTCTGAGGCTGTTCTACTCTCTATTTCTATAAGATCAACTCTTTCAGCTACCACATATAAAGAAGAACATGTGGTATATATTTTTCTGTGCCTGGCAATTTCACCTAACATAATATCCTTCAGGCTTAACCATGTTGCTATACATTACAGGATTTCATTCTTATGGCTTAAAATTATTTCCTTTTATATATATATGTACACACATATATATATATACACACATATATACATATATATACACATATATACATATATATACGCATACATATATATATCACATTTTCTTTATTGGTTTATCTGTTGATGGATAATTAGGTTGATTCTGTATCTTGGCAGTTGAGAGTAGTGGTGCAATAAACATTCAAGTGCAGATATCTCTTCAACATACTAATGTGCTTTCCTTTAAATATATGCCCCAGTAGTTGGATTGCTAAATCATGTAGTATTTCTATTTTTAATTTCTTAAGGAAACTCCATGCTGTTTCCCATAATGGTTATACTAATTTATGTTCCTACTAACATTGCATAAGACTTCCATTTTCTCCACTTTCTTGCCAGCATATATTCTTTTTTGTCTTTTTAATAGCCATTTTAACTGGGGTAAGATGATATCTTACTGCGGTTTTGATTTTCGTTTCTCTGATAGTGATGTTAAGAATTTTTTCAAGTATTCTTGGCCATTTGTATGTCTTTTTTTGAAAGATATCTATTGCTTTCCTGTGTCTACTTTTTATTTGAAAGCATAAGTATTTAAAATACTCTTAATATCATATGATATCCAATCGAAGTTCAAATCCCAAATCATTTTATAAATTTTTACCTTTTGTTCGAATCATGATTCAAACACAGATAGCATATTACATTTGTTTTACATATCTCTGAATTATAGGCTGAATTGTGTTCCCCCAAAATTTGTATGTTGAAGCCCTCACCCCTAGTCTCCATCATATGACTGTATTGGAAGTTAGGCCCTCAG
This sequence comes from Callithrix jacchus, assembly GCF_049354715.1. NCBI lineage: Eukaryota > Metazoa > Chordata > Mammalia > Primates > Cebidae > Callithrix > Callithrix jacchus. The sequence continues at coordinate 97,740,046 of NC_133515.1, forward strand.
AGATGACACTGACACACACAGTGGACGTGGTGGGGCCACCACTCTGCTGGGCTTGGAAGAAAGAGGGGATTATTCATGAGCCTTAAAATCTGATGGAATTCCCCTTCTAGGTTTTGGACTTGCTTGGACCTGTGATCCCTTTCTTCTGTTTTATTTCTCTTTTGAAGTGGGAATGTCTGTCTTATGACTGTTACACCATTGTATTTTGGAAGCAGATAACTTGTCTGGTTTCACAGGTTCATGGTTGGAGAGAAATTTTTTCTCAAGATGAATCATACCTCGAGTCTCACCCACACTTGATTTATATAATATTTAGATGAGATTTTGTACTTATAGTGAATACTGGAATAAGTGAATACTTCAGGACTGGTGGGATGGCAGTGAATGCATTTTGCATGTGAGAAGAACATGAATTTTGGTGGTCAAAAGAACAAAATGGTATAGGTTGAATCATGTCCTCCCAGAATTTATATATTGAAGCTCTAACCTCCAGTAGCTCAGAATGTGACTGAATTTGGAAACAGAAACTTTAAGGAGGTGATTACATTAAAATGAGGCTCTTCAGGATTGGAATTTAATCCGGTCTGTTGTCCTTACAAGAAGAGGAAATTTGGACACAGGGGAAACACCAGGGAGCACATGCCCACAAAGGAGAGACCATGTGAGGACATAGTGAGAAGGCAGACATTTGCAAGCCAAGGAGAGAAGGCTCAGAAAGAACCCAACCTGGCAAAGTAAATTTTTGTTGTTTCAGCCAAGCAATCTGTGGTATTTTGTTATGGTGACGTCTCTTTACTCTCTTTAATCATATATGCTATTTTCCCATGTTTTTTTCCTTATAATTTAGAGAGAAAATAAGGTCATTTATTCTGTTGAGTCTTCCACAGTCTAGGATTTGCTGATTTCATCACTATTTTATCATTTTATATGTTTCTTTGTCTGTAAATTAATAGTTGGATATAGAAGCTTGATCAGATTCACATTCAATATCTTGGCAAGAATCCTTTACAGATAGTGAGTCTTTTGTACTTTCCTCAAGAGGCTCATTATGCCTATCTGTCTTTTTTTGTCATAAGACTGATCAGTCTATTCAGGTGGCTTTGGCCTGATCATTCCATTTTAATGTTTTCCATGATCCTTTTGTGTAGTGATTTTAATGACCATTGATAATCATTGCATGTATTCATTATTTTATTAGGGGTTGCCAAATGATGATATTTAAAGTTTTTTACTCCTTCTTCATTTATTGAATGAAATATTTACTTTAAGATAAACTTTCTACTGGAAGTTTATCTTATTTGCATTCTAGAATAAATGCTTGACTTTCCCCGCTTGTTTATTAATCTTCAGTATGATATGTTGGTTTCCTAGAATCTTTCAAAGGCATCTTATGAGTTTTTATTTCAGTATCATTATGAAATGATAAATTTTAATTATTTGATATTTCAATTCATTGAAGTTATTATTTCTATACTCAAATTGTGTTATCTTTGGCTAACAGGGGGTCTCTTCAGTTCTTCCCGAGTCTTTTGGACATTCTTTAATAGCTGTATTGCTTTCCTATATGACAAGGTGTTCCAAATTCGATATCCATGCTTTCTTTTTCAGACCTGGCTCAGCCAATTCTCCAAGTAGCCTTCATTTCTTTTAGTGGAAGATAATATTTAGAGACCATAATCTGTTTGCTAATAGTGAACAGGTATTTTGCATTCTCTATCTATTAATACCTACACTTAAAATCTTTCTGAACTGTTTTTTTTTTTAATGATGACTTACTGTGGTTCTTTGTCTTCTTGTGTGTTTTATAGCGTTTCATTGTTAGATCATACTTGCAAACATATCTGTGGGAATCTTTTGTTGCCTGAGTTGAAAGTGTGTTTCTCTGAAAGAAATGTGCTTTTGGGAAGCTACAGACTGAGTTAACCATAAAATAAAATGTTTTGTTTTGTTTTGTTTTGCCTCATGCAAATAGTGTAAATTTAAGCCATAAACTTACAGGAGGAACCAAATAGTGGTTATGGAGATTCATAGAATGATTTTATTTCTGTCTTTTCAGAACCATGGCTAAGACATAAAAGTATTTTTGCTACCTATTTCTGAAGTTTGTCTTTCTCTTTTTGATTGCTTCTTCTCCGAGACTTGGGTAAAGCTTTATGAAATTTTTGTAATAAAATTTCTCTCTCTGTTTTCCCTCTTTGGATTCATGTTCTCTCTTTTTTTCCTAGACTTGATGGATTTCATTTAATTTTTTTAAACATTAGTCAATTCATTTACTAGTACTTTCAGAAATTTTTTCTTCACGGTTTTCAGTTTTTTTTTTACTCATAATATTGCCAAATACTGAAATCCTCCAAAATTTACAGAATTTTTATGCTTTATCTTCTTCTCAGGAAACTTGCTATTTCTGGATAAAAGGTTAAAATGTAGATTACAGATCTCAGACCCAAGGAGTTTGATTTTGCTGGCCTGGACTGCAGCCAAGAATATACTTTTTTTTTTTTTTCCAGTAAAAAAGTTCTGATACAGTTATTCTGGGAATCACACTTTGCAAGACATTGCACTAGAAGTTTGTATTTTTTTATTGTATAGGCAACAGAGAACTAACAATTGTTATCAGTCAGTAATATAAAGTTGTCAATTTTAAGATTACTCTGTTAGTAATGTAAAGTGGGAGAAACAGGTGGTTAGAAGACTAGTTAGGAGGCTGTCACCATGAAAGATGAGACACACACACACACACACACACACACACACACACACGCATGCACATAGGAAGCAAGTGAGAGAGAGAGAAAAAGGATTTCTAAGGTAGAATGGACATGATTTGATTTTATGATTGAGTGGATATTAGGCATGAGGGAGACTGAGTGGATATTAGGCATGAGGGAGAGGGAGGAGTCGATGACTCTGAGGGTTAGTCTTTTTATATTTTGAAAGGTATTTGATTTCAGAAAGATGAATTCTGCTCAGAGCTCAACTTCTCTATGTTTAGAATTTTTTTTCTTAGGAAATATACTTGAATATGCAATGAAAACCACCTTATGACATTTTCTAAAAAAGTATGAAACACACACATGCACATGCAGTAGGAAGATACTTTATGCTTTGTGTATATTCTAAACTTGATATTTAGAAGGTAAATGTTATACAACAGTATTATAAGTGTTTTCCCTTTTGGCATTTGGGAGAACCACAACAGACCTTTCTTTAAAAAAGCAGAATCAGAAAAAGTCACGCAAAACCAAATGTCAAAGGAGATCAAAAGCTTAGAAGCTCTGAGACTCTGGCTCATGGGATAAAATCAGGATGATTTTCTGACAGTTCTTAAATAGACTAATGAAAGAGAAATATAGTTCCAAATACTGTACACCTGAGTAATAAGCCCTAAAACACAGGCAATCAGTTGTGATACTTTTTTCTTTAAACCTCATTCTTTAGGGTGTTGAAAGCCAATCTTTCTTACCTAAGATATTATCTGATCAGTTGCTCTAGGGGAGCCTTCCAATGCAGGGATATGGTTGAGGCAACATGAAAAATACATGCTAGCAATCACATCACATTTATGGTCTTTCTGCCTTGAAAAGCACACTGATTTTAAAAACATTATTTAAAACATCTCAATTACAATATTTTCTGAAGTTTACAAACAAACTTAATGTATTGTTCTCTCCTTCACCTTATGTTTTCTGAAACATATGTTTTCCACAAGACTTTCTGTAACCACGCTCCATTTCAATAGCTTACAAGTCCATAGAACAGACAAGTCCCTTACGAGGGAGTCTGAAATAATACTACGTGATGCAATAAAGAGTTGCAACTCTTTATTTTTCACAGAAAATCATAGTAAATGAGATTCAGAGAAATAGAAAGACTTAACTTTTCTAGCCCACCTTTTAAATGAAAAGTATATATTTTTAGTTAAGAGGTTTCAGCCTTAAATTTCAATGTAAGTTATTTTTTGAAAAGTTGGCAATAAGTAAACATTTTGTATTTTTTCCGAGTATTTAGCCAGTCTATTTATACATTTTCCATTTGGGGGAAAGACCTGTAACTCTCACATATGCCTACTGAGCATCCAATGTCATTTTTCAGCAATGATAGTTTCATGAAAGGCTACATTGCTGCCAGAAGGAAACCTCACTTGGCAATGATTTTACAGTGGATGTGGGTTTCTAACAATGGGAAGTTCACAACTGCATTGAGTTGGCTGAGGTTTTGGAGACAGGCATTGGTGTTATTAATTGTAGGACCATGTAATCTCTCTCTGCCTTGATTTACTTATGTGTAAAATAGAGAGGAAAAATTGCTACCTCATAATGAAAAATTGAAGGAGATTATTGCTGTAAAATTCTTAGTGCATAGCAGACTTTCAATAAAACATAGCTGCCAGGTATTAAGTAATTTTCATAGTTCAATTGCAAAGCTTGTAATAAAGAGTTTATTTTTGGTTCTATGAGGTGATCATGTTCCAAATTGGTGTTCAATGATTTTAAAAATCAAGCCATTAGTGGCTCTATCATTGCTGGTGATTGCTTTTCTCTGGGAACTAGTGGGTAAACCCATTGGCTTTAAAGAGTCAGTAGTCCCTCTCCAGAGTATCTCATAGTTGCTGGTTTTTGATAGATGCTTTGAATCATGGAATTTCAGAGCAGTAATAAATGTAAGAATCATGGTTCCATTTAACCCCAATCCTCCTCACTTTTTTTTTTTTTGCATTTTTTTCACATGAGAATCCCGAAGCACATATTAAGAGTAGAAAGCAGCATAAATTTTGGAGTCATACCTGAGTTTGATTCCCAATCTGTCATTAACTAGTTTTGTATCATTGGGTAATAACTTTATTTTTCCAAGACTATTTTTTTTCATCCAAACTTAATAGAGAATCTGATGTTATAGGGTTTAATGCCAATCTCAAGAAATTTACCCAAAGTCACAATCCTGGTGGTGTCAGAGAACTTTTGCTGTAACCCAGATATTCTTATTCCAAGTCCAGCATTTCTTCCATAAACTTTTAGGGAAGAAATTATGGACAACAAGGTTGGCTTTATAATAGAAGCATGTATAAGGTGGTGTCAGATCACAGAAGCATGAATGTCTTCCCATACCATACATAAATGTCAATGACAAATAATAGATAAGGAGAGGATATTTTTAAGCCATATAATCAATAAAAATTAATATCCCTTAAAAATCCTTCAATAAATCAATAAGAAAATGACAACATGTTAGATAAATGCATTAAGACTTTGATTGGAACCTTTGGAATGAAGAAAGCCTGGTAAAGTACAAATTTATAATAGGGCTTTGGGGTTAAAGTATTACCTAGGTTAGTGAGACAGCTTCTTTTTTTCTACTCTATTTGCTGTAGCATTAACACCTCTGCTGTCTCATGCTAGTCTATAGAAGGGTCTAATGTAGCACCTCTGTATTAGTCTGTTTTCACAGTCTTGATAAATACAAACACAAGACTGGGTAATTTATACAGGAAAAAGGGGTTTATTGGACTTAAAATTCCATGTAGCTGGGGAAGCCTCACAATTATGGTAGAAGGCAAGGAGGAGCAAGTCACATCTTACGGGTAGGGGAGAAGACAAAGAGAGAGCTTGTTCAGGGAAACTGCCTTATAAAGCCATCAGATGTCATGAGACTTATTTACTATCACAAGAACAGCACAGCAGAGACATGCTATCATGATTCAATTACCTCCCATCAGGTTCCTCCCACAACATGTGGAAATTCAAGATGAGATTTGGGTGGGGACATAGCCAAACCATATCAACCTCTTTAATAAATATTTGTTGAATAAATAAATGAATGTATGGATGAATGTTTCTTCAATCTTTACTGCCTGGTGCAAGTTGAGTGGGAATTCTGCCTCTAGTGCATCCTTGTTGCCCAGAGAGATGCAGTTCTGCTGCTGCCACCAGGTAATGCATTTCTCTGCCAATGTGTTGGTGTGGGCTGATGGAAACTCCACCGCTGCTCCTACACCTTCCATGTGGATCTTCATCTCCCTTCCCCATGCTTTTCAAAAAATGAGATGACTGCTTCTGCCTTCCATGTTATTTATTCTCTGGTTGGCTGGGGGTGGTAGAGTGGGTAGAATTTCCACAGCAAGAGTGTTTTGTTCCTATTTTTTTTTAGAAATTATTGTGACAGCTCTTTCAATGAATATCTATGGTTCCATTACTCTCCAGAGAGCACACACACCTCTATAGTGTCTTCAAAAGGATTGAGTTGAATAAGAGCAGCAGCCATGCTCTGCCTTGGTCTACCTCTTCCTTCTGAACTATATGTATTGTTTATAAGTCGGATTCACTGTGACACATTCATTCTTTCCTTCTGGTGAATTTTCTTTCAGAGGCTTTATAATCTTCTCTTACAGCCTCTCAGTCTGTTGGACACATCTTGGACAAGTTTGTATTAGTCAGGATTCAAGCTTTCTCTCTGAAGTCTCTCCATCTCTTATGTAAATAAGTGTAGCCAAATGGGAACATAGGTAAAACTATAGCCTCACTTCATTCACTGAATATTTCTGAGCCTCAGTTCTAGATGAGATAATAATAACTACTGGCAGAGTTGTGAGAATTAGTGAGATAACATAACACCAGGCATATGGTAGGTAGGCTTCTCAGTAATGGAAACCGTATCATCAGGGTCTGTGAACAGATTTTCTAGAGCTAAATAGGGTGCTCAGTGTTAGAAAAAAATGAGAATTATGGAAGAATGTCAAGGCAAGTCACAGAGAAAAAAATAACAGATTACAAAGAAAGAGTGGAATAGTATTGACAAAGCAAAGGTGAAGCTGTTAGGATTTGGTTGTAAGGCCAGTATAGGACCACTTGTTAGATAATTCTCTGCTGAATCTACTGAATACTGAGCTACAGTTCTTTATTGCCTTGATTCAGGGACAGTCTGTCACATTCACCAACCAGGATACTGTCCTTTTTGCCCACTTGGTGGTAGGTAATCCAGTCTCATATCGCTATTATACTGTTTGTTTTCTTGGACCACTTCTGGTGCCATTTTTGTTAGGCTGGGATCTCTGAGAAGCAGACTCCAAGACAGGATTAGACATGCAAATTATTTATGAGGGGAAATGCCTGTGAGGATAAATGGAAAGCTGGAGGAGGCTAGGAGAGCCATCAGAGTAGGATGACAATCTGACACTTGCAAAGAAGAGAGGGAAGGTTGGATGAAGAAAACTTAGACAGTATGTAGTTATAGAAAGATGAAAAGATTGATGCTGACTTCTTGAGACAAACCTCCTCCTTCAGAGGAGGCCTGCATTTCCCAGGAATAGACCTGACTTGGTATCCTTGCTACCCTTGATTATGGCCTCATTGCACATGCAGTGATGGATTTCAAATTAGGAATGCTAGGGCCTTCATTACGTTATGTTATCCACAGTCAAACATATTAAAAAATAACTTGACCATAGAGGGTATCAAAATTGATCTTCTGGCCAGGTGTAGTGGCTCACTCCTGTAATCCCAGCATTTTGGGAGGCCAAGGTAAGAGGATTACTTGAGCCCACGAGTTTCAGACCAGTTTAGGCAACATAGTGAGACTCCATCTCTACAAAAAATAAAAAAGAAATAGCCAGATGTGATGATGCATACCTGTGGTCCCAGCTACTCAGGAGGCTGAGAGGGGAAGATTGCTTAAGCCTGGGAGGTGGAGGCTGTACTCCAGTCTGGGGAAACCTGGGGGAAGAGCAAAACCCTCTCTCCAAAAATAAAACAAAACAAAAACCCACCAAAAACAACAACAAATAAACAAAAACCAACAAAAACAAAACAAAAAAGCAAGGTGCTCCTATGTTCTTGTCTTGTTTAGAAGTAGAGACAATAGTATCATTTGTCTTTAAGTACACATATTTAAATGTTTAAAAATAACTAGTAAAACAGGAAAGGGAAAATATTTAAAAATACACAAGAATAGAAGAAGAAAACCAACAGGAAACAAACAAAAAACCCCAGAAAATAGGACAAATTTAAAGCACATAAAAGATAGGACACACAAATAAAAAAATTAGTAATCCAAAGAAATTGAAATGAAATAAATTCTCCATCTGAAAGGCAAAATTTGCCAGATAGCTAAACAAACACAAATTGAGACTATATGCTTTCATGAGCATCAGACCTAAAACATAGATATTAAAAAAGTAAAAGAATGGTGTACTGGTTTGTTTTCATTCTGCTGATAAAGACATACCTGACACTGGACAATTTACAAAAGGAAGAGGTTTAATTGGACTTGTAGTTCCATGTGTCTAAGGAAGCATCACAATCACAGCAGAAGGCAAGAAGGAGCAAATCACATCTTACTTGGATGGTGTCAGGCAAAGAGACAGAATGAAAGCCAAGTGAAATGGATTTCCCTTTATCAAACTATCATATTTCATGAGACTTATTTACTTCCATGAGAACAGCATGGGGTATACTGCTCCCATGATCCAGCCATCTCCCACCAGGTCCCTCCGACAACATGTTGGAATTATGGGAGTATAAATCAAGATGAGATTTGGATGGGGAAACAGAGCTAACCCATATTATTCTCCCCCTGACCCCTCTAAAATCTCCTGTCCTCACATTTCAAAACAAGTCATGCCTTCCCAACAGTTTCCCAAAGTCTTAACTCATTTCAAAAGTCAACAGTCCAAAGTCTCATCTGAGACAAAGCAAGTCCCTTCCACCTATAAGCCTGTAAAATCAAAGCAAGTTAGTTACTTCCTAGATAAAATGAGGGCACAAGAATGGGGTAAATACAGTCATTTCAAATGGGAGGAATTGGTCAAAATGAAGGGGCTAACAGGCCCCATGCAAGTCAAAAACCCAGCAGGGCAGTCGAATCTTAAAAATCCCAAATCGTCTCCTTTGACTCCAAGTCTCATATCCAGGTTACGCTGATGCAAGTGGTGGGTTCCCACTGTCTTGAGCAACTCTGTCCTTGTGGTTTTGCAGGTTAGCCTCTCTCCCAGCTGCTTTTATGGGCTGGAATTGAGTGCCTGCCACTTTTTCAGGGACAGAGTGCAAACTGCTGATGGATCTACCATTCTGGGGTCTAGAGGACTGTGGCCCTCCTTACAGCTCCACTAGGTGGTACCCTAGTAGGGACTCAGTGTGGGGGCTCTGACCCTAAATTTTCCTTCTGTACTGCCCTAGCAAAGGTTCTCCATGAGCACTCCACCCCTACAGCAGACTTCTGCCTGGGCATGCAGGTGTTTCCATATATCTTCTGAAATTTAGGTAGAGGTTCCCAAACCCAAATTCTTGACTTCTGTGCACTTGAAGGCCCAATACCACATAAAAGAAGCCATGGTCCAAGCTCTACATTGGCCCCTTTCAGCCATGGCTAGAGAGGCTGGGATGCAGCTCACCAAGTCCCTAGGCTGCAAACAGCATGAAGAGTCTGGGCAGAGCCCACAGAACCGTTTATTTCTTCTAGACCTCCAGGCCTGTGATGGGAGGGGCTGCTGTGAAGACCTCTGATATGTCCTGGAGACATTTTCCCTATTGTATTGGGGAGTTAACATTTAGCTTCTCGTTACTTATGCAAATTTCTAAAGCTGGCTTGAATTTCTCCTCAGAAAATGGGTTTTTCTTTTGTATCACATTGGTACGCTGCAAATTTTCCAAACTTTTATGCTCTGCTTCCCTTATAAAATTGAACATCTAACATGTTTATAAAGTTCAGAACTTTAACAGCATCTAAGTCACCTCTTGAATGCTTTGCTGCTTAGAAATTTTTCTACCAGATATCCTAAATTATTTCCCTTAATTTAAAAGTTCCACAAATCTCTAGGTCAAAGCAAAATGCCACCAATCTCTTTGCTAAAACATAACAAGAGTCACCTTTGCTCCAGTTCCCAACAAGTTCCCCATCTCCATCTGAGACCATCAGCCTGGATTTCATTGTCCATGTCATTATTTGCACTTTGGTAAAAGCTATTCAACAAGTCTCTAAGGAGTTTCAAACTTTTCCACATTTTTCTCTCTTCTTTTGAGCCCTCCAAACTGTTCCAACCTCTGCTTGTTACCCAGTTCCAAAGTTGCTTCCACATTTTGGGATATCTTTTCAGCAGTGCCCCACTCTACCAATTTGCTGTGTTAATTTGTTTTCATGCTTCTGATAAAGACATACCTGAGACTGGGCAATTTACAAAATAAAGAGGTTTAATTGGAATTACAGTTCCATCTGACTGAGGAAACCTCACAATCATTGCAAAAGGCAAGGAGGAGCAAGTCACATCTTATGTGGATGGTGGCAGGCAAAGAGATAGAATGAAAGCCAAGTGAAACAGGTTTCCCCTTAATAAACTATCAGATCTTGTGAGACTTATTTACTACCACAAGAACAGCATGGGGGAAACAACCTCCATGATATAACCATCACTGGGACCCTGCCACAATACATGAGAATTATGGGAGTACAATTCAAGATGAGATTTGGGTGGGGACATAGAGATAAGCCATATCAAATAGAAATATATAAAAGAGAAACATAAACAAAAAGATATGACTTAATTGTATTAAAACTAGAAGAATTCAAGGCAAAATGTATCCTTAGAAATAAATGGTTTGACTTCTTAGGAAGGTATAATTCTTAACTGCTTTGTACATAAGAACAAATATTCAAAATAAATAAAACAAAACTCAAAAGTCTTCAAGGGAAATATTAATTTATTCATCATGTTAGTGGAAGGTTATAACATGCTCTCTCAGTATATGAGTTCCGACAAAAATATATCAGTAAGCATAGACAATATTTTAGCATGAATCAGAATCTTAACCTAATAAACATATGTGGAATGTTGGAACTGGAATAATTGAAAGCTTTTTATTTACACATGGAACATTGAGGAAAATTGACCTGAACTAAGCCATAAAACATGCTTCAGTAAAGTTGTTTTTAAAAATAGAATAATTTTGTAAGCTGACATAATAATTATACATATTTATGGAGTATCACATAAGTAGTGATCAGATCAGGGTAACTAGCATATTCATCATCTCAAACATTTATCATTTCTTTGTGTAGAGAACATTTGAAGCTATAAACTATCTTATTGTCAACAACTGTGATCCTATAGTGGTATAGAACTCTAGACCTTATTCTTATTTAGCTGTAATTTTGTGTCCTTGAATAAATCTCTTCCTATCTCTCCTTTCACCCTACCCTTCCCAGACTCCAATATCCTCTGTTCTAGTTTACACTTTTTGACAACTCTTTTTTAGCTTCTACATCTGACTGAAAACGTGTGGTGATTAACTTTCTGTTTACAGCTTATTTCACTCAGCATAATATCCATCAGTTCTATGCGTGCTATTGTGAATGACAGGATTTTATTCTTTTTAATGAGGAAATAGGTTTCCACTGTGTATATATACCATATTTTCTTTATCCATTTATTTATTGTTAGACACCTAGGTTGATCCTGTGCTTAGCTATTGTAAATAGTGCTGAAATAAACATGGGGACATAGATGTCTCTTCAATTTACTGATTGCCTTTTTTAGATAAATGTCCAGTAGTAGTGAGATTGCTAAATCATATGCTGGTTCTATTTGTAGTTTTTTGAGAAACCTCCATGCTGTTCTGCACAGTGATTATAATAGTTTACTTTTCCACCGATAGTAAAACAGACCTCCCTTTTCTTCTAATATTCATCAGCAATTTTTTTTTGTCTTTTTGATAATAGCCATCCTAACTAGAGTGAGATGATACCTCACTATGATTTTTATTTGCATTTCTCTGATGATTAGTGATATTGAACATATTTTCATACATTTTTTAGTTATTTGTATGTCTTATTTTGAAATGTCTGTTTCCATCATTTTGCTTATTTTTAAATTAGATTGTTTATTTGTTTTTTGCTGCTGAGATGTTTGAGTTCTGTGTATATTCTGAATATAAATCTCTGTCAAATGAATAGTATAGGTTGTCTTTTCATTCTTTTGATTGTTTCCTTTGCTAGGCAGAAGCTCTTAGTTTGATATAATCCTTTTTGTTTATTTTTGCTTTTGTTGCCTATGCTTTTGAGGTCTTATTCATAAAGTCCTCTCCCAGACAAATATCATGAAGCATTTTCCCTACTTCTTCTAGTAGTTTTATAGTTTGGGTTCTTACACATACATCTTTGATACATTTTGAGGTAATTTTTGTATAAAATGAGGGGTGAAGGTCCAGTTTCATTCTTCTGCATATGGATATTGACTTTCCCCAGTACCATTTATTAAAGAGGCTGTCCTTTCCCCAATTAGTATTCTTGGTGCTTTTGTCAAATATCAGTTAGCTGTACATACATGGATTAATTTCTGGGTTCTCCATTCTGTTCCATTCACGTATGAATGTTTTTAACAGTACCATGCTGTTTTGGTAACTATAGCTTTGTAGTATATTTTGATATCTACATTTTGAAAAATAGTCTGACACCTCTAACTTTATTCTCTTTCTCAGGATTAACTTGGCTATTCAGGGCCTTTCATAGTTCCATACAAATTAAAAACAGTTTTATCTATTTCTTTGAAGAATGTCATTGGTATTTTGATAAGCATTGCATTGAATCAGTAGATTTCTTTTGGTAGTATTGTTATTTTAACAATATAAATTCATCTGATTCATGGGCATGAGCTGTCTTTCTATTTGTTTGTATCCTCTTTAATTCTTTTAATAGCATTTTGTAGCTTTTCTTGTGTTCTTATTTTATTTTATTTTGTGTAGCTATCATAAATGGGATTGCTGTGTTGATTTTTTCTCTCAGGTAGTTTGTTGTTTATGTATAGAAATGCTACTGATTTTTGTAGGTTGATTTTGTATACTGCAACTTTACTGAATTTGTTTATCAGCTTTAAGAGGTTGTTTTTGGTAGAGTCTTTCAATTTTTCTCTATATGAGATCATATCATCTGCAAACTGGGTCAATTTGACTTCCTCCTTTCTAATTTAAATGCTCTTTTTTTCTTTCTTTTTCTTAATTGCTCTGGCTAGGATTTTCGGTACCATGTTGAATAAGAGTGATGCGATTAGGCATACTTATCTTGTTCTAGCTCTTAGAGAAAGTTGTTTCAGCTTTTCCTCATTCAATATGATTTTAGCTGTGTGTTATCATTTATGGCTTTTGTTATGTTGAGGTACTTTATTTCTGTAACTAATTTACTGAGAGCTTTTATCATGAAGAAATGTTAAATTTAATTGAATGCTTTTCTGCATCTATTAAGATGATGATATATCTTTTGTTCCTTATTTTATTGATACGATGTATCACTTCTATTGATTCATATGTTAAATCATCATTGAATTCCTTGGATAAATTCTACTTGATTATGCTATATTATCTTTTCAATGCATTGGTGGATTTGGTTTACTAGTATTTTGTTAAGGATTTTTGCATCTGTGTTCACAAGGGATATTGAACTGTAGTTTTTGTTATGGTTGTTGTGTTCTTGTCTGGTTTTGTTATCAGGGTTATGCTGTCCTCCCAGAATAAGTTAGGGAGGGTTTTCCTCATTTTGCTTTTTTGGAAGCACATTCTAATGGTAATAAAACAATCAATTCAACAAGAGAATGTAACAATTGTAAACATACCTTAACCCAACACTGGAACACTCAGATATGTAAAGCAAATGTTATTTGATCTAAAGGGAGAGATAGACTACAATAAAATAATAGTTGGGAAATTCAACATCCAAGTCTCAGCATTAAACAGATCATCTATACAGAAAATCAACAAAGAAATACTTGATTTTAACTGCACCATACCCCAAATGAACCTAACAGACATTTACAGAACATTTTGCCCAACAGCTGCAGAATACACATTCTTTTAATCAGCTTGTGGAATATTCTCCAGCATTGACTATATGTTAGAACACAAAACCAGCCTGAGAAAGTTTAAAAATACTGAGGTAATATAAGGCATCTTATCTGAACACATGGAATAAAACTGGAAATCAAGAGCAAGAGGAACATTAGAAATTATACAAAGCTGGATGTGGTGGCTCATGCCTATAATCCCAGAACATTGGGAGGCTGAGGCAGGTGGATCAGCTGAGGTCAGGAGTTCGAGACTAGCCTGGCCAACATGGTGAAACCTCATTTCTACTAAAAATACAAAAAAAAAAAAATTAGCTGAGCATGGTGGCAGGCACCTGAATTCCCAGCTACTTAGGAGGCTAAGCCAGGAGAATCACTTGAAACTGGGAGCAGAGGTTGCAGTGAGCTGAGATCATGCCACTCACTGTACTCTGGCCTGGGCAATAAGATCAAGACTCTGTCTCAAAAAAAAAAAATACAAATGCATTAAAATTAAGCATGTTTATAAATGACCAATGATGAAGAAAGAAAATATGAATGAAAATTCTAAAAATATCCTGAAACAAATAAAAATAGAAACACAAGATACTCAAACCTATGTAACACAGATAAAGCAGTACTAAGAAGCAGGTGTATAGCAATACATGTCTACATTAAAAAATAGGAATATTTTACATAAACAACTTAACAAAGCATCATAAGAAGCTAGAAAAGCAAGAACAAACCAAACACAAAATTAGTAGAGGGAACAAAATTGAGACTAAAAAATACAAAAGATCAACAAAGCAAGATGATGGTTATCTGAAAAGATAAACAAAATCAACAAACCATTAGCTAGACTAAGAAAAATGAGAAAAGATCCAAACAAATGTAATTAGTGATGAAAAATAGACATCACAACATATACCACAGAAATACAAAAAATTATTTGAAACTAGTATGAACAAGTATATGCTAATAAATTAAGAAAACCTAGAGGATATGGATAAATTCCAGGACACATAAAACCTACTGAGATTGAAGAAAGAAGAAGTAGAAAACCCAAACAGACCAGTATCAAATAATGAGATTGAATCAGTAATAAAACATCCCCGAACAAAGAAAGTTCAGGACCAAATGACTTCATTGCTGAATTCTAGCAAAACTTTAAACTAGAATTAACATAAATTATTCTTAAACTGTTCCAATTTCAAATAAATCATAATATATTGGAAATAAACAACAAAAACTACTAGAGAAAAATGCATCCAGAAGGAAAAAATATATATATTTCAAAGTAGCTCATATACTAAAGAAGGAGACATGGAATTAAGCAGTCAACTTCAAAAGTTGATAAAACAATAAATACAGGAAGAGCAGAATAAAGGTACTGATAATGGTAAGATAAATTTAATAAAACAATAATGAATATACAATATACAGAATAAAAAAAGGCAAAAGTCATTATTTTGGTCAAAAATAAAATTGACCAATAAACAATAAAAATGGCAAGATCCATTAATAAAAGCAGAATGAAGATACAAATAAATATTATTAGGAGTAAAAAGTGGATATAATTATATATGTTATAGAAATTAAACAAATAATATAAGGATTTTATGCTAATATATTTAAAGCTTAGGTAGAAAGAAAAATTCATAGAAAAATTGAATGTACCTTTAAAGAAATAGAAAACCTGAATATTCTTATAACTGTAGAGAATCACAAGACAAAAATGGTTATATCAATAAGTTATACCAATCATTAAAGAAAAAAGTAATTCCAAAATTTCCCAATTTCAAAGAATAAGAAAAATAAGACAAAACAAAAATCCCAGTTTGAATTTGTTTTATGAAGTGACAGAGATGTAATGATAGATAGGAGATCAAGAAGCAATAAAGAAAAGTGGTAATACTCCCACAGCACACATAACCAGGACATGGATACGACCAAAAAGCAAAGTAAGGGGATGTGTGTGTTCATTATTGTTGCTGATAAGGGGAACGTCTTTACATTTGTTTGGTTTGTAAAGTAAGCATACTGATTCCAGAGAATAAAAGTCTCCCAGTGTCTTATGCTGAATCATGTGCCATTACCTGTCAGAGGAATGCCATTCTTCTAAAGGCAGCATTTTAGACCTTTAATTCTGAATCTTAAGTTTCTTTCTACCTTTTTGTTATGAATCTTACTAATAAATTAATAATATAATTATTTTGTATATTTATAATAATTAATTAAATTTGAGCTGAATTTCTTTGGTGAAAAAAGTAGTCATACTGTCCTTTGTACATAATTAGTTTTTCCCCAATTTTTAAATCTCCATTTGCTTAGACTCTTTCTTTCTTTGAAATCTCAGTTTATATTCCATCTTCTCCAGAGTGTTCGCTTCAACTATTCTAGCTCAGGTGGACCTTGTCTTTCTTAAAATCATGGTTGCTCTTACTATTTCTACCAAATTGGTAAATAAGAGTAATAAACTACAATCAGACGAACTTACTGCAACTAATTTACCAAATGACCAATTTGCTCAGTTTGCTAGAGTCTTTCCCTAGTTATACTTGGCTGAATTTCTATTTTTTATGAGATTCATATTTTACAACGCATATGTTTCCATATTCAAGGGGTGCGCTTTTCCTTAAATACTTTTCTCTCTCTCTCTCTCTCTTTCTTTTTGGCTCACACTCTGGATCTGTTTCTGCCTCTCAGAATGAAATGGCTGTGAAAATCAGTTTAAGGTGACTGGTCGTTTTTGATGAATTGATCATTTGGCAAATTGCCTTTTTAAAAATTGATGTTTTAGTAAATTAACATAATCCCCTCAAATTTTTTTTAATGTTCCAAATGCATCACTCCTCAGGAAACATAAAGATGGATAAGATATGGTCTTCATCTTTTGGGAAAAGACCTTTCAAGGCTATGTTTCTAGTACTTTCCACACAATCTAGTATGTTGTGATTAGGGAATAAAAGTTTGTTAAATAAATGAATAAGTACACACAAACCTCAGTGTCTGATGAGGGATGTCGTCCATGAATAGCTATAATTTAAGATGGTACTTGCCATGATAGATGTGTGTTAATGCAACCGCATATACATAAAGACTGATGATTGGAGCATGAATGTAGGGTAGAAGCAAAAACTGGAGAAACTTACCAGAGATGTTTACACTAAATCTTAAAGGATGCTATATGTTCTGCTACATTGTATTTTTCAAAACATACAGCTAAATAAGAGAGAGACATTCCAAATGAAAGACTACCTTGTACATGGCATGGGGGCCACGAAAATATGCTCAGCATATTCTATTGCTGCCTAACACGTAATCACAAAAACAGCATACTTTTATTCTTACATGGTTTTCATTGTCCAGGAGTCTGGGCATGGCTTATCTGGGTTCTCCTAGGATCTCACAAGGCTTCAATGTGTCAGCCGAGCTGTGTGCCTTTCTGAACTAGGGTTCCTCTTCTAAGTTCAAGCGGCTGTTAGGAAAATTTAACTCCTTATGGTTATAGGATGAAGGCCCTCAAAAGCCTTGGAGCTGCCTCTGGTTCTCTGCTATGTGGACTTCTCCATTTACATCATAACAACTTGACTTGTTTCTTCAAGTCCTGAAAGAGGATCTCTCTACTGTGTGAATACAAGTTCTCTGAAAAGGAATTTGGATGAAAGGGGCTTTATTTCAGTGAACAGTTTGTAAATCCAGCTGACTTGACTTTGGTGTAAAATCAAGGTCCTGTTCCAGAAAACATAGAAGGGGCTCGTTTTAGAGTGAAAGTTCCCATCCAGGTTTCCAATCAGGTCTATTTATGCAAATGAAGGATTCAAACTTGTTTGGTTCTGATTGGTTGATGCAGCTGAGTTCTGATTGTTTCACACAGTTGAGCCCTAATTAGTCAAAGCAGATGAGCTCTGATTGGTTGTTTCAGGTGAGTTATGAAAGACTAAAAGTTAAACAGAGGTGTGGGGGTTTCCCGAGAACTGAGAATACATGTGTGACCTCTAGTAAGCAAATGGCCACTTGGCTCTGTTTGAATTTAGACCCAGTTAGCCACTTGGAATTTTGAAGCATAAGCTCCTTCAAGTCCACATTTGTTCACAAAAGCATGCTAGCAAGTCAGAGTCATATGTATTTCATAACCTAACCATGGCATTGATATTGCACAACCTTTGTCATGTAATATTTTCTAGTCACAAATGACATCCAATCACCTTTGCTACATTATATTGGTTAGAAGCAAGTCACAGGTTGTACCTACACTTAAGAGGGGGGGATTACACAATAGCTTGAACACCTGGGGCAGAAATTTTTAAAGCCTACCTTAAGGTATGTCCACTACAGTGAAGGTGCGTGTGGCAGGGGAAAAATAGCACAGGAAGTTGATGTTTTCAAGGGTGGCAGGAATTGGATCTTAGAAATACTTCCATACCAGTTTCCACTTAACCAGGAAATATTTCTCCTCTAAATGTATGAAATCATACTGATGTAATCTATTGGCAATTACACTGATTAATAAATAACCGAAACTTAAATACAATACTTGGACACCTATATGAAATGTATAAAAATAGATTTAAAGACACATTAAGCTTTAAGCTTATCCTCAGATTTTTTTTGGAAAAACTTTCTTAAGAAAATTAATGGCGTGAGTAAGTTTGCAGAGAACCTGTGTTAATGTGTCTTGGATTACTAGGAGTATTTGAAAATATGAAACTATTTAGAGAAAAATTTCCATATCATTTTAACTTTCTGTTTATGGAGTTTAAGTTGGTTCACTTCTAATAACTTCTAAAGTCCTATTCGAAAACAAGATGCACAAACTTTGCACAACGTTTCCTGCCTTTGAGTTATACAACATCAGTTCATTTGGGGAAACTTTCTAGCTGATCTGTTAGAACATTAGGAAATCATAAACATCTGACCTTGCATGGTGGCTTTTTACATTCATCTCTCTCTCTTTGTCCTCCCTCCAGCTCCCCTCCCTCTTAAAAGCTGTAAGGCAAATGTGTCTGGCACCCATTTGTTCTGGAGATACCTTTACTTTGGGCTTCAAACAGTCCATTTAAAAAAAATTGTAGTTATATTGGGCTTTTATGTATCTCATAGAAAAATGCAAGACAAGAACATGTGTGTCATTTTTTAATAATTTGAAGAATCTGTTCTTCTTCCCTGATAAAAATCTTGCAATGACTTTCCAATAATTAGAGTCAACATCTTCTTTCCTCCAAATTTTTTAAATGATGGAAAATGTTTTATACACACACACACACACACACACACACACACACACGGTATCTAGAATTTCTTATTGGTACCATAGTTTGCTCCAGTGAGAAGTTTCATATGGAGAAAAGTATAGGGAATAAGGGTGTCACTGGTATTTAGCTGGTCATAATTTCTACATCTTTTGTGAGCAGAAGTAAAAAAAAAAGAAAATACATCATAAACGCATTTGGACATTTATATAACTATATATACATACAAAGTAATAGGGAACAGTTTAATTGTCAACCTTGTTAATCTATACTCTTATCTCCTTTTTTCCTATTCCTAAAATTATGTTAGAACAAATCCCAAACTAATCAAATGTTATCAGTAGTTATACTCTAATACATACATAAAAAAGACAAGTACTCCTTTAAAAAGTAACCACAATGCCATTAAAACACCTAAAATTAACATTAATTTCTTATTATCATCAAATAAATAGTTTTAAAGTTTTAATTCCCTCTCTCTTGTTTTTGACAGTTGGATTGTTTGAACAAGGATGCTAATAAGGTCCCCCCTTCACTGGCCCCTGTATTTCATCAGTGAGTCTTTTTTCGCCTATGAGTACTCTCCTCACACCTTTTAAAATTTCCTTATAATTTTTTTGTTGCAGGAATTGGGTGATTTGTTCAGTCTGAATTTTGCCAATTGCTTCACTATGAGATTTAACTTAACATGCCTTTCTGTTTCTCTATTTAGGTATTAGGCTGAATCGAATAAAATTTCATCTTTGTAGGTCAAAATGGCAATTTTGTATGGCTTAACTTGATACTTAGATCTGGAGGTGCAATCAGATTTACCTTCAGATTTTTGACAAGAGTACACTTCACAGTTGTCTCATATGTTATTACTCCAGGTAGAATCAAATGATGGTTTCTTTCTTTTTTGTATGATGTTAAGAGTAATCTGGCCATTATAAAATTCTCCAGTAGCTTTTCATCTGTTAGCTTCAGAAGCTGTTGGTAATCATTACTCTGATCCATTGTTTGATTAGAGGCTACAAAGTGGTATTATTTATTAATTAATGTAATTCTTTTTAAAAGATAGATTTTCTATAATCAACTTTTGGTTACAAACTAAAGGATAGTTTATAAAGGACAGGCAGGACAAATGTATGCTTATCTGTATTTAGTTAACAGTTTTCTCCATTACATTTGGTTTTTCTAGCAACCTCCAGAGGTGACCACTGAGCTGGTTTTTAATTTTCATTTTTAGAATAATTTAGACATATATAGGATGGCTTTAACTCTCATGAAAATAGTCATTGATTTTGATGCTCCGATTGTCCTCTCTTTGGTAGTTAAAAGTCATTTCAAGTTAGCTTTTGAGTTTTCGTATAATTTCAGCAGACTTCGATAACTTCTTTGATGTTCAGAACTCAAAAGTATGGTACATTTATTGTCCCAGGCCTAGAATTTCTTGTAGGTACCATAGTTTGCTCCGGTGAGAAGTGTCATATGGAGGAAAGTACAGGGAATAAGGGTGCCACTAGCATTTAGCTGGTCATCATTTCTAGGCCTTTCTAGTGAGCAGAAATAGAAAAAATGCATATTTTTAAATAGAAAATACATCACAAATGTATGCGGATATCTATATAACTAAAATTCTTATTAAGGCATTTTGACTTAATTTCTCCGATTGTACATGTATCTCTCTTCTCCCATGGAAACACTTTATTCCCCTCACCACCAACATAATTGTCCCCTTGTCTTATCCTACACATACATACATTAGTTTAGAATCACAATGGATATTACCACCAAAATTATGATAGCAAACACTGATCAAAATTTCTTTGCAATTACTTTTCCTGTTAGAATTTATCCCCCTAGGGGATGTACAGCCACCTGGCTTTATTTTTAAATCACTTGAAATAATTTCTTTGTGAGATTAAACCAATCACTCAATACAAAATTAAGTTTATTTGTTTTATTTTGTTTCCAAGTCTTAAAATTATTTTTTGAATAACGTTGATTTACAGTTCTGTAAAACATTTAGATGATTCCAGATAGCATAAAGTATTGGAGATAATCTTTGCTCCTTCTTACAGTAGTATTCCAATGTGTAAATAAATGTATTAATGCTATAATTTATTCAACCAATCTTCTATTGAATAGACATTTAAGTTGTTTCCACTCTTTTGCTATTAATAATAGCAAGACAATGAATAGCCTTATGGATATGTCTTCTTTGGGGGAGGCAGGCCATTGTATAATTGAGTTATAATCCTCCACATAAGATTGTTGATTAAAGTGATAAAAGCATATGTAATTTTATTGGATGTTGCATAATTCTGTTCTCTAGGGATTGTACCAGCAATGTGTAAGACTGATTTCCCAGCTGGGTGTGGTGGCTCATGCCTGTAATCCCAGCACTTTGGGAGGCTACGGCGGGTGGATCACTTGAGGTCAGGAGTTTGAGACCAGGCTGGAAAATATGGTGAAACCCTGTCTCTACTAAAAACACACACAAAAAATTAGCTGGGCGCGATGGCGCCTCAGGAGGCTGAGGCAGCAGAATTGCTTGAACCCAGCAGGTGAAGGTTGCAGTGAGCTGAGATCCTGCCACTGCACTCCAGCCTGGGTGACAGAGAGAGTCTCCATCTCAAAACAAACAAACAAACAAACAAACAAACAAACAAACAAACAAACAAACAAACAAACAAACCTTATTTCCCCAAAGCTTTACCAACAGAATATATCATTAAACTTTTACGTTTTTGACAGTACGATAGGTGAGAATGATAACTCTGCAGTTTTAATCTGCAGCTCTATTACTACAAATGATATTGAGCATATTTTCATGTTAAAGGACAATCTGCCTTTCTTTTTCTGTTGTCTATATTTAGATCTCTTGTTTGTTTTTCAGTAGGATTATTGGAGTTATTCTTCTATTAGACAATCTTTCTATTTGGAGATACCAACTATTTTCTTTCATGTAAGTTGCAAAAATTTTTTTCCAGTTTGTTATTTGCTTTTTTTCACTATACTTAAGATTTATTTTTACCATATTTCTAAATGGTTATAGCTCATATTTATTAATTTTTTCCTTTATTGCTTTTTAAGTTTTTTGTCTTCCAGATTATAGAGGATTTACTCATGTTTTCTTCTAGTGTTTGCATGTTTTCCATTTTTACATTTAAATATCTCATAATTCACTTTTTTTCTGGTGTATGGTGTGAGAAACAATCCAGTTTTGTCTTTTGTTATAATATAAATATCAGGTTGCTTCAACATCACTTACTGTTTTTCTTTCCCCCACTGATTTGCAGTGCTGCTTATTAAATATTAATATGCAATTGATTCTATTTCTAGACATTCAGCTTTGTTTTATTGATTTGTTTGTAAACGCATTTACCCATACCATATGGTTTTACTTTTAGAGGATTTATGTTTTACTGCATGTAGGGCTAGCCACCCCTTATTCTATTCTATTGCTCTTGTGTTTTCAGAGATATTCTGGCTACTATAGCTTATTATTATTTTATTTATTTTATTTTCCTACCTCTATTTTAGTGTTGGGGGTACAAGTGAAGGTTTGTTACATAGGTAAGCATGTGTACATATTATTTCATCACCCGGGTGTTAAGGTCAGTACTCAACAGTTATCTTTTTGCTCCTCTCCTTCCTCCCACACTGCCCCACCAAGTAGACCCTGTGTCTGTTGTTTCTTCTTTGTGTTCATAAGTTCTTATCATTTAGCTTCTTCTTATAAGTGAGAACTTGTGGTATTGGGTTTCTGTTCCTTTATTATATTATTATTCTTTTATTTATTTAACAACTTTAAACAATTCTTATTATTTCAGTAGTTTTTGGGGAACAGGTCATTTTTGGTTACATGGATAAGTTCTTTGGGTGTGATTTCTGAGCTTTTGGTACACCCATCACCTGAGCAGTGTACACTATACCCAGTGTGTCATCTTTTATCCCTCACCTCCCCTCACACTTCCTCCTGAAGTTCATTGTCTTGTTCTTAAGCCTTTGCACCCTCATATCTTAGCTCCCACTTATAAGTGAGAACATACAGTGGTTTTCCATTTTTGAGTTAGCTCACTTAAAATAATGGTCTCCAGCTCCATCCAGGTTGCTGTGAATGCATTATCTCATTCCTTTTTATTGCTGAGTAGTATTCCATAGCACATATGCATCACATTTTCTTTATCCATTCATTGGTGGATAGGCATTTAGGCTGGTTCCATATTTTTGCTATTGTGAATTGTGCTGCTAAATATGTATGTCCAAGTGTCTTTTCCATTTGATGACTTCTTTTCCTCTTGGTAGCTACCAGTGGCAGAACTGCTAATCAGATGGTAGTTCTATTTTTAGTTCTTTAAGGAATCTCCATACTCTATGGCATAGTGGTTGTCCTAGTTTACATTCCCACTAGCAGTGCAAAGTGTTCCGTTTTCACCATGTCCACACCAACAACTATTATTTCTTGATTTTTTTGATTATGGCCATTCTTGCAGGGCTAGGGTGGTATTGCATTGCGGTTTTGATTTGCATTGACCTGATCATTAGTGATGATATGTTTTCATATGTTTGTTGACCACTTGTATATCTCCTTTTGAGAATTGTCTATTCACGTCCTGAGCCAACTTTTTGGTGGGATTGTTTTTTTCTTGCTGATTTGTTTGCGTTACTTGTATATTCTGGATATTAACCCTTTGATGGATGCATAGTTTGTGAAGATTTTCTGCCACTCTGAGGGTTGTCTGTTTACTCTGCTGATTATTATTTTTTCTGTGCAGAAGCTTTTTCACTTAATAAAGTCCTATCTATCTTTGTTTTTGTTGTATTTAGTTTTGGGTTCTTGGTCATGAATTCTTTGTCTAGGCCAATGTCTAGAAGAATTTTCTAAAAATATCTTCTAGTATTTTTATGGTTTCAGGTCTTAGATTTAAGTCTTTGATTCATCTTGAGTTGATTTTTGTATAAGATGAGAGATGAGGATCCAGTTTCATTCTTCTACATGTGGCTTGAAAATTATCATAGCACTATTTGTTGAATAGGGTGTTCTTTCCCCACTTTATGTTTTTGTTTGCTTTGCCAAAGATCAGTTGGCTGTAAGTATTTGGCCTTATTTCTGGGTTCTCTATTCTTTTCCATTGGTCTACGTACCTGTTTTTATACCAGTATCATGCTGTTTTGGTAATTATAGCCTTGTAATATATTTTGAAGTCGGGTAATGTGATGCCTCCAGATTTGTTCTCTTTGTGTAGTCTTGTTTTGGCTATGCAGGCTATTTTTTAGTTCCATATTAATTTTAGGATATTTTTTTCTAGTTTTGTGAAGATTAATACTGGTCGATGGGAATTGCATTGAATTCATAGTTTGCTTTTGGCAGTATGGTCATTTTCAAAATATTGATTCTACCCATCCAGGAGCATAGGGTGTGTTTTTATTTTTTTGTGCCATTTCTAATTTCTTTCAGCAGTGTTTTGTAGCTTCCTTTGTAAAGATCTTTCACCACTTCTATTCAACATAGTACTGGAGGTCCTTCCCAGAGCAATCAGAAAAAAGAAAGAAATAGAGAATACAAATTGGTAAAGAGGAAATCAAACTCTCACTGTTCACTGATGATATGATCATATACCTAGAAAATCCTAACTTATCCAAAAAGCTCCTAGATCTGGAAAATGAATTCAGTAAAGTTTCAGGATACAAAATCAATGCACACAAGTCTGTAGCACTGCTATACACCAACAGCGACTGTATTAATTTGTTCTTATACTGCTATGAAGAAATATCTGAGACAGGGTAATTTATTTAAAAAAAAGAGCTTTAATTGACTCACAGTTCAGCAAAGCTGGGGAGGCCTAAAGAAACTTACAGGCATGGTGAATGGTAAAGAGGAAGTAAGACATCTTTGTCACAAGGTGGCAGGAAGGAGAAATGCTGAGCAAAGAGGGGAAAGCCCCTTATAAAACAACCAGATCTTGTGAGAACTCACTATCATAAGAACAGCATGGGAGTAACCATCCCCGTGATTCAATTACCTTCCTCTGGGTCCCTCCCATGACACATGAGGATTATGGGAACTACAATTCAAGATAAGATCTGGGTGAGGACACAACCAAACCATATAATTCTGCCTTGGCCCCTCCCAAATCTCATGTCCTCACATTTCAAAACAATTATGTCCCTTCTAAGAGTCCCTCAAAGTCTTAACTCATTCTAGCATTAATACAAAGACCAAGTCCAAAGTCTCATCTGAGACAAAGCAAGTCCCTTCTACCTATAAGCCTGTAAAACAAAAGCAAGTTAGTTACTTCTTAGATATGATGGCAGTATAGGCATTGGGTAAATATACCTGTTCCAAATGGAAGAAATTGGCCAAAGCAAAGGGGATATAGGCTTATGCATGTCCAAAATCCAATATGGCAGCCATTAAACCTTAAAGTTCCAAAATGATCTCCTTTGACTCCATGTCTTACATCCAGGTCATGCTGATGCAAGAGGTGGGCTCCCATGGCCTTGGTCAGCTCTGCACCAGTGGCTTTGCTGATTGCTATCAGCATTTTATTCAAAGCCAGTCAATGAGTCTCTTGGAAGTTCAAATTTTCCCACATTTTCCTGTCTTCTGAGCTCTGCAAGTCTCTAGGAAGTTCTAAACTTTCCTACATTTTCCTGCCTTCTTCTGAGCCCTCCACACTGTTCCAACCTCTGCCCGTTACCCAGTTCCAAAGTTGCTTCCACATTTTTGGGTATCCTTATAGCAGCACCCCACTCTCTGAAGTAATAATTTATTGTATTGGTCTGTTCTCACACTGCTATGAAGAAACATTTGAGCCTGAGTAATTTATAAAGGAAAGAGGTTTAATTGACTCACATTTCAGCCTGGCTGGGGAATTCTCAGGAAACTTAAATCATGGTGGAAGGCGAAAGGGAAGTGAGACACCTTCACAAGGTGGCAGGAAGAAATGCCTAGCAAAGGAGGAAAAGCCTTTTATAAAACCATCAGATCTCATGAGAACTCATTCACTATCCCGAGACCAGCATGGGATAACTGTCCCAGTGATTCGGTTACCTTCCATCAGGTCCCTCCCATGACATGTGGAGATTATGGGACCTGCAATTCAAGATGACATTTGGGTGGGGACACAGCCAGACCATATCAGTGACCAAGCTGAGAATCCAAGCAAGAATTCAACCTCTTCAACAACAACTGCAAAATAAATAAATAAATAAATACTTAGAAATATACCTAACTAAAGATCTAAAGATGTTATGTTATTATTTTTAATATAAAGCTTTGTAATTAACTTGTTTAGCTTCAGAAAAAAATGATTATATATATATATATATAAAACTGAAATCACATTGCACTTATAATTTAACTTAGTGGCAAATGGGCATCCTTTTCACATTGAGTCTTCCTATCCCAAAACATGGGATATCTTTCTATTTGTACAAGTCCACTTTTGTGCCCCTCAGAAATATTTCATATGGTTTTGTTTAAGAGATTTTTTACGTTTATTGATAAGTGCTTTGCCTAGGTTATTTATTTATTTATATCACAAATGGGAGGTTTTCCTTTTCATTTTTTTACTCAGCAAGTCTTGTTTGTGTATATGAAATGAAGCCTGAATCATAACATGGCATTCTAGGCCTTCCATCTCTCTCTTTTCTGTTTTATTCATTACATTTTTCTTGTGCCAACCATATGTTCTTCTAGAAAAATTTTCTGTAAATGCCCCTAAAGAGCCCTGTTTTTCTAATACTTCAGCACTGCTTAAGTATCCTTCATGATTTCCCCCCTCACTTTTTTTTTTCATCTGTAATTCTGTAAACTCTTTTACACCTTCTAAGTTCTCTCTTCCATGTATTTCTCCTACAACATTTAGGTCTGCATTCAAATGCTACCCAATATAAGTTGGTTTCAGTTACCTTTCTGTGTGTGCTTGTCTATTATCTAAAGCAAGTCTCTGAGATATAGAATGGCAGGAACTGTGCTTCACACTTTGATTTTTTAATTTGTTTTGGTACCCAATGCATTGTACCTACTACTGTGTGCTCATTACAATTTATCCGTTGATCTTCACCAAATATCTTAAATGATCTCTGGTAACTATCACTTTCATTGGAAGAGCTTGATACATTCCAATTCTGGTGATCTAATATGCATAACAGCCCTTAGAAGCTGAGTCAGAAGAGAACTTTCATCCCACCTCCAGGAGACAGCCCATGGGTGATTAAGAAACCTGCCCCACAGAAGGCCAGGTCTAAGCCAGGCTTGAAGCCAGCTCTTCCAAGAGTTCAGCGTTTTCTCTAATGAGCTTTTGGTCTCTTTTTGCTTAAAGGGCTGAGTCATAAGTTGTCCTAAATAGCCATGAATAGTGTCTTCTCCAGCTTTGGGAACAAGTTGATGGAGATTGAAAAAGAAGGAGAGTTTGGAGTCATTGTGGTTTCAGTGGGCCTATAGGAACCCAGGTCTTAAAATTTCTGCCCAGTTCAAACACGCAAGTTTATCTCCCTAATTACTGTTGATTTTGAAACCAGAATGACCAAATTGCTCATTTTATATGTAAACCACAAAACCTGGAAGTAGTAACAAGTCTCTAATCCTTTGTTAAGATCCTTCATTAACAATTAGAATAGTAGTAGTCCCACTTGAATAACATATCTAGTTCAAAGCCGCAAGTAAACCTTGAGAGACCAAATAAAAGTAGAAGACTACACTTCTTCCCATCTGTGTTCTGTGCTATGAGCTTCCACATACATTGCTTTCATGCCTCTTCTTTCTTGGGAAGGCATTGTGACTCCATGAGTAGAAGCAATGGGTAAGCCCAGAGAGACCTAATTTCATTTTTGTTTCTCTCAATACTGTTTATTGGGAATGTAACTTAATCTCTCTTACTTCTAAAATATTTTCATCCTATGGGAAAGACTGTAATACATTTTTTGCAGAGCATTTTATAATCTGAAGATGAAATGCACTATGTAAAAACCACTACCACGTTATAATTAATTATAGCCAGGACTTAAGTCAGCTGTCAGTGTTGCAAGGAGGAGCAAGTCCACTGTGTAAAATGACAATCCCTTTATGAGCTTTCAAATGCATAAAACTTGCCGACATGAATACTGCAGCACACCAAAGGGTAGACAATCAAGGTAATGACTGCATTGGAATAGAAAGATGTCTGCTGGCATAGTATCAGAGAACTCTTAGTTAAAAAAAGAATAATCTGAAATTTGTTTTAAGAATTGAAGACTGTTGTGATGGTAGAGCTGCAGAATCCTTCCTGTGTGCTTCCAGCCCTATGAGAACCTCAAGAGCATTCACATGTATTGACATCTGACAGGAAAAAACAGAATTACTGCAGAGGCTCTGGGAGAGCTCCTTGTATTATAACTAAGATCACTCAGAATCAAATTCTATCCAGTTTTATTAAAGGGTTTTGTGCCTGGAGTATCCTAAGTGCTCAGTAAATGTTACTCTTATTATTTTTCTTGGAAGAAAAAAAAAATACTGCTCACATGGGTCACCACAGACATAGGATGATGCACACAGTATTGCTTTCACAAAAAGCAGAAAGTGTGAATTTCTGTCTGTACCTGAGCCAGTGAAGAATATCTCCAGTCTGTCTTTTGTTTCCCAGAAAAATACTTGGAGGTTTTTGGAGATCACCATGTTTTATCCCTGAAAATAGACTTGATTCTAGTGTTGACTGAGTTCGTCAATCATTGTCTCCAGACAAAATGTCATTACATAGCCATGGTAGAACATTCATTCTCTGAACCTTTTTAAAGAATCCACTTGGTCAAAGGTTTTTGTCTATCAAACCAGGTGACTAGAAAGAGCATAGAAAAGGCTGGTAACTCTCCTCCCGACTACAGCTTACATGCATGTTAGATTTTCACAGTGTGTGTTGTCTATCATTTCCCCTGCTTTTTCTTCTCCACCAGCTGGCTTGTTTGCAATTTGGGCAGCTGGGCTTTGGTGGCTCAGGCCTTCTCCTTCATGGAATACTCTAAGCCTCTTTGGTAAAGTTCCATGTTTTTATTACGTAGGAATGACCACCAGCTACAAAAGAAAGTTTTAGATTTCCCTAGGGAAATAAGCAGGGGGCAAATGCATGCTAGTTACCATCATAATGTTTTAGTTTTTCCTGTTACATTAAGCCTTTTTTCTTTTTCCCAGTTTAAGATGAACTATTTTCAGCTATCTCCAAAGACAGCCTTGCCAGCAGAGTGACCACAGAGGACGACAATAACAGCAAGTGTTGTTTGTTGAAAGCTCAGCTGGTATCTGGTGCTGTGGCAGCATTTAAAATGCACTATCTCACTTAAAACATAAGTCATCCCTGAAACTCAGAGAGGTTAAGTAACTTTCTCAGCATCATACAGAGGGGAAGTTATCAGGATTCACAGCTAGGCTTATACATCTTCAATCTTTTATAGTTATTCTATATGCTATTGGTAATGTCAATATCATCACCAGGAATCTTCAGGTTAATAAGTTGGTCATATTTTCCCTTTGATAAATAAATAAAACATCCTAAGATTAAAAATCAAGTGAACAAATAAATAGACAAAACTGGATTATTAAGATGCCTGTTGGTTACTTCACAATTTTTGTTTCACTGTGTTATTTAGCTGCAAATAGAGTGGGTTCAAACATTTTCCTTTGCTGGGGATATAATTTCTAGAAATTGTTCTTTGCAATGAAACTGAACTTGAAGCCATTAAACAGTAATCAATATTAGTTCCTGCTTCTAAAGCATTGTATTTAGCAAAGCTTCACAGGAATAATTAATAATAATAATAATATGAAGTGGGGTTTTAGTTTATAGTTTAATTTCAAGAAGAAAGTATGTGCTTTTTAAAATTTACTAGAGTATTTAATAACATTGTTTTCATCTCCAGTGAGCATGCATTGCTGATTTTAAAGAGATGTAGCTGCAAAAAACAGTAAAACAAAACGCTTGCAGGCGAGGAAGCTCAAATTTTAGAGGAGAACTATAATATCAGGTAGTTGAAGGGTACCCTGTAGTTCCCACAGAACACCGAACAGTGTTTCATGCTGTTTTATCTAAGCAACAAATTGGCAAAAATATAAAACACAAGCCTAGAAAATGAACAGGAATCTAGTGAACAAATCACTTAATAGAGGTCTTATTTTCTTTGTAACTCAGGTGTGAGCAAGGGTGATACCCTCAATGTTGGTGTCAATTTCACACTCTATTACAAGCCAATGTTCTGTTAAAATGTTTGCAAATTTGTGGGTAAAAAGAACTAATGTTCTCATGGTCACGAAATCAGTCTCCCTCCAAACTTAATAGCACATCAGAAATTCGTTCTCAAAAGATTGCTGATGTGTTGAAGAGTGCATGGTTATGCTCTCAAACTGAAGGGACTTTTGCTCCTATAGATATAGTGGGTCATAAGAGCATATGCTAGAGCTTTCTGCACTGAATGAAAGATTAGATTTTATATCTTCTGTTGGTCTGAGCCTCTTTGAGAGCTATTGACTTTTAGAATCACTTGGTAAATTGACCAAAGTAGAATACGTTGCCTCTTTCTCTCACAGAGTCCAGAAAACGTCAATTTTTTTTTTCTTTAAGCAGCTTGCTGCTCTATGTCCTATCAATATGATGTGTTCAATGGAATAAATCAGCATGATGTCTTACAGGATTGTGAGTGGTTCTTGGGAATTAAATTGTGACACAGAATTGGGGAGTTGACAACTGAGAGTTGGCATTCTTAAGACAGTGAAGACATACTTTTGTCTCCAACCAAGTGAAAACATACTATTCTTAGTGTTCTTTGTTTATAAGAATGTATAAAAATACATGTTATCTATCAATAACTGCAAACTAGGTGGCAATAACCCCTGTAAGAAAACCAATCTGGCAGGCAGCTGTAATAGGCAATATCATTATTCTTTTCAGTGTTTTGTACTTGCCAAAATGAAATGCATTAAGTTCTTCGAATCTTACAGCTACCTAGAAATGAAAGCAGAATACTTTTTCTACCCATTTTACATATATGAAGGCGGAGTAAAAGAGAGCACATTTTGTTGGGAAAACATTTATGAGGGTCCTGGGACTCTGAGAAGCTTATTCTGAGGTGTCATTTTCCCTGAGCAGTCTTGTGTCTTTCCTTATAGATTAGCCTATGTTGCATTGCATACTGAGAGTAAAGGGCCTGAAGTCAGTCTGTCTTAGTTGGAACTTGAATTCTTCCACTTGCGTTGGACAAATTGCTCAGCCTCTCTGTGACTCAGTTTTGTCATCTGAGGATTAAACGAGGATTAAATATATGAATGCAAAGTAAAGTACTCAAAACAGAGCCAGACACTATTAGCATTCTGTCTACAGTTTTTGAAGAAGCAATAACTGACAAGGTTAATATCTTATAACCCAAAGGCAAATGCAGAAGATTCAAAATATTCTACATTAAAAATGTAATTTCTATCAGGTTCTGGGCTACCTTCACCTTCTTCAGTGAATGGATCCAGTAAGAAACTATATCTCATTGGTTTAAAGTTGAGGTGACTTGTGTGCCAAGTGCCTCTGTTAGCATACAGAGAATCCTTCGCATTATTAGCACTGACCTGTACACCCTCCAAGTGATTCAGCCAAGCCATTCCCCGAGAGCTGACAAAGCGCTGATTCCCAGGTACTGCCATTATCTACGATTTCAGGAAGACAAAGAGCTTAGATGGAGAAGATTACAATTATTTTCACAAATTAGATGACTGTATTTGAATCTCAGGGCAAAAATTCGTGGGTAATATATGTCTGTCTATGTGTTTCCATCTCTGCTGAATATAGAGAAGGTAGTTAAAATTGTGAATTGAAGCACTGCCTATCAGTGCGAAATTTATGAGATAAATTTTAATAAATACATGGACATTTCAAGTGTCTTTTATTGATGAAAACAGCTGAATTGATTAAAACTAATTTGCACAATTTGTGGTCTATGGTGAGAAACTGATAGCAAAAAAATGGAGCATTTTTATTATAAGTACATTTTTGAACTTGGGGTACTTCTGGGTTTGCATCATGTTGGTAAATGTTTAAATCTTATAATTTGTTATCGCAAATAGAGAATACATCAAGAAATTTGCATTTGAAGAATGACAGATTTTCTTTGCATCAATTCAAATGATTTAATTACAGTGGAGACAATTTATCTTATTTTCATGAACCCATTACATTTTCATTGAAGTTTAGGAATTTGAATTGTTTTCAGAGTTACACCTTTTATTAAATTGACTTGATGAGATTATTTTGTTATATATTTCGTCCTTTAGTATTACAATGAAATCCTTTTGCTTTAAGTTTTGTAACCGCTATTTATATTCTTAATGGAATATATGACCTTGGAGGCTTCTAGAGTTTCTCTTACTGCAACTGTTTACTATTAAAAGATTGAATTATTGGTCTCTTAGGATAGAAGCACATTCTGACTTGCTACTTGTTATAGTTTAATATCCATCTCATAAGAATGACTGAGAATCAATCTCTAATTTGCAAATAACTTGGATTTGAGGAATTGGTTTGTGAGTATTCTGTATCATTTTTGGGAGTTCTTTTTTTGTACCATAATGGTAAGTCAATATCAGTTGTTGTGTTTTATATGTATTTAAAAATATTGCAGTATAAAAATTGGTTGTCAGGAGGCTTGAGGTTTAGTTCCAGGTTTGCTTTTAGCTCACTTTGAGAACTCACTTAACCTGCATGTGCCTTGGCATCTTCATCTACGAAATAAAGAGGGAGAAGTTAGGTCAGACTGGAGCATCTTAAAGGTTCTGTTTCTCAATTTTTATTTGAATTTATCCAGGTAGATTCTGCATTAGCTTTGGCAGACTCAAAATGTCATAAGGTTGGTTGAGGTTGGAAAAGAGGATGAATATGAGGAAACACCTCAGATCAATTGGGAGCTAGCAAAATTAAACTGTTTTTAAAGTAAGGTCCTAGTAGAGCCTGCTTAGGGGTCCTACACATGGACCCTCAAGGCTTGGCAAAATTAAGTGAAATTTGGTAATATGCCACTAAGAAGATTGTGGTGGTAGGGAAGTGGGGGAAAATTTTCAGAAGAAGCAGTGCAGAGAACAATTGCATTAACCTGGTAATAAATAACACTCAGGGCTGGGCACTACAGAAACATGACTCTGGATGACTGGGCACAGAGAGGGGCAAGAGAAGCAGGGTCTGGTCACAGGGAGATCGGTCAGAGCAGCACAAGACAAAAGCATAGGGAATGCTGTAACTGGGAAGCCACAGGGTTGTCTGAAGCTCACTCAGTGCTGTGATGTAGACATTGTGCCTGCTGGTAGAAAAATATTAATTCTCAGCTCTCACAGCCTTAGGTAATACTGTGTCTAAATGGAAGCATGTCTTCTTAGGGATTATGAATGACGAGGGGGATGGAGAATGACCAGAACCATCGTGCCTTAGCTGCCTCTGCTCCTTCTGTAAAATCTTGTTAGTGCTTTTTTTTTTTTTAATTTCTAGTAGGAAAGGAGAGAATCTGAAAAGTGATGAAGGAGGAGGATAAGTACTTAGGGAAGAAGATTTTAAAAACTGAAAGGATCTGTTTCAGTTAGAATGGGCAAGGTGTTTCCTTGGTTGCAGATCTTTATAGGTGGTAGAATTATGGTGAAAACACTTAAAGGAAAATTACTTGATTGCTGGGAGGTATCAGAGTTTTTCAACAAATATTTCATTGAATAGAAATGGATTGAGCACCTGCTATCTGCAAAGCTTTGAACTGAGTTCTCTGGGGGCTATGAAAAATTATATTCCATTATTCCCACACCTGAGGAGTCCACATGAAAGCTGAAGAAACAAAGCACCCAAAGCAGTGAATTAAATGATAGAGAAAGACTTAAATATCCATACAGAATGCCATGGCATCAAGGGGGACTCCCCATCCTCTTGAGTTCTGCACCAATTGAGAAATATGCCAAATAGAATGCATATAGGGCAACAGATTACCTTTATTTTTAGTAGATAAAGACTAAATTGAAGTACACACAGCTTAGCACAGTTCTCAGTGAGCCGCTTGACACGGAAGTCCAGAATTAGACTTACATTCTTAGCCACATAGTGCCTCTGTCCCCATGGAACAGAGAGGAACCACTGTTTGTGGAAAAGCTTGTTTCCAAGAAGAAAAGAGAGGAGCTGAGTCTAAAATCGTAAGTTTATTTTTTCCTACTTGGCCCTAAGGTGAAGATAATAAGGCATAGCGGAATATTAATAATTGAGCTCCTTGATACAGAAGGATTTATCAAGAGTGGTGAAGAGGCATTTCCCTTGACAAAAGATAACAGTGTCTGCAGTGGAGAAAGAACATGCAAAGTGACAAAGAAGGATCCAGACTTTTGGGGCTAGAGATAGGAAGGACAAGCTGGGTCACAGTGTGTTGAAAGGATTTTCCCAGGGGAAAGATTTGAGCTGGATTTTTTGGTGATGATAACATTTACCTAGGCAAGAAGAAGAGTCTGCTGGTGGGGGTGGGATGGATGATATGGGCAAAGTTCTGAGAACATAAGAAAGAATGAAAACCCCAAAGCAAGGTGATGACAGTGGAAACTGCCAGAAAGGGTTGAAGTAGCAGATGTTGAGAAGGGGATACCACTGGGGGGAGATAATAAGTAGGAGGAGAAAAAAGGAGTATGAGCTCAAGGGCAGGAATCTCAATTCTCCTTTCCTTTGGGTACCAAATAGTGTGTCAGTTAACCTCTCCAGGATTCTCTTAGTTTCCTCATCTGCAAAATGAGAGATTTGGATAGATGATTTCTCTAGTTGTTAGTTAGCATGACTAGTTCTGCTAAGAGGAGCTATTAAGCTTCTCAGGTAGAATCAATGGCATTCTTCCCAGAAAATGAAAAAAAATCCCCAAATTTATATGGATTCACAAAAGACCCAGAATAGCCAGAGCTATCCTGAGCAAAAAGTACAAAACTGGAGGAATCACATTACCTAACTTCAAATTGCATTACTGGGCTATGGTAACCAAAACAACATGGTACTGGCATAAAAAAGGACACATAGACCAATGGAACATAATAGAGAGCCCAGAAACAAATCCATGCATTTACAGTGAGTTCATTTTCAACAAAGGTGCTGAGAACATACACTGTGGAAAGGACAGTCTCTTTAATAAACAGTGCTGGGAAAACTGGATATTCAAAAACAGCAGAATGAAACTAGGCCTTCATCAGACCCCTATATCTCACTGTATATAAAAATGAAACCAAAATGGATTAAAGACTAAAATGTAATACCTCAAAGTATAAAACTACAGCAAGAAAACCTTGGGAAAACTCTCCAGGATATTGAATAGGGCAAATATTTCTTGATTAATATCCCACAAGCAGAGGCAACCAAAGCAAAAATGGACAAATGGGATTCTAGCAAGTTAAAAAGATTCTGCACAGCAAAGGACACAATCAACAAAGTGAAGAGACAACCTACAGAATGGGAGAAATATTTGCAAATGACTCACCTGACAAGGATATTAATAACCAGACTATAAAAGGAGCTCAAGCAATTCTATAGGAAAATATCTAATAATTTGATTAAAAATGTCAAAATGAATAGACATTTCTGAAAGAGAATACACACAAATGGCAAACAGGAATATGAAAAGGTTCTCAATACATTGATCATCAGAGAAATTCAAATCAAAACTATGAAGAGATGCAATCTCACCCTAGTTAAAATTGCTTTTATCCAAAGTACAGGCAATAACAAATGCTAGCAAGGATGTGGAGAAAAGGGAACCCTTGTACACTGTTGGTGGCAATGTAAATTACTATACCTACTATGGCAAACAGTTTGGAGGTTTCTTATAAAACTAAAAATAGAGCAATAGCAATACCACTGCTGGATATATACCCAAAAGAAAGGAAATCAGTATATCAAAGATATAGCTGCACTCCCATTTTTATTGCAGCACTATTCACAATAGCCAACATGCAGAAGCAACCCGTGTCCATTGACAGAGGCATTGATAAAGCAAATGTGTGGAGTACTATTCAGTCATAAAAAATGATGAGATCCTGTTATCCTCAACAACATGGATGGAACTGGAGGTCATTATGATAAGTGAAATCAAGCACACACAGAAGGGCAGACTTCACATGTTCTCACTTATTTGTGGAAGCTAAAAATTAAAACAGTGGAACCCATGGAGATGGAGAATAGAAAGAGGGTTATTAGAGGCTGGGGAGGGTAGCGGTGGGGAGGGCCAGGAAGGTGGGAGGGAGAAGTAGGGTGGTTAATGAGTACAAAGTATAGAAAGAATGAATAAGATCTAGTATTTTATAGCATAACAGGGTGACTACAGTCAATAATAATTTAATTGCACATTTTAGAATAACTAAAAGAGTATAATTGAATTGTTTGTGGCACAAAGGATAAATGCTTGAGGCGATGAATACCCTATTTACCCTGACATGGTTACTACACATTGTATGTCTGTCAGAATATCCCATGTACCACATAAATATACATACCTACTATAAAAATTTTTAAAAAGATTGTCAAATAGAACCAGAAAGGTAAAGATCAGAACAGACATATGATATTGTTCTCTATACCCCTGGGGGATACAGAGATATAGAAAGCTTTCAGTAGTCAGAGGAGGTCTCTGAGAAGGAGGTTGTGTTATATGCCTTAATGCTGCTGACATCTCTGGTGGGGACTAGCCTCTATAGCACATTACACAGACTGAGTGTGGAGTGTGAGGAAGCTGAGTTAAAACCTTCTTGGCTTTCAGTGCCTAGGTCTGGTTAAGAAGTACCCAGTGTAGACCCTGACCCACACCTGAAAGGGCACAGGAGAGAACCAGGGAGACCGGTGGAAGTCCACCTTGTTTCATTTACTAACCTTTCCCCAGGCCAACCCACTTTAATACATATTCAACTCTGGGAAAAGATATTTTTCTCTTGCACCCTAAGGTTATGCACTGAAAATATCCATTAAATCTCTTGGCATTTCTAAATTCATAAACCTACTAAAATTTTGAGAAAAGGCATATTCAGTGTAGTGACTGACCTTCAATATCCTCACTGTATTCCCCTGAATAATCAGCTTTTTATTACTTTTAGTGCCCATCGGTGAGATTTATTACTCACTTTAAAGAAGCTGTCTCTTATCTAAATTAAAAAATGCATATATATTCCACATGGCTCTCACCTTAAAGAAGGAGAAAATGGGGCTAAGTGGGGAGAAGCCAAACCATAAAATAGTTATTTTCAAATATGATGTACTTAAAGCTTGAAGTGTGTACAGTTGATAAACTTTTAATATGAATTGATATCCAATTTAGCTCAATCCAAACAAGGAACAATTCCTTCTTAATATGTAGCAATGAGTAATCTGACAGAGCTGATCTCACTTCATTTATAATTAATTCGTTCATTTATTCCTTGTCAAATATTTAGTGAGCTCTATTGAGCCCTAAGTCCTATGTTAGGTGCTGAGAATATAATGGTGAGAGAAACAGTTGGGATTTCTAACTTTCTGGAGTAGGTTTAGAATGGTGTGGAGGTGAGGGAAGGCAAATGGAGCAAATCTTACAAATATGTAGTTACACACTATGAGACTTGCTATAATAGAAAAGTACAGGTTATTTTAGTAATTTCAAATCAAATCAACAATACATTTCCAAGGTGTGGCAAGGTAGATACCTGTGCTCTCTGTGTTGCAACCTCACTGTGTCTAGATCTCAATGTGCCCTGTCAATCCTTGGTCCTTTTTCTAGAACATTCCATGATACCTCTCTCTCTTCTGCTTGGTAAACACTCCTATTATCCCTGCAGATCTAGCACAAATGTTAATTTCTTGTTAGCCAGAATGTGATGGCCACATTGAGCTCACAGTGAAGATCCCTCCTGTTCCGATTAATTTACAACCGTTCTAATAACCATGCCACCTTAGTTTAGGCCTGCAACCTGGCTCTGTTCTGACCTTACTCGGCTCTTTTTCAGGAGGCATCTTCTTAGGCTTGTGTCCAGTTCATCTAAAAGCCGTATCAGGTTGTCTAAGTATAAATTAAAAATGAGGGGTGTGGTTGCCATAAGCCACTTAAGCCTTGAATGAGAGGTCTCAGAGTTTTGCTCTGTGGCACTCAGGTTCTGCTCTGAGACTTCACCAACTGGTCTGGGGGCACTCCCTTGCTTGTGAGCTTTGACACACCTCAAATTGTCATTTTAGTTCTGCATTATGATGAACTCTCATTCTGACTTCCCTGTACTGAAATTGGGTTTGTAATTATATGTGTCCAATAAACGTCTGCAGAATCAGAATTTTTTTTTAATGGCCAAGATATGACTATAGGAGAAAAAAAAATCACATTCTAGAAAAACCTGGTAAATAAGCAGGCATTATGTCATCCTCAGGGAACGAGCCTTCGTTGCCCTATCACAAGTAAATGGGACCACAGTCACAGTACCTAAAGAGTGGGCAGGGAGCACCCAGAACCTGGATGCATTCTAGCTTGCCGAAATAGGCCTGAGGTCTCTTTCCCAAGGGCGACAGGCTTCCGTTCTGTGCTGAGAGATGAGGCTTAACATAATCATCCTCTTCAGGGTGTGGGGAAGGGCCAGGAAAATGTAGGCCACTCGGGATCTTAACTGCCAGTTGCGGACATCCTTTCATGGAAACAAGTTATATTCTGGGGAAGAGGAGGTCACTAAGGTACGTTGAAGTAGGAAAAGACTTGGGATGGGCATTAGGGAGCGGAGGGCTTTTAGAGGTAATTTATAAAGTGGCCTCTTGTAGCTAAGTGCCAGCTCTGTTTCCTGGGATTCATTTCTCTTGAGAGCTTTAGATACAGCTCAGCTATATCTGAAGGGATGTGTGGTTGCATTTCTAGGGAGAACAGGGGCTAGGGAGTAAACAAAAGAACAAGGTTCCACCAGACAAAAGCTGCTGTAGAAATGGCTCAGAAACTTTTTAGCAAGCTGTATCCTGTTGTTATTGTTAAGCATTGCCCCTTACTCTTTCTGTGATAAGCATTGTCGGTGCTTCATCATTATGAGCCCACGGCAGTGAGCAGCATGACTCTGTTACAGCTATTCTGTCTGCTCTCTGCAGTCTCTCAGCCATTCCTTACACAGCACCAATTGCTGAGCCATCATTTCGTGGCGTGAGCAAGCTCAGTGCTGCATTGCAGCAAAACCATTTAAAGAACCTGGGAGTGCTGTGAGTTCCTGTCATTTCCCTAACCATTTGCATGAATGTGCCGCATGGGGGCTGTCTGGTTTTCAGGGAACTCAGTGCACAGGTGCAATGGAAATAAGAACGCTTGTTATGCTGGGAGTAAAACTAAGGTATAGTTGGCTGAGGTTTAGAAACTGCACAGCATGGCAGAAAATAGGAACCTCTATTACGTATATATAGCCCAAGGATCAAAAGGAGCAGCAGCTCAGAGATGGAATGTTGGCCCTTTGTTTATGGTTGTGTATATAGCAAAGTAGAGGATATACTCTGGGTTGTGCCAAGCAGGCATGAGATTCTGAGGTAAGGCTTGAAGTAGAGTCACTTCAGCGTTGGCTAGATTGAACTCAGAACCCTAATCCTGGGTAAGCTAATGTGAGTTAAATGTTGCTCTGGATAATGCTGGAAAGAGGCAGAAGGATAAAAATTGGTTTCCATGGAATTTGAGGAGAAAAATAAAGTAAATTTTAATTAAAGTTGTGAGTATTCACTACTCAGAGTGAGATATGTACATTGGAAAGAATTTAGGAGGACGAAGAGAGGAAGATTACACTGGAGTTGTCTCCCTGAAAAAGGTGGGCCTTGGTTAAGCTTTAGTGGATGAGAAGAGTTGGATATAAAGGAAGTTCGAGCTGTGCCAGGCTCCAAAAGCCCCCTGCAGACCCAGAGCCAAGGAGGCTTCTTCCTTGAGGACCCTGGCCCTGTAGGAAGAACTTAATTCCTCAGCTCCATGAATTCAGAAATTTTATAAAAATGAGTCAGTGTTAGCCCAAAATATGACTAGGGGGATTTTAGTACCATTTAATACAGTTATTTAATGCAATTTTATTCAGTACAAGGAACATTTATTGAGCACTGTCTCTGTATGGAGTTGTGTAGAACATGGGATTAAATAAGACCCACTTTGTACTCAATGAGCATCCTGTTTGTAGGGAAATGTAGGCTCTCTTGAAAGTGCCACTACCTGGCTGGAGGCAAATCTACTGCTAGCACAACCAGCATTTGAAAAAACCAACGCACTAAACACAATTACAACCAAGTATGCTCATAGAGTCTACTTCGCTCTCCTATAGCCTCCACCAGAGCAGGTGCTGGCATCCAAAACTGAGAGATATGAAAACAGATCATATCACAGGACTTCTGCAGACATTCCTCAGTACCAGTCTGAAGTCCAGTAGTTCTGCTAGGTGGCTAGACTCAGAAAAGAAATAACAATCACTGAAATATAGCTCCCAGGAAGCCCTATCCATAGGGGAAGGGGGAGAGCACCACATCAAGACAGATAACTTTACGGGACAAAAGAATCTGAAAAACGGCCCCTGAGCTCCAGATACTTCCTCTAACATAGTCTACTCAAATAATAAGAAACCAGAAAAATCATTCTGGTAATATGACAAAGCAGGGTTCTTTAACATCCCCCCAAAAAACCACACTAGCTCACCAGCAATGAATCCAAACAAAGAAGAAACCTCTGAACTGCCAGAAAAAGAAACCAGAAAGTTGATTATTAAGCTACTCATGAAGGCAACAGAGCAAGGTATAAGCCAACTTAAAAAAAATTTAAAAATGATACAGGATAAAAAATCTTCAGAGAAGTAGATAGCATAAATTAAAAAACCCAAAATGTATGGAAATGAAAGACACACTTAGAAAATGCAAAATGCACTGTAAAGTCTAAACAATAGAATCAAACAAGTAGAAGAGAGAACTTCAGAGCTCAATGACAAGGCTTTCAAATTAACCTAATCTGACAAAGACAATGAAAAAGTAATAATAATAAAAAAAGAGCAAAGCCTCCAAGAAGTTTGGGATTATGTTAAACGACCAAATGTAAGAACTATTAGTGTTCCTGAGGAAGAAGAGAAATATAAAAGTTTAGAAAACTTTTGAGGAAAATTTCCCTGGCCTTTCTACAGACCTAGACATCCAAATACAAGAAGCTCAAAGAACACCTGAGAAATTCCCTGCAAAAAGATAATCACCTGGGTACATAGTCATCAGGTTATCTAAAGTCAAGATGAGGGAAACAATCTTAAGAACTGCGAGACAAAAGTATTGGGTAATCTATAAAGGAAAACCTATTACATAAATAGCGAAATTTTCAGTGGAAACTCTAGAAGCTAGAGGGGATTGGGGTCCTATCTTTAGTCTTTTTAAACAAAACAATCATCAGCCAAAAATTTTGAATCCAGAGAAAATAAGCTTCATAGATGAAGGAAAGATACAGTCTCTTCCAGACAAACAAATGCTGAGAGAATATGTCAGCACTACAAGAACTGCTAAAAGGAGCTCTAAATCTTGAATGAAAACCTCAAAATA
The DNA here is from genome assembly GCF_049354715.1 of Callithrix jacchus. Lineage (NCBI taxonomy): Eukaryota > Metazoa > Chordata > Mammalia > Primates > Cebidae > Callithrix > Callithrix jacchus. Next base: position 97,781,604 of record NC_133515.1, read on the forward strand.
TAGCAAAATAGAATATTCTTAGAGCATAAATCACACAGGCCCTGTAAAACAATAACACAATGAAATGGCCTAAATTTTCCACTTAAAATATACAGAATGGCAGAATGGATAAGAATTCACCAACCAAGTATCTTCTGTCTATGAGAGACTCATGTAACACTTAAGGACTGACAAAAACTTCAGGTAAAGGGGTGAAAAAAGATATTCCATGCAAATGGACACCAAAAGTGAGCAGGAGTAGCTATTATTATATCAGCCCAAACAGAGTTTAAAGCAACAACACTTAAAAAAGACAAAAGGAACATTATGTAATAATAAAAGTTCTAGTCCAACAGGAAAATATCACAATCCTAAATATGTATTTGCACTTAACACTGGAACACACATATTTATAAAACAATTACTAATAGACCTAAGAAATGAGATAGAAAGCAACACAAAAATAGTGGGGGACTTCAGTACTCCACTGACAGCACGAGACAGAAAGTTATGCCAGGAACAATGAACTTAAATTATTCCTAGAACAAATAGACATAACAGATATTTACAGAACATTCTACCCAACAATTGAAGAATATGCATTCTTTTTGTCAGCACCTGGAACACTCTACAATATAGACCATATAACAGGCCACAAAACAAGTCTCAATAAATTTAAGAACAATGAAATTATATCATGTACCCTCTCAGACCACAGTGGGAAAAAATTGAAACCAACTCCAAAAGGAACCCTCAAAACTATACAAATACATGAAAGTATAAGAAATCACCTGCGACTGAATGATCTTTAGGTCCATAATGAAATCAAGATGGAAATTAAAAAATTATTTGAACTGAACAATAATAGTGACACAGCCTATCAAAATCTCTGGGATACAGCAAAAACAGTGCTAAGAGGAAAGTTTATTGCATTAAATGCCTAGATTAAAAAGCCTGAAAAAGCACAAATAGACAATCTAAGGTTACACTTCAAGGAACTAGAAAAACAAGAACAAACCAAATCCAAACCCGGCAGAAGAAAAGCAGTAACAAAGATCAGAGCAGAACTAAATGAAATTGAACTAAAAAAGAAGACAAAAGAGAAATGAAGCAAAAACCTGATTCTTTGAAAAAATAAGCAAAATTGATAGACTGTCAGCAAGATTAACCAAGAAAAGAAGAAAGAAGATCCAAATGAGCTCGATTAGAAGTGAAACAAGAGATATTACAACAGGTACTATAGAAATATGAAAGACCATTAAAGGCTACTATGAACACATGTACATGCGTAAATTAGAAAACCTATGGATACATTCCTGGAAATATATAACCTTCCTAGATTAAACCACGAAGAAACAGAAACTCTGAACAGACCAATAACAAGCAGCAAGATTGAAATGGTAATAAAAATCTGCCAACAAAAAAAGTCCAGGACAAGACAGATTTGCAGCCGAATTCTATCAAATATTCAAAGAAGAGCTGGTACCAATCCTATTGAAACTATTCCAAAAGACAGAGGAAGAGGGAATCCTTTCTAACTCATTCTGTAATGCCACATCACTTTAATGTCAAAATCAGGAAAGAACATGAGAACAAAAAAGAAAACTACAGACCAATATCCCTGATGAACATAGATGCAAAAGATCCTCAAGAAAATACTAGCTAACTGAATCCAACAGCATATCAAAAAGATAATCCACCATGATCATATGGGTTTCATACCAGGGATGCAGGTATAGCTTAACATATGCAAGTCAATAAATGTGATATAATCACATAAACAGGATTAAAAACAAAAAATCACAAGATCATCTCAATAGTAGCAGAAAAGGCATTTGACAAAATCCAGCATCCCTTTATTATTAAAACCCTAAGAAAAATTGGCATAGAAGGGACATACCTTAAGGTATTTAAAGCCATCTAAGACAGACGCACAGCCAACTTTATACTGAACAGGGAAAAGTTGAAAGCATTCCCCCCTGAGAACCGGAACAAGAAAATGATGCCTACTTTTACCACTTCTATTCAACATAGTCCTGGAAGTCCTTGCCAGAACAATTAGACAAGAGAAAGAAATAAAGGGCACTCAGATCGGTAAAGAGAAAGTCAAATTGTTGTTGTTCGCCAGTGTTATGATTGTATACCTAGCAAATGCTAAAGACTCATCCAAAAAGCTCCTAGATCTGACAAATTCAGTGAAGTTTCAGGACACAAAATCAAAGTACACAAATTACTAGTTGGCTATACATCAGCAGCATCCAAGCTGAGAATCAAATCATGAACTCAATCCCTTTTACAATAGATGCAAAAAGTAAACTTAGGAATATAACTAACCAAAATGATGAAAGACCTCTACAAGAAAAACTACAAAACATGGCTGAAATTGTAGACACAAACAAATGAAAACACATCCCATGCTTATGGATGGGTGGAATCAACATTGTGAAAATGACCATGTTGCCAAAAGCATTCTATGAATTATAAAAATACCATTATCATCCTTCATAAAGCTAGAAAAAAAAATTTTTAATTCAGATGGAACCAAAAAAGAGCCTGCAGAGCCAAAGCAAGACTAAGCAAAAAGAACAAATCTGGAGGCATTCCATTATGCATTTGCAAAATATACTATAAGGCTATAGTCACCAAAATAGCAAGGTACTGTTATAAAAATAGGCACTTTGATCATTGGAACAGAACAGAGAATTCAGAAATACAGTCAAACACTTACAACCAACTGATCTTCAATAAAGCAAACAAAAGCACAAAGCGGGGAAAAGGACACAGTATTCAACCAATGGTGCTGGGGTAATTGGCTATCTGCACGTAGAAAAATGAAACTAGAACTTCATCCCTCACCTTATTAAAAAAATAAAACTCAAGATGGATCAAAGAGTTAAATCGCATATCTGAAACCATAATATTTCTAGAAGATAACATCAGAAAAACCCTTCTAGACATTGGCTTAGGCAAAGACTGCTGACCAAGAACCCAAAAGCAAATAAAACCAAAAGAAAGATAAATAGATGGAACTGAATTAAACTAAAAACCTTCTGCATAGCAAAAGTAATAAACAGCAGAGTAAATAGACAACCCTCAGAGTGAGAGAAAATCTTCACAAACAACGCATCTGACAAAGAACTAATATCCAGGATCTACAAGGAACTCAAACAAATGAAAAGAAAAAGACAAATAATCTCATCAAAAAGTGGGCTCAGGACATGAATAGACAATTCTTAAAAGAGATATACAAATGGTCAAGAAACCTAAGGAAAAATGCTCAACATCACTAATGATAGGGAAATGCAAATCAAAACCACAGTGCAATACCACCTTACTCCTGTAACAATGGCCATGATAAAAAAAAAAAATAGATGTCGGAGTGGATGTGGTGAAAAAGAACACTTTTACACTGCTGGTGGGAATGTAAGCTAGTACAACTACTGTGAAAAACAGTATGGAGATTCCTTAAAGAACTAAAAGTGGATCTACCATTTGATCCAGCAATCCCACTCCTAGGTATCAACTCAGAGGAAAAGAAAAAGACACTGGTACATACATGTTTATAGCACCACAATTTGTAATTGCAAAAATATGGAACCGGCCAAATGCCCATCAATCAATGAGTGAATAAGGAAAATGTGGTCAGTGTGTGTGTGTGTGTGTGTGTGTATATATATATATATATATATATACACATGCATACACAAATACACCATGGAATACTACTCAGCCATAACAAGGAATGAAATAATAGCATTTACAGTAACCTGGATGGAGATAGAGACCATTATTCTATGTGAAGTAACCCAGGAATGGAAAACCAAACATCATATGTTTTCACTCATAAGTGGGAGCTAAGATATGAAGATGCAAAGACATAAGAATGAGACAATGGACTTTGGGACCTTGTGGTGGGGTGTGTAGAAGAGGGGTGAGGGATAAAAGAGTACACACTGGGCATACTGCACACTGCTCGGCTGATGGGTGCACGAAAATACCAGAAATCACCCCTAAAGAACTTATTCATGTAGCCAAACATCACCTGTTCCCCAAAAATCTATTGAAATAAAAATAAAAATCTAAGAGAGGTTAAAAAAATAAAGAGAAACTATAAAGATAGAACAATGCTGAAAAAATTACAAATTATTTTAGTGTTTTATAAACAAAAGAATATGAATATGGTGCAGTCACATCAACACGTGACATTCTTGGTATGGTTCTACAAGGGTGTTTAAAGTTTTAAATAATCAGAATTTATAAAGCATCTAGCATTTTCATAGCTTAAGGAATTTTGCTGTTGCCAGACAACTTAAAAAAAATAAGTCTAGTTATTTTATTCTGTATAAATTCTTCTTCCATTTTAACAGCCTTCTAGTCTATAACCCAAAGCAAGTGGGTCAAGCAAAGGTTGGTAGGGTTAAGATGTTTGTGGAGTCTTCCCATTTGTAATGGTGAATTACAAGCATTTCTTTTCACTTACCAATTCTGGACCAGTTCCTAAGATATCCAGAAAAATGTAGCTCCTCCTTATCTTCATTATATAAGGAGCAATTTTAACAATCAAAAGTTCCTAAGTGGCAAAAAGCATAACTTGTATAAACCAAATCTTCTGGTCACAATGAAATAAAACTAGAAATGGTAACAAAAGTTAACCAAAAATTACAGTGTCCAAGATTGATAAACCATACCAAACAAAACCAACTCTTCAAAATAACAATTGGCATGAGAATAAATCAAAACCACAATCACATTCTGTTCAGAAATTAATAATGATAGAGCTACATATAAAATATTATAAATAAAGTTACAGTTGTAAACAGAAAAAACATCAATGCATTTATTATGTTTATTACTAAAGAAAGCAATTACCAAAAAGTAGTCACTGGCATTCTACTGATCAAAAATTGCAGAAGATTTACTATTAGAAAATTAAACTAAAATACTATACACTCAGATGCCAAAATGGAGAAACTGTTAAGTTGTAAAGGCCAAATTGTGGGTCCTTGTCTCCAGACACTAAGTTCCTGCCAACACACCCTTCTGCCTCTCTTTAGGAATGGTTGCATATTTATCCATAGACTTCCATCCAACTGGACTAAGTACAGACAAATAACTCTGTATTCCTTCTTCACATAGAGGGTCAATGTGAAGCCAACTGGGATTTACAGGCAAATAGAAAGCTATCTTCATCATCATCAATTTTGGAGTAAAAAACCTGTTTCTGGTGTTTGCCAATCATTTTTTTTTCTAAGTGTCTTACTGTGTTCCTGCTGCTACAATAAAATACTTAAGATTGAATACTTCATAGGAAACGGAAAATGTCTTTCTCCAGACTTAGACTGCAAGCCCAAGATCAAGGTATCAGCAGTTTCCATGTCTGCTTAGAGCCACATCTCTGCATCTAAGATGACGCCTTGTTTCTGCATCTTCATGTGGTAGACGGCAGAGGGCAGAGAGGGCCTGGTTAGATAAGGTCTCTAATCTCATTGGTGAAGGCTCTGTCCTCGTGACCTAATCACTTTCTAAAGCCTCTGCCTCTTAATATTACCATATTGGGGATTAAGTTCTAACATATGACTTTTGGAGACACATTCAGATCATAGCACTGAGCTTCTTATGTCTCTGATGCTACTTACCCCAGCTTCTCAGCCTTCAAAGGTATTTATGCTTCTCTGCCTGTTTTTAAAGTTTAATATCTTAAAAAACTTTATAAGAATATAAAATGCATGCAATTGGAAATATATAAGACTATCACCTTTTCTTTTCTGTTATCACTCAGAAATTGATGGGGGCTTTTTAGGCATTAGTCTGTGATGGGAGAAGAATGAATCCCTTAATTGATGCCACAAAGACAGTCTCCTGGTCTACCAATAGATTTCTTGATCATGTTTATGCTGGGGGGAGAATATGAAACTCTGAAACCCTGAGATCAGCTTTATTGTTAACTCATTGTGTTAACTGCTGACTGTGTCTTTCTCCATCTGAAACTTGAGTTTTTAAAATTATACTTTAAGTTCTGGGATACATGTGCAGAATGTGCAGATTTGTTACATAGGTATACATTGCCACGGTGGTTTGCTGCACCCATCAACCTGTGATCTACATTAGGTATTTCTCCTAATGATATCCCTCCCCTATTCCCCCACCTCCTGACAGGCCCTGATGTATGATGTTACTCTTTCTGTGTCCATATGTTCTCATTGATCAAATATCACTTACGAGTGAGAACGTGCAATATTTGGTTTTCTGTTCCTGTGTTAGTTTGCTGAAAATGATGGTTTCCAGCTTCATCCATATTCATGCAAAGTACATGAACTCATCCTCTTTTCTGGCTGCTTAGTATTCCATGGTGTATATGTGCCACATTTGCTTTTTCCAGTCTATCATTGATGGGCATTTGGGTTGGTTCTAACTTGCTATTGTAAACAGTGCTGCAATAAACATATCTGTGCATGTGTCTTTATAGTAGAATGATTTACAATCTTTTGAGTATATACTCAGTAATGAGATTGCTGAGTCAAATGGTATTTTTAGTTCTAGATCCTTGAGAAATCACTACACTGTCTTCCACAATGGTTGAACTAATTTACACTCCCAGCAACAGTGTAAAAGTGTTCCTATTTCTCCACATCCTCTCCAGGATCTGTTGTTTCCTGACTTTTTAATGATTGCCATTCTAACTGGCATAAGATGTTATCTCATTATGGTTCTGATTTGCATTTCTCTAATCATCTGAAATGATGAGCTTTTTTTTCATGTTTATTGTTTGCATAAATGTCTTCTTTTGAGAAGTATCCCTTTATATCCTTTGCATACTTTTTGGCAGGGTTGTTTGCTTTTTCTTGTAAATTTGTTTAAGTTCTTTGTAGATTCTGGATATTAGTCCTTTGTCAGATGGATAGATTGCAAAATTTTTCTCCCATTCTGTAGGTTGCCTGTTCACTCTGATGATAGTTTATTTTGCTGTGCAGAAGCTCTTTAGTTTAATTAGGTCCCATTTGTTGAATTTTGGCTTTTGTTGCAATTGCTTTTGGTGTTTTAGTTATGAAGTCTGTGCCCATGCCTATGTTTTGAATGGTATTGCCAGGTTTTCTTCTAGGGTTTTTATGATTTTAGGTCTTACATTCAAGTCCTTAATTCATCTTGAGTTAATTTTTTATAAGGTGTAAGGAAAGGTTCTTTTTCAGTTTTTTTGCAAATAGCTAGCCAGTTTTCCCAACACCATTTATTAAGGCTTGTTTTTGTCAAGTTTGTCAAAGATCGGGTGGTTGTAGATGTGTGGCATTATTTCTGAGGCCTTTGTTCTGTTCCACTAATCTATATATCTGTTTTGTTACCAGTACCATGCTGTTTTGGTTACTGTAGCTTTGTAGTATAGTTTGAAGTCAGGTAGTGTGATGCCTCCAACTTTGTTCCTTTTGCTTCAGATTGTCCTGGCTACAGGATCCTTTTTGGTTCCATGTGAAATTTAAAGTAGTGTTTTCTAGTTCTATGAAGAAAGTCAATCGTAGCTTGATGGGGATAACATTGAATCTATAAATTACTTTGGCCAGTATGGCCATTCTTATGACATTGATTCTTCCTATCCATAAGCATGGAATATTTTTCTATTTGTTTGTGTCCAAATGGACCTAATAGACATCTACAGAACTCTTTGTCCTAAATCAACAGAATATACATTCTTCTAAGCACATCACATTTATTCTAAAATTGACCACATAATTGGAAGTAAAACACTCCTCAGCAAATGCAAAGGAATAAAAATCATAACAAACAGTCTTCTCTCAGAGCACAGTGCAATAAAATTAGAATTCAGGATTAAGAAACTCACTCAAAACCACAACTACATGGAAACTGAACAACCTGCTCCTGAATGACTACTGGATAAATAACGAAATGAAGGCAGAAATACATAAGTTATTTGAAACAAATGAAAACAAAGACTACATACCAGAATCTCTGGGACACATCCAAAGCAGTGTTTAGAGGGAAATTTATAGCACCTAATGCCCACAGGGGAAAGTAGGGGAAGATCTAAAATTGATACCCTAATATCACAATTAAAAGAACTAGAGAAGCAAGAGCAAACATACTCAAAAGCTGCAGAAAACAAGAAATAACTAAGATGAGAGCTGAACTGAAGGAGATAGATATAAGAAAAACCCTTGAAAAAAATCAATGAATCTAGGAGCTGGTTTTTGAGAACTTTAACAAAAGAGACCACTAGGCAGACTAATGAAGAAAAGAGAGAAGAATCAAATAGACACAATAAAAAATAATAAAGGGGATATCACCACTGATCCCACAGAAATACAAACTACCATCAGAGAATACTATAAACACATTTATGCAGATAAACTGGAAAATCTAGAAGAAATGGATAACTTCCTGGACACATACACTCTCCCAAGATAAACCAGGAAGAAGTTGAATCCCTTAATAGACTAATAACAAGTTCTGAAATTGAGGCAGTAATTAATAGCCTACCAATCAAAAAATAAAGCCCAGGACCAGACAGATTCACAGCTGGATTCCACCAGCGGTACAAAGAGGAGCTGGTACCATTCCTTCTGAAACTGTTCCAAACAATAGAAAAACAGGAACTTCTTTTTAACTCATTTTATGAGGCCAGCATCATCCTGATACTAAATTCCGACAGAGACATAATAAAAAAAGAAAATTTCAGGCCAATATCCCTGATGAACATCAATGAAAAAAATCCTCAAAAAATGCTGGTAAATGAATCCAGCAGCACATCAAAATGCTTATCCACTCCTATCAAGTCAGCTTCATCCCTGGGATGCATGGCTGGTTCAACATAATCAAATCAATAAATGTAATCTATCACATAAACAGAATCAGTAACAAAAACCACATGGTTATCTCAATAGATGCAGAAAAGGCCTTCTATAAAATTCAACACCCTTCATGCTAAAAACTCTCAATAAACCAGGTATTGATGGAACGTATCTCAAAATAATGAGAGCTATTTGTGACAAACTCACAGCCAATATCATACTGAATGAGCCGAAGCTGGAAGCATTCTCTTGGAAAACTGTCTCAAAACAAGGATGCCCTTTCTCACCACTCCTAGTCAGCATGATATTGGAAGTTCTGGCCAGGGCAATCAGGCAAGAGAAAGAAATAAAGGGTATCTACTTCTTTCAGATCAGATGACATGATTGTATATTTAGAAAAGCCCATCATCTCAGCCCAAATCTCCTTAAGCTGATAAGCAACTTCAGCAAAGTCTCAGGATACAAAATCAATGTGCAAAAATCACAAGCATTCCTATATACCAATAAAAGACAGAGAGCCTAATCATGAGTGAACTCCCATTCACAATTGCTACGAAAAGAATAAAATATCCAGGAATACAACTTAAAAGGGACATGAAGGACCTCTTCAAGGAGAAGTACAAACCACTGCTCAAGGAAATAAGAGAGAATACAAACAGATGGAAAAACATTCCATGCTCATGGTTAGGAAGAATCAATATGGTGAGAAGAAGGTCTAATTTGTAGCGTGTGAGAGACTTTACCTAGCTCTCTGAATTTGTGCTCATGGGGCAATGAAAAATATACATACTATAAAGGATGACACCAGGTGTTCAGAGTGGGAGAGATCACAGTGCTTTTCAGGAGAGGAGCCAACAATAGAAGCCTTATCAAGCAAGTGACACTTGAGTCACTTGAGCCATTTCTAGAAACTGGTTGGAATTTTGACTAATGGAGATGAGCAGGGAAGGTACAGCAAGTAGAAGAGAAATGAAATAGGTGGCAGAAAGATGGGAGAATGTTCAGGAATGCTGAATGGACAAGATTGGCCAAAGCACAGAGCCAAAGTAAAGGAATGGCTGGAGATAAGGCTACAATTGTTGATTTTGGCCACATTGTGCTGTGCCTTGGATCTGAGGAACTAGAAATTAATTCAGTAGTTAATGAGAGTCATTAAAGGCTTTTGGGAGGGGAGTGATAGGATTAACATTCCACAATGGGAATAATTCTGAAAGAATGCATAGGATATATTGATGGGGCAAAGAAAGAAGGATGAGGTTAGCCAAAAGTTATTACAGTTTTTCATTTCACGTCAGAAGTAATCAATGAAGCACTAAGAGTGAAATTGCAAAAGAGACAATGTTTTTTTTGGGCCATTACCAAAAGTGGAATATTTGAGAGTTTTCAATTGGCCATAAAGGATTAAGTGAGGAATACCAAATAATTTCAAACAATTCATACCTGGATAATAGGAGTTGAAGGTCAGAATGTCATTTGTGGAGTACCACTTTCTCATTTGAGACTTCCTTCTCCATCCCTATTTTGCTCATTACGTAGAAAGGCTTTTCTCTCTTCTGCAGTCTCATACATTTTGTTCATATTTCCATTAGAGCACTTATAAAGCTTTTCCTCACTTAAATTGGACTTTATTTAGTGATGATTTTGATTGTAAGTCTCCATGAAAGTATCTCCCAGACCTCCAACAAAGTAGAGGCCTCTAACACATAGTGGGTCTCCTGTCAGCACTTATATATCTCAGAAGATTGTATAAAAGTGGAAAAGTTAAGGTGAGTTCAGTTAAATGCCATATTTGTTGAGTACCAGTTATGATGTCAGGTGTAGATTTGGAGATAAAACAAACATGACCACTCCCTCAAGGAGCATTAGGAGCCACAGGCACATAATCTAGTCATTGGAATACATTGGAGAGGTATTGTAAGAGAGATTAAGTGGGGAGCTGTGGGAACAGAGAAGGGAGACACACTTTCACAGGGAGCGAGGGAGGCTGAGTTGGGGGTGGATTTCAGTGGAGCCAACAGCACTGGATGTGAACTAGTTTAACAGAAGCTTTACGGTGGAGAAGGGGTAAAGAATATAAGTGATGTTTTTGTGGTTTTGGGGAAAAGGATCCAGAGGAAAGGAAGAAAGCAAACATGAGAAAGAGAGAAAAGAGAGAGAGAGAAATTTTTATTTTGTGGGGCTAAAACATAGAGATATCTGGGTTATGTGTGGGGAGTGGGGTGAGGGAGTCACAAGATATCGCTATATTATGTAATTGACTGCCACAAATATTATTTTCCTGAATACATTACTAAGTGTCTTTCTGCTTTCAACCAGATATGTAAATCATCATCATAATAATCATTTTTCTTCTGTCCAAACTGGAGGATATAATTGTGAGTTTGTGGGAGATCACTTAAGGAGAGGAGATGTACTGGCAACTGAATTTTTGTCAGATTCCTGGTCAACCTATAGTTTTCTTAGAGGAGCAGATTGGTGAATGGTGGAAGAACAGTTTGTGTAGTTCACCCTCTCAGCCTTCACAATGAGGTAATTACTAGCTTTAGAAATAATAAAGGCATCATTCTGTGGATATATGAGTCAAAAGGAAAAGCAATTCTTATTTCAGGATGGTGTCCTGAAAGCAGAATGGAAATGACTCAGCAAAATGAAACAGAAATATAAGGGATGTGTTTAATTCACCCAAAACTTTTGACTGAAGAGGTAAATATTTGGAAAAACCTTTAACCTCTTAGGGATTAAAGTCACGATTCTGTGTTGAGAGGGGAAAAAAAGTTTTTGTCTAATTTCTGATGCAGAAGAGAGGATGATGTGTTGAGAAGAGTTGGGTCACAAAATGTCCGTTGATAATGTAACTATTTTCTGAGAAGACTCAATCCCAGAAATAATGTTCCCATTTGCAATCTGGCACCTAGAACCTACCCAACACAGAAAATCGTCTAATTCTAGGATGAAAACATATTTAGTAATAATCAATCAAAGTTTTTAAATGCAAAAATCAGTAATAAAATAGATTGTTTTAAAAATCTACATGTATTGAGTTGGTATTGGGATGGAATTGATATGTTTATTAAACTTTCCATTGAATTTTATAAAATTAGTAATTAAAAAATTACCTTTGAAACTGAATAATAGATTTTAAAAATTCGTTAACTCCATTTTTAAATATCAAAAACTAGTAGTTCTTTTCATTTAAAAGATTTAAACTCTTTTCTCTAGAGCTTCTGTCTTAGCATCTTTGTGAAACATTTTCTGAGTCATCCATTTTCAATGATCTCTCCCCTTTCAATACATTTTCCCTACTTTTATTTCAAATATAACATTCTTACAGAAAGTGCATTAAACTTATACGTGCAATTTAACAAATAATTATCAACCTAACATCAGGATAACCATTATCTAAGTGAAGACATAGTTCATTGCATTGCCAGCTTTGTGATAATCACTTACTTGCTTTGAATTATAATTTTACTATTTATGTTTGCATCCGTAAACTATGTAGTTCAATTTTGGCTATTTTGAGACATTATACAAATCAAATTATACTGAATATTTTCTTTGTGTCTTACATCTGTTTGCACTGTATTACATTTTTGAGAGTCATTCCTATTATTGCCTGCAGCTGTAGTTTGTATTCCTTGCTGTATAGTAATCCGTTGTATGATTTCACCACAACTGGAGCATTCTTCCATTGATAGTGATTTCAGTTGTCTATAGTTTGGGGTATTATGAAAAATGCTGCTGTGCACATCCTTGTTAATGTGTCCTGGTGCACGTGTGTGTAAGTTTCTCCAATGCAGTGGCTCTCAAGGTGTGGTCTTTGAATCAGCAGCATTCATATCACCTGGGAACTTGTTAGCAGTGCAAATTCTCAGGTCCTACCCAAAACATACTCCACTGGAAACTCTGGAGGTGGGGTCGAGCAATCTGTGTTTTAAGTAGCCTTCCAGATGCTTCTGATGCATATTAAAGATTGAGAACATCTAGTGTATATCCAGGACTAGAATTGGGTCTTAAGTTATGCAGATCTGAAACTTTGCTAGATAAAGTCCCCTGTTTTATCAAGTGGTTATACCAACTTACGCTAAGATTAGCAGTATATTATGTTATGTCCAAGACTTAATTGCATGGAAACCTGGTATCCTGTAATAAGATGCAAGGTTTTTGAATTTCAAACTTGCTTATAAAAGTTCAAATGCATTCTTATTTATTCATGGGTACTAATGCATTCTTATTTTTCTTGACTATGAATAAGCAGATATTAGACAGTTATTGCTTTACTACCCTGGACAAGGATTAATTTTTAAAATCAATTTTACTCCCTGTTTTATTTTAAATTAATTTGTGAATAGGTGATGTATGTAAAGGGTACACATTTCAAAAGTTGCAAAAATGCATATACACAATGAATGTAAGTCTCCCTCCCATTCTGTCTTTTGGTCACATATTTTCCCTACTAAGCAAACCATGGTGATCAGTTTACCAGTAAGGATTCAAAAATAGTTTCTCTATGTGCTTACTCTGAGCCGTGTAGGATTAGAGGTTCCTCTTTTATTCTCCCATAACTCTATGGCTTATCTTTATTATGGAATTTATAACATTGAGCGTAATTATTTACATTTCTGCCTCCCATTCTATACTGGGAGATCTTTGGGTGTGAAGATTAAATTTTCACATAAATTTTCACTCATATCCTTAGTACAGGTAGTGCTTGGTGTAGCAAAGGCAGATAATAAAAATGTGACATCTAAATGAATCACACCCATAATTTTTTCCTTTTGGCTCTGATGCTCTCTGAAGTTTGAATATCTGGCTTTTTCACCTAAGTTTTCTTTCCCAGCATGTCTCCCTTTGGGTGATGTTTGTAGAATGACCTCTCATGATGAATGTGGCTCTGTGCAAATAGATAAATAGCTAATGAGCTTTGTTAGCCTTTACAGCCTGGAATCAGGAAGATGGCCATCTTCTCCATCTCTACTTTCCTCTGAGAGGCTGCAAAGGACAGTGTGGCTTCCCTGCTTTCAAAAGGCTTCTAAATACTGCACTTGGCAGAATGCATCCATTATCATTGATTACACAGCAACAGGACATCCATTTGATTAGGGGAAATGATTAGTAAGGATTTTGTACTGGAAAAGCCAATGTTTGCTAAATAGGAGTTTTAATCTTTTTACCTAAGTGAGGTTTTTTGTTTTTTTTTTCCTGCAAATCTACTGAGTTGCATGTTTCTGAGCATTCTTGGGTTCAGTCTGTCTTTACTGGTCTCACTTGCATTGGAACTTTTTTCTTCGAATCTAACAAGGCAGCATTTTAGGGACCTTGCTGAGTTCAGGAAAAGGATGTTAGTTTTGTTATCTCTGGCTATACTTGAATTTTGAGATACTATCTCTTAAGGTCTGTATTTGTCAAAATAACAGCTCAGAATTAGAACTAGCAGATTGATCTTTCTATCTTTAGTGTGAAGAAAATATAATTTTTTTGCACTTTTTATTATTGTGAATTTGAGGGTATTTTCCTTGAGCTGCAAAATCTGAGAAAAAGTTAGTTGAAGCTGTGTTGGACTGATACAGTCCGTTAACAGGGTAGGTGTTTGATGTGTGCTGTGTGTGTGTGAAAGAGAGAGGACATTGCCTGGAATTGTCCTATTTCCTGTGTGTCACAACATGAACTACTGACTAGAAAATGCTCTCCTTTGAAAAGAAAAGCCTGTGCCATGGCTGGGTACTGATAAAATACTGTTCTTCAAGTTGAGTAGAAATTGGCATTATGACCTTATTTTCAGTTCAGGTTTTTGAATCTATTAAGGAAGAGAGTTACTTGGCTTGGTAGAAAGGACAGCGGTTACCAAGAGTCAAGAAAAAATGAGATTCTCAGCTCTTATGAGATTGAACTGTGTCATTAAAATGAATGAGGTAGAGCTACATATGCTGTTCTAGAAAACTGTCCAAAATATGTTGCTACTGGTACTAGAAGGCTGAAAAATATTATTTTTAAGATAATCTCATTTATATGTTTAAAAGGAGTTTTTATATACATCAATGTTAGGTGCCTGATTTTTCACGAGGACCAGGCAAGACTGGTTACTTCTGTGTAGTGGGAGTAGGACTCGGAGTAAAATCACAGAGAGAGATGGCAAGTCTTTTTTAAAAACAAGTTTTAAAGAAAAATGTTTTGCCATGAGCTATAATCATTTTTTTATGAAAAATAAAAGGAACATTAGGTAAGTATATATAAACTCCAACTGTGTGGTACCTTATATAAGACACTTGATGGTTTAAACTTCAGTTTCTTTATCTGAAATGATAAATGATAATTACTTCCATAACTATTGCTTGAAATTTTCCTCTTTTTTTGTGTGCTTCATTATAAAAAACATAAATAAAAACCTCTCCTTTGAAAAGGAACATGGCCAGAAGTTCCTTTGTGGCATAGCCAGATACTGATAAAATATTATTCTTCAAGGTAAGACCTGTTGAAATTGATATTATGATCTTTTGCTCACTTCAATTTTATGAAACTGCTGAGGTAGAGGGGTACCTCTTGCTTGTGAAGCTATTGTGAAGGTCAAATGGAGAAATTATTTTAATAAATATTTTTGAAAAGACACTGTGCTTCTATGTTGTAAAGAGTCCAAACAGGCCTGCTTCTTTAAAGAATATAGGCTGAGAAAGAAGCAAAGACATTCAAACACATGGACTTTTAAGTAACTCTTGTTCATTTCATCTCTTCCCTAGTGCCGAGCATCTATGAGTATTATGGCCTGTCCTTAAATTCTCTGTACCTATTTTTCTCATGTATTCAGTGGAGATAATAATGGCACATATCTACCTGTGCTGCTTTTTCCAAGAAGAAAGTGACTGAAGAAATAGGAAAACTCTTAACTTAATAATGCCCTACAGAAGGAGGGAAATAGCTATTTTTAAGGAAAAAATAAAACATCTGAAGCTGGTTGTTGAAGGCTAAACAATGTCTGATTAACTAATTTGTATAATTCCAGCACCTAGCATGATCCCTGGAAAACTGTAGGTGCTTATTAAATATTGGTTGAATAAATCAGTAACTGTTTTGATGAATGATCTTATCTATCTTAAGTTTTAAGGACATACAGGGAAAATAATAGTTAAGAAGGATAGCCGTTAGCATTTCTTGTTCTGCAAACATTTGGAGAAGAAAGGGGATGGAACAGTATAATGGACTGGATGTTTGTGTCCCTCCTGCCAAAATCATATATTGAAGTCCTAATTCCCTGTGTGTTGGCATTTGGAGATGGGGCTTTGGGTAAGTAAATAGGGTTAGATGAGACAGCAAGGGTGGGGCCCTCATGGTGGGATTAGTGCCCTTATAATAAGAAACTATAGAGAGCTTGCACTCTCTCTCTGTGTCTCTACTATGTGAGTACAGAAAAATGGAGGCTATCTGCAAGCCAAAAGAAAAGCCCTCCTCAGAACTGAATGGACCAGCATCTTTATCTTAAACTTTCCAGACTCCAGAACTATAAGAAAGTAAATTATATTGTTTAAGCCACTCAGTCTATGGTGTTTTGTTATGACAGCCCAAGAAGACTATTACAGATAAGTAAGGGGAACATTAATTTAATATCTAATTGCTAGTAAAGTGCTTTGCAAAAATTATTTCATTTAACTATCACATCTAATTTGGTTAATATTATTTATTTTACTTTACCCAAAAGGAAACTGAGGCAAGAGGAGAGAGACTAAGTAATTGCTTAGTAAGTGGTAGGGCCAGGATTTTAGTCAAAATCTGTCTGATTGAAAATACATTTTTTTTTTTTTAAATACCAACACTGCTGGGGAAAGTTGAAGTAAATTTTTCTCTCTAAGTTCTCTATATTTCTTCTTTTATTGTCTTTTTGCTGTCATGTTTAGGTTAGATACTAATGACATTGGAAACCATAATGTTCACAGACTATCATCAGTGGATTGTATTTTTTTTTTTTTTAAAGAAAAAGGCATTTCCTTTGGAATCCTGGACTATCGTTTTAAATGCACACATCAATTTTGTCCTGGGGATAAAGTGAGAAGAAGGAATCTAATTTATTTCTGAACTTGTGAGCTGCATCCAATAGTGTTTATCTAATAATTCTTCCTTTTCTCTCTAATTTGAAATAATATTGTCTTTACACATAATTTCTTCTTTGTATATGTGAGGGGTGATATATTGTTCTTTTAGTCTGTCATATTCAAATGATAAGGCTACTCTTTTAAATTATAGTGACTATAAAATACATTTTAATATCAAACATATAATTACCCCTTATTGTTATAATTCTAGAAAAGTCTTTTATTTTTATGTTGTCACTCTTTAAAATTTTAAAAT
Source organism: Callithrix jacchus (assembly GCF_049354715.1). Taxonomy (NCBI): domain Eukaryota; kingdom Metazoa; phylum Chordata; class Mammalia; order Primates; family Cebidae; genus Callithrix; species Callithrix jacchus. The sequence continues at coordinate 97,798,718 of NC_133515.1, forward strand.
TAAACACAAATATTTATTGGAATTTCATTACGTTTATAGATCAATGTGTATATAATTGACCTCTTTAAAATTTGTCATCTCATTTAAAAAACAGCATTTATTCCATGCTTTTATTACCCTCAGAGAAGTCTGTGGTTTTCTTTATATTGGGTATACACCTTTCTTATTGAATTAAAGTATTCTTGTTATATTTTCTCTTTTGTTATTGTAAATATATAGAAAAGTACAGATTTCTAAGCATTTATTTTGTATCTAACCATATTATTAACTGCATTTCATTTTTGTAGTCTTTCACTTGATTTCTCATACAGGCAATTAAATCATTATCAATAATAGTAATTATATTTGGTTATTGTTAGTCCTTACATCTCATTAATTGAAAAAATAGTAATTTTAGTAATCATCTTTATTATAATTGGGAAAGTGGGTTTTCATCATTATATTTGATTGTTTATTGATTTAAGATAGATACAATTTAGGAGCTGTTTTTCTGAGTACTTAAGTAATCCACAACTATAAAATGTAGCAAAATATAAATAATATAGAATGTTTATGTGAAAAGGTTCCTCATAATTCACACGCCCAGAGGTAACTATTATTGATAATTTAGTATCTAGCCATTCAGGTTTTAGGTACATTTTGATCAATTTTTAGTACATATTTCCAGTTGTACAATTATTACTATAATTCAGTTTTAGGACATTTTCATTACCCCTAAAATTTTCCTTGTACCTTCTTGTCTTCACTGTCCATTCCCACCCTAGGCTGTGCAACTACTCGTCTGCTTATGTCTCTGTGGTTTTCCCTTTTACTTGTCTTTTTAAATGATTGCATAGTGTTCCACTACATGGATGTATTGAAATTTATTTAACCAATTTTCTATTATAAATAATGCTGCAATGTACATCATGGCACAAGTACATTTGTATAATTTTATATTTTTATAGGTGATATGATTAGATTTTGTGTCCCTGATATGGTTCAGCTGTGTCTTCACCCAAATCTCATCTTGAATTCCCATGTCTTATGGAAGGGTCCCAGTGGGAGGTAACTGAATCATGGGGACAAGTCTTTCCCGTGCTGTTGTTGAATAAGTCTCATTAGAGCTGATGGTTTCAAAAGAGAAATTCCCTGCACAAGATCTCTCTCTTTGCCTGCTGCCATCCATGTAAGATATGACTTGCTCTTCCTTGCCTCCTGCCATGATTGTCAGGCTTCCCAACCACATGGAACTGTGTAAGTACAATTAAACTTCTTTTTTTTAAAAAATTGCCCAGCCCCTGGTATGTCTTTATTAGCAGTGTGAAAACTGACTAATACAGTCCCTACCCAAATATAATCTTGAATTGTAATCCCCATAATCCCCACTTGTCAAGAAGAGACCCAGTAGAGGCAATTGAATCATGGGACAGTTTCTGCTGTGGTGTTCTCATGATGAGTAAGTTCTCATGAGATCTGGTGGTTTTATAAGAACCCCTTCCCCATTGCTCAGCACTTATTCTTCCTGCTGCCTTATGAAGAAGGTGCCTTGCTTCCCCTTTCCCTTCCTGCTGCCTTATGAAGAAGGTGCCTTGCTTCCCCTTTGCCTCCGCCATAATTGTAAGTTTCCTGAGGTCTCCCCAGCCATGCTGAACTGTGAGTCAATTAATCCTCTTTCCTATGTAAATTATCCAGTCTCAGGCAGTTCTTTATAGCAATATGAAAACAGACTAATACAATAGGTTAGGTAAACATATTTCATATTTTAATTCATATGGAGAGTTGCCTTACAAAAACCATGCAAATTATATTTGCACTATCAGTCAATACGTTTTCTCATATTCTCAATATCACTGAGAAATAATACTCATTTTGACCTTTGTCATTTTAGAAGGTGAACTCTGATAAAGTAATGCTTTAGTGCACAGACTCAGAGAGTGGATGAGGTAAATCTGAATCTTGTCCTAAAACTAACAAGTTGTGGGATTTGAGTAACATTTTATCATTTTATTATATGAAATACATCACATTATTATTATTCTTTCAGAGATATCTGTTGAGATTCTAAATGAGAACTTCCATGATCTTTTCCAGTGGTTGTTTTGGTACGTATATGTTGATAAGATTTAGATATATTAATATAGATATACTGTGAATTATTGCATCCTGGTTTCACGCTATCTTACTAAACTCTGAATAGGTAATAAGACTCCTTAACATTTTCTTTAACTTGCTTGAGTTTCTATTACCTCCTTTATGTGATTCAGCTCGAAGGGCAGGACAATACTTTATCTTTGAATGTCCAGAACCCACTACATTTTCTGAATGTAATAAGAATTTAATATTTGCTTAATCATTTATTGATTGAATGAATGAATACACAAATCAAATATTTTTTGGCATAAACACCTTTTATTCCCTTTCATAGGAGACTATGCAAATAACTGCCAATTCTGTTTAGAATTAACAACAAAAGTTCTGAGAATACAAACAAGCAATATTTCAGGTCTTCCTTCTGCCATCCTACTATTGAAAGAAAAATTTTTAAATATCCTAAACTTCATTTTGTGAGCTCTCGAAAGGCCATTTCTATTTATTTTCAGGAAGAATGCAATATTGGCAGCAGTATGCAATTTCCTTTCTTCCTGTGTGAAAAAAAGCATGACTTCCTCACTATAATCTGGTTTGAAAGTTGAGCACACTGCTGTGGCTAGGGAATTGACTTTGCTGATGAGCTTCTTGTCAACATTTTTAGCTTAGACATAGATGAAGCTCTGTAAGAGAGAGTCTCATCACCTTTGCAGATGATACAAGCCTTTCATGCAGGAATCAAAGAAGAACATAAGAGGCCAGAACACTGGATTGAAACCAGCAATTTGACCTTTAAAAGGTATAGAGTAAAGTAGTGCTTTTAGGTTTAAATAGTTACCTGCATAAGCCAGAGAGACACAGCTTGGTAACACACTTCTAACAAAAAATCCTTTGCTTTTAATTGACTGCAAGATCAATTGATCCCCAAGTAGCTCATGACTGCAAATACATGAACCCAAAATTAGCTTTACTAATTGGTGCATAGTAGGGGTGCTACTCTTTTGTGCTGGTGTGAAATCATACCTGGAATATTGGGCTCAGTTTCTAAAAACAATTTCAGAAGAACCTTAATGAATTTTATCTGAAGAAAGAGAAATTTCATGATTTTGAATGAGCTAAATATCACATTTTCTCATTTTATAAGCTGTGGTTAAAAAACTGGATATATCCCAGAAAAATGAATTCTTAGAAATTCAACGGAATAGTGATCTGAGAAAACGGTATGAGAAAATGGGACATTCCTCATTTAATTTTCAGTTTGTCTCCAGAAGACAAAGATAACAGAAATAAAGTTACAGGAGGCAAACTTTGCATAACAGTGAACTATCAATAGAGATAATAATTGACAAAACTTTCTGAGGTTAGGGTTGTCCTGACCATCATACACAGAAAGATTCCCAGGCTGATAGGACAAAGGCTCATGGCCCATGGATTTCACAGCCTAGGCCTTCTAACTCCAGTTTTTATGGTGTTATTACCACTTGCCCTCCAAACATGGAACTGGCTGTCCTCTGAAGTTATGAATATTTTTCTATTCATGGAACATGGTTAAGCAGAGTCTCAACTGAATATCTTTTGGTCAGTGATGTTGTAGAAGCTATTTTTGAATTGGGCAGGTTTTAGGGCCAGATATTTTAATAAGAACACATTGGACGACAATATTTCCTAAACCAAAGCCATGTGAACCCTGTTCTGCAGGACCTTAAAATGTGCTCAATGAAAACAAGCTACTTTCATCAAATAAGGTTAAGCCTGGGGAGTACAACGTTAAGCCAAGTTTCACAGGTTTCTTTATTCTACAACATCTAAAGCCCTTATATCCTTAAGTGCATTTCAACCTCTTAGATATATTTAAAAAAGAGAATCCTCTTGTAGTACCCACTAATATTTATTGTAACTGCTGTGTTGGGGGACACAGTTTGTGTCTCTAGTGTCTCTTTCATTTCTAAGAGATCATGATAACAGAGAAAATAATCCAGATTAGTTTGATGATAGCCACTTTTCCTAAAAAAGCAATGTGAAAGTGTGAAAACAAACCAATTCAGCAAAAAAGTGCTATGGTAAGTAGATGATCTGTTTATTTTTCTTGCATTGCTCTCATGGTAAAGAACATGAATTTGAATGACAACCTAAATTTGCACCCCGATAGTGTATAACCAAGTGGAATATACTCTGTTTCTTTCTTTTCTCTTTTCTTGGGAAGTTCTGAGGGGTATCAAGGAAGTCTCCAAATGTGTACACGATATAGGAGGAAAACTGAAGGGTAGAAGGTACCATAGGATGAGGTGAAAGGAGTAATAATGAGCTCAGATGCCCTGTATCAAAGTTGAAGACACTTTCTACCTAAGGCAGCACAGCCTCCAATGAATCAGAATGGTTCCTGTGAATTTAACAGAACTCCTGGAGAAGTAACTGGCAGTTCAAGTAAGTCATTCTCCAGTAGCAGAATTACTGAGCAGGTGAAGTGGTTCAGTTAGACCCTGTGATAGTTACTTTTACGTATCAACTCTACTAGGCCACTGGGTGCCCAGACATTTGATCAAACATTATTCTGTGTGTGTCTACGAGGGTCTAGGAGGGTATATTGGGATGACATTTACACTTGAACGGATAAAGTTAGCAAAGAGGATTGTCCTTCCTGATGTTGGTGTGCCTCATCCAGTCAATTGAGGACCTGCATAGAGCTAAAAGGTTGAGTGAGAGGAAATTCTTCAGCCTGACTGCTTGAGCTGGAACATCCATCTTCTCTTGCCTTTGGGCTCAAACCATATCATGAAATCTCCTGGTTCTCTAGCTTGGCAACTGTAGGTCTTGGGACTTCTCTCATTTCATAATTGCATGAGCCAATTCCTTATAATATGTGTGTATGTAGGTATCTACCTATCTATCTATCATCTACCTACTTACCTATCCATCCTATTGATTTGATTTGATTTCTCTGGAGGACCCTGAATAATATAGGCTCTCTTTGGATAGAAGGAACAGAGATTCACTTAAGTAATCACATTTTATTGGATGGTTTTCATGGGAATATGTGCACACCAAAAACTACAACAAATGGAACACTCTGGTCTTGATAGAGTGGGGCTGCAGATGGGATGTTGTGTTCTTAATCTACCCAGCTACTACTTCCTGGATGTCATTTAAATCTCCACTTGTTAGAGACTTGCTTATTTACATTCTTGATCCTATATTTATCTTTCTGTGCTTTGTACACCTTGCTTGCTCTTAGACTCTGTTTGTTTATTCTTTTCCCTTTTATATGATAAAACTCTATCTCATTGCATCTCTTCAATTTAGCCTCTACTTGGATCTCATTCTTCAGGATATAACAGTTCACTTTTCTGAAGGAGAAAACATAATGGTCCCTGCTTCATCTTTTCACAACAGACCACATTACAAACCACTCATTTTATTATAGACTGAGTCTCTTTGGTTAGATCTTAACGGTATATCTTGGTCCAATCAGCTAGGACTAGAAAGTACAATCAGCTAGGACTAGAAAGGTCATAGAATATAAAACTTAGCCACCTGGGGCTTTCCTTTCAGTTGAGGTTGTGTATTGGCAGCTTCTCTTAGAAATGCTGTAGTATGGCCTCGACTGTAATTGTCATGGCTAGAGCACTGTGTCTGCACACACAGGGAAGAATACAGAGAAATGTAGGCATTTGATGGTGGCTTGGTGATGGGGTGTCACATTTTACTTTATAAAGTTAAGACACATGTGTTTGGCTCTGGCACTTCAATTTTTTTTTTTAACCTGAATGATCAGAAATGTTTTAGCAGGGTTCAGATAGGTGAAATTACAGGAACAGCCTGCCCCAAGTATAAAAAAGGCAACAGATTTAGTAAATGAGTCACTGTCTATATGTGTTTATTGTTTATATTTACATCAGTATTAAATACATTTTTTTTCTTCTATTATGCTCACTCTCCCATACTTAAAGGTTTAGCTTTTGCTCTTCATCCATTGGGAAATATTCCCAATCTGCTTGTGCTCGATGGCTTCTTTTCTGAGCTCCAGCAGCAGCCACAGATTTCCGCAGAAACTCAATCCAGAGAAGGAACCGTAGACTCCGCTGCTCCTATGCCTTGGCTCACCCACCCACCTTCCTCATCCTCACTCATAGTTTGCTGTGTCTGGCAGGCCAGGCTGGCTTCCACCAAAACCTAGGAAACCAGGTGGGTCCATGACGGCTCTTCTTTCCTAACCCTCCTTGTCTAACAGACTCAGAACAGAAGTTCAGCTTTTTGTAATACTTTTTCTCCAGGGATCAAGTTTGCTAGCATTCATTAGCTCAGTTGGCTGGGAGTCTTGCTGAAAATGGATGTTCTTATTTTAATCACATACTAAATTGTTCTATGTCAAAAGCACTTCCTCTTCTAGCAGGAAGGAGTAGTAATGGCAGCAATAGTGAATTTTCTGTAAGTAGTTAAGCCAGTAGGTGTTGGCCTCTTTCACAGGAGGGCGCTTCTAACCCTAACCCACTAGCAAAACACTGGGATGTTGGCTTCTCAGCAGCTCTCCTCCCTTGTTTCTGGTTGGTAAGGAGAAAACATGCATAACAAACAACTCTTGAAAAATGATAGAGATGTTGCAATACAGCCTAACTTCTATTTGTAGGGACCATTTTAATAATCACCAGCTGAAATAGTTCTTTAGTTATCTAATCAGAATAATAAAAACAATAGATAACATTCACTGACAAACTGCTATATTCAAAGCATTGTTCTCCGCTTGATATACAGTGGTTTTTCCATATTAACTTTTAAGCATTGAGACAGGTAATTGATGTTTTCTCTCTTTTACAAATTAGGAAGTCAAATTCCAGAAGATAATTAAAAAACAAGCTGATTGAGGACATTTACCTAATCAGTGGCAGAAGTAGAACTTGAATCCAGTTCTTCACAACTCCATGTCCAGCATTCATTCCATTCCAGGAGGCAGTAAAGTTTAAGCCATGCTCATAACAAAAGCATCTTCACTATCCTAAACGGAAAGCATATTAATGTCAACTTCACTTGATTTTCACTTTCACTTTCAACTAAACAGAAAGCATATTAATATCACGGTCTCAAGTAGAACACAAATGATGTAGTCCTCTTCAAGTCCATCTTGGTTTATAGCCTTTATATCTGGGCTAACTTTCCATGAAGTCTTCTGTAAATCATAGAAGACAAATTCTTTTGGAGTTCTATCTGGCATTGTTAATTTTAAGCTCCAAATCAGTATTTGTCAAAATAAAACAAATCTCAGTCAAATTTTGTGCAAACAGAAGACAAGCCAATGTAGAAGATCAGGTGGTCAAATTGAAACACAGATTGCAGTTGGCCCCATGTAGGCATCCTGGACAGATGACAGAACTCCCTGTTGTAGGGCCTGCCTGGAGCCATCTGAAGGTTTACAAATCACAGCAGCGGTGTCCCAGGCTCAGAAGCCCAGGATGGAGCCTGATACGGGGAGTCTGAATTCTAAACCACTTATTCTAGACTGCTTTGATTTCTCTCTACTCAGATCCCTGAAGTCCCCAGGGAATAGTATTGTGGGAGCAAAACTGTACTCTCAGCCAGGCAAGTTATCGGTTTGCAGTTGACCTAGGAGAAGGACACTCTTTCTAAGATATGTGTTGAGGAGCACAGAACATTTTTTTAACCTTAGTACCATGCCTCTTTCCTCCCAGATTCTGTGAAAGAGAAAAATAAATTCCCAATATTCTTCCCTCCCCCACCACCCCGTGTCCCTGTGTATTCTTCCTCGCTTTGTGGCCTTGAATATCTCCCACACTAACCATTATTCTCCGACTTTTCTGGTACCCACTCATGTTTTTTTCCACTGAAAGAAATACCTTCTTGAAATCATAGAATTAACTATTCATTATAAATGATTATAATGTAAAGTAAATATACGAATCCAGGAAAGGTTTAAGAATTATCCCAATGTCCGAGTCTCTTTTGTGCTGCTATAACAGAATACTAGAGACTGGCTAATTTATGATGAACAAAAATGTATTGACTCACATTTGTGGAAGCTAGGAAGTCCAGCATCAAAGAGCCAACATCTGGTGAGGGCATTCTCTCTGTGTTATCGCATGGCAGAAGGCGGAAAGGCAAGAGCACAAGAGAGCAAGCTCACTCCTACAAACCATTTTTATAATAGCATTAATCTATTTATGAGGGTGAAGTCTTCTTGACATAATCATCTCCCATTGGACCCCACCTCCCAACACTGTGGCACTGGGGACTAAGTTGCCGACACATGGAGTCTATGGTTTGGACACATTTGAACTACAGCACCTAGGTAAAATCAGTGATTTTGTTTTATTCTGACTTTTAGTAAATTTCAAGTGTTTATTCTTTCAAGGGCATATACATCTGTATGACACTTTTTGGATCTTTTGGGCCTTTAGAACAGCTTTCTGATAAGCAGTTTCTAATTCAAAGACAGAAGTCTTTAAATTGCCTTGTATACACTTTCAAATAATACTAAAGTGGTCTTTTTTTTTTTCCCTTCTCTTCTACTATCCAGTCACGGCTCATTTTTAATGCATGCAGCTTGCATCCAGATTAAATACAGAAGTTCAGATGCCCATATATGCCATCTGCATCCCCTATGATGATCTCTCTTCGATTGGGTGATCTGAATTTTCCTTGATTCTTCCTGTGCTTCATTTGGCAAGAGGCTAGGTGTTCTCAATCCTGGCAGTCTATTAGAATCTCCTAGGGGCACTTAAAAAAATACTGATATCCAGCACCTTCCCCAAGATTTGGATTTAATTGTGTGAAGTGGAGTTAAAGGATCAATATTCTTAAAATGCATCCCAAAGGGTTTTAATATGAGCTAACTGGACTTTGGGATTTCTTTATGTCCTCTGGGTTTACAAAATTCTGAGTGCATAGCCCATCTATGGTAGATGGCAGATGTAACAGCTTTTTTTCATTTGTTTGTTTTATTTTCATTCAGAGGGCTCTTGCCCTTTTACCAGGCTTACCTCTCTGTCAAAAAAAAAATCACTTTTAATTTGTAAAGGGGGCAGATCCTTTCTCACCCAAACCTTATAAATATATTTACACACAGAGATACAGAATAGCCTCTGAAAAGTGTTACAACTCCAAAAATGTAGACAACATTTTTTGAGAAGTCTGTCTTACTACCAGGGCATTTCCATTTCAAGGCTTGTTCATTTGTATCTTATTTTTCCAAATGGATAACTCTACAAAGCATGAGAGAGGGATTTTTTCCAAGTTAGAAAATAACAATGTGATCGATCATTCTGTTCCTTGCTGTCAACTCTCTCTCCTCAACAACATAATGATATATCTGCTTGGGGGGATAACATCAGAAAAGTCTCCCGTCAGAAAATTTGCTCCTAAATCTTCCTCTCCTCAAAGAGAAGCTTTCTGTGTCTGAGGGGAGTGCTGAGCCCATGGAAACAGGGGTGTCGACATGTATCCAGGAGTCAGTGGAATAGTGGATGAAGCTTTTCTTCTATGCAGTAAATTCTACACGTCAGAAAATATCCAGTAGCAACTTTACTTTGATTTTATGTTTTATTAAAACAGTGACAATTAAAAAGAGAACATTACTCTAATTAAGTAATTGAATAAAATGTCGAACAGATGCACTCTGGCTGCTGTGGACAGCAGATCCTCATTTACAATGGTGAGCACAGCAAAGCCATCTGGACATTTATTGTCTTCTTTTGTCTAAATTGGTTTTTGTTTTTGGAGATGCCACTTCAAGAATTTCCATACTATTAAGGCTACTGCTTTCAATAGCACAAGGATGGAATGGAGAATAGTGTTCGCAGTATGATTGATGAAGTCTTCTTAGACATCGCATATTGGTCAGGAAGGACCAAAGCACTTTGCTTCTGCCTTTTCTCTATTACTAGATCATAAGCTGACTAGCATGCTAGCTTGGTATTAGGGTATCTTTTTGTGTGTAGCATTCAACAAGATACATCCTCAAAATCTAAACTTCCCATATGCCCAATTGCCCAAAAGCAGAAATGGGACAGAGATTTATGTAATGAACTAGCCAGCATGAATTCTCTCACATTGAGAACTGCTCTGATGTTGAGCATGGTACCATCTGCTACAATAAAAGGATCAACGTCCTTTTTTTGGAGGAGAGAATGGAGTGTCTAATCATCTGGCCTTAAACTCATGAACTGTTGAATGTAGAATGCATCTAGTGCTCAATCATTGGTCTGATGGGTGGTGGTTTTGTTTGATTTTCTAAGTACAGAAAAAAAAACTCAGAAGAAAGTTTTGAATCTTTTGCCCAAGGCACACTGCAACTATCAGATGCTTCCATTTTCTCTGACCAGGTTTGTTTGTTTCAGCAAATATATTTCTCTTTCTTCTAGAATTTCATTTGCACAATGGATTATATTGCTTAATTAGTATCCATTTACCCACTATACTATTTCAAGAAAAGCTATAGACTGAATTTAATTTGGTGTCTCAGGGATCCTGACACCAAGAGCAGAACATCTCATGTGAGGCCAAGCAGAGGCACACCAAATTGTGTTAACCCTCAGTACTCAGACTCAAGACTGTGCACATCGATCTACCATCTGGATTTATTTATGTATGAGTTCTAGAATTTGCTGGCACTTAAGTGGACTGTAGGTGCATGTGTATGTGTATGTGTATGGTGGCTTGAAGGATAATCCAAATACCTTTCCCCTGCCTCGTCTCTCAAATAAGGTAGAATTATCTCAAATATTCAGAAGAAGAGATGCCCCTGAAATAATTCACTAGAGAAAGTGGAATACAATTTTAGAAACTCTGGTCAGGTGTTGTGGCTCACTCCTGTAATCCCAGCACTTTGGGAGGTTGAGGTGAGCAGATCACCTATTTACTTCCACTGGCCTTCCTATTTACTTCCACTGGCCTTCTGTTGGATAATACATCTTTAAAAATTACAGGATTCTCAGCAGAGAGAGTGAGGTAAGATGGGGTTACAGGGGGATAGGAGCCCAGTGACCAGGGTACAAGTGCAAGTCAGAACAGCCCAGGCACTGGGAGAATCACTTGATGTTGAGCTACCTGTTCAACGAAATTTGCATGAAAAATAGATATGCCTTTTTAATTTATTTCATTAAAATAAATTAAAATATTCCACAGGCCTGAGTTCGGGGGTTCGAGACCAGCCTGATCAACATGGAGAAACCCTGTCTTTACTAAACACACAAAATTAGCTGGGGATGGTGTCACATGCCTGTAATTTCAGCTACTTGGGAGGCTGAGACAGGAGAATTGCTTGAAACTGGGAGGCAGAGTTTGTGGTGAGCCAAGATTGCGCCATTGCACTCAAGCCGGGGCAACAAGAGTAAAACTCTGTCTCAAACAACAAACAGACAAACAAAAATTTTAGAAAACCTCCCAAATCCCATTTAATAAATTTAAGGTGGCACATTCTCCATATAAGGAACAGGCAGTCTAAGTAAAGATTAAGTTGAAATGAAAGTGGAGATAAAAGGGAACTATCTCAAATAACAGAATTTAAGAAAATAAAAATCCAATATCTGAATAAAATTCTGCAAAGGAAGGAGAAAAAAAGAAGTAAAAAATAGAAATCAAAGCTGTATCTGAGGCCAGGTGCAATGACATATGCCTGAAATCCCAGCTACTCAGGAGGGTCAAGTGGGAGATTGGCTTGAACCCAGGGGTACAAGACGATCCAGAGCAACATAGTGAGAACTTGTCTCGAAAATTTTTTGAAATGCAGAAGAAAAAGACAAAGTGAAATCATGGATAAAATTATAATACATATGAGACTCAAAAAGCCAGATACCCAATCCCAGAAAGATATGTGGTCCAAGAAAAAAATAAACAGTATTAAATCAGAGATAATCATGAAAGGAATATTATGTACATAATCTTATGGAGCTGAAAAAATTACTTATGTTTGCAAAAAAGGGTTACTATGGTCTAGACGCAGCTTGTCCAACCCACAGACAAATTCATAAACTTTCTTAAAACATTATGAGATTCTTTTTGTTGTTATTATTATTATTTTTAGCTCATCAGCTATCATTAGTGTTAGTGCATTTTATGTGTGGCCCAAGACAATTCTTACTCTTCCAGTGAGGCCCAGGGAAGCCAAAAGATGATTAATTTCTAACCTCGTGACTTTGGGCAAGTCTCTTAACTTCTCTCTGCCTCAATTTTCTAATTAATATAACAGGGGTAATACTAGTATCTGGCTCAAAGGGCTGTACATGGTTTAAGTAAGTAAATGTTTCTAGAGCGTTTTGAGTGCTGATAGAAGCATAGAAGGCAGAATAGGTGTTTTTAATGAAATAAATTAAAAAGGCATATCTATTTTTCATGCAAATTTTGTTGAACAGGTAGCTCAACATCAAGTGATTCTCCCAGTGCCCGGGCTGTTCTGACTTGTACTTGTACCCTGGTCACTGGGCTCCTATCCCCCTGTAACCCCATCTTACCTCACTCTCTCTGCTGAGAATCCTGTAATTTTTAAAGATGCATTATCCAACAGAAGGCCAGTGGAAGTAAATAGGAAGGCTCTTAAGCAGACTTGCCAAGGGGACCCACGTGATAAGCTTTGCTTTTGTGCAGCACCTGTGTCCCAGTGCTAACTGGAAAGTACTGCCTATCTCCAAGAGCACTCTGGAGTCAAGGCAGCCATTCAGAGAAATATCTGCATGGATCATATATTTGCTTAACCCAAACAGATTTTTTTCACACATAGGATGATCAATATCAGTTAGAGGCCAAAACTAAGGGCAAAATGTTATACAAGAAATTGACTTATGCATCTCGCATTGCTTTCAGTATTTTAATTAGCTGGCTTTAAAATCCAAGAGAAAATCATTAGCAGTGTTAAGACTGTGAGATGAAAGACATACTGCTGTACTTAGTTAACACTTAATTATGCTTAACTTCAGATTGATCTTATTTCAGCAGGTAATTCTGATGCTTTCCCCCCCCAGAAAACTGGACAGGAGTCCAGGAATAGCATTAGGTAAGAAAAGCTTTAGAAGTGCCATAAGAAATACCACAGGATAAATTATGATTTACTCTTTGCAGAGTTCAGCGATAATGTCATTGTAGAGATGCCAGGTCAGAGTAAGTTGATAGAGTATTTTTTTGACACTTACAGATATGTATGTTTCTAATTCAAAATATATTTGGATGGTAACTATTATAGCATACAATTATATGCTCAGTGAAATTTGAACCTTAATAAAACAAAGTAGAGAATAATGCTACATCAATGCAGTTTCTTATATTGTAGAAGAACAATGAGCTTTAAAGCTAGAAGATTTAGGTTTAAAGCTCAGGGTTGTAATTTACCCACTATGTGACCTTGGGCAAGTTGCTTAACAGGACCAGAGGTTCTTCAGTTATAAAATGAGCATAACACAGCCTATCCCACAGGTTTTTTGGGAGGATTCACCATTAACATGTACGTATGTGCCAACTATGTGCCTGGACTTTGTAGATACTCAAGAAATGCTAGTCCCTTCCTCCTTTAGGGAGAGGTAGTGCAGAAGATAGAAATTAAGGCAGCAGCTCCTCATGGAAGTTTTATCTCCTGAGACCAGGAGTACCCCAACGCTATCTCAATGCCAATCAGAGCATTGAAATGGGAATTCAGCAAAAAGTAAGGTTTGTGTTCTCTGAATGTCAGGATATACCAGATTCCAAAGTAACCTTGTCAAGTTTTTTGACACCAGCTCCCTTCTCTGAATGATTCTGTCCTCCTCTAGGAAAAATTCTTTAAACACCTCAGCACTTGGGAAACTTTTCTTTCCTCAGAAACTGTAGCTCTGGGAACTCTATGTAGTTTCTGGGAAACTCTTGCCTTGCTTTAAAAGTCAATGAGGATGACTCAGCTATTTTACTCACCTGAAGTTCCCTGGGTGTTTGGAGCTGCACCAACCTAACATGTTCTCTCTCTCTAACACCTTGTGGGAGAAGAGCTGAGAAAGAAGGCAGAGAACCAAAGCTAATTTTCAGGCTGTAGAAGACGCTCAAGAGAGAGCTCTATCCACCATTGGAATAGTCCCAGAACCAGCACCAGTTGCCCTGGTTGGCATCATTCCTCTTAGAGGAATAGCCACACATGAAATATTTGTATTCCATTCCCCCAAAACAAAGTGTATTCTTTAAAACATTAAATGACTTTCCCACTTCCTAGTCTATGGGAAAAGTTCCCATTCTATGTAAAGCCGATGTTTTCATTTGTATCTATATTTGCATGCCAGTCTTTCCTTATTATTTTTTTTTTGAGATAGAGTTTCGCTCTTGTTGCCCAGGCTGGAGTGCAGTGTGGCAGGATCGTAGCTTACTGCAACCTCTGCCTCCTGGGTTCAAGCAATTCTCGTGCCTCAGCCTCCTGAGTAGCTGAGATTACAGGCACGTGCCACCATGCCTGGCTAATTTTTGTATTTGTAGTAGAGATGGGGTTTCACCATGTTGGTCAGGTTGGTCACGAACTCCTGACCTCAGGTGATTCAAATGTCTTGGCCTCCCAAAGTGCTAGGATTACAGACATGAACTAAAACCTGAGTCATTATTACTGCAGTGAACTAACTTTGCACTCCACCTGCTCTGTACTGGGTGAAGGGCTTTAAAATTCCTTTGATTTTCTATCAAGTGAGTAAAATCATGCGAAAGGCATTGTAGTAGAAGGAGTAAAAGTGCTGGAATGATGTCTAGTGTGTGGTAAGCACAAAATCGCTTACCGGAGGAAGTGATCACTCAGTGGCTCAAGGTTGAGGGGTGCGTATGGAGGGTTGAACTGGGAAGATGTTCAGGCAGAGAGAACATCTGAAGAAGTGAGAATGCTATGCTGTATGTAGGACATGTACACATTTCCTTATGGCTGGAGCAGAGTGTGCATGGAGACAGAGAGGCAGCATGAGAAATGATCCTGGATATTTAATTTATGCCTGGACTTAGCCAGGTTAAAACCAGCAGCAGTGAGACCTCTTATCTAAAAAGGGATGAGAAATAAGGTTTCATATTGAAAGGGAGGAGCATTTGGGGTAAACAGGAACATGCAGCAAACCACATGAAATGGAAGATTTTCAGCCAGACCCATGAACTAGTTCAGCGGAGTGTGAAGTGTGCTTTGCAGGAAAGATAGAAATGAAATATTAAACTTCCGATCAATGTTTGAGGTATGTTGGGCTGTATTTTCAAAACAGGCAGAAAATTCAACTCCCTCCATATATATCCCACTTAGGCGTCTCAAGTGTGCATTGCATTTTGACAAAAGACTAGAAACTCCAGACAGGTTTAATGGAAAGAAAGGGGCAGTCACACCTTCCTGTGGGTTTGGAACAGGGGTTCTAGAAGTGGTGGGCAGGGAGGCTGAATGTGGAGGGTCTCCCCACAAGGAGGACAACATCTGTCCCTTCAGACTTGCTGACTCTTGCCAGTCTCACCGAGTTGAATGCCATCAGCATGCATTCCAGAATGCGGTCTCAAATCTGCTCAGACTAGCTGCTCTTGTGGCACTCTACACAGCCCCTAATGCCAATTAAATTCATTGCTTATGTAAATGCTTTCTCCACTGGACTGCAAATTCTTAGAGTCAGAGATCGTTCTTTGAAGTCTTAGAACAGGGGATACTCAATAAATGTGTGTGCAGAAGACTTTCTCAAGGGAGCTCAGGAAGTTGAACTTGGATGTTTATATGGAGCTTGGATTTTCTAAACCATTCCCGAACAATCTTGATGAGGTGGTCCTGGCCCTGCCCATGGCGTGCCAGTTCTGTTGCCACCTCTGATTTCAGAATCAACCTTAAAGGAGAACTCAGAATAACACGCAGGTGGTAGCTGGTGAAGGCTACTTTCCTCACTAGCTTAACTGGCATAATCATTCTAGCTCTGTGACCTGTGCAGGCCATTTATCTCTCCCTTCTTTAATTTCCTGATCTGTAACATGAATAACATAATATCATTCTAAAAGGTCTACTGTGGGATTCAACAGGAGAATGTATGCCATCGTGCCAGGAAAGAGTGCTCTATACACACTTCTTTTTCTCCTTGAAATAATTCCCACTAACAAATAGTCCAGATTCCCTCATAATCTTTCTCACTGAAATTAACAGTTTCCTAGCTGCGAAAAATATGGATACCATTGTCTTTGTCATATAGTTGAACTTTCATGTCAGTTTCCTCTTATGTCAACAATTAAAACCTGTTCTGTGTGTTCCATCCATGTGAAGGGAACTCCTGGACTAGGTGAGAGCAAGTATTCTAGTTATCTACTGCTGTATGACTACTGCAAAATGTACTGGCTTTAGACAGACTTATTCTTTTCTCCTCAGGACTACTCTGTGGGTCAGGAATTCAGGAAGGCTTCATCAGGTGGTGCATCTTTGATCTAGGTGGCAATAACTGGGATGGCTGGGGCCAGAGGATCTGCTTTGAAGACAGCTTCTTCACTCGTACTCATAACCCTTCCGTGTTCTGTGGCCTCTCTCTCTTCCCCTGGCATCCTTGGGTTGCCTCCGGGTGGCTTGAATTTCTCTCAGTGTGGCAGTTTCGGGGCAGTCAATCGGCTTACGTGGATGCTGATTTTCTCAGTGGGACCATTTTAAGAGCGATTGTTCTAAGAGATCAAGGCAGAAGTTTTAAGGCTTTATATGAGCTGGCTTCAGAAATCACATAGAATCATTTCTGGTACACTCTGTTGGTACAACTCAAATTACTATGGGAAGGGACAACAAAAGGAATTGAGTATAGGGAGGTATGGTTCATTGGGAGTTATTTTGGAGATCAGCTAGCATAGCAATTGATTGCCCATGACTTTTTTTTTGCCTTAAATTTCCAGACTTAACAGAAATTTGCCAGGTTAAAATCTCAGAGCTTACTGACCCTGGGAAATACTATCCAAATAGAGCATGTAGAGCTAGTGTCGCAGAATTTTTCAAGGTTATTTTAGGAGCTGGTATATCTTGACATTCAAAGAGCATACACCTTGCTTTTCACTAAATTCTCATTTAAATGCCATGACTGGCAGTGAGATAGAGTATTCCTGGCCTCAGGAGGTGGGACTTCTATGAGGAACTGCCATCTTAACCACTATCCTCTTCACTGCCTCTCCACAAGAAGAGAAGGGCTAGGATTTCTTGAGTATTTACAAAGCCCAGGCACACACTTGGCACATATGTACATGTCAGTGGTGAATCCTTCCAAAGACCTGTGAGATAGACTGTATGATGCTCTTTTCATAATTGAAGAACCTCTGGTCCTGTTAAGTCACTAGGCTGAGGCCACACAGCAGGTTAAGTGGCTACCATGAGCTTTAAACCCCAATCTTATGATTTTAAAGCACATTGTTCTTCTACAACACAAGAAACTGCATTGATATAGCAATATTCTGTACTTTATTTTATTAAGGTTCAAATTTCATTGAGTATTTAACTATATACTAACTACTGTCCAAATATATTTTGAATTAGAACCTGTAAGTCTAAAAAAAAAAAATGCTATCAGTTTGGCCTGGGCTTTCCAGAGTGCTCTTAGAGACATGCAACACTTTCCAATTAGCATTCTCTTTGGCCTGATGGGTGGGGTCAGTCATCTCCCTTTTCCAAATATTCTAAAAGGTCTACTATGGGATTCAACGAGAGAATGTAATCCCCAGTGTTAGAGGTCTCACTCTGGCTTTCAGTGGGACAAATGTTCATGAGCATACTACCCTTGAGCATGGCTTGCTTACTAAGCCCACAGGAAATCAGGAAACTCACAATGAAAAAGAATGATGGAATAAATGACATGCATGGCATTTTTCTTAGAACTCTTAAGAGACTGGAGACAAATTGGGACTTGAAATGGAAATTAATTTACATGAATCAAGAAAAACCAGAAGCTAGATAGTAGGATTGATATTGTTAAAGTTGGAGGAGAATAGGAAGAATTATATATTAAAGGAGAGGTGAGAAATGGCTAAACATTGCATTTGGCTCAAGGCAGAGAAAAGTAATTCTGCGCGTTATGGTAGCACTACCAATCATTCACTGTCAGTGCTAAGAAATATTTGTCAGCTCTCAACTTGTAAATGGAGATAAATCTTACATGTTCAGTTGTGTCAGGTTATCATTTGGTCTACACTAATTGAATTTCTAATAGACCAACCTGAGTTCTGACTCTCCACAAAGCTTCTCCCGATTACTCATGACGTGCTGATTCATGAATTTACATTGGTACCCTACAGAGCTTGCTATGATTAATTAACTAGATTATGAGTCTTGAGGTAACAGTTTTCTCACTACACTTTTCCAACTCCCAACTCTTGCTCAACACGTGGGCATACACACTCACATGTTCATACACACACTCATACATCCACACTCACACAATATACTCACACAGTCACACACCACACACTCACAAGCACATCCTCTTTTCTCCCAACATAGGCCTAAATCTATAGGAAGAACATGATAAACACTGGATGAAAGAACTGGGTTCCACGTACTCAAAAACATTTAATGCAGAACAATGCATAGTTGTTAACTAATTCATGGGTGATGCCAGTCTAATGTCAGGTGCTATTATCAGGGATAGCTTGGCCTGTTTGCCATCAGCTCTGTTGATGGTTATAGCTTCTCTTAGATGAACATTTCCCAGAGTGGTTTCTCCAAAATGTTACTTTGGAATAACACATTGTATGACATGTTGGGAGATCCGCAATTCATACTGGCATGTTAAATGCTCTGAAAAGACCTGCAGGAAAGAAAGCCGTGGTTCGAGTGAACATTTTCCAAATCAATTTATCTGACCATAGGTTATTCCTTAAAAAATATAGCAGCACTTATTTATTTTCCAGGAAAGAAGTGTTTCCCAAAATACATTTTGGGAAATGATGGTCCACAAATCCCACCTTTGATTTTTTGTCTTCCTTGTTCTTGTGCTTGGTATTATCTACCTCCCTATGCCTCAGGCCCAGGATTTACCTTCTTACTTCTGAATGGATAGGAGCTCTGAGAACCTACAGAAATATGTCTCTTTAGGATAACTTAGCATTGTTTCAGGCTAGGCGAATCCCCAGAAATACCATGTCTAATCTTTCATTTCAGAAATGAGGACATAGATGCAGATGAGGAGAGGTACACTGAACACACTAAAGTTAGAACTGCAACTAAAACCCAGGCCTCTAAGTTCCAAAGAAAGAACATTTCTCCCCTTCTATTTTTCCTCCATTCATAGCGAAGCACTTTCCTAGAGAGCCAGCATTTGGGCCCTGCTGGCTTCATTGAAAGCAGGCAGGCTCAAAAGCTGGTAGGAAAAATTATGATTTTCACAGGATATAATTAGGGATTTTGAGGACTTCAGTGCATGTCCTGGAAATGCAGCAGATTGGCAACTGGAGCCCATACTTTGGCAGAGGCTGAATGTTGCTTCTAAAACTCCTGGAACAATATAGTGCATTAGCTGCTCCGCCTCCACCTTGAAATAAAGGCTTCTGGCACCCATGAGCTGGGCAAGCCAGAAAGGGAACAACTTGATTTTCAAATAAAGACCTATAATAAATTTCCCAGGAGACATGATCTGTGGGAGCATAGCCCAGTGGTAAGTGACGTTATGAGGAGTAGTTCACCATGACCCCTTGGGAAGGCCCAGATCAAACATTCAAGGGATGTGGAAATCTTAGTGCAGTAAGCTGTGCTTTGGAAAGAAAGTTCTTACTTCCTGAGGCCAAGCTGACTGTCTTCTTTGGGAGAGTGTATTAGTCTGTTCTCACACTGCTATAAGGACATACCTGAGACTGAGAAATTTATAAAGAGAAAGAGATTTAATGACTTCCAGTTCTACATGGCTGAGGAGGCCTCACAATCATGGTGGAGGTCAAGGGAGGAGAAAGGCATGTCTTACATGATAACAGGCAAGACAGCATGTGCTGGGGAACTCCTCTTTATAAAACCATCATATCTCATGAGGCTTATTCATGAGAACAGAATGGGAAAAACCCACCCCTCATGATTCAATGACCTCCCACTAGGTCCCTCCCACAACCTGTGGGAATTATGGGTGCTACAATTCAAGATAAGATTTGGGTGGGGACACAGCCAAACCATAGGAGAGGGTCTAGGTGTTTTCCTTCTGAGGAGTTTGTTTGCTGGAGGCTCTGTGGTAACACTGAGGCCAGAGGCAGAACGTGAGGTGACCAAGGTAACTAGGAGTTGTGTGATAATTACTGAATACATCCCAGACCTCTCCACAGCCTGGAGGTCTAGTGAAAATATCTAGGCCAAGGAAAAGACTACAGATAAAATGAGTGGAGAAAATCTAAAGTTGACAAGAGGGACAGTAGCAAGAAAGGGCTTTGGTGTAGCCTTCCAAATTCTTGATAAATGGTCACCTGCATGAGGCCTTGGGCCTTCAAGACCATTTAGTGAGTATGAGCGACATAATTCTGGCCTTGTTCTGTATATTGCCAGTTATTTCTGTCTGAGAAGATGAGGATAATAAGTAAACTATGTCCAAGCAGGGTCCAGGGTCCCACTGTCCACCTGGGGATGGAAAAAAGGGATGGGTCTAAATCTATAAACTTTCCATGGCTGCATGGGTTCCTCAAGTCATGTAAAAAGCCAGTCACTGCTGGCTCCTGGGAGGGGCTTGTCCAGGGTCTCATTCTATGGAAAAGGACCTTTGTGCCTTTTAGCACATGAACTTTTCTGGAAGATCATTCTTTGTCTGCAATACAGGTTCCTTGGCTCTGGACAAGCACAATAACACTTAGGAGCCAAATGCTTTGGCCCCCACTCCATCTGTCTTATTCAGCAGCTCAGCACCTGCAGACACAATTGCACACACACGCACCTTCACTTGTGCTAGGGTGGAGCAGCACAAACCCCTCAGTCTGGGATCTCCTTCCTTTCCTCTCAGGAATATGGGCCTTAGAGTTAGAGAGAAAGAATTCAACTCATTTGGAAGGAGGCAGAGGCACCGTAGCACAACGTTCATCAGCCAGACCTCCGTGCAGGAAGCAGAAAAGTGAGAGAAGGGGACAGACATGGTTGTGGTAACTGCCCACTAGGAGACTTTATTCCTACCCAGATGTAAGGGGCATATGTGCTAGGTTGTGAGGAGTTGCGGAAATCCATGTGTGCTAGAGAATGGAGAGCAGGTCTCCTGAAGCTTTAAAGACCTAGACCAAGGCCTACAAGGATTGTTCTATGCCAGGGAGCAATTAACAGGCAGGAATCCAAGGCTTTCTCCATGTTGCAGGGACATGAAATAACCCAGAAGAATGGTTTTAAATATTTGTCAAAAAGTGGTACAAGTGTTAAGGCACCCTAGCAAGTAGGAAGAGCATAGGCCTTGGGCATCAGAGGGACAACGGAACACTGATGGGATTGGTGGTGGGAAGAACCGAGGTATTGATAGCATGCACATATTTTGGGCTTGGCTTCTGCCCACACGGAGAGGTCTCTCATAGCCAAAAATATGTATCTGCCTTTTCCATTGAAGTATGAGTGTACTGTGCCTCATTTGGCCTCACTCTCCCACTGCTATCTTTCCAAGGCTAATATACAAACCTAGGCTCTTATGGAGCTGTATTCAAGCCACATAGCTGTTCATTCCAATTTGTGGTCCTGGGTCCTAGGTTAAATATCTTTCTACCCATGCATTCATTCATTTATGCATTCATGGCAGAATGACTTTTCTACTGCACTGTGAAAAGGCAAAGTTCTGGGCACATCTTTCCCAATTCCATTCCTGGCACTTCTTCCACCACACACCCTGGTTTGGGTGAGACCAATTATTGATGTGGTCCTGTGCTCTTGTCTTGGAATTTCTGAGCTGGAAAATGTTTCAGAGGTCAGCTGGTCTTTCTACCTAATATAGGAAACATGCGAGCTTGGTTGCTGGGGTTTGTGTGACCTTGTGACCTATGCAATTGCACAAGGTCTTGCACTCAGAAGGACTCATAAATGGTTTATTGCTCTGCTATGGCTGTCTTCAAATTCTTAATCACCTTTTCGAAAGGAATCTTACATTTTCAGTTTGTTTTGGGTCACACAAATTATGTAGCAAGTTCTGAACACATGATGAGAATCCTAAACTCTTACAAAAACCTGGATCACCAGGAGCTCAGTACCTTTCCATTGTCAGCTCTAAATGGTAAAGGCTGAAAAACACATGTCTAGCCAGTTATGTCCTCTGAGGTCTAAAGAGCAGTTTCTGGAAAGATGGATGGATGGTTGAATGAATGATGACAAAGGGCTGGCCACTTGCCCACTTCCCTTAGGAAAGATAGGGTGTCATTAAGCCATGTTCCCAGAGGCCATGTTCATTCTGAGCATTAGCAAAGTTTATGATGGAAAGAGAACAAATATCCTCCAAGGAAAGCTTGTTCAAGTCACCCACCCTGATGGTCTGATGATTGTGTCTGTGTTAGAAGCATTTTGTGATCTAAAGAAACACATGTTTTCATAACATGTCATATATTTAATAACAATGATATAGGCATAAACATCTCTAATTTATAGATGAAGGTATAAACTATAATACAAATATTAACATTTCTACTTTATAGATGAACACAAATTTAGATTTGTATCTTTAAATTCCAATAACAGGACCTGGGCCGTCATTGCAATCATTATGTGATAACAATAATGCAATATTAAAATGCACACTAATGCTAGCATTTGTGGAGCCCTTATGTGCTGGCACTCTGTCAAGAGCTTTATATATATTATCTTCATTGACAGTCATCACCAACCTACAATGAGTACTCTTAGCTTCCTCTCTTTAGGAATAAGGGCACTGAGGCCTAGAGAGGATAAGGATCTTGCCCCAAGGTCACACAGATGGTATGCACAAGTGCCCAGAAAATGTTAGAAGAATGAGTGAAGATGTATCATATCTCTCTTAGAAGCATAGATTTGGACCTGCATCCCTGGTGAATGTCCTGCCAGCCTCTGTTGTCATCCTCCGATACCACTGGACCTACTATGCCTTGAGGCTATCTGGTCTATCTTTGGACTACTTCCATTGTAAAACATCTCCAAAATTTTGTGTTGAAATTAATGACTCTGCAGCTTTCCCTCTTTGATTTCAATTGTGCACTCACTCTTTCACAGAATAGATTTAACTCCTACTTTTTGTGACAACCTTTCAAAACTTGAGGTTGAAAGGTGGAAATGAGGTTGGAGGAAGACAACGAAAGTGTTCTGAGTAACTGCCCAACAACAGTACTATGAGCTTTGTCATTGCCATTACTGTTGATTTGGGCCTTGGACTGTTCTAGGCATTTTTCTTACCAACAGGGTCCCATTTATAGATAATGGCAAATTTGTGTTGAAAACAGACCTCAAGAGATGAAGTAATTTTCCCAAGGTCATGCAGTGAGCAGGTGACAGAGTATAGGGTCAGTCACAGGTGTGTCTGGCTTTCAAGCCTGTATTCTTTTGACCACATTGTGTAATCTTTGAAGGTAATAACAATTTATCTCTTGGATTTTCTTTTCTCCTGTTAAACTGATATCATGGAAAACGTTGTCTCTCCTCAATTTATTGAACCCTTTGACTTAAAGGAGACAGCGCCCCTCAGGGAAAACTAATAGGTAGTTGTCTTTTCTAGGGATGGGAAATTTCTCGCCCCATCGTGGTGAGCTACAGCAGCTCTGAAAATGTCCTCTCACATCCTGTGAGGGGTGGCCAGGCAGAAGGGCAGAGAAATTTATAGGAGTGGTATTTCACTTATTCCTGTGAACAGAGAAGGAAATATTTATAGTTCTACTCATAAAATATTTACTAGGCTCTTATGTAATTTGTTGATAACAAACAGATTTCAGTTAACTTTGAGGTGATGAGCAATCCTGTTAAACAGATGGGACCAATAACAAAATCTTGATTAGACAACTGTTTTCTTCAGCATGGCACTTGTACCATGTTAAGTTTGCTACTGGGAGAAAAACTCCAAACCAGTAACTGGACCCAAGGCGAAAATAGCAGTGGATTCCTTAATTAATCATCAATTCTTTTGCTTTCTTCTTCCTGCAGGAGAAATTCCTACATTGCCTGTCCAGGGACTGTTTTTCAGGACTAGCCTTCTTTGTAAGCCCCACTGTCCAGTTACTGAAGACAGTCTTAGGGATAAAAACTCTGCCCCTGTTCAATTCATTTTTTCCCATACACCCTGCCCAAATGCACACCACATTTTATGATTGAATCCTCTGCAGCAAACTGTTTCCCTTTGCTTCTCAAGCTGAATTGGCTGATCTCCAATTCAGATTTTTCTGAAAACTTGATAATGCCTTCTTTCTCTGCAGTGAGCAACTTGGTGAAGTGTTTAAAATGATTATCCCTGGGCGGCGGCAGCTTTTGCAGTGCAGGCTTGGTACCACCTCCCTCAGGGAATGCCAAGTAAGCATCCCCAGGACCCTGTGACCTGGGCTCCAGCAGCAGGCACTGCCTCCTCCAGAGAGCCTGTCATAGTAGCTGTCACTACCCTGATAATTTACTTATTCAAGGTTTCCCACTTCCTCCTCCACCTCCTTCCTCATAAGGAGAGCAGGAATCTTAGCAAAGGTGGGCTTTGCTTTGATGTCAGGTTCCGTCTGGGACCTCAAGGTGAGCTTGAGGAGGTCACTGACCCTCGTGGCCGTTCCGTTGTCTGTGGAAGCAGGGCTGCTATAAGCACAACACTTGACATCTGGCTGACCATCGGTAGATGGAACTGTTATTATTATGATTATTTCCCAATAGGGTGTGCTAGACTACATATGACTTTGGTCCATGATGGTCTACATAAGACTTGGGAATACACAAGACTTCAGCCTCTTTTCAGCTTTGCTGCTTGAAGTGGCCTTTGTCCTGGAGAGGTGGCTCCCAGAGGAGGAAGGGAGTGGCAGAAAGAGCCCCGAGTAAGGAAATCTTGGGTTGTGTCCTTGTACTAATTCAAAACTCTTCACAAGGTGCTGGGCAAGACCAGATTTTCATCTGCTAAGTGGAATCATTCTATGAAATGACTTTGTGATCCCTCTGGATCTTATACTTTTTTTTAATGGAGATGTTTAAAGAAAAGCAGAGATATGAATTACAAACTATGGAATGATAGTTTATGGAAATCCTCCACCTCACCTCCACCTTCCCTTTTTTATTTTATTCGATGCTCCAACTACCCTTCAAGGCGGGATCCCTACCCCATTTACAAGGTGAAGCCTTTTCATTAGAGTACCTTGCAGAGGTCTTTCTGGGGCTAAAGGCAGAGCTGGCATTCAGGTAGGTTAACTTTAAGGACCATGCTTTTTTCACTATATTTTGTTCCTTTCTTGGAGGATTGTCCTTGAATTTAATTCCCTTGTCAGCATTTGGGATCCAAGCCTTTCAAGAATTGCTCAGTCATTTATGAGTATTCTGATACTTAAAATATGCTCTCTGGCATGCCCCTAACATGGAGCAGTGTCTTAGAGAAAGCCGTCAGGAAGAGGCACATTGCCTAACTGAAACAGTAGTATCAAATTCTTCTCTAGGTGGCACTGAAGAGTTCACAGCTCAGATTTCCAGGCAGCAGTGGGTGCTTGAATTTAACATCCACTACAGAATTGTCCTGCATTAAGGAGAAGAGAAATATTCTGTACAGGGATATCATTAACCTACCGATTCAAAATCTGAAATTACTCTTGTTCAATTTGTAAGGAAGAGATTTGCTTACCAAATGAATAGCCCACAAAACTGACAAGATCTCTTTATCTTCTCAGGAAAACGTGAAATTTTTCTCAAACTGTGAAATTCTTCACGATAGTTTATTGAAATGTTTCCCCTAAGAAGCTTCATGTAATTGTAGAAACTCTTTGAACCTTACCCTAATAATGGACTTCTTGCATTTGGCCTCTTTCTCCTTTATTAGCGACTATTGTTGAGGCTTAGACATATATTTTAATGTATTTTAAAATCTCTGACTGTAGGAGAAGCTACTCATCTCGAATCTTCTTATGTCTCTTTTTATTCTTTCTTTCTCTTCCCCCACCCTCAGTTCCTCCAGAAAGGCATTGATAATCCGACTAATCAATTCCCAGGACATTGATTGGGATTCATTTCCTCTTTATTGCTGGTCCAGAGCAATGTAATTAAAAAGTGAGAGTTCATGTGGTGCTTTCTCTCCCTTCTGTTCTACCTGGCAGAGTGGCAGGCCAAATCAAGCCCCCCTCGGAACCCTGCCATGCCTCCCTCTTTGCAAACACCACTACACGTATTAGCATTGCTTTGAGGACAGTGGATCCTGAGACCTAAATTTGTAATTATTGCAGTCTTTCAAGCTAAACCTCATGTTCTGCTATGGACTGAATGTACCCTTCCGAAATTTATATATTGAAACCCTAGCCCCCCAGTTTGATGGTGCTTGAAGACAGGGCCTTTGGGAGATAATTAGGTCATGAAGGTGGAACCCTCATGACAGGATTACTGCCTTGTATGTGAAGAGACACTTGAGAGCTTGCTTTCTCTCTCTCTGCTCTCTGCCATGTGAGGATTAGCAAGAAGGTAGCTGTCCACAAATTGTTTATGAAAAACTATTAAGGATTTCAAGATGATGACCACAAAGCATTAAATCAAATGCGTGGTTAAATCATGGGCACCGCGTGACTGCATCTGCCTGTGAAGCAGGCCCAACCTCTAGGCTATGCTGAGGGGGCTGGATTTGTGCTCATTGCTATTGCAAGTGATTAAAATACCAGCAGTAGCAGGAGGACGTAGAAGTAATGTAACTCAATTACTTGATTTGAGAGAAAGCAGGGTGATATGAGACAGAGAAGTTGGTAACTAAAGTATCCTTGGTCATAAGAGATGGGCACTTGAATTCTCTCAGCTCTACCTTTGTTTGCCATGTGGTTTTGAACATGGAAAAGCCTCATCTATTCTTCCCACTCCCACTCTCCTCAGCTCTGGTTCCTCAAGAAAACCAGATTCTAGAGCCTTGGAATCTGCATTTTGAAAGATCTCTGGGTCGTCCCAATATGTGGTCAAATTAAGCAATGACAGCTCTAAAGCTTCTATGCTATATACATATTTATAGATACTACATTCTTCTGCTATCTGTTGACCAAAGTCAGTCTTTGACACAAGCCCAGAATTGTCAAGCTAATGCTTTGCTTTGCCAATTCCGGAAGAGAACATTTTATTTCTTAGACTGAGATGTGATGGCCTGATAGAACCGTGGTTACTGGGCACATTGGTTGTATGGTGTCCAGAGGAAGAAGGTCAGTGGTATAAACATCCCAGGGGCATCCTCTGCACACTCTGCTCCTGTACCTCAAAAGGTAAACTCATTTACAGTGTTAATTTATTTGACTGTCTGTTTAGTGAAATGTTTGTCATTTCACTTTGCCAAAATTCTTTTTGCTTCAATCACTTCCTTCAGTATCTCTCAGAATGGAGTCTGGACATCTCTCCTTAGCTGTTGTCTGTTGTCCGTACATGTGGTTGGTGATGCAGGGGCAATGCATTATCAAGTGTATTGATGACAGCAACACCGTGAACATTTCCTAATTGTCTAGGTTTCAATTATTAGAGAACGCTGACATCAAAATTCACAAAATAGTAAATTTGTATGCAAAATATCTAAATATTTGTACAATGTTAAAGGACCGTTTTCAGATGTTAAATGACCTTCTCTCGGTATTTAAAAAGCTTCATACTGCATGGTTTATTCGAAATAGTGTGTGGGAGGAGAGTCAAAGCAAGTCATTCTGTATTTGGGAAAGAAACAAGCACACTAATTCTACAGTGAGGGAAAGGCCCTTTGAAAGGTGTCCTTCACTTGCCTTTCTTTGAGGTTAATTATATACTTTTAAAAGTACTTCCCACAGGAATGGATTTTGACTCATGCATTACTTTTCTATGTATATGTTACCCCTCCAAATATTTGCCATATTACTAAGAAAATAGCAGTCAAAAGCAACATTTCTTTGCTTATATCTGAAAAGCATTTTTTTATTGTTAAGAGCAATATGACAATAAGACAGCTTTGCAAAGGAAAGAAATAACACCCTCAGCCTTACATAAATTTCCATCTTGTACTTTTCCTTTTACTTGAGACCATTTTAAAATGATTTTTCTCACATGATTATATATAGGATATGACAAAAGGAGACTGGTTAGAATGTGAAATTAAATTATGTAGCATCATTTTCTCTTTTCTTTCCTGTAAGCATGTTTGTCTGCTTATTCAGAGTAGAAGAATAGGTGATTATGAGAATGGTTTTGTTTTAGAAACTGAGGATTTTCTCATTAAAAAAAATAGGCACTCATAGCCTTATATACTGAAAGATGTCTCCTTTCATCCTACATCCACCCCATCCTCCAAGCTTACCGCCTCCTTTCTTCCTTTCTACCCCGTGATCTTTGAACTGTGCATGTCACACAGAATGTCAGACGATGCCTAGGTACGAAATAGTTCAATGATGATTGAAATACAGTGATTCACACATTTCAGGGAGGACATGAGGATATTATTTTATTTGAGTAGATATGAGTCAACTTTGCTACTCAGAAAAGGTGGCAGAAGTTCACTGCAGCCTACGTCATAAATCATGTTAGTGCTGTAATAGCAGTGTCAGAGTTGGTGCTACCTACTGCAACAAAACGATTCCTAAAGACAAAAAAAAAAAAAAAAAAAGTTTTGCTGCAGATGCCTGACAATAAAGGAAACTGTAAATTACACATAAATGATAAATGAGCGGCTAAGCAGATTAAGAACTTGAACAATGGTCCTTGAGAACAGGGACATTGCAGAACCATTATGGAGAACCATTAAGCCAATGTAGAGATGATCATGTATTCAGGACCGTGCTAATCTCTACTCAGTCTCAGTTTTGGTGACAAAAATGCTTCATGGCTTGTGTATTACAAAGAATCTTTAACCTTTGCTTTGCCTTCAGATTTTTATTTATACCTGCATTTATGTCCCAAATAAAAGCAAAATGATCAGGCAGAATGTGAAATTGAGATGACAGTCAAGACCATACAATTAAAGGATTGAGTCCAATTAAACATTCTTTTTAAAAGAGGGCCTGATTATAGAAACTTTTTAATTTGGCAATGTATGACTGATATGGTGGCATTTAATTAGATATCAAGAAATCAAACATGCTTTGTTTCTGACAGCCACTGCCCTTGAATATTCCATTTATATTTATATTTCTTCTATCTTTTGGTTTTTCCTCATATTTTTCTTCAGACAGCCCTCAAATATATAACTAATTATCGTTCTATTTTTACTCTTGTTTTAGATGGTTTTGAATGCAATCTCTTGAATTGTAATATGTGCGCATTTTACAGATGGGAAGCCTAATGTACTTTGTCTGTGAACATTCAGAATCTCAACCAGAGTTGAGGCTCTAACCACACTAGTTCCAATACTACTTTAGTTTTCTTTCAGCTTGCCTTATGCCAACCTTTTCCAATGATGACTGTTTCATAGATTCTAAACCCTAAAGCAAATGAATAAAAAGCCAAAAAGATAAGCTAATTACCATGAAAACTAATAAAAAAAACACCGTGAAGGGTATTTTCTGTAGCCTCTGGACTAGGAGGAACCCTAAGTCACTTACAAGGTGGTTTCCCCATGTCTTGACTCTCAGCAGCCTTACGATCTCATTTTAAACACTGATATTGAGGCGTTTGTGCTAGAATTGGTACTGATGCTGAACTGTGCCAATCTTTAGGAAGACTGTCCTCAACCGCATCAAAATCAGTCTCCTTAAAACTTTTGATTTAATTCAACCGAATCTAGCAATTACTGACTACCAGGAATTTACGCTGGCACTGGGTTACGGAGATCAGTAAGGAAGACACATTTTATAAGGCACTTAATGTTTAGTGAAAATGATGATCAGGAATTTTTTTAGGGTAAGTAACAGAAACCCTCACAAACCACATGACACAAAAAGATAATTTGTAAGAAAGATCCAATGACTAATCTAACACATCATGTATTGGAGGATCCAGGTACTCAAACCACATCAAGAGCAATCCATTTCTTTAAAGCTCTAAGCAATTCTTCTCTCTGTGTTAGTTTTTTAATTTTTGCGTCAGGCTCTGCCCAAGTGGTGGGAGTCATGATCCTTAGTAGCTCCTGTCTTATGTGAGCCTTAAAGTTGGAATCTCAGAGAAATGCAAGTGCCTTTTCTCTAATAGTGTGAGCAAAAATCCAGTGGAGGACTCTAAGCAGGTTTGTGTAAAATGACACCCCAGAAGAGGTTCTAGGTGTTCCTTGGACAGGGTGAGTATAAGCATTTAGCTGTACCTGGACCATGTAAAATAGATTCCTCATAGAAGGATTTTACTACTAGAAGACACAGTGAAAGGGGAGCATACTTGCAGCAAAAACTGTATCTACCACAGTCCATTATGGTGAAGGACATAGCATGTCTCTAATTTTTGAAAAAAGAAAGGTACCTTGCCACTGTATCTCTACCACAAATATGCCCACATGTACAAAGTATGTGTGTATATACACACTGCTTCTATTAATTTTCCTGCCTGTCAACCAAAAGACATGTTGTGACAGTTAATTTTTTGCGTCAACTTGACAGAGCTGAAGGATGCCCTGATAGCTTGTAAAACTATTTCTGTGTGTGTCTGTGAGAGTGTTTCCAGAAGAGATTAGCATTAGAATTGGTGACCTGAATAAACTAGAGAGTCCTCTCTAAGGGCAGGCCTCATCCAATCAGTTGAAAGCCTACACAGGATAAAAGGTAGAGGAAGGGTGAATTTGCTTTCTCTGTCTGAGCTGGGATATCCATTTTCTGACTTCAGATATTTATGCCCCTGGCAAGAAGGAACTTTACCCTTATAGAGTCAATGTCCTGTGGGATCTGAAAACTCAGATTTTTATATAAAATGGGAACAGAACTGATAAGATATAGAGGATTCTGTATATCACATGAGCCATTCTGCTTAATATTGTGTTATTGGAAAATATGGTAAAAATGTCTTCTGTTTTCATTCATGTCATTTATAAAGGTTTTGAGTGGAATAGGTTTGTTGATGGATGGAGTCTTTGTTCAAGGACTGTCAGGCCTTTGGACTAGAACTGAATTATACTAGTGGTTTTCCTGGTTCTCCAGATTGCAAACAGCAGACTGCAGGACTTCTCAGTCTCTATAACCTTGTGAGTCAGTTCCTATAATCTCTCTCTCTCTCTCTCTCTCTCTCTCTCTCTGTCTCTATCTCCTATTGGGTCTGTTTCTGTTTTGTATAGGCCATTTAGAAAAATGAGTTGGTTTCTAATGTTTTAATGCAGTTGTTTCAAAATTAAAATATAAATTTTCAGGTTTCACAAGACTTTGACTCTATAAGAATATTTTTTTGATCAGTCTATCTTTACTGCCTAGAACAATATTACAGTACTCTGAACACAGAAGCAACTCAATAGCTATTCATTAAAATCAGTCTCATGAGAGTATTTGGAAGATGGATACTTTGTATCACATGAACCATTCTGCCTAATATTTTCTCATTGGAAAATATAACAAAATGTCTATATTTTCATTCATGCCATTTTTAAAGATGTTGATAGGGATAGGGCCATGATAAAGCCTTTGTACAACCTTCAAAATGTATTCACGTAAGTTCCGTGGTGATTATCCAACTGTGCCATAGAGCTTCCTGTCTGCCTTTTATTTCAGCTAATAGTGCTGCATGCTTCCATGGTATTATTAGAAAACATTTGGTAAGTGTTTATGGCAGTTTTATTTAATATAGTTCCTAAAAATTAGACTTATAGTGGTATCATTATAAAGAATGATATTGGTTTAGCAGAGTTTTCTTAATGATTCGGTTTTGGCTTTTGGTGATTGTCCTCTTATTTTCAATATGATTATAACTGATCTGTTCATCAGCAACTAATTCTAAATGTTGGTCAGGGGAAAAGGTCTCTCCTATATTCTGACATGCCTAAGACCCAAAGGGTCAATTGCATAAACTGTATGTGGTCAGCAGAGAGCAGCGTTCAAGAGGAGTGGAGTACAAAGGTCCTGAGGCTGGAAATGCTGTGTCTGCAGTTCCCATCTGACAGTCAGGTTGCTGGCTGAGAGATGCTATAGCTGCTAAGAAAAACATGTTTGTGTGAACTCTTAGTCAAACAGGGAGGGGCAAGACTAGGAGAAGGTGGTAAGGGAAGTATGCGTGTGCCTGAGGGCAAAGGAATAGCAGTAATAATCATTAAATTTATTGATCATCCACCATTTGCCCAACTCTGAGCTAAATACTAAAAGTATCTCTCAATGACTCTCACAACAGATTTGTGAGGCCAAAAAATTTGTTCTAATTTCATAGATGAGGAAACTGAGTTTCAGGAAGATTGGGCAGTTTGCTCAAAATCATACAAATAGCAAGCGAAGTAAGGGGAATCTGACCACCAAGCCTTTGTTATTCCCACAATGTCTTGTTGCCTCACAAAAAAAGAGTGAAAATTATTTTTCCATGAATCTATGAAAGGGAGGAAGGAAGAAGAGACAGCCAGAATGCAGCCAAGAGGCAGCCTCAGGCCCTGTTAGCCTGGCAGGCCCTGCCAGCTGGCCAGAGTCTAAAAATATCAAGCTCTGGGCCTTTGGTTGATAAAGGCTGTATTTTTTTCTTTTCATAATTGCATTTGCTCATTTCCAGTCTTTGGCATCTCTCTCATCTCCTTCTGTGCCTCAGAGATATGAGCAGTAGGCCTGTACCACACTTCGGGGAGCTGGGGGATTTGACTGGACCTGTGCACAAGAATCCCTCACATGGACCCTGTTCTCTCACATGACTTCGTTTTCATCTGGAGCCTTGTCTTCACTCGGCTTTAGTTTCCTTCCTTGGACTATAGGTCTTTTGCAGTGCAGACAGTGTGTGTGTTTCTTTGAATATCTAATACATATAATAGCTTGCACAAATGCACGAAGAATGTTTATTGAGTGAAGGAACTGAGATCATCCTTCATGGAGAAATAGAAAGCCAAGTTACAGTTGAGTGCCATGCCTTAATTCTATCTCACTGACATCCTTCCAGCTGAGTGTCTATTCTTTGACCATTATCTCATGATGACCCACTTTATTATTCTCATTGTCTCTAGGAATTTTAGTGGTTTCTGGATTCCAGACTGCCTTGATAGAGATGTGACGCTATACTTGCTCTTAAGCTGCATTGCTCTTAGCAGCATTGCCATTTTGATTCTTTCTGTAATATATTCCTTAAAAATCTAACATAAAATGAGAGGGATTTGTCAGTTCTTTCTTAGATAGAGGTTGACCTCTCAGGCTCTCCCTTCTTTGCGGTAAGACCTAGAAATGCATCATCTATTTTTCGTCTTTAATGACCGCCCTCACCTTTTTATTCCCTTTAGGCTTGCTCCCTTCAGCGGGATTGAGGAGCGTAACATGGTCTTGTCTGCTAATATCGACTCCCTTCTTTAGTGTAACCTCAGATAAATTCATAGGCTTTTTTAATTGTAAGCAGAATAAGTAAGCAAGGTAAAGTAGAAAGGTTCTTGCCCTCATGGTGTTCCTCGTGTATAGCTCCTAATTCTGTCACCAGAGTCACAGAAACCTTGGTCTTGGATCTCAGCTTTTATCCCTGAAAATGGTGCTCATCAAAACCTGCCTCATCATCCAGTTTTAGCAAAACCTGGATGACCCCTCTGCCACAGAGACAGAGATGCAGCTGCCTTTTCATCTCATGTGAACATTTTTCATCTTTTGGTTGTTCAGGTCTACTGATAATCAGGTAAGTGGGCCTTTGGGCTACTTAGGATAATCCTCTCCTAACATTTGCTTATCAAATACCTCTTTTTTCTCTTTTTTTGGTATTTTTTCAAAAACATATCCTGAAATTAATTTCTTAGTGGTTCCACCCCCTGGCATTCTATTTTCTTTTAAAGTTTCTGGTGGACAGAGTCAGAATTTTTCTCCTTCTGATTGATTTACAAGTCATTTTCCTGAGGTCCATGGAGCCAACATGGATCAAGATGTTCCTCCTGGGCATGGCTGAGGACAGAGCCAATTTTCTCAAAGTTTCTGTCTCTCTCCAAACAGCATCTCAGTTTTATTTACAGGTAGGAATTAAGTAATCAATCCTTTTCCCCATCTTTGGTAATAATCTATACCATATTATGATAATATTTTGGTCTCTTACCTCATTTTTAATGGCATGTTTGGAAGATCCACCTGGATAACCTCCAGTAGGGGACTTGGAATGTTCAAATGAAACTCACTACTTGCCCCTGTCTCTTGTCTTTCAAAAGAGATTCTTCTCCTGTAATCCTGATCTTGGTTGTAAGTCTCGAAATCAGTTAATTGTATAAACTAGAAGCCTTGGATTCGACATCAATTCTTTATCCTGACTCCTCAAAGCTGGTTAATTGTCAATTCCATCTTTGATCCCAAATGCCACAACACAAGTTTAAGCTTTCTCATTTTTCAGCTGGGCTGTTATAATTACTCCCACACTGTCTTTGTTTTTCCCACCTCCACTTACTCCCCACTGTCACCAGATTCCCTTTTACAAAGAAAATCTAATCCTGGGATCTCTCTGCTTAGACATCTTGGATTGGCTTTTCATATCTAGGATGATTTCCAGGGTCCTACCATCATCAGGAGTTCGGCTGGCAACAGAAATGTAACAGGTCCTCACTGGCATTAAAGGTTTTTTTACACACTGCTGTTCTATCTTCATCTGGGGCTATTTAGCACCACATAGCAGCCAAACTTCTTGTTATTTCTGAAATTTACCTTTCTTTCTCATAATTATATAATTTTGTTCAATCAATTGCCTCTAAAAGCCCTTCTATAACCTCTAATAGCTAATGAACCCTTTCTTGTTAAAGGTTAAAGCTTTCTGATCCCCTTCCCTAGCAAGGCCATTATGTGATAAAGTAGGTAAAGTAGGCTGGAAAGTAAATTCCTTTAAGGGAGAGTTTGCTTTGTTGAAATAATGATCTAATAAGCCCTCTGTGGGTTGAAGCAAGCCTCTGTGACCTTCAGGTCAAATTGGAACTTAGATTTCCTGAGCAATTCTGTCTGACAGAGAGAAGAATAGGAGCTGTGACATCTGGGAATCGAGGAGAAGATGCAATGAATGGTCTTACATGCAGGCTACAAGTTTGGAATTACTTTTGTTGATGAATAATTAAAATCTTTTAAGTTGTGAAGATACAGAATTTGAGTTGTGTTTTTCAAACACCGTTTCATCAGCAGTGTGATAGATAGCTTGAATTCTGGGGTAGGAATGGAGTAGGATAACTTGAGATGACCTAGACCACAAGTTAGCATTGTGTTTGATATCAAGAGTAAGACAGTAAATATTTTTGCCTTTATAGGCCTTGTATGATCTGTGTTGCCACTACTCTTTTCTGTCATCATTGCCTGAAAGCAGCCCTAGACGACATGTAAATAGTGGGCATGGCTGTCATCTAATAAAAGCTTATTTACAGATATAGCTTGAGGGGGTCAGAATTTGGCCCAGATTTGGCCCAAGAGTTTGACAACTCTTAATCTACACAAGCATCAATAACAGCCTAATCTAAACTAGAATAGAGTTGGTGGAGATAAAAAGAAAGAGAATCAGCAAAACTTGGTAAGGAATTGGGCATGGAGGGGAGGAGGTGGAAGGAGGAAGAATCCAGGTAAGTCTCAGGAGGTCAGGAGAGGCTGCTAGATATTGCTACCATTCAAGATTGAGAATCTAGGAGAGTATGCTGGGTTCATTTTTTATTTTTTCACTGGCTGAATTTTAGGTGCTTGAGGGATAGGGAGGAGCAGCAGTCCATGGGCAAGAGAATATATGATCTGGGGGACTTCTGACTGTCATGGGAAATGTTTCTGTCATAGTTCTTTAGATTCTCCCATGTTTCATTTGCTCACATTTAAAGTATTTTTCTTTTAATCATCTCACATATAGAATAGACCATTTTTTTAACGTTTTATACATTATTTTCTAATGAATTTTTTTTTACTTAGAGATTCATTTCTATTTCTTTTTTTTGCATTTTGCGTTTTGGGGTACATGTGCAGATCATGCAAGATAGTTGCATAGGTACACACGTGGCAGTGTGTTTTGCTGCCGTCTTCCCCTTCACCCACATTTGGCATTTCTCCCCGGCTATCCCTCCCCCCCCTTCCGCCCCCCGCTGTCCCTCCCCTATTCCCCCCAGTAGACCCCAGTGTGTAGTAGTCCCCTCCCTGTGTCCATGTGTTCTCTTTTTTCATCACCCGCCTATGAGAGAGAATATGCGGTATTTCATTTTCTGTTCTTGTGTCAGTTTGCTGAGAATGATGTTCTCCAAATTCATCTATGTCCCTACAAAGGACACAAACTCATCCTTTTTGATGGCTGCATAATATTCCATGGTGTATATGTGCCTCATTTTCCCTGTCCAGTATATCCTCAATGGGCATTTGGGTTGGTTCCAGGTCTTCGCTATTGTAAACAATGCTGTAATGAACATTCCTGTGCATGTGTCCTTATAGTAGAATGATTTATAGTTTTTTGGATATATATACCCAGTAATGGGATTGCTGGGTCAAATGGAATTTCTATTTCTAAGGCCTTGAGGAATTGCCACACTGTCTTCCACAATGGTTGAACTAATTTACACTCCCACCAACAGTGTAAAAGTGTTCCTATTTCTCCACATCCTCTCCAGCATCTGTTGTCTCCAGATTTTTTAATGATCGCCATTCTAACTGGCATGAGATGGTATCTCAATGTGGTTTTGATTTGCATCTCTCTGATGACCAGTGATGATGAGCATTTTTTCATATGTTTGTTGGCCTCATGTATGTCTTCTTTTGAAAAGTATCTGTTCATAT
This sequence comes from Callithrix jacchus, assembly GCF_049354715.1. NCBI lineage: Eukaryota > Metazoa > Chordata > Mammalia > Primates > Cebidae > Callithrix > Callithrix jacchus. Next base: position 97,835,576 of record NC_133515.1, read on the forward strand.
CCTTTGCCCATTTTTGAATGGGCTTGTTTGTTTTTTTCCTGTAAATCTGTTTGAGTTCTTTGTAAATTCTGGATATCAGCCCTTTGTCAGATGGGTACACTGCAAAAATTTTTTCTCATTCTGTTGGTTGCCGATTCACTCTAGTGACTGTTTCTTTTGCCGTGTAGAAGCTGTGGAGTTTGATTAGGTCCCATTTGTCTACAGAACAGACCATTTTGAATCCATTGTACATTCTCTCCTTATAACAAATAGGCCCCTTGTAACCAAGGCAACTATTAATAGAGCCATACCTTCAAGAGTAATTTTTTTCTTGCAAGAAAAAAAACAGACCTATTAATTTTTCTGGAAGATTTCAGCCTCCCATTGGGCAGTTTAAGTTCACTCCCATGTTGAAAGTAGGGATTCTTTCTGCTTTTCTGTCTGAAGTTTGAGCATTGCCTGTCCTACAGTATCTCTGAGTACTGTATATTTCTGTTGAAACATAGTAAGTTCCTATTTTCTGAAGCCACGTGAAGACTTTATTATTATTTTCAGTCTTTGGAATATTTAGGACCAAGATTAAGCACAGCTTGGAGTGGGGAATCAATAAATCAAATGCTACATCAGTGTTTTTCAATTCTAGTTACACATTAAAATCACCTTGGGAGCTTTTAGCAGATACTGATGCCCCGATTAATTGAAACTGAATCTCTGGAGATAGGGCATGATGATTTGTACTTTTTCAAATCATCCAAGATTATTCTGAAGTAAGTTAGTTGAGAAGCACTGCACTAGAGTCAAGATTTAATTTTTAATCATTTGGAAAATGGCAGAGAAAAATTAAATACCACTCTCATCTGCTAGCCTGTGAAGAGCTAATATTTAACCAGATAGCCACATTTACTCAAAGAACATACTCTGATCATTAAAAGAGCTTTAAAAGTGGCATCTACCAGAATTACCAGTTCAGTATCACACCCTGCTCATCCTTCTGTATGCCTGTCCTGTCTTCTTCTGGGTTGAGTGACCATAAATGCATAAAATAACATTTGATCATAAATAGGTTTCCCAAGTTAAATGAGCAACCCTTTAAAAACCATATTATAGTCAATAACAGTAGCCATTTTTCTGCCTTATGTTCTAAAGAAAATTGGATATCTTTATTTATTTATCAATTATTTACAGACATGTTTAGAGACAAGTTCTCACTTTGTTGCTCAGGTCGGAATGCAGTGATGTGTTCACAGCTCACTGCAGCCTTGAACTCCTGAGCTCAAGCAATCCTCCCATTTCAGCCCCTAAGTAGCTGGGACTAAATGTGTGCCACCACATCCAGTTACATTTTTTTTTTGAGATGGAGTCTTGCTGTGTTGCCCAGGCTGGAGTGCAATGGTGCCATCTTGGCTCACTGCAATCCACCTCCCAGGTTCATGAGATTCTCCTGCCTCAGCCTCCTGAGTAGCTGAGATTACAGGCATCTGCCACCATGCCTGGCTAATTTTTGTATTTTTAAGTAGAGACAGGGTTTCACCATGTTGGTCAGGCTGGTCTTGAACTCCTGACCTTGAGTCAGCCCCCTCAAGTGCTGGGATTATAGGCATGAGACACCGTGCTCAGCCCATCAAATTTTTGTTTAAGTTTTTGTAGAGATGGGGGTTTCACTCTATTGCCCAGGTTGGTCTTGAATTCTTGGCTTCAAGTGATCCTCCCACCTTGGCCTCCCAAAGTGCTGTGATTACAGGTGTGAGCCACTGTGCCTGGCCTGGATATCTTTACATTATGCTCCTAAATATACATAAGTGAACTACAATAAATACACTATGTGAAATATATGTCAACAATGTCTACTGACTGAGTGACTACAATGTCTTGGGCTATGGTTCAGAGAAATAAACCCTTGAAGTAGTGCTGTTTGGAGGGAAGATGTGAAATGTTGTTGAATAGTGGCAGGAAATTAACATTTGTGAGGAGTATGCAGACACTGGGCAAGCTGATTGGCAGGTGATAGGTACAAGGAAGGAGGGAGAGGCAGAGCTGGGCAGAGAGGGCTCTGGAAAAAGTGGTATGGAAGCTGAACCTGGAAGGAGGCTAGACTTTGAGCATGTGGCTCCTAAGTCAAGGGCTTTCCAAATGAATGAGTTTAATGAAAATAAAAAGTTAGGATCATTGTTGTATTTTGGTGAAGTTTAGGAAGCAAGATAGGAGAGATATGAAAGGTTCTCTATCATAATAGAAATAGTTTGTTTTTTATTGTTCATCATTGACAATTTTCAAATGCATGTTTTATTCCCCTTTCTCTTTTAAGATAGCCGTCCTAGTGACAGTTAAGCTTTATTTCCTGTTTTTATGAATAAAACCATCACGCCTCGATGAATCATAATGCCGCATAGTATTAAGTGCTCAGGGTGAGGGACAGAAAGCTCAACAGTGTGGAAAATGTAAATACCATTTCTCATATTTTCTTGCTTAATTGCTAGATAACAAGTCTCAGGCATTACTCAGAACCACAGCGGATGTGGGAAATCCTAAAATAGATTCTTTTCCTTTGTCAGACCATAGATTGCAATGGAGGAGGGCACAGCCTGGTAGCCTGGCTGATCACAGGTTTGTACTGAGTCAAGTCTGGTAAACTCAGGTAAAAATAACAGCAAAGCACCCTGTACTCCTAGGTCATTCACTACTTAAGTAAGCAAGGAAGAGAATCAATTCAGTGACCACATAAGAAGCACCTATTTTAGGTTTGGTCATGCTAATGACGAGGGATTAACATTTGCAGTACACTGAATCCCTAGGTGATGAGCTGTGTATGAAGAGATGAGGCACAGGTAGCTTTTTTTGTTCTTTTCAGTGAGCCAATATTCCATTGGTGACTAAAAATTGTAACAACACGTGTCCTTCTAGTGATGAAACTCTGCCTGGGACATCAAGGCTCTGCTTTCCTTTTGGCCTCCCATAGACCCTTACTCTCTCACCTAGGTTTTCAGCTAAATATATTAAAATAGGGACTTAGGATTTGATTAAACTTCCAGAACATGATCTATATCTAATCAGTCTTCTGTGTGATATATCAACTATCATTAGAGTACTGTTTAAAATGTTATATGTATATTTTTGATCATCAGTTAATGATTACCTCTGAAAATGAAAACAAAAAGTTCTCGCCCAAATCTCATTAGGTGTAACTAATTTATGCATGGTGAGTGAGAAGACCTCCCATTTGGCCATGCTGAGGTTTCTTTAAGTGGCTCTCAGTCCTTCTGGCCTGTGTCCTGGAAATGCAGCTGCAGAATGCCAGCAGCTCCCTGAGGCTGACCAAGAGAAGGCGGAGGCTAGTTGCTCTGGCTGCACAGTGGGCACTTTGTCCTTGTGTCAGGCTTCAGAAATCAACTTATCTGTCTGGAAAACAGACGATCACATCAGCAAAGAACAAGGGCTAGAAACTCAATGAGAAGCTTCCACTGACCCAAAGAAGCCTTTCAGGACAACTGCTTATAACTTTCGAACAAGCTCTTTCCTTTGGTGTCACAGCTGAATGGACTGAAATCTGTGTGGCAGTGTTGTATGCCGTGCATAAGGGTGCTGTGGGTAACCTCTCAGTCCAAACTGTGAAGCGTAGCTGAGCAGGGGTGCTAACACCATAGGGTAGGTGAACACACATCTTGTCAGTGAAACAAGGTCAGAACAGTGTCCAAAGGCCAATGTGGGCCTTATTCCAAGGAATAACTATGGTGGAGCAGATTCTGGATGTTGGGATGCTGAGAGATGAATACTAGGTTCAGAAGTAGAAAAGGAGAAAATAATGGGGAGGCTGGAGACATTTACTACCAATGGAGACGGAATTTCCAATAGTCATGTTTATTGGCCACCAATGGAGCAATCCATGGGGCTGGGCCTGGTTTAAAGAAATAGAGTGGAGAGAATATTTATATAGCTGTGAAGGAAAGGGATTCTCTTTCCCCTAAGGCAATGTTCACTAGTGGGCTTTGGATGGATGAGTTGTGAGTCTCTAATCCAGGAAATCCTAGTGCTGCAAGAGGAATTAAGAATGCTATAGGGGCTCAACAGAAGTAGTCTGAGTCTGAATGGGCATTGTTAGAGAGGGAAGGTGAATGGGAGGAGTACTGCTTCCTTGAGGAAAGTGGAAATCTTGGCATGGAAAGGAATGAGATTTCTGAAGTGGATAGCTCTCATGCTGGGGTAAAGGAGGTCAATGAAGCCTGAAAACCCAACTCAGGGCTTGAGGTTTTATGGGAAGAGAGTCAGGAGGAATGGGAGGTAAAGTGCCATGACTGTTGGTGGCTGCCCACTTCAAGTAGCCAAAGTCAGGACAAGAGAGGGGAACATCATTCTTGCCTTCCTGGCAGTTCCGATGTGGTCACATGGGGAGTGGCTTAAGAAATTGGGAGATTACATTGGAGAAGATGGCTTGGAGCAGGGAGTTTGAGAGCACATCACACCTTTTTGAAGGACCTTCCTTGACCAGAAAGTGGCCCCACCTCTGTGCAGCCTGGAGGGCAAGACCAGGACCAGTGAGGATACACTGACTGTTAGAGCTATCCAATCTGGCTAATGGGGAGCACCCCAGGGCAGGGGGATACCAGGCAAGGGCTGGCTGTTTGTTTATGGAAATGGTAGAAGGAAAGGCATCAAGCTGACAGTTGCAATGGTGACTTAGCGTCTTTTCTATGAGTTGACTCTGGCCCATAGCAGTAGGCATCCTGGATGTGAGGGAAGGGAGGGGCTGTCTGTAAGCTGAACCACACAACAGACATTTCTGGGGAGAGTACTGAGGAGAATATTGAGAAGCAGTTTCTCTTGACAGGTTGGCTTATGAGTCCCAAAGCTTTTCTCAATGCAGTGTGAGAGGAAATGGTGACGTCCTGGAATGGAACCAATGTTAGAGGTCAGAGGAGAAAGGGAATAGGGACATAAATAGTCACTGAAGTGAGAAGGGAGCAACAAGGGAGATTGGAAATGTGGCAAGGTCTAAGGGGCCCCAAAGGGTGGCTGAAGATCTACTTCTGAAAGCCCTGCTTGTCCCCCACAATGCCCCTTTTGTGCTGATCCTGGTGTTTGTCACCAGAAAGAGGCAGAGTCCTGAAGGAAGCTGGCTGGGTTGGAACCTCTTGGTCCTCAGCAAACTGAATAGCATGGGAGGGGCCCATATCCTGGCATTAGTGCAGTAAGAATGGTTGAGGGATAGAGATGGACTTTGGGAAACCCAAATGGGAAAAGAGTATGGTGATGTCCCCGCATGCTTCACCCAGACAGCACCCTGTAAATATTCCATTGCTTCATATCTCTGAGTCATATCCCACCCTCCAAGGAGCCTTCTTGTATGCAAGAGTAGATTACTGTTACCCTGGCAACCACAGAACCTACATAATTCAGTGGTGTACTTTTGTGGTATCTTCATAAACACCTTGATTGTATCTAGTGTCTAAGTACGTGTGACCAATAGGATAGATATAGGTAGTGAAGTTGGTTAAATTGAATGAAATTCACTTCTTGCCCAGAAAAATAACATGCTTCTTGTCCTCAGTGGATGCTAGCTTTGCTGAGCTACACAGCTATTAAATAATGAAGCTGAGGATGCTGGAAAAACAGGCTCTTGTTAGGTAATTGAGGTGATATTTCCATGCCAGGCAACTATAGTATGAAGATCACAGCTTTGAGGTTAGAAAGAAAGTGTTCTAATAGTGGTCCTGTCACATATTAACAGTGAGACTTGGGTAAGTCCTGTAGCTTTCCTCAGCTTCTCCTTTCTCATCTGAAAATTGGAGATACCGCATCAATTTTGCAGGCTGTTGTAAATGAGCTGGTCTATTGTCAATAAAGCCCTCAGAAGGCAGGCAGGATTGTCTCTAATGACCTAGATCAGGGTTATCCCTTCCGAGGTACTCATCAGGTACTAGGCCATGCTAAAACCTGAAGTGAAGCTGTTTCAATCAATCCCATGAATAAAGGTTCTCAAGCTGGTAGACATCTAGATAAAGTTTTCTAAAAGGGCTGGGCATGGTGGCTCACGCCTGTAATCCCAGCACTTTGGGAGGCCGAGGCAGGCAGATCACAAGGTCAGGAGATCGAGAGCATCCTGGCTAACATGGTGAAACCCGGTCTCTACTAAAATATACAAAAAATTAGCCAGGTGTGGTGGCAGGCACCTGTAGTCCGTGCTACTTGGGAGGCTGACACAGGAGAATCGCTTGAACCTGGGAGGTGGAGGTTGCAGTGAGCCGAGATCATGCTGCATCACTCCAGCCTGGGCGACAGCCAGACTCCATAAAAAAAATGTTGTCTAACACCTTTATAGATGGAAAATTGAGGTCCAGAGGAGGAGAGTGACCCAGTGAGTCAAGGTATGTGTGGGCACTGGACTCTATTACTTTCTGATCCTGGCCTTTTTCTACTATGCTAAAGTAATGACAGCTTGACCAAGGGAACGGCTCTTGCCTGGAGGGAATAAACAGTCACCAATATCTATTGAATATCCAATTTTGTAATGGTTATGAACATAGGATTCTGATCCACACTATTGGGGTGCATCATCTCCAACACTTATTAGGGTCATGACTTTAGGCAAGTCAATTATCCTTTCTCTGCCTCAGTTTCCTCATCTGTATAATGGGGGCAATAATACTTGTTTACAGAGATTAAACAATATGCTATTTTATATGTATATTTATACCTATATCTATATCATAGACAATATTTATAATCTCAGAATAGCACCTGGAGCATAGTAAGCACTATATATAAGCATGTGCTGCTATTACTGTCATTGGTAAGGAGAGTGAGAAATAATTAGGTGATGATATGTCCTGGATTATGCCTGTTGTCCTGGAATAATAGTTGAATATTGTGCTTTTTGGCTTTTAAGAAAGTCGTAGTTTGGGCAATAAATTAACTAGTCACCCTGGCTATGATGAGAGGGGAAATTCATTGGTCAGTGAATCAAGAGACCTAAGTCTGTCAAAAAAAATTCTGTGAGAATTTGGGCTCCTAATCTCTGTCTTAGTTTCTTTATCTTCCAAATGGATGTTTAGTCTAAGTCAAATTTAAATTCATGCCAGCATTCACTTTTGGGATGTCTACTGTATACAGAGCACTATTCAAAACACTTAAGGTTATGTAAAGATCAACAGGACATACAAGTGACTATTTGTCCTTACTGAAGCTTTCATTTGATGGGATAAAACACGGTGTATGATGGGTAAGATGAACCAGAAATAGGAGAGGACATCTTGTTTTCAAATATTTGATGGTTCGGTGGAAGTAACTATTAGAGATGGGAAGTCATCACGAAATGAGATATGCTTAGTGGTCAATGAGTGAGCAGGAAGGAGATGGGAGACCATTCACAGTTGCTTACTCAGAGAGGACTTTCTGTTGGAGCTGGACTTTAGCTGGTGTTGAGAAGTGAAATGTAATGTAATGTGAAGAGCAAGGATTTGAGTTAAACCAACTAAAGTTTAAATCCTGTTTGTTTCATTAGTTGTGTACCTTGAATACTCTGCTTAACTTTAATGAGCCTCTAATTCCTCCTCTGTAAATTGGAGACAGCAATTCCTGCAATGATGCACTAAATTCATCCTATTAGATGATTAATAAATGACAGCCATTATTTTTATAGGCAGAGAGGAGTTGAAAAGCATTCCAGATATGTGGCACAAATAAGTGTAATCACAAAGGCAGGTAAGTATAGAGGGTGCTGCAAGCCAGTACACAGTGCTGTTTGTGGGAGTGGAGGATTTATGTTGGAGGTGGTGGGAAACTGAAGTGACCTCAGACTTACTTGACCCACTTGCACTTGTCCTCAGCAAGAGATTTCTGACATTTCCATAGGCCCATTGACTTCATGTGTTTTCGCAAGTTTGCAGGAACTTCCAGAAGCCCTAGAAGTTTAATACAATTTTGCTATAATTAAACTTGAGCTAGAAAAACCATTTGGCACTTTTCTATGCTAATCCAGATGTGATGCTTATAACTGGCTGGCAAATGAGTGGTATCTTTCACTGTATCATTGGGCTAAACGACTTTTCACCTGGCAGTTAGAAAGCCCACTGAAGAACTGTCTAACAGCTTTCCTTTCTGGATTTACGATAGTTTACATAAATCTGCAAAATTACCAAAAGACATTCTTAATGTAGTGAGAAGCTATTTTAAAGCATCAGCAATGCAGCTCAGATTTTGAAGTGCAGGGGAGAGAAAGGCAGCCAGGGATGACACTGAAGTTCACTGAATTATTGATAAGGGCTGCCATGGGTTAGCAGAAGGCTTGACCTCAGTGGACTCCTTGCCTCAGGAAGAAAATGAGCAGAATTTAGGAAAGACATCACTCTTCAAATCTCTCTGCTTCTTTTTAAAAATTTCCTGATTTCTTCCTCAGAATCATGTTCAGAATGTTAATGCTTTCATAGTGTATTCATTTAGTATTTTACCTTTCTTGTACTTTTATTTTTCAGGAAATAATAGATATGACTTTAAAAATAAATTTAAATAAATATTAATAGTATTCTGGTAATAAAATTTAATATTTTCAAATTAAGTTATTTAATTAATATGTTAAATTATATTAATGCACATTAATATTAACAATGCATATTTAAATAAATATGGCTCATGTTGGTGGAGGCAGGTTACAAATAACTATCATAATTTTATAAATAAGGACAATTTTGGAAAACCTGACTGAAGGGCCACAGCTGTAAACAATTACATTCCAAAGTGAATGTTCAGTTAGTCATCTTAGCCAAAGGGTGACCTATGGGAAATGTTCCCCACAGGTAGCCAGGAAATGGTATTATTTCCAGTGTCACACTTTTCAGCCCTGTATCTTATCTTTGGGCAAGACACAAAACTTCATCTATAAAATGCTGATAACATTTACTTTGTGTATCTCACAGGACTGTTGTGCTGATCATGTCAGAAAATGAATGTGTAAGCATTTCATAAGCTAAGAAGCATGATGCAAATAAATGCAAATATTGGCAATGTTAACTAGTAAACTATTCACAAAATCTTACTTCATTAATGCCCTTCCTGCTTCCTGTTGCTCTTTTGGGAATTCCATTTCCAGTTAATGAAGGCCAGGGCAATTGGTGGGCTTGTGTCTGCCATTTACTCTACTATGAAACATTTCCTGTGTGCCAGCCACTGTCCTAGACACTGAGAATGCAAAGATGAGAAAAATGTGATCCCTTCCCTTCTGGGACCTTAGTCTGGGTGGAGAAGACAGTACTTAGACTAATATACATATGATACAACTTGTAATCCAAAATTTAAGTGACATTTTATGAATAATGAACAAGGGCTAAGCATTGTGCTATCTCCTGGGGATATAAAAATGTATAAACCATTGTGTTTGCATTTGAAGATCTTGCCATCTAATAGGAGGCACAAGCAAATAAACAAACAGGAATAATGGTGAGCAGAGGCAATGAGGAGGTGAATCAAGTAAAGACTTCAACTTCAGATAGAGCAATAGGTTCCAGGTTCTATGAATCAATTTTGTTACATGAAAAATAGGGCTGAAAACAACTCTTTGCTGGGTTAAGAATCTCTGAAGCCTTAGGACTGGGGAGCTGGGGAGGGATAGCATGGGGAGAAATGCCAGATGTGGGTGAAGGGGAGGAAGGCAGCAAATCACACTGCCACGTGTGTACCTATGCAACTATCTTGCATGTTCTGCACATGTACCCCAAAACCTAAAATGCAATTAAAAAAGAGGTTCCTATAAGGGTGTAAATAAGGTAGTTTTCAAGGGTTCTGGCACAGAAGAGATGCTAAAAAACAGTAATACAATAAAAATGACAATGAGTCTGAAGTGAAGCACCAGATAGCATTTCTGGTTTATTTGTAGCTTACAATATTTACTGACACCCCGCAACACAGCACTGACCTGAGTCATCCTCAGTGCAATCAGCAGGTACCACATTCAGATTAGGAACAGAATGAGGTTAATAAAAGAGAATGCATTCTTATATGGTCTTTGTCTAATTTAGACCAAACTCTAGATTCTCATTTGATCACCTTGGAGGGAAGATTGAAGATCTTTTTGTAACATATCTTAAAATAAAATAATAAAAGCTATTTATGACAAACCCACAGCCAATATCATATTGAATGGGCAGAAACTGGAAGCATTCCCTTTGAAAATTGGCACAAGACAAGGATGACCTCTCTCATCACTCCTATTCAACATAGTACTGGAAGTTCTGGCCAGGGCTCTCAGGCAAGAAAAAGGCATAAAGGGTATTCAATTAGGAAAGAAGAAGTCAAATTGTTTCTATTTGCAGATGACATGATTGTATATTTAGAAGACCCCATTGTCTCAGCCCAAAATCTCCATAAGCTGATAAGCAACTTCAGCAAAGTCTCAGGATACAAAATTAATGTGCAAAAATCACAAACATTTTTATACGCCAATCATAGACAGAGAGCCAAGTCATGAGTGAACTCCAATTCACAATTGCTACAAAAAGAATAAAATACCTAGGAATACAACTAACAAGGAATGTGAAGGACCTCTCTTCAAGGAGAACTACAAACCACTGCTCAAGGAAATAAAAGAGGACACAAACAGATGGAAAATGTTCCATGCTCATTGTTAAGAAGAATCAACATTGTGAAAATGGCCATACTGTCCAAAGTAATTTATAGATTCAATGCTGTCCCCATAAGCTACTATTGACTTTCTTCACAGAACTGGAAAAAGCACCTGAAACTTCATATGGAACCAAAAGAGAGCCCTGCATAGCCAAGACAATCCTAAGCCAAAAAAAAAAAAAAAAAAGTTGGAGATATCACGGTACATGACTTCAAACTGTACTACAAAGATACAGTATTCAAAACAGCATGGTACTGGTACCAAAATAGGGATATAGACCAATGGAAAAGAACAGAGGCCTCAGAAGTAACACCCCACGTCTACAACCATCTGATCTTTGACAAACCTGACAAAAACAAGAAATGTGGAAAGGATTCCCTATTTAATAAATTATATTAGGAAAACTGGCTAACCATATGCAGAAAGTTGAAACTGGATCCCTTCCTTACACCTTATACAAAAATTAACTCCAGATGGATTAAATATTTAAACATAAGACCTAACACTATAAAAACCATAGAAGAAAATCTAGGCAATACCATTCAAGACATAGGCATAGGCAAGAACTTTATGACTCAAACACCAAAATCAATAGCAATAAAAGCCAAAATAGACAAATGGGATCTAATTAAACTTAAGAGCTTCTGCACAGCAAAAGAAAGTATGATTAGATTGAACCAGCAACCAACAAAACGGGAAAAAAATTTTGCAATCTATCCATCTGACAAAGGGCTAAAAACCAGAATCTACAAAGAACTTCAACAAATTTACAAAAAAAAAACAAAAAACAAGAAAACACAAAAACACCACCCAACACCCCTATGAAAAAGTGGGAAAAGGATATGAACAGACACTTCTCAAAAGTTGACAATTATGCAGCCAACAAACACATGAAAAAGCATCATCACTGGTCATTAGAGAAATGCAAATCAAAACCACATTGAGATACCATCTCACACCAGTTCGAATGGTGATCATTAAAAAATCAGGAGACAACAGATGCTGGAGAGGATGTGGAAAAATAGGAACACTTTTACTTGTTGGTGGGAGTGTAAATTAACTCAACCATTGTGGAAGACAGCGTGGTGATTCATCAAGGATCTAGAAATAGAAATACTATTTGACCCAGCAATCCTATTACTGGGTATATAGCCAAAGGATCATAAAACATTCAATTATAAAGACACATGCACATGTATATTTATTGCGGCACTGTTTACAATTGCAAAGACTTAGAACCAACCCAAATGCCCATCAATGATAGACTGGATAAAGAAAATGTGGCATATATACACCATGGAATACTATGCAGCCATAAAAAAGATGAGTTCATGTCCTTTGCAGGGTCATGGGTGGATCTGGAAACCATCATTCTCAGCAAACTGACACAAGAACAGAAAATCAAACAGCACAGGCACTCATTCAGACGCGGGTGTTGAACAATGATAATACACGGACACAGGGAGGGGAACATCACACACTGGGGCCTGCTGAGTGTGGGGGTGTTAGAGAAGGAATAGCAGGGTGTGGGGGCAATGGGAGGGATAACAGGAGAAATACCTAAAGTAGATGACAGGGGGATGGTTGCAGCAAAACACCATGGCATGAGTATACCTATGTAACAAACCTGCATGATCTGCACATGTGCCCCAGAACTTAAAGTATAATAATAAAAAGAATACTAATTAAAAGAAATCTTTATTCTTGGGGAATCTTTTCTGGAGTATGGAGATGGGCACAGACTGTTTCAGGAGCTATCTTTAGAAAGAACAATCTATTGGTGTCAAAGGTCTTCTGGGATCTTAAGTATATGGACTGGCTCTCCTATTGGGAACATGCCCAAAAGAGGTTTCATGTTTTAATAGTTGCTGGATGTCTGCAGAGATGAAAAGACATACCTGTGTATGCCTCTTTAATGTCTCAGCAATACTGTGGCGGTTTATTGCATATTGCATTTATTTCTAAGTAATTTTGTTTGTTTTGTTTATTGATGCTATCATAAGTGGTTTTCATTTTATTTGGCTATGGCTGGGTTGCAAACTACCCCAAAAGTTTGTGGCTTAAAACAGTCATTTTGGATTTTAAAGATAAATTTTCTCACATTTCTGTGAATAGACTTAGGTTAGCTGGATGGTTCTTACTTGAAGTCGTTCATGAGGTTGCGGCCAGATAGTGACTGGTACTGGAGTCTTCGAAAGGTTCACCTGGGTTAGACATGCAAAGTGGATAGCTCACATAGCTGGCAGTCAATGCTGGCAAACAGCTCAACTAGGGCTACCTACTGGTGTGCTTATGGGTGACCTCCTCGTGAGGCTTGGCTTTTCCCTACGTGATGGTTGAGTTCCAGAAGTGAGTGTTTCAAGAAACAGAAAGTGGAAGTTGCTAGTGCCTAGAGGCACAACTTGGAAAATTGCCAGAATTATTTGTACCATATGATTTAATGTGAATTGAGGGAGCTTTCTCAGCTTTAATACAGGGAACATAGATGCCATCTCTTGATGTATTTGTAATACAGTCAAAGTATTATCAAATGCAAGAGAGAGGACATAGAATCAATATTCTGATAAGAGGATTGGTGTTCATCATTAGTCTGTCACAGTATTGATTTTATTTCCAGTTTTTGTTGCTAATATATTAAAATAATACTGATATTTTATGATGATCTTGCTTCCGTGATATTGCTTTATTAGGTCATATATATGTATATATATTTATATAGATATTATATATGCATTTATAATATATTCTTCAAGTTATATAAACAATCCTGCCCTCTGTAAATATGACTGTCATTACTTAGTCATCATATATCACCATTTAATATATTGGATTCAATTTCCTGACATTTTGTTAAGAATTTTTGTTTCTGTGTTTCTTTTTTTGCACTGTCTATAAGCTAGGAAGTGTGTTGTCGCTAGACACCGAATCTGCCACACCTTGTTCTTGAACTCCCAGCCTGCAGAACTGTGAGTAATACATTTCTTTTTTTATAGGCATGCACCACCATACCCGCCTAATTTTTATATCTTTTTTTTTAATACCCTTCCCAGCAACCTCTTTTTTTTTTTTTTTTTTTTTTTTTTTTTTTTTTTTAGAGGGAAAAAGAAAAAGAAAAAGAGGGAAAAAGGAATATTACTTCATTCCTAGAATGGGTTTCAATAATGGCCGATCAATATTTTGAGTGTTTAAAGTGGTTAATGCATATTTTACGTGTTTAAAATGGAGACCTCTATTGTGTTTATTTTTTCTGGCTCTGAGTTCAAGTCCTGGATATCATTATCAATTTGTTGTCTCATTGAATCTAAATCTCATTATGTGTCTTATGTATCTGGGTGTTAAGATCTCTTATTGTTACATTAATCCTTTTACCCTTGCATCCTTGTAGCTTTGAAATCTATTTTATTAAGTGTGAGAATTGCAACTCCTGCTTTTTATTTATTTATTTTTGTTCTCCATTTGGTTGGTGAGTTTTTTTCCATCCCCTTGTTTTGAGTCTTTGTATATCTTTAGATATATCATTAGATTTTGTGGATAATGTATATTTTGTGTGTTTAAAATGGAGAGCTCTATTGAGTTTATTTGTTCTGGATCTTAGTTCCAGTCCCTGATATCATTATCAATTTTCTGTCTCGTTGAATCTAAATCTCATTATGGGTCTTATGTATCTGGGTGTTAAGATCTCTTATTATTACATTAATCCTTTTACCCTTGTATCCTTGTAGCTTTGAAATCTATTTTGTCAAATGTAAAAATTGCAACTCCTGCTTTTTATTTATTTATTTTTGCTCTCCATTTGGTTGGTACGTTTTTTTTTTTTCCAACCCTTTATTTTGAGTCTATGTATATCTTTGGATATACCGTTAGATTTTGTCTGTATCTTTTGATTGGGAGATTTGGTCGATTTAAATTTAGGGTTGCTGCCGTTTGATATTAACTGGCTATTTTGTCCTTTCGTTGATAAAAATTCTTCTTTATGTTAATGCTCTTTACTTTTTGGTGTATTTTTAGAAAGGGTCATACTGGTTGTTCCTTTCTGTATATAATGCTTCTTTTAGAAGTTCTTGTAAAGCAGGCCTGGTGGTAATAAAATCTCTGAATACTTGCTTGTTCCTAAAAGATTTTATTTTTCCTTCAAATGTAAAGCTTAAATTGGCAGGATATGAAATTCTGGGCTGAAAGTTCTGTTGATTAAGTATATTGAATATTGGCCCCCACTCTCTTCTAGCTTGTAGGGTTTCCATTGAGAGATCTGCTGTAAGCCTAATAGGTTTACCTTTATGGGTAACTTGATCTTTCTCTCTGGCTGCCCTTAATATTTTCTCCTTCGTTTCGATCTTGGTGAATCTAATGATTATGTGCCTTGGAGTTGGTCTTCTTGAGGAATATCTTTGTGGTGTTCTCTGTATTGCCTGGGGTTGAATAGTGTCCTGCTTTGCTAAATTAGGAAAATTTTCCTGGATAATGTCCTGGAGAGTATTTTCCAGCTTGAATTCATTCTCTCCGTCACATTCAGGTACACCAATCAAGCGTATATTAGGTCTTTTCACATAGTCCCATATTTCTTGAAGACTTTGCTCATTCATTTTTATCCTTTTTTCTCTATTCTTGTCTTGTCGTTTTGTTTCATTAAGTTGGTCTTCGACCTCTGATACCCTTTCTTCTGCTTGATCCATTCGGCTATTTAAGCTTGTACATATTTCACTAAGTTCTCATGTTGTATTTTTCAACTCCATAAGTTCATTTGTATTCCTCTCTATATTGTCTATTTTTTTCAACATTTCATCTAACCTTTTTTCCAAGTTCTTGGTTTCTTTACATTGGGTTAGAACAAGTTCCTTTAACTCCCAGAAGTTTCTTATCATCCACCTTTTAAAGCCTACTTCAGATAATGGAACACAGTCCTTTTCCATCAGGGCTTGTTCCGTTACTGATGAGTCCTTTTCCATCAGGGCTTGTTCGGTTGCTGATGAGTCCTTTTCCATCAGGGCTTGTTCCGTTGCTGATGGGTTCTGATTTTGAGTATACTCGGCCTTCTTAGGCTGTTTTTTTCCCTTCATTGTAGATAAACCGCCTTTCTAATTAGGTTTCTGAGTCGACGTCCGACTTATTGATTCCCAGTGCTGGGATCCGAGCAACCCACTGTGGCAGCCTAAATAGCAGCGATAAGACTGATGGTGCTCTTCTGCCCGGGAATCTCTGGTCTGGCTTCCCTCTTGAGTCCGCAACAAGCGGCTCTGACTTCCCGGAGCTCCAAACTCCGGTCAGTAGGGAAAGCGGTCCCGTTGGCTCTGCGTGAAGAGCTGCTGCGCCGAGACGCTGGCAAAACCGCTGTGGCAGCCACAAGAGTCGCGCTGGCGAACCGTGGGGCTCCTCCACTGGGAATCGGCTAATCGGTGAGTGAGGAAAATTCGTCTAAAGTTGTGGCGTCGTCTCGTTCTCTGAGCTTTCACTGGGAGCTACAATCCTGAGCTGTTAGTGGTCGGCCATCTTCTGTTTCTGTGTTTGTGAAAATTACTGATGTGGACCTTTCTTTTTTCCTATTGTTTTGTTTCATAATGCTCATAGAGTAATTTGGAATTATATTCTCTTCCACTTTACGGATACTTTGTATAGAATTGATGCTATATTTTCTTTAAATGTATGGCAAAATTCACCACCAAAACCATCTGAGACTGATATTTTCTTTGTGAAAGGTATTATAACTACAAGGTCATTTAAAATATATATAGGGATATTGAAGTGATCTATTTTTTTCTTGAGTTAGTTTTGATGGTTTGTATCTTTCACATATTTGTTCATTCCAATTAAGTTGAAAATTAATTGGCATAACGATATTTCAGTTTTCATAGAATCTGTTGAGATATCACCTATCTTAATCATAATATTGGCAACATATTTTTTCAATGGGCCACCCTTTGAGTAAATTAATTTTTTCTTTTGTTTTTATGTTTCCTATTTCATACTCTTATTTTAGTTATTATTTGTATTCTACAACTTTGGTTTCAATTTGCTTTTCTTCACTGTTTTTCAAGATTAACTTGAGACCTTTCTTCTTTTCTAATATTTACATTTAATGTTAATAAATTTACCTTTAAGCATGATTTGTCACTGTATCCTATATGTTTTAACACCTTATACTTTATTTTTATTCTCTTCAAATTATTAAAAAATTTACTTTGTAATTTATTAATTATGGGTTTGTATGGAATTTCATTATTCGTTTCTCTGCAGTTTTCAATTACTATTAAAACCAACCAGTTAACATTTATGTTAGATATTGTATATTTTTAATTGCAGAATTTCCATTTGGTTATGTTTAAGAGTTTTCCCTGAGATTTCTCCAGCTCTTCACCAATTATCTTACTTTCCTTCTGTTAATTTTTTAATTTATTTAAGTTGGTATTTAAGAATCCTGGTCTACTAACTTGAATAACTTAGTAATCTCTTGGTGTGCCTCTACTGACTACTTTTAGTTTTGCTTATGGAAACATTGCCCTGCTTCTTACTTTATTGTTTTTGGCAGTTTTACATTGTATTTCACACATTGCATATTAAAGAACAGAAGAGACCAAAGCATAATATTTTTTTCCCTCCAAAGTTTTGACTTTGCAGTCTATGTCAGTTCAGATGATGAGCTGATTATTTAGATTCCTTCATAAGTGAACTTGACTTTTTGGGAGACCTTACTTTTTACAATTGATTGAACCTATTCAATACTCTACCTCTTGGGCCCCTACTAATGATTTCTTTGGTGTTGCCAGTATTTGAACTGGCAGAGGGTTGGCTGCATTTCAGTACAGTTTTAGTTAAGCTTTGGATTCAACCAGAGCTGGGATGTCTCTGGAATCAACTACTATGAGAGTGCCCAAAGCGACACAAATTCTTTTTACTGCTCAGCTCCTTGACTGCTACTCTTCTCGCAGAAAGTTAAGGGGGGCTGGTGGGACAGGGAGAGTTGCCAGGCAGAGTATTTCATGTTTGTTTTTAGTTTACTGCAAATGCTAATCTATCCCATTACCTCTCACTGTAACCAAAAGGGTCAACCCATTTGTGGGTCAGATCCTTTCCAGAATTTTGGCCCCATGTAATACATTGAAGCCTCTTTGTCTCCTGGCTCACATATTAATGACTTGCGTCTCTGAAATTCAGTTTATCAAGGCTTAGAATCCTGTGTTCTTCAATATATTCTTTAAAAAGTATAATATTTAGGTTACTGTTTTGATCTTATCTTGAGAAAAGAGGTAATTCACATTCTTCTGCATCATAATGAGAAGCATAAGTCCCCATTAAAGAAAAATGGAAATAAATTTAACTGTAATGATCAAACTGTTAGAAAGAAAGGTACAGCATAGTCACTGAACAATCAAAACAGATGAATGTTGTAAACAACGGGGTGTACCTGCTGAATATATCTTGCATCTTAGAGAATGCATGACAATAGAGATATGGAAAAAGATGCAACAGACAAATACTGGAAATAGAGTTCATGCAGCAATATTAATATCAGAAAAGATAGATTTTATGGAGAAATTATTTAGCAGTGATGACAGTGCTGGGCCATCTGGAGTGGCTGCTGCCATCATGCCAGCTGCAGCAAGGTGTGGCTGGGGTTGCACACTCCACAGAGCAGGAGGGAGCTGGGGACAAGCCCTGCCCCTTCTGAGTTGCAGCAGGAGCTGCAGCCACCCAAACCATGAATGCAGACCTGGGCCTCCCACTCCATAGAGCAGGCAGGAGCCCCACTCCTGGGTGCAGCTGCAGCCATCCAAACTGCAGCTGCAGACCCAGGCATCCCTGCACTCTTGGGAGGCTGGGAAGGCTCTCCCCTTCACAAGCTCAGAAATGCCTGCTCCCACTGCGTGGCTTCTCCCTATTGTCCATGCCTGCTCTGATCTCAGAGCAAAACCAGGGCCAATCCTGGGCACTGTCACAACCAGGCCATGTGTGCACAAGCAGAGCAGTGCTGAAATGCTAGCCCCCTGTGATCCTGGCCCCCTTTAGACTTTGGCCATTGACAAGCATAGGAGGGAAACCAACAGGGGGCTGAGGACTGCTTGGGGATGCCCTACAGGCCCCCTTTGGCACTTATAGCCTGGGTGCTATGAATGGCAGCAGGAGGCAGGTAGGTTCCTGGGTGGAAGGGGTTGAATCCTCTGTGAGACCCCACCTTTGTAGAGCCCAAAGGCTGGGGACTGAAGTGGGAACTTGTGGTGCTTTTTCTGAGCCTGCCCATGGCCACTCAGACCAATTGGTGTGTACTTGCTCCCCTCAGCACCCATAAAAATCCTGGGCTCCACCAGAGCTGAGCAGATGTTGCAATGACTGGCTGCAGAGAGGAGCTACCCACTCCAGGGCATCCCCTCTGCTGAATGCAGCAGATGACCTATCTGCAGAGAAGAGACATCCTCTCCAGGGCTTCCTCTCTGCTGAGAAATGAACACTCTGCCTGCCAGCAGAGAGGAGCCACACTCCAGGCTTCCTCTCTGCTGAGAGCTGCAGAGATGATGAGATGACCTGCCTGCAGAGAGAAGCCACCTACTTCAGGGCCACCTCTCTGCTACGAGCTGAATGCTTAATGGAACAAAGATGAGCTACCCACTGTGGGTCTCTGAGCTGTTCTAACACCCAATGAAGTTCCTCTTCATCTTGCTCACCTTCCATTTGTCTGCATACTTCATTCTTTCTGGATGCAAGACAAGAACTCAGGCAAAGGTGCCTCTGGCCACAAGGTTTCAGTCAGATAGGGATAAAAAAAGGACAACTTACAAAAAATAGAGTAAAAAATCAACCAAGAAATTATAACAATTAGAAATTTTTACGCATGCAACAACCTACTCTTCAAATATATCACATGACAGCTGACAAAAATATAAATAAAAGTGGATAAGTACACGATAATAGTAGGAGATTGTAGTATACCTCTCTTAAGAATGGATATATGAAATAGATAAAGGATTAGGGTTCTAGAAGATTTAACAATACAATTTGTAATCTACATCTAATAGATATAAAAATGACAAATATTTTACAAAAATTGATAATGTAATAAATCTCAAAAGAAGGCACCCCCTCCAAGAATCACTAACATTTAAAACATAATTCATGATCATGATATAATTGAGGATGAAAACAAAGCAACAAAGTAATAGTTAAGAAATAAACAAATACGTATTGTTTGAAAACTTGAAAATGCTCACTTAATAATTCATAGTTTAATGGTTATATCAAAATAAAAAAATATATAGAATTAAATGATCCTGAAAATACTATCAAAACTTGTGGGATGCAGCTAAACAAGGACTTAGAAGTAAATTTATATATCAAATTATGCCTAACAAAAAAAATTATGAGTTAAATTTCATCTGAAAATCTAGAAAAAAGAAAATAAAGGTAAAATATGAGGGAAATTAAAATTAAATTAAGAGAAATTAATGAAAGCGTAAACAAATAATACATAATGTCAATAAATAGGAAAACGGTTTCTTTGAAGATAAATAATGGGGTAGGCAGTTTACTTTGTAGGTCAATCAGTTAAAATAATGACAAACATGTAACGCTAAAGAAAAAAAGGAAAGTTTACTACAAATTAGAAATTTAAATAATTCCCAAGGGAAAAATATACTTTATGCCAATAGAGTCGAATGCTTAGCTAAAATGATAATTTCATATAAAACCTTAACAAACTATTAGGCATTAAATACATTGAACTGTTCTTTATATGTAGATTTCTTTAATGTTATGTTTATGTTTTAAGGGGTAAGTCTTACCAAACAATTAAGGAATCACTGTATTTTTCTTGTTGTACATTAAGGGACTAGCAGCTTCCACTTCATAATTAACAAAATTTAAAATTCAGTTCTTCAGCTACAGAAAACAGTTCAGGTTCTCAACAGCTATAAGTAGTTAGCACTCACTGTGTGGATTTTTTGGGCAGTGAAAGTACTCTCTGTGATACTATGGAGATATGGTATCATAAATTTCTCCAAACACATAGAATGTGTAACTCAGCATAAACTTTAACCTATAGGCTCTGGGTGATAATGACATGTCAATGTAGCCTCATCGGTTCCAATAAATGTACCAGTCTGGTGGAAGATATTGTTAATTGGGAAGCTAAGCATATGTTGGGAAATATGCAATGTGCAGATTGCAGAAGACTTCATCATCATTGAAAAGTGTTGTAGAGCTCTGATTTAGACTGAGAAATCGGCAAAAGCATAGACAGATAGCTAATGGAATAGATAAGGAAATTTGGAAGTAGATCACTTATTGAGAAAATGTAGTTGTGACAAATACCATTATGAATCAACAAGGCAAAATAATATAGCCTTGACAGAATTGGATATTTCTGTGGAAAGTATATAAAATCATGTTCCAACTCTATCCCATATAAAAATAAAAATTCCATAAAGAATTAAAAGCAACACATAAAACATCAAAGCAGTATCATAAACAATGTAATTGTAATATAAACAGAGTAATATTTGCAAAAGATATAGCCAACAAAAATGACTGTTTGGTACATCTAAATCATTCCTACAATTTAATATGAAAAATCATAACCAACCCAATGAATAATTGAGCAAAGGATTTGAACAGGAAATTAATAGAAACATAAACTCAAAGCAAATAATCAGATAAACAATGCTCAAGTTCATTAATAATTAGGAAAAATGCAAATAAGATAACTGTGAGATATTATTTCCACTTGTCTTACCTGAAGATGTTTCACATTTTTGTGATTGCATATTGTGCTGCTATAAATATACATAAGCAAGTATTTCTTTTGCATAATGACTTCTTTATCTCTGGGTAGATACCCATTCGCGGTATTGCTGGATCTAATGGTAGTTCTACTTTTAGTACTTTAAGGACTTTCCACATTATTTTCTGTAGTGGTTGTACCAGTTTACACTCTTGTATCAGTCTTTATTGATGTTTGACTCTCCTATTAGAGAGCTGACATCCCCAAGAAAGATAATTTAATTCCCGGTTTTACTGACTTTTAAAAATAACCCCAACGTAAGAAAGTGCCGGACACATAATCCTTTAAATGTTCAATGACCACTTGTTGAATGAATGACTGAATAATTGTTAATAATAATTGAGTACTTACTATGTGGTAGGCATTCTAATAACCATTCAGTGACTCCCTATTGCTTGCGGGATAAAATGCAAATCCTTCGACAGAAGAGCAAGCCCCTTCATGAACTGGTTCTACTCAACACTGCAGCCTAATTTCTTAATGCTTCTCAGATTTCTTTTCTTTAATTCTCAGTCTCTTTTCTCCAGACATACTAAACTCCTGGCAGTTCCCAAACATGTTTCTTCCTCTTGGCCTTTGCAAATGCTTCCATCTATAAACTTTTCCCACTACTTTGGACCAAATTTTTCAAAATTATGGACTCTACCTCTGAATTTCCCTTTTCAAGGCAGTTTCCTCTGAATTCTGAGGCAGGATTTTATGCCCTTCCTGAGAGATTCCACAGTACTGTATTCTTACATCTTTAGTAGTAATCTTTATTCTTAATTGAAATTGAAGACTTCCTTCTTGATTGCTGAATGGGAAATTTCATTAGCATGGGTTTCTGTCTCATCTGTGTCTATATTCTCTCACTGCATAGCATGGTGTGTAGTGCACAGTTAGCACTAACTAAACACTTATTGAGTAACAAAATGAATGAGACTCCTCTGTGGCCTCCAGGAAGGCTACAGCTTGCTTGGCAGCAGGCTCTGGGCCAAATGTAGAAGGTCTCTGAGGGCTGCAAAAGCCTCCATGAGAAAGATTGCCCCAGCAGAGGCCAGAAAACTATAGATGCCTATTTATGTGAATAGTTTGGGTCCTTCAACTAAGTCCTGCCCCATTGGAATGGATTCTTATTCTTTAGATTGAAAGGGCTTCCTCTCCAGCAGAATGTCTTAATGGGATCAACTGACCTGGGACACCGGGCAGTCTATCTAGGAATCCTAATGTCCCTGGTACAGATCAGAAACATGCTAGGAATGAGTCCTGAGACTTTTTGCTTTTGCACTCACGAACTCCCTGTGAGGTCATGCTTTCAATTATCTGTCTATTCCTTTAGCCAAGACTCACACCCAAAACTGTTAACCCCAAAGTCCATGGTGTTAGCTATTACTCAATGCTGCTTCAGTCATCATGAAACTTTTCTGTTTACTTATGCTAATGGATTTAGCCTAGGAGTGTATATGTATTTTCAGAACTGTATTGAGAATCTTGGAAATTCCAAAACTTTAATATCCTGAAAGTGATTTTTGAATAGCGGAATTCAGGTGTCATGTCAAAGTTTCAGGGGATTCTTCAGTCTGAATTGTCTCTGATGTTACTTTGAGGACCAGCCCTGCCTTGGAGCCTTTTTTTGGATATGGCAAAAAAATCTCCTTCTCAGTGTCTCCTTTAGAGGAAGGGTCTCCTTACCCCGCCAAGGGAATGTGATTAGCTGAGACCTTCTAGCTATCAGCTTCATCAGCGTCAACTTCTGCTCTGGCTGTGTTCATGCTATTCTCAGGATGGATTCTGGCCAAAGGCAGATCAAGGCAGTGATGCAAGGGCCTAGATATTTCAGCCCATTATGGGAGATCTCTAATGGAAAAGTTCTGTTCTGGAACTCCCTGTTGGGTTGACCAAAGCATTATTAAATTAGTGTACTGATCTGGTAACTCTCCCTGCCCAAACCTGTTTCCTCCTTTTCCCTTTCACTGATGTTACTTGTCAATAAACTTGTGCATTCTTCACTTCATCTTAGTGTCTACTTCCTGGAGAACTCAAACAGTGACATGGGCTCTAGGGTGTTTATAATTTCAGTGTATGCGGTAGGTATGTCAGTGGCATGATGGGCTAAAGGGCAAGGGTGGAGAGGTATTGATGCTATGATTGCTCCTCTGACTTTGGATATTGACAGATGAAAGTGATGTGTAGGGTCTCTGTTGGAGAAAGGGACCACATGGGCAAAGACTCGGAGCTGTCACCGCTTTGACCATACTGTAGAGTGTGTTGTGTTTGACACAACTTTAGAAAGTTAGTTTGAGAAAGTGTTTAGAAAGTTAGTTTGAGGTCAACCTTGAATATCAAACTAGAGACTGCGGGTTTTATTTTTTAAGGAGTTGCGACATTGGAAACAAGGTCATGCTTAATGTGCTTTGTGGATTATCTGGTTTTGGCCCACACTGGGATTTGCGTGTTAAATCTATCTAAGCAGAAGTTAATTAATAAGAGGTATTAATGTATTTGGGTTTATCCTAGAAATTTGCTTTTTAAACATAGGATTCAGTAGGAAAGGGAAGCACATTTCAGGCTGGAGAGTCAGTTGAGTTAGTGCCCTCTGGTCTCTCTACAGCCTGTCAGCATCCTCTCCCACCCCCAAACCTCACGTTCCTTGGAAATAACAGAGGTGCAACACTGCAGCAAATGCATACTTTATTCCAGGTGGGGTGATGCATGGGTTCCTTCTACTTCCTGACCTGAGAAATGTGGCTAAATAGACATTTCTCAGGTTGAGTGCATCCCTAAATAGAAGTGCACTGAAATTAGGGTTGCCAGATTGAGAAAAAAAGTACATAAAATATATTTATATCGCACCAATATGAAATTACTAAAATTATTCATTACTTATCTAAAACAAATATAACTGGACATCTGGCATTTTATCTGGCAACTGTACTCTGCTCTTATTTAAGACTGCAGATAGTCTCAAAGAAAATCATGTTGGCCCTTTCCTAACTTCTGCACTGCCCTTAACTGATTTCTAAGTCAAAGCTGCTACCCCATGTCACTCAGGCCCTAGTGCCAAAAGTGACTCCACTGGAAAGCCTCCTCAGGCTGCCACAGCACTTGCACTTCCCTCAGAGCAGAATTGGAGCAGAATAATTCAGGGCAATGGGGCTGATCTGCACAAACCTGTGTGTGCACTGAGCTTGGCCACTTCCTCTCTGAGGCATGTGCTCCCAGGCAAGTGAGGAAACCTCTTTGACTTTGAATTTCTTCATCTGTACAATAGTGAAACACAGTGCCTACTCACAGGATTGCTGAGAGAGTTTAATGTAATAGCCCTGCTCCTTGTATGGCCCGGGCTGTCAGGGTGCTCATGTCATGGTTACTGTTTTTTTTTTTTTTTTGAGATGGAGTCTCACTCTGTTGCCAGGCTGGAGTGCAATGGTGAGATCTTGGCTCACTGCAATCTCTACCTCCCAGATTCAAGCGATTCTCCTGCCTCAGCCTCCAGAGTAGCTGGGATTGCAGGCACATGCCACCATGCCCAGCTAATTTTTGTATACTTAGTAGAGACGGGCTTTCACCACTTTGGCCAGGGTGGTCTTGATCTCTTGACCTCATAATCTGCCCACCTCAGCCTCCCAAAGTACTGGAATTATAGGCTGTTATCCTTCTTACTCGTTCGCCCGAGGAAAGGACCTCACATGTGGTATATAAACTTACTGCCTATTTGTTGAATGAAACAATGAATGTATGCCTTTAAGGAATTCCTGGACCTCACTGAGCAAAATAGCTGGGGTCCAAGAATGCATGTGGGCCCAAGAGGCTCAGAATGACAGTCAGACTTGAAGGGTAGGTATAAGCCCAGGGGCTGGACATGGGTCAGGAGGAAATAGAACAAGAAAGGAAGTGGCCAGACATCTGTGAGTCCATCAAGGGCCTGGAAGAACTGATATGGAAGAAGGCTCTGGAACTAGGGCTGACAATGGCCAAAGAGGCTATGGCAGTTGTAGCCTCTAAAAGAGCCCAAGAGGGTTGGGTGCAGATAGCTCATGCCTGTAATCCTAGCACTTTGGGAGGCCAAGGCAGGTGGATCACCTGAGGTCAGGAGTTCAAGACCAGCCTGACCAACATGGTGAAACCCATCTCTACTAAAATTATAAAAAATTGCCAGGTGTGGTGGCAGGTGCCTGCAATTCAAGCTACTCAAGAGGCTGGGGCAGGAGAAGCACTTGAACCCAGGAGGTGAAGGATGCAGTGAGCCAAGATCACTCCATTGCACTCCAGTCTGGGCAACAAGAATGAAACTCTATTTCAAAAATAAAATACAAAAAATAAATAAATAAAATAAAAGAACCCAAGAGGTTATGCCATATTCTCTCAAGTCAGTACAAGTAGAGCAGATAAAATGAGCCTGGCTTCTTGAAAATGTTTAAAAAGCCATTCCTGGGGGAACGATCCAAGATGGCCAATTGATAACAGCTCGGGATTGCAGCTCTCAGTCAAAGCGCAGAGAACTAGAGGACACCACACTTTCAGACAAATTTTGGTCGCTCACGCAGCAGAAGATCCCCAGTGGAGGAACCACACGGGTTGCCAGCACGACTCTTGTGGTCAGCGCAGTGGTTTTGCCGGCACCTCAGCGTGGCAGCTCTCAGAGCAGAGTAAACAGGGCTGGCTCCCCTTCTGACTGAGGCTTGGAGGACCCACACGGGTCCCCAGCACGACTCCTGAGACCGGCGCAGCAGCTGTGATGGCACCTCAGCGCTGCAGCTCTCGGCGCAGAGTAAACGAGACTGGTTCCCCTTCTCACCGAGGTTTGGAGCCCCGGGAAGGCAGAGTCGCCCATTATGGACACAAGAAGGAAGCCAGACAGGAGAATCCTGGGCAGAAAAACACCATCAGTCTTAACGCCACTGTTCTGGCCCTGGGAACTAACAACTTGGATGTCCAATCAAGAGACCTAATCTGAAAGTTGGTAATTTCAAAGACGACAGGAGGATAAATTTACAATGACGGGAAGAAACCAGTGTAAAAAGGCTGAGAATACTCAAAATCAGAACACCTCTCCCTCTAAAGATGATCACAGTTCCACATCAACAATGGAACAAGGCTTGATGGAGAACGAGTGCATCCCAATGAAAGAATCACTCTTCAGGGAATGGATAATAAGAAACTTCTGTGAGTTAAAAGAACATGTTGTAGCCCAACATAAGGAAACTAGGAACTTTGAAAAAAGGTTTGACGAAATCCTATTGAGAATAGACAACTTAGAGAGGAATATAAGTGAATTAATGGAACTGAAGAATACAATACAGGAACTCCGAGAAGTATGCACAGGTTTAAACACTCGAATTGTTCAAGCAGAAGAAAGGATAACAGAGGTCAAAGTCCAACTTAATGAAAGAAAACAAGAAGACAAGCTTAGAGATAAAAGGATAAAAAGGAATGAGCAAAGTCTCCAAGAAATGTGGGACTATGTGAAAAGACCAAATTTATGTTTGATAGGTGTACCTGAATGCGACAGAGAGAATGAATCCAAGCTGGAAAATACCCTTCAGGATATTATTCAGGAAATTTTTCCTGAACTAGCAAAGCAGGTCAATATTCAACCCCAGGTAATACAGAGAACACCACAAAGATATTCCTCAAGAAGAGCAACCCCAAGGCACATAATTGTTAGATTCACCAGGGTTGAAATGAAGGAGAAAATACTAAGGGCAGCCAGAGAGAAAGGTCAGGTTAATTACAAAGGGAAGCCTATCAGACTTACAGCAGATCTCTCAGCAGAAACTCTACAAGCCAGAGGAGAGTGGGGGCCAATATTCAACATCCTCAAAGAACAGAACCTTCAGCCCAAAATTTCATAGCCAGCCAAACTAAGCTTCACAACTGAAGGAAAAATAAAATCTTTTATGAACAAGCAAGTACTCAGAGATTTTATTACCACCAGGCCTGCTTTACAAGAGCTTCTGAAAGAGGCATTACACACAGAAAGAAACAACCAGTATTAGCCTTACTAAAAATATACCAAAAAGTAAAGAGCACCAACATAAAGAAGAATTTTCATTAACGAATAGATAAAACAGCCAGTTAACATCAAATGGCAGTACCCTAAATTTAAATCGACTAAATCCCGCAATCAAAAGACACAGCCAAATCCCAACAGCATGTTACATCCAGACCTGTTTCACATGCAAGGATACACAAAGACCCAAAACAAAGGGATGGAGAAAGATTTACCAACCAAATGGAGAGCAAAAATAAATAAATAAATAAATAAAAAGCAGGAGTTGCAATTCTCGTAGTGGATAAAATAGATTTTAAAGCAACGAAGATATAGTGGTAAAAGGATCAATACAACAACAAGAGCTAACGATCCTAACACCCAGATACATACAGACTTAGATTCAATGAGACAGAAAATTAATAAGGATATCAAGGACTCGAACTCAGATCCGAAACAAGTAAACTTAATAAATATTTATAGAGCTCTCCACTTCAAATACATAAAATATACACTCTTGTCAATACCACATCACACCTACTCAGAGGTTTAAATGAAACATTGAGGCTGGGCGCGGTGGCTGACGCCTGTAATCCCAGCACTTTGGGAGGCCGAGGCGGGTGGATCATGAGGTCAAGATATCGAGACCATCCTGGTCAACGTGGTGAAACCCTGTCTCTACTAAAGATACAAAAAATTAGCTGGGCATGGTGGTGCGTGCCTGTAATCCCAGCTACTCAGGAGGCTGAGGCAGGAGAATTGCCTGAACCCAGGAGGCAGAGGTTGCAGTGAGCTGAGATCACGCCATTGCACTCCAGCCTGGGTAACAAGAGCGAAACTCCGTCTCAAAAAAAAAAAAAAAATAAAATAATTGAAACATCGATTGGCCATTATTAATACCCATGTTTTTTTCAGAATAAAGCAATATTTCCATTCACCCTCCCTCTCTCTCTTCCTCTTTCTTTCTCTCCTTTACTCATTTTTTTTTCTTTCCTTCTCTCAAAAAAAGAAATCAACTTGTAAACCTCTCTAGATCCAGGTTGGTAATGTCTCTCTCATTGCTTGAATTCCTTCCTTCCCTTCCCTTCCTCCTTCCCTCCCCCCTTCCTCCCTTCTTTCCTTCCTTCATCCCTTCCTTCCTCCCTCCCTTCTTCCTTCCCTCCCTTCCTGCCTTCCTCCCTTCCTCCTTCCCTCCCTAAAAAAAAAAAAAAAAAAAAAAAGCCATTTCTGGTCTCACAGCCTTCCTTAAGGTAAGTTGCCTCTGCCTGGGTTAAACATATAATTTGCTACTTAAACAGAATGCTTGTATTATGTAACCAGAACACTCACTCAACAGTAGTGAAAGGGGCACTATTCGCAGTTATGTTGAGACACTTGGCTTAGACTGGAACTTACATGGGCTATCTAGGAAGTATAGTTACCCTATCTCTGTCAGATTTATCTCTTTTTATACATAGAAGAGGTTTGACTGTTCTTTCAAAAGAACTATTACTATTGAGACTTCAAGGTCAATTCCTCAGATCCTCCCTCATGTGACATAGTATAGAGATTTCCAGGAGCAGGAAAGAGCTATGGTGAGCTTCCCAGGGCCTTGGCTGAAGAAAAGCTACAGTCGGGCTGGAGAATGTAGCTCCAGTTAATATTAGCTCTTTTCCTCCTCAGTCATTTAGCAAGGGTTTATAGATTGCCTGTGTACTGCACCCTGTAATTGAAATTATGAAAAGAAATTATGCAAGAAATAAAAGAAAACAGTATTTACGAAACTTTTTAGCCCCAATTAATGTTTACCTCTCTGCAATCTGCACCAAACCATAAGCTCCCTGAGGATAGCGTTTGTACCATTTATCTCTGTGTCCTCATCCCTAGTACAGAACGAGGAACACATCAGAAGCTCATTAACTACGTGTTGACTAGAAGAGTAAGGAATATAAAAATTATCATGTAAAAAATAAGGCAATAATAAAGGCTTTTATAAATAGTTCATTGATTCAACCAATGTTTTTGGAGTGCCTTTTTATGCTCAGCTCTGGTCTAGGCATTGATGATATTGCCTTAAGTTTTCTCATTAGAATTGAGCTTTTTGGGATCTTAGGACGAATTTGATTTTCATTCTAGTAGCACTAGGCAAATGTTAGGAGCTGGGAGAGATGAGTCTGGACTGGAATAGAGTAGACTTCACCGTGCCCCTGCGATGGGCTTTATGGGTAACAGAAGAGGGGAGAGAGCATCCCTGGAGAAAGCAGTGAAGACAAAGCCTAAAGAGAAAATCACAGCATGCAGAGGGCATGAGGGTGCGATCGGAGGGCTCAGGTTGTTGAGTAATGGAAAGTTGGATCAAAAAAAGTTGCTTGAGGGAAGATTGTTAATTCCAGAAAAAGGAGTTTGGACTTAATGCGTATTAGTTTTCTGGGAATACCATCACAAAATACTACAGACTAAGAGGCTTAAACAATAGAAATTTATTTTCTCGCAGTTCTGCAGGCTGAAAGTCCAAGATCAAGGTGTTAGAGTGATTGGTTCCTTTTAAGGCCTCTCCTTAGCTTGCACATGGTCACCTCACTGTGTCCTGACACGGTCTTTCCTGTCTGTGTTTGCGTCCCTGGTGTTTCCTTGTGTGTCCAAGTTTCCTCTTCATGATGACACTGGTCAGACTGGATTATGGCACATTCTAAATGGCCTCATTTTTTTTTTTTTTGAGACGGAGTTTCGCTCTCCTTACCCAGGCTGGAATGCAATGGCGTGATCTCGGCTCACCGCAACCTCTGCCTCCTGGGTTCAGGCAATTCTCCTGCCTCGGCCTCCTCAGTAGCTGGGATTACAGGCACGTGCCACCATGCCCAGCTAATTTTTTGTATTTTTAGCAGAGACGGGGTTTCACCATGTTGCCCAGGATGGTGTCGATCTCTTGACCTCAGGATCTACCCGCCTCGGCCTCCCAAAGTGCTGGGATTACAGGCGTAAGCCAACGAGTCTGGCTAAATGGCCTCATTTTAACTTAGAAAGTGCTAAGACTCTATTTAAAATACAGTAGCATTCTGAAGTACTGGGAGTTTGGGGCTCAACATGCAAATTTTTTGGAAGGGAGAGACATTTCGGCTCATAGAAACCACAACAATGTGGCAAGCCAGAATAAGCTATCAGGGATTCTTAGCAGGCAGGTGACATTGTGAGAGTGGAATAAATGTGATTACATCTCTGCAAGGTGTGGGTCCCTGGGGGACTCTGTTAAATTAATGACCCTGGAGTTATTACAGATTCAACTGCTAGATGTAGACATGGGTCATCACTACGAAGAAAGAAAAATTGCCTCTTTGATTTATTGCTAATTATTGCAAGCTTTGACCATGTAATTTAGTCACAGTTCAAAATGCTTTTGAAAATCAATACTTTTTTCCTTAGCTGTTCATAGCTAATAATTAATATTCTTTCCAATGCCTCAGCTAATACGGGAACAAGGGGAAAATACAAATTAGAATGTACATGACATAACTTGGTATCTTGATGAGGGCATGGCATGTACTATTCTCATTCAGTTTTGTATCTTTGTGTAATGATGACTGACTAGCTGCATTCTGTCAGTCACTTTCAAAATTGTAATGAATTGGGCAATTCTGCAGATGACTAACCTTTATCGGATGTATTGCTCCTAATTTTTTTTTTTTGACATGGGACTGCCTTTTCATTCTAATGGACTAAAAACCCACATAGCCCAGTTCTATGAATAAGATAATCATATATTTTGTTTATTAAAATAAATGTATTTGTTGAAAACTTGTTTTAGGCACTGTGACTGATGCTGAAGATGTGCAGGTGATTAAGAAATGTCACTTTAAAAACAAATTCCAAGTTTGGTTGAGCAATCAAATTCTGGAAATACTTATTATGCCCTCCCTATTTAGTTTCATCTTTGTCTTCCCAAAGATCTTTGCCAATGACTCCAATGTGCTCTGATCTACGAATTTTTTCTTATTTATATTAAAAAATCTATTTTATGCGTAAGAATAAAATGACACGGTCTCCATTTAAATATTGATCATTAATCGTTTAAACTCTCAAAACAAAATTGAGGATTAAAATGTACTCATTATCACTACCACTTGGTTATTTAATCTAGGCTATCACTGGATAATTATTTCTGAGAATTTAATCTTCTGTTGTTTATTTATAGGCTAGTTTTAAATGACTGACTTCAACAAGCATTTCCTGTTGTTGTAGATGCTGCTCCTTATCACCATCTCAACTATTCCGATTATGACATTTGTTTTTCCATTTCTATGGCACTGTGTTCAAGGATATTTGATGTATCCATAGTGGTTAAACAGAAATTTCAAAATTTGAAAGAAGATAGAATGCAACTTGGTGTAAATGGGTGGTGTTTCTCCAGCTGATCTAATGGTAATCAAGTAATCAAGATAAGCCTGAAAGGAAAGATAATCCGTACATTCATTGATTAGCACTTATCTGCTAGTCAGCTGTGCTCACTTGATTTGTTCAAACTTCAATCTCTTGTCTTTCTTTCCGTCATTAGCATCCCAAAGTAGACTTACAGGAGAACTTACATACCCCTCCTCGGAAAGCTGAGAATGACTGTTTTCACATATCTTACACCTGATCAAGGCATGAAGTCTTAAGGTATAAACAATGATCATTTACAGTAGAACTGCAAAATAACCTCATTAAGATATGTGCTAATTATTTCCTTTTGATGTGGTCATAGTCCTTAATCAGACTGTTGTTATTTATTATTATTATTATTATTATTGCATTTTAGGTTTTGGGGTACATGTGCAGAACATGCAAGATAGTTGCATAGGTACACATGTGGCAGTGTGATTTGCTGTCTTTCTCCCCTTCACCCACATCTGGCATTTCTCCCCATGCTATCCCTCCCCAGCTCCCCCCCTTCGCTGTCCCTCCTCTATTCCCCCCAATAGACTCCAGTGTGTAGTGTTCCTTTCCCTGTGTCCATGTGTTCTCATTGTTCATCACCTGCCTGTGAGTGAGAATAGGCGGTATTTCATTTTCTGTTCTTGTGTCAGTTTGCTGAGAATGATGTTCTCCATATTCATCTATATCCCTACAAAGGACACGAACTCATCGTTTTTGATGGCTGCATAATATTGCATGGTGTATATGTGCCACATTTTTCCAGTGCAGTCTATCATTGATGGGCACTTGGGTTGGTTCCAGGTCTTTGCTATTGTAAACAATGCTGCAATGAACATTTGTGTGCATGTGTAGACTGATTTATAGTCCTTTGGATATATACCCAGTAAAGGGATTGCTGGGTCAAATGGAATTTCTATTTCTAGGTCTTTGAGGAATCGCCACACTGTCTTATACAATGGTTGAACTAATTTACACTCCCACCAGCAGTGTAAAAGTGTTCCTATTTTTCCACGTCCTCTCCAGCATCTGTTGTCTCCAGATTTTTTAATGATCGCGATTCTAACTGGCATGAGATGGTATCTCAATGTAGTTTTGATTTGCATTTCTCTGATGACCAGTGATGATGAGCATTTTTTCATATGCTTGTTGGCCTCATGTATGTCTTCTTTTTTAAAGTGTCTGTTCATATCCTTTTCCCACTTTTGAATGGGCTTGTTTGTTTTTTTCTTGTAAATCTGTTTGAGTTCTTTGTAAATTCTGTATATCAGCCCTTTGTCAGATGGGTATGCTGCAAAAATTTTTCCCATTCTGTTGGTTGCCAATTCACTCTAGTGACTGTTTCTTTTGCTGTGCAGAAGCTATGGAGTTTTATTAGGTCCCATTTGTCTATTTTGGCTTTTGCTGCCAATGCTTTCGGTGTTTTGTTCATGAAGTCCTTGCCTACTCCAATGTCCTGAATGGTTTTGCCTAGATTTTCTTCTAGGGTTTTTATGGTGCCAGGTCTTACGTTTAAGTCTTTAATCCATCTGGAGTTAATTTTAGTGTAAGGTGTCAGGAAGGGGTCCAGTTTCTGCTTTCTGCACATGGCTAGCCAGTTTTCCCAACACCATTTATTAAACAGGGAATCCTTTCCCTATTGCTTGTTTTTGTCAGGTTTATCAAAGATTGTATGGTTGTAGATATGTTGTGTTGGCTCCGATGCCTCTGTTGTGTTCCATTGGTCTATATCTCTGTTTTGGTACCAGTACCATGCTGTTTTGATTACTGTAGCCTTGTAGTATCGTTTGACATTCGGTAGTGTGATGCCTCATGCTGTATTCTTTTTGCTTAGAATTGACTTAGCTATGTGGGCTCTCTTTTGGTTCCATATGAAGTTCAAGGTGGTTTTTTCCAGTTCTGTGAAGAAAGTCCATGGTAGTTTAATGGGGATAGCATTGAGTCTGTAAATTACTTTGGGCAGTATGGCCATTTTCACGATATTGATTCTTCCTAACCATGAACATGGAATGTTTCTCCATCTTATTTGTTGTGTCCTCTCTGATTTCGTTGAGCAGTGCTTTGCAGTTTTCCTTGAAGAGGTCCCTTACGTTCCTTGTGAGTTGTATTCCTAGGTACTTTATTCTCTTTGTAGCAATTATGAATGGCAGTTCGTTCTTGATTTGGTGCTCTTTAAGTCTGTTATTGATGTATAGGAATGCTTGTGATTTTTGCACATTGATTTTATATCCTGAGACTTTGCTGAAGTTACTTATCAGTTTCAGGAGTTTTTGGGCTGAGATGATGGGGTCTTCTAGATATACTATCATGTTGTCTGCCAATAGAGACAATTTGGCTTCCTCCTTTCCTATTTGAATACCCTTTATTTCTTTTTCTTGCCTGATTGCTCTGGCTAGAACTTCCAGTACTATATTGAATAGAAGTGGTGAGAGAGGGCATCCTTGTCTAGTGCCAGATTACAAAGGGAATGCTTCCAGTTTTTGCCCATTCAGTATGATATTGGCTATTGGTTTGTCGTAAATAGCTTTTATTATTTTGAGATACGTTCCTTCAATACCGAGTTTGTTGAGGGTTTTTAGCATAAAGGCCTTTGAATTTTGTCAAAGGCCTTCTCTGCATCAGTTGAGATAATCATGTGGTTTTTGTTTTTGGTTCTGTTTATGTGGTGAATTACGTTTATAGACTTGTGTATGTTGAACCAGACTTGCATCCCCGGGATGAATCCTACTTGATCATGGTGGATAAGCTTTTTGATGTGCTGTTGCAATTGGCTTGCCAGTATTTTATTGAAGATTTTTGCATCTATGTTCATCATGGATATTGGTCTGAAGTTTTCTTTTCTTGTTGAGTCTCTGCCGGGTTTTGGTATCAGGATGATGTTGGTCTCATAAAATGATTTGGGAAGGATTCCCTCTTTATGGATCATTTGGAATAGTTTCAGAAGGAATGGTAACAGTTCCTCTTTGTGTGTCTGGTAGAATTCGGCTGTGAACCCATCTGGACCTGGGCTTTTTTAGTGTGGAAGGCTCTTAATTGCTGCCTCGACTTCAGACCTTGTTATTGGTCTATTCATAGTTTCAGCTTCCTCCTGGTTTAGGCTTGGGAGGATACAAGTGTCCAGGAATTTATCCATTTCTTCCAGGTTTACTAGTTTATGTGCATAGAGTTGTTTGTACTATTCTCTCATGATGGTTTGAATTTCTGTGGAATCTGTAGTGATTTCCCCTTTATTGTTTTTTATTGCATCTATTTGGTTATTCTCTCTGTTCTTTTTTTTCAATCTGGCTAGTGGTCTGCCTATTTTGTTGATCTTTTCAAAAAACCAGCTCTTGGATTTATTGATTTTTTGAAGGATTTTTCTTGTCTCTATCTCCTTCAGTTCTGCTCTGATCTTAGTTATTTCTTGTCTTCTGCTAGGTTTTGAGTTTTTTTTATTTTTCTCCTCCAGCTCTTTCAATTTTGACATTAGGGTGTCAATTTTGGATCTCTCCACTCCTCTTATGTGGGCACTTATAGCTATATATTTTCCTCTAGAGACTGCTTTAAATGTGTCCCAGAGATTCTGGTATTTTGTATCTTCATTCTCATTGGTTTCAAAGAACTTCTTTATTTCTGCCTTCATTTCATTGTTTATTCAGTCAACATTCAAAAGCCAGTTGTTCAGTTTCCATGAAGCTGTTCAGTTCTGAGTTTGTTTCTGGATTCTGAGTTCTAACTTGATTGCACTATGGTCTGAGAGACTGTTTGTTATGATTTCCGTTGTTTTGAATTTACTGAGGAGTGATTTACTTCCAATTATGTGGTCAATATTAGAGTAGGTGGGATGTGGTGCTGAGAAGAATGTATATTCTGTGGATTTGGGGTCAAGAGTTCTGTAAATGTCTATCAGGTTTGCTTGTTCCAGGTCTGTTATTATTACATGTAAGTATTACTGATTTTCCTGTAGTCTCCCTTGCACCATTGGTACAATGCAAGCGAGAGCTGCAGCATTCTAAGCACTCGTGATGAGACCATCTTACCATTTTCCACTTTCACTCTACCACTCACTGTTTCATCACTCTCAGGAGCAATCTCATTAGGGTAGGACAGCTGTTCTCATATACACTCCTAAATCTCAGCGTTTTAACGAAGTAGACTTTGTTTCTCTCTCACATAGTGTTCAATACAGGTGGCTTCCTAAATGCTGTTTCTGGAACCCAGGCTGCTGCCAGCTTGTGGCCCCATCTTCCTGTAAGGCCTTGAAGGTCTCTGTACTATCCTCTGTCCCATACTGTGGTTGGAGGAAGAAAGAAAGTGTGGAGATTGAGGGATGTGCATATTGCTTCCTGGAGGGAGTGTGTATTAGTTTCTTCTTGCTGCTATAAGACATAACCACAAACTTAGTGGCTCAAAATAAGATAAATGTATTATCTTACAATTCTGGAAATTGAAGTCCTTCAATTGAAGTGTTAACAGGAGAAAAACTCCAAGTCATGCTGTCTGAACTCACTTTAAATTTATGAATTCCAACCTCAAGTGAATTCTTAGAGCTGGATAATAATAATTTTATTATATCGATAAAAATAGAAGCCTAATGATATAACCAAATACTTTTAGCCCAGTAATAGCCCAATAATTTTACTACATTTCCCTAGTCCTCTACTTCCAGCCTGTAACATGCATCAGAATCACTAGGAGGGCTTAATCAAGCACATATTGCTGAGTCTATGATTCAGGAAGTTTGGGTGTTGAAGAATTTCCATTTCTAACAAGTTTCTAAGCAATGCTGGTGCTGCTGGTCTAGGATCCATACTTTGAGAACTATTACCGTAGTTCATTTGCACTTGCATTTTTCTAATTAGTTCAACATACCTAAGGCCTCAACCTTCCAACATCTCTTCTGTCATCTTTACCCTTAGTTGGTGGTTACCTTGAATCCTCTATCAATGCTTCTCAAGCTGTCAGCAGGGAAGGGCAATTTAAAAAATTGTTTTCCTAGTCTGTAGCTCTTTTTTATCTTTCATTTTCAATTTGTTACTTTTTAATAATGCAATAAGTATTTATTCTGATTTATTAACACAAAAAAGGGAAAATTAAAAAATACAAAACTGGGGCTAAATATTTAATATTAGATTTAGCAGACAAGTTGCCAGAATACTTTCAAACACACTCTCAGCTTATAAACAAGAATAAAAGTTCCTTATTCATCAGGAGTCAGAAACCAGCACTTTGTAGACCAGTGCCTGTTCACACGTCACCTTCTGTGTAGCACTGCTCTAGATCCCTGAAAACATAGCAGTCAGAAGACTGTCTCCTGCTCCATCCCACGAAGCTATGCACTTGCCTTTCCCTAAACTCTGTTGCTGTGTAGAAACTGTCAGTGCTCTTACAAAGGGTCAAACTCTTTTGTGTACTTGATGAACTTGTTCTAGCAATTCTTTTCTCCAAATTTTGTTTTCTTCTCCGCTATACCATTCCTGTCAGGAAACAACCCCATGGTGCTTCCTGCCTCCACTCACCCTACTTCCCTGCTCTTCAAAAGAATAAATTCTTCTGGATCTCACATTTCTCTCCAGTGATTTCTTCCCCCCTCTTTAAAAATATTATAAATCAAAAGATCGTAATTGCACACAGTTATGGAGCAAAATCGATGTGATGTTTTGATGTATGTGTACAATGTGGAATGATGAAACCCAGCTATTTTTCTTATAATAAAACTTTTTAGAAGAGATCATAGTTAAAAAAAAAAAAAAACAACCCACTGTGCTAAAATAGGACTTACAGATCCTTCAATCCATTGAAAATGCTGGTCCACAATGAACCTGACCTTGTGTTGCAAGCCGTCATTTGCTGTGGATAGGTGGTTGCTGATAGCTAGCTGAGTCAGTCTGTCGTCTCTGATGTGTCTTTCAGCAATTCCTGACCCAAATTCTGTAGCCTGTACCCTCAGGTCAGTGGCTGAGGGGTTTAGATCCATTCTTGTGGTTATCTTCACTGTGTCATCAAAGGATACGAGGACCCAGTGCCATGCTTGGTGTCATCTAAACTCACACTTCCCAAGAGACCCAGTTTATTGCTATTTCTTATAAAAGCCATTTTTGCAATTTCTGCCTTATTTTGAGATAATTCCAATTAATGTTTCAAGTGTGATTTCATTAGACAATGTCGAGTACTTTATAAAAATCAAGATCTACTGCAGTTATGTTTTTCTTCCTTCTGCTTCATAATTTCCTCATTAAAATCACACTATTTGTGTGGTGTAATTTGTTATTTGCGTAATCTTGATCCTCGCCACCTGAAACTGGTAACTTTTGCCCCTAAAATTGTTATCTTCATGCATGCAGACTTCCCTGCTTTCCCTTTTAAATATATGTGGTTGAGATGGTTATTGTCTATGTCATGTAAAAATGTACAGAACTGTCATCTTCTTTCTTGACTTTATTCTTCCCTTCTTATCCAATTTCCTAGAAAACAATTTTTTGAAGTACAGTGATATAATTATTTCTCCTCACATTATGTGTTTGACAAAAGAGTTATTTTTCTGTTTTGCTGCCATCCCTCCTTCACCAGAAAGTATTTTCTTTATCTTCCCAGGAGCCACCCATATCTGTGTCCATCTGAACCTGAGTCTGAGTATAGAGATGTGTGATTTCCACATACCATTTACACAAACTTCTTTGTGGATGCTGGAGTGGAGGGAGGTTGTAAAAAATAATTTGGAGGTTGGAAATCACTGCGATAATCTTGTTCTGTTCTTTGATTTGTAAGCAGACACACAAGAGAAGCCTGGTACACTCTCCTCTTCTAAATATATGCCTTGAACCTGAGGCCTCAAGGATAAATCTGAGGCAGCAAGAATAAAACAAGAATAAAAGCTGTTCACCAGCTTACCTGGAATGGTGACCAACTCATCCTGGCGTGCCCAGGGCTTTCTCAGGAGGAAGTCCTGCAACTTGAGGAACTTCTCATTCCCAGGCAAACCTCTTATATGGCATAGAAGCCTCCTGTTCCCTGTGGATTATGGATGACCAATGACCTCTTTAGGCTTTGTGCCTTCAGAGAAATGTTTCTTTGTCTGACTAAGCAACATGACTATCCTCAATCTCAATTTGTGTATACATATGCATATATATATGTGGGGTGTGGGCAATGGGAAAGGGTCAGAGGTTGGGAAACCAGAAGAGAGAAAAAAATCATCCCAAGAATCTGAGAGATATATGAACTCACAGGGATATGTGAATTTCTCTGTCTTCGCTATTGTTATGTCAGGGTCCTCTGGTCATTACCTGCCTCGACATAGAATGTGTAGAGATAAACAACCTGAGCCATATATATATATATATATATTTGTATATATGACTTTGATATTAAAAGTCTCAACACAAGCATTTGCAGTGGAAATTCAGTAAGAAAAGATTTAGCAGTCTGAGAGTTATATGGCAAGACATGTTTCATGGGGGAGGTTGCTTCTATGTGGGTGTTATTTGGATAGACAGAGATGTAGGATCTAGGTGACTCTCTTGCCTGCTTGTGCATTTACTAGTTCAACAGATAGCTGTTGAATAAATATATGGTATGATAGATACTCCATTGAGTGCACAGTGTATGATGATGTAAAAACATAATTTAGACATTGGAGTAGACCCTCCCACCTACAATGTCTGATTTAATTAATTTATTCCACAAATATTTTTGAGTAGCTGTTATAGGCCAGGCATTAGGTTAAGAGCTGGGTGTTCAATGACTGGCAAACCAGAAATTATTTCTACCTACATGGAACTTACAGTGTGGGGAGAGATGTTAAACAAAAGCACTCTTGTCAATAGGTAATTCCATCTTACAGCACATGCTTAGAAAGAAAAGAACATATAAAGTGATGAGAGTGAAGAATATCAGCGTTTAGGGCACATGATTTCCTTGAGGAGTTCAGGAGATGCTCTCTCTGGGGAAAGGACACTTGAGCTGAGACCCGAGTGATTAAGAAGAGGTAACCAGATGTCAGAGTGAAGAACATCCCAGGAGGTTGTCACGGACCACATGGTGGCCATCACACAGAAATAAATGTGATGTGACAGAGTGATCTGGCTGAAGAATATTGAGCAAAAGGGAAAGTCGTTCAGGGTAGAGTGGGAAGGGTGGGCAGGACCACGTTATTCTAGGCACTGTGGCTCATGATAAGGGATCTGGATCTTATTCAAAGTATGATCTATTTTTTAAAATAAATTTTTATTTTAGAGCAGTTTTAAAGAATTATTGAGAAGATCGTCAAGAGTTTCCATATACCCCACATCCAGTTTCCCTGTTATTTATATCTTACATTAGTATAGTCCATTTGTCACAATTAATAAATCAATATGAATACATTACTACTCACTAAAGTCCATACTTTATTTAGATTTCCTCAGTTTTCTCCTAATGTCCTTTATCTCTTTTATTATCCCATTAAGGATGCCACTTTAGAATTAGTCATTGTGTCTTGTTAGGCTCTCTTCTTTGTGACCTCCTCAGATTTTCCTTGGTTTTTATAGCCTTTAACGTTTTGAGGATTACTAGTTAAGTATTTTGTAAAATGTCCCTCAGTTTGGGATTTGTCTGATGTTTCTGTTATGATTGGACTGGGATCATAAGTCATTGTAAATAACACACAGAAGCAAAGTGTCATTCTTACAATGTCATCTCAAGGGTACATATTATCAATATGACTTATCACTGTGCATATTGACCTTGACCACCTGGCTTAAGGAACTATTTGTCAGGTTTTCCTACTGTAAACTTATTCTTTTTTCCCTTGACATACTCTCTGGGGGAAAGTTACTATGTGCAGCCCACATTTAAGGAGTAGAAAGTTAACCACTAACCCCTTAAACACAGAAAGTTTTTGGTTATAAATTGTTTGGAATTCTTATGTATGGAAGATCTGTCTACCCTTCCTCATTTATTTATTCACTCATTTGTTTATATCAGCATGAATTAACAAATATTCACTTTATACTTCGGGTTATGATTAAACACTACTTTATATGTTTTGTTGCTTGGTTGCTCAAGCTTTGGCCATTGAGGAGTCCTTCAGTTGGTTCCTACATCTCCTTGACATGCTCTTTCACTGTGGGATTGGTTTGTTTGTTTTTAAGCATTTTATTATTTTCTGGCACTAAAGATGTTCTGATTTATTTTATATATTTTCTGCCCTAGTCCTAGAATCCATTATTTCTTCAAGAAACCCTTCTTCTTTTTGTTTGCGAATGGTGTTAGAGACCAAGATCTGGGTTGCGGATATGCTCATTGCTATTGGAGAGCTGTTGCTTCAGACTGCTTCAACTAACAGAGCAAAGTCACATGTGCGTTCATGCTAACTTGTGTTATATAGATATGTGTTTACATATCTACACATTTTTCTATATGTAATGATTTGTGTGTACATTAAGCCAAACATGAGTTTATACTGATATCTCCACCTCTAATCCATTGCTCGTGGATCTACCCATGTAAAACTTATAATGTGATGAGAGAGAAAGAGAGAGATCTTCTTAGGTTGGTGCAAATGTAATTGCTGTTTTTGCCATTACTTTTGCACCAACTTAATAAATAAACACTCTGATAAATAGTAATTCCAACTCTAATCCATCACCCATGAGTTATTCAACCTTCTACATTTGCATGTCTGTAACCTTCCACTCTAACAGTGAGAAATCAGTCTTCCACTATTCACCATTTATCTAATTGTTGAATTCCACATTGATGTACATGGTTTCAGAACTGTTAACCATAGTCCCATGGAAACAACTTATTAACTATAGTATGGCGTTTTCTTCTTTTTGCCTGTAGTCTTATAGACCCCACTCATTTCCAAAGTTACTTAGG
Organism: Callithrix jacchus; assembly: GCF_049354715.1. Classification (NCBI taxonomy): domain Eukaryota; kingdom Metazoa; phylum Chordata; class Mammalia; order Primates; family Cebidae; genus Callithrix; species Callithrix jacchus. The sequence continues at coordinate 97,877,126 of NC_133515.1, forward strand.
TCAGTACCTCATTTCCCCTCCCTGTAATGTGGTTGTTCCTTACATTTTCAATACATTTGTACTGTTTTTAAATCATATTCCACATTCCATCCTGAAATCCTCTGACCTTCTACATGGTGTTTACAGATTTATGTACATTAAATTTTTTCTTTGTTCCATAAAGTTCTGCAGGTTTTAACAAATGCTTAATATCTGGCATTCACTGCTACAGCATCACACAAAAGAGTTTCATGCCCTAAAGCATCTTCTGTGCCTCATCTATCCAACCCTGCCTCTGCCCCCACACTCTTAAATAATCTGGGTTATCATTAATCTCTTTATTACCTGTACAGTTCTGTCTTTTCCAGGATGCCATATAATCAGAATTCTACAGTATACATCTTTTTTTCAAATGGGTTTCTTTTACTTAGCAATATATGTGGAAGATTTATCTACATCTTTTCCTGGCTTGGGAGCCCATCACTTTTTATACATAATAATATTCCATTTTCTGGATGTACCACAGTTTATTTATGCATTTGTCCACTGAAGGACATTTTGGTTGCTTTCTGGTTTTGGTGATTATAAAGAAACTTGTTGTAAATATTTGTTTGCAGCTTTTTGTGTGGAGATCAGCTTCCAAACCAGTTGTCAAATACCTAGGAACACGCCTACTTGATGGTATGGTAAGACTACGTTTACTTTTATAAGAAACTGTAAAGTTGTCTTCCAAAATGGCTGCTTTATTTTGCTTCCTACCAGCAATAAAGAAGAGTTCCTGTTGCTCTGCATCTGTTTAGCAGTTGATGTCAGCTGTTTCAATTCTAGTCATTCAAATAGATGTGTAGTAGGATTTTTTATTAAAGAAAAATACTTGCACAATAATCAATTGCCCAGTGAGTCATTGCTCAAGATGTTTTTCAGAATGAAGACTTAGAAAACTTTATATCTCTATGTGCGGCCATGGATACAGCCCAGACCCTGAACTTTTATTGTAACTTCAGGAAGTCATTTCTAGACTGGGCCAGGCCCACTACATAAACTGGAAAAATCCAGCTTCTTTTCCCTCAATTGACCCAGACCAGATATTAAAAACTCAAATGCTTGTTAAAACCAGGAAAGTATATTCTTCAGTGAAGTGGGCAGCATAGAAAACAACAGCAGGGCAGACCGGGAGGAGCAAGTCTTGTCCATTTGGAACCACTTCTGTGTTTCAATTGCTGGTTGACACAGCGGATCAGACATAGTGTGAGCAAATATGATTTTTCAGGGGACCCTGGGAATATGAATTTTATATGAAATCTTTTGATTTTTAAATGTAGGCATCTAATTAAAATCCTCTTCAGGACAAGCAGAACATAGAGGTTCAAGCCTTTAGGTTGATAACACCAATTTAGACCATTATATATAAAGAGTAGTTTATTCCTGAGGCATTTTTAAAGGTTATTAATCTGGAAAGTTTCATGAGCTGAATTATGTTCTAAAAACCCTGCTAAAATTGTGTTGAAGAGATGCAAGAGAGGTCAGTTAGGAAAACATTTTAGTGATACAGGCAGGAGATTATGCTGCTTGGACTAGAGTGCTGCAGTACAGATGGATAGAACTGGACAGTTTGTGGAAGATGTGATGATAGGTTGGGGTAAAGGAGAAACATGGATCAAAGCTCACCCCCATGTTTCTACAGTGAACTAGGGAGAGATGGTGTCTATTGAGACAGGATAAACTAGAAAAGGAGAAGGAAAAACTTTCATTGAGATGAAGGGAAGAAAATGGTATGCAGTATTATTATCTCCCCTTCATAGATAAGGAAACTGAGAAATTGAGAGGTTAAGTAATTTTCCCCAAATCACACAGAAAATATCTTATAGATCTAGAAATCAGACCCAGGACTTCTGATTCTCAATTCAAAACTACCTCATTGTCCCTAATGTGCATTCATTGTTTTTTTACCTAACATGAATTTGAACAAGAGGAACCTAATGATTTTTAGGCACAAGATTTGGTAGAAAGGCTGGTACTTCACTGACCATTATATTATAATATTGCAGCTCTGACAGACCCTAACCTGGGGGAGGGATGAAGTATCACAAGTATTGATTGGGTAAAAAAGTCACAGTTTTGTAAACCTGCTATTAAACAATGAGGAAGGATAGGAAAGAGAGTGAGGGAAGTGATAAGAAAACAATTACACAGGATATGAAACTACCAGTGCAAGACAACTGCAAGTCATGTCTTGATTTATCTGCTTTAATTAACGTCTAAGAAGTTTGTGAGATTAACATCAGGTTTCTTCTGTGCTTCTACATTTCTAAATTATGTATGGCTTCTACATTTCTAAATTATAACCAGAAAACTGGTCCTATGAGGAATACAGGGATGGAGAGAAACAAAGACTTGCTATTTGGAGAAAGTGAGCAGGAATAGAACCCTTTCTGAGAAACAGCTTCTCATCTGGTGTCTCTTCTGGGAACCTGTAGCAAGCATGGTTCCCTAAGGTGAGAGCCTCAGCCCTCAGAGAGAATCTCCCTGCCCCTAAGATGGAAAGAAATGCTGAAGAACCAGTAGGTGGGTATAAGGGCTGATTTGAGTCTTTATTGGAGATTCCTATTTAATAAATAAAAGGGGGAGTTTTTCAATAGCAGAAATGGAGCCAGACAATATACTTTTCTCAGAAAAATACCCTGATTACCTATTTGAAGGTAGGGGATGACACCGTGAAACCATAGATTGATTGGTGACCAGAAATTAGGAGAGCGAGACAGCTGTGTCTTTTTGCTTAGGAAACGAATAGAAATATGTGCCTGCAGCCTACCAAGGAAGTGGTGGAGAGGAAGATGAGGGAAAGAGAGGGAGCTGGTGCTTAAAATGATAGACTCTTAAAAAGGAGGAATGTCTAATATTTAAAGTTTTTATTATTACGATCATATAAATGAATATTTTTATTTCTACATTTATGGTAAACTCTGCTACACAACTGTATCAGTTTTCTGGGACTGCCATAACACAATGCCACAAAATAGGTGGGTTAAATAGCAGAGATGTAGTGTCTCACAGTTTTGGAGGCCACAAGTCTGAAACCAAGGTGTTGGTAGAGTTGGCTCCTTCACAGAGCTGTGAGGGAAAATCTCTTCCAGCCTCTCTCCTGGCTTCCGGTAGTCTCGGGCATTCTTTGGTTTGAAAAGGATGACCTCCCTGTGTCTTCACATGCCTTACTTCTATGTATGCTCTCCCTGTGTCCCAATTTTTTCCTTTTTGTGAAGACACAGTCATATGAGATTAGGGCCTATTCTAATAATCTCATCTTAACTTGATCAACTGCAAAGACCCTTTTCCAGATGCCATATTCACCGTTACAAGAGGTTAAGACTTCAGCATCTTTCGGATCAACACAATTCAACCTGTAACAACAGCAAAAATCTGTTTGGATTCTTTATTCTGCTTATTTAAGTTTTATTAGAGTAGGATGAGGACATTGCAGAACGAAGGAAAGGGGATACATTCTCTGCCAGAGGCAACATGTTGAGACACAAGGATAACACTTGAGGGATGATGGGATTAAAAAAAAAGAAAACAAACAACAAATGCAACTAATATTATGAAAACTTTACCTCAAAACAAGAAATGAATTATAATCCATTTTTTTTTCTTTCTTCACCAAGTTTCTTATGAAAGAATAATTGGATTTGAGCCTATTTTATAAGATAAAGCACATCAAAGAACCTTTGGGTCATAACTTTTGTTGATATGAGCTTTTTCTTTCATATTATATTATGCTCAATTTGACATAAATTCTTACCCTAGAACTGAGTCAGGGCACACTCTTGAAATGGCTGCCAAAGAGTTTCATGGTAGAGAGGAAGACAAATTAACTAGCTTTGGCTTGTCCTCAGAATATCTTCCCAAAGTCAGAAGGAATTTATGAAACAAATCTGAGATTATGTTTATGGTATCAGTCTCTGTTTCTCTCTTTCTCTCTCTCTCTCTCTCCATTATTTTAGATAGAAAGTCAGCCATATGCAGTACGTTGTGAACATTTTGGCTCAAGAAACTCTCTAGCAAAGAAAGCATGAAAGAATCTTGGAAACCAGAATTTCTGTACCCCTACTTTCTTTGCGTTTAGTGTCCATTAAGAGGGTTTAGGCAGTCCATGCCAAATGTGCTTGCCATTGGTCGAATCACTGTACAAGAATGTTCAGGTGATTGGGCTGACACCAGGAGGCATCTGATCAACAGATTTGGGAGATGCCATATGCAATGTGAAAGAGAGCATATTCATGGGCACTGGAGAGGACTGTGAACTGTGAACAGCCACAATACTATGGAAATCCTTGGAGATGTTTCGGTGCTACAAGGTCCTTCAGGCAGAAAAAGAAATCCAACTGATAGGAAATCTGTACGGCTTTATGTATATATTCCATCTGGAGCTTTGAAATATCAAGTATCTCTCTCTGACAGTGTGTTATCACCATTGAAGTCATAAATACTGATAGAATCTGCTTAGATCTTGTAGAAAGAAGGTTCCCAGTATGTATAGAGCTATCTTCGTGTCAACTTAAAAAAAACACATGAACCAATTCCTTTGAAGATCTCTGGATATATTTTAAAATTAGAAATTCATCCAATGGATGATTTAAGTGAGTAGTTACAATTATTTGTGGTATAATTTTGCCACAAGAACTTGAATTGCTGTGTAGAGTTGGGAAACTTCTCCATTTCCCAGGTTAAAAGGTTAATTTTAGATGAAGTGGAGAAGAAGGTGTTGTCTACTACTAGGGAATAACATGGAACAAAACATTAGCACTGAGTTCCAGTTCATACTGGGGAAGAAAAGAGGTTGATATGGGTATGATATGGCCACCTGAGGTTGGGCTTCTGACAGTTAAGCACCTGGGGAGTAGAGGCAAATATGTTTTCTACTTCTAGTTTTGAGAAAGGGGTCCTTAGGACGTAATGGGTGACAACATTCATGAACTGCTCTCTGTACATGGGCCTGTGGAATGTATGCTGGATATGGCTGAGTATATTGTTTCACTGGTGGCTAGGATGAACACAGTCAGAAGAAAGCATTGCTCAGGTCCAAATGAGGAGTACCTACGGGGCAGAGTGCTAGAAATCTGGTTAGAGAAAATACAGTTTACTCTTACTATAGGGAATGATAATGGATATTTCTTAAGAATTGTAGCTTGTGCTGAGAACAGTTGCTCAGTTTGAATCACGTGGAAGCTAAGGCTTGGGAAGGGCGAGAATATGGGAGCAGCCTGGAGAGAGAAGCCATTCATTTTCTTGTCAGTGAATAAGCTCAATTTCTAGAGCTTCCCTTTTTTTTCTTTTTCTGGAGGTAAAGACCTAAGAGAGAGTGAAGTGGACAGTCTACCAACCCAATGTAACACTTCTGTGGAGTCCTGATATGTAAGCAGCAATGAGGAAGGGGACCTCTGTGGTGGAGAACAATTGTTCCAAGAGGTGGCTCATCATAGACGTGGATCTGGCATAACATCCTCTTTCCAAATACATCACTGTGCATATAGCACTGGCAGCATGATCTTGTTTTGCACATAGCTCCCTCTAGCACAACCCTATAAAACTTCCTTCTAGCCCTTGCCTCTTTTCAGGTAGTTCCTTCTCTGCTGTGCTGCTATTGCACCCTTACACCATATCTTCATACTTTCTTGAATAAATCCACCTTTCTTTACCTACAACTGTCTTGGTAAATACCTTTACCACCCATGACGTCAGCATCAGCCAGTTGCAGCTGTGACAACCAAACTTCTTTCAGTTTCAAGGTCAAAGTTCCAGAAGTGGCTCCTGACTCCAAGGGAGGCAAGAAATGCTGAAAGACAAGATATGAGATCACCCCACTCTTCAGGATAAACTAAAGGTTTGGAAACCTTCCATGGGATGGAAGAGCCCCAGTGTGGAAGTTATCACACTACAGTGGAGGATAAGTAACCATGCAGAGCTGGGAAGAAATATTTCCAGCATTTCTAAGAAAAAGGGGATGATCACAGTAGGAATGTAAGAGAGCCAACATCCAAATGAATGGCAAAATTCCCAATATTTTCAGATGTTATTTCAAATAAGGGAATGTTTCAATAGCCAATTAGTCCAGAGAAGACTGTGCAGGCTTAGAGGAAACCCAGACTCCTGGGAGATATTGGGAAGAGATTGAGTGTCAATTCCAATTCCATGGAAAATGATGTCTCGGCCTATTTTATTTAAAGTAGAAAGGACAGGGTACTTCAACTGAAAGCTAGATTATGTATGTGTAGAATGTTCAGTTACTTGCCATGGTTTAGCTTATAACTAGGCTGAAGGGAGGCCAGGCAGGGAAGCATGAGAACAGGTAGAAGAATCAATACCCTACAGTATTTCACCACCGGGTACGAGGAGCTTAGTTTAGGAAACGGCACCCTCATCTCTCTCTGGGAGCAGCAGTATGCCACAATGGGAAGAGCTCAGGCCATGCATGATCGGACAGTCTTGAGTTTGAATCCTATCCCTGCTATGCCTGTTATGTGACTTAATCTAATATCTGAGTCTTCCTTTCCTCATCTGTAAAGTACTTACATGATTGTTGTCAAGATTATCATGAATCTGTATAAAGCTCATGGCAGGTGTTCAGCCCTGACTTATTGTTATTCCACTGTGTCTAGCAGGGTGTCTTGTATCACACTAGGAGCTTAGTGTGATTTTTTGATAATAATATATTGTAGCCTTGAGCAAGACACATTTACCTTTCAGCATGGACTTGCCTTGACTTGTCCAGGTTCCCTTCACAGTTCCCGTCATTTCCTCCAGTCTCCTCTTACGGTTGCAGAGTGTCATGGTTGAGGGAGCAGGACCCAGCATTAGTCTATTTGGATTTGATTTCTGGCTCTTCCACTTCCAACCTATATGACTTAGGTAGGTTTCTTTGCCTCTTTTTATCTCATATTTCATATCTATATGATGGAGATTATAACAATCCTGAATCCTCTGAGAAGATCAAATGGGTATATGTGTGAAGCACTTACAAGAATGGTAAATGCTCAATAAATGTTACTTATTGTTGCTATGGACTTGCTTTAAAAACAATATTCAGCCAAAAGACACAATTTCTCTGACTTCAAAGCAGAGGAGTGCTAGAGAGGGGATGAGCATGTGCATCCCCTCCCACACTGTGCTTTAAAAGGCACTAGACTGATCTGAAACTGCCTCCTACTTGCAGAGCTATAAGGCGAACTGATTACTGTAACTGCTCAGAGTCTGACGGTGACCACACTGTAGTGGCTCATGGTAAACCACGTACTCCTGTTATTGTTCATGTTCGAAGAACGTGTCGCAGGCCAGGACTAAGCCTGTGCACCCCATTCTTCCCTGTCAGGCAGTCCAGGGCTGTATTCATGAAATGATCATTTATTTATTCACTCATTCAACAAATATGTATTGAGCGCTGACTTTGCCAGGCAGCAAGTGTGCAGTGATCATCTTGAGAAGATGTATTAGGGGAGGGTAGGAGCCAGTGGGAAGGGACAGGATCTCACTGATGCCCTTGTTCATACAATGGTAGTGAGTGGAGTGGAGGTGATTATAGGAAATGCAGCATCCTGGAAAAAACGTGGAGATTCATAAGAGAATTCTGGGAGGCTGAGTTTCTGCCTGACTGGGGGTCAGGGGTGAATCACTGATGATGTTTCCTGAGGCTTGCTTCCTCTCACGCAGACCAGTTTGTCTTCTGTTTTATTAAAGGTGGGACATATGCCAAGAGGGGAAGCGAGGTTTTAAGTACCTCTCAGAATAGAAAGTGGGATCGATACTTGGCTGAAGTCCGCTTTGGCTGATCTTCATTTGAGCCTCACTCTCACTGGCTGGGCTTCCATCCTGCCAGGGCGGCCTCAAGGTTACTGCTCTGTTTCATCACTTGCTTATGCTGTGAGTGTGTAATGGAAGAACTGGGTGTATGCATTCTTTCCATCTCACTCTTTCACACTTTGGTCCTCTTAAATTAAAGCTTTTGGTGCTCTTTTTTTTTTTTTTTTTTTTAAAGAAAGAAAACATCTGTTTTGAAATGTAAAATTCCTAAGGAAAACCCATACCTGTAATTTTATACCCGTATGTAAAATTTGCTAAATTTGTGATGAATGAAGCCCTCTCACACTCACTGTCTATTTGTCCTTACTACAACCTACATGGCCAGTAGGAACTGGCATCCATTCCCCATGGAGCACGGCTGTGTTGCAGCCTTATGCTGGGTAGAAACATCCTGCTACCATTCCAAAACACAGTACTCAGAAATGAAGGCTCCAAAAATAGGAGAGTCATGCCTTGAAATCACATTTCCTGCTTTCTACTCCCATTTTCTTACCACCACTCCAAGTAGTTGTTAGAACTTGTTAAAGAGAGAAGAGAGATAGATGCATGCCTGCATTATAACTATTGATTATGGGCCCAGTAAGAACACAGTGCTCTGAAGAGGGCTATCCAGTCTTATAAAACATCGTGGTGCCTCTTAGCTTTAGTGCATCCCTCTCAGACTCCTTTAAGATTATAGGACAAATGGTGGAGCTTCCCTTTCTCTCTTGCCTATGGATTATCCATCGTTTTGTGTTTCTCAGCTCAATTACTCTCAGTTAATTATCCTCTGATATTGATTTTTCTGTATCTATATTGATTAACTATTCTCTCTCTCTCCTCTATATAATATCACATCCTCTCTAAGGGCTGATTATCACCTGCACTTAAACTTATGCAGATCTCTCCTATCTTAAATGTTTTGCCATTGAGATTCCATCTACCCCTTCAGCTCGCTCTTTCCTCCCCTCTGCAGCCAAGCTTATAGAAACTATGCTGACTACCTCAGTGACTGTCCACTTATCTCTCTGCAGGCTGAATTTGATCCCTGCTATTTCGGCTCTAGTGTCTTTTCTGAGATCATCACTGATCTCAGAATTCAGTGGATGTTTTCTAGTCCTCATATCATCTGATCTCTCTTCAGCATCTGACTGTGAACTTGTGCCTTTCTTTGTCACATCTCTGCAGATTATGTAGCTTCCAATCCTCATACAGTACTACATGTATGTTTATTGAATGAAGTGATCATAATGGAAGCCAACTATGTGCCAGGTGCTTTCTTTAGAACTGGGCATTTTACCATATTTCAGTACCTTGGTCCTTGATAACAAGTTACATGTGTTTGTGGGTACACTTATGCAAGTTTAAAAAGAAATACATGCTGGACAATATGATAAAACCAAGATTTGATTGGCTGGTTTTTGTTTTTTTTTTTTGCTTTTAAAAGCTGCACACCTACATATTGGCCATGGGAAGCTTCCATGTCCCTTTTTATAAGAACAACATAGAGTCAACTTAGTCACCAAATAGAAGACTCTGATGTCACACCCTTTAGTCATCTCTCTCTGTTTCTCAACTGAAGATTCATAATCCCACTAAAATGACTTGATTTTTGAAATGGAAACTGTCACTATGGTATCCCAGATTATCAGAAGCAGAACATTTACCAGAAAATAACTCAAAGATTTGGAGCTTCAAAATTTCCCATTATTCGGGAGAAAATGGGAGATTTATAAAGAAACATATGGTTGTATGTTTATCATTTAAAACAGTTGTAAACTTGTACAAATGCTCCTCATCTTACCCTGGAGTTACTTCCTGATAGATTCATATGTTGAAAATATTGTTAAGTTAAAATGGATATTTTGTAGACATGTTGGAATGCAAAAACAGAAAATGCAGTATTGAAAAAATGCTGGCAACACGGTTCACTGTCAAGTATTGGTTGTTTACCATGGTGATTGTGTGGCTGACAGGGTGCTACAGCTTGCTGCCACTCCCCAGCATCGCCAGAGAGTTACTGTCTGCATGGAAACTGGAAAGATCAAAAACAAAAACTCAAAGTTTGATTTCCCCTGAATGCATATTGCTTTTGCACCATCATAAAGTTGAAAATCCTAAGTTGAATTATCATAAGTCAATGATTGTCTGTATTGCAAATTCAAAGAGTAGTTCATAAGACCTGTACCACACTGAGAATTGAAGTATGTGAGATAATGTATTTTAGAAAGCCTCTAGTGCATCTTTCTCATCCTGGAAATAAAAAAAAGGAAGCATAGATTTATGAAATGACTTGTCCACAGCCAGATAAATCATGAATGGTAGAGTTGAGCCTCACAGTTAGGTTTGTTGAGCATCAGTAAACAAATAAAAATGCAAATAAAGACTATAATAAGATATCTCATGCCACTTAGAATGGCTCGTCTATACCCAAAGGAATATAAATTATTCTACCATAAAGACTCATGCATGTGTACGTTTGTCACAGCACTGTTCACAATAGCAAAGACATGGACTCAATTTAAATGGCCACCAAGGGTAGACTAGCTAAAGAGAATGTGGTGCAGATACACTATGGAATACTACACAGCCATAAAAAAGAACAAGATCATATCCTTTCAGCAACATTGATGGATTTGGAGGCCATTATCCTTAGCAAGCTAACACAAGAACAGAAAACCAAATACTGCATGTTTTTACGTCTAAGAGGGAGCTAAGCAAAGAGAACATATGGACTCAATGAAGGGAACAGACACTGGGGCCTGCTTGAGGGTTAAGGGTGAGAGGAAGGAGAGGACCAAAGAACTACCTATCAGGCTCTATGCTTATCACCTGGGTGAAGAAATTATCTGTACACCAAACCCCTGTCACATGCAATTTACCTATGTAATAAACCTGCGCATATACCCCTCACCCTAAAATCAAAATTAAATAAAGAAAGGAGACCGAACCCCTAGGATGGGCTGCATGTTTACTATCTGTGCATGTACCACATTGTAGCTTTGTTGCGCATAGGAACATCTCAGCAAGCAGGCAGATCTATACGTATACTCCCTCCAAGCTCTGTGTATGACAAGGAAAGCAAAGACGGTCAGAGTTTTTTGCATATCCATTCTTCATTAAAATGAGACACTGGTGATCTTGGACAGAGTCATAGCGCTGCCCTATTGAGCATAGTTCACTGGCTGCCAGGGACGATCTTTGCAATGCCCTTTTTGGAAACTTCCATTTCTGTAGAAAGAAAGATAAATAATAGATTTTGAATTTTTGAGAAGCTCTATTTAGTTGCTGCCTTAGTGCCAGAAGTACTTTGGATTCGATGTCAAACATACCATTTTGGTAGCCCTTCCATCTTGCCTGGGCTCATATCACTTAGTTCCTTCATGTCTACTGCCTCCTGTTCATGCTCTATCTTCTCCACCTTAGTAGGAACTGATGAAGGGTTAGGCCAGGGCTTTCTTTGCCTTTGAACTATGTTAAATGACTCATTTTCAAGACACCAGACTCTAGCATCCTAAGAGCATTTTACCTTCCTTGTTTTAAAAAGGAGGTATGGGCATGGAGCAACTTGCATCCTCTTCCCACCTCACTCATCCCAGTTGCTGAGAACGGGTTTGGCCTGAGAGGACAGTGCAGCCAGACCACTGCTTTGCTTTCATTTCTGAGTCCTCCTTTATGTCCCACACCCACAAGACTCATGTTATCTGAGCAGCAAACAACTTTCCTATAAAGTAGTCAATGTCCTTGGCCCAAATATATGTTTTTCTACTCATTTAAATTTGATTACAAATGTAACTCTCTTCATCTCCCTCTTTGCCTCTAACTTCCTTGAAAGACTTTCTTAATATCAAGGAGAGCCTGTGGCTATAAGCTTTACCAGGCAGGGCAAGGCTTCGTTTCATCTCTATCATTATGCCTCTATCAGGGGATTGCCAGTCAATCAGCCATTATTTATAGCATCTGTTGCCAAAATTCTATATAAATTAGGCCATTATTTTGTACCCATACCTTTTACGAATGTATTTGCAACTAAATAAATGTCACAGTTATTTGGTACCTGTGGGGATAGAAAGGAAGAGCTATGTATTTAATTTGTGTATGATAAAACTTAAGTAACAGAACCCAAGTTATTAAAATCAGTGCCATAGTTTCTTCTAAAATCATTGCCATAGGAAAGATTGAAGAATAAAAGTACAAATAGATTGAATAAAAAAATAATGCATTTCATAATAAAGGAATATTCAAAGTCTCCTGATGTAACCTGTATTTGGCCTAATCCCCTATTCAGTAATTTCCAGAATGAGGATTTCATGGTCTGGGAAGGTCTTTACTTAGGCAAGAATAATTCCACTGTTTGTCCACCTGGTCTTAAAGGACAACACTGCAGAGTATTTGCACTCAAGTGATTTTCTGTTGCAAGGACTGAACAAAAAATATGGTGTCATTGAGAATGTAGGCTTAGGATTCTGCAGTTTGAATTCAAATCCTGGTTTTGTCTATTATTCAAGGTATATGATAGAAAGTTAGTCAAACTCTGAATTTGCTCTCCTCACCTATTTTCATGGTGTGATGATGTGAGAGCCAAAGGAGAGGTTATATATAATGGCATAGATAAGTTCCTGACTAGAATGGGTGCTTAATAAATGCTAGCTTCTATTGCAAGGCAGCATAACATTGTGGATTTCCTGATCAAGTTACTTTATCTAGAATGCTTTATGATAATAATTCTCTTACTACACTGCTGATTTGGGAATTTACCTTGTGTGTGTGCTCGCGTGTGTGTATGTGTATATGTGCATATGTACACACACACACAGCAAAATCTTCACTCTTCTGCAGCTGTCTCTTAGTAACTGCATCTCATCCGGACAATAGCCAAGAACCTTGAACCTTGTGTAATCAGCCTGCGCATAGGCACAGTGGATGTGGCAAAACTTGTGGACTAAAGCTTAAGTCTTTTTCTCAGATTAGGGCCCCTCTGGTGCTCATCCACTTGTACTAGCAGATAGAAGTGGCATCTTATTCATCTTTCATTCTCTATAGCATTACATGCATTTTCTGGAATATTGTTTGGCTTCCATGTATTTGTTGAATTAACATAAATTATAGCTTGAGATTTGGTTTCCCATGGAAGAATGAAAACCAAAATTGGAAAGAAATATGTCATTTTTAGAAGCAGGTACATTGACAGCAATGAAAAGTTACCACTAGCAGTTCTAATTTTAAATATCTTGTTCTAACACAAATGAACCAAGCAGACACAAGTACCCAATAGGGCTCTTTAGTTCAGGGACAAATACCATAATATACTTTAGAAGGCTTGAGGGCATCAACAGTGGACAGCACCATGCCTAATACTCCTAATAGAAATTCTCAGGTGGTAGGAAAACGCGAAGTCATGTTCAATCTTTGGAAGATTCATATTTCAAATGTCTTTATCTAAAGCATATGATGTACGTATGTGCTGAAATTTTCTGGAACTCACAAGTTTCAGGGTGCAAAAGAGGTCATAGTAATATAAGCTGAAATTTCCCAGGCTTATAGATAGACCTGCAGAATATTGAACCTTTGGCTCACTAAAATATTACCCTCCTATGAATTTCTAGAAGTCCCTGGGGAGTAAGTTAAAGTTCTCAAAAAATAAAAAAAAAGAAACAAAAACCAAAGTCTGCTCTTGTTGGGTACAGCACTTACTTTGTCTATCGCTGCAGTTTTTCTACTTATTGCTGTTTCCCTGCTGGGTCCTGTAGTCTCTGCAGGTCTCCAGTGTCCTCTGGGAACTTAAAGCTCCCTCAGGCACAGTGTGATACCATATTTCTGTTGAGGACTCCATGAGTACACTTGAGTCTTCAAGACACGGAGACTGCTCTGTAATGCATGGTCAAGGGTGTCCATCTCCCTCAGCACTCCAGCAATGCATGTAGTTCCCAAACTTGTACAGAATTTTAATCAAAAACATTTTCATATTTTACTTATAACCCCTCTGTTTTTTAAAAAGATCTAGATCTGAGCCCAGTGAGGACTGAGCCAGAAGACAAATCCTAGCAATCGTCACTGTGCTATAATTAGACCCAACCTTCCTCTTGATGATTCAGAATTTGCTTATTGACTCAGTCTCAGGCTTTTTCTTTCCCTTAGGATTAATCTCAAAAGATTCCTCATTCTTCATAAAAATAGCCATCTCTCAGGCTGCCCTATAGGTTTACCAACATACTCAGTTAAATGGGAATTCTTTTATTTCCTCCTTCCTCCTTCCCCTCTCTCCTTTCAAATTTTTTTCAAAAAATATTTTATGAACACATACTGGATGCCAGGTACTATTCTGGGTGGTAAGATCATGACAATGAGCAGAACGCATATTGTCTGGTCTTTCAGAGAGTATTGTGGGAGAAACATAACAATAAACAATGAAATATATGGGGGTCTGTATTGCGGGTACATATTGCAAATTTTTAAATCTTTATATTGTTTTGGTGCCTCAGCATCCCCACAAGCAGGCTGTGAACACCTTGCCTGGGTGTCCAGGTGCACCGGTGTGATGGGGCTGTTCTTTTCCAAAAGGGCCCCTTTTTGTCCACTCCTGAATGGGACCTAATGACATTCAACCATGCCAATGAAATCCCCTTGTGCCTTTTGCTTGTGGACTCCATTCTGACCCCCAATAAAGCCACTTGCCCACAGGTCCTCACTTTTCCCTCTTCAGCTCCCCATCTGCTCAGTTGAGCTCACTCCGTGGGAGCTTCTCGCAAGTGGCCCCTGCCATGGCATGGCGTGACTCCCTCCTCTAGAACCTGTGAGTGTAATCAATCCTTTCATTTCATATGCCTCTCTGAGTGTAATTTTTATGACTATTTTGAAATGATCCTTAAAGACTCCAAGAAGGGCACTTACTTCTCCATTTACAACAAAGGATACTATCTAGACAAAAAAGTCATAAAGACTTCCTAGATCAGGTGCTATTTCAGCAGCACCATTAATAAGGAAAGGCAATAAGGCAACAGGTATCTCAGGAAAGATGATTCTTCTAGGAGAGAGCAGTAAGTTCAAGATCCCTGATGCAGGAACATGGCTGGACTGTTCGAGGAACATCAAGGAGGTTAGATTTATTGAAACTGAGGGAGTGAAATGGAGAAAGAGCTAGAAGAAGAGGTCTGAAGGTTACCCAGGGTGAAAACTCAAGTGGCTCAATGTATAACTTGGTGGGACGTCACTATAAATATAGATTAAAAAACTGTTGTGAGGTCTTGAGCAGAAGATTCACAAATCTCACTTGCCTTCTAAAAGGACCACTCTTTCTGCTGTGTGGAGAATTGATTATGGGAGGGAAAGTGTGGAAGGAAAAGGACAAGTAAGGAAGCTATTCTAAAAATTCAGATGAGAGGTGATGGTAGCTTGATTTAAGTGACGAAAGTGGACAGAGGTGAGAAGCGATCTATTTTTGCATATAATTTGAATGTAATCAAATGCAGAATTACTTTAGAAATGAAATATTTTAACGGATAAGAGAAAAGCAGGTGATTCAAGAGTGATTTTGTTGTTGTTGGCTGTAGATTGGAATTTTGTCTGCTGAGGTAGGGGATATTGGAGAGCAACAGGCAGAAACAAGTAGAATCCAAGCTGGGGGCTTGGACATGTTAAATCTGGGGCATTTGTCAGATATTTAAACAGAGATCTGTTAATTTGCTGGGGCTGCTGGAACAAGGTAATACAAATTTTCTGGGTGGCTTAAGCAACAGAAACTTACTGCCTCACAGTGCTGGAGGCTAGATATCTGAGATTGAGGTGCTGACATAATTCCTTCTAACATCCGTGATGGATTTCTTCCTGGTCTCTCCCCTCGCCTTGTAGGTGGCTGTTTTCTCTCTGTCTTTTCATATCATCTTCTCTCAATGTGTGTCTGTGTTCAAATTTCCTCTTCTTGTAAGTATACCAATTATATTGGATTAGGACTCACACTAATAATCTCATTTTAACTCAATTGTTTCTATAAAGATTTTCTATTTAAGTAATGTCATATTCTGAAGTACTAAGTGTTGGAAACATGGATTTTGGGGGGACATGATTCAATCTATAATAGATGTCAAGTAAGCAGCTAGATAGATGAGTATGAAGTCCAGGGAGAGGTTGCAGATAAGATGTGTATTAGCTTTCATCTGCACATAGATTGTATTGGAAGCCCTGAGGCTGGGTGAGAAAAGTGGAGATAGAGAAGATATCTTCAGACACTCCAGTGTTTAGAGGTGGATAATTATGACTACACTCACTCTGAATTTCTAGTTACATTAATTTGCATAAATTCTAATTTTACCTTAAACTATTGGGTCTGGGACTTTCTGGGTCATGCAGAGTTCAAGCCAATGAGCCCTTTCTCAGAAGAGAGGGGCACTTTATGCTGTGGTAAAATCAGAGCAGACACTACTTAGATAGAGAATAAGGTTCTGATGGACTCTGATGCCAGCGGCTGCTGCTTTCTTAAAAAGTTCACTTCTGGGCAGTTTTAGGATGTCCTCAAAGAACATAAAGCTCATTTTAAAGTACATTAAGAAATTTGCCTGGACTGAATAATAGCCTTGATAGAAAAGGAAGCAGGAGACTTGTTTCGGACCTGGAACTTCCACAATGCCCCAGAAATGAACTAAAAAATGTAGCGCTTTTCTTTTCATCTTTTGTTACTTAGTGACACAAAACAGACCATTTTGCTTGTTTTGGGAGTTCAGAATATCTGCAAATCATGTCTTGGCCATATTCCTGAAAAGGATGTCTTCATTCAGCAGACATTTGCCGAGTGCCCTCAGCAAATTGTGATTCTGGGTAGTATGACTATACGTCTAGCCTAAGGGGGATAATGGGATGGTTTTGCATTCTGGGATGATTGTTAACACAAATAGCATATGATGATAGGAAGTGCATGGAGCTGAGGCATGAAAATTCTCTTCTGAGACCTGACTCCAATCTTGTACATGACCATGGACAATTCACTTATGCCTGCACTTACCCAACAGATGAGGAACGTGGACTTGGATGACCTCAGAGATTCCTCTTAAATCTAATATTCTATAGTCTTATGACTTAAAAAAATTGCCTCCAATTTTTAAAAGCTATTGCTACTTCCAGGGAACCAGACATTTGGCCTAGTTCTCTGACTTGATGTTGGCCCTGGAATGACATTCTGAGTGGGAAGACAGAGTGTTCCTGTTAGCAAAATAACAAGAAAGTTTCAAAAACAAATCCTCAACACTCCAAACCTTGTCTCCGGTGTAACTTTTTGCTTTTGCTCTTCTACACCCACCTTGTACTTGGTGACTCACATTCCATTAAAATATGTTTAGAGTGATCTTTAAGAGTGTTAGACTTCAAAGTGTTCAACTTTCTTGAGAAATATATTTAAAACTATTAGCTTTGATCTCATCCTCAGCCTTCACTTGAGGCCGTTTTGCTTTTGTTTGAGTGCAGTTGGAGGGCTCCTTGCTACCTTCTCTCTTCAGATTGACATGCAGATGTGTGACTGTGTACGTGGAAGGCTACCAGGGAGTACTCTTGTCCGCTTGGTGATGATGAGGCCTCACTGTCAACTAAGACAACACCTTTAACGGCTGCTTAGAATCTAAAGTTCTCCCGGGCTTTGGTTTTTCAGTAACACCACTGGGTACCTTCTGTTGCTACCGTTCTGGTCATACCCATTACCAGCACAGAAAACCACTGGACTGGTAGCAAACACACACTCATGCCTCCCAGGCCAAATTCCCCTTTCTTCACCTGCAGTCATCATTTGCAAACTCTCTTTGGATGAGGCTGTAACTTTTCATTTGCTCTTATCAGTTCATTAAATTTGAGTTCTGAAAAGGCTAAAGCTGGCGGTGAACTTAGAGATAATTCGAGCCATGAGAAAACACGTCTAGAAGTAAAGCAAGTTGATTCAAGATTGTTCTGACGCAGGGTGATGCCAGGAAACGAAACAGGCTTAGAGCTGGGGTCATTCTCCTTTGCCACATTTCTCTCAGTGTAGCCTTAAGCAAGAGGATGAGAACAGCCTGGGGCATAGCCACATATTGCTGCCCAGTGAGTTCAACAATTCTTTTCTCCTAAATGGGATTCTTTCAGGTTCCACTCAAATATCCATACTTTGGATATTTATTTTTAAACCCTGAGGACTAATTATAATTTTAAATAACTCTTGCATATGATGAAGTTGAAGAGGAGGGTTTTATGTTGAAGCATGAGTTTCCTTGTGTTCTTTCGTTGTTGCACAGGGCTCTGCATAGCTTCTGGGGGTATTTGCAAGCCAAGTTGTTTTCTAAAGATAAATGAAATTGACCCAGAAAGAGTAGGAATGTGAATCTGCCTCAGTGTCAGGGTCCAGTGCCTGTAGATCTTTCTGTCACAGGTGCCCACCTAACAATGTAGCACTGAGATTTGTTTCAAGAGTCTAATTCACAAAGGAGATCAATTTATTGTGAGACCCTTCTTTTTAGTTTAGAATTTGGCTCAGAAGCCTCTATGAATCCTCCACCTTTGCCTTCCATATCACTTCATCACGGGCTTCCATAGTTTTGTGCTCTTTCCTCTATTACAGAACTTACCAACAGGCCATAAATATGTCTATGTATTTATCTTCTCCCCTGATATTGTGTGGCTTTTCTTTTTTTTTGACAGAGTTTTGCTGTTGTTACCCAGGCTGGAATGCAGTGGTGTGATCTCCGCTCATTGCAACCTCTACCTCCCAGGTTCAAGCAATTCTTCTGCCTCAGCCTCAAGAGTAGCTGGGACTATAGGCGCCCGCCAATTCACCATGCCTGGCTAATTTTTTGCATTTTCAGTAGAGATGGGGTTTCACCATGTAGACCAGGATGGTCTCCAACTCCTGACCTCAGGTGATCCACCCGTCTCAGCCTCCCAAAGTGCTGATATTACATGTGTGAGCCAACGTGCTCGGCCTAATCTGTGGCTTTTTGAGGTCAGGGCTCAGTTTCTTTTTTGTAGCCCCAGAGTGCTTATTAGCATAGTGCTTGAGAAGTAGTCTATGATTAAATCAGCAAATGCATAGTTGTGTAGAGCAAGTGGTAGCTGTTTTTTTTTTGGAATCAGATGTCAAGACAAGATTACTACAGAAAACATCTGGAAGAGAAAATGGGGAGGGAGTCGAATCTGGAAAGTGTGGGAGAGAAGTTGGCCTGTGATCTTGAGTGAAGGGGTGAATATGGGGTGAAGTCTAAGGATCAGGGGTAAAGGCATTGGAGAGTCCTCAAGCTAACTATAACCACCCAAACAGTCCTAGATCTCCCTAGATTGGGCTGGTATCTCTGCTGCTCTCAGGCATTGGCTAGCGACAGCCAGTGGGGAGTGTGGCCTTGGTGCAGCCTTGGGGATGGACTTCAGAGTGCAGCACTTGGGGCCCTTAGTTAATTGTTCTCCCTTTAATTGGAGGTCTGGAGGGGACATTTTTATGGTCGAGGCACATATGGAAGATTTTTACCTGTGTTTCTAGTACCTCCTTAGGTAGACAGGAGTTTTCTGGAATGCTGGGAAGCTGGAAGCAGAGAAATTGTTAGAAGATTCCCAGACACTGGTTCTGTTTTCTCTGCCCAGTTGAGGATGTGGTTTTACTGGTGCTATTTGTGTCAAAAAAAAACCAAGAAATCCTGGTGAACAAAAATATAAATGAATGTAAATATAAATAAATATAAATATAAATGGGAAGACAACTGATGGCTCATGTAAGCTGCTCAGGCAGGGTGGCATCTGCCTGTGGCTAAGGCAGGAGTGTTGCAAGAAATATGGTTTCTTTCTTAGTCCTAGAAGAGCCTCACCTGTCACCGGAGGCAGTTCGCTCTGTTGGAAACAGCAGGTGAAAGAAAAGCTTTCATAAAATGTGGGCATGCAGCATCTGCTCTGTGTGGTCCTGTGGCAGCATTTCTTTGATTAGTTCTGAGTTCTTGGCTCAGTAAATTGGGAACTGAAGCCTGTGCATGTCGGGTGGGCTCCTTCCTCAGTCTCTCCCACCTGCATGGCTGCTGTTCCTTTGGTGTTAGTCTCTGTCTTTCATGTGCTTTCATTCTGCCAATTCTGTCTGGTCCTCATTTTTTTCATCTTGGCTGACGTCCATGCATTTGATATTCAGGTCTGGTTTTATAGTTTACTCACATGAGTGCAGGGCTTTGAACATTAAAGATTTCCCTAGATGATAAAAGCCATGAGGCCATTTGTGAACTCATTCCATTTTTGTAAGTTACATCTATGCATTTGTTATTTCACTTCATCGTAATACATAAGTGTTAACTGTTCCATTTTTCTTTCTGAGTGGTTCAGTGGATGCTATGAACTCTGCTTATGATTTCAGGTGTTACTTTAGTCAAGTGCACTGAGCACCCACTATGGGTCAGGTGGTGTCCTAGGCCCCCTGAGAGACTCAGAAATACATCTCACTGGGCCCTGCTGCAGAAGAACTCACAGTTAATGATTTTATGGCATGGATTTCCAGCCCATTCGGGCAAAGTAAATGTTAAGGGAGGGAAAGAAGATACCACGGACTCAGAATGGGCAGTCAGAGTGTGGCTGATGAGGAGGAGGAATTTAAGGTGGCCTTTATGGAGGAGTAAGACTTGAATGACTGGTAGTGAGGATAAGCAAGCCACCCAGGGAGTCCCAGTGTGACAATATTGCAAGAGCAGCCTGGGAAGAAGTCTGGGGCCAAGCGGTAGTGTTTAGAAATCACTTGGAGGCCCCTGAACCCAGATCTGCTGACCCCTGAAGCCTTTCTCTTATAGTGGTTGCCTCTGCAAATGACTTCTGTTTTGTTTGCTTGCTATTTATATTTGAGATTTTGCACATGGTGGCTGATTTTGATGCTTGCCTTTTAAAGAAGTACTTTCGTTATTAGTAGATTCACTTTTTAGTGATCCGGCCAGCAGAGACACCTGTTCACAGGCAAGTGGAGAATGATAGGTACCTCAGTTTGTTCTTTTTCTCAAAAATGCAGTCTTAGTAACACTAGGAATTATAAGCAGTGCATTAATTTAAAACAAGACACAAGAAATAACATTTGATGAAGGAACAAAGAAGAAATAAATGTTAATAATAAGTTAAGATTCCCTCTCGTATATTTAAACTATTTTTCCATTTCTCAGTCTTCCCAAGACTTCCTTTCCCAGGGTCATGTGCATTAGGCCTCTGGAATCTGAAGCAGAGCTAGTCATGGAGACTGCTGAGAACATGGTGTGATAAAGTCTCACGTAATTTATGCTCGATGAAGCTTCTGGCTCAAGCTGCACAAGATCTAGCTCATTCAGAGACAGTGTGGTACAATGGTTAGGGTCAAGGACTGGCCCTGCCACTTAACAAGCTGTGCATTTTGAACCAAATTATTTAATATTTTGGAGGCTCAGTATTCTTCTCCATTGATCAGGAAGAGTAATCATACCTACACCATAAGTCTGTCCTGAAGACTAAATCGTTGATTATATACATATGCACATACAGTGTTCATCACAGTCTCTGGCACATTGTAAACATTTCATAAACACCATCTACATTAATAACATTATTTTTACCTAGACTTGACTTCCTTTGCAGTGAGGAATAAACTTTTTCGAGCTTCTGCCTTGCCCAGGGAGCTGCTGGCAAGTTCTTGGAGGGGCCGACGCTCCCATTTCCCATGCCCAGGGTGATAAAGGACCACACCAGTAAGCAGAAGGAAGCCATGTTCCTAGGGAGAGGGATCATTTGCAGGCCAGGCACAGTGCCTTGAAATAACTTGGTGAGATTTTTCTCATGCATTTTTCAGAAAATAAAAGCTCATAACTACATACAATTGTTTAATCAAGTAAGAGAAGCCTAGAAACATATTATATCATATGTAAAACATGTATGAGCTGTCATATTAAGGTCAAAATAAGCAATAGATATATAATGTTATATATTATAGAAATTCTAATTTTTATTTCATAAATCTTGAGTAAGCACTTAGAAAATGAGATTTACAAACAGTCACTGCCTCCCTGAATTATTACTGGTAAGATCTCATTAAAACCTTACCTTAATAGACTGTGTGTGTGTGTGTGTGTGTGTGTGTGTGTGTGTGTGTGTGAGAGAGAGAGAGAGAGAGAGAAACAGAGAGAGAGAGAGGAAAAAAAACAGTTGTATGCAAGGAAGGGTATTATGTTTGTCACATAGCTAGTAAATGTAAAACTTATTAGCTGTGATCTGGTTAGCTATGTGCTCCATGCCTACTGAAGGACTGAGTTCCTTGTCTTCTCCAACTCTTCACAGATTTGCCCTTGAAACTCAAGTCTAGCTTTGGACAGGGAATTTCTTTTCAGACACAGTTTCCTTAGAGTAAGAAGAACTTAACTAGTCTGTGGCCTCAATTGTGCCATTGCAGTTTACTTACAGTATGAATCATAAGAACTAACAGTCAAAGGCAACTCGCTTCACACAGTCTCAATTTCTCTGGAACCCTTAGTTTCAGATTTTTCTTTCATCAAAATTTATTCGGTTTATTGCTCCATTGAGACCTTGCCATTTATTGAATGTTTGTGGTATCAGAGAATCTCTGCAGATCAAAATGTTCTCTGATGGCTTTGTTGTTCTCAACCTAAAATTATTATGTTGAGAATCAGAAAGTGTTCAAAATGAATTACTTAAGTCATTCCCTATTCTCAAAGAGCTTACTTTCTAGTTTGGGATACAGGATACATAAATGTTAGAATCAATATTCCATGAGCACTTTCTATGTGATAGACACTCTTCTAGCTGCTACAGGTACAAATGCCTCTAATGTTCAGAAGGATCATATAATGTAGATACTATTATTAGCATCTCAGTTTTATAGACAAGTAACTTGAAATACAGAGATATTAAGTAACTTGTTCAAGATCACATGGGCAGTAAAATGCTAGAAATAGGATTTAAACCTGAGGAAACTTCATGTCCGAGTGCACACTCTTAACCCTCGTATTACTGTGCTGCCTTTCCTTAAGCAAGTCTAAGTCACATTACAGAGTGAGTGCATAATAATTGCTGTCGATTGAAAGGTGCTGAAAATCTGATTTAGATGAGTGCAGAAAGAGAAGAGCTGAAATAATAATTCTTCACATCTGCAGAGGTTGATATAATACAAGAGATTTCCACCTCCATTATCCCTTTAATTAATCTATTCCCAGATGGGAGCTACTCAAGTGAGAATCCCACAAGTACACTTAAAACACCTCTCTGGCTTTCTGAGAAATTATAGTGTTTCAGCGATCTGTAGTTTAGAGAACCAGGCATCCAAGCAGCTTCAGCTGTGTTGGGAGCAATGCTTTACTGTTTCTTGATTTCTTCTTGGTTAAGTAGACCCAATACCAGGATGTAGAGAAGGTAATTAAACTGCCGAAAGAAGATCATTGAAATTCCACAATAGAAACCTAAGAGACATACATATGTATGTTACCAATATCAAAATGTCTAATAGTTTTCTCTCTTTGAATCTGGTATGATAATATTTCTAAAACCTATTCAATTTCTGGGCTCAGTCTGAGAATTTTCTATGTCTTACAAATCCTACTTCCAAAACACATCTATCTTGATTCTCTTTTTCCTCCCCATTGAGCCCTTATTATGTGGGAAGACCAAGACACAACTGCACTGTTTTCCTCTTGTTCTCAACAGAAACTTCTTCCAAGCCAACTTGAACATACAGAACAAGATTCGTTTCCTCTGAGTCCCAAATACATCAAATATGACATCTTTATATAAACATTTTTGATGAATTTAAATACAAACTCCATGGCATATCAGAGCTTATGTTTTATTGTCTTCTACAGAGGGGCTCTTCTTGAGCTCTGCAGAACTTCCTCCCATGTGAAATAGATCCCATGTGTCCCCTGTGGCTGAAACACCATTCATTCTACTTCCAGTCCCAGAAATTACATTAATTCACCAGGCCCATTTCAAATGTAACTTTCCTTATTACTCTTCCAAACAGGTATACTCTTTTTCTCCATGGAGCCTGCATGTCACATTCTATGTTTCACTGCTGTGACACTTTTGAGTTTTGCTTGTGTGTGTTTTTTTGAGGAATTGTAATGTTCTTACCCCTTCTTTAAGATACTGAGCTCCTGGCAACGTTGTTACTCTACCTTTTCCTGTGGCACTGAGCACAAAAAACTTTCACTAAATAATTGCCAAGACACTCTCAATTTTCTTTTCTGCACACTGCATGATGACTTCTGTTTCTGAGAAAGTTTTAAAATGTAAGACATTTGCCAGTATTTTTTTTTTTGCATATAACAAGAATTTGCATATGAAACACAGGTTCCTCATATACTATCTTAACTGAACACACAGATAGGTGCATCTGTAAAATTAATAAGTCTCCCTGGGACCTGAAGGACAGGAAGAAAACTGCAAGGATGCATAGTATCATCACAAAAGTGAGGACTTTTAACTCAGATCTTGCAGGACAGGCTGACTGTGAGCATCTCTTTTGATGAAAGAATACCTGCTTTACTTGCAGATGATGTGAAGGTTACCCACCAAAATGCTCATGAATACTTAACACAGTAGACATGTCCACTATTAGCGTAACAGTGTACCCTCACAACCTATTAAACTCAGCTCTTTCTTTATGAAGCTAAATTAACACAGTTTTCAGTTTTGTCTTATTTTTAAAAAGCAATCATTTGAAGCCTGTATTATTATTTTTGTTGTTGTGGCTCAAGAAGGGAGCTTTAAAATAGTCTTCTTCTTGGATTCACTGCGTGGCAGCATTCCAGTTTCTTAGGCCATTTATGGATTAAGCCGTAGATCATGTGGAAGTATTTTCTGAAAGCTAGCTTGGGGGCAGCAATAAACTGCATTTTATGGTGTAGGCCGATACATGTGATTTTTTTCTGTGCCGATCTGAATTGCTTTTGTCTTCCCAATTTTGTGGCAGAGTTAAGTACAAGCACAAAAGAATGCTTGAAATGCAGTGATTACTTGGGAAATAGAGTTGAGCCTGTCATAGATTCTGGAAGCAGGTAAATAAGAGTAGAATCAGTGTATAAACTTGTAAGAGGTATGCTATCTCATAAAGGTTATGTTGTACATTTTTAAGTTGGGGTAATAAGAATAATATTTACTACATAGCATGATTGTGAGCACTAAATGAGATATGGTATACAAGTTAGGATGAAGCTTAGATAATGTGTGTGTATATATATACATACACACACATATGTATATATATGTGTATATATATTATTTTAATGTCAGTGTTAAATAAATGATGGTAAATCTATATTATAGTACATCATACAGCATTTAAATAATACTGGAGAAAAATATTTAATGACACAGATATGTGCAAGTAGAGAAGCAGGTTACAAAATTGTATAACCTGTTTTGGTAAAAATATATAAATCAGCTAAATATATATATACATATATATGTGTATATATATGTACATACACACACACACACACACTTTTTAAAACCAATTATTGAAGGGTTTATATAGGTTAGTAACAATCTGAGAGGTCAAGACAAGGGCATGTGCCTCAGAAAGTCATGATCAGAACTGATTCATTCATGTCCAATATTGTTTGAGTTACTCATCTCTTTACTTTCTGGTGTGTCTTTCTATGATCTATAATTCGGATGAATTTTCTGTCTGACCTGTGATGTCTACCTAGCCCCGTTTAACATTTTTTATCTTTTCTTTTCATTTCTAAGGATTTGAATAGACAGAGAGAGGTGAAGGCTGTGCTAAAATCACCATCCTTTTTTTTTGAGATGGAGTCTAGCTCTGTCACCCAGGCTGGGGTGCAGTGGCATGATCTAGACTCACCGCAACCTCTGTCTCCCAGGTTCAAGCGTAAATCACCATCTTTAATCCAAAATCGATCATTTGTGTTTGTGTAATTTGGCCTGATGGTGTTAATTCTGTATTGGAAATTTTACTGAATCCTACCTATAGCTTCAAGTAAATGGGTAGATTTATTTATTTCAAGAAGCATCAGCTTTTCATTCACAAACAAGAGCAAAGAAGACATAATCTGAACTTTTCTGACTCTGGATTTCCCTGCACAGAACAACACATTTTGACAGAAGTGGTTGCACTGATAAGCACTCCCTGCAATGTCCAGGATCATGATAAGGATGACACACTGTCCCCAGATATTTGTTCTTCCTCATCTACATTGTAGAATGGCTACTGGGAAGTTGCTGCCAAGTCCAGAATTGTAGCTCTGCCAACCTACTCCCACCTCCGTGTGCAGCCACATGACTGACAAATATGAGCAAAAATAGTCTATGTCTCTTCCAGACCTGATCCATCAATGCAAGCATTTACGCTTTTTCTCTTCTAGTTGCCCACGATAAAGAGGATGACCTTGGGGAACCACATATTCATGACAGAAGATTCTCTCAAAGTCTGGATTCTTGAATGATTGCCTGGATCAGGGACACTCCCTGGACCATTACACTAGCCTAAAGCTGTTACAAACATCTGTTCTAATTGAGCCAATATTCATTATAAGGTTTGTTTGCTATAGCAGTCTGCCCATCCTAACTAATATACTGGAAATTGATATTTTACTTTTATAATGTTTTTTTCAAGCTATGAACACAATGTTGAATTTTCTTTCATGTAATAAAGGAAAAAAATAATGAACAAGCTCCAATATCACACTGAGTACTACAATTTAGGAGTTATATACTTGGTTATCTATGACTTTACTAGCGGCTCCCACAAAAGTCCTTAAGGAGTTTTCTGGACTTCTTTCATCTTAGAAAATCTTTTGATCAAAGTTCTTAAACATATATTTAAAGTGGGTTAATGATAGGCAAACATAAATCTTTTGAAAGTAATTTCCTATTTTTCTCACTGAAAAAATTACCGCCGGATGTGGAAGAGATTGGAACATAGTCAAAGGACATAGTAAGAAATGACCTTGAATAGCAAATTTCACTTCTTTCATCAACCTTCCCTCCTAGCTTTAGTGAGATATTTAATTTTACAAGGAACTATTTTGTGCACTAAAGTGGAATGCATAATTTAAGCTCCCTAAGAAATTATTTCAGCATTTTTTTTTTGTTTTAGTTCTTAGGACGACTGCCAAGACTTGAAATAAGCATTATAGAGTCTGCATAATATTAAGGGAAAATTTAGGAATGGGCTATATGATTACATTTCCAGTTTTAATTTTTTAATAAAGTAGAGAAATGAGAATACCTTACTTTCTTCATTGTGTCAGTTCTGAAAAGAAACAGGCACTGTGATCCTTTAAAGATGAGACATGTCATTTATGGAGTCCTAGGGGATACTTGGGTTATTTGCCAAGCTTTTTCTTGGGATTAATCTGAATTCTAATTTTAAATATTATGATTTTTAGTTGTTCTGCATATTCTGAACTTCTTTATCTTTCTGAAAAATAGTGGTCAGATTTTCTTCCATCCTTCAAAATCCAGCTTAGGTATCATCTCTTATCCACAGCCCTTCCAGGTGTTCGTTTCCACCTTCTGAATCACTTCCTGCTCAATCTCACCTCTGTATTTTGCAAACGTTGACTGATACTTTTGCTATGCCATGTTTTTTGCTGGTATGTCTCTCAGGATGGAGAGATCATTGAGACAGAAGCACTATCTCATTTCTGGAAGCAGATGACTGCCTGCAGTTTAGGAAGGTGGAAGGCAATAAATATTTGTGAAATTCAATTAAGTTGAATCAGCAGATCTTTTAGTTTAAATTCAGTCTTTTCCAAGGGTACTGTCTAGTTAAATGTGGTTAAATGCTTCATGAGGAATTAAAATTCCTGATATGAACTTTAATATGCATCTTTTATATCAGCATTAACACTTTAAATACAGGCTTGATGAATAAATAAATCAACTGTGTTGAGTAAAAAATGTGTTTAATAAGGAGCTGTAATTTTATCAAGGACATAAGTGGGTAGCTGGAAACAATTTCATAACAAATAACCAGAAACATGGAATCTTCCCATATACTAAAAAGTTGCAGAATGATTCACATAGAAACTACATATAATTATTTCAGCTATTAAATTTTTTAAAAATCTGGAGCAATTTCTATTTAGAGAGCAATGTATAGCAGGGAGACATTTGTGTGCCTAGATGAAATAGATACATAATTGTTCTCATCTAAATCATTTTAGATCATATGACTTAACTCTTTTCAGCTCAGAATGAAAAGTGGTATTGAAAATACCAGAGGTTATAAGAATTAATCACTTTTAAAAGCCCAACTTTATGTTTGATGTCTCAAGGTTTTTAAAGTAAGTTTTAGAATAAATTATTAAGAAATTGAATGTCGTCACCAGGCAAACCATTGTTCCCCTTCCAGCCTTGTCCTGGCTTTTTGGCTCATGACTCAACTTCCCAGAAGCCCAGTTAACACATCTGTAAAATAGTCATAATCTATACATTGCAGGGCTGTTTTTAGAATAAACAAGATAGTATGTGTGAAACATCTTGCCCCATGGTCATCTGCTGTCTGTGTTTAGAAAATGGCAATCACTACAACAGATGTACAGAAATAGATAATGTTGGATACTTGTTAGGGGAAAGGACACCAACAAGAATTAACACATATTTTTACCCAGCATTAAGAAGAAAAATCTGAGGATAACGTGAGAGGTATGTGGGTTTATTCTAGTAACTCTGAATGGTGTTAATCCAGTGCACATTATTGTAGTACAGTTTCACTTACACCATGGAAACATCTCTACTCTTATTCCCCATGACTTGTAAAGGGGTTATTTTACACCAAACCCACATGCAGATGCTCTGACCAATAAGCACTGTTTTTAAAGTCCGCAGCACCTTCATTGGCCACACCCTTGTTGTAACTCACCTGATAAAAGAATGAACAAATGGTTTTTATTGTTTTAAAGTTGTTGAGTGACAAATGGTCCCAGTTTGCCAGGTACAGGAAGGGATCCCTGGGACACAAGACTTTCAAGTGCTAAAAGTGGAAAAGTCCTGGGAAAATTGAATGAGTTGGTCTTCCACAAGGGGATTTATATTAGTCTATAAAGCACCCAGACTTGTGGGGGTTGAAAGGTCAGGGGAGATTTGGCCATTTAAAGTTTTGTAAGGCAGGCACCAAGGGCTTATGGCCTAGTTCCCTACTTTTTGCTAATGGTGATCTCTAGTGTGTGTGTGTATATGTGTATGTCCTTTGGTTACGATAACAGTACATCTTATAAATTTATTGCCCTCTGTGATATTATATTAGTTCTCTACTTTTTTTTTTTAACATTTTCCTACCTATCTTAATAAAATAATCCTATTTATGATAGTATCAAAAGAAGAATATACTTAAGAATAAATTTAACCAAGAAAGTGAAAGACTTGTGCAATGAAAAATATAAAACATGGATGAAAAAATTGAATATACAAAGAAATGGAAAGACATCTCATATTCAAGTACTGGAAGAATTAGTATTGTTAGAATATTTTGGGTATAGTTAAAATACCCAAAGTGTTATACAAATTCAATGCAATTCCTAACAAAATTTCAATGACATTTGTCACAGAATAACAATGCTTAAATGTGTATGAAATCACAAAAGACCTTGAACAGTTGAAATAATCTTGAAAAGAAAAACAAAGTTGGAGGCATCCCACTTTCTGACTTTAAATTATAAAACTATAATAAAATATTATGGTATTGACATAAAAACAGACACATAGACCAAGGTAACAGAATAGAGAACCCAGAAATAAACTCAAGCACATATACTGGACCATGTGTTTTTTTTTCAACTATTTTTTGACAAGATCACCAAAAAAACTTGATAGAGAAAGTATCATCTTTTCAATAACGAGTTGTTGATAAAACTCTTTATCCATCTGCAAAAGAATAAATCTCAACCTTTATTTTACACACAAAAAGTCAATTCAAAATGAGTTAAAGACCTAAACCTGAAGTTACAAAATTCCTAGAAGAACAAATATGAAAAAAGCTCTTTGATATTGGTCTTAGCAATTTTTTTTGATATGATACCAAAAGCCCAGGAAACAAAAGCAAAAATAAACAATGAATAAACAAAATAAATAAAAAGGTTCCGCATGACAGAATAAATAATCAACAATAAAAAGGTAGTTTACCAATTGGGACAAAATATATATCTGATTTTGGGTTAATGCCAAAACATAAGGAACGTATACAGCTTAGTAGCAAAAAAGCAACCTGAGAAAAATTGGACCAAGGACCTAATAAATATTTTTGAAAAGATGTCACACAAATGGCTACAGGTATACAAAATGTGCTCAACATCACTGATAATCAGGGAGATACAAATCAAAACCACAATCAGATATCACCTTCTGCCTGCTTAGGATGGTTATTGTAAAAACCCAAGATACAAAAGTATTGGCAAGTGTGTGGAGAAAAGGGAATCCTTGTACACTGTTGGAAATTTAAATTGGTACACTCATTATGGAAAACAGTATGGATGTTTCTCAACCAATTCAGAATAGAACTACTGGCTGGGCATGGTGGCTAATGCCTGTAATCCTAGGAATTTGGGAGGCCAAGGTTGGGGAAATCATGAGGTCAGGAGTTCAAAGCCAGCCTGACTAACAGGGTGAAACCTAGTCTCTACTAAAAATACAAAAATTGGCCAGTGGAGTGGTGTGTGCTTGTAATCTCAGCTACTCTGGATCCTGAGGCAGGAGAATTGCTTGAATCCGGGAGGTGAAGTTTGCAATGAGCTGATATCATGCCACTGCACTCCAACCTGGGTGACAGAGCAAGACACCATCTCAGAAAAAAAAAAATAGAACTATTTTTGACCCAATAATCTCTCTGCTGGATATATATCCAAAGGAAAAGAAGTCAGCACTTTGTAGAGATATCTGTGTTCCCAAGTTCATTATGGCATTACTCACAATAGTCAAGATACAAAAAATAACCTAAGTGTCCATTGACAAATGAGTAGATGAAGAAATCCTGGTATGTATATTTACAATAGAATATTGTTCAGCCTTATAAAAGGAAATACTGCCATTTGTGACAACATGGATGAACATGGAGACATTATGCTAAATGAAATAATTCAGAAACAGAAGTAAAAATATTGCATGATCTCACTGATATGTGCAATCTGAAAGTATTTGAATATATAGGAACAGAGAGTATATTGATGGCTACCAGGGGTGTAGAGGAGGAGGAAATGAGGAGATGTAAGTCAAAGGTAGAAGCTTTCCATGAATTTGAAATTATGTAGGATGAGTAAGTCTAGTTATCCAATGTACAATGGGATTATAGTTAATACTGTATTATATAATGAAAATTTGCTGAATAGATTACCACGTGCACACACAAAGAGGTAACTATGGAAGTAATGACTATGTTAATTTTCTTTACTAGTAATCATCTTACTATGTATCTGTATGTCAAAACATCATGTTGTATACCTTAGATACATAAAATTTAAAAACACAGAAATTATTACTTCACCTTCACTTTTGAATGATATTTTCACTGGTTATAGAATTTCATTTGGCATTTCTTTTATTTCCTTCAAAATTTTACATGTGTCTGTGCATTCTTTTTTGGCTTCCATCATTTCCACTGAAAAGTCACCAGTCAGACTTACTGTTCTTTAAGGTAATGCATCTTTATTCTTCATATTGCATGTTTCTCTTTTCTTTGGTTTTTCACTAGTTTAACTATCATCTGCTTGCAGATTTCTTTGCATATATTTGTATTTTCAGAGATCCTTACATCTGTGGGATGGTATCTTTCATCAGTTTCTGAGATAATCTTCAAACGTTGCTTTCTTCTCCATTCTTTCTCTCCCATCCTTCTGAATGTTTAGTTTATATGTATGTTGCATTTAACCTAATTTTAAATTTGGAAATTATCAGTGGAGAAACTTTCATTTGTTCTTTTCTATGGATGACAATTATCTCAGACATTTTTCCATGAATTTGTTTATATTTCTCCTCTTTTGAAATCCTTATGAGATTATTATAATATCTTTCTTCCTTGTGTATATGTTTTCATTTATTTTCTTGGATTCCAGTTTTATAGTTATTTCCTTTGGCATGCCTTTTTTGACGGAATGAATTGTAAATGAAAGTATTTAGAGATTATGTTCCTTCTAGAATGGACTTTTCTTTTAGCTGGTAAGATAGTGATAGTGATTATTACTTTAATTCAATCAGGGACTTTCCAAGGTGAAATTTGGCAAGGCTGAGCCTAACTCTAATTCTCTCCTGGCCCTTCAAAATTTGAATGAGAGCCTGGAGTATTCAGTGTAGGGGTTTGAGGAATATGGAGGCTGATCATAAAATACATGATTGTAAGAATCAATTAATACACAATTTTTGTAGAGTAGTGTTGGGTGAGGCTTGCATGAGAGAGGAAGTGCCTTATAATATGAAACAATACAGAGGCTTATGGAGCTGGAACTTCCATCCAGAACAGAAGGAGAGCAAGGGAACTCCTGGGGGAGAATAGAATAGGAAACGGGGTTGAACAGTAGAGTAGGAGTCTCTGTGTCAGAGAGCTCCAAAGAACAATAGCAGCTTGGGGTCTTATAACTATAAGATTCTGTCTTATCAATAAGTGACTGCTGTCCAGTGAGCTTGTAGGTTATATAATACAGTTTCCAAATGACTAAAAATCCAATTATTTAAACTATTTAAAAAGCAGTTTAACACAGAAAACTTTAAGTTTGGAGCAGGTAGGCTTTTGAGCTAATGGATATCAGCCTGTAGTGAAGAAATAAACAGTTCATTAGCCAATACACAGAGGTACTTGAGACTCATTTACATAATAGTCTGCAAGTTCCTATATTTTGATTTTTGTGTTTTGAAAGCACTGTATGCAGGTCACTTTCCTTGTCTGAGATTCCTCTTTCTTGGAAGTCATAGCCTTTCTAGTTATTGTTTCTGAGCTGTCCTCAACCAGATACTTTTTTTTAAATCTGGCTGTTTATTGTTCTATGAGGTTGCAGTAGAGTAATGTCAACTAGTCTATACTAAAGCTGAAAGTCTTTATTAACTAATGAGTTTAGTCTGTTTATGTTTATTGTGATTACTAATATAGTTGGATGTATTTGTTATTTCTATGTGTCATTTTTTGCTTGTCTCACTTATTTTGTTTTGAAGTAACATGTTTTATTATTATCCCCTTTTCCTTTATTAGTTTAAAAGTTACATGAAGAGTTTCTATTTCTATTCAATTTGTGATTTCTCTCTCACACACACTTTGTATTGTAATCAAAATACAAATTATTTATATGTACATATATTTTCATCAAAATCTGTTTGTTTTAATCAAAACCCAAATATATGTATATATAAAATCATATACTGATGCTCCCATTTCAACAATATTCTCTTTCAACACACATGCATGCCCTCAGAGAGTTCTCCATTATATTTTTAATTCCATAGTGTTTTTAAACTTACAGTAATAGTTAATTTTACTAAATACATATTTAGGCATGCCAAATATTCTGTTGGTATCTTTGGACATCATTGCTTCTTATATCCTTTTCTCTCTTTTGGAGTTTTTAAATACAGACTTTACTGATTTCTTTAGGAGAAGAATAATTTTGAATAACAAGTTCTCTTAATCTTTGGATGACACAAAGTGTTTTTATTTTGCCCTCAATTTTGTCAAGCTGCATATACATTTGAGTTTGGTAGTTATTTTCTCTGAATATATTAAAGTGATTTTGTTTTTGTTTTCTTCCATCATTAATAGAGGCTGATAACGTTTTTATGCAAGCAATCATTCCTTTTTCTTTTTTGAGATGGAGTTTCGCTCTTGTTACCCAGGCTGGAGTGCAATGGTGCAATCTCGGCTCACCTCAACCTCCGCCTCCTGGGTTCAGGCAATTCTCCTGCCTCAGCCTCCTGAGTAGCTGGGCTTACAGGCATGCGCCACTATGCCCAGCTAATTTTTTGTATTTTTAGTAGAGGCGGGGTTTCACCATGTTGACCAGGATGGTCTCGATCTCTTGACCTCGTGAAGAGGTCAAGATTCAAGGCTGCGCGCTTGAATCATTCCTTTCTTATTAGCAGTTTTAAACTTTTCTCTTTATCCTTGAAACTCAACATTTCACTAAATATATGTACAAGTACATTTGTATTTATTTATATTGCCTTTTTTTACTGTGCCTTTTAAATTGGAAGATTTATGTCTTCCTTAGATTACAACTATTATTTCTTCAAATTTCTTTATATTGCTTTTCTCCCATTTTATCTGCTTTTTTTTTCTGGAACTCATCTAAAAGTTATATCAGAAATTACAACCATCCTTCATGTTCTTAACTTTTTTATTACATTTTTTGCTTGTAAGATTCAGTACTATATTTTGGTTATTTTTCAGATATCCTTCAAAATTTATTATTATTTTCCTGAACTAATTACATCTCCCAATGATTTTATTTTTCAATTTGTAGTTTTTGTTTGGCTTCTCTTGTTTTATAATCTCTTTCTTGCCTTTTGAATATCCGTACCTTATTACCCTAAACATTTTACATACACCTACTGTAAGGTTCCTTTCAAGTATTCTGTTATCCTTATTTCCACAATGTGAGTCCTTCTGTTTGTTAATTTCTGAGGCTGTCTTGGTGTTATTCTTTTTCACAACTAACACTGGAGATACATTTTACAGAATTTGTATATATGCTTTGGTCATTGAAAGCTTCCCTGTGAAAAGATCTCACAGGTGGTTTCTGTCCAAATTCCATGGGATACTTCAGTATTAACTAAGTTTTAGACTAAGTTATTAACTGTAGATTTAAAAGAGTATTCAGTTAGCATAAAGTTGGAATAAGAGAAAGTGGTCTGATTTCTGGTCACAATTATCTTTTCCAATGACAGCCTGGGAGATACTTACTATTTCTTTAAATGTCTTCACATTTACAAAAATATGGCTTACATCTTTCTTATAATTCTAGGAAGTAGGTATTTTTCAGTTCAGTGGATGCTCACTTCTAGATTCCTGTGACATCTGGGAATCAGACTATAGCTTCCCTGTGGAAGTTAAAGCCCCAACCCTTTTTTTTTTTTTTTGAGACGGAGTTTCGCTCTTGTTACCCAGGCTGGAGTGCAACGGCACGATCTCGGCTCACCGCAATCTCCGCCTCCTGGGTTCAGGCAATTCTCCCGCCTCAGCCTCCTGAGTAGCTGAGATTACAGGCACACGCCACCATGAGCCCCAGCTCTTAATGTTTGTTTCAGATTCCAGTCCTCTAGCAATGCTAGAGCTTCAAGCACTGGTCACCACCATACCTAAGATTTATTCTCAATTCCTGGGACCTATAAAATTTTCCCTCTGACTTATGAGCAACAACAAAAATATGAAGTCTACCTCTAGTATTTTGAAGTTAGAGGGAAAGCTATTTTGTGTATTCATGCGGCTATCTTAACCACAAGTTTCTATTAAAGGCCATTAAAACACTGCCATTAACTTCATTGCTAAGATTTCCTTCTGTGCAGGTAGTTTGACAAGTGCATGAAGATAAGTTCTTGAGGATGTGGGTTGTAATACAGAAAAAGTATGACTCTGTATCTCCTTTAATAAGAATATCTCTAGATAAACAATGTAGGGGAATATGATAGAGCCAACAGACATACTGTAAAATTATATTTATTCTTATGGAGACATGAGAGCAATGATGAAGCTGAAGATGAAGATTATAATAGCTAATTTTTACATGGAGCTTGCTCTGTGCCAGGCACTATTCCAAATGCTTTATGTATATTAATTCGTTTGATTTACTCAACAACTCCTTGATGCTGGTCATTTACACACAAGCAGCAACAAATCATTAATATGTCATGGTTTGTGCAAAATATGGAAACCTGCACACATAAAATATCCTTTTGGAATGAGGAATATACAGGGGAGAGTGTAATAAGTGGCTGGAAAACAGAGCTGGGAGGGAGATTTTTAAGCTTTGATCCATCTAAATGTGCTACAATCTACTTTAAAAAGAAATAAGTAGCAGTAAAAAATGGAAACGTTTACCTGGGCCTGGGCCTGGGCCTTGTGTTCATGTATGCACAGAAGGACTTTGAGGATCTCAGACTGAGAAACATGGAGTCTATGGGACTGGGGCATATTATGAATAGTATTGGTGAGTATTAGTGAGTATTTGTGACTGGCCAGGACATAGAGAACATGAGGTGGAATAACAGGGGCATGCTATGGACGCATTTATACTTGACACAAGTCATTTAGGACTGTTGCTATTGCTTTCAACAGATCTTCCCTATGAACAGAGTGCTGTGCGATAGCAGTTCTTTATTGGCACAGCTCTGATTTACTTCTGTTCTTAACTTTATATCGTCCTCTTTTTCTCAAGTTTATTTGTGCATGGCAGAGAAGAAATCAGATACTACAGTTGAATAAAATCACCCTGAGAAAAACGTTTCCTTTTATCTCTTATCCATTTAAGAAACAGCAAGTTATTATGCTTCTTTTTTCCACATTCTTAGTAGATCACTTATGCTTTAGTTTAAAAATTCTCATTCTTAATTGGTTCCCAAGATACTTCTACAAGTGCAATTTGTTAAATCTCCTGTCTTGAATGAGAATCTTGGGAAAAGCAAATTGTTTTAAAGTGAAATATCCTCAGTATGCAAGTTTATCTTGGCAGGGAAGCTGATGATGACCATAGGGAGTACTTGAGACTTGTGAGCATTCTGGAAGCTTTGGTGTATTATGGAGAGGCAGCAAGAACAGAGAGAATAGGTATTACCTGCTTAAGAATCACAATGTGGTTGTTAGAACTGGCCGAGTTTTTAATTAGATGTGTGTTGATACTGCAAGTCTCCCCAAATGTGTGCCTTTTTGATGTGGCTGCATCTTCTGTATCAGAGTAAAGGGTTTCATACTGTGTTAGACCAATTCTATTCTAATTTGAAGAATGCCTTTGAGATTGCGAGGTGGCATCTGTGATAATATGGGCACAGGCCATTGGTGGGTCACAAGACAATCCTTAGATAGGCTGCAAAGAGTATTCTGGTTCTTTCGGGTGTCTAATTCCGGAAATCTGACTTCAGAGATGGTCTCATCACTGTGGTGTACAGTTATAACCCTGGTGGTGAAGGACAGTATATGGAGACAGGGAAAGGGATTTGGAAAGTGGGACCTTCATAGTGCATCCTTTAATATACTAGTAGTCTATTTGTTCACCCTTACATTAACACCATATGTAGTAATTATCATAGTTTTATAAGAAATCTTGATATCCATTTGATATCCATTGAGTCAGTTCTTGGACATCATTCTTCTGATTATCTTGGCTACTCTTGACTGAATTTCCACATCGTTTTAAAATATCTGTTAATTTCCACAAATAAACTTTTTAAATTTTCTTCTTAACCTTCTATTTTAGGTTCAGGAGTGCACGTGCAGGTTTCTTATACAGAAAGATAACATATCATGGGGGACTGGTGTACAGATTATTTCATAACCCAGATAATAGGCATAGTATTTAATTGGTAGGTTTTTGATCCACACCCTCCTTTCAACCTCCATTCTCAAGTAGGTCCTGCTGTCTGTTGTTCCCTTCTTTGTGACCATGTGTACTACTTCTAAGTAAGAACATGTGGTATTTGGTTTTCTGTTCCTGCATTAGTTCACTTAGAATAATGGCCTCCAGCTCCACCCATGTTGCTGCAAGGACATGACTCATTCGTTTTTCTGGCTGCATAGCATTCCATGGTGTATATGTACCACATTTTGTTTATTTAGTCTACCGTCAGTGCGCGTTCAGGTTGACTCTTCATGTTGGCTGTTGTGCATAGTGCTGTGATGAATGTATGCATGCATGTGTCTGTAATAACAGGATGATTTATATATTTTTTGGTATATATCCAAGAATGGAATCAATGGATCAAATGAAAATTCTGAGGAACCACTTAACTGCTTTCCACATTGGCTGACCTCATTTACACTTCCACCAGCAACATATAAGCATTCCAGTTCCCTTTTCTCCGCAATCTCTCCAGCCTCTGTTATTTTTTGACCTTTTAAAAATAGCCATTCTGACTGGTATGCTTTGGTATCTCATTGTGGTTTTGACTTGCATTTCTCTGATGATTAGTGATGCTGAGCACTTTTTCACTTGCTTCTTGGCCATGTGTATGTCTTCTTTTGGAAAACCTTTTCTTTGGTTTTAATCCTAGTTCTTATAACTAAATTTTCGTCATGGAGGTACAAGCACTGCTTCCTTTTCATATATGAACGTGAATCATACATCTTAAAAGAGATAATAGGGTGGCTCAAGCCTGTAATCCCAGCACTCTGGGAGGCCGAGGCGGGTGGATCACGAGGTCAAGAGATCGAGACCATCCTGGTCAACATGGTGAAACCTCGTCTCTACTAAAAATATAAAAAAACTTAGCTGGGCATGGTGGCGTGTGCCTGTAATCCCAGCTACTCGGGAGGCTGAGGCAGGAGAATTGCCTGAACTCAGGAGGCGGAGATTGTGGTGAGCCAAGATCGCGCCATTGCACTCCAGCCTAGGTAACAGCGAAACTCCGTCTCAAAAAAAAAAAAAAAAAAAAAAAGATAATAGGTTTTCATTTTCTCTAATGTTCTATTAGAGCAATGAAATAAATAATATGAGGTAAATAAGAGCCTTTGAGGTTTTGACCTCTCATTTAATTCATTATTTTTACGGCCACTTGTGCCATCTTTTATGTTCTCTTTTGTTAAAGTTAGTTTTAATGTCTAATGTTTGTTTCTAAGCGGCCTTTAAAAACACAGCTGTTTATTAGCTCACTCATGTCAACTGAAATTTTTGAAGCCAATTGTGTCAGTTAATGCATCTAAATTAATAACCAGACATTATTTTTATAACAAGATATCTATTTTAATTTCTATTTTAGAAATGATTGAACTGAGACACAGGGAGGTTAAATAGCTTTTCCAAGTAAGCACTTGGAACTAAAGTAGAAACTCCAGACTTCCTGACTCTGCATACTGACATTTTTGCTGTCACATTGTGCTTCTTTCAAGCTTCTCAGACTCTCTTTTTGACTTTATCATTCTTTCCATCGCAAATAGGTTTGTATTAGTCTGCTCTCACATTGCTATAAAGACAGACCTGAGACTGGGTAATTTACACAGAAAAGAGGCTTAACTGGCTCACGGTTTTGCAAACTGTACGGGAAGCATCTGCCTCTGCTTGGCTTCTGGGGAGGCCTTGGGAAACTTACAATCACAGCAGAAGGCAAAAGGGGGGCTGGCATTTCACATGGTTGGGAGCAGGAGCAAGAGAAAGAGGGGCAAAGGTGCCACACACTTTAAACAACCAGATCTCCTGAGAACTCTATCATTAGAACAGCACGAGGGGGATGGTGCTAAACCATTAGAAACTGCTGGGTGATCCAATCACTTCCCACTAGGCCCCACCTCTAGCTTGGGGAATTAGATTTAAACATGAGATGCGGTGGGGGGTGAGAACACAGATCAAAATCACATCCAGGCTCTTCCCTATTTTCTCGTGGTGAGAATCCAGCTACTCATTCACTTGCAGTAATCAGTCCCTCCTTACCCCAGAAACTGCTTCTGATAACCCAGGTCAGAAGCAGTTTTTTTTCTCACTGAATTCCCAGAGCTCTTTATACATCTCATATGTACTTATCTCTTTCTGCTCTGTGTTTATACAAGTCAGTTCTCCCCAGCAGGACTGCCAAAATCTTGATGGCAATAACTGCTTCTTATATATTTGGTATTAACAATGCCTAGCTCCAAACACAACAGAGTAAATGCTTATTGCTTGCTTAATAGATGAATAAATTAATGCAGTGGGAATATAAAATGTTTTAATATGGCCCAGGGACAGACATTCAGGATTAAGAGGGAGATGGGGAGAGCATGTTATCAACAACAACAAAAAAACTTCAGATAGCTGCTCCTCTCAAAAGGGAAGAAAGTTAATATCAATAGCAGGTAAATCAGGGGACACTTACACTGATACATTTGTTTCCTTCTAGAGACAATTGTCCCTCCCAATATGCTGTGCTAGGGCTGGGATAACTATCCTTGTGGTCTGAGGACAATGTGTTCATTGTGGCCTTAGAAATAGAAACATGTACTGTGCAATAAATCCTATCAGATATTGAATCAATGCTTTCACCTTCTTCTTAAGATAAGCCAGAGGTTTCATTCTTTTAAGAAAAATGAGAATGTGCCTTGTTTATTGTGAGAACATAGGTCATCTGAAAAGGCAAACAAATTTCAAATTAAAGATGGTATCTTGTGTTTTAGAGAAAATAGGAATGTACAGGCTGCCCAGAGTTTCAGAAAAAGCACAACTATCTCATTGGGGCTGCTGCTGACTTATCTTGGGAACCACCCCTAGCCACCTAATCTTTTAGGACTTCAGTCTTTCAGCTTCCAAGTGGGAAAGCTAATTTTCTTGTGTCATGGTAAGAATTAGCTCTACAATAATGTATGCAGGTGTGCTCTGTGCACTCTGCAGCATTGAACAATTGTAAGGGAGTGTGCACATTGGTGTGGTGGCCAGGTAATTGAGCTGGGAATTGGAAGGGCCGAAGCTGAGATCTGCAAGTTCAAAGTCTGACTTCCTCTAGGCAAAGCAGTGGAGAGTGGGGCAGGGGCTGTACCCTCTCTTGCTTGACCTCTCTCTTCACCCAGAGGCTTCATAAAATGTAGTTTGAAAGCTACTATCTTATCTCGCTTGATCCTCACTATTCACTTATGTTTATTATTAACCCTACTTTAGAGAGCATAAACCTGGAAGGTGTAGGCCTTGCTGCAGGTTCACTCAATCTATAAGCAGTTGACCCAAAACTTTCATAAGGTTGTCTGACTCTGCATGATGTGTTTCTGAAGGAGAATGATTTTATTCTCTTTGTGACAGCAGCAACTAGGGAATAATGAACCTATGCATTTATAAAAACTGACTCTAGGCTTTCAACATGGAGCATTTAGTGTGGTTATAAAGGCGTAAATCCTCTTGTGTTTGTAAACTTGTAAACACTAAAGTGAATGAATTATTTAGCAGAAAGAAACAACTTGTCATCTATCATTGCAGAGTGGGAAAGATAGTGTTTGCTGGAAGAATTTATGACTTTGACATCTCAGTCTACATTGTCCTTTGGAAACATCAGGGTTTTCTGAATCTATAGGGTCTGCATCCACAGTTTCAGTGATGTAAATAAAGTTTTCTAGAGGAGGAATTCCATTTCATAGATATTAGTAGCAAGTCTCTGAGTACTGTTTTCTTACTAAAATTCTAGAATGGAAGATACCTTCACTTTTTAAAAATTATACTTTAAGTTCTGGGGCACATGAGCAGATCGTGCAGGATTGTTACATAGGTATACACATGCCATGGTGGTTTGCTGCATCCATCCCCCCGTCATCTACATTAAGTATTTCTCCTAATGTTATCCCTCCCCAATCCTCTCACCCCTTGCTACCTCTCCTCTAGCTCCCCCACCCCACAATAGGCCCCAGTGTGTGATGCTCCCCTCCCTGTGTCCACGTGTCCTCATTGTTCAACACCCACTTATGAGTGAGAGCATGCGGTGTTTGGTTTTCTGTTCTTGTGTCAGTTTGCTGAGAATGATGGTTTCCAACTTCATCCATGTCCCTGCAAAGGACATGAACTCATCCTTTTTATGGCTGCATAGTATTCCATGGTGTATATGTGCCACATTTCCTTTATCCAGTCTATCACTGATGGGCATTTGGGTTGGTTCCAAGTCTTTGCTAATGTAAACCATGCCACAATGAACATACATGTGCATGTGTCTTTATAATAGAACGATGTATAATCCTGTGGGTATATACCCAGTGATATGTTCATGTTTTTTAGCCAGTGCCTGTCTGGCACTTTGACCCTCTCTTTATAACCATCAGGCTGTGTTCCCTCTATCTCTTTTTAAACATATTTATAGTAAAAGCGTCTGAGGCCCAGGAGGAATGAAGCAAGGTCATAGAGACTGGAATCTAGACATGAACTGGAATTCTGTTCCTTATAGGATATATGATCCTTGGCTTGTTACTTAATAACTATATTATTGATTCATTAGTCACCCTCAGATATTGACTGAGCATTCGTCATATGTTCAGACCTGTGCTAAGAGCTGCCATCTCAGTGATATAGATGAACCATAGCACTTGTCTTCATAGAGATTGAAAGCCAAACAGAGGTGATACAATATGATAACGGACATGAAAGTGCTTTTGCAATTTAAAAGTCTGATACCATGCTAGATACAATTTCCTGAGGTTAAACATTAGTTGTAATAGTATTAAAATATAATTTCATAGAAAACTAAACTTTGGTTTAAATAAATCATAACAACAGGTCTGGGGAAAACAGTGTGCCCTGGTGGAACTGTTCGAAGACACACATGGACAAATAGGAGCTGTGTACTGACCTAGCTTTCCAGGAGAGCATGTGTGGTAGGTGGAGGGTCATGAGTTGCTGTGAGGTTTTGGAAGATGGTGGAATATGAGGAGCTGAGACTAAGTGTTAAAAGGCTGTGCACTGTAAGATGTGATCCAGTCTCTCAGGCATTCAAATTTGCTTGAATATTACTAAACTTGGGAAATACTAACAAAGTATTAGATTTCTTACAGAGAATGCTAAGTACAGGAGTTTTGCTTTGAGTCTAAGTTTTTTGAGGAATCAGAACCCAAGTAGCACCAATGAAGTGAAGGTAGAGAGTTTGTAAGAGGAAGTGAATCTGGGCACCTCTGGGAGGACTGAGTACTGCAGTAATTGTCATTTGGGACTTACTTAACCAAATTTTTGCATCGATCAGCTTTGGCTAAATAATATGCAGAAATAATGTAGGCCAGGCATGGTGGTTCATGCCTGAAATCTCAGCACATTGAGAGGCCGAGGTGGGTAGATCATTTGAGGTCAGGAGTTTGAGACCAGCCTGGCCAACATGGTGAAACCCTGTCTCTACTAAAAATACAAAAATTATCCAGGCCATAGTGTCATATGCCTGTAATCCTAGCTACTCCAGAGGCTGAGGCAGGAGAATCACTTGAGACTGGGAGGTAGAGGTTGAGGTGAACCGAGATTGCACCGCTGCACTCCAGTCTGGGTAACAGAGTAAGACCCTGTCTCAAAAATAAATAGATAAATAAATGAAGTAATATAGCTGATGCTTCATGCTGGATGTGGGTTGCCTGCAGCTCTGACCCTACAGCTTTATTCTATTATCTATGCTATGGAAGCAGCACCTGGTTGGGACATGCTGTTCTCATGGTAAGAGGAAAAGAGTGGAGTTAGGAGCCTTTAAATCTTCTGCAAAGAAATGTTACTTCTTGATATGGTTTGGATCTGTGTCCACACCCAAATCTCATGTCAAATTGTAATCCCCAATGTTGGAAGTGTAATGCCTCCAACATTACAATTCCCTAGTGGGAGGTGACTGGATTACAAAAGGGCAATTCTCATGAATGGTTTAGCACCATCCCCTCTTGGTACTGAATAGCAAGTTCTCAAGAGGTTTGGTTTTTTTAAAAGTGCATAGCACCTCCCTCCTCTCTTGCTGTTGCTCCAGCCCTGTAAGACAAGCCTACCTCCCTGTTGCCTTCTGCCATAATTTTAAGTTTGCTGAGGCCTCCCCAGACACTGAGCAGAAGCCACTATGCTTCCTGCACAGCCTGCAGAACTGTCAGCCAACTAAACCTCTTTTCCTTATAAATTATCCAGCCTCAGGTATTTCTTCATAGCAGTGTGAGAATGAACTAATACCCGCCTGCTCACATTTTATTGGTCTGAGTCACACAGCTAAGCCTGATGTCAATGTGGCAGACAGATATGATCTTCTTGCAAAATGCAGCAGTTTAATAACTGAGACTATAATTAATTTTCTACAGTATCTAAGGGCATGGAGATACAAGCTGACATTGAGATTACATCCATACAACTGAAGTAATCCATGGAGAACCAGAATTTATCCAGCCCTTAAACTGGGACTGGTGATGGAGTGGTGAGAATGATAGAGAATGGAGTAGTAATAACGGATGCAGACATAAAGGAAGATTAGATTTTTTTTCTTTAGGTTTTGAGGACCACAGGGAGAAATGTGCATTTTTTTTGTAGAAGGAAGTAATTTTTTTTGCAGATAATAAATAATTT
The DNA here is from genome assembly GCF_049354715.1 of Callithrix jacchus. Lineage (NCBI taxonomy): Eukaryota > Metazoa > Chordata > Mammalia > Primates > Cebidae > Callithrix > Callithrix jacchus. Next base: position 97,921,030 of record NC_133515.1, read on the forward strand.
TAGTTCTTTTTCTGGTGGCAATGTGAAAGATGGATTAAATAGATAAGAAATGTAGTTAGAAAGAGAGTAGAATATGGGCAGAAGAGTCCAGGATGGCAATACGAGGGGCAAAGTCAACGCAAGTGAAAACAAATAAGGACCTTTCAAAGATATATTTGTCAGGACTTGGATTCAGGTTTGTTGTCCTTGAGCTGGTAAGAATTTTGCTGTTGTGCCATCTTATTAACATAAGATTTACAAATAATTTTAGTAGAGTAAATAACATGGCAGCAGGAATTATTCAGCCTGCTTGGAAACAGACGCCTTTTGGAAGCATGCTAGAAGCTTACCAACAGTCTCATCCAGGCATGATGACCTTGAAGAGCAAATCTAGCTCACAGGCAGGGTAAAAATTCTGCTGGTACCCAATGGCATTGCTATCACAGTAGCTAATAGCTTATGTGCATTCTGATTGACCCCTGATGACTGGTTGGGGTCCATGACTTACTGGCTATGGAATGTTTTGAATGCCATCTTTGCCCGCAAGGTCAGTTTATCTCTTCCTTAATTTTTCTAGTCTACATGATATTACCAAGTGGCGACCAAAATGGGCATGCAAATGCAATGATTCCATATCCTTTCCCAGAATACAGGCTTATGTTGTTTAATCCTCTTGTAAAAACCTCATGAGAGCACACATCAACCCACAGCTGAACATTCTGCCTTGACCGAATGGCCTCCTCGTCTCTCCGTTGGGAAAGAATTAGAGTTCCATCCTTTCTCCCGGCATAGCTTATGTCTATCTTTGTGAGCCTTGGTTGTGATTGTGGTTGAGTATTGTCTCTCAGATCCATCATGGCAGCACAGACATCACCTGTCTTCCTTGGCACTGATCATCTTCTAGATTTATTGAATTAGAAACTTACTTTTCAGTTTCCTTCCTTCCTTCCTTCCTTCCTTCCTTCCTTCCTTCCTTCCTTCCTTCCTTCCTTCCTTCCTTCCTTCCTTTTGTTCTTTCATCATTTCTTTCTTTCTTTCATTGTTTCTTTCTCTCTCTTTCTCTTTCTTTCCCTCTCTCTCTTTCTTCTTTCCCTTCTTTTTGTCCTTTTCTTTCATTTTTCCCTCCCTCTCCCCACTCCCTTCTCTTTTTCTTTCTTTTTATGGTCTAGCTCTGCTGTCACCCAGACTGGAGTTAAGTGGCATGATCTTGGCTCACTGCAACCTCTGCCTCCTGGGCTTAAGGCCTTCCAGGCTCAAGTGACCCTCTTGCCTCAACCTCCCAAGTACATTACAGGTACATGCCACAATGCCTGGTTAATTTTTAAATATTTTAGCTAGAGACAAGGTTTTGCATGTTTCCCAGGCTGGTCTTGAACTCTTGGGCTTAAACAATCTTCCCACTTCAGCCTTCCCAAGTGTTGGGATTACAGGCACAAGCCACCACGCCTGGTCTGAAACTTTCTTTGTTTCCAAGCACCTAAGTCAAAAACTTTTCTCTGCTCTCTCCAGAGAGAAAGAAACTTCTGCTTCTCTTTGCTGTAACCTGTTCCTGTTGAGATCAGGGTGATCCTTCTTATCTTATGAGGTCCTTCTCTGCATGCTCAATCCTCCTAGTATATCCTTTTCTTTATTACACACTGAATTGCAGTCGTGTTGCATTAATTATATACCAATAATAATTTAATTATAAGCACTCTTATCCATCAGTTAAATTCAGGTCCCCTAAGACTTCTTATTTCCCAGAAGTTTATAATGCTAATTTCAGTTAAGTTCCGTTATGTCCTTCCGGAATACCTATGCAGACATCTGGTTCTCTATCCAGTTCTTATATGTTGACATTTCTCAGGATGCTTAGTGTTTTCTTCTATGCATTTTGCTTGGCGAGTTCATCAACTGCTCATATTTGTTAAGAAGAACTGGAATTTTCTCTCTAATTCTCATCAGAACACATTTAGACTTGCTTTTATTTTGCTGATAAGAAAGCAAGGAAATTATTTTTGGATTCTGGCACATAGCGAAATGAGGAAACTTTAATGAAATATAAAGAAAAAACTACTTCTTCTTGTCTTGTAGGCTCATAGTCCCATCTTCTGCCTGATGAATAATTTCATTTCATCTTCTCTATGCTTAGTTGGAACTTTCCATGCCTATTTATGACATAGTCACTAAGGCCTGAAATCTGTGTGTGTGTGTGTATGTGTAGCCCATCTTTCTAATGTTATTTCTATTATTTTTTCATTATTTCTCAGCCAACATTATGATAGTTAGCAAACCCAGATGTTACTGGTTTTGAAGCTGTCTCTGGCTCACCTAACAGAACTCTCTCTCCCACTGACTAGTATTAGAATGAGTGACCCTAGTTCCAGAGCATACCAGCACCCAATTTAGCAGATGCAATAAATTGAATCTTGCAATATATTTGGCTTTACCAGGGTGGGGAACTCAGGTTTATCTGTTACCTGGCCTGCAGAAGTCTAGTTCTGATTCTTTTCAGAGACTATATTCCAGAAGTGTTCCCAGCAGTAACAAAATAAGTCTGAGGATTCAGTTACACCTGATCTGACAACCAGGTTTAGATTGGGAATGTCTGCCCTAAAACAATCACATAGTTGAATTATTGCCATATTTATTGTATGCATTGTTAAATATAGCACATCTCTCTTTAAAAGCGAGCTTAGAGTTTGGTACAATCACAAGGAATTGTTAACTCAAGTAATCTGGAAGGAAACAAAACAGTTATGACCTCAGGGCTAATCCGAATTCCCTAGCAACTGTGAGTTTTTTTGTTTTGTTTTGTTTTGTTTTTTGTCTAGCACATATATCCCTGCTGGACTCCATATGTGTAACTAGACTGTTGCTAGACTTTCTTTTTTTGGATGTTCTGTATTAAACTACATTTAAATTGACCCATCATATTTTCTCTCTATTCTCATTCTATGTTCCTCATCTCAGTGAATGTTACCACTACTCATTAACTCTTTTTTTTTTTTTTTGAGATGGAGTTTTGCTCTTGTTACCCAGGCTGGAGTGCAATGGCGCGATCTTGGCTCACCACAACCTCCGCCTCCTGGATTCAGGCAATTCTCCTGCCTCAGCCTCCTGAGTAGCTGGCATTACATGCCCAGCTAATTTTTTGTATTTTTAGTAGAGACGGGGTTTCACCATGTTGACCAGGATGGTCTCAATCTCTTGACCTTGTGATCCACCCGCATCGGCCCTCACTAACTCTTTTAAGTCAGGAACAAGGGTGCAATCATTAATACCTTCTTCTTCCTTACTCCTTCTCAGTTTCCAAGTTCATTCTGCATTTTCTCCAAAGATCTGAACTCACATTTTTCTCACTAGCCTCACTGCTCTGCCATAGAAGGGTTCACCTGAACTTGGTGAAATGTCTCTAATAGTTTATAGTCAGTTTTTAATTTCCCATTGTGCTTGATTTTTTAATGTTCTATACTACATGCAATAGTCTTTTCACTCCAGATAGATAAACTATTTCTCAAAGGAAATTTTATATTACCTACTTTTTTGGCATATGCATTATTTTAATTCTGGTGCCAGAGCCATACATGTAGTACATTTAAATGTAGTTTAGAATTTGATATTCTTGAGTAGAACTGGAGGTCATTATATTAAGTGAAATAAGCCAGGCACAGAAAGACAAACTTTGCATGTTCTTACTTATTTGTGGGAGCTAAAAATTAAAACAAATGAACTAATGGAGACAGAAAGTAGAATGATAGTCATTAGAAGCTGAGAAGGGTCATGAGGGTTGGAGGGTTGGGGAGGGGAGTGGAGAGAGTTAATGCGTACAAAGATATAGTTAAATTGAATGAATCAGATCTAGTGTTTGATACCACAACAGGTGACTACAATCAACAATAATTTATTGTATATATTAAAATAACTAAAGATTGTAATTAGATTGTTAATGACACAAAGAAAGGATACATGCTTGAGGTGATGGATACTCCACTCACCCTGATGTGTTTATCACACAATTCCTGTATTAAAATATCTTATGTACTCCATAAATATAGACACTTACCATGTTCTCACAAAAACTACAAGTTAAAAATTAAAATAAATAAATAAAATAAATTTTCAGATTAAAAAAAGGAAGTTGATGTTCCTCTTAGAGTCTGTGGCATTTTTCTTCTTCATGCATCATCTCGCGATCCAAATGTAAAGGCTAAAATTGTGCCCACTGGCTAGTTTAACCTCTGTAATTCTAAGGCAGCTTCATTGTGGTATTTTCATGCTTTAAGAGCTGGGAAAATTGAGGAACATCAGATCACATGCAGCCAAGCTTAACTTTCACTGAGGTTGCTGTCCCTCCTGTGGGTATAATATTTTTGTCCTTCAAAATATTTTTTTCCATACTTAATGTACTTATCATGTGGTTTTATTAGAATGAATAGCTCTCTCCTTGTAAATGGATTTGGTTGGAAATTCAATTTCTTTCAGAGCCAGTGGGAGAGGTCTAAGGGCCGTAAGTATTCCTTCTCAGAACTGTTTATAAGTAAAATGGCATTGCCTAAGGGGCCTGAAAAATGTTATGCTGTATCCTGAATTATGTGCAAATCCCTGGCAATCTTCTGTTTCTTTCTTTGATGAGGAAAGATTGTACCACTCTCCCTCAGTAATGAGTTATGTTCATAGTTGTCTTAATGGATAGCAATGTCTATGAAGAATGAGAGTGCTCATCAGGGCTTCAACTCTAACTCCTGACTTTACTCTTAAATTTGGGGACTGGAAATTCTCATCATGCCTCCCTTATCATTGTATCTAGTGTCAAAATGAGAAGACCTTGGAAGAACCTATTAACCCTTCTGCCTTTGGGTAAGGCCCACAACTACTTTGTTCTTATTTTTCTTGTGTTGAATGAAACTATTATCTGCTACGCGTTCCTCCCAGGCTTGGTATAGATGTAACTTTAGTCTCATTTTCAAAGTTAGCTCTTAATTTATTCCATCAAATAATTAGTTTCATAGCATATTTCTGGGTGGCTAGCATGCACAGACAAAAGAGATAATGCAATGCCTTTGCAAAATCACATGTATTGTCTCATATGATTTTTCTCCTCAGAAAGATTGCTGGTCTGGGGAAAATAGAGAAAAGTTTTGGTATTGCCCTCTTTAATTGAAAAGTGAGCTTCAATAGAAAAGAAATGAAAACTACAATTTTATGAGTATCTACTATATGCCAAGCACATGCTGGATGCTAAATATGTAAATTGGATAGCTGCCAGCTGATTTCATTTACATCCACTCTTGGATGGGTTTATATTCACTCTGACAGGCTTTCTCCTTATGCTTTCATCACCCCCAGAGGTATCTAAGCCATCCATTGTGGAACCTTAATTGGGTCCAGTTTCATAGGGAGTTAAATTGGCCCTTCAAAGGAGTTGATTGGAATGTGGGTGGTAGCAACTCAGAAAAACTTGTTTTCATCCTGCGTAAGTAATAGTGTGAGGCAGGGAGGAGTATGCTATGTTTGCTGACTTGCAGCATGAAGGATAATTAGGTGCTACATCAGTGTGAAATAGGATCGCAAAATGAGACTCTTTCTATTTCATTTTAGGCTGAAGGTCCCAAAGACAGAGAGTTATACAAAGTAAAGTTTATAGCTCAGTTATCACCTCAAATTTGAGACATCAATTTTGAGATCTTAGTACCTACCTAAAGATAGATTCAGATATTAAAATCTACCTCTTAAAGCTGGAGAGTTTGAGCAGGGAGACTTGTTTCTGTTTAAAGGCTTCTGGGGAGAGATTTGTTGATATGCTGCACCCTCTTCCTAACCCTACGGGAAAGGAGAACATTTAAGGAACTTTAAGAGAAACGCTCAGAATAATTGATCTATATTCCTTTGAGTTTTCAAGGACAGATACCAAAAATTTGCCTCTAGAGGAGTGTCCAGAAGAAGCAATCTGTGTCAGAGTATGAAGTTTAGTACAGAGAATGGATTGTTTCCCCAAGAGGGAGCAGGTCTGGGCCATCTTTGATCCCTTTCAGAAAGTTGTCCAATGGAGCAAATAGTGCCCAAAGAGAGGACCACAGGCTCTGCAGGGACAGAAGAAGGAATTAGAAGTAACCAGCTAAACTGGAGACAGTGACTGCATGAAGAAAAGTTAAAGGTCTCCAGTAGATACATCTATGTAAAGCTAACACATACCCTTGAGAGAAAGAACTAGCTGTAAATACCCAATATACCACTGTTGTTGAGAGGAGCTGTGCCCTTCCCCCAGTACTATTTCTTCTACCTTGGACGATCTGAAACTGCTGCCAGAGAGGACAGGGACATACAGGGAAAGCTAGAAAGCAGGCATATCCAGGCTCTCTCCTCTTTACTGCAGAGCTGAGAAGAATTTATTAAATTATTAAATTAATTGATTTTGGTGGTGAGGTCTCACTCTGTCACCCATGCTGTAGTGCAGCGGCATGATCACAGCTCACTGAAGCCTCAAACTCCTGGCTTCAAGCAATCCTCCCACCCAGCCTCTTAAGTAACTGGGACAACAGGTGCATGGCAACACTCTTGGCTAATTTTTTTTTTAATTTTTAGTTTTCGTAGAGACAGGCCTTGCTTTGCTTCGCAGGTTGATCTTCATCTCCTGGCTTTGAGCAGTTCTCTTGCCCTGGCCTTCGAAAACGCTGAAATTACAGGTGTAAGCCACTCTGCCCTGCCAAAGAAATTTTAAATAGGATAAGAAGAGGGAGTCATATAATTCTGACACTGGGCTGGGTTTGAAATTAAGACTCTTCTTGTGTAGAAAATGTTTGGGGAAATGTTAATAAACTAAGGGTGACGGGAAAAGGAAAGAGAAGAAAGAATTTCTCCAAAATGTGCAGAGGAACAACTAACGCCTGCCCAGAGTGGGTTTGAGCAAGAAAATTAGGAGAAAAACTTGTGATTTCTGTAGGGTTCCTTTTCACCAAAGGATCTAGGTAAGCCCTGCGTCCGTGTTGGTTTTCTTGTTTTCTTCCTTCTTCTTCTCCTTTTCCCCCAGACTAGTCCAAGTTCACCAAACTGAAAATAAATATTTGCATTGACAGCACAGAACATGACAAAATATAAGGTAACCTTTGATTCATTGAGATGACTAAAAACATTTTAATTATTCTCCATTACTTCTCCCATCAAGAAGAGACACACATAGAGCTTAACACACTGCATGGGCATAGTAAGTGCACAGAAAGTATTGGCTTTTTAATTGCTTGCTTCACCTATTTTATTTAAGTATGTAAAAAAGGTTACAGAACTTTCAGGACACACTCACAAATAATAATATGCTACCAGGATTCTAAATCTAAATTAGAGAAGTTAATCCCAAACTACTCAGAACAAATATTATTGTTACACAACTAACTAAGTGAGATATCTTAAGCTTGAATGATAAATTCTGACTGTTCCTTATGTTGTCTAAACACTCAGAGGAATACTGGAGTAGCAGAATATTTAAAAAAAATATGACTTTGAATTAAATTTTTTTTTGTATATTCCCTGTCCTCCTCTGAGTCTAAGGGTATTATTATAGAGCAAAAGTAGAAATATCCTGAAATCAATTATTCTTCCTCTCTTTTGGAAAAAATTGTAAATGGAAAACACAAAGCTGGACATCTCAATTATATGGGGAAATGAAGTCTGTTGAGGGTAAGAAGAAAGAGAAGTGAATTCTTTAGAATGGAAAGAGTTCAATGGGTCCTATGAGCAATGGAGACTTGAGCTCCTCATGGCAGAGCACTGAGGAGAAGGTGGGAAAGATGGTGCCTGTGATGTGTGCTAGTGTTTTAGGTACTGGGGCTCTTAGCACTCCTGGCACCTGGCACAGTCAGAGAGCTGCAGGACCAAAAGCAGAATCGTGGCATGGGCCACTAAGTTGTTAAATCATGCCACAACAAATCGGAGAGAAGAAGGCCCTTCCTTGTTTTCTGGACATTCCATAAATATATAAAATACCGGGGTCAAGCTGATATGAAATTTCCTACCAGCCTAATGTCATAGAAAATTGAAGTTAAAGTTAATGTGGTTTACATCATATTAAGTGACACTTAAAATCAGCATTGTACATTTGCATGTTAGGGCTGGCAGTGGGCCTTTTCCAGTTTCTAGGTTATTATTGCTAAGTCCACCTTCATTGTACAGACTTGAGAGGGACCAAATCTTGCACGGAGCGGTGAATGCTTGCTGTGCCCAGGACATCTGAACTAAGATATTTCTTAGAATTTATCATCAATAAGTTTATTTGTGTCATCATTGATCACTTTGCTGTTAGATTAAAGAGCAGAGTATTAGAGTAAGTTGAATTCAGCAAATTCAAAGCATTGCACTGTAGGGAAGGACATTATCTAGACTTGTGATTTTATTGTTGCTTAGGTTTTAGGGTCAAGTCTTTCTCCAGTATCTGCAGTTAAGTCTCTAAAGACTTATCTGGCTGACTCTGAAGTTATTATAAGATGGAAGAGTTCTGAGTTTTGAGTCTTTCTCATTCAGGAATCAAATTACTATTAGACCATATGTATGTTTTCCATTAATCTTCCATTTAGGTATTGGTGAATTTGGTAAGTTCTGGGGAACAAAAAATGCTTACAAATTACCAGAGGGAAAAATATGCTCTGGAAAGACAATTGACATTTGTCCCACAAATACTTATGAAGCACTTTTTATGTACCACATACTTTGTTGGATGCTGCGGTTACAAAGATAAAATGCATATGGTGCCCTTAGCATATCACAAACCTGACCTGGAGCGAATGCAATGGAGGTAGGAGAAACTGTAGCATCATATTGGCTTGGACTCAACTTAAGTATTCTCCTTCTTGGTGAAAAGTATTTTCCAAGAGTTGCTTAAATTTATGTGCAAAAAGTGACTAAGTAGATTTGCCACTCCATTAATTTCTCTTCTCATAAAGTCATTCCTTTATGATAAGAAAATCTTGTAAAATGGTATGGCTTATAGTTTTAGGTCATAATTTTATTAGTTTGAAAAAGACTTACAGAGCTGCAATGGGTAATTTGTAGTGTAAAATCAATGTAGAGCAAAGCCAGAGTATTTCTAAGTGTCAGAATAGACAATATCTCAGGTTAATTATGTGAAAGAATTATAATAGCAATATATCCCTCTGTTGCTTTAACTAGAGGAACTAAAATAACAGTGGCTCTGATATTTACAGCAGGCAGGATATAAAGCCAATCTAAAAGTAATGAGAATATCCAAGTTGGACAATAATAATTTAATTTTATATTTTTCGAAGTAGATTTCTGTTCTTTTGCATTTGCTGAGGAATGACTTACATCCAATTATGTGGTCAATTATGTGCCTCACCCAATGTTGACATTCTCTATTGCATTTTAAAATTTTCATTCATTGTATTCTTCAGATACAGTATTTCTGATTGGCTCTTTTTAAGATTAGAGAAAAAGAGGGAAAAGAAATGAACAAAACCTCCAAGAAATACACGATTATGTGAAAAGACCTAATCGAACTATGATAGGTGTACCTGAATCTGACAAAGAGAATGAATACAAGCTGGAAAACACTCTTCAGGATATTATCCAGGAGAACTTCCCCAACCTAGCAAGGCAGGCCAATATTTAAGCCCAGGAACTACAGAGAACACCACAAAGATATTCCTCAAGAAGAGCAACCCCAAGGCACATAATCATCAGATTCATCAGGGTTTAAATGAAGGAAAAATGCTAAGGACAGCCAGAGAGAATGGTCGGGTTACCCACAAAGGAAGCCCACCAGACTAACAGCGGATTTCTCTGCAGAAACCCTACAAGCCAGAAGAGAGTGGTGGCTGATAGTCAAGATCCTTAAAGGAAAGAACTTTCAACCTAGAATTTCATATTCAGCCAAACTAAGCTTCATAAGTGAAGGAGAAATAAAATCCTTTATGAACAAGCAATTGCTGAGAGATTTCGTCAACACCAGGCTTGCCTTACAAGACCTCCTGAATGAAGCACTAAACCTAGAAAGGGAAAACCAGTACCAGCCACTCCAAAAACATAACAAAGGGTAAAAAGCATTGACACAATGAAGAAACGGTGTCAACTAATGGGCGAAACAACCAGCTAGCATCAAAATGGCAGGATCAAATTCACACATAACAATATTAACCTTAAATATAAATGGGCTAAATGCCCCAGTCAAAAGACACAGACTGGCAAATTGGATAAAAAGTCAAAAACCATTGGTGTGCTGTATCCAGGAAACCCATCTCACATGCAAGGACACACATAGGCTCAAAATAAAGGAATGGAGGAAGACTTACCAAGCAAATGGAGAGCAAAGAAAAAAGAAAACGCAGGAGTGGCAATCCTAGTCTCTGATAAAATAGACTTTAAACCAACAAAGATCAAAAGAGACAAAGAAGGGCATTACATAATGGTAAAAGGATCAATGCAGCAAGAAGAGCTAACGATCCTATATATACAGCCAATACAGGAGCACCCAGCTACATAAAGCAAGTACGCAATGACCTGCAAAGAGACTCAGACTCCCACACAATAATAGTGGGAGACTTTAACACTCCACTATCAATATTAGACAGATCAATGAGACAGAAAATTAACAAGGATATCCAGGACTTGAACTCAGATCTGGACCAAGCAAACCTAATCGACATATACAGAACTCTCCACCCCAAATCCACAGAATATACATTCTTCTCAGCACCACATCATACCTACTCTAAAATGGACCACATAATTGAATGTAAAGCACTCCTCAGCAAATGCAAAAGAACAGAAATCATAATAAACAGTCTTTCAGACCACAGTGCAATCAAATTAGAACTCAGGATTAAGAAACTAACTCAGAGCTGCAAATCTTCACAGAAACTGAACAACTGGCTCTTGAATGTTGACTGGATAAACAATGAAATGAAGGCAGAAATAAAGATGTTCTTTGAAACCAACAAGAACAAAGACACAATGTACCAGAATCTCCGGGACACATTTAAAGCCGTGTCTAAAGGAAAATTTATAGCAATAAATGCCCACATGAAAAGCAAGGAAAGATCTGAAATCAACAACCTAACATCAAAGCTGAAAGAGCTAGAGGAGCAAGATTAAAAAAACTCAAAAGGTAGCAGATGACAAGAAATAACTAAGATCAGAGAAGAACTGAAGGAGATAGAGACACAAAACCTTTCAAAAACTCAATAAATCCTGGAACTGGTTTTCTGAAAAGATCAACAAAATACACAGACCACTAGCCAGATTATAAAAAAGAAAAGAGAGAAGAATCAAAGAGATGAAATAAAAATCAATAAAGGGGATATTACCACTGATTCCAGAGAAATACAAACTCCCATCAGAGATTACTACAAACAACTCTATGAATATAAACCAGTAAACCTGGAAGAAATGGATAAATGCCTGTTAACTTGCACCCTCCAAAGCCTAAACCAGGAAGAAGTCAAAACCCTGAATAGACCAATAACAAGGTCTGAAGTTGAGGCAGCAACTAATAGCCTACCAACCAAAAAAAGCCTAGGTCCAGATGGGTTCACAGCCAATTTCTACCAGACATACAAAGAGGAGCTAGTACCACTCCTTCTGAAACTATTCCAAACAATCTAAAAAAAAAGGAATCCTTCCCAAATCATTTTATGAGACCAACATCATCCTGATACCAAAACCTGGCAGAGAGTCAACAAGAAAAGAAAACTTCAGGTCAATATCCATGATGAACATAGATGCAAAAATCTTCAATAAAATACTGGCCAACTGATTGCAAAAGTACATCAAAAAGCTTATCCATCACAATCAAGTATGCTTCATCCTGGGGATGCAGGCTGGTTCAACATACACAAGTCTATAAACCTAATCCACCACATAAACAGAAGCAAAGACAAAAACCACATGATTATCTCAATAGATGCACAGATGGCCTTCAACAAAGTTCAATAGCCTTTTATGCTCAAAACTCTCAATAAACTAGGTACTGACAGAACATATCTCAAAATTATAAAAGCTATTTATGACAAACCCACAACCAATATACTGAATGGGTAAAAACTGGAAGCATTCCCTTTAAAACTGGCACCAGACAAGGATGCCCTCTCTCACTACTCCTGTTCAACATAGTATTGAAAGTTCTAGCCAGATCAATCAGGCAAGAAAAATAAATAAAGGGTATTCAATTAGGAAAGGAGGAAGTCAAATTGTCTCTATTTGCAGATGACATGATTGTATATTTAGTGGAACCCATCATCTCAGCCAAAAATCTCTTTAAACTGATAAACAACTTCAGCAAAGTCTCAGGATACAAAATCAATGTGCAGAAATCACAAGCATTCCTATACTCCAATAACAGACTTAAAGAGAGCCAAGTCAAGAGCAAACTTCCATTAACAATTGCTACAAAGAGAATAAAATGCCTAGGAATACAACTAACAAAGGATGTAAAGGGCCTCTTCAAGGAGAACTATAAACCACTTCTCAAGGAATTGAGAGTACACAGATGGAAAATCATTTCATGCTCATGGTTAGGAAGAACTAATATTGTGAAAATGGCCATATTGCCCAATGTAATTTATAGATTCAATGCTATCCCCATCAAGCTACCATTGACCCTCTTCACAGAACTGGAAAAAACCATCTTAAATTTCATATGGAACCAAAAGAGGGCCTGCATAGCCAAGACAATTCTAAGCAAAAGGAACAAAGCTGGGGGCATCACACTACCTGACTTCAGACTATACTACAAGGTTACAGTAATCAAAATAGCATGGTACTGGTACCAAAACAAAGATATAGACCAATGGAAAAGAACAGAGGCCTCAGAGGCAATGTCACACATCTACAACCATCTGAGCTTTGACAAACCTGAGAAAAACAAGCAATAGGGAAAGAATTCCCTGTTTAATAAATGGTGTTGAGAAAACTGGCTAGCCATGGGCAGAAAGTTGAAACTGGGTCCCTTCCTGACACCTTACACTAAAATTAACTCCAGATGGATTAAAGACTTAAACATAGACCTAACACCATATAAACCCTAGAAGAAAACCTAGGCAAAATCATTCAGGACATAGGCATTGGCAAGGACTTCATGACTAAAACACCAAAAGCATTGGCAACAAAAGCCAAAATAGACAAATGGGATCTAATTAAACTCCAGAGCTCCTGTACAGCAAAGGAAAGAATCATTAGAGTGAACCAGCAACCAACAGAATGGAAAAAAATTGCAATCTACCCATCGGACAAAGGGTTAATATCCAGAATCTACAAAGAACTAAAACAGATTTACAGGAAAAAACAAACAAACCCATACAAAAGTGGGTGAAGGATATGAACAGATGCTTTTTAAAAGAAGACATATATGAGGCCAACAAACATATGAAAAAATGCTCATCATCACTGGTCATTAGAGAAATGCAAATCAAAACCACATTGAGATACCATCTCACGCCAGTTAGAATGGTGATCATTAAAAAATCTGGAGACAACAGATGCTGGAGAGGATGTGGAGAAATAGGAACACGTTTACACTATTGGTGGGAGTGTAAATTAGTTCAACCATTGTGGAAGACAGTGTAGAGATTCCTGAAGGACCTAGAAATAGAAATTCTATTTAACCCAGCAATCCCATTACTGGGTGTGTATCCAAAGGATTATAATCCTTTTATTGTAAAGACACATGCACACGCATATTCATTGTGACACTGTTTACAATAGCAAAGACATTGTACCAACCCAAATGCCTGTCGATGATAGACTGGACAAGGAAAATGTGGCACATATACACCATGGAATATTGTGCAGCCATAAAAAATGATGAGTTTGTGTCCTTTGCAGAGACATGGATGAATCTGGAATCCATCATTCTCAGCAAACTGACACAAGAACAGAAAATCAAACACTGCATGTTATCACTCATAGGCAAGTGTGGAACAAGGAGAACACATGGACACAGGGAGGGGAGCATCACACACTGAGGTTTTTTGGGGGGAATAGGGGAGGGACAGCGGGAGGTAGGGGGTAGGGAGGTTGGGAAGGGATAACATGGAGTGAAATGTCAGATATAGGTGACAAGGGGATAAAGGCAGCAAACCACATTGCCATTTGTGTACCTATGCAACAATCCTGCGTGTTCTGCACAAGTACCCCAGAACCTGAAGTGCAATTATATATGTGTGTGTATACACACACACACACACACATATAGTGTGCCAACAAAGGAATTGACCAAGCCAAAGGAAGAATCTGTGAACTCAAGCCAGTTTATTTGAAAATGTCCAGTAAACTGACACAAGAACAGAAAAATCAAACACCGCATGTACTCACTCTTAGGTGGGTGTTGAACAATGAGAACACATGGACACAGGGAGGGGAGCATCACACATTGGGGTCTGTAGGGGGGAAATAGGGGAGGGACAGTGGGGGTTGGGGAGTTGGGGAGAGAGAGCATGGGGAGAAATGCCAGATATAGGTGATGGGGAAGAAGGCAGCACATCACACTGCCATGTGTGTACCTATGCAACAATCTTGTATGTTCTTCACATGTACCCCAAAACCTAAAATGCAATAAATAAAAAAAAGAAAATGTCCAATCAGTGAAGAAAAAAAAAGAGTCCATAAGATTTATGAGACTTCATCAAGTAAGCCATTTTTCACATTATAAAATTTTATGAAGGAGAGAGAGAAAAAGGAAGGGAAAGTTTACTTTATAAAAGAGTAAAGATGTCTCCAATCTGAAAAAATATGAACATGCATAAAGAACAAATATTTTCAATGTGATTCAACCCTAATAAGAATTCACCAAGACATATTATAATCAAACTGTCAAAAATCAGTCACGCATAGACTGAAAATGAAGAAATAGGAAAAGATATTTCAGACAAAACAGACATTATGTCAAAAATTGTGAAAGAGACAAAGATGGTTATTATATAATGATAAAAGGGTGAATTAATCAAGAGGTTATAAAATTATAAATATATATGTACCCAACATAGAGTATCTAAATCTTTAAAGCAAATGTTAATAGATCTGAAGGGATAGATAGACAAAAATACAATAATATTGGGGAATATCAATGTCCTACTTTAAACAATGGATAGATGACCCAATAAGAAAACATTGGACTTGAACTACACTTTAGACCAAATGGACCTGATAGATATACACAGAACATTTCATCCAATAGCAGCAGATGAAATGTGATACATATTAGAAACATTCTCCAGTGTAGATCATATGTTAGCCCAAACAAATCTTAAAAAAATTAAAGAAGATTGAAATCATATCAAGTATCTTTCCATATTGTAATGGTATAAAGCTGGAAATCAGTAACCAAAATTTTTGAAAAAGCACAATTATATGTAAATTAAACACCATGCTTCGGAACAACCAAAATGTCAAAGAAGGATTAAAAGAGAAATGTAAAAAATTTCCTAAGACCAAAAAATTGGGTACACAACACCCTAAAACTTATGGGATGGAGCAAAAGCAGTAATGAAAAGAAAGTTTGTAGTAATAAATGTGTACATTGAAAAAGAAAGCTCTCAAAAAAAAAAACCTTAACATTTTATATCAAAAACTACAAAAAGAAAAGACTTAGCTCATAGTTAGTAGAAGGAGGAAAATATTAGTTATAAGAGCAGAATTATATGACACAGAAACCAGAAAATGAGTAGAAAAATCAATGAAACTAGGAGTTGACTTTTTGAAAAGATAAAATTAACAAACATTTAGATAGAACTAGATAAAAAGAATATGCAAATAAATAAAATCAGAAATGAAAGAAGAGGACTTTAAAACTGAAACCCCAGAAATAGAAAAAAAGAGAATAGTATGAACAAATATATGCCAACAAATTGAATAATTTGGAAGTAATAAATTCCTAGACACATACAACGTAACAAAGCTAAGTCATGAAGAAATAGAAAATCTGAACACACCAAAAATGAACAAGGAGATTGAATTAGGGCCTTATTATTTCATGGTTGAAACAGTGAAATAAAGGATGATATTAATTCCTTAAAATGAATTAATTTTCAAGCTCTTTTAAAAAATTGAAGAGATGGTAACATTTTATGGTTATGTTATAAGGTCTGCATTACCCTGATACCAAATCCAGATAAGGACACTGCAAGAACAAAAAGTTACAGGCCACTGTTCTGTTCCATTGGTCTATATCTCTGTTTTGGTAACAGCACCATGCTGTTTTGATTACTGTAGCCTTGTAGTATAGTTTGAAGTCACATACTGTGATGCCTCCAGCTTTGTTCAACTATTGTGGAAGGCACTGTGGTAATTTCTCAAGGATCTAGAAATGGAAATTCCATTTGACCCAGCAATCCCATTACTGGGTATATACCCAAAGGATTAGAAATCCTTCTATTATAAAGACACATGCACATGTATGTTCATTGTGGCACAGTTTACAATAGCAAAGACTTGGAACCAACCCAAATAGCCATCAGTGATAAACTGGATAAAGAAAATGTGGCACATATACACCATGGAATACTATACAGCCATAAAAACGATGAGTTCATGTCCTTTGCAGGGACATGGATGAAGCTGGAAACCATCATTCTCGGCAAACTGACATAAGATCAGAAAACCAAACACCGCATGGTCTCACTCTTAAGTGGGTGTTGAACAATGAGAACACATGGACACAAGAAGGGGAACATCACACACTGGGGCCTGTTGGGGGGTGAGGGGCTAGGGGAGGGATTACAGAGGGTGGGGAGATTGGGGAGAGATAACATTAGGAGAAATACCTAATGTAGATGATGGGGGGATGGATGCAGCAAACCACCATGGCATGTGCATAAAAATATGGAAGCAACTGAAAAGTCTGTCAGTGAGTAAACATATAATAAAATTGTTGTGTGTATACATACATAGATACAATGAAATATTATCCAGTCTTAGAAAAGGAAACCCTCCCATTTTCAACAACATGGATGAACCTGGAAGACATAATGGTAAGTGAAATCAACCAGACACAGAAATATGAATACTGCATCATCTCATTTATATGTGAAACTTTAAAAAGTCAAACTCAGGAACAGAGATTAGAAGGGTGGTTAACAAGGATGGGGGTGGGGAAAATGGGGTGATGTTGGCTAAAGGGTACAAACTTACAGTTATAAGATAAATAAATTATGAGCTTTTCCACTTAAAATATAAGTTTTGGGCTGCTTTTGTCAAATTTATTTCTAAGTATTTTATTATTTTTGATGCTATTAAATATATTTTCTTAATTACATTTTGGTTAGTCATTGCAAGTGTGTAGAAATAGAACTGATTTTTGTATGTTGATCCTGTATTCTGCAACTTTGCCAAACTTGTTTATTAGTTCTCATTGATTTTTAGTAGGTTCCTAAGAATTTTCCATATGCAAGAGTATACCATCTATAGAGATAGTTTCACTTTCTTTTATTTCCAATCTGGATGACTTTATTTATTTATTTTGTCTAATCGAACTGAGAAGAACTTCCAGTATGATGCAGAATAGAAATGGCAAAAGATGATACCTTTGCTTATTTCTGATCTCAGGAAGAAAGCATCCAGTCTCTCGCCATATGTACAGTGTCAGCAGTGGGGTTATTGTAGTTTTATTTCATCAGTTTGGGAAATTTCCCTTCTACTCCCAGTTTGTTGAGTATTTCTGTCATGAAACAGTGTTGACTTTTGTCAAAAATTCCTTCCATGTTTATTCCATGTCCGTTTAGGTCATGATGTGGCTATTGTTCTTCAGTCCATTGATTTTCTCTCTCTCTCTCTCTCTCTCTCTCTCTCTCTCTCTCTCTCTCTCTCTCTCTCTCTCTCTCTCTGTCTCTCTCTCTCTCTTCCCACCACGCTCTCTTTTTGGTCATAGACCAAAACCAAATTTTTATAATGTGCTGAAATCAGTTTGCTTGTATTTTGTTGAGAATTCTGCAATATATTCATAAGAAACATTCATCTGTAGTTTCCTTGTCATGTCATTGTCTGTTTTTGGCATTTGAGTAATATAAACCTCATAAAATAAGTTGTGAAGTATTCCTTCTTGTAGTGGGTTAAATATTGTCTTTCCCCTCTTCCCCCAACTCCAAAAATGTCTATGCCCTAACCCTTAGAATCTGTGAATGTTACTCTGTCTAGAAAAAAGGGACTTTGCAGATGTAATTATGTTAAGAATCTAAAAGTAAGAGCCTGGTTAATTGTCACTGGATTGAAGTGAGTTTACTCCAATGACAGGTGTCCTTCTAATAATACACAGAGGTGAACAGACAAAAGAGTAGAAGATATAGAGGAGAAGACACAGTGACAACAGAGGCAGAAATTGGAATGATGTGGCCATAAACCAAGCCTTCAGTTTTACTTACAAAAGCCCTGGTAAAGCTTAGCTTTGACTATTTAGAGCTCTGTCTTCTTTGGTCAGGTTCATATCTATGTTAACTGACATGGTTGTATGTTGGAGGCAGCCTTTCTTGCCTGGGTCCTTCACTCTGGCCCAATAAAGATAGCTGTTTATTAGTATCAGTGCTAATCTGTTAAAAATGGCTCAAAGTGTTTCATCTCTTTCTACAGTTGCTTCAAATTTAGTCCAAAGATGTAAGTTTTCTGATCCATTTTCCAGGTTCTGACACAATGTCTCTGTTACTATTAGCTTGTCACTTCTATTCTTTAATTACTACCATCACAAACTTTAAAGTATAGAATTCTATCACAGATATATCTCCTTTCAACTCCTTTCCAAATGTGTTCTGCTTTATATATTTACTGTGGTGGATGAGAGGGCAGAGTGTATCTCCTGGTTGATGTCTTTCTCTAATTGTTTTTCTATTTTCTCTAATTGTTTTCCTGTTTCTCACTACATATGCCTTGTTATTCATGTATTCACTCATTCACTTAAAAACATTCATTTAACTCACCATGTTGTGCATTGTATTATACTAGGAGCTGGAAATAGAAAGATGACTAGAATAGCTCTTCACTTCAAGTGTAGGGCTATATGTGTATATATATACATTGTACAAAATGCAACCAAACTCATAAGCCCAGGATGCTACGGGAACACAGAAAGGAGACATCATGCTCCCACACTTGACTTTAGTTTTGCCAATTGAGCTATGGCTTGTTATTTATTGCTTCCAACCAGTTTAGTGCTCTGTAATCATTTCAGTCAAATACAGTGAAACAGGTAAGTGTCTTCTGTGAATTTGAATAGCATTATAATAACAATAATGATAACAAAAATGGTGAGTGCCCAGCAAGTATGTGTAATAAAGGAATGAGTTTTATAGATGAAAAATCTGAGGCTTCAAGGGTTAAATAGCTTGAAGATCTGGGCTAGTAATTGACAGAGCTGAAACACAAAACTGTGTTTGACTATTTTTATAGCATGAATTCCCGACTACTACATGTTTACATACTTAGTTGAGCCAGAATATAGACAAACACACTTTTTCAGTGTTTAGAACCCAAAACTGCTTTTTAACTAAGAACACTCTTAATGGTAGTCAGGGGAAGTTTTGAGTTTTGAAGTATATGTGTCAAATCCCCAAGGACAAAAATTGTATCTTCTATTATGATATTTAACTAATTACTTACATGTAATAGAGGTAGATGCAAAACATTTTTAATAAAGAAGACTTTATTTTTAAAGAAAGTTTGAGATATAGATAATATAAAAATAGAATATGATTTCTTGAAAAAATAGAAATATAGAGGGTGGGGAGAAAGAACACATCTTGTTTTTTTTTCTCTTGAGTACAATCCATTCTTTTAGATGTAATGTATTTTTCTAGAGAGAGAGGTGTACAGAAAAAAATGCATGATGAAGAGCCAGTCTCTATTTTTCAGCTTGAAATTAGACCAAAGATTTTAATTTATCTTCTAGTTGGCTCTATGAAGAGTCTGGAATGAAGTCTCCAGACTAATATAGTAACAAATAGTGAGGCGCCTGCAGAGAGCCAAAGGGAAGAAAGGATGATGAAGCAACCTGACGTTATTACCCCACAGGGCCCGAAATGAGGCACCAGGAGCATAGGCAGTCCCAGAACCAGGCTAGAGTTACCGCCAGATAAACAGATCATATCTACAGAGTAATTAGAAATGGGAGAATACTAAATCCTAAAGGGAATGGCTGCCTATAAAAGTCCTTCAGAACAAGTCTCAGAAATATGCATTTCTCTCAGGCAAGGAAGGTAGACCTAGGAACAGTGAGCCCTGCAGGGGGCTTAGCTTTTTGTCTACTTTCTCTGAGAGGATGGCTAACAAACTTTTTTCAGATAAAGAGGATTACCAAAAAGAAACTTTCTTAAATATGCTTCCTGTGTTAAAAACAACAACAAAAATGAAGACTGAAAACCAGGGGACACACTGTATTAAAGGGAACAAAGATAACAGCAAAAACCAAAAGTGTTTGCAAAGATTATTACTGTTCATAGTGACTCCTCCTTGCATGTACTGTTTAGTCTACATATTGGCCCTATATTTGTTTTCTAATGCCAGGTAGCAAATTAAATAGATGACCATGAATTTAGTGGCTTAAAACAACAACCATTATTTATCTCACGGTTCTGTAGATCAGAAGTCTGACACAATGTGTTCAGATTCTCCAGGAAGTGTCTTACTGTGATAAAATCAAGGTACTATCTGGGGCTGCAGTTCTCATCTGGGGCCCAGGGTCCTCTTCTACACTCACTAGTTGTTGAATGAATCAATTTCTTTGTTATACTTTCCAACTGTGTCTCTCTATCTAGAAGCCAGCAATGGCAGGCTGAGTCCTTATTCATCAGAGCTCTTCTATTTCCTCTTCTACTCTCTCTTCTGCTTTAAGAGTTCATGTGATTGCACTGAGCCAACCTGAATAATCCATGGTAATCTTCCTATTCTGAGGTCAACTGATTAGTAACCATAAGTACATATGCAAAGTCCCACTTGTCAGGTAATGTACCATAACCATTCCTGGGAGGAATGCCAGGGTACAGAGATCACTGGAGCCAAAATTCTGCCTATTACTGGCCTGGTGTTATAGGAATTTTTATAATGTACATTTTAAAAATAAAAATGCCAAGGCATAAAATGCTGAATAACCTATTCAAGGTCATGTGCCTAAATGGTGGAACCAGGTCTGAGCACTCAGCACTCACTCTTCCTTTCTGCTTACAATCTCTTTGTGTCTGGGAATGAATGAAATAAGGTGTTTGCTGAGGGCCTCATTACTATAATGCTCTATCTAAACAGGCGTTTAGCATATCTAGATGACTGAGAAAACACATTCTTAGTTTAAATTAATCTATACAAAAGAAATATGGTGGATTTCTAAACTGCAAACTTGGTGCTTCCAAAAGAAGTAATGTGTTTTGGGTAGCTGTAGGGAGGCAGAGAGCATAAAATAGGTTTGGGTGCATATAAAAAGGGTGGTGGCTGGAGTCTAGCCACAAGACAGAAAACTCAGAATTCCATCAATGTATGGTTGCTTCTTGAATAATGACTTCCTGAATGGAAGCCCTCTTTTCTCTGCGGTAAATCATAGACACCTCTGTATTGGAAGCCAGAAGTGCTAGTTTTCTAGATGAGTAATTCTTTCAGAGGGATAGAAAAGGGCAGCTGCTATGGTTCAATCGTGCTTGCCAAGGTTTTTGTGTTATAAACTTCTTAATTTCCAATACAACAATGTTGAGAGGTCAGACTTTGAAAGATTTTTAGATCGTGAGGGCTCTTCCTTCAAGAATGGATTAATGCTTTTATCAAGGGAGTGGATTAGTTAATATGAGAATGGTCTCTTCACAAAAAGGATGAGTTTGATTCCCATTCTCTTTCTCTCTGTCTTGCACATATGCATTATTACACACACTCTCTTGCCCCTCCACCTTTCATCATGGAATGAGGCAGCAGGAAGGCCCTTGCCAGATGCAGACCCCTCAACCTTGAACTTCCCAGTCTCCAAAAATGTAAGAAATAAATTTATTTTCTTTATACATAACCTAGCCTGTGGTATGCTGTTATAGTAACGTAAAGTGGACTGAGAATAGTATTTGAGATTTAACCCGAATGTAGAATTTTCTTCCTAATTTCATCTTACTCTTTCTCAGAAGTGACTTTTTGGCCTTGCACAATATAGACATTGAATTGAATTATAAATAATTCCAAAGTAAGATATCCAATTAAATTTTTGTAGGATTAATTTAGAATTGTTCCATTCTACTGGACTTTAAATGTGGAAAAATAAATACAAGCAGAACATGAATAACAGGGCAACTCTTTGATATAGGAATTGGAATTCTGATGCTGCTAATTGTGGCATCAAATGTATAAAATAAAGTAATTTATGGAAGGATAAGATGGCTTCAGAGTTCTGTAGTACTCTATTGCCACCAGTCACTTGATTGACCTTTCAAAAACTTATTTGTATTACATTTATCTGCTAAATTAAGAGATGTGATTTCTGATACCTGACTGTCCTGACTAGACTCTGATTGATTATACACATAAACACACATCACACACATACACACCACAGACACACACACACACACACACACACACACACACACAAACACATCATTAAGCAAGTACCCTGTGGTACTACCCAGCAGTCTATTTAATGTCCTTAGAAACACAGCATGGTTATTATTATAACTGAAATTTCTTTGTTTCGTATTTGAGAAAAGGACGAGAGGCTCGTATTAAAATATTAATGTTTGAAAATTACTTTCCATTGTATATGCAGATTTGTTTTGTAAATGAAAAGGCATAAAATTCTAGGAAATAAAATGGCTTTCAAATTCTGAGATTCAAGAGGATTTTGTATCATTAAGAAAAATTAAGTTGGCAGGAAGCTTTTGTAATGTGAGCCTATCATTTATTGCTTCAGCATCTAAAAAAGGGACCACATTTTAGCTAAACTACAATAGAATACATTTATAAAAAATTACCCTAAATCCACTATTATATGATGATTATCTCATGAGCTTTCTTGAAATATTTAAACTCCTTGATTTGGCATTCAGATGCATCACTGACTTGACCTTTATCCACTTTTCTAACCTTTTTTTTCCCATTATTTTTTTCTTTTTTAGTCCAAAACAACATGTGGCTGCCTGCCTCCCCATCTGTCCTCTTCTCAAGCATACTCTAAGCTCTTTAGGCTTTGGGTTCCATGAAATCTGGAGAAATCCTTTAGAGGCTGAAAAACAGAAAGAACATTCCTTTCCCTTACAGTTTCCGAGTCTGAAGAGAGCTGCCTGTTAAAATAGGGGAAAGCATCTCTAATTCAAAATGCCAGTAATCATACAATTAAACTGGGAAATGGAGAACTAATTACGATGGCATAAAATATATGAATTTTCACATCAAAAAGTAAATCTCAAATGGCTCAGCTTTAGGACATCCATCTTTCTCAATCTGGTCCCTGGCTTGGAATTACCCAGACTTCTCTGGAGACAAATACTTGGCATATGTCAAAGTTTAGCCATCAGCCCAAAGGCACCAAGATACTTGCTGCTATCACCTGTTTTCTTCCATGTCATTTTGAGATCTTTGCCTATTTCTAGACTCATCTTTGCCAAAAAAGGAATTAATCATGTTCTAGTGAAGTCACTGTTTGCATATATTTATTTATTCTCAGGAGCCTGGCAATGACGCTAATCCTGGGGTCTCCCTGGTAGGATGATGGGAATGTATAGTTTAGAAAAACGTAGAGATTCTCCTTATACCCTTTGATCTGCGTAATGACAGGTTGGCTAGGAAATGTGGTTGTGGCCTGGTTTATTTGGACTGGAAATGTTAATCCAGGAAATGGACTTTTCAGAAGAGCCAAGGCGGCATCTGTCTTCTACTCAGTCATCCAAAAAATAATATATATATACACACACTGAATACCAAAAGTATTTGTACCGATAAGTTTTCTTTTCTTATCACTTAAACTAATAAATCATTTTCTAATGTTCATTCATTTATTTGTAAAAAAGTTACCATCTACAGGGTTGTGGGTCCTCTGCTAGGCACCAGGATACAATTGCCATGGTTGAATTTTAAGTCAGGTAGAGGGCTCTGTGTAATTTGTCATACACAGATGTAAAAAACTCCATTCCTCTCTATGGTAACAGGAACTTCAAACTCACTTCTCTAGCTTCCTTGCCAGTCAATCCTGCTTTTTTTTGCTGCATACTCTTTAGAACCAGGGAAGTATTTGTATTTTCCTAAACATACTCAGTTGCCTCTTTCTTCCATGCCTTTGCTCGTTCAGTGACAGCTGCTTGGATTGCCCTTCTCTTTCTTCTGCCTCACCAACCACTAGTTAATGTCAGTGTAAACGGAGAGCTTGACGTCCCCAAAATGTCCTGATTATCCAGATTTTCTGAGTAATTTTCTGCTCTCTGAAGGCATTCTGTAATTAACACTATCGTAGTATTTTCATGTCATAAGGTAATTACTACTTGTGTCTCCCCCCATTTAACTGAAAGGAAAATGCCCTTGAACATGAGGGGCATTACTTGTTTTGCATCTGAATTCCTAGCAAAATGTGGAAACAGATCAGAAGCTCAATAAAGTTTTGACCTGAACTTGACTGCATACAGTCAATTTGCTTTCCTGCTCAGACCAAAAAAATTCCACTTTCTTTCAAGTACCTGGAGTAACTCCCAGACTTCAATAGTCTCCTCTTAAGCATCAGTTCAACCTTGCCCAAGGAAAAGTGTAGTATATCCTTTTAATACAGAGAGGAAAGGAACCACAGGGATCAAGTTCAATGCCTTTCATTATTTGAATTTTAAATTCATCTTGACACAGTTATGGATTCGAGGATTTGTGAGCGAATTACTGAGTTCCAGATCTAAAATCATCAGGATTTATCAAGTATGGTGCATGAGCCATAGTAAGCATTACTTTTTTAATGCTTGTTCTATTAAAGTGAACCAGATCTTATATTTGGCGATTTGATTACTTGCTCTGACCTTTGTTTTTTTTTTCATATATGTAAAACACAGATTATACCACATGGTCAAAATAAATTCACCAAGCATTAAACTCCCTAAAGTGTCTTGCAGTGATTTCCGAGAGTTCAACATGGTGCATCTCAGATGCTCAGAAATCCTTTTCTCTTTCTTCAGCCTCCTCCTTCAGCTGCCCTGAGGCTGTCTTTGCTGGCTGCTGCTGCTACTGCTGCTCTGAGAAAGGGAACCATGTTCTTGGTTTTGTGTTCTAAACCTTTAACATCTCACTGGTCTGCAGAGACCAGGAAGTATCAGTTAATCAAAAATCCTCTGATACTGTACGAGAAACACAATTTAGAAAATCATTCACAGCCCTGCAGCTTTCTCCAGCCATACACAGAATTGGTATTCAAAAACTAAGAATTACTGATGTGGTCAGTAATAGAAGCACTCTGAAACAAGAAAGCAGATGTTCCAATCCAGACCAATTTTCCTCTTGATGAAGCATTAGAGATTGAGTTCAGAACAACGTTTTTATCCTTCACAGTCCATTGTCAGTAATCACTTAACATGCTCTTCGCCAGTCCCATTCCTACACATTTCAGGATGTAGCTTCTATTACTCTCAATCAATCTCTTTGTCATCTTCTCAGAATCCAGTTAAAGACTTCCTTCTAGGTATTGTTATAAATAAATACCTTGACCTTGTGAACCATACCTGACTATCAGTGCCGTAATTCTGGTGCTCAGATAAACACCTTTTGTACAATGCTACATTAGCTTGACTTCTTTCTGTCTGGTTGTACAGTATATAACACAGATACTGTGTTTAATAAACTATAAGTGACTTTCTGGAAATTAATAGTCAATTAAGTGAGATGTATCTAGGAACATATTGAATATTCTGTAATGAATAGATCGGAGGAGGGAGAAAAGGGAATTGGTTTGGATAAATGATGTTGGGACTCTTAAGCAAGGTCTTAAATGTGTAGGGAGGAAGAAAGCCTTCAGCAGATTCGATGAGCTGGAGAGTTGAAAGTATATTCAGAAAATATCCAGTAGACTGATAGGAATGAATTTATGAGAAGGGGGTTTGGGAGAGGGTAGTGTGTTAAAAGATAAATCTAGAAGGTCATTTGGGGCCACCTTAAATGTGGAGAGTTTTAAATTTCACAATTAGGAGTCAGAATCGTTTGATTACTCTAAGAAAGACTGAGTTATGTGCCAGGAAGAGCAGTGGCATTTTAGCAATAGTTGGCAGTTGTCAGAAAGCCTTTATGTGATTTTTCCTTGCCTGTGGCTTTTGTAGGTTTAGAGCCCAGTAATGAGCCTTGGGTAATTTTCAAGGAAGCAGCGACCCTGTGCCTTACACCTTGGAGCCACAGTGGAGCTGAGGTGGTAAGGGTGAGGTGAACCAAACAGCAAAGCCAGGGAAAATCAATGGCTGTAAGTAACTGCAGCCACAGAGCTGCAGATTGCTCTAGCGGCTGCCGCATCGATTTCAGCTCTAGCTTCTAATTGCTGCAGCAGCCAAAATGAATGCTTCGCTTTTGAATGTTTAAGGCTCTGTGGATTTTCCTGGAGAACGAACTAGAGCTTTTTGTTTCTAGTGCTTCTATATTCTGCTTATTTGAGCATTCTGTTAATCCCTGACCTGTGTGAAGCTTCTCCATTTCATGATTATGCTCTATCTTCCAGGACACAATGTAGTTTTCAAGGACAATGGCCATGGCTTAGATGTTCTTCTTTGTCCCATGGGGCTAGGCACGTTTTCAGCGAACAATCCTTGATGCGCTGAATTAAAAGCCAATTTAAGTTGCAATTATTATTGAAACATTATTACTATGATATGAAAGACATTTTTAATCAGAAAATGAAAGCACTCAGAACTCCACTTTTGTGACACAATAATTGTATCTTTTTTGTTAAAATATTTTCTGGTGTTCGGTCATTTTCATACCTATCTTGACATCGTCACAATCTATTCATTCATTTATTTAACATTTCTTTACTGAGTACTTATTAAGTATGTAGTATTGATGATCAAATATATAGAGAATGCAATTAATAGGGATTGATAGTTTTGAAGGTTTTATTCTCTTGATGTTGTATTAAAAGATTATACATATTATTTTATAACTTTTATAAAAGTTGGGGTAACAAACCTAATTATCTTCCTGTAAACCAGATGTGGTGTTGTGGAGAACTAGAGACAGGTGCACTTAGACCACCCTGTAATGAGGCTTCAATGCATAGCCATTCTCATCAATTCAAGCAGGTCCAGCAAAGATTGGTCTGATGGCTCTGGGTATCAGTAGATCCATGGTAGATGGTGATGATGGCTGATAGTCATCTCTTATAATTGGCAGTGCATAAAGATAAAACCTTTCGTACTGTCAGAAAATGTTCATAACCAAAAATTTACATGAAAGCTAAGTTTAGACTTTCATGATTAATGCCTATATTTTGCGATTATTGAAACCTGAGAAAATACGTCACAGAGGATTTTAACTATGTGGACATGAAAGCAAATTCAACTCTTCGTCCTACCTACCCTCCCCCAAATAATCCCTATTATTAAACAAAGATATTTTACCTAAGTGGGTTCCCTTTGTCCCATCTTAGAGTGTCTGGGTTGCTCTAGACCAGCTGAGCAGGACAAAGTTGGAAAAAGCTGATGGCTATGCTAATGCTACTAGTCCCTGCCCTTGGATACTGGTGATTCAGATGAGCATCTGAGGAAGAAACATCCAAAGTTAGTTACCTGAAGCTCAGCTTTCTCTTGTTTAGAAAGTGCTGACGTTTCTGCTTCATTGATATATAGCTTGCGTGATCTTAGACATGATTAAACAATAATGCCCTGGGAAATCATATTCTTAGTAACTGTCGTGTTGCTGTCCAAGTCAGGATTTACTTTCATTTTGGACCCTGACAAGGACTGGCTTTCCTAACCTAAAGGAGAATTAAGACATTTTTCCATATCTGATGAGTAGGTACTAATTGGAGTATAGAGAACGTAGCTGAAAATGAGAGAAAGAACTCAGAATGAGGAAGAGGAAGAGGAACAGGACAATACAGCACCACTGAGCAGCCCTATACTTAGCAGTGAAAAGAAATCAGGCAATTTTATAGATGACATAGCGGAGAAAAAGATAGCTTTGTATGGTAAAACTTCAATAGTCCAAGAAATGTTTAGCTTTATTTTCCAAAGATTGTCTACAAAGAATTAGGCATTCATTTCAATTTTAAAGTATAAAATTAGAATATTAAATACACTTTTATATAACACACCTGGGATTGCCCAGATATTTTTATGTAAGCCCCATAAAAGTTTATGACACTTTGTTTAAATCTTTGAGCTAAACAAGCTTATTAGATTTCTAGTGATAAAGAACCTGAGATGAAACCCAGTAAATGTCTATTTTTGTTGCATCATATTATAAATTGTGTATATTCTCACTCCAGGGGGTATATGCAGTTTTATTATCAAAATTTCATTTGTAGCATACTTTTCTATGTTAAGGAGTTCCCCCAGGGATCTTAGTTTGTTAGCTGGCTATATATAGAGATATAGATAAATTTATAGACACTTAGGGCAAATGAACCTGATTTGACATTTAGAGTCTATATTCTTACACCAAAAGTAACAGTAGATGAGAAATTCCTATTACAGAAAGCATTTTAACCAATCTGACTTTTGCCCATCTGTCCAGAATATTAAAAATAATTTGTGTTTATCTAATTGTTCCAATTGCACATTTTCTTTCTTTCTCATAGTGTGGTACAATGTCCTGTATTCCCAGAGATCATAAAGGTAGTTTTTTTGGCTAGTTTGAATGATGGTTGAGTTCAGGTCTTTAAATGGGTACATACTGAGGGATGCTCAGAATGCTGAAATGCATTAGAATATTTTCTTATGGTGAGCAGAATTCGTTTCAGATTTGCTGGGTATTATAAAATTAGTTTTATGTGATTAAACTTTGTACATACCTTGTGGAATATCCTGAAATACAGAAAGGATAAAAATTATTTTCTAGTTATCATGTGGGTTGTTTTATCAAGTACTATTTTGTTCACTCACCCAAATACTTGCCTTATACCTAAAGTGGATGAGACTCTTTGAAGAATCTGAAATACTAAGGAGAAAAGAAAGGCAGTGACTGCCTTCAAGAAGATATTACTTGATTAAGAAAACCAGCAAGTACTTAAATTAACTCCACTTTCAGGCAGAGTGTTGTAGGTGTTGCAAGGCTAGAGAAGAAAATCTGTGAGGCTGAAAGGTGACAAGTTAGTAGGAGTCAGTCAGTCACAGAAACTTGGTCCCATGTCATGGAGTTCAGGGGACCAAAATACTTCTTACTGAGAGCATTGGGGAAGAATTCATAGAGAAAAAGGTATGTTCATGGGCTTTCAAGACTGGATGGAATTTCTGTGGCTAAAGATGTGAGAAAGGCCATTCAAGGTGAGAGGGAGTGCCGTGAGCAAAGACATAGAGACAGAAGCATGTTGAGGGAGTGGCAAAAAATCCACTTTGGCTAGAGGAAAGGAAGTGGATAACACAGGAAAGGTAGATTAGGATCACATCATGCTGTAATAAGGATGTTGAATTGCTTTTACACGGAAGGAATCATCAGTGTTTGAACAAAGTGGTTATATGATTACAGGTGGCTGAGAAGGTGAGTTTTTGTTCATAATTACCTATTAACATTTTGAGAATCTTAAGATATTTGGCTTTTACTACAGTAGTTATTTACCAACAATGCGGAGAAAAATATCAAATTGCAAGCAATAGTAACTTTACTGTTACTAATATTTTTGCTAATATTCACAATTTAAAGTATATGTCAGCATAATTCAGTATGGCTTAGAATCTAGATTTATGTAAAAGTGTCTTAGCCTGTAAGTTTTTACTTTATTGAAATTGTAATGGAGACTTTCAATAATGTGCTTTCAAGATGCATTTAGACTGTGACTTGTGAAGAATTTTATATTGGTAATTAAGAGTATGATTATTTATACAACCTCTAATCAATCTTCTGGAGAATTTCTCCAGTGGTCATCAATCAGGGAATTGTAATAGAAATACTATTCATCTTATAAAAATCAGTTATTTCTTTTCTTGATCATCATGGTTTTACTGTAAAATGGATGTGCTTTTTCAATATCTATTTTTTCCACTCTTGTTTTGGTTATTTTTAATTTTACACATATTACAGCATTTTGAAAACCAGCAGTTCTATGAATGAACATTTTTTATTTGTGTTGATAAGTGGTCTTTTTTCTGAGACCAATTCATTTTACCTCTCAGAGTAAAGGAAATTTGTGACTACTGTTTCAGGTGGAAGGAAGAACACATTAATTTAATGAATATATGAATAATTAAACTTTGAAGAAAACATGTTTACAAATGCATTTATTTGTGCCTGGACATCCACTTTAGGTAGGGAGGCATGTTTAATAAGTGAAATTGCTCACTAACTTCATTGTGAACAATATTATCTAATACAACTGAAATCATTGGACCTATGCATTGATTTATTTTTCTGTGGGCAGGGTAGCAAGGCTGGTGAAAGACATACATGTGAAATCTTATCATAAAATTCGCCTCAACCTTTATTACCAAGTATCCATATCAATAAGGTGAGTTTGCACTAAGAGCCCCTGTCAGAATTCGAGACAGCACTGGCCCTGCAGTTTAAACCATGTAACCTGGGCACCATGTCACATTATGTTGATAATTGATTCCAACTGCAGGAAAGGAGTCTCACGCTGCCTCTTGGATCAAATCTCAAAGTGTATGCTGAGAAGCCAAGATTCAGCCAGCCACTTTTTTTTCCCAACCAATATTTATTGGGTGCCTACAATATGTTTGCTCTTCCCCTACTCCCATCCCTATTTTACCTGCCTTGAGGGGAAATAGGGAAGAAATGAAAACCACAGGTGACTGAAAGAGTGTGTTCCTATACCTGGTAGGGATCATAGGATATGGGTCTCTTTTGAGGACAACTGTAAAGAGACAGTGAGTATAACTGTTTAGGTGACATCTTTTTTTTTTTTTCTTTTTGAGACAGAGACAGTCTCACTGTATCACCCAGGCTGGAGTGCAATGGTGCGATCTCGGCTCACTGCAACATCTGCCTCCCAGATTCAAGTGATTCTCCTGCCTCAGCCTCCCAAGTAACTGGGATTACAGGCACCTGCCACCACACCCAGCTAATTTTTGCAGTTTTATTAGGGACGGGGTTTCACCATGTTCGTCAGCCTGGTCTCCAACTCCTGACTTCAGGTGATTCAACCGCCTCAGCCTCCCAAAGTGCTGGGATTACAGGTGTGAGCCACCATGCGAGCCTGGGGTGTCATGTTTTACAACAAATGAGTTAGCTGATCTTAACACAAAATTATCTGAGGAGACACAAAGAGTAAAAACTAAAAAAAATGAGGATATTTCTACCCCTTGATCCTGTTTACATTACTACCATCTAAAGCCCTCATAGCAGAAATGTGTACTTTCTTTCATAGCTTGGAACTGCTCTTCCTGATCCATAATATGTGCCTCCAGAAGTTTATCAATAGCCATAAATATAATTAAACTGCTCCTTTGTCTAGAG
Source organism: Callithrix jacchus (assembly GCF_049354715.1). Lineage (NCBI taxonomy): Eukaryota > Metazoa > Chordata > Mammalia > Primates > Cebidae > Callithrix > Callithrix jacchus. Next base: position 97,952,509 of record NC_133515.1, read on the forward strand.
TATATATAGAAACTGTCCCTATGTCCAGAGTATGTATAGTTCCTATATAGAACTAAGAGAGACTACTAAATCATCTAAACCAATTAGAATCATCTTTAACGAAAAGAAAAAGAAAGGAGAATTTATGTAAAAGGAATCTTATATGGTAAATTCCTGTGCTGAAATAAAATAACTGGCTGTTTAAAGAAAGGGATGTTTACAAGTCAGAAAGTTGAAGATTAAGATTGTGAAAGTTGTGAAAAATGTTATAAAAGGGAACTTATGCAAGAAGTATTGTATAACTTAAAAGTAATTAGGCCTCCTGAATGTAAAACTATTAAAGGAACAGTTTATGTGCAAGGTGTGTAAGGAAAATAAAAGATACTTTTGGTAAAAGAATTATAAGGAGGCATAAGAATGTGGATTTCTACTTATATTTAAGAAAAAAGTTGGCCGGGTGCGGTGGCTCACGCCTGTAATCCAAGCACTTTGGAGGCCAAGGCGGGTGGATCACCTGAGGTCAGGAGTTCAAGACCAGCCTGACCAACATGGTGAAATCCTGTCTTAAAAAAAAAAAAAAAAAGAAAAAAGTTAAAAAATATATTTTGGCCAGGCGCATGGTGGCTCATGCCTGTAATCCTAGCACTTCGGGAGGCCGAGGTGGGTGGATCACCTGAGGTCAGGAGTTCAAGACCTACCTGGCCATCATGGAGAAACCCCATCTTTAAAGTATATATGTAGTTTTGAAGGTTTAAGAAAGTTTTAAAATGTTAAGTATAAAGGAAATTCTGTGTGTAAACATATTGGCTAATGTTAAAGGGGTATCATCCAGTTTGTCTGTGAATTGGACATTAAAAGCACAACAGATTTAGAAAAAAGATTTAAAGATTCTAGTGCATCATCTGATATCATCTCTTAAACCTTTGGAACTGTGTGCATTCATCTTCCTCCATGCGGATTAAGTCGAAGAGAAAGCTGCAGAGAGAGATAAGAATGGAGCAGCTCTGTTTTTAGCCCTAGCTGCACACCTGCCCATGGTTCAGTGAAGCATGACTGTATCCTGAGAGCTCTAACTAATATATCCCTTTAACGCCAGCTTAAGGGCTAGATCTCATTCGAAAAGCAGATCTCTGTCGGCATGGGAGGTGGAGAGGAAAAGCAGCATATGTCATTATTTGTGATATAGACTCATCCAATCTTAAAACGGTAATGATTTTTAAAGAGCTTCTAGTTTAGCCCCATTTTGTTGGCAATGGGATTGAAGCCCAAAAAGAGGAAACACATTTTACCAGGTTAGACCATTAACAAGTCATTAAGTGTCATTGTCAGAATTTGGATCTTATTTCAGCAAGTTCCCACATACATGCTGTGAGGGAACTGTCAGAAAATGATACTGTGATATCTGCACCTTAACAAGCAGTTGCATGACAAGTATCCCACGTTAAATTACATTCATTCATGTATTATGCCTTATTCAAATAGATTTTAACATTCTCTATCTCGTCTTTCTACAAAATGTGCATTAATGAAAAGGATTATTTCCATTTATGTGGGTTGTTCATATAACTTTTGTTTACCTTTAGTTTATTCTGTGGACAGGAGATTCATTATCTCTTTCACTTCCTTGTACAAGCTGCTTAATCAGTTGTTTTGCTCTGAGCTCAGCAGGGCCTTTCCAATTGTTCTGCAATCTACCTCTTATCCCTGTGGTGAAAATTTTATTCTTCCTCAAGGTCCTTACGCAACCTCTTTCATGGTGATTGCAAACACAGTGTTTTCTTTACACAAACAAAGTGAGCCTCTAAGGGATGAATTTCACCGACTTCTCTCACACTTCACATTTAAACATGTCTTCCATCTCTGCTCAACATCCTTTGAGTCTTTTGTTTTTTCCTCTAATGCTAAACTGTATCACTGTGGTCTCCTTCCCATGGATTCCTACATCCTCCTTGGTTATGATGCATTGATCAGCCCCTTCCTAGGAACGTTGCCCTTTCCCCTATCATGGTTGCTATCTCCACATAGAAAAATGGTTAAGATTTTCCTTTAAGTTGTACTGTTAAATTGACATGCTTTCTCCATTTCACGCCTACATTAACTGCTTAATTAATTACATTAATTCACTCATGTGAAAACATTTCTTCAATGTTTCTGCTTGGTGTTTGCCTCAACTGATCTGCTCAGTCATCGCTTAAATATCCACCAGAATTTTCCAGATGATGAATCTAGCAGCCTCTTTTTATTATGTTTCCTTTTTAAACTCTGAAACTTTTGAAATTATTGACCACCCCGTTCTTCTTTCCTCCACTAGTTTAGTGACATGGGCCTTTCCTGGCGGTCTCTGATCACATCTTCTTATGAGCTAGTCTATTTAACTAGCACTCTGGTTTCTACTCATTGATTAAATAGGCATTTGCAAAGTTACAACCTGGACTTTTTCTCTTATCCACATGAATCAGACTAGTGTAAAAGTTGAGAACGAGTTAGCAGTAAGCTACACTGGCCATTTATTAAGTGGTGTGTCCTTTAGTAATTATGTAATGTCTCTTATGATGTAGCTTCCATGATCTGTAAAATGCGGTGAAAAATAATTGCTTACATTTTGGTGAGCACTTGTAATGTGCCAGGTACTGATATCAACACTTTGTATGTATTAATTTACTTCTTATCATAGCTTCAGGGGGTTACTATTGGAACACTGAAACACAGAGATGTAAAATAATTCACCCCAGATGACACGGATGCTAAACAGCTGAGCTGGGATTTGAATATAGATAGTTCAGCTCCCCTGTTAATTGCTACATTGTCCTACTCCTTAATAATGATATTTTTACTCAGAGGGTTCATGTGCAATTTAAATAAAATAATGTATGTAAACCTCTTAGTGTAGTTACTGCATAAATTAAATGCCTAGATAATGTAAACTCAATGTTCCTTTTATTGTTAATTTTTCTTTTGGTGGGTTACATTGGTGATTTATACCTACTTTTTTGCAGTTGAACATCAAAATATATCTCTCTAGCTCATATTTATATCCTCAGGAATCTAATTATATATTTTTATCCATTTGTAAACTATGGACCTAAAATCAGCGTATGTAAAATGAAACAGGTCCTGCTGCTTCCATTTTTTTCAACTTATGATCTTTATCTCAGTGATTGATACCATTGTCTTTCTAGACCCCTGGGCTTAAGCCTTCGCATAATCATTATTTGTCTATCCTTTCTCTAATTTTCAAAATTAATACACAACCAAAACCTGCATATAACTCTGAAATAGTTTTAAATTTTTCCATTTTCTACTAGTGTTGATTTATCTAATTAAGTGCTCATCACATGTAAGTTAGTTATTTCAGTATCTCCCTAAAGTATCCTTGTCTTTCTATCATATCTTGTATTTGACAACCAGATTAATTTCAAACCTTTGGGTAGTAAACATTTTTTAAACTGTGGATCTAAACCAAATCCCACTGGGAGCCCAATGTGAAGAGAGATACAAAACAGAACTATTCAAACTGACTTGGGAATATGGAATTGAAGCCAAGTGCTTTCTTATTTTCCTCTGTCCTTGTCTCTTCTGAATTATTTTTGAGTGGTATCTATAAAGCTCAGAGGGCATGACTTGAAAACTTTCTTCTGCAGGCTTAAACATAATGTTCTTCTGCATAAACCCTTTGGTAATTCAGCACATAAAGGCCTGTACAGTTTTTCCCAAAGTACATTTTCAGTCTTATCCACCACCACTAGCATCTCATGCAGCCACATTTGCTATTTACAATTCTTTGATGATCCCATTCACTCTCACATTTTCGTTCCTTTGCTTATCAGTTTGGACTTCCTGAAATTCTCTCTTCATTTTCTGCCTCATTTAGTCTTATTTATTCCTAAAGATTTGCCTTAAATGTCACTTCCTTTATATAATATTTATAGAATATCACAATCAAATCTAAATTTTTGCCTTTATACTCTATGAATTTTGGATTTGACATATTAAAGATTGAATCACTATCTTTTTATTAGAATTCGCTGTGTATATGTCTATTCCTCCTGCTCCTGAGTTCCTATGGCTCACAAAATGTGGTGTTTGTTGTATCCTCAATACCTACCTGATATCCAAGGGCTTTTACTATAGCTGTTTAATGAACTGAAATAACTGGACCCGTTTGTCGTCAGCATTTGGGCTCCAGGGATCAGTACTGCTTGCTTTCTTGCCTTTTTGTCTGGTTATGTTTGAGGCCTTACAGATCTTGTTTAACATTTCTCTTCATCGGGTATCATTGATAGTGTTCCTACTCCAGATATTCTGATACATGACTGCTTTTTTGTCTAAGCTCTTTTCATTTTCATTACTGATTTTTGCTCTTTTATCCACCCATGTGTCCATCCATTCATCCATCCATCTATCCATCCATCCATTCATCCATCCATCTATCCATCCATCCATCCATCCATCCATCCATCCATCCATTCATCCATCATCCATGCATCCTTCCATCCTCAGTTTACTCATTCTTAGAAGACTTACACCACCCATTTTCTCTAGGGAGTGTTCCCTGATCACACATAGGGATGTATTCATCCTGCAAATATCTGTATCTGCCTTCCTTGTTCAATCCACTTGTCTTGTTTTATAACCATATATATTTGCATTATTTTCCCTAACTAGAATGTAAGCCCTTTAAGAACATAGACCATAAATGTGTACTCTCACTGTACCTCTTATGGTTCACGGTTAGGATTTGTGACCTTCTTTCACTATGTTGCAAACCCTCTCCTTAGATGAGATCTTACCATGGTCAGAAGCTTCTATTTATAGTCAATAATTTTCCAGCCCTACATGATTTTCTGATACTAAATATTTCTCTCCACTGATAAATGTTTTATTAAAGCTCAACAAGCTGTTTATGCCCATCTATACCCCTATTACTACATAGGATGCTCTACCTTAAAATATTCTGATGTGTCTGTCTTCCAGATAGTTCCAAAGAACAGATCCAGCACATCACAAGAGGACAGCTCACAGCAGGTTCTGACTGTGCTGTCTCACTGCAGGCACTGTGCCATAGGTCTCCTCTAGGGAACTTGCTTGGAACTTTCAAATGTTGCCTTAGAGGAACATTCTCAAATGACATGTTATAGATATTATGCTAAAAGGTTTTCACGGTTTAATACATTTTGCATGCAGCACCCTAAACAAGATAAAAATACTACTTCAGTGCAGTACATCTTAGAGCCAGCATTATGCTAATGTATACTGAATATACCAATGTGGGGAAAAGTATGCAGCATTTTCTAAAATTATTTGACCATGGGAAGCTATTTTTCAGAGATTCTCTCATTTCATGGACTGGAATTGAGAAAACTGTTCTTGGGAAACACTGCATGAAGAATTCAATCCTGTGCCACACTACAAATTTTTACAGCTGGATGAATTCTATTTTCTTTTTTAAAATTACATACTTTAAGTTCTGGGGTACATGTGCAGATCATGCAGGATTGTTACATAGATATACACATGCCATGGTGGTTTGCTGCATCCATCCCCCCATCACCAACATTAGGTATTTCTCCTAACATTAACCCTCCCAATCCCCCTACCCCCTGCTATCCCTCTTATAGCTCTCCCACCCCACAACAGGCCCCAGTGTGATGTTCCCCTCCCTGTGTCCATGTGGTCTCATTGTTCATCACCCACCTATGAGTGAGAACATGCGGTGTTTGGTTTTTCTGTTCTTGTGTCAGTTTGTTGAAAATTATGGTTTCTGTTTCTTTTTGTTGATTTGTTTTGATATGGATGATTCTATGGAGGTCCAGAGAGAATGTAGTTTACTTCCTAAGGATCTTGTGGCTAGTTAGCAACATAATTGTGGTGAAAATCCCTGCTTTATTCTTTCACATTGCTAAGGTAGCTTACATCCCTAAATAGTTCCCCCTTCCTGATCTATACCCAGTTCTTCTGCTTCCCTGAGCCAGGTTAGTTTCAAAGTTCTCTCTTGACTCACGCTAAACTCTACAACTGGGAGTTGTCGGTTATTTCTCATTGACAACAGCTACCAATAATCCAGCTTTGCTGCTTTCCATATTGCAAAAATGAACTTGCACAGATCAAATTCCTGGAACAGGACAATTCCCTGAAGCAAGTTTTATCTCAGTAGTAGTCCTAGGTTATGTAATTATTAGAGAATGATTGCTTTATAGCAATTGGTTCACTGTGTTGGCTCTGAGACCATTTTCATAAAGCAGAAAAATTTGTACATTTGGTCTAAGATTTAAGAAAGACCCTAAAAAAGTTAATAGATATATTCTGCAATAAAGCTAATATATACACATCAGCTTTTACTGTGTTTTGCTATCAATTTGAAGAGTTTGGGTCTTTTATCTAATTTCGACTTAAGACCATTTCCAGTGAGAAATCTTTACTATCCTTTGCTCATTTATTTTATAGGAGGGAATATCCATGGAGAGGGATATTTGAAAAAATATTTGTCTTCATCCTCTTCATCTCCCTCCTACCCTAGAAAGATTTCATTAGGAAGGCAGTGTAGTTGTTAGATTTCCTATTATTTATCGACATTTTTAAACTCCATGTGCCCAGTGCATTAGCCAGATGGGTTTCCAGTTTCCAGGAAATAAACCCATGGAGCACGCTCTTCAGTAGCGAAAGAGACCCAATATTTTCCACCCTCTCTGATTGCAACTGATGGATAAATCATGCTATGCTGCCTCTCGTGAGGAAGAAATGGGAAGCCCAGGCTGGCCTTAGATCTCAGTTGCTGCACCCAGTTCTGCTTCCTTAAAGCCGGCTTAGTTTCGAGTTTTCTCTTGACTCATGTTCAACTCATGGGAACTACCGGACCACTTTCACAATTGGAAAGCCTGCTCCATAGGTTTATTTCTTGAAAACTGAAATGCATAACTGGGGCATTAGTGGGCATTCATTAATACAAGTCATTTTTTGTCTCTAATTTATTTTTGGTGTCCCTTCTCTACTGATTCAGTGAATGTCAGGCAGATAAGATTAAATGTCACCTGGACCTCCCAAACCCCTGTGTATATGGACAATTCTTGATCTGAATGTATGTGGGGAGAAGATTGGGTGATACAGATTTTATGAGGCTTGAAACTTATCTATATTTGGGATCTACTTAAGAAAAGATACAAAATAATATGTAAAAGTAAATATCAATTTAGAATAAAAACACTAATTATAATACATAAATTTTAAAAGTTGAGAACTATTGTATTTATTATTAATTAACTGTCTGACTTCTATAGTATTTTTTCTTTATTTGGCTAAGTATCTTTTGATTCTCTTTTCTTATGATAATATTTTATAGTATCTATAGAGAGACTAAAAAGGTTGCTCAGTCTTTTTCTCAGTCATAGTTAATTGAATTTTCAAAATTATTGATCAATAATAATTCTAGTAATGGTATCTAAATTTGGGTGTTCATTCTCAAATTTAGAAAAGCTCTACTGTATATCTTTCATCCATAAATTATAAGATTTGGGAGAATTTTCTGTAAACTGGCTTTCAGCTCTGTACATGCCAAGTCTTGTCTCTCCTCCATTACCCACTTAATACCTGGTGCTAGAGACAGATTCCTATCAGCACACAAACACGACCCTGTACCTTTTTGTCAAGATATGGGGTCAATTGGCATAGTTGGTGGTAGTAGCATTCCTGAAAGCCATTTCTGTACAGAAATGACCAACTATCACACATTTGTATATGGAAGTGATTACGAACCACATCAATACATTTCTTTAAAACCTAGCTAAATGTGTTGCAAATTTAATTTTCTACTCAATACCTGAGAAGAAGTATGACAGCAGTAAAGTTAAGTGGAAAGTTAGTGGGGTTCATTGCTGCTAAAACATGTTTATTCTGCAAATTGTGTGAAATCACGTAACTGATAGAATTCATTGTTTGCCTCCTTCAAGCCTTAAGGGGTCTGTGTAAATGAGAGCCCTGGAAGATTCAATACTATGGTTAATCCTCTTCTGAGCAGAAGTCTTGTCATTGCAGAAACCAAAAATCTTTGAAGGTATTATTTCTAACTTAAGGAATGAGTCAGGTTTTTAACTGAAGAATAGCTATGTGCCTATTTTTAAATCAAAATGTTTCCTAATGATCTCCTCCTGTGGAAACAAAATTTAAGATGGAAATTATTTCCTGAAGTTTTAAACTATTAAAATAACAGCAATAATCACTACTTATTTACCACTTATATGTGCTAACACTTGATATATGTGATTTCTAATGTCACAAAAACCCTGTAAAATTGGGAGAGCAAAAACAGCAATAGGCCTTCTAAAGACTCTTGTTAGGAAAAAAAAGATTTATGGAATAAAGCTTATGCGTTTATACAGAGTTGCTTGATTTAAATTTCAAAGATAAGTTCTGGTAGATAAATCCATTTCTAAAGATTAAACAGGATTCAGAGTAAGGCAAGCTCTTGGATGTGTTAAAATTTAACAGGAAGTAGGATTTAGATGCAGATCTGTTTTTCTTTGAGGGTAAACCATCTACTAGCTGTGATGGATTTGTTGTATGTGTAATTAATATTGCATATGTTTGTGCTTTTCTGTATCTGCAGAAATGTTTAAGGACAATCAAAAACTTCCATTAGCTTGCCCTTCAGCCTCCTATCCTAACAGTATTTCGCTTTTATTTTTCTGTTTTTTTTTTTCTCCAGCTTTATTCAGGTATGATTATCAAATAAAAATGAATATATTTAACATGTGCTATATGGTGTTTTAATATAAATATTCCTTGTGCAATGATTCTACAATCAAGCTAATTAACATATCATTACGTCACAGTTACTACGTGTGTGTGTGTGTGTGTGTGTGTGTGTATGTGGTAAGAACACTTAAGACCTACTCTCTTAGCAAATTTTAAGTAAACAATACATTACCATTCACTATAGTTGCCCTGCTGTACTTTAGAACTTTACAATTCATCTTACAACTGAGGGTTACAGATGACTGACATCACCCATTTCCATCACTTCCCCCATTCTCCGGCAACCACCATTGTACTGTGTTTCTCAAAGTTTAATCTTTCAAGATTCCACATATCAGTGATATCATAAAATATTTGTCTTTCTGTGCCTGGCTTATTTCACTTAGTATAACCTCTTCCAATTTCATCCGTGTTGTCCTGACGGAATTTCCTTTTTTCCCTTTTTTTTGTTTTTAAGGCTGAACAATATTCTATTATGTATACATGACATGATTTCTTCATCTGCTCCTCTGTTGATGGATGCTTTGGTTGTTACCATGTTTTTGTTATTGTGATTAATTAACATGTAAGTGCATATATTTCTTTGAGATATTGATTTTATTTCTTTTAGATATATACCCAGAAGTTGTTTTCTGGGTCATATATTAGTTCTACTTTTAAATTTTTTGAAGACATTTCAAACTATTTTCCACAGTAGCTGTACCAATTTACATTCCCACCAACAGTGAACAAGGGTTCCCTTTTCCTTCACACCTTCAGCAACACTCACGATCTTTTGACATTTTGATCCTAACTGTCCTCACATGTGTGAAATGATAACTGACTGGTTTTGATTTCCATTTCTCTGATGACTAGTGATGTTGAGTGCCTTTTCCTATGCCTGTTGGCCATTTTTATGCCTTCCTTTGAAAATTATCTATGTTTTGGGGGAGTTTCGTCTCTTTTGTAATTCTATTTAATGCCTTCATTTGATTTGCAATTTGTAGCCTGTTGGAATAATGTTTCCACTCCTTTATGTTTGAATAAAATATGTATTTCAACTATATAAACTGTCTTCTGATTAACTTGATAATCTTGTTCGATTGCAAAAATCATAAGAAAGCCATTTGGTTTACTTATTATCAGATAAGTGAAAGTGTACTGATATCTTTTTTCAGTCTACCTTTCAGAAAGACATAATCCCATGAACAGAATTCCAAAATTAATATATAACTAATACCTTGAATAAGCAAGTCTTTTTGATATTTAAGTGGTTTTGGTGATAAACTTACTAGAGTCATTAAACATTACTTTATCTTAACAAATTAGTAGAACCTAGTGTCCTTGACCAGAGTAATCATTATAAATAATTATTATACTTTCATGTCACATATGAGTGCTCTGGTCGCTGAATGTGCAGTTTTTGAGTATGAGGAGCTATTAAGGTAACTACTAGACTTCTGCACATTTCTGGTTGTTTTCCTCATTCCCAGCTAATATTTCTTCTTGTGGGAGACCTCAAAGAACTATTCCAAACTTTGCTTGTTAAATGATTAGACACGATGTCGCATGAAACATTACTAAGTCTTTTGCTCTGAATATGGTGTCACCGTTCTCCACAGATATTATGGACTTCACCATAGTTTGCCCCCTGCTGAGTAGCTGTTTGGAGATCTGTGGCCGTGTTCCAGTGACTAAGGTTGCCAGACACTGGAGGCATTACTGGTTAGTGCTTGAGGGATATTAGCAGTGTTTTGTTTGAATTAGAAATATTCCTTGAGTCTACTGCTGTTCCTGCTCTTTCATGACTCTGTGCTTTCGACAACTCCTCCCTTTTTTGGAAATGCTCTTCATCTTCCAATATATTGGAGCCAAGCCCACTTATCCTTTAGGATTCAACTTCAATGTCACTTCATTCTGTGCGGCCTTAGGTAGTACTCTCCTCTCCTCCCAGGAATGGTGTTTTTTGTCATTGACAAAACTTCTCTATTTTAAAACTTACTATAGTTAATACTTCTCTTCTGAAGAGCGAGATCCTTCAGGGAAGAAGCCATGTTTTATTCATTTTTGCATCCCTGCCTGTTGGTATAATGCCTGTCACACACAGACCCTCGGTAAATACCACGATTTATTGAAGAATAAATAATGAGAGAAATAAATATGTTAATTAGCTTGAGAGTGGAAATTATTACACAAAGAGTACATATCAAATGAACCATTCATTCATTCATGTAATGTCATTTAAGGAATACTATCAAAAGCAAATAAACTACATTGACAGTTCCTTTAAGCAGTTGGAATATCAAATTTAGAATCTGTTATCACTCATTAGACAAGCTGAGATCTGCTTTAATCATGGGTCTCCTTTGCTTACCTTAAAAGCTGACTTCATACCCACACAGCTGCCTGTGTCCATGGCAACTGAAATGCATGAATACCAGTTCTGAAACATAATCTCTCTAGAAAGTCAGACCCTCTACATTTATATCTTCCAAGACAGGTATTATCACAAGCTTGCATAGGTATCCGTTTCCAATAGGACATGGTGATTTCATTCATCATCTTGTTTACAAAGTAGCTTCCACTTGGCATATAGTGAGCTGTTGGTAGATCTTGTGTGGTAGGAATCCAGGAGCATGTCAATTGCTGAGAGAGCCACCAATAGTGAGCGGAGAGCCTATGGCATTTTCTTGATGTGTCAGCTGGTATTACAATCTCTTTGCCCCAGTTTAATAAAATGGCAGCTCCCTCTGTGCTTTAAGTAGACTTCTGGAGGTGAAGACAGCATCGTGTATCCACGTCCCTCAGTGAAAGGATCCTATGTGGGAATGGCTCCTATGTGAGGATGCAGATCCTATTCTTCGATGTTGTTAACCTAACTTTATGAGCAAATTAAGATTTAAAGTAATATAGTGACTTGGTCAATATATGCTGCAAAATGGTAGAGGTGTGGCTGGAACCACAACCCTTTAATGTGAGGTGCCACACTCATCCTTTCGTTGCATTTCCTTCCTGTATATAATTTATAAGAACATGAATGTAATGAAACTGGGTGTAAACATGACTTTTATATCCTGCTCTAGTGGATATGAAATAAATATATATCTCAAGTTTAAATGAAAAAATGTGTATTTTGTTCTCAGAGAAATTTGAGACTAAAATGGAGGATTTCAGGATTTTAGAAGACATTATTTTAGCTGTCGTTTGCAGTTTATCATAACATTAAATTCATGCTACCCATAATAAATTGTGGATTCTAGCTCAGAAAAATATCCCGAGCTCCTCTAAGTCAGACCTTTGTGAAATCAAAGGTTCAAGGCAAGAATATGTCACTTTATAGCAATTCTCCATATCTCACCATAGAGGGATGTCTTATCACACAATGTAGGCTGAGGGACCAGAGTGTGAGGGAAAGAGATTAAGCCTAGGAAAATGTGACTGACTGTTATTTTAACCTGGGTAGTAAGTGAATTCTCTTCTTTGTGGATTTTATATTTTATAAGCTCTGCTCTCACATAAGGACTTTAAATTAGAACCTTACTATGACTAGTAAAAAATAGAGTTTTTAAAAAAGAACTCTGTCTTCACTTGCTGTCCCCCAGCTTAACTTAGCTTCACTAAATGCCTTCTTGAAAAAGCAAAATTACCCCTCTGGTTGAGGCAGGCAAGAAGAAGGAAGCTTCCTGGGGCTTAGAAAGCATCAGCTCCTTTATTCCTAACTTTTGGTACACTAGGAGCATAGGCATTTAACTTCTGCCATTTTCTTTTATTTTTTTCGCTAAATTCTATTTTAGATTAAAAAAAAAAAAACCGATGCAGTTAAAGGGTATTGGTGACAATGAGCTTATCTATATCCATTTTGTTCAGACATCCAGTCTCTTTCTCCAGAGAAAAATTCTTGCTAGTTTCTGGTAACCATTTACCTGAGATTCTCTGTAGAGGGCAAGCGAGGGTTTATAATTGTCTTCAAACAGCTAAGTCCTAAAGGATGGACAGGTACCTACAAGAGAGGGTGCAGCACTGCAGGAAGGGAGTGACATGTGCAAAACATTGACATATGAAGTCATAGCTACACAGCAAACCTATGCTCCAAACCTCCTTTTACCAGGCACATTATTTCTTCATCGTCCCTCGGCTTAAAAGTAGTTTTGCCTCTTCTTGAATTCATATAAATGGAATCATTCAGTTTGTACTTTTTTACTTTATCACTGCTCACTCAATGCTTTGCCTATTTCTTAATGTTGTCGTGTTTAGCAGCAGTTAATTCATTTCAATGTTGTGCCATATTCTATTGTATGAATATAACAAAATTTACTCACCCGGTTTCTTGATATTGGACATTGATTCTATATTCTAACTTTCACCACACTGCTCAGTATTAACCAGTTCACATTTATTTCTCTGGCAGATCTTGCATAGTTTCTGAGGGCATACCTCTTCCCAGAAGTAAATACAGTATTGGTTTGATCACTGGAAGGTGATGCCCCAATGCCATTGCTCTTTCTTTTGGTCTTGATGACTATGACAGCACAGATGATGTGGTTTAAGATCGTATCTGCGTTGTTATGCTTCCCTAATTTATATTGCTAATGACCAAATAATTTTTGTATCTTTAATTGTTCTAGACCAAATAATTCGCATATCTTTAATCGTTCTATTATAAAGACACATGCGCATGTATGTTTATTGCAGCACTGTTCACAATAGCAAAGACCTGGAATCGACCCAAATGCCCATCAATTATAGACTGGACAAAGAAAATGTGGCACATATATACCATGGAATACTATGCAGCTATAAAAAAGGATGAGTTCATATCCTTGGCAGGGACATGGATGAAGCTGGAAACCATCATTCTCTGCAAACTGACCCAAGAACAGAAAACTGAACACTGCACGTTCTCACTCACAGTGGGAGTTAAATAGGGGAGGGATAGCATTAGGAGAAATATCCAATGTAGATGATGGGGTGATGAATGCAGGCAACCACTGCGGCATGTGTATATTTATGTAACAAACCTGCATGTTCTGCACATGTACCCCAGAGTTTAAGGTACAGCTGAAAAAAAATTCATTCTGGTGTTTCAAAAACCATATTTTCACAAAATTTGTGGATAAAAGGCTGTCTTTTTACATTATTCTGCTAAATTCTAAGGGCAGTGATATCACAGAAACCATCAGCACTTGTGCCCATTTGCCTCCATGGGGAATACTTTTCTGAAGTCTGTATGGACTACTGAGTTATTGGGAGCTACACCTTTTCTGTCTCTACAAAGGCCTTGATTAGATAGAGATCAGGAGTTATATATAATCATGTCTACATTACTCTCCTGCAGTTAAACTTATAACTCCTATCAAGTAATTTCTGTGAGGCATTTATTCTGCAAATTGGTGAGAGGAAAATGTTTTTGTATTTCCAGGTTGGGTCCTGTAGCTTGGGCCTTCTGATGTGGTGACAGAGACAGCTATCCTGGGTGGGCCTGTCACTATGAGGGATGAGTCTGCAGGAATCTCTGCTTAAAGTATTTCCTGAGTTGTGCCCTCCTGGCAAACCCAGCTGCCTTCTTAGTAGGCCCGTCTATCCTCGGAAATGTTTTTCAGCCTTCTGGACAAATCAAATTCCCTCCCCACTTCCTATGACAGCAGCTGCATGAATAAAAGCAAACCCAGCTAGCTTTCTAGCATGATAAAATATCTGGAGACAAAAACACCAAGGAGCTTATGCAAATGAAGCCACAAAAATATTGAAGTTCAGTGTAAGCTGGTGTGTTATAAGAACTCAAAAGGTCATATCTAGATGGTCCAAGGGTAGATCACAGAATTTAAATTGGTACCGATAGAATTCAATTAAACCTGACAAATATTGATTCAGTGTCTAGTCTCATTGGGACACATTAGCAAGAAGGTTGGAAGCGATAGACAGGGTGAAATGAGAGGTGAATAAGACATAAACCCTGCTTTCAGGAAACTCTCAGCCTAGGGTAGAGAGGGTGGAGGGATATAAAAAAAATGACTATGCTAAACTATGGAGGAAGAAAATAGTAATGTTGAAGTCCCAGGTGCTGGGGTCAGACTGCAGCCTGGTCTCATCACTTAAATCTGAGTGACCTTGGGCACATTGTGTCTTTAAGCTTCAGTTTCGTCATCTGTAAGACTGAGTTTAATGAGGCTTTCTACTTTATTTTTGTTGTTTTGAAAATTAAACTCATAAACTGTCCACAAAACTTAACCCAGCAACTGCCACATAGTGCTTTACAGATGAGAGCTATGAAATGTCAAGGGAGGGACAAAGCAGGTAGGAAAGGTTGCACCCAGTTGAAAAATTTAGAACAAACTCCGGTGAATAGGTAACATAGAAAACAGAAATAAGATATCAAGTGATGGAAACTGGGGAGAGACACAGTTAACATATGTTCATAGTAGCTTCCTGTGGGGCTCAGTAGTCTCTGAGGTCAGGGTCCGTGTCGGCCACATTTGTCAACATGTCCCCAGCACCCAGCATCAGAGAAAGGCTCATTTTTGACTAAAATAGTAAATTATCTGGTAAAACAAATACCATGGGGGACAAAGGCACAAGGTATGCTTGTAGTAACCTGTATAGGCAATTTCATCAGTGGTCTTGCTTCAGGTAAAGCTGGAATGTGAGATTGGAGGCAAATTGTGTAGGGCTTTAAGCACAGAACAAAAAGCTAGGCCCACAAGTAGTGAAATCATTCTGCTTGCATTTCTATCTTTTCAAATTTTGAAGGAAATAAAAAATGCCACTGAGCTATACTGCAGAGTCAGCTGAATTATTATGAACTCATCTTTCATTTTCCTGCCATCAGTTATGTGCAAATTAGACATTCTCTCATGCCTATAAATTGCTTAATCTAAGTTTGTGTTGCAAATGATGCCAGTGGCTTCAGAAGTGGCTGTCTGATCTGACGATGAGGTTGATAGCGTCTGTAAGGATTATTTTCTAGAGCAAAGTCTGCAGCAATCAAATCCTTCTTAGATAAAAATGTGTGACTCCACTGGTCTCAGATACTCAAATATCAGGATTTGTTTTTAATCCCAGGTTCTCTTTAACTTTTATGGGTATCTTATGAGGTTGGTAGTCCAAAGCTACTATTGGTCAGTCCAATAGTAGCTGTCTGTTAGGCTAAGTAGTCTTTGAGGTCCGTGTCCATGCCTGTCACATTATCAATGTATCCCCAATATTATGGCCATTTCCAAGCCTTTACTTCATCAGGCTTCAACGTTTAGTGTTTATAAAGGCTTTTAAAAATATTCTCCAAATATAACATATTACTTCTCAGAACAACTTTATTCTGTGGATTTTATTATATAACAGAGAAGTCCTGGAGCTCAGACTCATTCATCTGATTCCCAGTAGCAGGCTCTCGCTGCTCAACTCCACAGTCTGTGTAAAGCATTCTGGCATGTGCTGTGTCCTGCGCTGCACAAGGGTTCAAAGACCTAAAAGGGAACGGTGGGCAATGAAGAAAAACATGAAGATGGACATAGAGAAAAGTGGGGCCAGGCGGTCCGGGAAAGTGAAAGTATCAGTTTCTTTGGCCCCGTCCTACTTCAAAGTACTTTATTTTATATATTCACAAAGCGTATAGCAGAGGGAGGGTGCAGTTACCCAGAACAGCCTGTGGTTATAATTCTCATACTTCAGTTAACATACCTCAGCTAACAACTGTCTTGCAGCAAGGTCAGTGAAAGCTGGTTATCTTTTGATAGGTCCGACTGCTCTTCTCAGAGACATACACATTCCCCTAATACGGTTTCACTTCTCTTGGAGTTCACCCAAAGTTCACAGCAGCCTAGCTGCTGATCCCCCAGAGGGGGTGGGCTGCTCTGGCTCTCTGCAAAGCATCAGTGTTTTCTGAGCTCTCCAGTCTTCCTGCACTGACTGCTTATGTGTGCAGTGCTTCATCTACAAGACACGAAATGGTTTCCCACTTCTATGGGGCTTCCTTTATATACTCGATACAGCTGTTCTTCTCTTGATCACTTTTTATTTTAAAGTTCAGTAGTTATGACTTCTTGTCTTCGACAGAAAAACAACAGAGAAAATGATCTAATAATTAACTGGGTTACTTTTCATAAGGTCTCTTGATCTGATAATGACAGCAGGCCCAGCCAAAGCTATGAGTAAGATTCTAATGCAGAAATCAAAAGACATTCATCTAGATCTTCATGTGGAAGAATTAGGAGAAAGAAGGTAAATAAGTGCCTACTACTCCATTAACAAGTATGTTCATACCGGAAGCTGAGAGCAGCACAGGGTGATGTAGTAGGAAGCGTATGTGCTTCACCGTCAGGCTCACCTGGGTGAACTGTCTCAGCTGCTCTCAAGCCATCCAAACTTCATCTTGATCTTGAGCTGAGTGCAGATGCCAACACTCAGTTTTCTCATTTGTAAAGTAGATTTAGTAATAGTTATATAATATTCACTCATTTCAATCATTCACGAGTTAACAGATATTTACCGAATACCTATTATGATACAGGCATTATTCTAGTTTTTGGGAATGCCTCCAAGGATAAAAATAAAAATATATGTTTACTATCTTGATGGACTTGGGGTCTATGGAAGAAGTCAGCATTTTATAGATAATTATGCAAATTACCAAAATGTTGATGAAGGCTATGGGGGATGATATAGTCAGAAATTTGTCCTTGATCAAATCTCATGTTGAAATATTGTAATCCCCAATATATCGGAAATATTAGAGGTGGATTAGTGGGAGGTGATGGATCATGGGGGTGGATCCCTCATGTATACCTTTGTGCTATACTCATGATAGTGAGTGAGTTCTCATGAGATCTGGTTTTAAAAGTGGGTAGCACCTCCCCTGCCACATTCTCTCTTGCTTCTGTTTTCACCGTGTGAAGTGCCTGCTTCTGCTTTGCCTTCTGCCATGAGTAAAAGCTCCCTGCGGCCTCCTCAGAAGCCAAGCAGATGTTGGTGCCATGCTTTTACAGCCTGCAGAAACAAAAGCCAATTAAACCTCTTTTCTTTATGAATTACTCAGTTTCAGGTATTTTGTTATAGTAACACAAGTACAGCCTAATACAGGAAAATGAAAACATCTTGATTTGGGGCAATGTTTGGGAGATCAAAAATCTTGATTTGGGGGATACTTGAAATAAAAAATATTAATTTTGGGGGAATCAAAAAGTTCTAAAATTGAGACAAAAATGATGAAAAAAAAGGATGAGTTGCCTTACAGGATTGTTGAGAGGATAATGGGCTTTGCTTATTGGAGTGCCTAGCATAACAACTGAGTAATAACAATGAGAACGATAATATTGGACTCGGTAACTGCACACTTCAGGCATTTGGGATACTTCTAGAAGTGAGTGTCCCCATCACATTTCCCTTTCCCAGCTCAGATCTCTTCTCTGCAGAGATTTATTTTAAGTTACCCTAAGTCATGCTATGTTGTTATTGAGTGATGTAAAATCAGTCCTGAGACTGATAGAAATAACACAGGAATGAGTTATTCCAATCTATGCTAAGTAACTAATAATTGATATAGTATCCCATCCTGAGAGCAGCTTTTATTAAAGGGGAGAAAACATAAGAATGATTTCTGAGAATGGAAAAGGCACCGCATAGTGTGAATGTGTGTGCGTAGGGGAGGAAGGGACAGAGAATGTCAAACAAAAGGTTTAGGAACTCTCACACTGAGGTTACTAGGAAAAGGTGGGGGTGTCTGAAAGCATTCTGGGGCTTCCTGAGGAACTTATCCAGGAAGTCTGTAGGGTGTCTATTTTCTGATGGCAAAAGTGGTTCCTGCCACATTCACAATCCATGAAGTTCTTTAGTTAAACATGACCACATTGATGGTCCCTCATGTTTCCATGGAGTTTGGGACTGAGGTTGTTCCACAGTCATAGTCACCTCTGATTGTCTCCTCAGTCTTGGAGACTACTGACTAGTGTGGGCTGTGCCAGTAAGAAGATGCTGTTTCTCTATTGTTGGGCCTTCTGATGACTGAGAGAAAAGTAGACTCATCTTTCCATTTGGCATCTATCTAGACTTTTTGAGCACCTGTTAATTCTTGATCCTGCATTAGAAATTGTGGATAAAGAATGAATCAAAAATCGTTTCTGCTCTCAAGGAGTTTACAGTCTAGTGTTTTGATGGAGCAAAGCAGCAGGACCTATGAAAGCACAGATGAAGAAAGTATTAACTTGGCATAGACATACTCGGAAAGGGAATGTATTTGGATAGGTCTTGAAATGAGGTCTACCTACCAGAAAGGTGGGTGATGTATTCTAGGCAGGGCATATCCTGTGAAAATGCCTAGCAGAATGAGAAAGAACATATTTTTCAGATGAAGTGATCCATGAACCAGACATATTTAAGAATCATTAGTTAAATATATTCTGTTTCTAGGTCCTTTGAGTAGTGCAGAAAGAGAGAAGGAGAAAGAGAGAGAAAGAAAGATGGGGAAGGAAAGGGGAATGAAGGAAAAAAGAAGGTAGGTAAGGAATAGGGCCATAGCTATCTCTGGTGGAGGGGCATTGACTAAATGAAGTGAAGGCGGCATATTTGACTCAAAGGTTCACAGGTTAAAGATGCCCAAATTCTCGTTAGTCTTAGGTACTTGGCCATGCTTTTAACCTCATTTTTCTTCATTTATGTATTTCTCTGTGTTTTCAACCTCATTTTTCCATTGGCATGGAAGATACGGCCTGACAACATGTTCCCATCACTGATGATTCTTTCCTGCCTTCTAATTCTAAAAAGCAGTGATTTTAGGGCTTGATAACCCAAGGATTGAAACCCAGCTCTTCCATGATTTCTCATATGACCTTGAACAAGTTTCTCAACATCTCTGTGTCTCATTTTATTCCTACATACATAAGGAGGTGCTCCCTGCCTTGCATTGCTATTCTATGGATCAGATATAATTTATATAAAGGTCTAGTGTGGTCCTTGATATACAGGAGGGATCCAGCGAATGGGTATTATTGTTATTATTTCTGTCATTATTTCTTGTTTTCAATAGTAATTTTTCTAGTATTATTTCACTTTTTTATGAGATTTTTCTATATTAAATTGTAAAATCTGTGGAGAACAGTTAGACATTACTCCTCCCTAAGCACCTGGCTGGTACTAAATGCTTAGCAAATACTTGGTAACTCACTGATAGAAAATCCTGTGGTGCTTGAAAATGTGGAGTTGAGAGAGAAAATTCCTCTTGACTTTTCTGGTATAAACAATTTTATGTAATATTTTATGTTCCTATATAAAATTTATAGGAACTTCACCAAAGAGAAAAATGGATTACATTCAATCATTAAAGTGATATGCAATCTCAGAATGATTCAGAAAGAGTCCTTGCTCCTGTGTATATTGTCAGAAAAAGAATGAGTTTCATCTATAATGAGGGACAAGATGCAGGGAAATATTTTGAGGGCATGCCATTAGTTGGCATAATTATTCATTTTGACCAAGGCTGCCTTCTAATAGGATTAATACTGAATAGAAGGCAGTCTCTTTTATTAGAGAATTCCAAAAGTTAGTGTACATAGGAGTTACATAGAGAAACTTAAAAGATGGGAGGGTTCTAACTCCAGAGATTCTGCTTCAGAACTTCAGTTCTGTTTGTGTCCACTTATATCCTGAGGTTCTGCTCAGGCTATAGACTTGTCCTGGGTCCTGTCCTCCCACCCTTCCAGCCTTGCCCCAGGGTGAGACACGGATGTGCTTCTGCTCTCACAGAGGCCACCTCAGCCAGTACCGTCATCTGATGGCCATTATTCTCAGCTGCTCTGTGGCCTGCTGAGCCAGTAGATAATTATCCTCTTTAGTATCCCTGCAAGCAGAGCCAGCGTTCAGGAATTTGCTAATTACTGTTCCCTGTTGACTAATTATTCACATCCATCCTGTATATACTTGGACACATTTAGTTTTAATATCAATTCAAATCCCAAGTCCACAGCTACTTACCGGAGTGGATGCCCATGATATATTTATATGTTGCTGCCACCACCACTGAAGGCTGAAAACACTAATCATTACTGCTACGGAAGCAGCTATTACCTCCTGACACTGACCACTTCCCAGGAGCTTCTGTGGAGGCTCCAACATTTCCCTTTGAAGTAGATTTGTCCCTTACTCTGAATACAGAATCCTTGCCTCAGAGAAATTAAGTAGCATGTTCAAGGTCACAGTGTTGGTAAACAACAGAACCATGATCCAAACCCAAATCTGTCTGATTTCAAAACCTCTGCTACTTCCACCAAAATGAAGGGAAGACAAATAGTTTCTTTTCATTGTTTGTGTTAGTTGAGTATGAATTGTAGCATTTCAAACTTAGATCTGGATGATAAAAGAGCCAGTTTTACTTTTTCAAGGTGAGAATTTAGAAGGATTTCTCATATTTATTATATTAGATTATGCTTATTCTTTTATTCCAAAGATTTGCTGTGAGCCAGTGTGAGTCAGTGCGGTGCAGTGTAAGAGAGCATAAGCATCCTCAGGTGTAACGCAAGCCACCGGCTCCAAATGCAGAGTTTGAATACAAGAAGCAAAATACAGCCTTTTGAAATCTTTGTCCTTTTCTTTGTTAAGCCAAATAATATAATTTGCTACACATATTTCAAGGTACTTTAGAAATGGAATAGCTTCACCACGAGCCTTTCTGCAGAGGACAGCTTGAGAGTCAAGTGAGAAAGTGACAGCTGGAAGCTAGTCCATCTCAGGCAACAGAGGAAATCTACTGCATTGCGGGAGTCCCAGGGTCGACCGAATGGAAAACAAAGGAGTGTGAGCCAGAGCTCTGCTGGTGGAGTTGGGAAATACAGCTGCAATTCCAGGACACACAGAGACTACACATGGGCAGAAGGATGCAGAAAGAATGTTTGCATCTTTTGTGAAAGATGAGCAGAAAACATCCTTCCCTACAAAATGATTGCAGGTGAAAACTTCCTGGATACTGAGAATAACATGCAAAAATAATGTCCTGTGCTGAGGAAATTTGAGCCTGAGTGTGCACCAAGGAGTGACCTTTGAGAGGAACCACTCACACCTAGAAGCCATTCAATAATGGGTGCTGGATGGAGTTAAGACGTGAGGGTGGTGGGGACATGTACAGTGAGATTTTTAGAGGTATCTGAAGGACAGTCTTTTATAAATTCTCAGTATGGGGTCACTTCTCAGGTTGCAAATTATGTGTCTCTGTCTCCTATTCAAATACAAATATGGTACCAGTGAAGCTTCCCGGTGTGAGGGAAAGAACATTAAAATCAGCATAGGATCTTATTCCTTGGGCAGTTCATGCCCTCTTTCAACCTCAGTTTACTATCTCTCACAAAAGGGATATGGACTATTTTAGTGCTTCTCAAACTCTAGGTGTGTGGAAATCACCTGGGAATCTCATCAAATGCAGATTCATGACCAGACACGGTGGCACATGCCTGTAGTTCCAGCTACTCAGGAGGTTAAGGTGGGAGGATAACCTGAGGCCAGGAGTTTGAGGCTGTAGTATGCCATGACTGCACCTATGAATAGCTGTTGCACTCCCACCGGACAACAAAACGAGGCACCACTGCTTTTGGGAAAAAAAAAAAACAAAACAAACAAAAAAAAAAACAAACCCCAGGAGATTCTGATTCAGTAGTTCTGGGCTAGGGCCAGAGAATCTGCATTTGTAACTTTCAGGTGATGTGGATGCTGCTATTCTGGAGTCCATGTTTTGAATTGTATGGGACTAGATTTTCTTCAAAAGCTCTTAACCTTGAAACTAGGTTAAAAAGAGAAGGAAACTAGATGCCTTGATACATAGAATTCAATAATTTCAGAATTCTCAATGTTTAAAAAGTCTCCATTCATTTATTAATTTTTGAAAATATTTATTGCACCAATATGATGTTATGGGTACTTTTCCAGAAACCAAGTACTTTGCACAGTGAGAAAAAATATTCCAAGATGCCTGCAATTTGAAAGTTCAGAGAAGGGAGACAGGCAACAAACACAAAAAAATAAGTGAACATGGTAATTCAGACAATGAGTTAGAGCTTTAGCTGACATGCAACTCCCATGAGGAAATGGACTTTGCTGTCTTGTTCACATATCTCTTTCTGTTGCCTAGAAGAACATCTGACACATAGCAAGTGTTCAGTAAATATTTGTTGAACAAACAAATAAATCAATTATGTTATGTGCTATTTATCTAAAAACAACATACAATAGAAAATAAGATTCAGAGAGTGACAGAATGAATAGTGTGGGCATTTTAGGTTAGTAAGCAGAGGAGTCTTCTCTCAACAGTTGGCCTTTGAGCCAAGTACTGCATGACAAGAAGGAATTGACCATGTGCACATGGTTTTCTTTGGTTTTCCAAACAGAGAGAATGGCCAGTGCAAAGGTCCTGAAATAAGTTTTCTTGGCAAGTTCAAGACTCATCAAGGAGCCCTGTGGCTGGAGAGGCTGGTGAGGACTGGCCTTAGAGGACAAGGAAAAGAGACAGACTTAGACAGAGGAAGGCAGGAATGAGGTCAGGAAAGGTCTTGCCTGTCATGGTCATGGATGTAGATTTTCTTTAAATGCCATGGGAAGATCATGGAGGCTTTTTACGGAAAGCCTGAATTAATGTAATTTCTTGATTTTAAAACGACAAATCTGTCATGAACGATCTAAGAAGGCAGAGGTAGCAGAGGTATGTCAGGAGGCCATTTCAGTAGAGGGATATCACAGAATTCCAGCAAGAAACGAAAGTGGGTGCTTGAGGACAGTCTTAAAATAAGTAGATGTATTAAATATATAGATTCAAGGTAGACTTGGCAGGATTGACTGATGGATTAGATGCTGGCTGAGGCCAGTGTGGGTGATGGTTGAAAAGGAATACAAAGAATAATCAAGGACTCCTCCTTGCCAACTCATTAGCTGATTCGAGAGTATGTGCTCCTTTTTAAGTTAACCTATTTTTGGACAGCTCGATTTGTAGGCAGAATTTTCATAAGTCGAGTTTAAATCTGTCTCCCTGTAACTACATTCACTGATCCAAGGCCTAGTTTTGGAATTTCACAGACCAAGTATACTGCCTCTTCTTTCCAATAATCCTCCATATGTTCAACGACAGTGATTGTAAACTCTTTCACACACACCATGGGTTTGATGTCCTCCAGGCCTCCAAGCTCAATGTGCTCTGTGTGTTCATGCAGTCCTCTATACCAGGCATGGCTTGACTTTGCTTCTAAGACATACTGACTGTGTGGATTAGAATCTCTCCGTGGTGTATCATTCCTGATTACTGGATGAAACCAGGTCTGGAATCGGTAAGAACTGAAATCCTCAATCATTGTTTCACAGATATTCTACATGTTGGAATCACCCAATGAGTTTTTTAAAATGCTAACATCTGTGTCCCATCCCCAGCAAGTCTGATTTAGTTGATATAGGGTGCATCCCAGGCATTGAGAGTTTCATACGCTCTCCAGTTGATTCTAATGGGCAACAAAGCTTGACAGCTGTTGCTGTTTTGATCCTTGCTATTCAAATATGGCTCATGAACCAGTAGCATTAGCAGCTCCTGGAGATTGTTAGAAATGTATGTAGAATCTCAGCCCTCTTTCTGAACTCTGTCCTTCTGAATCAGAATCTGCATTTTAACACAACCCTCAGATAGTTCTGCCTCATATTAAAGTTTGAGAAGCACTTGTATAAATTAGTGATTTTTTAAACTTTTATTTGACGTTCAGGGGTACATGTGGAGACATGTTAAACTTGTGTTAT
This sequence comes from Callithrix jacchus, assembly GCF_049354715.1. Classification (NCBI taxonomy): domain Eukaryota; kingdom Metazoa; phylum Chordata; class Mammalia; order Primates; family Cebidae; genus Callithrix; species Callithrix jacchus. Next base: position 97,976,959 of record NC_133515.1, read on the forward strand.
GGAGGCTCGCCGTACAGATTGTTTTGTTACACAGGTATTAATTCTAGTGCCTATGGGTTATTTCTCTTGATCCTCTTCCTCTTCTCATCCTTTACCTCCAATAGGCCTCAGTGTCTGTTGTTCCCTTCTATATGCCTATATAGTCTCATCATTCAGCTCCCTCTTATAAGTGAAAAAGTGTGGTATTTGGTTTTCTGTTCCTGTGTTAGTCTGCTAAGGATAGTCTTCCAGCTCCATTCCTGTTCCTGCAAAGAAAAGGATCTTGTTATTTTTTATGACTGCATAGTATTCCATGGTGTACAGGTACCACATTTTATTTATCCAGTCTACTCTTGATGGGTGTTTAGGTTGATTCCATGTCTTTGCTATTGTGAATAGTGCTGCAATGAACATATGCATGCATGTGTCTTTATGATAAAATAATTTATATTCCTTCGGGGTTATACCTAGTAATGGGATTGCTGGGTCAAATGGTAGCTCTGTTTTTAGGTTTTTGAGGAATCACCACACTGTTCTCCACAACAGTTGAACTAATTTACCTGTCCACCAACAGTGTATAAACATTCCTTTTTCTCTGCAACCTTGCCAGCACCTGTTATTTTTGGACTTTTAAAAATAGCTGTTCTGAATGGTGTGAGATGGTATCTCATTGTGATTTTGATTTGGGTTTCTCTAGTGATCAGTGCTGTTAAGATTTTTCTTTAACATGCTTGCAGACTGCATGCATGTCTTCTTTTGAAAACATACATGCCACCTACAGCATGCGAGAAACCTTAATTAGATTCCATTTGTCAATTTTTGCTTTTATTCCAGTTGCTTTTGGTATGTTTGTCATGAAATCTTTGCCATTTGCTATGTCTACAATTGTATTGTCTACATAGGGTTTTCTTTCAGAGTTTTTAGAGTTTGGGGTTTTATGTTTAAGTCTTTAATCTACCTTGAGTTAATTTTTGTATATCTTGTAAGGAACAGGTCCAATTTAAATCTCCCACATATGGCTAGCTAGTCATCTCAGTACCATTTATTGAATAAGGAATGCTTTCCGGGGTGAGAATGATCCAAGATGGCTGATCACTAACATCTCGGGATTGCAGTTCCCAGTGAAAGTGCAGAGAATGACAGGACGCCACACTTTCAGACAAACTTTTGTCACTCACGGAGTAGAAGATTCCCAGTAGAGGAGCTCCATGGGTCGCCAGCGTGACTCTTGTGGCTGGCGCAGTGGTTTTGCTGGCACCTCAGCATGGCAGCTCTTGGTGCAGAGTAAACGTGACTGGTTCCCCTTCTGACCAACGTTTGGAGCTCCAGGAAGGCAGAGTCGCCCATTACTGACTCAAGAAGGAAGCCAGACTGGAAATTCCCGGGCAGAAAATCACCATCAGTCTTAACGCCGCTGTTTTGGCCGGCACAGTGGGTTGCTCATATTTTGGCCCTGGGAGTTAACAACTTGGACATCCACTCAGAGACCTAATTTGAAAGTTGGTAATTACAAAGACAACAGGTGGATAAATTTACAATGATGGGAAGAAACCAACGTAAAAAGGCTGAGAATACTCAAAATCAGAATGCCTCTCCCTCTAAAGAGGATCACAGTTCCTCATCAACAAGGGAACAAGGCTTGATGGAGAATCAGTGCATCCCATTAACAGAATCAGGCTTCAGAAGATGGATCATAAGAAACTTCTGTGAGTTAAAAGAACATGTTGTAGCCCAATGTAAAGAAACCAAGAACTTTGAAAAAAGGTTTGACTAAATCCTAATGAGAATAGACAATTTAGAGAGGAATATAAGTGAATTAATGGAACTGAAGAATACAATATGGGAACCCCAAGAAGTATGCACAGGTTTAAACACTTGAATTGATCAAGCAGAAGAATCCTATCAGAGGTCAAAGACAAACTTAATGAAATAAAACAAGAAGACAAGAATAGAGAAAAAAGGATAAAAAGGAATGAGCGAAGTCTCCAAGAAATATGGGACTATATGAAAAGACTTAATCTATGTTTGATAGGTGTACCTGAATGCAATGGAGAAAATGAATCCAAGCTGGAAAATGCTCTTCAGGATATTATCCAGGAAAATTTTCCCAATCTAGCAAAGCAGGACACTATTGAACCCCAAGTAATACAGAGAACAACACAAAGATATTCCTCAAGAAGAGCAACCCCAAGGCACATAATCGTGAGATTCATGAGGGTTGAAATGAAGGAGAAAATACTAAGGGCAGCCAGAGAGAAAGGTCAGGTTACCCACAAAGGGAAGCCTATCAGACTTATAGCAGATCTCTCAGCAGAAACTCTACAAGCCAGAAGAGAGTGGGGGCCAATATTCAACATCCTTAAAGAACAGAACTTTCAGCCCAGAATTTCATATCCAGCCAAACTAAGCTTCACAACGGAAGGAAAAATAAAATCTTTTATGAACAAGCAAGTATTCAGAGATTTTATTACCACCAGGCCTGCTCTATAAGAGTTTCAGAAAGAAGCATTACACATAGAAAGAAACAACCAGTATTAGACTTTCTAAAAATATACCAAAAAGTAAAGAGCACCAACATAAAAAATTTACATCAATGAATGGATAAAACAGCCAGTTTTAAATTTAAATTGATGAAATCCCCCAATCAAAAGATACAGCCAAAACCCAACTGTATGCTACATCCAGACACATTTCACGTGTAAGGATACACAAAGACTTAAAACAAAGGGATGGAGAAAGATTTACCAACCAAATGGAGAGCAAAAATAAATATATAAATAAAAAACAGGAGTTGCAATTCTCGCATCTGATAAAATAGATTTTAAAGCAACAAAGATATAGTGGTAAAAAGATCAATGCAACAGTAAGAGCTAACGATCCTAATACCCAGATATATAGAGACTTAGACTCCATGAGACAGAAAATTAATAAGGATATCCAGGACTCAAACTCAGATTCTGAACAAGTAAACTTAATAAATATTTATAGAGCTCTCCACTTGAAATACACAAAATATACATTCTTGTCAATACCACATCACACCTACTCATAGGTTTAAATGAAATATTGATTGGCCATTATTAATACCCATTTTTTAGAATAAAGCAACATTTCCATTCTCTCTCCCTCTTTTTCTTCCTCTTTCTTCTTCTCCTTCACTCCTTTTTTCTTCTTTCAAAAAATAAATAAAAATTAAAAAATAATAAAAAAAGGAATGCTTTCCTCATTGCTTGTTTTTGTCAGTTTTATCAAAGATCAAATGGTTGTAGGTATGAGATCTTATTTCTGAGCTCTCTATTCCATTTGTCTATGTGTCTGTTTTTGTACAAGTACCATGCTGTTTTCGTTACTGTAGCCCTGTAGTATAGTTTGAAGTCAGATAGCATGATGCCTCCAGCTTTGCTCTTTTTACATAGGGTTGCCATGGCTTTTCAGACTCTTTTTTGGTTCTGTATGATTATTAAAATAGCTTTTTCTATTTCTGAGAAGAATATTATTGGTGGTTTAATAGAAATAGCATTGAATCTATAAATTACTTTGGGTAGTATGGCCATTTTATTAATATTGATTTGACATAGCAGTTGGGTAGAGCCTGCAGCAGCTCAGCAACACCTCTGCCGGTAGACTGTGACTAGACTACCTCCTTGCTGGGGAGGACATCTCTGAAAAAAGGCAGCAGCACATCAAGAAATTATAAATAAAGCCCCACCTTCCCAGAACAGAGCACCTGGAAAAAGAGGCAGTTATGACTTCCACTGCAGCAGATTTAAACATACCTGCCCAGCAGCTCTGAATGGAACAACTGAACTCCCAGCATAGTACTTGAGCTCTGACAAGGGACAGACTGTCTCCTCAAGCAGCTCCCTGACCCCTGTGTATCCAAAGAGGCACCTGATAAAGGAGAGCTATGGCTGACATCTGGCAGGTACCCTTCTGTGACAAAGATAACAGAAGAAGAAACTGGCAGCAACTCTTACTGTTCTGCAGCCCCACAGGTGATCCCCAGGCAGGCAGGGTCTGGAGTGGACCTCCAGCAGTCCTGACTGTTAGAAGGAAAACTTAAAAACAGAAAGAAATAGCTTGAGCATCAACAAAAAGGACATCCACACAGAGACCCCATTCAAAACTCACCAATTACTAAGACCATAGGTAGATAAATCCACAAAGATGGGAAGAAACTAGCACAAAAAGGATGAAAACACCAAAAAACAGATGCCTTTCCTCCTCCAAGGGATCATAACCCCTCACCAGCAAGGGAACAAAGCTGGATGGAGAATGAGTCTGATGAATTCACAGAAACGGGCTTCAAAAGGTGAATAATAACAAACTTCTCTGAGCTAAAAGAACATGTTCTGACCCAATGCAAAGAAGTCAAGAACCTTGAAAACAGGTTAGACAAAATGCTAACTAGATAAAACATATATATATATTTTTTTGAGACAGAGTTTCACTCTTGTTACCCAGGCTGGAGTGCAATGGTGCAATCTCGGCTCACCGCCACCTCTGCCTCCTGGGTTCAGGCAATTCTCCTGCCTCAGCCTCCTGAGTAGCTGGGATTACAGGCATGGTGGCACATGTGCCATCATGCCCAGCTAATTTTTTGTATTTTTAGTAGAGACGGGGTTTCACCATGTTGACCAGGATGGTCTCAATCTCTTGACCTCGTGATCCACCCCCCTCGGCCTCCCAAAGTGCTGGGATTACAGGCTTGAGCCACTGTGCCTAGCCAAAAAAACATCTTAAAAAGAACATAAACAATCTGATGGAGCTGAAAAACACAGCACGAGGATGTCACAAAGCATACACAAGTTTCAAAGGTCCAATTGACCAAGCAGAAGAAAGGATATCAGATATTGAAGATCAACTCAATGAAGTAAAATGAGAAAGCCAGATTAGAGAAAAAAGAGTGAAAATAAATGAACAATGCCTCCAAGAAATATTATTTAGAGAAAAAAGAGTGAAAAGACCTAATCTACGTTTGATAGGTGTATCTGAATGTGACAGAGAGAATGAATCCAAGTTGGAAAACACTCTTCAGGGTATTATTCAGGAGAACTTCCCAACCTAGCAAAGCAGGCCAACATTCAAGTCCAGGAAATACAGAGAACACCACAAAGATGTTCCTCAAGAAGAACAACCCCAAGGCACATAATCATTAGATTCACCAGGGTTGAAATGAAGGAGAAATGCCAAGGCAGCCAGAGAAAAAGGTCAGGTTACCCACAAAGGGAAGCCCATTGGACTCACAGTGGATCTCTCTGCAGAAACCCTCTAAGACAGAAGAGAGTGGGGTCCAGTATTCAACATCCTTAAAGAAAAGAACTTTCAACCTAGAATTTTATATCCAGCCAAACTAAGCTTCATAAGCGAAGGAGAAATAAAGTCCTTTACACACAAGCAATTGCTGAGAGATTTCATCATCACCAGGCCTGCCTTACAAAAGCTCCTGAAACAATCACTACACATGGAAGGAAAGACCAGTACCAGCCACTCCAAAAATGTAGCAAATGGTAAAGACCATTGACACAATGAAGAAACTGCATCAACTAACAGGCAAAACAACAAGCTACATCAAAATGGCAGAATCAGATTCACACACAACAATATTAACCTTAAATGTAAATGGGCTAAATGCTCCAATCAAAAGACACAGACTGGCAAATTGGATAAAAATTCAAGACCCATTGGTTTACTGTATTCAGGAATCTATCTCATGTGCAAGGACACACATAGGCTCAAAATAAAGGGACAGAGGAAGATTTATCAAACAAATGGAGAGCAAAAAAAAGCAGGAGTTGTAATCCTAGTCTCTAATAAAATAGACTTTAAACCAACAAAGATCAAAAGAGACAAAGAAGGGCATTACATAATGGTAAAAGGACCAATGCAGCAAGAAGAGCAACAGTCCTAAATATATATGCACCTAATGCAGGAGCACACAGATATATAAAGCAAGTTCTTAATGACCTACAAAGAGACTTAGACTCCCACACAATAATAGTGGGAGACTTTAACACTCCACTGTCAATATTAGACAGATCAATGAGACAGAAAATTAACAAGGATATCCAGGACTTGATCTCAGACCAAGTGGACCTAACAGACATCTACAGAACTGTCCACCCCAAATCCACAGAATATACGTTCTTCTCAGCACCACATCAACCTACTCTAAAATTGATCACACAATTGGAAGTAAATCACCCCTCAGCAAATGCAAAAGTCTGAAATCTTTTGTTTGTTTCTAAAGACTTAAACATAAGACCTAACACCATAAAAGCCCTAGAAGAAAACCTAGGCAATACTGTTCAGGACATAGGCATAGGCAAGGACTTCATGAGTAAAACACCAAAATAGACAAATGGGATCTAATTAAACTCCAGAGCTTCTGTACAGCAAAAGTACAGTGAACTGGCAACCAACAGAATGGGAAAAATGTTTGCATGCTACCCATTTGATAAAGGGCTAATATCCAGAATCTATGAATAATTAAAACAGATTTACAAGAAAAAAACCCATTCAAAAGTGAACAGACATTTTTTAAAAGAAGACATATATGAGGCCAGCAAACATATGAAAAAATGCTCATCATCATTGGTCATCACTGGTCGTTAGAGAAATACAAATCAAAACCACATTGAGATGTCATCTCATACCAGCTAGAATGGTGATCATTAAAAAATCCAGAGAGGACAGATGCTGGAGAGCATGTGGAGAAATAGGAACACTTTTATACTGTTGGTGAGAGTGTAAATTATTTCAACCATTGTGGAAGACAGTATGGCAATTCTTCAAGAATCTAGAAATAGAAATTCCATTTGACCCAGCAATCCCATTACTGGGTATGCACCCAAAGGATTATAAATTGTTCTATTATAAAGACACATGCACACGTATGTTCATTGCAGCACTGTTTACAATAGCAAAGACATGGAACAAACCCAAATGCTCATCGATGATAGACTGGAAAAGGAAAATGTGACACATATACACCATGGAATACTATTCAGTCATTAAAAACAATGAGTTTGTGTCCTTTGTAGTGACATGGATGAAGCTAGAAACCATCATTCTCAGCAAAATGACACAAGAATAGAAAATCAAACACTGCATGTTCTCACTCATAGGTAGGTGTTGAACAATGAGAAGATGTGGACACAGGGAGGGGAGCATCACACACTGGGGTCTTTTGTTGGGGGCTAGGGGAGGGATAGCAGGGGCTGGGGAGGTTGAAGAGAGATAATATGCGGAGAAATGCCAGATATAGGTGATGGAGGCAGCAAACCACTTGCCATGTACCTATGCAGCAGTCCTGCATGATGTGCACATGTACCCCAGAACCTAAAGTACAATAAACCAATCAACCAAACAAAAAATATTGATTCTTCCTTTCCATGAGTATGGAATGTTTTTCCATTTGTTTGTGTCATCTTTGTAAATCAGTGATTCTAAACCTTGGCTTAACATTGGAATTATTTGAGGAGCCTTTAAATAAATAGTTACGCACAGTTCTAACTTAAGAGATTCTGATATAATTGGTCTGAGTGTGTACCCGGGCATTAAGATTTTTAAGAATTCACCAGATGATTTGAATGTGCAGACTAATGAGAACCATGGTTCTGAATCTTACCACTGACAGTAATTAATCTAGTGGCTATTTTATTTAAGGTGTTTATTGTTTATTTAAGGTGTTTATTTTCTCCTAACGTTTACTCTCTACAAAAACAAAAAACAAAAAACAAAAAAAAAAACCTTGGCCCTGGCACAGAGGACCAAAGAAATATTAAGGATCTAGAATAATTTCTAGCAGGGGCAGCTTTGTAGCTATATAATTAGGAATTTGGCCACCAAGAAGATCCTAATATTAAAAGACAAGGCTCATAAGGAGAAATGAAATCTGAGTTAATTTGCCCAGAAAAGTGAAGGGTGGAGATTGGATACAGTGCTTCAGCACTCAGCAAGGTAATTTAATAGATGTTGACCAGCTCTTCTTTGCCACCAGAGGCGTTGCCAGGCTGACTGTAGCATGAGAGATGTTGTCATGGCATCTGAGATTCTTTCTGGATCACTACTGAGCCAGTCACTCATGAGCTATTATCCTTGAAGCAGCCTGTGTCAAATACTCTAGGAGTGAGAAGGACTGTGTTTATGACAACTAGGCTTTCCAAGGAAAATATGCTTAGTGGCCCATATCCTGGGGGCTGTGGGAGCTGAAGGAAGGTGAAGAGGTTGGTTAATATCTGTAAAGGAATGTCGCCTTGAAGGATGCTGAAACTATCCTCTGAGGAACTTATGAAGGCTTTTCATAAGTGTGGTAATTTTTCATCTTCATGGTCAAACCACAGAAGATTGCCTTCCTGGACTCTCTTCTCTGGATATTACCATTTTCTCTTCTAGATTTGAAAATCTTGTCAAAAAGCAGCTTCCCCTATGGAGTTACAAAAAAGCAATTCATGTCTGTATATACTCTTACTTACACATTTCAATATTTTATTTGCTCTGCTTGTAAATTCTGCAAATATGGTATTATTCCCTTCTATGTTTAAGAAAATTAAGGAAATAGGTGACATGTTCTATGGACAGAGTGCTAAGTGGTGGCTCCTCAATTTAAACCCACGTCTTTCACCTCTAATTCCAATGCACTTCTGAATTCTAAAGAATGGACTATATTTTATTCTTGGGAGACTTATCAACATCTTTGAGATTTTAAAATGGCATAACCTGAGCAGAGGGAAGTAGCCCTTAGATTCATCCATGATAACTCTGGCTGTGCCCCTTAGTGATCACAGTACATGTCAACTTGTCCTCTACCACCAAAGGTTTCCCTGAGAAGGGATGGGGTATGACTACTAGCAGGTATGTAGTTTCTTTTGCAGATTATGAAAATATTTTGGAATTATAAAAGGTTAATGGTTGTACAACCTAGTGATTATACTAAAAGCCACTGAATTGTGTACTTTAAATGGGTGTATTTTATGGTATTTGAATTATATATCAATTACAAAAAAGTTGGAGACTTCAAAAGTGATAGAACTAAGCAAAAGAACAAGGAAATAGAAGACTTGAAAAAATTATATGCCCTCTAGACATAATAAATATCTATAGAATAATTCACTGTAAAACAGCAGACTATGCATTTTTCTCAAGCACAAATATAGCACTCTCCAGTACAGATGGTATGCCAGGTCACAGCACTCAATGTGTTTAAAATGATTCATCACACACACATGTTCTATGACCACAATGGAATGAATTACTGAAGGAAATTTGAAAAATTCACAAATATGTGAATACTAAACATACAATCCTAAATGGATCAAAGAAGAAATCTCAAGAGAAATTAGAAGTATTTTGAGAATAATAAAAATAAAAATTCAACAAATTAAAATATATGGCATGTAGCTAAAGGAATGATTAGATGGAAATTTATAGTTATAAATATCTATATTTTTAAAAAAACGAAAATAATAACCTAATGTCATGCCGTAAGACACTGGAAAAGTAAGAGCAAACAAACCTAAAGCAACCACAATGAAGACAGTAGTAAAGATTAGAGTATAAATGAACAAAATAGAGACAGAAAAAAATAGAAATGGAATGAAATGAAATCAAGAGTTGGTTCATTGAAAGAGCAACAAAATTGACCAACCTTTAACTAGACTGAAGTGCTTTTGTACTGAGGATCTTTTCCTGAATCTCTGAAGTAAATTCAGCCATGTAATCTATCAGGCTCTAGATATCTACTTTACAAATGAAACTCTATATATATCCTAGTCCTTGAGAGAGGTGGAATATTAGATATCTCTGAGCATGTTCTTACTGGTAAGAGCAGGAGAAAACATCTCTTAGACCCAGGTATGTTCTAAATACAGGTCACCCAATCTGAGAAAATGTACTCTGATAGGAGATCAAATTAAAAAGCACAATTATTCCAAGGGTCTACTGTAGAATGGAAGGATAATCTTGCAGTAGGATGACATCTAAGTTGATCAACTGGTAACAAAGTAGCCAGGAGAAGTAGATTTAGGTTGGGGCCAACAAGTAGCTGCCAATGGCCAACTGCATTTGTCGATAATAAGTTTCCAGGGCTGTGGTTTGGTGAGAGTACATCCTGTGCTGTCAAAGGTATGATGAGAAAATGACTTTCAAATCAAAAGCTATAGACACAAATCCTGGCCCAGCACTTATTAGCAGATGACCTCAGGCAGATATATTTAATTTTTCCAAGAACTTTTTAGATCTAAAAGGCAGATGAAATTCCTGTCTTACAAAGTTGTTGTGATATGAGATAAAATAAAAAGTGTCTTTTATAGCATTTGGTACTGAGAAGGTATTTAATAGATGGTAGGTATTAGTGATTTTTTTTTGCATCATCATTATTGTATTATTATAATAGCTTTAAGAAAATAAAAGTTCAATGGCTAATTCAATCAGAAATTCTTTTTCACACACAACCCCACAGAAGAGATGTGATTTCCTGGCTGGCAAGAGCACAATATACAGTTGTCAGGATCATTCATTATAGAGATCTTCCCCACAGCCCAGATGTCCACCCATATGAAATTCCCTTTGATTGTCAAGTTTCTCAACTGACTTTTCCATACAGAGACTTTAACAGCATAGTGGAGTGAACCCAAAGTGTCAGCCTACTTAACCATGGATGTAGAGAATTAAAATTTAATTCTAAAATTCTGCACCTTAACCAGTTTTCCCTTATGCCAGAAAAAAGGTTTTTCAGTATGTCAGGTATCAGATATTGCCATTGGGAATTACCTTTCCTCCTGAATTTGGAAACATACACTCAAAAGTGTGGTGCCCATGCTGAATTCTTGCTTTTTGTTATGTTAAAAGAGAATAATTTTTTTTTTGGCTTTTTGAAAAGTCTTTATTTCTCTATTGTAACTTATTGTCTTATTTTTAAATTATTTTATGACTACTAAGTTTATATATATGTCTCATCTTTTCTTTCTCCAATGTCCTATTCACTCATTTACCCATGTAAATTAAGGAGCACATAGTTTGCTTAATAATTTGCGAGCATTTTTGTTGTCTTAGAGATAGGAAACATTCGTCAGTCATATATGTTGCAATATACAGTCATATATGTTGCAAATACTTCCCCAGTTTGCCTTCTAATTTTGAAGTTTTTTATGTAGAAAAATGTATCAATATTTTATTTTGTCTTTTTTTTTTTTTTTTTTTTTTTGCTTTTAGGCTTGGAAAAGTTTTCATGCTTTAACATTTTCTTTTTTTTTTAATTTTTTATTGCATTTTAGGTTTTGGGGTACATGTGCAGAACATGCAAGACAGTTGCATAGGTACACACGTGGCAGTGTGTTTTGCTTCCTTTCTCCTTTTCACCCACATTCAGCATTTCTCCCCAGGCTATCCCTCCCCAGCTCCCCTCCTCTGCTGGCCCTCCCCTTTTCCCCCCAATAGACCCCAGTGTTTAGTACTCCCCTCCCTGTGTCCATGTGTTCTCATTTTTCATCACCCGCCTATGAGTAAGAATATGCGGTATTTCATTTTCTGTTCTTGTGTCAGTTTGCTGAGAATGATGTTCTCCATTTGCAGGGACATGGATGAAAACAGAATAATTATATATTTATATTAAGGATAGTTACTTTCAAGTGCTATCTATCATCACTTCTTTTCACAAATGGAGAAATATAGGGCTTAGGTATTTTGTCCTCAACTATGTAGCAGGAGTCAAGCCCTTGTTTGCTTGATTCCAAGACCCATTCTAGTCCTCCTCTACCACCTCTGCTGTCTTCTGTAAATAAGACTTTTGGGAAAATGACAGCCTTCCAGGCAGGGTATGTTAGTAAAATAAGCACAGTTAAAAAATCATTTATAATCATCACTGATGGGGCATGATCATGTCTAGGGAAAATGGAGAAGGGTGCACAGAGGAAATATATCTCTATATTTCATCCCTCAGTTTAGCTTTCTCTGAAGTGCATCATTTATTCATTTATATATTCATTCATTCAATTACTGAGCATCTGTTGCATGTTGGACACTTTGTGCTTTGTAGGGGTCCAGTAGTAAGCAAGGAAGTTGAGTAAATGCTGTTGTGTTCAGTTTGTGAAGCCTTCTTTGATCTCTATGATAAGAGGAATTTCTCCCTCCTTTTTTGGAAGCACCTCACCACTTTTACCCAACTTTTTCTGTGGCACACAATGGCCTTGGCAACAGCACGTTGGAGAGGGCATGTGGTCTCTTGCCACACCTCCAGTCCTCTCTGCTTTCAGAAAGAAAGCCTTCCCTATCCACATTCCCACATGCAGCCCTAATTTAGTCTCTATTTCCAAAGTCCTGCCGCCCTAATGCCTGACTTCCCTGAACCTCGGCACACACCACTTGGGATCAAAGGCACAGTAATTAAACATCATGGGTTTTGCACTGGGTTTGGGTTCTACTTGGCCATTTAGTAGCCATGTAATCTTTGGCAAGTAACCTAATTCCTTATCATCTCTATTTCCTCCGTTTTACAATAGGGATCATGAAAATACCTACCTCAGAGGGCTGTCATCCTAATATAATGTGTTAATCACATGAAGTTTCTAGAAAGTATAACCATACTTTCTCCACCAGGAATCACCACCAGCTCCTTTTCACTCATGTAATCAAATCCAATTAAATCTGGTGTTCGAGACCACCTGCAAGTGCGGTGAGCACATTATCTTTTTTATTTTTCCTGAGCTCTCAGTCGTCAGTCCCACTGGACTAAGTCCTGCTCCCAAAATATACGCTGAGCTGTCCCTTTCCTTCAGCTTTGCTCAGAATCCCTTCCCTTCACTCTGCACTGCCCTTCCTTAGTAATCATCCAACATCCAATCCGAGTGCATCATCTCCATGCAGCTTTCCCAGCTGCTTCCATCAGATCATCACAATCAACTCTTCTTTCTCATGGTTGCCACCTCTATAACCCCATCTGCCTTCTATTGGAAATTCCTTGGGGAGATGTTTACACATTCTTCTTGATGGTGAGCTTCTCCAGGTTAGGGAAAGTGTTTATTACTGTTTGTTGAATAAAATGAAATTAAATCCACTCATAAACTACTTTACATTGAAACAGCATCATCTAACTCAGTAAAGTGAACACCTGGTTTAGGGTTAATCCTTCCATTTTGTCTATATAATCTATTTTCTCTATGATTCCTAGGGCAATGGAGCCTGTCATAACATAGGGGTTTTCTGGTCGATTTATTCCTATGTCATTACAATCTCCCTAGCAAGGTATTTATTTATGTGTCAGGAGGCAGACATTCGAGGGGAAGTTTGGCTTGGATGCCAGGAGGTTTGAAGCTTGCTTTTTGAGTCAGACAGAGACACATTGCTCGAATGCTGTCTTGAATAGTTTAAAGAATCAGCGCCTATGGTGGAGCACAGTCAAATCTCTGAATTATTCATCATCACATCCTGAAAGGAATGGAGATGTGAGAGAAGGTCAGGAGGAAATCAGAAGAATCAGAAAGGAGGACCTGGGGCTCCTGCTTGATTTGTCCATAAAGGGAAGATTGATGAGCAGCTCTCCTGATGAAAAAGATATTCTGAGGAAGTGGCAATTAGGGCCATGTGGGGACAGGTCAAACATTGGAAATAAATCAAGAGGATTTATCAATGCTTCAGCAATTCCACCCCAAAGTAGGTGATGGGGCAATCATGGATACCATAGGGAGTGTGTGTATGCAAATGCGGTAAGCACCTGGGGAAGCTCTGGATTTAAGTGAGGAACGATCAGCTTTAGGACCAGGAAAACAAAGGAAGGTTACACTAGCCAGAAAGCTAGCATCCAAGGAAAAGCTAGTTTTGACTGAGAGAAACACCAGGTCTCCCATGAAGAGTGGGACAGTCAGGTCAAAACAATACTGCAGGGGTTAGATATGCTCCTATTTTCCTATTAGCCAGGTGTCCTCTTGGCAGCAGGTGGGCAGAACTCTAAGGCTACAACTTAATTACAGGGTGAAATTCACTAAAATTTTTTACTTTTTTTTTTTTTTTTGAGATGGAGTTCACTCTGTTACCCAGGCTGCAGTGCAGTGGTGCAAACTCAGTTCACTGCAACCTCTACCTCCTGGGTTCAAGTGATTCTCCTGCCTCATCCTCCCAAGTAGCTGGGACTACAGGCATGTGCCACCATGCCCAACTAATATTTGCATTTTTAATAGAGGCAGGGTTTCACCATGTTGGCCAGGTTGGTCTCAATCTCTTGACTTTGTGATCCACCTGCCTCAGCCTCCCAAAGTGCTGTTACAGGGGTGAGCCTCCGTGCCCGGCCCAAGATTCTTTCCTTTCTTATCAGACTCACAGTTAAGGTCCAAAATGAGAATGACAAGTGCTAAATACCTCACATTTTAAGTTCACCGATGTCACACCAGTTGGGGCCAGCCACCGTCCTGGAAGATTTCCTGAAGGACACCAGAACCAACCCAACCATAACAGGCCCTGTAGTATACCAGCTTCTCAACAAACATGGGGCTGAACAAGGAAAAGGAAACTCAGCCTTTTGAAGGATGTTACTTTCTGCAGAAAAGTGCTCCTCTTTCTACAAGCTAGTGAAGGAGATGACTTCTAAGAGAATCTCTCCAAATGAGGTGGAGAGTCTGTGAGATGGACACTGCCATTTTCTGTCCTTCCTTCCCTTATTTACCAGTGAACTAGACTATTACCCCCACACCATGCAGCCTACATAGCCAAAAAGAGAACTAGAAGATGGATCATGAAACTGAGTGGGGGGAGTTGAAGCAATGCAATGAGCATTCTCACTCTCTGTCCTGATAAAAATACCAATTCCCTAAGTGCTTAGTGAAGAATGTTGAACATAGCTTGGATTTAACTGTCATTCATGAGTTCATCCAGGATGGTCACCTGTTGGGACAGGGGGCATAGCTTGGATTTAACTGTCATTCATGAGTTCATCCAGGATGGTCACCTGTTGGGACAGGGGGCTCTGGCAACAAGAGGCCAAGGGGTAGACCCTTTCTTGGTCCGTAAAGGGAAGGTAATGAGCAGCTCTCCTGATGAAAAGGATTTTCTGAGGATGCGGCAGTTAGGGGCATGTGAGGACAGGTCTGAACATCAGAAAGAAACTAAGAGGATTTATCAATGCTTCAGCAATTCCACTCCAAAGTGGGTGATGCAGCAACCATGGATGTCATAGGGGGTGTGTGTATGTAAGTGAGGTGAGCACCGGGGATTGATCCGTGTTTCAGCAATGCCATCCCTCTCCCTCTTGGGAGACGACAGACTGGGACAGGATCTTCTACATCAGTGTGCTGGAAAGAACCTCTGAAAAGCTCATTCATATATGCCGCCCCCACCCCGGAAACTCACCCAAAGCACATCAATGGCCATTAGCATGAGAAGTAGCAATGACTAAAAGAAGAAGGGTTCTAATGTGTCCAATCAAGTAAGAGAATGATTCTGACCCTTGTCTTGTCCAACCATCGCTTCTCAGCATCTGCAACATCTGAGAGACTCCTGCTTGGAAGAGAGAGAGGAATCTCAGGTTGTCTAGAAGGCAGACCAACCCCTGCACTACCCTCCCCAGCCCCCACACCACACTGCAAGCTGGAGTGCTGTCCTGTATTGGCAAAGGAGCAAAGAAGAGCTTTGATCAAGAATAAGCTTTTAAGTTTTAAATGAAGTCTGTGTGCCAGAAGTTTATGTACCCAAATAAGACTACCCTAATAACTTTAAATGACCAAAAGATCAAGGCATCAGACCAAAATGCCACATCACAGGAGGTATTACCCATTAGGAAAGGAGAGTGACACAGCAAAGTTGGTAAACCCGTTTTTTAAAAAATAAGCCATTTCATGTTCATAGCCATTGAGCTGAGACACACCAATAAACATCAAAAATCACATTTCAAAACCAGTACAAAGTTAAATGTAAACGCTGAGAAAAGTGGCACTGAATGATGATTCACTTAGCTTGGATTTTTAGCAAATTTTATGGAGTAAAGTTTGTTTAAGAGAAATTATCTTGTTTTGGAAGCCTGATGTATTGAAATAGCAAATAAACAGTTGAAGAGGAAATTTGAGCTGAGGAGCTGGGGCTGTAGCTATATGCTTCATCATATTTTCCATTAAAAATCATAATGTGCAGTCAATTACTACCACAGAGAGAAACATTAGAGAAATAATGTTTCAGGCTTAACTGGAACCAAAATTCAATGATTTTCCATAAATAATAATTTGACTCTCTACCATAAGCTTGGAGCAATTTGTTGCCCCTCTTTCTTCTTTCTCTTTGCAGATGCTGCTGAGTCTGAATATCCTTGTTAAACACTGGGATTCTTAATTAGAAGAACCAGGGTCTATAATATCTTCAGGGCAGTATTTGTATCAGAGAGAAGCTTGTGAAGGATGGTTCAAATGGATAAGGCAAGGTTTGTCTTCTAGGAACCAGAAAATTAGCTTTTGAAACCCAGGGAGGACCGACAAGCAATCCCTGTGTTGTGGTCAGTAAATACAGGTATTCAGTAAATACAGATGTTCTTCTTTGCTCATTTCAACACTCTCCAGATTCTGGAAAAATTTTGCCTTCCTCTTAAGAATCTTAGCAACTCCTCCAGGTGGTGCAAAAACTGGTTAGAGAGATGAAAAGGGAGAAGACAACGGCCTGATTCTAGGAGTCAATGTTCTAGATCTCCAAAGCAGAAGGGAGGCAAAATAAATCATAACTAGGGTATAGAACCATATATTTCAAGTTTGAAAGACACACATAGTTGTGTCTGAGAAGCTCCTGTTATTAAAGCCAACTGTCACTGTGGTAGCACACAGAACTTGTTTTGAGCACATTGTACATGTGTACGAACATGTATTTACATGCATATACACACAGAGACACAGTCCCACACATAGATGTGCTTCTAGCACACAACGTAAGTGTGGCACTGTCATTACAAATGGTAGGCACCGGGCCTCCTTTTTCTTTGCTCTAATAAGAGATGGGCTTTGTAATCAGGAAAACAATCAAAATGTTCAGTCCAAAGAACCAATAGAGAGAAGTGAAGCAAAATCATACTTCCCCTCTTGACGTTTTATGCTATTTGGTGATTGTCTTCTTAACTCCCCTTTTTCTCCCATGTCTGCTGTGAGGCTATACAATGCTGCAATGTGAACAGTTAATATGCACCTTTGCTTGTAGCTGTCTTTCCCACGTGTGCCTTGATCTTAGTGACTGCGTATGAGCAACTGCTGTTACATCTGGACTGATTGATGAGTGAGGCAGCTTTACATGTCCGTGGAAACTGTAAAAACAAGGTGATCAGGCCTTTCGACTTTATCTTCCCTGAAGATCTCATTTTTATACTCAGATTTATTCTATTTGATAACAGTCATTGGAGATAACTTTGTGTGCATTTTAATGAGACTGACATTGTTCCGGAGGTGGAAGACTGGTTTGGACTTGCGGTTGTTAAGGTGCAGAGTTGTCTAAATAAAAAATGAGAAATGAGCTCCAGAAGCTAATAACATGAATATGGTTCCTCTCAGAGATTGTTTTGACATATTTCTATTAAAATTTGAGTTCCTAAGTTGATTTTAATTAACCAGAATAGCTCAGATGAGTGGTCACATTTTAACTCTAAAGTGGCTGAATCCCCAGAGTGGCAGATTTTGCAATCTCAATTTCATCACTGATACTTAGTCCTTAAATAGAAAATTCTGTAAGTGCAGGGATGGCTCCTCATCTGTTCATTATATCCCTTGCACTTTGTATTGTGCCTTGATATAGTAAGTGATTAACAAATATATGCCGAATAAAATAAATGTTGATTGTATTAATGTTATGTTTTACATATCTGTTTGAAGTATTCAATTTAGTAAGTTTACGTAAGCACTTTTCACTTATTCTTAAAATATAACACAGTTGTGTCTGTTTTTCACCTAGTATTGTTGTGGGGTTTTTTGGTGTTTTGTTTTGTTTTGAGACAGAGTCTCACTCTGTTGCCAGGCTGGAGTGCAGTGGCAGGATCTCGGCTCACAGCAACCTCCTCTTCCCAGGTTCAAGTCATGCTCCTGCTTCACCCCCCTGAGTAGCTGGGACTACATGTGCACACCACTAAGCCCAGCTAATTTTTGTATTTTTGGTAGAGATGGGGTTTCACTATGTTGGCCAAATGGTCTTGATCTCTTGACCTTATGATCTGCCCTGCCCGCCTTGGCCTCCCAAAGTGCTGGGATTACAGGCGTGAGCCACTGTGCCTGGCCTGTTGTGTTTTAATAAAAGATGTTTTGGTTAGTATAAGGATATGGTGGAAAGAGCATTAGATATAAATCCAGGAGAGCTGAGCTCCTGTCCTACTCTGCTAACAACTAATTATACATTTGCTAAAAAAAAATTGCCGTTGGTTTTCATATTAGCAATGAACAACGGTAGAAAGTTAAGAAAAAACTGCCCTATTTTGTTCTGGTCTATAGATAGTATATATTTACCTCAGCTTTCCTCTCTGCTTTAGTTTATAAAATGTCTACATAATTTCTAAAAAATAAATATGAAGAGAAAGTGGTGTTTTTTGAATGAATGAATCTGTAATTACAACCTTAGCTCTATTTCGGGTCATCTAGTAGAGACAGAAAAGTATGAAAGAGATGTATTAGCTTTCATTCATTTAGCCCTCTGCCATTTACAAGCTGTGCGATCTCAAGCAAGTCATTTTTTTTTTTAAATTCTGGACTTCAGCTTTTCTGTCTGCAAACTGCAAGATGTGACCAAGTGATTTCTCAATGTTTTTCCAGCTGTGCCCTCCCTGATTCTTGATTCTTCAAAGTCCCAGTGACTTGCTGCGAATATTCTTGTTCTCATCCCATTATTCAGTTATTCAGCAAATACGACTGAGAATCTATTAGGTGCAAGCACTGTGCTATGCTGTAGAACAGAACCAAAATGACATGGTTCCTGACCCGTAAAGTTGTCTTTTCTTGATTTTCCCTTTTCTGAATTTTCCCTGAGAACACTTGATATACATTAGGAGATGTACAGAGGAATATAAATAAGAAGCACGAAGGACTCAAGTTCACTTATAGGAGAAATATTGTGAATATAGTGAATACCATCCAGCAATGAAAGGAGAGTTGGAGGGGAAACAGAGTCAACATGGAGTTCAAGTTATGACAGGATTATGAATTGTGATTTTCTCTTTCTTAAAAATGTATACTTTGTGTGTGTGTGTTGGGGGCAAAGTATTACTCTGTCTCCCAGACTGGAGAGCAGTGGCGAGATCTTGGCTCCTTGTAATCCCTGCCTCGTGGATTCCAGCGATTCTCCTGTCTCATCCTCCCAAGTAGCTGTGATTACAGGCATGCATCATCATGCCTGGCTAATTTTTGTATTTTTACATGTTGGCTAGGCTGGGCTCACCATGTTGGCCAGGCTGGTCTTGAACTCCTGACCTCAAGTTATCCACCTGCTTTGGCCTCCCAAAGTGCTGGGAATACAGCTTGAGCCACCATGCCCAGCCACTGTTTTCTTTTGTTATCTTTTCTGATATATCCATAATTAAAAAAAAATTTTCACTCTTCAATTTATTAAGAATTTATATGGAAAATTAGAGTTACATGAAGCAAAATTAATTTAAATCCCATTGTTACTCAACAACAAAAATTTGATATGTCTGTTTCTCACTGATTTATGCTGCTACCCTAATTCCACAGAAAGTTGGAATTCCACAGAATATGTATTTTCTCCACCAAGATCTGCAGATTAGTCTTTTTTTTTTTTTTTTGAGACGGAGTTTCGCTCTTGTTACCCAGGCTGGAGTGCAATGGCGCGATCTCGGCTCACCGCAATCTCCGCCTCCTGGGTTCAGGCAATTCTCCTGCCTCAGCCTCCCGAGCAGCTGGGATTACAGGCACGCACCACCGTGCCCAGCTAATTTTTTGTAATTTTAGTAGAGACGGGGTTTCACCATGTTGACCAAGATGGTCTCGATCTGTTGACCTCGTGATCCACCCGCCTCGGCCTCCCAAAGTGCTGGGATTACAGGCTTGAGCCACCGCGCTCGGCCTGCAGATTAGTCTTATAATGAATCATTTCAACATTTTAATATATGTTAATATATTTGGGGATGATATCTTCCTCATTTCTTTCAAAATATATATTGTAGATGAATTTTACAACTTTAAAAATAACAAATAAGAAAAATACTATTGATATTTTGGTTGGGCTTGATTTACTAACTATGAAGAATTGATACCCTTGTGATATTTAACTTCCTTTTAGGAAAATAGTATATTTGTTCATTTATTCAAGTCTTCTTTTATAACTTCCAGTTGTACTTTTCTTTATTTAGGTCATGCTTTGTTCTCTTTAGACTTATTTGTGAATATTCTGTTATTTTACTGCAAAGAAAAGCAAAAATATGTTTCAGACAGTTTGACAGGAAATAAAGTTTTATAAATAAATAAAAATATTTATCAAGGAATACATTGAATATTTTGAAAATATTTGCCCAATTTATTTAGTCCTAAATCATCCATTTAATATTTTGATGTTTCTATTTATTGAAAATTTATTACTGTCTGAATTACATATATTCTGAGCAAGAAAAGAATTACTTGACATTTTAAGATGTGTTAGTAAATAACACCATAGAAATGGGGACTATGTAAATGGTCTCTGCTTTTTCATACTGAAAGGATAGTTCTTTGATGCCTCAGCTAATTTTAATTAAACAACTCAATTAATGTGAGGAGAATAAATAACAAGGTGCTTCTAAATGGCTAGGTAATAATAATAACTTCTAATCACAGGATACTCACTACATACTGGAATGAGCACTTCACATACATTACTACATCTTTTAATTCTCACAATACCTTAATGAGATAAATGTTAAGGTCTCTTTTTTACAGATGAGCTCCCTGCCCAAATCAACGTTTCAACTCCCTTCTTCCCACCCCCTTCACCTGTGCTTGGATCCACTTCAGATACTACCTCCTTTTAAACAGAAAAGGAATCAAATAGCTAAAAAAAACTCTGAAGCCTCTGCAAGGACACTAGAAAATCCCTCTAGAATTTGGTCTCTTCATAAAGAGGAACTGTCAGTTATTTTCTAGATAAGAATTATAAAAAACATCAATAGCCTTTGCAACTCAGATATACCGTATCTTTAAAAGAATTTTAAAAATTAACAGAAACAGCTCTTCCCACAGCCCACATCACGGAGGCACACAAGCCTACTTATGTTCACACTCACTCATACACTCACACATGCACACACTACATATCAACTTTATAGAGTCTGGTGACTTCCAAATCAGAAGAATAAAATGTTCTTACTTGTATCATTGTATGTAAAATTAAAATAATTTTTTACTTTCAGCTTTCTAAAACCAGCAGGCTAACTTGATTTATTAAGAATATTTCTTCAAAACAATATTTAAAAATGTTTTCAGTTGACACATAATTACCAGTGTATTACATAGCTAAGTGGTCTAAGGCAGGGGTCCCCAACTTGGGGGCCACAGACCAGTACTGGTCCCAGGCCCATTAGGAAGCAGGCCGCATAGCAGGAAGTGAGTGGCAGGCTGGGGAGCAAAGCTTTATCTGTATTTATAGCTGCTCCTCATCTCTGGCATTACTGCCTGAGCTCTGCCTCCTATCAGTTCAGCCGTGGCCTTAGATTCTCCTAGAAGTGCAAACTCTATTGTGAACTTTGCATGCAAGGAATCTAGGCTGTGTGCTCCTAGGTTGTGTATGATGATCTATCACTGTCTCCTATCACCCCCAGATGGGATCATCTAGTTGCAGGAAAACAAGCTCAGGGTTCCCACTCATTCTACATTTTGTTGAGTATATAATAATAAAAGAAATAAAGTGCACAGTAAATGCAATGCACTTGATTCATCTCAAAACCATCTTCACCATCCCTTCTCCACCACTGTCTGTGGAAAAATTGTCTTCCACAAAACGGGTGCCTGGTGCCAAAAAGGAGAAAAACATTATTTTTTAACATCTTTTTGAAGACCTCAGGCCAGGGATTCAGAAGAATCCAAACCGTTTTACAAAGAGTATGAGTATAACTCACATAAATATTCCACTAATGCATAACAGAGAGTGCTTAGTTTGAAAAAAATGATGATTGTCATCCACGTGTGTGAATGCCTGCACTAGAATATTACAATCTTACAAAAAAGAGAAAGTGTCCAGGCGCAGTGGCTCGCACTTGTAATCCCAGCACTTTGGGAGGCTGAGGCAGATGCATCACTTGAGGTCAGGAGTTCGAAACCAACCTGGCCAACATGGTGGAACCCCGTCGCTACTAAAAATACAAAAATTAGCTGGGCATGGTGGTGGGTGACAGTAATCCCAGCTATTCGAGAGGCTGAGGCAGGGGAATCACCTGAACCCGGGAGGCGGAGGTTGCAGTGAGCCGAGATTGGGCCACTGCACTCCAGCTTGGGCAAGAAGAGAGAGATTCCACCTCCAAAAAAAGAAGAAAAAAGAGAAAGTACATTTGTGCATTTACTTACTAGTGTACAGAGATACTAGGTTTGATTGTGACTACCCCTCAGCCTTCCCCACTCAACTTATATTTCAGAAAAATAGTTTCAAGTCCCCGTGCTTTGATCACGGAACTTACTGCATGGTATTGTAGTTTTTCATTCATTATGGGCAACACTGAAGACACACAGGTGTGCGTGTCTATCTGAAGCCCCAGTGGCCAGCAGAGGTCGTGGTTCATGATAGATGTAAACAACTGTCTTATCATTTATGTATAGCTAGGTAGATGGATATAAATAGATAATATAGCTGTTCAGCTGAAAACATTTGATTTACGAAATTTTAATATGTTCCGTAAGATTTTTCCAAAATATAGTAGTGCCTCAGAAATAAAGTGTTAGAAGTGCTGAGATCTTAAGAGCATAGAAGGACAGTAAGTTGATCCACTGCTTTCTGCTGAAAAAAAGTTGGCCAACCAATTTATCACTTGCAATGTGAAGACGTACTCAGAGGCTTTCCCCGCATGAAACATGGAGGGGCCTCCTTCTGATGGAAGGGAGAAATCACTCCAAGGAGTGCTTTTGTTCTTCAGCAACAGTAAAGCAAACAACTAAAACAACCCAAAATATATAAGCACCTGTTTCAGAAAAAAATGTGTTTGAGATACTAAATGAGATGTTAAATATGTACGTATATGCATGGCATATACATATATTTTTAAGATATAGACACATATATATGCATATATATAAATACATACACACCAGCTTCCTCTTCAAGATGAGTACTATTTTGAATCAGTAAATTGCTTTGCTAGCTGGAATTGCTAGGCCAAGAATACCAACTTCAAATCAGATTGCATTTTTACTTCATGCTATATTTTCTTTCTCCCTAAAACTCGATATCTGAAAGCAGAAAAAAATAAATGAAATAAGCCTCTCTCTTTTGACATGTCACATTTTTGTGAAAGAAAGATACGTAATTTATGAGCCAGTATGTAAGCATGTCACGATGAAGCTGTTGAGTAATGGCTAGGATAAAATAATAAATGCAAACTCATAAATTCAATCAGTTGGTACAAATAAATCAGCACTACCATAACTTTCTGTCTGCAGGTCTGGTTTTGGAGCCAGAAATATTTCTTTGTTACTGGTAGGGAAGCTGAACACACTAACTTGTTTTTCTTCCTGCTGTCTTATGATTTATTCACCTAGTAATTTATAAAAGTTTTCCTAAAATGCCCAAGTAACATCATTTTCTAAAAATAAAGGTTGATGACTACAACTGAGACTAACATTTGTCCCCTCTAGAGTGTTTCCTCCCCCTTTCTCTTTTTAACAGATCTCCATGCGGGAAATCCCTTGCAGATGGGGCAGTGACATAGCCATTGTTTTTGAGACAGAAGCAAAAGTTGTTGGGTGCAGCTTCCAGGAAACCTGAGAAAGGCAGACTCAGAGGGTGTGTACCGGCTTACCTCTGCTCCTCCCTTTCTTCCAGCCCAGGGCACAAGTCACATCCAGAACAGCCACAGCTCCCTCAACACAGACTGTAAGGAAAAAACAAGGAGAAACAATCCAAACCAATCAAAATGAATGCTAACTACAGTTTACTCCCAGACTTTGTATTTTTATGAGGAAATATGAGCACAAAAGCACCTTACCTCTATTTGCCTGGATAGCTTTGCTCACAGTGAATGCAACTCCCAAATAACATGTGTCTTCAGATAAAAATACTGTATCTTCAGAAATCTGTAAGAAGACTGAGTTCTGGAAACCAACAGTAAATAAGCCAGCATATTTTGGTCTTATTATAGTCAAACTTTTAGTAGAAACACTTTTATTATAAAGTCATTAGACTCTTTAGGAAAAGTGAGTCCTCAATACTAATCTATTTGTCCTTTGCTCCTGGAGTGACCTATAGCTGAAAACTGGCTATTTCTGAGGTGGCAACACATCCAGTAGCACAAGCTATCTGTGGAGACAGTGAATGTATGAGCCCCTGTGGTCTATAGTATTCATGTAGAGCACTGGAACATACTCACCCATCTTTTCATCTCTCCCTTGTCCACTCCCATAGTTTTGTAATGCTGCCTTTGCCCTCGGCACACCACCTTGTAACAATTGTTTCTCATTATTTTGGCCTCACTGATCTGTGAATTCACTGAGAGCAGGAACATTGCTTTATTGATTTGTATATTCTGAATGCCCATCATAGCACATAGCCCACCGATGGTGCCCACCAAATGCACATTGGATGAATGAATGTGTGAATTAAGATTATCACCAGGACACACTGGCCCTCTCTCTGTGGGACTGAGACCCAGCATCAGGAAAGGACAGATATCACCACTTTGCCTTAGGGTGTTTTCTGACAGTGATTGGGTTTCCAGGTATGGCAGTAAAAGGCTGCTGGGCTCTGTTGTACTAGCCTGAGGTTGTGGGTCTGATCCCTGTTCACTGTAAAGCCACTGAGCTGGAAAGAGCACTGCTGTAAGCTGAAGCAGGATGTAATTTGTCATGTCCTTTCTGAACCTTTCCTAAGGAAGTGCCATTGACTAGAGAGACTCTTGCTCGGAAGGCAGAGTGACATGGTGGAAAGATCATAGGGTGGGCAGCCACAGAGACAGCAGCTTACCTTTAAGATATATTACTTAACACTTATTTTCTAAGTCTGTTTTCCTCTCTCTACAACAGGGATTATGTCTTCCATATAGGGCTGACGTAATGACTAGAAGAAGTGACATGTATAAAGCCCATGACTGCCCCATAGCAGCCCTTCAATAAAGATAATTGCAATGCTGTATTATGCAATGTGTCATACTGATGTTATATGAAACATATTGTCAGCATTTTTCAGCTACACTTCTAGATTGCATGATGAGGAATGATTGCACTTTAGGCTAAAATGCCTCTGGAACATGACTTTCTTTGTAATGTAAATTGATCAAAGAACTTCCTGTTCTCTGAGGCTATTCCAACTGCTCAAACCAGTGCCTGCTTCTCCCAGAGGGTGGGGCCAGGAGCAGACTGACCCAGCATCCAACCTAGAAGCACTTTCCCTCTTCTAGGACTTTTCACACCAAAGGAAACAAGGGAAGAAACTAGACACTATTGTTGTTACAGACCTTTTCCTTGCCAATGCTTCTTTCTCTCCCCTTGTATGCTATTTTAAGATACTGTGAATCAAATTATTTCAGCAAGAATAGGCTTTCATCCTGACATTCAAAGAGATTGATGTTCATATTAATTATGGACCAACTCTGACTCTCTCTACCAGCAGCTCTTTTATTTTATTTTTATTTCTTGCTGCAAACATCTTTATTCATTTTTAAGTCACCTTCTCATCAAGTTTCTAGTTGTAGAATGTTTCTGGATACAGCAAATTTTGGAAGCTTTAATAACCACTAAGTTTTTGATGACTTTTTCAATTCAAATATAATGACAATGCACTTTCACATTCTGCTGTTGTATAACTTGCTACTTAAATCCCCAGGGTTTAGACAAGTATGTGTGTAAACATGTAGCTATTTGTCCATTTATCTGTTGAGAAAATGCCTTCCTAAGTCCCTTTATATAAAATGAAAATCCAAGGTCTCTGCAGCCTCCCTCTCTTTGCTCCCCTTCTCCCCTTCCCCGTGCTCCAGGTGGCAGCACTCGTGGGTCTGAAACTTGCTGCCTTCTCCTGGGTGCCTGTGGCCTTGCTTAGGTGTTCTACCTGCCGGTAATAACCTCGATGCATTGTTCCTCTTGCTTTTTTCACTTTGCGTCCTCTCACCATACTTTCCATTTCCACTCAAGTCATTATACAGAGTTATTCCCATGTCTGCTCTGATGACCATTCCAAACCTCGACGTCATTGGCCCCAGTTGCAGCTTCTGTCCACCCAATTTCAGTTACATACTCTCAGGCTTTGCCATACCCAGGAACTATTCAGCTTTAAGATCTTATATTTAAATCTTCTATTCTCTACCTAGAATCTTCTCTTTTTCTGGTGCCTATCCATGACTCACTGAGTAACTGAATTCTGTACCCTCATCGAGATCCTCAGTCTGAAGACTCCCATTTGTGTACCTTATCTCTCAGCCTTCTCATTTTGTTTCTTTCTGTGTTCAACGTATGGACAGGGTCTTTCTTGTCAATCACCCTTGCCAACAGCCTCAGATTTTCCTCTTATTTTCTGCCACGTTGACTTGAAAAATCACTCTTATGGGCCAGGCATGGTTGCTAATGCTTATAATCCCAGCACTTTAGGAGGCCAAGGCAGGTGGATCATGTGAGGTCAGGAGTTTGAGACCAGCCTAGCCAACATGGTGACACCCTGTTTCTACTAAAAATACAAGAAAATTAGCCAGGCATGGTGGCGGGCGCCTATAATCCCAGCTACTCTAGAGGCTGAGGCAGAAGAATGGCTTGAACCCAGGAGGCGGAGGTTGCAGTGAGCCGAGGTCACACCAGTGCACTCTAGCCTGGTCAACAAGAGCTAAACTCCATCAAAAAAAAAAAAAAAAAAAGAGAGAGAGAGAGAGAAAGAAAAAGAAAAATCACTGTTATGAAGCAGTCCAGTGGCCCAACTTCTTTGTATTAGCTTAGGTTCTGGAACATTGCTGAACCAAAGGATGCCTCTATGGAGTTTCATGCTACATACACTCCAGGTAACCAACATGAACTAGGAGCTCAGCAAACTTATATGCTGCTAGTTAGCCTCCTCCCCATTTTTTAAACAGCCTATTTAAAAATTGCCCCCACTTTTAATACATTATTTCTCTTTCAAGATTATTAGTAGGTGGCCTCATTTCTTATCAGACACACCCACATCCCACCAACACACAAATATGAAAAAAAGGGGGGTGCTAAGCAGGAACACTTTCAACTGTTGGCCATCATCCATACAAGCATGCTTTCCGAAAAAAATGAAAAGATGTCTCCCCTTCAGGGTTAACCCGTGACAGGGGTTTCAGCCACCTCTTGCCTTTCTCTCTCTCCACCACCCTTCTTCCCATACCTGCCACCCCACGCATAGACACAGTCCTTACAAATCTCTATGTGGATTATTCTCTTCTTTTGCTGTAACTCTTCTCTCCTTGTCTTCTGGCTTTCTTGCAATATATTTAACCATGTGTAAACCTCTTTCATCTTAAAAAAAAATCTCTACTCTTGATCCCTTGTTTCCCTTAGTTACATACAGCCTTATTTTTTCTCTTCACAGTTATTAGAAATTTCCCAAACAGCATCACCTATTCTCCTCCTATTTACTATTTAAACTACTGAGATTCATCTTCTGCCCCATCACGATGCTGAAGACCTTTTCATTATTCCACCAAAGACCTCCTTCTTGCCCAAATCCATGGACACCTTCACCATTTTTCTGTTTGGCTGTTCTGTAACAAAGGATAAGATAGAAAGCAGACATTATTGTCTTGTTCCTGAATGTGAGAGGGAAGTATTTAGAGTTTCACTACTAATTATCAATTTACCTGTAAGCTGTTTTTATTTCACTTAATCAAGGTGATGATGTTGCGTTCTATTCCTATTTTGCGGAAAGTTTGCTTTTTTAATCATGCATGCCTGGTGAAAATTGCTAAATGATATTTCTACATTATTAAATTATATATTCTTATTCTATAAATATGATGATTTGCATTTATTGTTCTTTTAAAGTAAACCAACTCATCATCCCTGGGATAAACAACATTGATCATAAAGTATCATTTTATACATTGCTGGATTCTATTCAGAAACATTGGTTTAAGGACTTCTGAATATATATTCCTAAAGTGTATAGAATTGTAATTTTATTTTATTGTTTTTGCTACAATACTCTATGCATTTCAGAATTATGCTGTCTTCAGAAAATGAGTTAATAACCATTCCCTCTTCTAGTTTCTATACAGTTGATATTATTTCTTCTTTAAATATTTGATAGAGTTTAACCATGGAGAAACTTTTATTGCAAATAGAAACTTTCTAATAAATGTAGTCTTATTCATATCTTCCATTTCTTCTTTCAAGTTATTTATTTGTTAGCTTATCTATTTTATATAAGGTATCAAATTGATTTATGATTTATTTATTATTGGGCATAAGATTATTCATAATAATACCCTATTGTTTAAGGTCTGCAGTGGCTATAATGGTGTGCTCTTTCTTGCTTGCTAGTGATAACTTGTAATTTTCACTTTTATTAATTCTAATCCATTAATCAATTTTATTAATTTTTATATTAATTTATTAATCTTTTCACAGAAACAACATAGTATATATATAGTATATACAGAATAGTATATATATAGTACATACAGAATAGTATATATATATATATATATATATATATACACTGTTTTTATGTTTTCAATTGTATTGATTACTGTTCCTTTTAATTCTGTCCTTCTTTCTTTAGGTTTAAATTGCCCTTTCTCTAGCTTCTTCAGATGGGAAATTAAATAATTATTTATATATTTTTTGTAATATGAGCATTTTCATTCATAAATTTTCCATTATACCCGGCATTACACAAATTTTGATATTTTTATTTTCATGTCAGTCCAAAATATTGTCTATCTTCACTGTGGTTTCTCTAATTCTCTAATTCACGGGCTATTTAAAAGTGTGTTATTTAATTTCTAAATATTTGGAGTTTTTAATGTATCTTATTTTTGTACATGTCTCATTTAACGGTATATTCAGATAATACACTTAGTAAGATTTTAATTTTTGAAATGTATAATACTTTATGATCTAGAATATAGTCTATTTTGTTGTTCCCATGAACGTGTATTCTATAGTTTTTTTGTACATTGTGCTATTATAAATGTCATTACGTCAAGTCCTGTGACAATGCTGTTTAAATCTTCTATTTTCACTTTGTTTGTCTACTTGTTTTGTTGATGACTCAGATTCATTAAGTTGTCCACTTCTGATTGTATATGTGTCTACTTCATATTTTATTTCTGTCAATTTGATTTCTTGTATTCTTAGCTCTATTACTATATTGATATGTAATTATATTTTTTCTTTCTTTTTTCACTACAAAATCTTATTACTTATGCCCAGAAATGCTCCTTGATTTGAAGTCTACTTTGTCTGATATTAATATAGCCACACCAAGCTTCATATGCTTACTTTTCATGTGGGACTCTTTCTCTTTCTTTTTAGTTTCAGCATTTCTTGAAATCTCAGAAAAACTATACCATAAAAGTAAGAACCCCATCCTCCAAGACCAAAGGTGCCACCGGACCAATGATGAACCACAATATGCCAATCCTTATTCCAACATCACGTCATCTCAGTTATTTTAAATTTTTATTTTTAAGAGTGATACAGAGTTTACAGAAAAATTGATCAGAAAGTTCCATATACCTCCTGTCTCTCTCCACTCCTGCACTGCTTCCCATCTTGCATTAGTGTGGTATGCTTGATATAATTAATGAAACAATACTGATACATTATTCATCAACTAAAGTTACTAGTTTACATTAGAGTTCATTCTCTATTGTACTTCTGGGTTTTGACAAATGCCCAATGTCTTGTATCCATCCATACAATACCATGCAAAATAGTTTCACAACCCTAAAAATCTCCCTGCTCCACTTGTTCTTCATTCCTCTTTCCCTCCTCCAAAATCCCTGGCAACTACTGACCAACAACTACTGACCTTTTTATTGTCTTCATAGTTTTGATTTCTCCAAAATGTCTTGCAGTTGAAATCATATATTATGCTGCCTTTTCAGACTGTTTTTTTCCATTTAGTAATATGCTTTTAACATCTGTGTCTTTTCATGCCTTTGGTCTATAGACATCACAACTGTTCTCAGCTATTTCTTCCTTTTTAGCACAAATGGGAAGGCTTGGGGGTGATAGTGGGGGTGGGCAGGGCGGTCATCTGACCTAGGTTACTTCCCTTCCCCTGGGTTTGAAACCACACCCAGACAGACTTTGTTATAGGCTATCACCTCTTTTTCTGAGTGCTCACTCATCTTCTCCCAAAATCACTTGCTGTCCCCTAAGTTGCCTACATCCGCCCTCCTCTCTCCCCTATGAAGAGGGTATCTAAGTTTCTAGCTTTCACTGGGTTTGGGGATATTCTTTTCTTTCATGTGATGCCACTGT